>NC_059478.1:25396875-26601250 GCF_018139145.2 Gymnogyps californianus | reverse complement strand
TAACTTGAAAAGAATTATCAGGGAAAAACTACCATTAATTACAGGTAAATTAGTAAATTAATTATGGGTAAATTAGTAAATTTATGGGTATTAAGTGTGTCTCTAATCTAAAGGAGAATGAGGTAGAAGTCAAATACTCTCAAAATAGAAGCAAGAGCCAAACTTTTTAGAACTCTCTGTGCAAGCTACTTAAAATACCAGTAGATGCTATAAGATGAAATGTCATTCCTGAAATTGCGGGTTCTTTTAAATGCAAAACGGTCTTTAGTCAAGAAGAAACCCAACCTAACTGCAAATCCCTTGTTTTCTGTAAATACCAGGAATAACGAACTTTTAATTAGAACTGACCCTTAAGCCCTGAAAAATGACTGCCTTCATAGCAGTTAATGCTCAGTTTTGTAATCAAGCCTCCAAATCTGCAATAGAGCTGAAGTTCTTTATGGGATACTGACAGATTTCTTTATCTCCTT
This sequence comes from Gymnogyps californianus, assembly GCF_018139145.2. Classification (NCBI taxonomy): domain Eukaryota; kingdom Metazoa; phylum Chordata; class Aves; order Accipitriformes; family Cathartidae; genus Gymnogyps; species Gymnogyps californianus. The sequence goes on along the minus strand of NC_059478.1, from coordinate 26,600,780 downwards.
CAGACCCAAGGTGAAACTGCTCCTAGCCAGTTGGTCTTGTACCATTATCCTGAGCTGCAGAAGGAAAAAGGGATAGTACTGATGACAGCAGAAATGGACTCCAAGTTCTTGGTAAGAGAAATCTACTCCTTGGCTTCCTTCATTTTATGCTGCAACTCCTCCTACAGTTTTGAATTAAAAGCAAATTAAAGTGAAGTCTTTAAAAGACACTTTCCCAAAGAATGGTCTTACTAGATTTCTTTAACCTAATCTACTTAATACTAGGGAAAGCTAGAAGGAAATCATCAGTCTTTGTCTATCTGGTGATTTCAGCTTATGTGGTTCCCCCCCCCCCCCCTTTGGGTATTATAGTTTATTGTTGTAAAGAAAAAATAGAAATGCTTCTGTTTTTCTTATTAATGGAAGCAAATTTAAATGAAAGCTGTTGCTACCTGCCAACAAGTTAAAACAGTGTTTTGAAGCTTAATACTACTTGTCAAATCAGGAGACCTCCAGAGCTTTGTGTCAGGTTTCTGCCTGCCTTTGCTCTTTTCTCTATGTGTGGGTGTACTGTTACTTGCATATTTGTAATAGTACAGTGCTAGGACTAATAGCACTAGGCATTACACTGGTGGAACAAGATAACTAAGCATCCCACCTCTAACTCACCTACTTATACCAGTTCTGAAACTATGCGCAGAGGAGTCCATGGTAATGCATTTGCCCTGTTGTATCTCAGAGTAGACAAACAATTTTTGCAAATAGGTCAACCATAAGAAGGGAAAGATGAGACTTTGGTGCGTCTCCAGTGCCTTAGAGTGGGCAGGGATCATGAAAGACATCTTTGACCTCTGAGGTGTATGCTCAGCAGGAGAGTAGTTTAAAGGCACGGTGCTAAAGTGTGTAAGTAGGTCAGGAACAAGAGGGAGGTGGTTTATTAAGAGATTTGCAAAACTAAGGTGGCTTGGAGTTGAGTGATTCAATGAGTAGGACTGCAGCCTTTCAGCTGCTGAAGAGTCGTTTTCAGCAGGATACTCAAATACAACAAAACCCGATGGTAACACATTCTTTGTTTTAACTTGCAGGTGGTCCATGAAGCACAGTGCTTGGCGAATCAGGTGCAGCTTTTCTACGCGACGGATCGTTCCAGGACCTACGAATTAGTGGAGACCTTCAACCACAGATCTAGTGAATTTAAATATATGTCAGTTATAGCAGAGCTTGAGCAAAGCGGACTTGGAAGAGAACTGAGACCTGGTCAGGTTTCTGACAAGTCGTAGAGCCTGACCTGTGGGTGAAGTGAGCCAGCAGCAGGCAGGGGGTTTCCTAGATGGGGTGGTCCTGTCTCTCTTGTTTTACGGATTTGGTTTGGCTACAGAAAGGATCTGGAGACAACCTGGGAGTGTGATAGTCAAGCCTGTCTGGCACTGATGCAAGATGAGGACTTGGGCCATTTGAACAGCAATAACTAATTGCCAAAATGGAGCCCTGTACTTCAGGGTAACTTCATCAGAACGAGCCGTTTTCCCATCCTGTAACTTACTGCTGCATGCTGTATTTTTGAAATCTGAAATAGTGACAGAAGGGGAGCTATGTAATGGACTATACTGACATCAGGAGAGAGATAACAACCGATGTTTCTTCTCAGTAAATGCATTTTAAATGCCCTCTGCCATTATAATTGCATGGTCCAGTGCTTTTTAATCTGTGTGGAATTTGTACAGGCTTGTCCATCAAGAAAAAAGAATAGGACCGATAGTCTAAAACAGTCTCCTCTTTGTTACTTTGTGTGTGAGGTTCCTTACGCAGATGTATTCTGTGGCCTGTGTTTTTCTCAGGATTAAAAAAGAGTGTGACTAGATTTGTTCTGGGAATTTTGTGTCTCTTAATTCATAAATTAATTTTATCCTGTTGCTGGATTTCTGTCTTAGAGATGTTTTTCTTGAGGAGTAGGATATTATAAACATGGGTTTATTTTTGTGTATTTTTGAATAGTGTAGAGGAATTATTGCATGCTTTATAGAATTAATTTTTCTCAAACTGGCATCTAGTCAGCCAACTCTACAAATGGTATTTGAAGGGACAGAAAATAGCTCTTGTTCCAATTTCAGGAAAGCCGCTATCTCTAATAAAAGTAAGATGGAATGGCATAGTAACAAAGAGAGAGCCACCAGCCAGCTTCTCAATTGCTAAGTGACAGCTCATGAAAAAATGCATTGGTGTGAATATGGACAGCAGCTTTAACACAGCAGTGTTGGTAAGAATCTGGCTTTTAAGGACTAGGGCAGGTTTGGCTTTTTAAACCTGCCTTCAACAAAAGAATCCCAAAGCATTTGTGCTTTGAGCTGCTCTTATTTTCATTCCCAGCAGAGGCAGCCAGTGTGTCTGTGGACAAGGGCATACTGCAGCAGTGCTAAGTGGTGTGCAGCCTGTGCGTGGATTATCAGCATACCACCACTGCACAGGTAGACAAGTAAACAGAGGACAGCCAGGAGCTTTGCAGGAGCAACGCTGAGATATTTCCCATATCCACATCAAATCCCTGGCGCTAACTTGCCCTTAGTGCTAATTATCCTTTACGTCCAGGCCATGTTGCGTCTTCCCATCAGCCTGCTGAAGCTGGCAAGCATTCCCTCCTTTGCCAAAGAAGTGGAGGCAAGAAAGGTATGCAACTTGTCTCTCTGTTAGAGGAAGACCAATTTTTTGGGCCGGGCTGGTATCAGATTTTCTGTGCTACCCTTAACTGTGACCTGATAATGGAGGTTTGATTAGTTATGAAGGGCTCTTACACAATCTGTTTGCTAGTGTGATTGTAGGACCCCGCTGCTGTAATACTCACTCCATACTTTCTCAGCCCATTCTTTGGACATGAACATTGTTCAGCTAAGCACTAAAGGTAGGTACTAAGGTTGTATTGTTGGGGTCTATTTTAGCAGTGACTCTTATACGTTGGGTGTGAACTCTTGTCCATTCAGGGAATTATAAGATATTTTTAGAAGAGGCACATCTTCTGGGGCTTCACTGCAAGGAGATGGTCTTGCTCCCTGGTAATGTCTTTTTGTTTCTGATTGCGTTGAGTCTGAGTGTGTGCATAGCAGGGGAATAATCAGAGGTGTGGATAGGGCTGTGATAATCTGAACAGCAAATCAGCTTTATTAAAGAGCCTTTCTACTTTTATAGCATTCGTGCTCCATTTATCATTTTCCCTTAGCTGAAATAAGGGCAGTTTTGATTAATTATTCACTTCCTGCTTTGAAGAAGTCAAAGTTGCTGTATTCCTTTTTAATATAGCTACAATATAACATCCCTGGATGAGTAATGGGTAACAGGAGTGTAATTCAAGGCTTCCAGATCTATGCCTGAGCCTCTTTCTGAGCTTAAAAGACCAAAGTCTCTAGTAAAGGCTGTAGCAGTCACTACCTGTAATTTTGAGTGGGTTTTTTTTCCACCCATCATGTGATTAATCCCAAGCTAGGAACTTCTCCAAGGGTTTAAGACAGAAATGGCCAAGTCAAGAAAAGGAAACATTTCTTGCATTGCATGCATTGGAATGGTTTTTAAATAAGACCCAAACTGAAAAGGCCAAGTTGATCATACCACCTGCAGCCATTTTGCAAGAGACTGCATTTTCTGGCCCTGGCAGAGGTGGAATGGACTGATGGAGGGAGCGAGGGCTTTTTTCTGCATGTGTATTCGTGTGCCTTGAAGTGCGCACCGTAACACGTTAACCCTTGTGTCAGGGTGAGACCACTTGGCACAGAAATGACTGACTTGGTGTCAGTGTTCTGGTGCTGTATTGCACCTCCCCGAGGAGCAAAAAGCTGGCTAGACTTGTGTGTGTGCACGCAATGGCAGGGAGATAGTGGAGGGCTTACGAAACTGCAAGTTGCACACCCTCCTGGGAAGCATTCATAGATCTGCTGCTGGGAATGGGGTTTGTTGCAGCCCCGGAAAAATCTTGCCGCTGTGTTTGCTCCAGGAAGCCAGTCCGACAGACTGTGCCACTGAAATGTTGTTGTGAGCAGGGAAGCTTCAGACAGCTATTTCCTACTGTATTCCTGTATGATCTGTATACAGATTATAATCTGTATTCCTACAGTTTGTAACGTCATGTAGGGATGCAGATTATAAGAACAGACGACCTGGTAGTCTGAGATGCTGCATCATCAAACCAGAGCATCTTGGTCATGGAAAACAGTTGTTTCAATATTCAGTGGCCCAGTTGTAGGGTGCAAGTTTGACACGGTGTGAATAAGCTCCCTCATTTGTAAATGGAAAAGTGGAAGCTTCTAGTACTTTTGGAAATATATATCCTAATGTGTGCGCTTGTGCTACGGTTAGAACTTGAACAGCACACTCAGATCTGTGCTGACTGCTGCTGTGGTGGAGATGAGGCTGAAACTGGGACAAAGACTCATAATAAAGAGGTCCAAGAGAAATTCTAAGCCTGATCCTCCGTCCCACTGAATGCTTGCTGTAAGGGGGAGTAACTCAGCTGAAGAACTGGCCCCACAAACCATCCTTGCTGCAGAAATAGGCCAGCGGTGTTTAGTGGCTGTGTGGCTTCTCCAGTGCCCAGGATGCACTTGTGCATGAACCACGCTGCCGGCTGCTTGGCGTAACCTCTGCACGAGTCGGCCACGGGGATGGGCGCCTACAAGCTGCAGCGTGGACGCGGATCCCCGGGTCTATCTGCGACTCTGTGCAAATTGGCAGCTGCGTCCGTTTTAAGCCGCTAAAAACTCGCATAGGGTTTGTAAGATTTGATGTGCTTAGGATGTATGTTGAGCCTAAGGGCTGGTGAAAATAACACTGGTAGTCTTGGCGTGGGGAGGGAAGGTAACTGTGAGACCGACGTGCTGTGCAGCCGCTAGAGGGAAGGTTTGTCTCCTTATTCTGAGCTACTGGCACACACACAGCTTGCATGAGCCTGTCTGCTCAGCTTTGTGAGCTTGGGGTGAGTTTTGTGCTAAAAAATGTCTAGATGCCCAGGCTGTTCCTATATGGTCGGTAACGTGGTGGGCTGCACTGAGGTAGACCAACGGTTCCCCTAGCCCGGTGTTCTGGATCCTAGATGAAGTGCCTTGGGCAGGGCAAACATCCTGCAATAGTTTTCCAGGTCACTTTGCTGATTTCCAGCCATTTGTGGGCCAGGGTCTTCCTGAGCTGGTTGTGTCTGTCTTTAGTAGCCCTCAAGTGGCCATGTTCATGGAGGAGAAGCCCAAGTCTCCCTGTGGCCCTGTGTAGGCTTCAGCCCCTGCAGCATCCTGCAGTAAGGACTTCATGGCTGAACCAGGTGCTGTAGGAGCCACCTCCTTCCCTCTGTGCTGGCTGTGGTCTGCCTCCGGCTGGAGGAGAGCCCAGGGCTAGGGATGTGGCAGCAGTTCCTGCTAGGAGCGGTGGAGCAAGTTTTGCAGCCAGAGGCTCTTCGTTATCAGCGTCTCAAACCCCTGGCTTGCCCACCCACCCCTGTCGCCCTGGGGAGATGTACCCTCACGTCAGCAAGAAACCCAGAGCCTGTCCTGCTCCCCGGGGAGACGCCCTGGGTTGTGAAAGGCGGCTGTCGCAGCAATCAAGGAAGTGCAGAGTGAAGGATGATGTTCTTACCTTCACTTAAAATGCTGACTCCAGTGCTTTTTCATCTGTGCCTGGTTTTCCCTGTGCCTTAGAAAATGGCAAGACTCCAGTGCCCTCTGATCTGTGGCTGAGGAAGTTCTCGCTCCCTATCTCTGAGCTTGCGCAGGACTCGGTGGAGCGGAGAGGGGGAACTGACTGTTCCTGACGCTGCATAGCCGAGGCAAACTTTTCTGGGCACATCCTTTGCCTCTCTGGGAATAACCGGAGCAAACCCACTGCTCCCTTTGCTGTGTCCTGTGGTCTGCACAGGCATGCAGAGCCTTCAAACCCTGCCTGGGAACAAGCATCTTCCTGGCCAGTGGGGTGCTGTGCCGGTGGGATGCATGCCGTGCAGGGCATTGCGTGGTCAGGGAGAGCCTGGCCCGGTGCCGCAGCTGGTGGGGGGCTCGCAGGGGGCTCACTGCACCCACACCCCCCGCGCAGCTGTGTCCTGCCAAGCCGTGCGAAGCTGCATCGCCGTGTTGGGCCTCTTTCCATGACTGCCCGTGAGGTCTGATGGAGCCATCCAGTGCTCCGGGCTTGCTTCCTTCCCTGCTTCCTTCCCCCTGATAAATTCAGCCATGCACCTGCCTTCAGGAGCGGGGCCAACCTCCCCCTCTTCCTTCCTCCAGGGCAGACAAATGCCCTCTTCACAATAACACATCCCTCCTGCCCCAAACCTGCCCCTTGGACCTTTTCCTCTCTCCCAACTGACTCCTGCCCTCCTTCCCTGCAGCTGGGACCCCAGGCAGCTCTGGGACCGCGGGCTCTCTGCTCTGCAAGGTTTCTAAAACCTCATGCGAGGGGGTAACTCCCTGACCAGGAGGTCCTCCTCACCCCTGTGGACTTGTGGGGCTGCAGCTGATGCAGCTTCAGCCCTCGTGCTGTTTTCCTGGCCCCTCTCCTTTGGCTCCAGACCGCTGAGGGTGGGAGGACCCCATCTAGCCTCTAAGTATTTTGGCTCCATCTTGCCTGGATGTAAATCCTGGCCATGAGTTCCCTTCGGGATCTTTGCTATATGGCCAAGCCCCCTCAGTTTTGGATTTGTGCCCATTTTTTGCTGGGGTTTCAGTTGAAAGTTTCCTCCTGGCTTGGCATTAGCTGTCAGGAGTTACATCGGCTCTGCAGACCTCTGCCTCCTGCTCACAAGGTCCGAGGACATTTTGTGGTTTCCTGCATCCCTTGGGGAGGAACACGGACACTGGTGCCCGCTGCGTCCCCGGAGTGGAGGACAGCAGAGTTGCAGCCCATGCTGGAACTCGGGGCGGCTGCGATGTGCAAGCAGGGAACATCCAGCATTGGGGATGCTCCCCCAGGTGCCGAAAAAAGACTTTGCGGAGCTGCTGTTGCTGCCTGAACTGGCTGGAGCCAGGCACAGGGCTGGTTTGCCAGCGGCCAGGAAGAGTCTGCTGGGCTACTTGAGCTGCATCCTGATTTTAGGGGTATTACTTCGACCTGAGACTATCTGCAATGACCGCGAGATATTTGCTCAGGAGTGGGACAAGGCTGATGTGGAAAAGGCTCTGCCTCCATAAACCAGCCCGCAGGTCCTGGGGTGGATGTACACACAGAGCCGAGCTTTCAGGGTTACGCCTGTTGTACTGAATTAGCTGATGATCGTGGTGGGGAGCAGCCGGACAGATGAATTTGACAGCTTGTGCTTCCCTCCTGCCCCAGGAGCCGAGCATGCAGGGTGCTTCACCTCCAGGTTTTACCTTTTCTGCAGAAACATGCTGCAGGTGTGAGACATCTCAGCCATCTCATGTTGCAGTGGGTGCCGAGCATGGGTGAATCCTGCATGTCCTCAGTGTGTCCTTCTCCCATCACCTGGCCCAGGACCTGCCCTTTAGCCGCATCCCAAACAGGGACAGGCAGGAAAGCAAGGGGCTGCTGGCGTGTGCAAGTCCGATTCCTTCTGGCTCTGGCCGAAAACAATCTGCTAGCGGCTGCTGCCTGATGCTATGGGCACTTTGATGTCGTTTGCTCCTAATAAGATGCTGATGCAGGTGACAAATAGTTTCTATTGCACCTGCACAAAGCCAGTGCTGTGCTGGGCCTTGCACCAGCACAGAGAGAGGGAGGAAAGGAGAGCAGATGCCTTGAAGGGCCCGGACTGAGCTCCCTCATGGCTGTCTGCTCTGGGAGGCTGCTGGATAATCGAGGGTGTTTGCCATCACCGGGCCCGTAACTTTATTTTTAAAGACCGTCTCCGAACATTGTGCCTCAAGGGCAAACCATGGCATCACCTGTAGCTGAGAAGCCCCGTTATGGGGGAAGGAGTCCAGATCCTGCAGAGATGCGTCCTACTGGATGCACAGCCTGCATGGGGTCAGAAGGCAAATCCACAGCCGCAGCAGCAGGGGAGGCCAGGTGGGGTTCAGGGAGGCAAACCCTCATTCTAAACCCTCCTGCTTCATACAAACGTACCCAGCGGCTGGATCCTCCTGCCGTCTCAGGCTGCTGGGTTTGTGGTTTCCTTTCTCACGCTCCTGCTGCTCTTTAGGCCGCCTCGCCCTGCGCCCCGGTCCCCAGCTCGCCCCATCACCTGCAAATGCTTGGCTGAACCTGAGTTTAACACAAATTTAAGCAAAGCCTAGAAACGTTTCCCTCGCTAGAACTGTCCCGGTGCCAAACAATTTGCAGACGTTTCCAGCAACGCTAGCATCTCATCTCGCCGCGGCTGAGCCAGGCTGCTCCCCTGTGAAAGACACGCTGCTGTGCCAGGAAGGGGACCGTGAGCGCCAGGGCCATGCTGCTGCCTCCCACCCCACTGCAACCCCCGTAAGCATCACACGTGGGGTCCACCACCAGTTTTACATCCCCACCCAGGAGTCTGACCCCGAAGCAGAGTCCCGGCCCGCGCCGAGCCATCCCACGCTGGCTGGCTGCTCCTCTCGGCGCCGAGCGTGCTGGCGCAGGCTTGCTTTTGCCGAGCGGTATTTAAATACTGCAACACGCTTCAGAACTCACCCCACCTCCGAGACCAACAGAAAGTAAGTCTGCTCTGTGCAGCGAAAGTTTTTCTGGTTTTTTATTTCCCCTCTCTCTGGCTTTTCTATTTTGGACAGTGTCCAGCTTGGCCTGGCACTGAAACCTCCGGCTGATTTTTGTGTGCGTGCAGAGGAGGGAAGGATGAAGGGAGAGGGACTGTGCAAAAGATGGGGGGCGGGGGGGGAGGGAAATACGGCAGGATTTCATCTCCTTTTCCCCAGTGCGCTGCTGTCCCATGAAAGCCCGGAGGCAGCCAGCAGCGCAGGACTGCGCACCAAAAAGGATCTCAGCATCCAGGAATGGTGCGTGGGTGTGGGTGTCCGCCCGTGAGCGTGTGGGCCTGGCGTGGCGGCTGGCGGGGGCTGGCAGGCCGACTTCCCAGCGGGTTTTCCAGGGACAGCTGGAGCTGCCGGTGGGGTCAGGATGTGACATCACCGGCCGGAGAAAAACCCTCGGCCCTGGGTTTCTCTAACGAAACCCCGGCGAGCGCCGGAGCGCGGCGGCTCTCCCTGCCGCTGCGATCCCCAAACCGCCGACAGTCCCGACGGGGAGCCTGGCTTGGACTTTCTTCTTCTTAATTTTTTTTTTTTTTTTTCTTTTTCCTCAGTAAGAGCAGAAAGTGCAGCGGAGGGATTTGGGGCTGGAAGCCGGGCGTGCCGGGGCATGAGGTGAGTCCTGGGGGTGGAAAAAGCCAGTGCTGCACCCCTGAGGATGCTCCTGGGGTGCTTTTAAGCACGGGTTGGGCAAGACCTGGTCGGGGTTAGCCTGGGAAAGGCGCGATCCTTCACCCAGCCGGGACACGGATGCCTGCAGAAGGCTCTTCCCCTTCCCCCGGCGTGTCTCGGCTCAGCTGCCAGTGTGTAAATACCGAGGGAGCCTGTTTCGGGGATGCGGGAGGGTCCGGGAGTCGCCGGCGGCCGGGCAGGGATTAGTGCAGATGGGCGGCGGTGCGCAGGGGAAGGGGGGGCGGGCAGGGGAAGGCAGCACGCGGGGTGGGCAGACACCCGTTTCCCGGGTGGGACAGTCCCGGCAGCGGCTTTGCGGGTGTCAGAGGGAGGGCGGAAAGTTGTGGGCGGGGGCAAGTGGGTGGGAGCGAGCGGGGGAGATGGGTTTTCAGCAGCCGGCTTATCTCCTCTCGTCTTCGTCCCTGAGCTCGCAGGCCTGGAGCTCCCGGTGTTTGGGATTACGGCTCTGACGGCAGAGTAATCACGCTTGGAACTGAACCAGAGCACTCGGGTGCCGCGGAGGCCACTGGACATTTGCAGGGCTCCCAGCAAGTCACTGGTGGCAGCAGCGAGATCCCAGCCCCCAGCAATGAGGTACCCCCAAAAAGCCCCCGGCCCCACCAGGTATCATGCCCAAAATGAACTGGACATGCTGCCTCTAGCCTGGAGAGATGGGGCTTTGCTTTTCTGCTTGGAGGCGTCTTGGGTGACTTTTTCGGAGCCTTTGGGCCAGGCTGTGGTCCCTAGGGAGCTGCTGCTTTGCTGGTGGTGTGGCAGGGAGGCAGGGCAAGGAGCGGGACAGAGCGGGGGGGACAGTGGGGCTAGCTGGGGGGGCAAGCCAAGTTGTGGGCGGTCCTGTTCCTGGAAGCTGTGCTGGGTCCGTTTTTGCACGAGCTGGGGATTTCCGAGCACCAGGCGAGCCGGGGGAAGCACCAGCGCGGCTTCCCGCTGGCAGCTGCCCCCAGCCAGGGCACAGCGGGCTGAGTCCTGCTGCTGCTCCGGAGGTGGCTGCTCCGGAGACAGGTGCTCGGGGACTGCCTCAGAGGATGCTCGCACCTCTCGTGGGTCTCTGCGGCACCGGGAGGGTTTGCACAAGGAGCGTTTGGTGGGAGGGAGATGCTGCTGAAAGCCCAGGGCTTCTCTGCAGCTCCCCCAGCCCGCGTGCTGGGCCTTGATCCCCCTCCCAGCATCTCGTCTTGGCTCGTTTCCTGGAATTTTCCATCGTTTGGGTTATATTTGGGATCGGCAGCCAATAACCCCGTTTCTCACGGACAGCCCAGCTGGGGCTTGGCTCCAGCAGGAAGCACAGAGGGAGCGGGGCCAGCACCCCGAGACTGTACTCCCCAGCATCATCCTTCTGCAACCTCTCTTCCTTGGACGATTAAAACCAGATGTGGCTATTGCAAAGGCTGGAAAAGAGGGGATACATTCACCTCTCTAGGAGCCCCACATGCCCACAGCCTCTGGCTAGATTAGGGCTGAGGTGGCTGCAGCGCAAGGGATGCTCAGGAGAGGCAGCTTTGGCCTTTGGGGCGCTTCTGATATACTTTCAAGTCCACCAAGAAGAAGCCCCAGTTGCAAAGGTGCTCTAGGACAAGTTGAAGATCAAACTTTGCAACAGGGCTCCTCTAGGGCTTGAAGGGAAGCTCAGAGACAGGGCTGTCGAGTCAGCAGCCAGACAGTAACACTTCCTAGAGCAGCGAAAAGCCAGCCGAGCCCCAGGACCAGCTGGTTTCTGGTCAGACTGTCCATCTGGAGGCTGGCTGGCTGGCTGTTTCGGGGCGCTGGCAGGCGGTGGCTGAGCTGATGCCTGCCCTGCTCCTTTTCCAGGGACGGGGCAGGACAGGACTTTTATGCTTCCTGTGGTGGGGAGAAGGGAATCTCCTAAAGCAGGCAAGCAGAAGTAGACATCTGGGCGGCCGAAGGCAAGATGCCCCGGGGAAGCCCGAGGGGAATGTGCAGAGCTGGTAGTATTTAACCTACACTTTGCTCTATGGTGCCTGGAGCTGCACGGATCTGCGCTCTCCCTCTGCGGCCTCTTACCAAAGCAGCGGGAGCCGGAGTCTCCCTGCAGATTGCCCGCGGCAGTGGACCCCTCGTTGTGGTCCCCGGCTGTTGCACCACCGGCGAGGGTTGGAGTGAGCTGCTAAAGCGGCTGCCTGTGGTTTCCAGTCAGATGCTTGTGTGTGTGTGTAACCGTCTCAGGCCGGATCCAGAGAGGATGTGCTCAGCACCGGAGCTCCGGGAGGTGCCGGTGTCGGAGCCTTCCTCTCTCCTTACCCTCCACGATCATTAACGCTTCCCAGGGGCACTTGCAAAGCACTTTTCCCCCTGAAGCCTTTGCTTTTGCAGCCCTTAATATAAAGGCAGCCTGGGGAGGGAGAGGAGTTTTGAAATTGGGGAAGCTGAGGCAGGGAGTGCAGGACCATCCCCGGTGCCCATCACCCTGGAGACTGGCAGTATGTCTGAGTGATCCTTCCTGCTGGGTTTCTGACTAAAGCTTATTTGGGGTCAAAACCAGAGATTTTCTTTGGTGACCTTGCCTCGTGCCTGCAGGATTGGGGGGGAGGAAGCCCCCCTCCCACTGCTCTGCCTGCTTTCCCCTTTTGTTTTTCCAGTTTCTAAACAGACCTTTCAGAGTTGTTTTTAATTTACAACAAAGCCTTCGCCTTGCCGTGTTCCTCTGTGGTTTTCAAATGATAAAAAAAGGAAAAAAAAAAAAAGCTTAAGTAAAAAGCAAAACAACCCTCAAATCTGAAATTAGTGGCTTAGTTTGACCTTGAACTTACATCCCCCATCCAGTTCATTTCCTTTCGTCTCTGGACCTGCCAGCAATCTAGGAAATCAGTTTTTCACGTGTCTCTGCCTGCTACATCCCCGGCAGCGGCTCTGCCCTGCCCTTGCAGAGCTTAACCTTGCACTCGTTTGGTTCTTGCTAAACCCGACTGAGGTTTGCTTCTGCTGCTGCTGGTAAAAACAGGGGCAGGACTGAAGCCAGCAGCCTTCACAGCCGTGGACGGGGTTTTGCGGCCGCTCAGCTGGGTTTGTAGCCAGCCCTCTGCAAAGCTGAGGCTATTTTGGGAGCGTGGATGGGGGTGAGCACCGAGTATGCCATGGCATGGATGTCCCATGGGAAGCAGTGGCCTCTTTCCACCCGGCAGCTTCGCTCATCCTCCTCCGACCGTCCTCAGCAGGGACACGGGGTGACAGCAGGGAAAGTCCCCGGCTCCGCAGCCATCTGCTTCACTCCCTATCCGCTCCCAGGAGTGGGATAAGGCTTGAATTGGGGGTTTGCAGATGCTTCAGAAAGGGATGTGTGAGCCCCTGGGGTGCTGGCACCACCCTGTGATGGGAACTGCGGTGTGGTGAAGTGGGGTTGCAGCCTTTGCCAAGGCTCCTCTCGGGGAAGCTTTGATTTTGCACATGGGAACCGAAGGCAGAGACCTGCAGGCTGCTGCTGCGGCGCCGGTCCAGGCCCGGCCGGCAGCGGGATGTGTATGGTCATGTCGTAGGAAGCTGCTGTCTAAGCTTGTTGAATGGCAGCTCGCCCTTCGGATTTCCCAAAACAGGCAGTGCAAGTGGCGATTTAGACTTTGATGGGTCTCCTGTCCCACCCCAAGCCCCAGCGGACCACGGCCTGATTTCCAGAAACATGACAGCCCTGAACATCAGGCTCAGCTGAACTCCGCGCTGCAGCTAAACCTTGGAAGATCTCCCATTTTCTGTCTCTTTATGTGGATCTGTCCCAAAAACTTGGCCGGTGATGGAAGAGCACCAGCCGAGTTGGATGCATAAAGGTGGACACCGGGAAAATCTGGTCTTGCGTTCGCTGCTGATGCTCTTTTCCACCAGTTAGACTCAGGATGTGTCTGGGTCCATTCCCAAGCACTTTGCTTTTCTTCCCAGAAAGCAGGAGCGGGTGCTGTGTCCCTGCCCGAGGGGAAACTGAGGCATTGGTGGCTTTGCAGAGCCTGTTTGCTCCAAGCTGGTATGTCCCATCTCAGCGCCCCAGCTGCAAGGGCCATAGCTGGTATTTAAAGCCCCAGTCCTGGCTTCTGTGCAGCTCCCTCCCTACGCTGCTCACGTCCTTCCCTGCACATCGATCTCTCTGGGCAGTGAAAGCTTCGGAGCGAGTTGGAGAACAAATCTGGTTTTTGGCCCGGTGCCTCTCCCTGCTTCTTTGGGCCATAAATCCCAGGATGTGTTTCTGGCTTTGTGTTAAATTTAATTTCTGGAGAACATTTTTCTTCAGGAAAGATTCACAAGGCTTTTTAATGACTTGGTAATTTGGTAGTGATGCTGGCGAGGATCCTAAAAGCAAAATCGCTTGTGTTGCTCTGGTGTGCGCTGCTGCCTGGGGAGCAGAGAGGCTGTGGTGCTGTGCCGTGCTGGCATCCCGCGGGCTCGACAGACAAGTCTGCTCCGAGCACTTGGGCAGTGATGGGTTTTGCTGCCCACTTCCCAGGAATCTCTAACAGATGCATGGTAGGAAAACACCTGGCAGATGTTTAGCAGGTTTGTTGCTCTTTTTTTTTTTTTTTTTTTTTTTTTTTTTTTTAACTGGTGGTTTTATTCGGATGGTACTGAAGCATGAAGCACATTCCCACCTGCCTGATGAGTGAGAGCAGCTTGCAGGGTAACACAGAGATCCAGTTGTCGATGATGCAGAGATGCAGTTGTGGGATGAGTTACGGGTCTGGCTTCAGGAGATGAGATGCAGAGTTTATTTCCCACTGAGTGGCTCAATATTTGCAGAGGACTTGCAGTGTGAGGCACAGGAACAAGGGAACCCCCCCCATATTCATGGAGAACTGATTTCACTGCTGATGGCCCCTGCAAGTGACACATTTGATGGGATATCATCTGCCAGGGTGGCTTCTCATCACCCCAGAACAACCCAGTCTCTGCATGGAAGAGCCTGCAAACAGCAATAGCTCCTGGAGCAGAGCAAATGGAGCCGAGGCCAGCAGAAATGGCGACACGGAGAAACGTCTGTTAGCATGACTTGCCTTGCTGAAATCCCAGGGAAACCTCCTAGGTTAGATCCCAGTCCCCATCTGTACTGTTGTTAACCCGGAGGGACTGTGTGACCTGGTGGGATCAGTCCGGTCTAACATGGGGATAACCAAGTTGTTCATCCTCCATCTACCCGGCAAAGAGACCGAGGACAGAGGCTCAGCGTGGTGCCGTGCGATGCCCGTCCAGCCCTGCGGGGTGGCAGTCGCTGGGCTTTATTTGGGTGGTGGGCAAAGGGGCTGCTCGGCTTTGTCGGGGGTTGTGGACTGGCTGGGGACGGGGATGAGGGAGCTGCAGGACGGATTAGTAGGTGCTGCATCATCCCCATCCTGGGAAGCTGCCAAGTGTCAGATGGGAAAATCCTGACTTCTCGTTAGGGGCACGATTGTTTATTTTTGCTTATTTTAATAGCCTTTATGTTTCAGCCAGAGCCCTCTGCCGCTGGCTGGTGACAGGAGAGAGAGAGAGGAAAAATAATCCGTGTATGAGGGTACGGACAGCAGCAAGACAGGGACAGCCCCATGTCCTGGCTTGATGGCAGAGCCAGTTAGTAACAAGTGCTTTGAGGGGGGTGAAAGCACCAGAGGTGCTGCTGGCCCCCTGCCTCCCATGCTGGGCCGGGCACTGCTCAGCCCCATCGCGCCTACCTCCATACGGGCAGACCCTGCTGGATGCCTCATCCCGAAGGGTATCCCGGCACTTCCTACGTGACTAGCTTAGGATCCCCATTGCAGTAGTTATATATAAATATAGAAGTATGTATGTGAATGTATTTTAGAAACCGTTACGCATTAGCAAACTCCCCGGGAGGCTTTTTTTAGAGGTGTTATCAACAGGATGTGCCTTGAATATGTGACAGCCGGGTGGGAAGCCCCAGAAAAGGGCTTTTCTTTACAGCCTCACTGTGCCCAGAGTCCCCTGGCCTCCGTTGGGCTCCCTCGGAGCTGCCGTACCAGAGACCCTTCCCCTGGGGACAGGTGGAAGTCATGACGTGATGCCGGCTCCTTCCATCGGCTGGCATTTTGGAGAGCTTGTCCTCTTTTTCTGAAGTGGGGAACAAGCTCTTTGACATGGTTGGAGCCAGCTGCTTGGGGCAGGGGAGGAAAAAGCATCCAAGAAACAACCCCCAGTCATTGCCCTTTGGCAATAAAAGAGGACAACAGGGCTGGAGCCATTAAAATCCCACTCAGCCACATGAGCTGGGGAAGGTTTGCAGATACCCCGGTATTAAAGTCATACTGCATAACACTGTGTGATGGCTGTGACCCCCTCCGTGGGGCAAAAAGCACCTAAAAACATAGGGTTTCAGGTCTGGTTGTACCTGGGTACAGCAAAGCATGGCTGGGTTTGGTACCACCATGCTGTGAGCTACGTAATGGTGGCAAAACAACGCTCCAGACTGTGGGAAAGGCCGTGGTTAGTGCTCTAATGGCACTGATGCTGGGGTTTCCACCCACAGCAGGGTTTGCACCCACGCCAGGGTTTTCCCCTCACAGCCGCGTGCTGGCTGTGGTGTAGAAATCCCCGCTGGGCAGATCCTGCCAGTGTTTGGGATGATCACTAGGTCCTGCTGCCTCCTAGTGATGCCCCCGTCGGTGGGCTTTGAGGGGAGCACAGGGTTTCTCTTGCAAGATATTTAGCTGTTCTCTGCTGGGCAAAATAGGATCTGCCTGTAGCTCAGGACTAAGTTTAAAAAACAGAGTTTATAGAGCAAGCTTTTGCCTAAAAGCTGTCTTTTTAACGATGAACGTGCATTCAAGTTTTGCTTGGGCACCATTTGCTCCTGCTCGTGACTTTGGGTAAGTCACTTCCCCTTTCCATGAATCTTTCTTCCTTTTTTTTTAACTCTTTCTCCATCTCCTCCTGTCAGGGGGGAGGCTGTTGGAGGACTTTCTTTTCCCTAAGCCTCAGCAAAGCATTTAGCCCAAGGGGACCTTGATCTCCTGTTACCACCACTGGTGATGAGTGCAGGTAACGAAATGCACAATTTCAGCCTGTCTGGGACAGCCTGGGACGGATGGGATTTCCGATGGAGCTTCAAGGAGGAAAAGGGAAAAAAAGGGAAATACCGCAGCCCTTGTCTGTGCTGCTAACCTCGGGCAGGAAGGGGTGAGCTCAGCGCTTTGCTGAGCCGTGACTTCCAGACCGAGTCACCCGGAGCATCGGCTTGCCACCCCAATGGCTCCTGTGTGCATTGTGTCCATGCCTGGAGGGCCGGCCGCATCCTGGCACGTCACATTGCTGTGCTGGGCTGCCGTTTCCCTTCTTCGGATGCAGGTTTTGTTCTTTCGGACAAACACACGGGGCAGAACAACAAAATAATCCCCCCTTTCCCCATTGATCTCGGCGCTGGGGCTGTGTGAACCAGCAGCCAGCTGCGGTCGCAGCGTGGTCCCCAGGGCATCGCTCGCCAGCCGCCGCTGCAGGGTCGGGGGTTATTTGTACTGAGAAATCCCTGGGAAAGAGATGCTTCCCCTTTGCTGGAAGAGGAAAGGGCCACCAGGTTGGGACTGCCTGGGCTGGTGAACTCTGCTGATATCGCGGCTCTCGCTTTACTGCAGCAGTTATTGATAAAAGCCCTGGAGGTAAGAGGCTGGCTGAAGTCCGGTGAGCTCCCAGCATACTCAGGAGGGAGGAAGGGCTCCGTCTGCCATCGAGCCTTGCACGGGGCATGTGTGGTAGCGCTCGCCCTCTCCGGTGCTGGGAGCTGCTGTGTGAGGTGGCAGCAGCTGCTCCAGGTCACCCTGGTGGGTGTGGAGGGGCCAGGAGCTCACCCCAAATCTCGGTCCCCATGTGCTGCCAGAGCAGCGGGGACAGCCAGCATCCTGGTGTGAACTCGTCCCTGCGAGCATGCCCACGCGTGCAGCTGGCTTCATACGTGACCAAAATTTGTTTCTTTCTCCTCCCAGAAACCTCCACCCCTGAAGACCCCAGCCTTGGGTTTCACGTTGTGCTGAGCCTCTGCCCTCACCCTGGCCGGCCCTGCCCGCGATGGCGTTGTGTCTCAAGCAAGTCTTCAACAAAGACAAAACGTTTCGTCCCCGAAAGAAGTTTGAGCCGGGCACCCAGCGCTTTGAGCTGTACAAGAAAGCCCAGGCCTCCCTCAAGTCTGGGCTGGACCTGAAAGCGGTGGTGCAGCTGCCTCCCGGCGAGAGCATCAACGACTGGATTGCCGTGCACGTGGTGGACTTCTTCAACCGCATCAACCTCATCTATGGCACCATGTCAGAGTACTGCACGGAAAAGAGCTGCCCCATCATGTCTGGTGGACTCAAGTACGAGTACAGGTGGCAAGACGATAGCAAATACAAGAAGCCGACCAAGCTGTCGGCTCCGCAGTACATGTGTATGCTGATGGACTGGATCGAGATGCTCATTAACAATGAGGACGTCTTCCCCACCAGGATAGGTGAGTGTGCTCAGTGCTTCTTGAGAAGGCTGGAGTTGTAACCGGCGCAGGTTCCCAAGCCACTGGTGCACCTCAGGGTTGGTATTGCCGAACTTTGTGATCCCAAGGATCGTGGCCTTTCCTGTTCCAGGTGTTCCTCAGTGTCTGTCCCACACCCCTTTGCTGCAAATTGAGCTTGGGATTCTTCGTTCTGCTCCGAGGGGATGTAGAAAACAATGTTCTCCTTTTCTGTACTTGAACTTTTTCCAAGTATTCTGTGCTTGTGAGAAATGAGGGCTGGTAGGTCATCAGCTTCCTTGCCCTTCCTCAAGGAGCTGAGCTGCAGGGCTTGTTAGAGGTGGTCATTGCATCCCCGCAGCACACTCTTCTCTCGACTAACCAACTCAATTTCTTTCTGGTTTTCCAGGTAGATTCATGGTCCCAAGGTCTAATCCTCGTCCCACCTTCCTGCTTCACTTCTCAGCTCCTTTCCTTCTCTGCTAATTCATCTCAGCCCTGATTATACATCAGATGTTGCTATTTAGCTGAGGCATCGCCTGAGCAGAGATGCCTGTCCCCAGGATCTGGCCTCTTCAGCTGCCAGCCCCCAGGGTGTACGATGCACCCCTTCAAAAAGTTTGGCCTTAGGAGCTTGCAGCAGCTGCCAAAGGCAACACAGCTTGCAAAGTAACCCCTCTGCTGCTGACCTGCAGCACTTGGCAGCTGCCAGGGCTGATATTAGTCCTGCTACTTATCTGCTTTCTTGTCGTTTGGGGAGATGAGTTCAAGAGTTGGAGCTGATGTGTTGGCTGGCGGGGCTGCTGGAGCCTCAGGTCGTGCCTCGGAGTGGTTGCTTTTCAGACGAAACACAAAGCTACTTGAATGTAAAAGAAGATTTAAGGAGCTTTGGGGGGAAAGACATGGCTCTGCAAGTCTGCTTGACCTTTTTTGTTTTCCCAGGCAGCACAGCTGACAGAGCCGTATGAAATCAGTGCAGTTTAGGCTCAGGATTTTCATTAATATGCTGGGAAACATTGAAGAAAATGGTCTATGTGGGATTACTGGCAGCCACTAGCTGTTGTAGCCCCATTTGGCTGTACTGTAGCATCTAGCTGTGTGTCTTTTTCGGGAATGTCTCTGGCCCTCGGAGGCTCGGAGGGGTTGCAGCTCTGCAAGCAAGAGCGGGGGCAGTGCCTGCAGGCTGGTTGTGTCAAACTATTAATTTCGGCCACTGGGATGGGGTGACCCCCCAGACCCCTGGTCTGACCTGGCTGCACTGGCTTTGCCTGGGGTTAGGGTGGTACAGCTCCCCTTCTGGGGGTTTCTTTCTCTCCCTTCATCACTTGAAGCCAAGACCTGCAGGCAATTGCTGCCTTCTTCCCCTCGCCGGTGGTCTGGGGCAGGCTGGGTAGCGCTGTGCCGGATCCTCATGCCGGAGGACAGGCAGATAGGCTGCCTTCGGGGTGCGTGGGGGAGTCAGTCCCTGGGATGCACCGGGGGCATTCGCTGTGCCATGGAGGCATCCCTCCCTCATGGGCTCAGTGGGCTCCACACATCCTGGTGGATGGAGGAGGCTGGAAGTGTGGCTGGCTGACACAGTCGGTGCAGGATGCTTCGTGCCGGCAGCCCCAGCTCTGCTGGGGACAACAAAGACCCTGTTGATTCTGGCTGCAGCTGGGCACAGGCTTGCTGCTGCCAAGGGGCAAAATGGCAGCCACAGGGTACAGGCTGGATCTTCCTCTTCCTGAGGCAGCTTGTTCCCGAGGAGAAGCTCTGTGTGCCATTAAAAGCAGGGGTGCAGACGTGGATTTACTCCGTTTTCCCTCTGGCCAGAAAGGAGAGTGTCCTGCTCCAATTTCATGCCTTTCAGGTGGGATTTGGGATGTGATGCTGCTTGAAAGCTGCTCTGGGGAGTCAGGGCTACAGGGAGTCTTAACGCTGCAGAAAGCAGGCAGCCACGGAGGGACGGCGGCATCGCAGCACCCTCCGCTCTCCCATGTCTCCCTCTGAGGCGCAAAAGCCAAGTATAGTCGTGGTCCTGCTGGTTTTCACCCCATTTCTGGCACTTCTTCCTCCGAGGTGTAACACATCCTGACATGGGGAGGGACGGCTGGCGCCTCTGGTTTCCACTTCTCCTTTCATTCTGGCGTAGGGTCAGTTCTGGGTGAGATCCAGGCTGGCTGCAGGCAGTCATGGGGCAAACCCATTTTTTTCTCTTCCAAAGCCATTCCCGGGGTCCCTCTTCCAAGCCCCTTTGTTGTGGGGACTCTTGTGTCCCCGAGTGACTTCAGTCCCCTTGCTGGCGTTGTTCTGACCTCACACATGCAAAAGGGAACTTAGCCTGAGATCGCACTTTAAAACACATGAAAGGCAGTTGTGGGAGGCAGGGGGAGGAGGGATTCGGTGGCACTTTGTCGTCAGTGTGTCCCCAATTAACTGCCTTTCACTGGTCTGCCTTGTACACTGGGTAATTGCTCGGCAGCTCTGGCATTTCAGAAGATGGAGGTGTTTGGCTGAAAGGAAATGTCACACCCGCCAGTTCCTGACGGGCTGCTCCTCGTCGCCGCGCCGGATGATGGGGGAGGCTGGGGGACGCGCAGTGGGGAGGGACGCGCGGCTCGGGGACAGTGGCCAGGGCGAGCAAACGGAGATGTTCAGCCTCCCTCCTAATGAGCCAGCCCCTTGGGAAAAGACACAGGACAAAGGGAATAAGGCACCGAGAGGACACAGGGGAGATCGGACCCGTTTTAAGGAGGGGAAAGGAGTCTGATGAGGTGATGGGGGGAAATCATAAATTTCATGCTTTGGAGTCACGGTGAGGCTCTTCAATATTAGCAGCAGAGATGGGATTTAGCATGAAGGTTTATTCCACTCCTGCTTGTACCGGAGAGGTCCACCGGCATGGCTGACCACCATCTCAGTGGGTGTTCATGAGCTGTGTACATCTCAGCTTTCCCTCCTGGCCCCTCTTTGCCACGTGCAATAAAACTGTCCCAGCACAAAGATTTCCCTGGCTAAGGCCACCTGACTGCAGACAAAACAGACTTTTCTTTTTTTTTTTTTTTTCTTTTTTTAGAAACAGCAAGTGTTCCCCAAACTTGCTAATGTTGCCTGAGGCTAACCTCAGCATCCTTCTCCATCGAAAAGCTACAAAGCCTGAAGCAGCACATGATTCAGCGGGGCTCGCTCATGGCTGTCCTGACAGTTAAGGGAGAGGTATCTCATGGGTCAGAGGGGGGAAATCCTTCACCCTGGGGTAAGAGGCTCAGCTAGAAACGAGCAGAGATGGTTCACTGGCTTGTGGGCTCACAGGGTCTGTTGGCATCATGGGGAGACCTTGGCTGGGGTAAATGGGCACAACCCCAGTGACTGGAGCGGTGCTGGGCTGATTTGCACCACTAAAGCATCTGGTCCTTCAGCACATGTCAGAGGTGGGAGGGGAGCAGAGCGACCCAGGTGACAAACACCTTTGGTTTAGCCAAGGTGCGTGACGCAGAGCTTGTGCTGGCTCTGCAGCAAGGCCAGAGGGGCAGCTGACATCCGAAACGGCAGCAAGGGAGCTCGATGCCAGCAGACAGCTTGTGACCTGGCAGAGTTCACCAGCAGGACCGTAGCCCTCGGATGGCACGCTTGCACCAGTAGAAAATCCCTATGGTGGTTTAATGGGGCCAGAGGGGCTGCCAAGCCCTCTGTGGACCACAGCAAGGGTCGGGAGGAGATATTGCGTCTTCCCCATCCCCAGGGAAATCCACCTGCAGGGCTTGGTCCCACTTAAAGGCTTTGCTGTATAATCCTTCCTCTGGAGCGGAAACCTGTTTGTCTGCCGGTCAAGATGAGACAAATCCCTGCATGGGGTGAGCTATGCCAACTTGATCGCAATAAATCTACAGCAGCAGCAGCAGCAGCTTTCCCAGACGATCTGTATCAGTTTGCATGTGCTAGTGCTCTGTTTCCACTCTTCCAACCAACGTAGCTGTCCTGAAAAATACATTTAAATGGAGAATAAGCATTGTTCCCATGCAAGGAGAAGAATAAATGATTCTACAGGTGTATTTTTACCAGCTGGTAAAACTATATCGGTAGATTTCTTCAGTGAGTGGCCATATGAACAAATTACCACCTGGAAAATATCGGCTCCTCCCGGTAATCGTTCTGCCCTGTGGTGCCTGGTTTTAGGGAGCTGCTGCTGGGCAGTAGCACACTGGGGAGGAGGGTTGGGTGGACGGGGTTTGCAGGGCCTGTGGCAGTCGGCTGCGTCTGCACTGGTCAGCCCAGCATCAGGCTGCCGGTTGCACAGGGCCAGGCGTCCTACATCAGCACCGTCGCGGCTGCTGAACCCTCTCCGTTATTAAATCAGTGTGGACGCAGGGTTTGGACCAGACCCAGCGCCGGAAACACCCCGTGCTCTCTGCCAAATGTGCCTGCGGCTCTAACGAGCATCAGTCATAGGAGATTTTGGAACAGTTCTTGGAAAGCTTTTCAAAACTCAAACTCTGCCATTCAAGCGTGGGCCCAAAACAATTACAAAAAACAGAGAAAACTTGGTGCGAAATTATCCGATACTTTCTCCCCATAACAACAGGAGAAAAATGTTCAGAATTCAGCTAATTATTGCCGTTCTCTCAGCTGGCAATTTTTTACATGATTTGTCTTTTTTTCTGCCTATTTTCTTCCAAAATTAACACCACACCAGCTTGCAGCTGCCATCATGCCATTAGTTTTAAATGGGGCTTTAAAGACTTATTTTTAGGAAAAAATGAATCACCGAACACCACGGTGGCCAAAATGGAATTGAGAAATAATAACAACAACAATAATTCATCACGTAATTCATTGAATTACTGCTTTTGCAGAGGAAAAAAATACAACTGCCAAGAAGCAAAATAGCTTCCCAGTACTGATTCACCATGAAAAAATTAAATTGGCTGGAGCACAAGGGTTAGGGATGGGAGAGATGGCAGGAGAGATCCAAGATCCCTTCGCAGCCCCTTACCGTAAGTGCAGGCACTTTGTTACCTCTCATTTTCATTTCCTTTTACACATGGTCCCACATGGTTTCCTTATGTTTTGAAGCAATCAGCACAGAGTGGGGAAAACAGATTTCCATCAGAGCATTAAATCACATCTTGGGGTTTTCAAGCAAAACATCCAAGAAAAACTGAAGGTGCTAATTCATTTCAGGGCTGTGAGTCACGCCGCTCGCCAGCGCCCTGGCTGCGTTGCAGTGAGTGAAATTGTACCTGCTGTACTTAAAGCTTTTGCCCTGGCTTGGAGCATGGGTAGGGTTCTCCCTTTTCCACCGCTGTGGATGGCTCTGCTCCACTCCTCCTGGGACTGGGCTGCATTTCCACCCTGGGACAGGCGATGCTCCCAGCCGCCGGCTGTCTGGTCTGTGTGCAGCGTCTGGGTAGCGCACGCCTGTGATCATGGGTGGAGGAGAAAAGCTGACCTTGTGTATAAATCTTTTTCCCGGCATCTGAGCAAGCTCACATTGCATCCTGTGGTCCCCTCCTCATCACTCATCATGCAAGAAGAGTCAGAGAGGGGCTACCGCCTGCCAGATTGTGGGTTTGCTGCTGCTTTCTCCAAGGTTGCTGGATGGTGAGCACCGGTGAATTAAATGCAAAGGTAATTTCAATGCCTTTAAATCACCCCAGGTGGGTTTTGTGGTGTTCTGCTGTCCCTTGGGGCTGCTGGGGCCAGCATCAGTGGGATGCACTGGGATGGCGTTGCTGGGTCCCCTGTATGTGTGTAGGGCTAGGGAGGGTGAAGGAAACCCAAGCAGCATCACCCTGCCAGGGTGGTTTGTCAAAACTTGGGGCTCCATCCTGACTTCGCACTGGTCTGCTATACTTCTGCTAACAGGTCATCTCAGCCGTGCAGTCAGTCTCACCAGCCTCATCCCTTTGTTTCACCAAGCTGCTACTCCTGCTGGTTTGTGCAACCATACACCACCTCCGAGATGGAGGAAGTCCCCCAAGCAAGGGCCACCGCTGCCCCGCTCCCAAGTGCCACTTATCGGCACATTGGCCACTAATGGGGTCTCTCTGCCACCGGCTGTAACGCTGATCTGCCTACCAGCCTGGCAGGGAGGTGGGACCCAGGAGGGGAGCAGCCTGCCACCCTCCATGCTTGGGGAATGAGCCCCATTGCTCCCCACTTGCTGTCACAGTGACCCCTCTTAGCGGCCAGGACAGCTCCAACGTGAACGTACGGGGGCCTGGCTGCTCGGTTTAAAGCTAAACCTCTGCAAGGGCAGGATAGGTGTGTGGTCAGCGCCGGGATCCCTGTCCCAGGGCTTTCCCCTTGCTGGGATGTGCTGGCGGCAATGCACGCCTGGCTGCAGGGAAGAGGCACAGCCGGCTCTCGCTGTGTCCCCTCACATGCTGGAGAGGATGTCACATGCGTTGTCTGCTGGACATCCGCTGCGCCAGCAGCCATGACCCAGGGCAAGCCGTATTTATGCCCGATCTTTCTGCTGCTCTCCCCGGGTTGGTCTTTGGGATGCAGCCTTTACTGGAGAGCCCTTTCCTTTCAGCTCTGGGTGAGGGGATGGGGAATTTCTCCAGCTCCTCGCCAGCATGGCCAGTGCCTGCTGGGGCTGCTTGTGGGTTGCTTTCCAAGTCACTGGAGATCAGCAGCGAGGCACGACTGCTGCTGGCGGAGGCAACCTGCTTATCAGATATCCGCCCTGCTTCCTTCCCGCGGGGAAGCACTTTGATCAACTGGTGCAGGCCCCTGTGCCAGATGCAGGGTCCAGTCAAGCATCCGTAGCCTGTATTGAGGGTCCTGGCACAGGAGGTGCAGACATGGCTGCAGCACGGGGAGAGGAAGCAGGACCTGATGTCCCAGGGTTGTGCTGCTGGGGCTGCCCGTGCCTCCCTGGGCGTGTGTGCGAGTGAGAGGGGCGATGCGGGGAGAAAGAGCCAGAGCCGGACCCCAGTGATCCCTGGACCCCAACGACCATAGTTGGGGTAGTGTCATGACATGGTAGGGTGAGAGGTGACCTGTAGAAGTTGTCGTGGTTTAACCCCAGCCAGCAACTAAGCACCACGCAGCTGCTCCCCCCTCCCAGTGGGGTGGGGAGGAGGATTGGGGAAAAAAAGTAAAACTCGTGGGTTGAGATAAGAACAGTTTAATAACTAAAGTAAAATAAAATATAATACTAACTGATAATAATAATAGTAATGAAAAGGAATATAACAACAACAAAAAAGAAATAAAACCCAAGAACAATGCAATTGCTCACCACCCGCTGACCAATGCCCAAGCAGCGATCCCCCCTCCTGGCCAGCTCCCCCCAGTTTATATACTGGGCATGATGTTCCATGGTATGGAATACCCCTTGGGCTAGTTCGGGTCAGCCGCCCCGGCTCTGCTCCCTCCCAGCTCCTTGCACACCTGCTTGCTGGCAGAGCATGGGAAACTGAAAAGTTCTTAACTTAGGATAAGCGCTACTTAGCAACAACTAAAACATCAGTGTGTTATCAACAGTATTCTCACACTAAATCCAAAACCCAGCACTGTACCAGCTACTAAGAAAAGAATTAACTCTATCCCAGCCGAAACCAGAACGAAGTCCATTAGTGACAGCCAGCCACCGCTACAGCCTGGCCATGTCTGGAGGGGATGGCCACACACTGACACCTTGTGATGGACACAAAGAAGAGCAGCCCAGCTTCACCTCCCCGGAGCTGCTGCTGCTGCTGGGTTCATGTGAAAGCACAGTGGTGGGGTAGCCCAGAAGGGTACTTGTAGGTCCTGGCAGCTTGATGATATCTTTCCAGGCATCATTAAGTATAGGATTGCTCAGCAGCTCCCATAGTTGCCGATGGCCACGAGATTTGGACTAGGTGACGTTTAAAGGTCCCTTCCAACCCAAACTATTCTATGATTCTGTGATTTATGCTAAATCTCTGTGCCCTGATGCAAGAGCTGCTTTTGGAGAACCCAGGATGTAGCTGGAGGTGTCTCCCCTCTAACTCTCTCAGCTGCCAGCTCGTCCACCAAGACTTGCTGGTAACTGATTTATAGGACAAGACGGTTCCTGGCTAACCTCAGGACAAAAGCAGTGGAAAGCCACTTGTCACCATCTGCCAGCTCTGGAGGTGACTCATCTAACAGCAGTATCGGGACCATAGATGCTATCAGCCCTGGGAGTCTGAGATCCTTTTGATCTGCTGTTCACTGTCTGATCTTATTTCTTTCTCAGTTCAGGACTGGGTTGAGGTTTGCTGCTTTCCGTCGCTATCACTCTTTGCAGTTTGGCAATAAACTCCCGGTGGCTGGTCAGGTCTGATTTCTTCCTCGCTGCCTGCTTTGACCGGAGGAGGCACTAGGCCAGTGGGACGGGTGACAAACTGGAGGCAACAAATGGGTTGCTGTCTGCCTGCTGGCACCTTGCTGAGTTCCCAGCAGTGACTGCTTGCCTCTGGTCCCAGGGAGACAGGCTGTTCAGAACAGTGTGTATTCCCCAGCCGGGGCCCAGCACGGCAGAAATTACTTCCCGTGATGAATTTTTCTTTATTGAAAAAAATGTTTCTTGACTAGTTCTTCAAAGCTGGTCTGCAGGGGCCACCCTGACAGCATGTCCAAGTCCCCAGCTGGGTGATTACGGCTTTTATTTGCTCAGTAAATTCTCACTCAGTGCAAAAAGCTCAAATGAAGCCGTTGATAAAGCACTGTGTCCCTCCTGACTGCAGGGAAACCCAGAGATCTGTCTCTGATCCCTGCTCTTATCAGACTGGCAGGCAAGGAGAGCTCCGCAGTCAAGGGTGCAGGGCAGAAGCAGATCTCCAGTACCATCTCTAAGCTGCTAGCATGGGGAGAGCCTCGTTGTACTTTGCCAGATGCGAACACCTTTCCCAGAAAGTCCTAACGGGATCTGTTAGAGCTGGCAGTGAAACGGGTCATGCCGAGGTCCCTGCTGCGGGAGCAGCCCTGGGGCTGCAGTGTGCTCGTGGTTATGCAGAGCAGCGGCCGTGAAATCAGTCTCAAAGCCACCTCTCTGTCTTCGTGTGACGCTGAGCCGAGACACGCGTCCTCCTCCAAGTGATGGCTGGGACACCCACCTGTGGCACGAGCACAGGCGCTTCTGCCCTGCCCTGCCCTGCCCGCCGCACCCACGCTGTGCACGAAGCAAAGTGAGACTGGGCTGGGCTGAGGGTGACTCTGTTTTAGACCAAAGATCGCTTTCTGTTACGAGTGCTGCGAAACTGAACCCAGCACCCACCGAACCCTGGCCGTTGAAAACACAGGCTCCACGCTTGATGTTGGGGGACAGGTCCTTCGCGTTTGCCACCCACGGAGGAGAGGGGCACGGCACTGCTGCTGGGAAACAAAACTGCCAGGAGCCTTTGGGAAAAATAGTTTAATTGCCTAGCGAGGCTGATGAGAAAGATTCAAAGATAAAATTACCATTTTTAATTTTTTTAGCTAAGAGATTTGCTGATGCTTTCCACAGCGCAAAATGTGTGAGCTGGTTGAGCGGAGATTACTTGGAAAGATTTTTAAGAGGTTATGTGCTGCATGAATAAGAAGCTAAGGGAGGAGGCTGGTACAACCGTGGGAAGGGAGGTTTGTATTTTGTTCTTTGCAAATTTGCATTGCATTGCTCGGGGGAGAGAAAGAAGCTTCAGGAAAACAAATTCCAGCTGTTTCATTTTCCTCCTCCCAAAAAATATGTTCAGGGTTTCAAAGCCATGTTTCCTTTACAGATTTACCCCAAGCTTGCTGACACTGACTGTATCACACCTCTGAGATTTGCACTGTGATAGCAGTGCATTTAGACAAGGATGAAAATGTCGACTATGAAATTGTGTCCTTGTGTGGGACAAGGCTAAAAGTATAGAGCAATGTGTGGTGGGTCCCGTTCTTGAACAACCTGGGAGGACATCTTGGGAGGGAGCATCATAGGTGCAATGAAATTACAACCTAAGCATCATTAAGATGGGCAGTTTTCTTCCTGTTTTAATGAGACATTTGTTTGAAACAAGGATCAGGAAAAAAGGTAGAAACCCGACCTGTTTCTGTTGATGCATCAGAAGTGATGTTTGAGGGTGTGTGGAGGAAGAAAAACAGTATGAACCATGCTTTTGATTCAGAGGACCAGGGAAGGTCTCTTTTCTGCTGGCAGGAGGTTTAGTTTGGTTCATGAACCTTCGTAAATACAATTTGACTTACACTGTGCCTGCACAGGCTTGTAGGGGAAAGGCAGGGAGAGAGGGCAGAAGGCTCCTCTGCCGGATTGCTCTGGATAGAGCCAGATGTGGAGAGATGCGGCCTCCTCCACTGGATGAGAAATTTTCTCTCCTAGGGCAACTCCCCAAATCCTCAGATCATGCCTGTGTGAAATTGCTAGTTGGGCAATGAGAAATTATGTGGGGAGAGGTAGATGGCACATTGCCCCGGTGTAGCTGTCACTCTTGACATTAGCCAAGGGAGTCCTTCCTCCTCATCCACAACTGCCTGTTAAGCATGATAGTGACATTTAAACGCTAGCTGTTTTTTTTTGAAATGGTCAAATGGCTTCCAACTTGCTTCTGCTTTGCAGGTGTTCCCTTCCCCAAGCAGTTCCAGCAAGTTTGCACTAAGATCCTCACCCGCCTCTTCCGTGTCTTTGTCCATGTCTACATCCACCACTTTGACAGCATCATCAACATGGGTGCTGAAGCTCACGTCAACACCTGCTACAAGCACTTTTACTACTTCATCAGGGAGTTCAGCCTTGTTGACCATCGGGAGCTGGAGCCTTTGGTAAGGATGCCCCAGGGATGGGGAGGTGGAGGGGGTGAGAGTGGCACGGGCTGAACACAGCACTGGTAGATTCAGGTCGGGGCTGGACTCTGAGCAGTGCAGTCACGCTCTCTGGACTCTTTCAGCCACCCTATCTCAGAAGCACACCCAGGTTTTCTGTCCGGTAACCATCAGCCTTAGTACTCTCAGAGAGAACTTCCCAGCAACACTGAGGAAACCCTTTACCCTTTGAAAACCCTCCTTAAACTTTGCCTCTGCTGCCACGTCTGTGAATCGCTCTTCAGTATCCTCAGGACGACTGTAACATAGTCTCCCTATATACTGTCTTGGTAGCTCTAATGCAATTTGCACATCAAAGTGTTTCCAGCCAATTGCGTCCACATGGCTTTCAGGGGTCAGATTTGAGCCCAAGTCTCCTCTCCACAGTCTTGAGTTTTCCTATTAGCGGACTAAGGTCCCTGCTTGAGATAGTAGTGTGAATTACAGTGAGGCTGCAGGAGGGCAAGCCCCAACAGGACATGCAGCTCCAGACCACAGCTATAGAGGCCAAGCTGGTGAGGCCTCGCTGGAGCTCCAAGTTTCTCTGCAGCCTCCCTTGGGAAGCCATTAGCCAGGCAGAGAGTGAGAGTCCTTGAAAACAGCAGGACTGGTGGGAAGCAGAGGCCAGACAGCCCGGGCACATAAACTAGAAAATACACATCATTAGTTTTGTAAGAGAAGCAAGTGTGTCACAGGCAAGGTTGAGTGTGGTCTGACCTAGGGAGGACATGTTGCAATGGGGAGAATTATTAATAGAGAACCCAGTAGTTAGTACGCTGTGATAAGGGCTGGGTTGCAGAAGAGGCCGTATCCAGCAGCAGAGAGCCAGGGAAGCCCAAGAGGATCTAATCCCAGAGAGAGAAAGAGCTGCGAAAAGTCCCAGCATGAGCTGCCTGTTTAGGAGTACCTGGGAGCAGGGTGGGGGGAATACCCCTGCCCCTAAGTGCTAAGCACTTTACTCCTTCTCTGCTTTCATTTGTCTCAGTCAATTTGCTGCCTGTCTGCTCTGATCGTGATTTAGGGGGATGGAGAGATGATGATCTAATCAGGAGAGACTTGAATGACAACAGCATCTACATTAATTATTTCGCAGAGTTTGATTGTGACCTATATTATCACAATGGCCCTCAGCTCCAGAAAATGGCAGCTCAGCGTCACTCTGTCCTCTGTTAGTCTTCCTCACCACCGCTCCTCATGACAAACTTCTTTAGCATTGATATAGAGCCCGTAATGGTGTCATCTCCTTTGACTGATGCTTGCTAATGTAAATAATTAGCACCTAATAGCCAAAGCAGAGGCTGACATTGCTAAATAGGCTTTCAATGCCAGTGACTCACATGCAACATGAGATGATTTATGGGTCTGGATGAATCTCAGATGAACAGATTTTCCCGTGTGATGCAACCAGGGTTAAACTACAAGGAAAGGAGACACATTTACCTCTGGTCTATCTGCGTCTCATTTCTTGGTGTGCCCGTTGCCTGGCATCCAAGCCCCAAGCAGACCCATCCACATGGGAGACCGCCTTCCCTCAGGCAATGACTTGCTGTAGGTGTGTATGAGACTGTCCTGCAACCAGAGGACGGCTGTGTCCAGGATGCAATGCTGAGTTGAGGAGGGAGGCACAAGTTGCTGCAGCTTACAAACAACTTTCAGAAACTGAAAGTGGTCCCTCTGGCCATGCTGTTACCCCAGGGAGGCTGCAGCTTGACACTGCCATCAGTCCCAAAGTCTGCATGGGTTAGAATTGGTCCAGTAGCTTCCAACAGCATTTCCCTTTGCTGCAGGCAGGGAAAGCAATAATGGGAAGTTTCTTCATGCGCATCCCAGGGGCTTTGCAGTGAGCCCCTGGGAGCCTGGTGTAGCTCCCGTTCATTGTGCTGTGGAGCGTGTGAGGAGCCCGGCGTTCATGCTGTTCTGGCTTTGCTTCAGCAGCAGTTGTGAAGATGCACAAGTAGTAACATCCAGCCTCCGCAGCACTTTACACTTGACCTCAGTCCGCTTCCCTGTGGCTAATTACTCTCCCAAGCCCAAGGCAGAGCACCAGTGACTTGCTTTGCTCATTCCCCTTCTCACTGGGCTGCACCATAGCTGTCGCCCTGCTCCTAAGTGTTTTTAAGTCCTGAAGGATTCATCAGCTGGTTTGACATTTAAGCAAGGACAGACAGTGCATTGCATCTGCCTTCATTTTAGGCTAAGACTGTAGGGTTTAGTTTTTGCAAGTTCTCAAGTTTTGTGGAAAGGCAATAATCTCTCAGTAGGGATGAGATGAACTGTCCTTGAGAGGTTCAGTCTCTCTTGACTGCCTCATGAGCCCAGACAACTGTCCTAACCTTGCATTTAGATGGCCAGAGTTTAGTCCACATGAACCCCATGACAGGGGAGACTCCTGCCTGCAGAGGTGCCTGTTCCCTGCACGTAACTATGGAAGGCCACCCAGCATGTGGAGGGAGCACATCTGGAGCAGGACAGCAGGTCTGAGTGCTGTATTATGGTTGGAGCTTTCCAGATGTGGGCTTTCTACTGAGGAGCCCCAGTTTTCAGATTTAGGAGTAAGAAGAAAGAAAAAAACAGCACCTCCCCAGTCAGAAAATGTCCTGTTAGGCCCAAATAGCTTAGAAAAATTACAGGGATTGTGGGATGAAGGAGTTCTTGGTTTCTAAGCCTGCCTCTGGCTGAGTCTCCCTTTGCTGCCTCAGTTTCCCTTTTGTCAAGCTTCTTTGGGACGTGATTTCTTAGCAGCAAATCTTGGGAGCCAAGAATGAGACAGATCCTTTGTACAGGCGAAACTAGCAAAAGGCAGTGATTCACTCTCTTAACAAATCAAGAAATATGGGGGCAGAGAGTAGCCATGCACTTGCATCCTTGACAAGGGCAGGTCATGGTGCTGGGCAGCAGCACTGGCAGAGGTCCAGCTGGTTACGTACTAAGGCAGAGCTGTGGGGATTTCCAGAGTGTGATGAATTCCTTGGACATTTGGGGCCAGCCTGAGGAGCTCGCAGGCGGCTTGGCAGTCCACTGGCCGCCCCAACTCATCCCGTTCAAGGCTGCTTTTGTGTGTGGTGCTGTGCTAGCGGGGTGGGCTGGATGCTGTTGCAAAAGGCTGTTCACAGTCTTCTCATCCCCCTCTTCTTTCTCTTTCTGAGATGTTTGCAAACACTTCCCGTTTGCAAAGTGATTTTGTGGCAGAGCGTCGGCTTTTCATTTGATGGCAGGGTTCTGCGCTCAAGTGATTTTGCATGTTACTCCTACAGAGAAGCCCTCTCTTTGCCACTCTCCCCGAAGGATTTTAAAAACAAAGCTCTCAGCACTGAAGAGCTGAGATTGCAGCTTCTGTCCCCCTTGGTTATAACACTAAAGGGCCTTTTATAGGGTTACTCAAGGGTCATCCTACTTTCCTAGTTCTCCTTTTTTCAGAGTTGCATCCTTCCTTCTCTGCAGACCAGTCCTACTTCAGATCTATTTTGGGAGTACATTTTAATGTGCAAGCCTTTCTCTGGGGTGTGTGAGGGGGTCTGTGTGCACACGCAGATGCACAAGCCACGAACCTGATGAGCCAGAGAGAATCACAGACTTTCCTCACTGCAGCAACGTGCATGATTTGCAAGCTATTAGTTGAACTCCTTAAGGCAAGGACAAATACCATCTTCCACCAGCTGAAAGCTGGGCACCTTCCTAATGCAGCTGGCGTGACGCCATCTCGGCTGAAGAAAACAGTCTGTTAGCCTAAACAGAGCTCGCTCTCGCAGGTTTCCTGTGGCCCTCTGTTATTAGCACTCATTTGCGTTGCAGTGTGACCGTGGGATCCCTTACCAAAATCACAGGTCCTTTGGGTGAGCTGTTGTCCCCTCCTGGAGCGAGAGCCGGGAGCAGCTCCGTGTCCCGTCTCCCGAGGCAGCTGCAAACGGAGGCTCTGAGAGCGGCACCGCCTTGTCTGGCTGCTCCGCGGCTGAGTCAGGAGCAGGACCTGCATCTTTCAACGTCTCAGCCAATGCTCTTTCCTTGGACTGCTCTCAAAGCTAGGGCACAGCCAAAATAACCGTGTGCCACAGAGACCGAGGAGGACGCCAGGAAGGAGCTGCTGAGGCAGAGCAGTTCCTAGGAGGGCTGGCATGGGAAATAGAGAAACGCTCCCTCAGACTTCCACGGTCGCTTCCTCGGGTTGTTTTTGGACACCTACCAAACTGCCTGACACGTCACTGTACTAAAACCTGTCTTTTGCACTTACTGTTTCTTTTCTCTCCCCCTTCAATGCAGAAAGAAATGACAGAACGGATTTGCCACTGAAGCATTTTGGCAGGCGAACTCAGCTGGCTCATTCGGAGTCTGCTGGGACAAGACACCCGGTGGTGGGAGACCTCTTCCCAAGGACTCGCTCTGGGCATTTCAACTCAATGAACTATGAACACTGCAGAAGAGCCTCTTCAGGCCAGGGCCAACTCCTAAGCTTGCCAAGCATCTCTGGGCAGATTTTTTTTTTAATAGATCCCAGTCTCTGTTGTATGGCTCCTGTCTTAGAAAGCCACTGACTTACTGGAGAACGAGGCAGGTTTGGTTGACTTTTGCACACTCTGGTTTCTAAGACTCAATCCCATGTCTGATAACATCCCTTCAGCTACCTTTCCTCTTGTTTTGTCCTCAGCTACACTGATCTCCAAATGTTTTATTAGTGATTCCTGCCCTGTGAGCAGCTGCGACCTTAGCTACTGAGTAATGCCTGTTACCCTTCCCACATGCAGTGGGTTTTTGATAACATCTGAGATCAGCTCTGCAAAGTTGGTGACATTTGATCCCAGCTGCCTTCATGTGGTTAGTTGCTGATGTACCATTTTTAACCATGAGCTATGAATGTCTCTCCTTCTGCCCTAATTCATGCTTTACCAAAGGGACCATTTTTCCCCGCAAGGGATATTTCACGCTTGGCAGAGGGGACTTCATGATGTTCTAAGATGCATCCAACACTGCTTGGACTAGTGGCAAGGTGGCCCCATGACAGACGAGGTGAACTAGGCCACTTTTCAGTGTGATCAGCACAGTCCGCCTGAGAAAGACTCAGAAAGTGGTGGAAAGAAACTGTTGCCAGAAAACATTTTCAACATGTCAGCATTTCCTGACATGTTGTCTTTGCTCAAGAACAGCAGATGCTGGCTGTAGAAATTGTTGTTTTTCCATTATCCAACCCTACAGCATAGTAAATCAGGTGGAGAAGGACTTTAAGAGACATCTAATCTATCCTGTTCTTCCAAAAAGGCAAGATCAGTCCTTCTTAAACCTTTTTGACCTTTTGAAAGCATACTATTGCTACCTGGTCTGTGCCATTATTACCCCTGAAAGGTATCACATCTCAAAAATTATTCCCCTTCTGCTTGCAATGCCTGATAACTAGTGTTGTGTTCCCTGTGCCATTTTTCTTTTGACAAGAGTTGAAGTCTTTTTTTTTTTTTTTTGTACTGTTTTTGGGGAGTTAAAATCAAATTGTCTGAGCCACAGCATTGTTATGTTTGTGTTTCCTGCCCTTTTTCTGGGAAAGTTTTGTATACCTGACACAGCTGATATTTATAATCTGGGGTTTGCCCATTTTTGGGGTAGGAGGGGATGTGGCTAGAAAATGTAAATATTTAGGCCAACATTAAAGTGCACAAGTGAATTTTTAGTGCTCAAAGCACTTATTTTGTTGTGAAAATATATTTTTTTTAATCTTGTGTACCAGATGTATATTTTTACATGGAAATAAAACAGAGCAAAATGGACACAAAAACACCTGACACATCATTCCAATATTTTCTGTGTAAAATAATCAGTAAGAGTCCGAACATTTTTGTTCTGTTACTAATTAAAGAAACATTAATAAGCCTGGTGTACTTCATTCTTCCCTGGTTCATCTGTAGTAAGACAGGCATCATGAAAAAGCACCCAGGATAACTTGAAGAGTGGATTTCCGCTGAGACTTGGAGCACTGATGGATCTCAATGCCATATTGGGACCTCAGCTTGCATCTCAGAAAGCGGCTTGACATAGGCTAATGTTGCTGGTCTGCATCCTCCCCTTGCAGACTTTTCACCAGCATCCCACCTGAAGGTATTTTTCCAGCGATACATGGTGGTGAGTTTTACTCACTACTTTGCAAAGGTGTGTGGGTCCTGGGATCCATGTTCCAGCCTCTTCATATAAATCAGAACCGCAGGCACAAATTGCTGTGTGGTGCAGAGGCAGGAGATGACAACAGCTCTATCAGGAACCTTCTGCCTTCCTGAGGAGTGAGGCCTGGTTGGACTCAATCCACAGGACCCTTCCTGGGACTTATGGAGAAGCTGTCTCAACAGTGGGGTCTAAGGGATGAACTGATAGCAGCCTACAGCTACTTCAAGGTGAGGTACAAAGATGACAGAGTCAACCTCTTCTCAACAGTGGAAGATGGTGAGACAGTGACCAACAGCCACAATTTGTGGCTTGGG
The DNA here is from genome assembly GCF_018139145.2 of Gymnogyps californianus. Taxonomy (NCBI): domain Eukaryota; kingdom Metazoa; phylum Chordata; class Aves; order Accipitriformes; family Cathartidae; genus Gymnogyps; species Gymnogyps californianus. The sequence goes on along the minus strand of NC_059478.1, from coordinate 26,565,816 downwards.
AGGTTCAACTTAGACAACAGAAAAAAAAATCCAAGAGGGTGGTGTGGCCAGTGAACAGATACCCAGAGAGGAAGTGTTAACCATCCTCAGTTTAACAAGACTTGGGGTAAATAATGCCCGTGCACAGAAGCTGGCTTATATTTTTGTCCTCCACGTTGTCCTACTGCAATGAGTTCCACCAGGTAATTACGCACTATGCATTACAAAAGGGGAGTGTACTTTGTTTATTTTTTAAACCCATGCCTGAGGATTTCAGCCCTCCTGCTTTGAGATTGTTTCCTGTTTACCTCCTTCACACCATGGAGCTCCTACAGATTCCTGTGGAACAGAAAGCACTATTTCTGAAAGACCAACCCACAGGCTCATCTCAAGCAGCAATTTAAAAAAGAATTTCAAAGGTCTCCCTCCCCCCCCCCCCCCCCCCCCCCCCCCCCCCCCCTTTTCTTTTTAATCTGGTTTACCCAAGGAAACAAAGCTCATGATTGTGCTGTGACAACTGCATCTTTAGTAACTCTGGAAGCAGTATAGGAAGGGGAGACAGGGAGATCATTCACTGCCAGAAAGGTCTTTCTCTCTCCAAGACACTAAGCTATTCCCCTGGTCCTCATCCGAGTGCCTCCCAGCCTGGAGAGTTTAATGCCTGAGCACAGCAGAGATGTTTATGAAGCAGAAAGCGCTGAGATAAGTATCTAAGTCAAACTTCTCCTCCCCTCAGGAGGCTGAAGTGTGCCTATGAGGCTCCAACATTCCCAGAGCTTCAACAAACATCCCTGCACAATTTAAAGCAGACCGGAACCCTGGGATGCATTAAATATGCACGTAGCTCTTGTTAGCCCTAGCTCCCCAGATGACTCATCTGCTCGGCTGGCTGCCAGGTGCCTGGGACTCATTTGTCTCTGCAAAATCCCTGGGTTCTCCTGATGAAGGGGAGATGTGCTACTGCCAGGATTTTATTTTCATTCTCTACAGCCACCATGTCCTTCAGGACCGTACAAAAGGCTGTGGCGCCGGTCACCAGCTCAGATAGAGGCTGGCATGGGAGAGGCGCTGTGCTATGCAATGTCTGCAGACATTGGAGAATTTAGGAATAGCCTTGGATGGCGGAAAAAAGGGCTTTGTGGACCATAATGGCTCCTGTCCCAGGGCCACAGGGACAGGACATGGAGGGGGCTTGGGCTCGGCCAGTGAAGCATACTGCCTTCGGCTGGGCAGAGGCAGGGGTCAAGGCTGACCTACCCTGGCAGCAGCCCCACTGGCAGCCCGGTGGGGTTGGGCCATGGGGTGGTGGTGGGGGTTTGCTGGTCTGAGTGGCGGCTCCTGGGTTTGAGCCTACCCATGCTACGGCTGGACAGTCCTGGGTGAATGGTCACAATAACCATGACATGATCTGGTCTGAGATATTCCTCCTCTCTTGGTGAAAGCTTGTAAAATGTAAGAGAAGACTTGGGAAGAGAGAAAAAGGAGCCAAGGAGAAGTTGTTGTTTCCAAGGGTTAAAAATCTGTCCATGCTGGGAGATGACCGTGAATCCACTTGGGATCAGAAAGGGATGAGATGGGTTAATAACACTAGATCCATTCCTTGATCACTTTCTTGGAGGCGGGCTAAGATGCTGATTCTAGCAGAGAGTTTCACAACTTGAGGCAAGAGTGTTCCTCTTGAATGTCTGCAGCTTTTACTTTCTGGAGGCTGATGGCTCTGCTAGTGCAGCCCAGTCAGCCAGATTCCCTCATGCAGGTCAGGGAAGGACAAATGACTCATAAGTGTCAAGAAAACCTCGAAGCCAGAGTGTGGCATTTAGCTCCCTGCTGAAAAGAGACCCTGAGTCAGAGCTGAAATGCCAGCGGTGCGTGGGGGACTACTGCATGTCTGTACGGATGCAGAACATAGCAACAGCTAATGAGGTCTTTTACACAAAAGAGTCTCTTTCTGTAGAGGTGGCTGTGGGGGAAACAAAAGTATGGTCTGCCTGCAAATTTCTTGAAGGTCTCAGTGGAACACAATCCAATCAGCTCCAATGAGGCACCTTACTTTGAGGCTTTGAGATACTGGGTGAGGGCATCTGCTACTGACATCCATAGGGCAGGACTCAGTACCTGTGTAGTCACTCAATGCTGGCCACTTTGACTGCCCCAGGGTCTCCGGTCTCTTCCAATGTCTGAATTCACCCAACTTTTCCCCCGTCCAAGCTGGCTCACTGCTGGGGCCAGCCACAGGTTCCTTGGCAGCAACAAGGATAACTGGGATAGCACTGTTCAGATGATGATACCCACTGGATCCTAAGCGAGTCCAGCAGCTCCACAACTGCTGCTTCTTAAAAGCGTCTGGCACTTGTTCTCCCAAAGCATGTTTTGGTGGAAAACTTGAAGGAAGTCTGGGACTTTGCAGGAACCCTGGATCGTAAGGCTTCTCCTGCAGAACAGTTGGGTCCAGGTGCTGGCTGCTGGGGTACAGGGTTGTTCTGCACTCAGCAAATGGTGGTATGCATTTAACATCCTCCTGCCAGGAACAATAATCATGAGGGGGAGGAAGAGGATCCATATTTTCAAGATTCTTCAACTTGTATGACTCTTCAGCCTGTGTTAGAAGAAGCTTCACCGCCATTTGGGTAATCCTCCAGCAGCTATTTTATTATTAACTTTAATGAAACTGTACCACCTGGGAGTCGCCATACTGGAACAGACCTCTCCTTTGTCATTTAATATTTTATATCCACTGGGCCAGTTACCAATTGCTTTGGGCTATGCCCTAATGACGGAGTGAGGTAAGCATTTTGCCATCCGTTCATGTGGCTGTCAAGTGAGCATACGTAAGAGCTGGCAGTCTCGGGGCAACTTGCTGTAGGCATCCTGGGCTGCAGGCCAGGACCAGCACTGCACTCATGGTCTCCCTCCCTTGGGTCTTACTCATCTTGCGGTTTTCCTGTAGTGCCAGGATTCTCCACGCTTATGTGCACTGGGGGAATAAGAGCCAAGATGTCCACGAGGTCTCAGTCCCAGCCTAAACTAGCAGGGTGGATGTGCTGGGTTTGGTAGCTACATATAGGTGGAGATAATGTTATGGAAGGCTTTGATTTCTAATGCTGTGGCAAAATGTTCTGCTGTTTTGGTGACTGTGCTCATTTCTGAGGACTTGTTTTCTTTCAGTCCTTGGATTGCTTCTGTAACCCATAACTGGCCTTGTTAGGAACCCAGCTAACGTCTTCTCTGAGCTGGAAGCAGCAGCCCCAGCATCTTGTCTAAGTCCTTCTTGCTTGACTTTGCAATCTGCTTGATATTACAGCTCTCTGATGCAAAAATAAATACCTAAGTAGAACAGGAATGCAGTGACATAAAACTAGGGTGATGCATTTGAAAATGTCGCCACTCAGAAGGAAAATCATCTTCCCACTTCTGTTCCTAGCAGTTACAACAATTTCCTCCCCAAGACACCCTTTTTGTGTTATGACTTCCCAATTCATTAAAACTCACAGACATTCTTATATTATACTATCTTATAACCAGCCCATAGGAATAGGAGGATTAGAAAAGCCCCTTCTCCTGCACAAGCACGTAACAGAAGACTGAGAGCCTCCCTCTTTGGTGCTGATCACTTGTACAGCAGCACCTCTCATGTCTGAGGAACCCAGTTGGTTGGGATGAAGGTATCAACCCTCGCTTGTCAAATGGACTTTCTGAGAGTTTTGCTCATCCCTGGCCACAAGACTTTTGTTTTATCCATGTACAAATACTGTCCAAACCTCTAGACAGCGCAGACAGATATAGCATGCACAGTGTCATAGGATGAAACTACGGCGCCCAGAACTTTGGCCAAAGAGGCTGTTACTCATCTGGGTAATATCCCGAGGAACCCAAGGGCATGAGACACCTTAGCCCTGTTCATTGGAATAAGAATATATCACCAAAACACCATGTGTAACATCACCAGATCTCACCTCTCTTTTCCATGTTGCATTGACAATGATGGCATAGGCACCACCTAAATAATCAGTACCACGTTGTAACACTTTAAGTCAGACTACTTGGACACAGCCCCATGTGTCTCCAGTAGCGGTCCAGGGGCCTAGCATTTGGGATAGCACCCAGTCTGCATTGCCTCTTGCTCTCGTAAGCAGGACACCATAGGAAATGGACTGGAAGGATTTGTAATGGGTCCTGCTGAGTCCGGCAGAAAAGTGAGGAGCCGTTGAGGATGAAAAGCAATCGGGACTGGTAGAAGTCACTTTGCTGCTGCTGAGCAGCTGTTTGGGGTAGATGGGGGAGTTCAGGGGTATGCAGTAACAGCCTCTAACGATCAGCTTGTACAGTGGACACAAGCATTTTTCTGCTTGTTTCCAGCTGGTTTGGTTTGTTGGTCTCCAGCAGACCACACATTTTCCAGGTCCCATGTTACCTGGGCCTTCCATTAAATAGAGTCAGTTCAGGATCTCTGTCCCAGTGGGATGGCAGTGGGATGGCACTGTGTGAAGGCGTGAGCACTCCTCATGGGTCTGGCTACAGGAAAAGCAGGTTTCAGCCTCGCATTCACATCCGTATGGGCACTTCTAATGTCCATTTTGGGAACTTTTCCTTGTCCCCTGCTGTGAACTGCTTTGCCAGATAGGACACTGAAACATGGTCTCTAGGGGTAGAGATATCTCACACTACCCATAATGCTGCCCATGAATCATAAGGTTTCCTGAAAGAAACAGCACTTTCTCTTTTTTTTTTTTTTTGGGGGGGGGGGTGGTGGTGGAGAAGGGACATTCACAACAAAAGAATGACACAGAAGCTTGATCCTGGCAAATGTGATTGCATAAGCCTGTCTCTGGGTTTAATCGCCTAAATGAGAAGTATAGTTTTCAGAGAAACTGAGCCTGTACAAATTCCTTGAACAGCAGAGGGAATGGTACATGCTTTGTGTCCTGAAAATCAGACTAGACTAGACTGCAGGTGCTTAAACATAGATTTAGGTGCTTGGCTGTGGACAGATAAGAGAGGAATAATTCTAGTCAAGGCTTGAAATCATTTTAGTAGTGAAACATAGGCCAAAGCACTGTGATCCAATTGTAACACTGCTAAATCAAAACTAGCTTTGGTAATTACTTCTTATTTGCCTAACAGCCAGCATAGATGGCTCCTTATCTTCTCTGCTGTGTGCTGCATGGGTAAAAAGCAGACATGTACTTGAAAAGCTATTAAAAATAAAATGAAAAGTCATGTGGAAGAACTACTTATTTTACTGCAGTTAATAAACCAATTACACTGTTTGAGGAGGTGCTTTCTTCTTCACTTTTCATGGGACTTAGCCCTGAAACATTAGCATAACCATTTCCTAGAAATACATGCCTATTCTATTAAAAACAACATAATGAAAATCAAAATACTTTTTTTTTCTTTTTTTTTTTTTTCCTCCTGCTTTATAACAGGCTACACTGAAACTTAATATTTGCCCTCTGGTTAAGTGTGTTGTGCAGCTGGGTTATCTTGCAAGTAACAAACGGGACAGAAAAACAAGTATATACATCTTTCTCTAAGAACGGACGCCTACTTTCGCAGGCAGAGATGCTGTGTTGTGTAAGAGCCCTTCAACCCAGTGGAGAAAGGTGCAACAAGAAGCAATGGATGCAAATTAAAAACCATGATGAATTCAATTTGAAAACATGCTGCAAAAGTTTGAGATGTTCTCCCCTGAAGTGATACAGTCCTAGATGTTGAGAGTCTGAAATGTGCTTGCATGGATTTGAGCTACTCTCGCAGACTACCCTTTACTTCTGTTCCAGTGGAGGTATACATGGGAAGATATTCAGACATAAGTCCTGAACCCTTCAAGGATAAAAAGTTTCAATTTGTTGTGGAAATAGGTGGGCAGCTAGCGGAGAGCAAAGACTACTAATGCCCTCCCAGAGGGGAGAGGGAAACAGGAACGTCCTCAACCTGGATGGGCCACCAGAGATTCACGTGGGGAAGAGCTGCCAGGAGTGGCTTCGCTGTGGAGAAATCTTCACCTGGGCTTGCACCTTGTTAGACATCAGAGCACTGCACCAACAGGCACACGTGAGTGCATCCCTAGGAAACCAGGCTTCAATGCTTCTGCTGTTTATAGGACATGCTCTTCCACGCCAGCTTGGTGGAAAGAACAAAGCATGCTTTCATCCTGGGAGAGAATACCACAAAGATACCACTGATGTTCAGTAACCCCATCCTGTTCTGGGACCTGCAGGCTTCAGCTGTCTCAGGCACTGCTCTGCTTCTGGGCTGTTTCCTTTGAACCCAGGTGAGGAATTGGCAGCTCTCTCGAACTGTGGTGCATCCTCCTGGCCCCCTGGCAAAGAAGACAGCAAGAGCAGGTAGCATATGTCTTAACTTGCCTTAGATTTGCTGAGCTTGTGGCTTTGAGAGTTGTGGGTACCAAGCTGCATGTCCAGACTGAGACCATACAGTGCTGGGATGCTCATGGGTTAAAGATATAATTCACTAAGCTGAATTTGGTGTTTCTCTTGAGCCATTTTAACAATAGCCAACACTAGCGGAATTGAACAGCTTTAGGTGAAAAATACTGTTATTTAACAGTATTTAACAACAAGTTATTGACCCTATATGCAGCAGCAGAGTTGAAAGTTTTGGGCCAGTATAACTAAAAGAGGTTTCTCTCCCTCCATGGCAACTTGGAGATGGTTTCTGGTGCTCTGGGGGTGGGAAGGGCTATATCTCTTCCCCATCCACAGTCCTACAGGCTCTTTGCCATGTGGCAGTTATCATCTCCCAGTTGAAATGCGGTGACACTGTGTGCAAATTCCCAGATCTTTGCAAATGCAAAATAAAAAGAGTTAGAACATCTATATGGCGACTGTTAAAGTCCTGCTAACTTGATAACTTGCAATTTGCTTTGATTTTCCCAGGCATATTCAGGTTCCGCTTCAAAGTTTCCCATTATCTATCTGACATCTGTAGCCACACAGTGCAGCAAAGCTGCACACACACACAGTGCAGCAAAACTTGCAGTCTCCAGGCATGAACATCTCCCGCTTCCCAGCAACGCTAGTATCTCCACTGATGTTTGAAATCCTTATGGAGAAGATACTGTAGCACAAATGAGGTATGGAGTAGTATCTCACAGGAGTTCTTGTTGGACTTGATTTCAACTTACTCTTTTTTTTTTTTTAATATGAACTCTAAATTTACCAGGTTTACATCTTTTCATTTAGTCTACTACAATGAGCGGGGAACTGAAATGTCACCCAAACTGAGAATAACCTTATAAAATGTCGATCTGAGTTGATACGGAAAAGAGCTATTTCTTGCCAGGGATACTTCTCTGCAAATGAATCCACCTCCCTGCTCAGCCTTACGGTGGGAAATAGCACTGATAACTGTCTCTTCCTGAGCCTTTTTAACACCTGAGAAGTGGATCAGAGCTTCTCTTTGTAAAGCTAAAAGAAGGGACTCATCTGCAAACTCCAAAGCAAGATTTCTGCTATTAGTGAGTCTTTTTTCTCTTGGAGCTCTTGTGCAGAGCTGGCACCTTGTGTCTCTGCTGAGAAGAAAACCTGATTGTTTTTCCAGTCAAATATATTTGCAGGCAATATAACCAATCTAAAAAGGGATAAAGCTAGCAAAATTAAAAGCCTCATTCAATAGTAATTACTTTAAAAGATTTAAAAAAATATTTGAACAGCATGTTTGTCTTTGCCCCACTGCTCTCACACTGCTGCCCCTCTTCTGTAGCTGTATTGGCCACAAAGGAGGAGACTTATCTTTCACTGCCAGATAAAAAGGGGCAGCAGTTCTGGGGAGGTAAGGAAGTAGCTGCAGGAAATAAGACTGCTGTCTAAATTATTCAAGAGAGCGTGGAAAAAATGAGAAAATGCATCCTAATGTAGAAGGGCTGTGAGTTACCCCAAAGGGGATAGGAGCAAGTGAGGCTGGGATACAGAGCCACCGCTGAGGAGAAGCAGCAAGCCAGGTGTACAGCCCTGCCTTCTCAGAGTCCTTTGGACATTTTGTCCCACAGTAGGGTTTTCCTGCTGTGCCTCCCTAGGTTTATCCCTAGCTCTTCGTTGTTATTACTTTACTTTTTCTTTCCTTTCTTAGTCTGGCCTGCTTGAAGGTGCACCTGGCTTACTGAACGTCCCCAAACCCCTCTGCTGTAGCCACACTGCTCTGAAGGCAAAGGCAAGGGACACTTTCCCCTTGTCACCTGAGCAACTGCCGAGGTACATCAGCACTAAGTTGATCCTGAGGCCAAACGGGAAACCTGTGAAAAATCACTGGCTCATGCAAAACGCTTGTGGGGAGCACTGGAAGCAGAGAAAGCAGGCAAGGAAATGAATTTCCAAAATATCTATCATGCTGCTGGCATTACACAGACAGTACAGTATCGACTTGTAAAGCTGAGACAAAACCAAATTTTCCTTAATAAAGAGGCTTCTAGAAAGTTATCCTTATCACCCCTCCTGTGCCCTAACAGTTTTGTGAGAGACAGTACTTGGTGCAAGCAGATGTGAAAGTCTTTTTTTAACTCACTAGGGTCTTTTCTGCGAAGGTATTATCTGAACAGCATGTGCTGAATTTTGTTAATTGCTGTGTTTTTTCCACAAGCGCTTCTTGGCAACCCTGCAGAGGGATGGGGGGCAGCAATACAAGATGGCAGCCACCTGGCTCTCGGCCTCAGGCTACCACAGAGGGGCCCTGCACGGCCCACCTGCCCTGAGGGGCCCTGCACCCTCCTGCCACGAGTGGGGACATGGTCAGGTGCATATCCCTCTTCTGGGAAGGAGCAGATTGCAAGCTGCCAGCCTAGCTTGGGCAGCGATGCCCCTCACAACATCCCCTTCCCCGGCGCCTTAGAGGAGAGCCGTGCCAATACCCCCCACGGCACCACTGCGCCTGCGCGCCACTCCCCTCCCCTCGATCCTCGGCTACCGCCCACCCGCGCTGCGACCCCCGGGGAGGGCGCTTCGCGCGCATGCGCGTAGGGGGTGGGCGGTGGCTGCCGGGCGTCCCCAGGCGGGGCGGTGCCGCACGCATGCGCGCTCTCCCCTCGCCACACAGACAGAAGGAGGGGGCGGGTGGTCCGGCGGCGCAGCGCCGCCCCCGCCGAGGGACGCTTGGCGGCCGCCATGGAGGTGAGGGCGGGCGGGGGGGGGCGAGGGGCTGCGGGGCTGGAGCGCTCCCTCAGGGCTGTGCGGTGGTGGCGGCGAGGGGGAGACGCGTCTCGCCGCCCTCCCCGCCTCGCTCAGCTGAGGGGAGGTGTGGGAGGGGAGCCCTGAGGGGGAGCGGTCCGTGCCTGCAGGAGCCTCTGGGCTCCCCCAGCTGCGAGCGCGGGTCTTCTCACCGGGGCTTGTCCGGGCTCCTCTGAGGCGCGGGACGTGTGGAGGAATAAAGACTTGAACGCTGGGAGCGGTGGTAGCCCTGGTTTCTGGGGATGGTGCCGGTCGGTGGCTGAGGGCAGCTGGAAGGCGGTAAAATGCCTCCAGCCCGCCGGCCAGCAGCATCGGGTCTTGGGGTCCTCTCTGAAGGATGTGGGAGTATTTCATACATAGTGCGTTTTTTAATAAAGAGTGGTAAGTCTATAAACTCCTACGACGCCTGCTTTCTATTAAGAATATTGCTGGAGTGGAAGAAGAGTGGGCAAAGGCAAATTAACCTGTTCCTCGATTTGATCACAAGTAATCTTTTAGGTCGTCCTGTATTTTTTGTCTGTCATAAAATGATGAGACCTGTGAACCCCTGGGAACACTGTAAATCTATCTAGATTTAATCTATACTCTACCTCTGCAGTATCTGTTAGGCTGATCAGGGTGACCTTCTGAGGCACTTCAGAGGGAAAAGAAACAAACACAAGGCAGCGGTACAGCCCTGGTGACAGCTTGGCTGCTGCCTTCAGCAGTACGTGTGATAGCCAAAAATTAGCCTGTTCCCCTGACACCACTGGCACTTGTTTGTGAAGTGGCGGATATGTTTAGAAATAAACCACTGTCTAGATTTTTTTTTTCCCCTTTTATGAGCTTACTGCTTATAAAAACCTCATTAGCATACAAATTTATGCCCCCCAATTAGCTTGGAAAGATTGGCATATATTCTGATAGCTTTGAAGAACTACAGTTTGGCATTTTTTTCAAAACAGAGCTCCTGTTCCTGCCTTCCAGGTGCTGGATGGAAGCAAGGCAAAATACACTTGCGGAGCTGAACCTCTTCCACTGCAATTCTAAAGGTAATCGGTTTTGGTATTGGCAGCCTTCCAGGTAAAGTGGATTTGGGTGCCCTAGACACTTGAAAGTTTCCTGACATTGAGTATTGTCCATCATGACATTATTTCATGGTGTGAAGGCTGTATCAGTACTCCCTAATGCTTTCAAAAAAGGTATTTACTGCCATGAGGAATTTCCTCTCACCTTCCAGTACCTTCCTGGTAACCAATGTTAAAACACTGGTACAAATTTTATGTGACGTTAAATGTGAAAATGCAATGGAGTTTAATGACTTAATTTTAGAGTTGAAGGTACAGAGGAGGGGAAAAGGAAGAAAAATCAGTCTTGCTTCAAACTTTAAAACCAGTTAGATTAAACCTCTCCAAACAAGGCTGCTTGGGAGTATGTTGTGTAGCTTTTTTCCAGTGACAAATGTCATTATCTGATCATTTGTGGGGTGTGGAGTAAGAGCAGGAAATGCTTATCTTGTATCTGTATGAAATTAAAAGTGGTCTTATAAGAAGTTTTTCTCTTTGGTTTAGACTTGAAAACTAGCAAGGGAGCTGAGTCGGGTTAGAGGAGATAATTGGCGATGCAGAGACAGTCTTCTGAGTTGTTGATGCCATCAGACGTAGAAGAGAGTAAGCAGCTTACTGTTTAGTAAGTGGCCTTCAGAACTTACTTGCCTTGTATATCCTTAATTTAAAAGTGCTCTAGGGGTTAGAGAAGTTTTGAGTAGTTGAGTCAAAGTACTATTGCAGGGACTTTTCTCATTTAGAATATGTGTGATCTGCAGTTTAAAATAATTTTGCAGCTAAGTTCCTACTGCGCTGTGATGGAAACTCTTAAATATGAATTGTCTGCCAGTGGTTAGTAGCATTAAATATCTTGTTTGGCTGTACTGCTGTATGTGGAAGGAGGGAAGATGGTCTTTAGTGCAGTAACCAGTGTGTGTGCCATGTTGTTCCCGACAAAGCTTACCATTCACATTTATTTGTTAGCTCCGTGAAATATACCCTATTATGTCCTCTCATCCGTGTGGCTGCCTCAGAGGCATGTTGTCCTAGAACAAGAAATTAAAAAGATTACTATGTGTTTTTAAGCCACCTTCAGTCTCATTTGTTATCCTTACTTGTTAACTGATAGCAGGGTCAGCCCATTTGTCTTGTTTGCCTTTGTCTTTCCAGTGGGGATGATAGCAGTTCTTTTGCTGTCATTCTGAAGGATAACTAATGCTTTTAAAAAAATGCATGTGTGTCTATGTAAACATAGACAGACCTCAGCAGAAGATCTTATGTCTACAGCATGTGTGCTAAAATATGCTATTTTCTCCCAATGGGAGAGGGAAAAGAATGCTGTGTGCTCTTCTCTCCATTAAGGCTCTCACTGCTTCCCCAGTGGTAATCACGGTGAAGTAATAAATTGGGGTGGGAGGAATCTATTTGAAATAACTTTATGTGCTATCCTGCAAAGTGAGATCCACCCATTGCTGGAGGGTTTGACTCAGAATCTCAGAAACCCCATACTTTGTTTGCAAGGGAAGTGGCTAGCTGAGCATACGAAAAGTTGGATTCTGCAACTTGGCGTACACAGAAGATAAGGTGACTCTGGTCTTCTAAAAGTGTGACAGAAGGGAATCACAGAGAGAAGTACAGAGGTAAAGATAAAGGTTGCTGTAACCTTTTCTACAGAGTGAAGGATTTTAGAAGGATGGTGTCAGCTGTTATACTGTGTAGGTGTTACAGTAATGCCTGTGATAAGGCAGAATGGATAATTTTTCTCAGACTTGCTCTTTCATGAAATCAGATTGCTTGGGCTTCCTGTGGACTTCCGGGTGTTCATTTTAAAGTGTTAATGCTCCGATACCTTATTGGGAAGATGCTGGAATGTTTTTAAGTTCCTCTTCCTTCATGGATAATTCAGACTAATGAATTAAATGATACTAAAAGTTTTCTTGTAGGTGGGATGAGAAGGTAACTCTGACAGCTAAGAATGAATTATGGCAGACTACTGTAAAGATGAATGACCTGTAACAGTACTCGCTTCTTAAAATTTGAAATTAATATTCTTACTTAATGCAATACAGAATGAGTATTAAAATAATCTGCCTCTGGATTTGACACAGGGCTGTCCTGAAGAATTGGGCATTCTTCCTCTTCAAATTGTGTTTCTCTTGCTGTAACGTTACAGGCACAATTAATCACTATGTAGTCACTTTATAAAGGTAGCTTTGATTTTTTTGAGTTTCCTGCAACTAGCAGGTTTCAGCACAATCAGCACCTGCTGAGTGAGTCCTGTTTCATTATGAGCCACATCTACTGGAATCAAAGTGTTGCTGGAGAAGGGAGGGTCCAAAAGTGATGTGAGCAACTGAGCTGGGAGGAAAATGAGACTGAAGTCTGTTTCCGTTTTGTTTCTTTGTCCAGAACTCTGGATGTCTGAAGCTTTAAAGTGGCTTAACTTTTTTTGAATTTTGAGCACATGCTTTTTACGTTTGAAGCCCGAGAGTCACAGGTATGTCACGCTTGTGGAATCAAGGGACTTACTCATGCCTAACTATTACTGCATCTGTTGGTAGCTGTGTGAACAAGTAAACAATGGCTTTGAAAATAAGCTTAAATCAACAGAGAAGTTGGGTGCTGTTCAGAAGGTGCAGAGTGGTCTGCCTGTTGTTGTTCAGTTAGTCAAAATAGTATTTTTAAATCTCAATTAGAGAAGCCTCATCAGAGATCTCAGTGGGCTTTTATTTGGTCTGAATAAAAAGCCTTTGCTTTTGCAGTATCTGTGGGACAGTAATATTTTTGTAATTGCAGCTGTTTAGGTACCACCTCAGTGGTCTGAAAACATCCTGTGCCAGCACATCAACTTTGAGTTTGTTTCATCTATTGAATTCTGGGTTGTGGCTATCCTCTGTGAATCCACAGAAGGCTTTACTTGAGGCTCCTGATTCTTCTTTTCTTCAAATGGTTTTACCTGAACATCACTGCCTTGTTTGCTGCTTGCTAGGAGTGAATTCGGTACTAGTGGGACCTGTTCTCAAGAGAAGACTTTCAGCTGTGGAAAATGCTTTCTCGTGCTCCTGGTCTGTTGGAGCCTGTTTGGCTGCCTTCAAGACCAGTTTCAAGATATGCTTTAACTTGGTGCTGTTATGGCTGTAGTTGTGGTGCTCTATCTTGTCAGAGTGTTGATCTAGGTTAGGAGTACGATAATTCTTGTCCATTAAGAGTAATTCCGTATTCTATATCTAAATTTGTTATGGTTCTCCAATGGTATAACACCAAGAACTAATGAACACCATAAATCCCTCCATTGTTTTTGCAAGACTGTAACGAGGGGGTCTCCTCTTCAGTTGAAATGATTGGAGCGCTGGAAATAACACTGTTTTGCATTCTGTACTTAAGAGTTAAAGTCTTTAATGCAGGGGTGTGCTCCTGCTGTGTGCTCACATGAAGCCTGGCACAACAGGTTCTTGCAATCTCTTGAGACTCTGGGCACTACTTGAATGTTTGTAACAACATTTATGTGATTTCTGAATGTAAATGTGATTGTGTTCCTTTTCAGCTGCAGAACAACCTGGCTCAAGCAAGACCAAGTTTTGAAGCAGGTGGTAGTACACAAACTCTCTGCTTAAACTGCTTTCTTCCATTGAATTCAAACGCACAAACAAGCTATCTTCTTCTTAATAGAAAAAGGCATCTGTACTGTGTTCTCCAAGTGCTTCCTGCATGTGCGTGTGCTTATTTTCTAAAATACCCTTCCTTCCTTTGGGAAGCAGATTAGAATGAGAGGGGAGTTACATCTGGGTAGTGGATTTTGGCATGTTTGTATACAGAGTGTAGGAAGCAAGATGAAAGGTGATTTAAGATCTGGATGAAATGAAACTTGTGGTAATTGTTCCTTTTCTTCTTCACTTGGCATTGTTTGCAAGTCTTCTTTATAAGTGCTTTTGTTCATCCTTTTGAAGATAGTTGTAGAGGCCACAATACCAAAAGGGAAAGGCTGTAACTGTACCTTCCCACACAGGCTCTGAATAATGTGTATGTTAAATATTGCCTCAACACTGAATTATGATGATAATAAAATACAGGACTTCAACAAAACTGCAGCTAAGACAGAAACTTGCTCTCTTTTTGCTTGCAGTTTTGGATTTTGCAGTATGCTGGGTTACATTATCCTGTGAGCATTAATCCTAACCTGACTGGAGGAGAAGGACAGATCAGAATTTGAACTGTTCCCTATTTCTTCGTGTTTTGTTAGACTGCTAGTGAGACAGTAGTTCTTAGCAAACAGTCTGACTGTTATGGTCGAGAGAGATGTAAGAAGTGCTCTTTATCAAAGGTTTGGCTAGTCTGCTCTAAACACCAAGTAGCATTCTACTCCAACCTCCCTGCACTCAGCCAGAACAGATTATAAAGTGGGTGGGAAGGTTGGTTTGGTGGAACCAGGAGTTCAGTGCTTCGGGCCACATTGTAAAATGACCTTAAAATGACAACAGTTAGACATTCATCTTGGACCTGACATGTCCATGGGCCATTTCCCTCCAGAGCAGTTCATCCAGCCTCTGAGCTTTCTGTCTGGCAGGGTGAGCTTCCTCAGAGCCCACAGTGTCCTTGTCACCAGAGGTAGTCCTGCAGTATGCAAAACACCTCAGCATTGCTTGGATGGTTGAGGCATGCTGTCTTTCAGTGTCATCAGAAACTCTTTGGTATACGGTCACAGAAACACAAACATTTCTCTGAAAGCTTGAAAAACCTCTAAAGCATTTGGCTGGGCTACAGGCATTTTCTTGTCGTACCAGCTGTTACTTAAGTACCAGTTCATTATAACAAAGTGAATAATGAGAATGAAGCTGTGATACCGCTTATAGGAAAAGCTGTGTTGACAGAAGTGAACTACACAATGATCTGAAATAGTAGACCAGAAGGGCAGTAAGAATCTAATATAGCAAACATTTCATGCCTGTCTGGTAGCAAATTTGGTCAAGGCTGTAGGTTGAAAACATCAGCTTTTCAGTAATTTGGTTTCTGTATAGATGACTAGTGAACTTCCTGGTTTCAAGGAAGCAGTTCTCTGTAATTTAGGAATTGAGTCAGACTAAAGGGAATTGAAATAATGTAGTGAGTTATTAAACACCAGACTGTAGATACCATAGCCAACTGGTAGAGTACAGGAGATGGTTGTGAAGAAATGTCAGCTGTGCTAAGATGCAGGATTCATCTCCTGTCTTTTTGCTTATTTTTAGCCTGTTACAAGCTTTGAAACCATGTAATATTTGAAATTGAATAGAATCTGTCTAGGTATGACTTGTTGACTTGCAGAAGGTCAGGTCATTAAAATGACTCATTTGACGCCTTCTGGAAATCAAGCACCTCCTTCAAGCAGACCAGCTCTATCTCTGAGCAGCTTCCTATGTGTCATTTTGATCCCAATTCTGAGTAACTTCTAATGCAGGCTGAATTGAAATTGAGGAGAGCTGGAACTTGCTGTCAAAGGCTAGCCTTCTCTTTATGTTAAAATTTGAAACTGTATGTGTGTCAATTTGAGTTAAAAAGAAGTTGTTGCTTTAGAAGTTGGTAAAATGTATGCTTTTATATTTCTTATTGTATTTAAGAACTCATATGTCATCCATCGTGATGATTTCTTAACACGCTCTGCTTAAGAGTTGAAAATGAGGATTTACTATTGTCTTGAAGGTTTGAGTGATACGTTTTTAAGTGTTTCAATAAGTTGTTAAAGAGAAAGGGCTTTCAAAACAGCACTTGTCTTAAATTTTAAGATGATGTGTGAGTTCTAAGTGACACTCATAATAGCTATTACTGACAGATGTTGACAAGAAAAATACGATGAAGCGAAGAAGAAGTATTTCATGTATTGGTAGATTGTTGTGTAATATTTTCTGCCTCGGAGCTTCTCCTGTGTTTTAAGAGTACTTTAGAAACACTGAAAGGCAGAAAAACTGCTATTCACAAAAGCTCTCTGTTAAAGGAGAACTGCCAGAACAGTGTTTTGTTGTCATTTTTAGGGCTTGCTGCTCTTTCATTACCAGTGTTCTTATAATTACACTATTTCTAGGGAATTAGTTTTTTCTGTAGTACAAATCTTTAATTGTGAATTTACTTAGAAATCCTCCTGGCTGTAAAATGTTTTAGCACTGCTTTGCTACTGCCTTCAAGACTTTGAGCTGTGACTTTTAACTGTTAGGGCCAACTTGGCAGGATGTGACTGGTGTTGTGGAGAAGTGCTCATGTGAGTATAGTGTGGAATCACATAACCTTTCTGGAGATAGGTTAGCTGTATGAAGCAGCCTCTGGCAGAGAAAGTGTATGGCAATGTTTTTATTTAGGCCTTCCATAACACACACATGCGGGTGCGTTTTCTTTTTCTGCCATATTATCTTGCATCAGTGAATTGTTATCTCTGACTAAGCTCTTGTAATACCTGCAGCTAGTAATGCAGGAAAAAATATCTAAATGCCATAAACACCGCTTGTTTTGGAGCATAAGTTATCCACTGATCTGTGGTTTAGAAAGGCACATCGTGGTTCTGTGAGAAATGGTTTTTTTCTGGCCTTTTGGCAGCATAAACTGACCTAGATTCCTCCTTTGACCTGTTAACTCCTGTGGTTGTTTTGTTTTACCGGGTTGTTTGAAACTTCCCCACACCTTCCTCCTGTTTTGGAAGCTCATTTTCTTAAGCTGACTTGAAAAAATCTACTTGTAAAACAGTAGAATAGCTCAGAGAATAGCGCCCTTGTGAGGGCTGTAAATCCTGTCTTGCATCAGGGCATGCGTTATGTTGTGGGTAGCTCATGGTGGTTGTTGACAAGGTTATTCCCATGCTTTGCCTTACTCTGCTGTGAGAGGAACATTTGGCATAGATGCATAGTTGTTTTCTTCTGTTTTTACTTTTTTTTTCATCAAACCTCCCCAGAGCCGTTAATTAGCACCCAAATTGTCTTTTTAGGTGTCCTCTGATATTTGGGGGAGAGATGGCAGCCTGTGATGAAGACAAGCAGAGAAACTTTTGGATAGCTTAAGAACATAAACACACAAGAGCATGTTCATTTTCTCCTAAAGTAATTTATTGTGTGTTAAAGGCACCTTATGTTCTGCCACACAGAGATGGTCAGCAGTCAGCCTCTCCCCATAGCAGACAGTGGGAAAAGGAAAAAGAAAAAAAGAACCAGAGCCACAGATCATGTCCCTGGGAAGTTTGAAGGTTGGTGGCAACTTCTAAGCTTTTAATTGTAATGGTCTGTTTTCCCTCTGCTGTTCTCAGTTTTCTGAGCTAAACCTTGCTTTTTGGCAAACATTATAAGTTAACGTTTCTGTTTTTTCTTTATGCCCCATGTTTTGGTCTTCAGTCTCTTTTTTCTCTTAGTGGTGAAATCTGAGTCCTATTCATAATCTGGTTTGTTGTTTTTTATTTTTTT
This sequence comes from Gymnogyps californianus, assembly GCF_018139145.2. Taxonomy (NCBI): domain Eukaryota; kingdom Metazoa; phylum Chordata; class Aves; order Accipitriformes; family Cathartidae; genus Gymnogyps; species Gymnogyps californianus. The sequence goes on along the minus strand of NC_059478.1, from coordinate 26,548,215 downwards.
AGTAGGAACAGTGTTGATGTCAAAATGTTGTGATTGAATAGATGTGAGCACAAATACTGTGAAGCATTGTAGGTAAAACACAGTTCAGTGCGACAAAACTGACCAGTATAAAACTTCTTAGTGGGCAAGTAGCATTGTAAGGTACATTGCAAATCAAGATGGTAGCAATCTTCTCGGTTTAAACCTTAAAGTCTTCTCGGTTTAGACCTTCAAATTTCAATTATACTTACAAAATCTGCTTGCAGAGATAGTGTTTTATGGTAGGCATTTTCTGATCAAGGAGTGAAATGTTTTCCACCTGAAAAAACTGGTTCTGAGTTTTACATGAAGACGAGGAAGGTGGATGAGGTCGTAGCAATTGCTGAGATATAAAATGTTTCTTGTATGAACAAACTTGTAATTTTGATGCTGGAATGAAGTCTACTTTAAATTTTCCTGGAACTTGAAGTGGGGAAGTGAAAAATGAGGCATAATGAAGGCTGGCACATCTACTTTAATACTGCATAAATCTATTTTCTGTCTTCATTACCAAGGGAATTTTTTCAGTTGCTGTCATATGAGGGATGCTCATCAGATAAATAGCTTGTCTTGATGTTATTCACTGAAATGCTTTGGCTAATGTGTCCTTTCGGCTGGATTTCTTTGGCAGACTTGTACAAGCTGACTGCTGAGCTTCTTGGTGAGGGAGCATATGCCAAAGTTCAGGGTGCTGTCAGCCTCCAAACTGGGAAAGAATATGCAGTAAAAGTAAGTATAGAATAAGAGCAGCATCACTTCTATCTGTAATGTCTTCTCCCTCCTAGCATCTCAGTGAAAACCTGTACTAGAGTAGGTAATAGCAAAAGCTTTTAGAAAATTTTTGATGCTTGAAATGAGCCTGCTTTATAACCGTTGAGATACCTATCGTCTTAAGTGTTGTGCCTCTGGAGTGACCTGGTGTATCAGCTGCAGATAGAATTCACGAACAGTAAATGACTGTGGTGGTTAGATCTCAGGGCAAGCTTTCCTCTCATGTCCTGGTTTGATTGTCGTCCTACCAGTTTTTATCTCTTCTTATGAAAGAAGAGGCAGAGTCATTATCTAGCATGGCCTACCAAATAATGCAAGCTTTTGAGAATGCTGCTTCAAGTTAAGAGAGCATCAGTTACTGCCATTAGTTCATGTAAAGCTGTCTCTTATTTTTTGATAGAGGTGAATCTTCTGTAACGCCATTATATTAAGTGTTAGGGCCCATTTACAGATTTGTGGTTATCCTGAGTCCCCCACTTAATTACAAACACAAATAATAGTAATAGGAAAGCTTTATGCTTGATTCTTTTGCAAAAACCATAGGCACAAAATCTTAAGCCACTTAAAAATCTAGCCCTATAGATGCTGTAATTTTGTGTGTACTTTGTAGAATTGTTGAAGTTGAAAGTCTGGAATAAACAAACCGCTACATTATGAATTAGATGTGATCAGATACCAAGTCCCATGTAGTACTAGTGAATGACTGCTCGTTCTGTACTGGAGAACTCTGGCTGTAAAAATGAGAAACCGATACTGGATACAGATGGTGGTAGTATTTGCGATAGTGTCATGAGCTCTCGGTTCTCGTAGCACTCATTCAGTCTCAGCCTCTGTGGAAAGCCCTTGTCCTCTTCCAGCCTGAGGAGTGTGTGAATGAAGGTGACTTCTGATGGCAGTACAGAAGGGCTCTGAGATTGAATGTATGTTTTCTTTAATATGTTCGGTCCTATCAATGGGTCTCCATGAAGTTTGCACTATGAACCAACCTGTCATTTTGTGGTGAATTTAGTACTTTTTACTTAAATGCCAATAATGACAAATCTCTTCTTTTTGTCTCTTAAATGTCTGATATGATTCAAATCTATTTTTGTTAGAACTCAAAAGGATATCCTTTTCTGCACATTGCAGAGTTAAAATGATGCAAGAAAAAGCTTGTGGTAACTGATTAGTGACTGTGTAACATGGATTTAGTTCCTTTCTTCTCTTCTTGTCCTCATTTCTGTTGTCCTTTGAATGCCTTCCAGAGCTCTGCTGACATTATAAATAAATGACAGATGAGAAATTAAACAAGCAAACAAAGGTGGAGCGTTTCTCTCTGGTGGGCATGCCTGAGATTCAAGCCTTAGATCAGTTATCTAATTCCAGAGCCACATGCACAGTTCCTGCAGTAATTTTTCAAGTATGAGCTCTAACTCTTTCCACAGATCATTGAAAAAAATGCTGGGCATAGTCGGAGTCGGGTTTTTCGTGAAATAGAAACGCTGTACCAGTGTCAGGGTAACAAGTAAGTACAAAGTCTTGTGGTTTTTTGCTTATTTATTTAAATAATCTTGAATTTTTTTTTTTTTCAAATTGTTAAGCCTCTTATGTGTGACTGGTTAGGAGCTTTGCAGTAGTCTCCTTAAAACCAGTTGAAATTTAGACTTGACCTATTCAGAATAAGAATTTCCCCTTCTCTTACCTGTGAAATTTAGGGAAATATTTACAGATTAAGTGACATAACTCAATTAGCGACCAGGTCAATGTAGCCTGAATGTGCTTCAGTGATGCATGGCTTTTGTCTGAATGAGGAATTAACTTTTTGACACACTCCTCTGTGATTTCACCACCAGCAAAAGCTGACCTGATACCAGCTGCTGTTGAAAGGAACAGTCTTGCCATTCCTTTCCTTAATGTGTGGTTTGTCCTCCTCTTTGTGTCAGCCTTTCTGCTTTTGCACTGGAACTCTTATATCAGCCAAAAGCTAATTTAGTTTTCATTTGGATGTGTGCTGACTTCATATAGCCACAGGATGAAGCAATTTTAAAGCTGCTACTTGTGTCTGAAAAGGAGGGAAAGGCTATGCAGCCAGTGGCAGCATGCTTTATGATGAGTTTAAGCCAATTCTGAAACTACTCCTTTAGATGTCTCTGTTAATCTAGAATGTATACAACAGCTGTCATATGTACTACAGTTGTGCAGCTTATATCGAGCCTTTTTTTTACAAATTTTTAGTACAACACTTAAAGATAATTTAAAAACAAACTTGTTTACTAAACTCATGGGCTTAAGTTGTGCTATAGAGAAGCAGATTATATTTTTGTTCTGTTGGTGGTTAAGAGCACGTGGTCATCCAGTACATAACTGATGAACTCAAGCTCTGATGACAACACACAGAATTTGGATTTTTGTGTACTATAGGTATAGAAAAATCTGACTTACACGTTTGACATTCTGAAGGCAATATGGGGTGTTTGTGTTGTGCTGAAAAGACTGTACACTAGCTAAACAGGAGTGAGTTAGTCTAAGATGCTGGATTTAATGTCGTGTTGACAGATGCCTGTCTCCTTTGAGCCCTGTGTGTTCTGCCTTGTGATTTCCAGAGAGAAAGAATGCCAGTTTAAATTTTTTTTTGTTGTTCTTGCCTTCAGCACAAATGCAATGTTCTAAATTATTAAATACAACCTATTGCCAGTTATCTTCCTGTCAGTTGAGCAGTAGCAGACCTCTTTCACAGTCCTGTCTGATTTTGGTGTTTGGCCTGTTTCCCCTGCTTAAATTTCAGTGTGAGTTGGAAATGTGGTTTTAATGCCATGGGCAACCAAATCAACTTGTTTAATTAGGACTCTTATTTTTGGTTACTTCTGGCACTTCCTAATGATCCATGCTGAAAGTCTTCATTGCTCTGTTTATACTCTGTGCCTGTTTCTTCTATTTCCCCTATTTTTTTTTTTTTTTTTTTAAAGGAACATTTTGGAGTTAATAGAATTTTTTGAAGATGACACAAGATACTACCTTGTCTTTGAGAAGCTGCGAGGAGGTACCATGCAGTAACTGTGCCTTTGTTCATTGAATTGTCTTGGTCCTGTTTGTCTCAATGTTTTAAAGTAGAAAATGAAGAGCTTATTTGAAATGCTTGAGAATTTTAAGACAAAGAACTAGTAGAGGAAATAATATACAAAGCTTGAAGTATGGTTATTCTTGAATATTGATGGGTCTGGTCATACATTTGCAATCCCTTTCTGTAGTTAAGCGATGGAAATGTCAGCTCTATTAAAGTGGAAGCTTTGGAATATAGTTAGTAGGTCACAGTACTTTCAGGCAAGGGGAGACACACAGTATGTCAGGTGTTATGCATGTTCTCAGTACAGCATCTATACACTCTGGTAGCATTTTCTCTTGATGTAGGATTGACTTCGTTTCCTGAAACTCACAGAGCACTGTTGCTAAAAACATCTTGCTTCTGCCTCGGGTTGCTGTAATTGTGAAGCAGTCTGCTTATGGCTGTTTGAGGCCCAGTCAAGTGAGCATGTGTAGTCACTGGTCTCCAGCATTTAACACTCACCTGGGGAATGAGAAGACTACATCAAGCACTTTGTGGACTTTCTCACATTTGTCTGCATTGAGGCGTAGTTACAGTATGCATTAATTGCATGGCTGTGCAAAACCATGAGTTAAAAATGTGGCCCACCCTTCAAAGAAAAACTGGGTTTCTGAAGGAGTATACTTCTGTCCATGGAACATCATCTATTGTCACTGGTTAAGAAAGTTTTCAGTAGCAAACTGTATGTGCAAGAAATGCAAATTCTTTCAGTATAGATGCAGAACTTTTTAAAAAGAGAACGACATGTTTTTTTTTCTTGAGTAAAAGCTTTTGTTTACCTTCCCTTAAAATTACTGCATCATTTCGTTGTGGTTTCCTCTAACACTGTTCCTCTTAATGCACAGACTTCTCTGACAAATTAGCTATAATAGGGCTCGATTAGGATGAATCTGCATTTGTCTATTTTCCTATCATCTCCTCATTCTTCCATTAGTTAACCCTCTTTGACTGTGAGACTGTAGTTGTCAGCGTACGTGCATGGCTGCTGAGAGGATAATAACGCTACACCTTCTTCCCTCTCAGCTACTGTTTTTACAGTGGTCAGCTAGGGCTGAGGCTAGTTTTCTCTTTGAAAAATTTCAGCATTTGAAGTGTTAGGTATGTGGGTTTGAAGAAAGAAATAATGGGAATTAGGGGTCAGACCAGCTTCTGATGCACTACAGATTCTGATGTAAGCAGCGTGGCTGGCAAGAATGAGAACATTAATCTTCAATGCAAGCTTTACTTTAGTAACTCCAGTCTGAGACTGATGTTACCTACAATGTTGGGGCATAACTTGGGCTTTCCATTTTCAGCTTTGCTTTCCTGTAGCTGTGGTAACTGAAGGAGCTCTGCTCCCATTTTAGCTGGGTTCAGTTTACCACGATATGCAGAAGCCATTTAATATCCTTGCCTGACAGCATTTTATAATTGAAAGCGTTAAAATCCAGCTTATACTGAACTTGCATGATTTAAGAGTCCTTTTGTCTTTTTTTCCTCTGAAATGCATTTTGGAAGGTGCTATATGATGCTTTCTCACTGATGAATACTGAAGAGGTGGTAACAACTGTGGCAGGAGTGCCCTGCTGTTCTTTCTCTTTGTGGGATTTGTCTACATGGGCTGAATATAAAGTCTGTAGAGTATGTTTTCATTGATATTGATATAATTCTTATCTGAGAGAGTTTGGAACATCAGCTCTGTTCAAAAAGGTAACATGAAGTAAACCTGCTGAGTGAAATGAGCACTTTGGGTGGCTCAGTATTGTTTCCTGCGAAGTCTGAGGTCTTTCCCACAGGGATGGAAATATTCAAGAACTGTTATTACTTTCTAAAGGTGTAAAGAACAACTATACCAGGAAAGCCCTTTGAACTCTGTGCCCTTAAGAAATCTGTAGCAAACTAGAAAGTGTTTTTGTTAAGGGAAACCTTCTGTATTTGAAATCTGATAACCTGGTCCAAAGTGGCATTCCTCCACCCATCTGACAACAGCATATCTGTGCAGATCTGAGGACTCTTTTGTCATATCAAAGCATATCCGAAGAGTCTTTTGTATATCTTTCTTCTTTTTGCCTGTCTTTCCTGTTTCCTCTTTGAATCCTCACTGTGGAGGAGTGGCAGCAGCATTGAGGGTATAAGAATAGGAATTACTGCAATAGAGAATGGGAGGTTTCCTTCCACATCTAGAACTGAAGAATAAAAATGAGATCACCTGAGATATAAAATGTTTACTGTGTTGGGGGCTAATAACGAATGACAGTTACTTCTTGAATTTCTCTGCCTGATTGCTTTTATAAATATACCTCTCTGAGTAAGAAAATGGAAGACAGTAGTAAGGCTATTTAGTGGGCTTGGATCTCTGTGGACTACATTTAATTGGTTTTTTAAAGACATTTTTAATCTTTTGAGAAGACTGATAGAATTCACGTAAGATAAGGAATCAGACTTCCCTTTATCCTTTGTTAAAGGGATGTTAAAGTGGAGCTCTGCCTGCAAGCTACCAGTCCTTCAGTATGTTCATATTTGAGAGGTCTTTTGTCAGATTTCATGTCCCTGGGCAAGTTTTGCCTTAAGTCAGTGTACAAGCCTTACCTTCATGTCAGTGGGAATTTTAATGTGCATTTAAAGGTAGAACGTCTTTTTATTTTGATGGTGTTGAGACAAAAAATGTGTATACTTGACTTTCAATGCAGGGCTTCAATTGTCACGTTACACAAAATGAGGAGAGTTAGTTCAAGCATGGCCACCTGTGACCTGGGGCAGGGTGGGTTTTGCTGAAGTGCTATGTACATCCTTAGCTGATGTTTGAGTTTTACTAGTACTATTAGCAAGTCTCTACTGTTCACAGTGTGTGGAAAACAGACCAGTCATGCTGGGGCAATAAAAAATGATTGCCTCTCATGCTGTGCTTAAACTAGAGGGCTACAGTGTTTGAAAATTATGTTCTAGCATGCTTAAGTGTTGAAGCTGCTCAGTTGTACCTTTTTCTTAGTCATTCCTCTGTTTGGTCCATGGAAGTTGCCTGCTGGGAAAGGCTGTTATAACATATGAGAAATGAGGTTAAGGATTCATGATATTTTGTACTAGTTCATCATTATTTTCTGACACTTTTTTCATATAAAAACATGGGATTGTGACTCTTCAGTTTCTGCCATGTAAACATACTAGGACAGAGTGTTAGTTGCAAATAACTTTTCTAAATGACTTCTGGCCCTGTTCACGCTGAGATCAGTTCTCCCTTTATGGCAGACTAGTAGTGGCCATTGCGTTTTCATCCTTGTATTGACAAAGCCCTTTCTCAGCCCAGGCAGCATTCATACTAAGGTTTTCCCTTTCACCTGTTACTCTGACAGGTTCAATCCTGGCCCATATACAAAAGCGGAAGCACTTCAATGAACGAGAAGCCAGCAAAGTGGTGAGAGATATTGCCTCTGCTCTGGATTTTCTTCATACAAAAGGTAAGAGAAGGCTGTCTCCATCTTTACTAGTTGATACTGTACCCTTAGGTTATGGAGCACATTTTATCTGTAAGTAGTCAGCCTTTGCTAGCATTTCTATTTACAGCAATGCCAGATGACTTATACTGTTTTCCTCTATAATATTATTTTTATAATTCGGTAGTTTAAGTAATCAGCTGTATTAAGATGGGATAGCCTTTTGAAGAAGAAAAGTTAAATCGGCATCCAGGGAGAATTAATATTAGGGTTGAATCTGTTTGCTTGTTCTTGTTACCTAAGCCACCATGTAAAGGTTACTCAAAAGGGAGTTAATACTCTTTTTAATTTCCTCTTTTTTCAGGTCTACAGAGATGCTTTTCTGTATTTACCCAGAATTTCTGCTGGTTACAAGACCTTTGTTTGTAGTAGCTTTTGGTCTCCACATTTAGACCCCCACTGCTGGGCTGAGAGACCTACAAGTGAACCATAGTCCTTGTTTGAAGGTGTCCTCATTTCATTTGGGATTTGCTCAGATTTAAAAGCAGTGCTGTTTGTAGAGAGTTCTTTTATGTTAAAAAGTTTTCTTGCTGCTTTTTCTACTTGGGAGTACTTTTGTTTCATTTCAAAATATCTGTGTGCATTATGGTCATCCCAGAGTATATGTTCGTGTTGAATGTGATAGATACCTTTTAAAATCTTTCCTGTGTCATGATTATCTGGTCTTGCATAGATTAAGCAGCTTCAGTTAATATTACAGTGACTACCTCTGAGTAGAATGGCATGTAATTGGAGGCTATATTTATTGGTTATTTATTTTGATAACGTTTTCTCCTCATTTATTTTGCCATTCTGATTAGCCAGGTAGATCTCGGCAGATCTGCGTTTGCTGTCATAAGTTGTTTAGTACTGGCCCCAGTTCAATAAATGTTTAATTGTAGGCTTTACTTGTAAGTCACAGGACTGCTTATATACTTGAGTTGGAATCAACAGCATTGGTACCTCGATAGGTTGTACCCATTAAAAAGAAAAGTGTAGCAGTGCATAGGGAATAAAGAAGGCGGTAAACCTGAGGAATACGGATCTTGTCACATGTTGTGACTATGTTCTGAGAAGTTAATTTGAATGTGGAAACAAACTTAGTTGCGATTTAAGATTTTTTGGTAATCTTCATAGCCTGTCTATGTGATAACTCAACTTTAAACCTGCAGAGAATGTACTCTTTGAATACCTGTGTTTAGAAGATTTGGACTTTGAGATATGGGGCAAATAAGGAACAGGAAACTTAGGCTGAACATGTGGAGAAATACTTATGTGATGTGTTAGGGCTATAGTAGGTTGCTTAACAGCTGAAAGTCTAGAACACTGTTGAAGGAAGTTTAACATCGACTTGGCTAATATCTTTCTGTTGTTCTCTCAGCTTTTAGTTTTAATTCCCCTTTCCCCAAACAAGACAGGAGTGATTCATTAAAATGGCTTTAGAGCAGCAATCCACTTTCTTGTCATTTGCTGTGAATTGGTACAGTGGGGACATGGCTTGCAAAATCGGCTACAGCAACATCCCCTTTCATTTTATTGTTCTCTTTATGGTTCTTCTGTGTGACATTAAAATAATTAGTAAGTAGCATACAGAACACTAAAGTAAACAGGAAATTAAACCAGTTTTATTGCACAGCTTAATGGTGAAGTGCTATAGCTAGATGTTTTAAAAAAAAAAAAAAAAATTTGAATGAGGACAACTAATTCTTTTGCCAGGAGTAGTTTAAAACTCAGCTGGATGATAATACTGCCTCACACCCACATATGTGTGCTTTATTGCTAATAATCCACTGGAGGAGTGTTTGAAGGCAGTTGTTTTCTTTTCTCAGCATTGTGTGCAACTGCAAAATAAAATGTTATATAATCAGACGTTTGAATTCAAACAATACAAAAAGCGCTGTTGGGTTTCACATTGCAAGCCAAGCCAACTGTTGGGAGTTTTGTCAGCCTTGCTGTAAATGTCAGCACGGGCCATCTTGATGGATTCATTGTGCCATCTTCCATGCATAAGCAGTGTGAACTGCATCATTATGAAAGCTCCGATTCCTTTAGATTGGTGCTATGCTGTTAATGTTATATTTTAAGTCATGTCTTGTGGAGTGTGCTCAAGAAAAGACATTAGAAACTCCCCTACCTAGAATTTGGTGGGATATTTTCTTTCTCATACTCTGAAGTAGTATCAAGTGCGCTTGGAGTGTAATTTTTTTAAGCAAGGCTAGAATGCAGTTAAATTACAGCCAAGTTGCTCATTTGATTTGATTTTTTGGAGAAGTTTGATCATATTAAATGGAGAACTTCCAGAAATTGTGTTGTTTAGGCATTTGAAGAACTGCTTTGACAACACAGAACCACCTTTGCATGTGAACTGCACGGATAGATAACTTTGTGCTTCCCTGTTGGATTTGCCTATGCTGATAGCAGTTGAATGAATGAAGCAGCCCTTTGGTTGTTCTCCTTTAGCTTTTCTTCTGCATCTCCAACCAAACCCTTAAATTTTTCTTTTGCTTCAGCAATGAGTACGTACCTCACCATTAAAGGGATGATATTTTCATCTGGAAACTCAGGGATTTTTTGGGGGGAGAGTGTCTCAGGCACTGTCTGTGCTGGTAGGAGTTCAGCAAACCACCAGTTGATCCATCTGGAAAGAAGGACCTTACTGTAGAAGGCACAAAAATCTTTTGACTAAACTGTGTACACAAGTAAACTTTCCTACAGGTCAGTCATCTTAATAAGCTGGTTTTAATTAACATAATTAATTTGGGCTAAGCCAAAAAGTTCCAGTGTTGGCAGGTTCTTATTTGCTTGACTGACTCTCATGTACACTTAAGGATGATAAAGGTATAGCAGGATGCAACAGTGACTTTCAACAAATATACTTTGCTATTAAATTTTTTGCAGTATCATTAAGGGGGGGGTTGTGTAGCAAACTCAGGCCTAGAATATTTCCCAGGCCACCTTCTAATAAAGAGAAGTAATGAGAAATAAAACAGGAGAGTATCTTCTCTAATGAACATTTGTACTCTTGTTTAGGTATTGCTCACAGGGACCTGAAGCCTGAAAACATCCTGTGTGAATCTCCAGAAAAGGTGCTACTCTGGTCTCTTAACCTTCTGAAGTGTATTTTTTAACTTGGTTTCCAAAAACAGTCCTCATGTTCTGTCTCTTCTCTTCTTGAAAACTTTTGAACCCATTAGTGAACTTCAACTAAATTTAACAGAACTGAAGCCTGAAAGAGACTAAATTCTTTGAGCTGTAAAAATGTGAGCACCTGGCTAAGAGAAAAAAAGCCAACTGTTCTTAGAGAGGGCATGGCAATTACAACTTAGCACCTCATCTGTTCTGAGGCAGTACCCAGATGGACAAGCAATGTTTACAGGCCAGCTGGTCATGTTACATATAGTTCCTGAACTGCCCCAATGTGTACTGGCACTTGTCTAGCCAAATTAAAAAAAAAAAAAAAAAGTAATAGGGTCAGATGCTGGTGGTGTGGGAGCAACTGGGGCAGAGGAGGCAAATGCGAGGAGTGGAATAGAGCTGTAAGAGACTGGGTTTCACCAGTCCTGCTGCTAGAACAACTTGTGTTCTGTCCTGGGGTTTTACACGTGGTGTATTCATATATATTGCATTAATCCCAGTCTTCTGGACCTCTTACTGTTTTGTCCTTGTTTTTAGGTATCACCAGTAAAAATATGTGACTTTGATCTTGGTAGTGGGGTGAAGCTGAACAGTGCGTGTACTCCGATAACTACTCCTGAATTAACAACGCCGGTAAGAGACCTACTGTGGCTTCATGCTTTTTGTCGTCTACAATAAAACAATTTTTCTTATCTCCAGAGGAGAGCTTCCAAAGGGCTTACTGCAACTACACCCAGTGGTGGATAGTTCATTTAAAGTGGGTGTATGTATGATAAATACTGCCTTGGTTTCCCAGTCATGGAACAAATATACAAAAGCACAAGAGCTCACCGTGTTAATTCTCCTGTTGGCCAGAAAGTAACACATTGATCCTGTTCATCTCTTACTCCATTGAATGGGGAAGCTTTTCGTGGAGATTTTTTGTATGCTTATGGACTGAGTTTGAACCTTAGTTTCGCGTTCATTTCCCCATGTTTGGGTTCTGTAGCTAAGACCCATGAGCTAAGGGGAATGCAAGCTCTGTAGTCGGTGTGTGGCTTTATAATACACATTCGTTTGAAAAACTACAGCGCTATGCTTTTGGCATTACTGTGAAAGAAAAATCAGACAGTTTCGCAGGAGTCTGTTATAGAAGTGACCTCCCATGATACACTTGTTTACTTTCTGAAAAGCCTGATAACTAATGAATAAGACTTAAAACCCTGAAATATGTAAATTAATATTTTGACCCTGTATAAAGGATCATAGATTCATATGGAACAGCTTATGATCCTGCTAAAGAACAGTAGGAACTCTTTTGCCTTCTGTTAGGTCTCTGTAGTCCTTACACCTGAAATGTGTTAATTTTTTCCTGTGCAGTATGCTCACAATGTTGAAAGCTCTTGGCAATTCCATTTAACCTTTGAGGGATGCAGCAGTTGTGATTTGGCTTAACAAAATGAGACCTGCAGTGAAAGGCAGCAGTAAACTTCAGCAGTCCCTGATGCCTGATTCTGCTTTTAGACCAAGCCGCCTACTATAAAGAGAGGAGAAAGATAAACCTGAGTCTTGTTTTGATTTGACCCTCCCTTTGAAAACTTGCTTGAATTTGGTTTCCTAGTGTGGGTCTGCAGAATACATGGCACCTGAAGTGGTTGAAGTCTTCACGGAGGAGGCCACCTTCTATGATAAGCGGTGTGATCTTTGGAGCCTGGGAGTGATTCTGTACATCATGCTCAGTGGTTACCCCCCTTTTGTGGGCAACTGTGGCACGGACTGTGGCTGGGACAGAGGAGAAGTCTGCAGAGTTTGCCAGGTGAATGCACATGTCCTGGGCATATGTGGGAGAGTGTAGTTTGCCCCGTGAACTTTGGGTGTAAGACTTGCCATAATGCCAGCAGTGAAGAGCTGTGTCTGTAACCCAACCAGTTATTTGGGAGGATAAGCTGTCACTGAGAAGTGAGGGTGGTAATATAAAAGTTGAGTGATGATATCCCTTTCTAAAGTAAGGTTTGGCAACTGCCTCTTTCTCCTCCTGATGTGAGATCTCAGAGCTTCTCCTCGTCCTCTCCCCCACCTCGCAATCCTCCTGTATTCTGTAATTCTTGATCTGGTTTATGGTAGTCACCACAATTCCTCAGATAAAAGTTGAGCCCTGGGAGAGTCTCCATGCAGGGCCTGAATTTATTTGTTCTAAAAACTGAGTACATTGGCTGCACTGTTATTGGAGGGTTGGGGGGGAAGGTGTTTTCAGCAGACGATGTATCATGTCCATCTTAAGATGCGCTGAATCACTCTGTGGAGCTGCAAGTCACTTTCCATTGACTCCATAAGGAGACTGGATGGTTTCAGTTGTCACCCACCACACTAGGTGGATAAAATTGAGTAAGAAGAATCCCACCTAAGAAGTCTTCTGGTTCCACTCTAGTTGCTATTTAAATTAAAAAAATTTTCCTTTACTAGAACAAGCTTTTTGAGAGCATTCAGGAAGGCAAGTATGAATTTCCTGACAAGGACTGGTCGCATATATCCTCTGAGGCCAAAGATCTCATCTCAAAGTTGCTGGTTTGTGACGCCAAAGAACGACTTAGTGCTGCTCAAGTTTTGCAACATTCATGGGTTCAAGGAGTATGTATCCCCCCCCTTTTTTTTTTTTTTTGGAGTGTTAGTCGTCTTCGAAAGTGACAAACAAGCTGTTCCCTGTCTCTCAACTTTTAATAGAGTCATTACGTGTTTTAGTGCTCTTATCTTGATTAATTAAACGATACACAGTGGCTTTATTCTTTCTGGAGCTGTGTGTGGTAAATATTTGGATGAATCTGTCAAGCTTTAAGTGTTTTTTTTTTTAATTATTGCTTTATGCATTTTAAATGGCTTTCTTGTGAATAGTAAGCACTGCAGTACCCAAATTATTATGTTACTCTTTAATACAGTAAGGCAGAATGCTGGTAGATATGGTTTTAAAAGAACAGCAATGTCCTCTTTTGCTTTAGCTCCCAGTTCAGGAAAGAAGGGATAGACCCTCTGGAGAGCTTCCAAAGCTTTAGTCTTATACGTGCAAACTGTGGTATCTTCTTGTGAGGGGAGATGGATTATGAAATGTGATTTGTAAACCCACAGTAAATTAGTTTATATGCAATATCCATTAGTTGTAAAGATTTGGGGGAGTTACTTGGTTTTTATTACTCTTGGGAAAGCTTGGTTCCCAGCTGCTAACATGTAACTAACTTTTCTTAACTGCTTCTTCTAGCAGGCTCCTGAAAGGGGATTACCTACCCCTCAAGTTCTTCAGAGGTAATTTTTTTTTAAATGTCTGTAAACTTGTCCAAGAATCATTACTGAAAGAATGGGGAGAGATAGGAGGTGACAAATCAGGGGGTAAGATCCCTGGTTGAGAGTGGAACTTCATAAATGTGCAGCACTAATTTTGTGAAGAACATCAGAAATATTAAAGCTCTGTTTTTTCTTTATGATCTAATCTTGCCTGTTTGTGGGAAAGGCATTGGAGAGGATTCCTGTGGTGCAGTGCTAATCTTAGACAGGAAATAATGATGGTTTTGGCAGTTTGCTCCCCAGGAGGGGAAAAAAGGCATGAAGGCATGCGTTATCCAAAGAGACTACTTTCTGATGGGTGAATAATCATCATATACACACGGATCTGACTTCCATTGTAGTTGGTGGTAATCACAGTATCAATTTAACTGTGAGCAGGGCAAGCCTCATTTAAAGTGATTTGATGGCAGATTGTATATGCCAGAGAGCCTGAGTCACACATCTGTTTCTATTTCCGTGTCTGCCACTGGCGATTCCAGGTGGTTCTTCCCATCAGAAATGCATTTCCTTAAGCCAGATGTGCAATTATAGTGGGATTGCAGTTCTCTGAAGAAAGAAAACAGTATTGCCCCATATGTCCATCCTTTTATAACATGTAGAAATTAAGCATGGCATCTGAGGTGGCTTCCTGGGTTTACATCGGAAGTCCTTGGCAGAACGAGGACTAGAACTGTGGCTGTTTCCAAAATCCCAGAGTGTTTTTGTTATGTATTGCTGGTCCTCGCAATGAGGAGAGATGCAAATATTAACTGGTCATTTTGCCTGCTGTGTCGATGTTTTGATAGGAGAAATAAAACTGCCTGGAAATAGATACTCTGCTGTGAGGGTAACCAGGTGAAGTGACTCTTTGTGTGTGTTGTAACTGCTTTCTCCTTTTCCCTCGAAAGGAACAGTAGCACAAAAGACCTGACACTTTTTGCTGCTGAGGCTATAGCCCTGAACCGCCAGTTGTCTCAGCACGAGAACGAACTCAGCGCAGAGCAGGAGAACGTTGCCCATGCTGTGTGCTCCATGAAGCTTTTTCCTCCGTCCAAGTCCCGCCTCGCCAAGCGCAGAGCAATGACGCACGCCACCAAAAACAGCGACTTTCAACCAGTTCCCCATAAAGCCTTTTAAACTTCTTCCCTGCTATGGATTGGCAAGATCAGCCTGTGTTCTTATTTGGATTTTCATCGCTGATAAAAGCTGCTCTGCTTCTGACACTTTGTTTAGAAGCTTGCTCTTGTGATGTGACTAGTAACTTTAAGGGGACAGCTTTTTATGGGAATGTTTTGTCTGTCAGATTTGGTGCATTAAGATAATTTAACTGATCTTTTTAAACTCGAGAAGATGGGTTTGCTGCTGTATTCTCTGAGGTGATAAATCACTAAGCTTTCCTTATTTTCTTCTTAGAAGAGCATGCTTTAAAATGCAAACTTGAAAAAATCAGAAAAAAAACACTTCCTTGCTTTGCCCAGCAGAGCATCAAGTCTCTCTCTCCTATGGCTGCTCTCCTTGATGGCACATCTTGCAAGGTGGTGCTGCTAGTGTCAGCAGCAAGGGACTGTTTTCCACCAACAGTGCCCTTCTCTCTGTAGACTCAGGAAACGAAGATGGTGACTGGGTGGATCTCTGTCTCCGTTATCTTCATTGGGCTTAAATTGTATGAGGATGGTACTGCAGAAGTGCAAGGATCGCTCGGGCTTGTAGAGATGAAGAGGACCGGGTTGCTTTTTTATCCTGTTGATAGTTTGTGTGTCAGCATGTGGGATGAAAGCTGGGGGTGTGTTATTTCTTTCTGACGTCTTTTTGTTCTTAACTAAAATGTGCTCCAGATCATCTCTCTTTTTTTTTAATTGGGTTTTTTTTTGGTGTCCAGTATGTCCCCTTCTCTGGCAGTTACATTCTTAAGTCTGATAACAACAGTATAACAGACTGTTTATATAACAGTTTATATTTAGTATATGTTTTTTCTATATTAATGCTATCCTCAGTTATACCTTCCTTTCTGTAAACTCATATTTCTCCAAGTCCTTTTGTGTGTGTTACCTGGAGTTCTTAATGTGAATGGACAGGCTTCAGTGCATTTTGGTGTGTGAATAATTTAGGATTATCAAATGCAGAGGTATATCTGTACAAAAATGGTGCTGCAGCTGTTGCATTCTGCCTCCTGCAGTGATCTCAGGCTGGGTGTCTAGATTTTTGCTTCCAGTTTTAGTACTGTGGTGCACCAGGGGTCAGGAGTAATTTGGAAGGGTACTGGCTGAAAAGCTGAAGATTTTGAGTGACCAAGGTGAGGTGTCCGTGGAGAAGGACACAGATGTTGAGCACTTTCTGAAACGTAAGCTGTGAAAATTGGGCCACTAAGATGCCCGACATGATGCACCTTAAACTTGCCGGCCACTTCTGAAACCTTTTGCCAGGGCATTGTGTGCAGGGTGGAGAGGGGGAGGAGGAGGTGGCCCCCAAGCGCCAGCGCAAAACCCTCCCAAGCAGAATGAGAAGGAATAAAGGAGCAGATCCAACAAGTGCTTAGAAATTGAAAGGTCAAAGCTGAATGTCTTTGCATGGCCTGCTCAGAGCGGTTTTACATTATCTTTTAGCAGTGTGCATACAGCTATTTTTATACAACATGCTGTATTTTGTGACTAATATTAAAGTTGTTATTTAAAAGATTTTATACATTGTGCCAGTGGATGGATTATGAAATGTATTTTGCTTTGTTTTTATTAAAATGCTTTAAGTTATGGATTTAACACATTTAGCAGTTCTGTGTGTCTTTTTCCTCTTGATTTTTGGTGACATAGGAAAATGGAGAATTACTTCCTTACTTGTCAGTGTGACATTGGATTTAAGACAACTTAAGTCGCTGAAGACTAAGCATACCTCCCTCTTCTATTGCTTTATCAATCTCTGGAGGCTCCTGTGATCTCAGCTTTCTTGAGGTAAAATGAAGATATGACTGCACAGAGTGGGATGGAAGGGATCCTGTGATCCTTTTGACCTTCATAAGAGATCAGATAACTGAGGACCAGTGAGTTCAGGAACTTATCTGCACTGTTACATTTCATGTTCTTCCCTTTGATTTGTGTATGAAGCAAAAATCCTGAGGCTTGGCCAGGAGTGGTGGTACGATGCAAAATAATCCTCTTGGATGGAACCCTGAAGCCTTTCAGACTCCAGAAGTTTGAGCAGCAGCATTAGCGTGGAAGTGTGAAAAGGGGACATTAACGGTGCTGCTTGCCTAGAGATGATGGGGTCTGGTAGATTTATTCAAGCTGTCCTGGTTTCAGCTGGGATAGAGTTAATTTTCTTCCTAGTAGCTGGTATAGTGCTGTGTTTTGGATTTAGTGTGAGAATGATGTTGATAACACGATGATGTCTTAGTTGTTGCTAAGTAGCGCTTATCTTAAGTCAAGGACTTTTCAGTTTCCCATGCTCTGCCAGCAAGCAGGTGTGCAAGGAGCTGGGAGGGAGCAGAGCCGGGGCAGCTGACCCGAACTAGCCAGAGGGATATTCCATACCATAGAACATCATGCCCAGTATATAAACAGGGGGGAGTTGGCCGGGAGGGGCGGATCGCTGCTCGGGCATTGGTCAGCGGGTGGTGAGCAATTGCATTGTGCATCACTTGTCTTTTCTTGGGTGTTATTTCTCTTTGTTATATTCCTTTTCATTACTATTATTATTATAATACTATTATTATTCTTAGTAGTGTATTTTATTTTACTTTAGTTATTAAACTGTTCTTAACCCGTGAGGTTTACTTTTTTTTTTTCTCCTCCACCCCACTGGGAGGGGGCAGGGGGAAGCGGCTGCGTGGTGCTCAGTTGCTGGCTGGGGTTAAACGGTGACCCAAGTGTTGGTAAGTGGTCCTTTGCAGACTTTGCTCTGCACCTGCTGCCTTTCACTGGTGGTAGAGGTTGCCCCCGTGAGTGAGTGAGTGGAGCAAAGACCAAAGCTGCTGTTCCTGTGTTCTTGGGTGAACTATTGGTCTGGACGGTCAGTCCTTTCCTCTCCCTCCAAAACTCAGCATGGAAAGTGAATCCAATGCATGTGTCGTCTTCACAGTGAGGAAGAAGCTGGCTTGCTAGCCAGATTTGCTTGCCCTCTACAAAAGAGAGCTTGGGAGGAGGGAGTGAAATGTCCAAAGAAAACCTTAGTTTGGGGATATTCATGCCATTACCTTCGGCTAGTGGAATTGCAGTCTACATGAGCAAGTACTCCTCTGGGCCTGAGGCTTCCTCCTGTGTGAGGAGAACGCGTCAGCTGTTGGATGTGTGCAATGCAAAGGATTTTAAGCATTGGTGTGTGAAACATTGCAAGTGTCCAGCAGGACTTGCAGTAAACGCTTAAACTTTGCCTGATGGTTATGACAAGCCTTTCAGCTGATGGCTCAGGGCCCCATCTGGCTCTTGTGGTGCTCTCAGCTGCCTGGCTGATGCTGTCAGCAGCCGCCTCCACATGTGACCTGTATTAGAGCATCCGTGCTCCCCACTGGTACATGCTTGCAAACTCATCTGTTCAGGACTTGAAGCTAGGATGTCGGGCTTTTCACTGAAGACCTAAAATCTGGACATCCTTTTCCTTCTTCTGCAAGGCAGTAAGCTCTGGCAGAGAGGAAGGCAAGCAGCAGGTAGTGGTAGATGCCAGAGCTGTGTAATGCTGGGAACTGAGAAAACTTCCCCAGACAGGAAAGAGACATTGATTTAAGCCAATTGTTCTGCTCTCAGGTGTAGTCTAGTTTTGACTGCCTCTTGCAGAGTAATTTTTTAGTTTCTTTGGAGGTCTATGGCTAAGAGTTTATAATGGAGTTTGGGTGGGGAAGGTTGTTTTGCCGGAGAGGTGGGATGCAGCACTCCCCAGTGTCCTGTGAGGCTCACGCTTGGCATAATCGGATCGTTCCATCTGTGATGAACACAGTGGGTTTTAGTTCCTTTTCCAGTGAAGTCTGAACAGAGCAGGGATCCCAAACCAGGTGGCAGGCCCTTTATTTGTACTCACCTTTCTTTCAAAGGAAATCTGCCACATTCACATCAAATGCTTTTGTTTGAACTGTGCTTTAAAACCATCTGCTTCTCCTTCCCTCTTCAGAGAGGTAGCAGAGAGCACAGGAGACCTTGTAGTGGTGGTACAGGAGTGATGTTTCAGTGATACAGGTCTTGGATCTTTCTTTGCCTCAAAATGAGAAGTCAGATTCAGCTGATAGTCCAACAGTCTCTCATCACAGGTGCCTCTTTCCCTCTGACCTTTATCTTTCAATGAGAGTTCAGCTTTCTTTAGGTGTTTTATCCCCAGAAGGTCTAATTTGGTAGGCCTTCATGATGCTTTTTTCATGTCAGTGGGGAAGAGGCACTTGTTTCTAGGTGGGAAGTCACTAAATCCAGAGACTCTGTGATCTGTCATTTTGAAGCAGTGCTGGGTTTGCTCTTGTTGCCTGAATGCCTGCCTGTAGAACATGACTCTGCTTCATCGCTGAATCCCACCATCTCCCCCTTGGAAAGGGCTGAATCTCTGTGCCACACCTTTTCGGTTACTGGTGATAAAATACACCAGGCAGCTTATATGGGTTCCCTGGCTTCTAAAAAATGAAAGGGGCTGCAGAAAATGTCTTTTTGGTGGGCAAATGGGGTGGGTAAGGCGAAAGGTGACTTCCAAGAATTAAAAAATATGTTCTGACCGGCAAGGAGAGCAGCAAAGCAGCTAAGCTGATCTTTAATGTTGACTAAGGCGGCCCCCAGGAAAATTCTCCTTCCCCTTCCCAAGCTTTTCCTGGGAGGTGGGCAAGCAAACCAAGGGAAAGGCATCAACATGATTAAGAGGGGATAATTTCAAACAAAGGGCAACCAAACAGCACTAGTCTCAAAGTTACACCCCTTCTGTCCCCTCAGGACCTCGTGGCACAGGATGCTCTGTAGCATTTTGCTGACCTTTATGTGCAATATTTCACAAAGTGCATTCAGTCTTGTGCTTACCAGTGCGGTTTCTGCATTGTTGGTTGCATAAAAGGAAGCTCCTGTTTTTCATTGTGTGGTATTTTCTTCTGCTCTCTCTTCCTTCCCCACGTGTTTATTGAATCCTTTTTCAGGGATGGAAAGATGCTGTTATTTTTTTGAGGGCTGTGGGTGGGCTCACTTTCAAGGTAGAGAGCAGCTTGGTTAATTTTCAAAAATAATAATTTTCTTTGGGCCACTCCAGTGGCAGCAACAGGCTTCATATTTGGCTTCCATGGAAACATACTGCCATGGTAACTGAAAGGCCTGACAGTCCTGAAGAAATATTTGCTTGTACCCTTCCTTCCCTTCTTCATTCTGTTTCCCATGCGATGTGTGTGTTTGGTTACCCCTGCCAGATTCAATCAGTGCATTTAAAATGCTCCAAGCACAGAAATGCACTTCTCTGGGAAGAAAACAAAAAAAGTTGTAAAAACGATGGTGGCATTTCACTGGCATTGTTTGCAAAAAGCTGTTTCAAGTCTGGAGGGAGATGTCACTGAGCCACAAATTCCCTTCCAATGGGAAAAAAAAACCCTAAAAGAAATGTTTCATCCTTAGATTATTTTGTGGGGGCTGGTTCAGGGAATCAGACCCTGCACCCAGTCCAACATCTGTGATACCGAGGATGGTGAGAATTGACTCATCCAGTGGTTATGAGACAGAGTACCAGTGTTTTGCTGGGTCCCTTCCAGCTGATTAATTTGACGCTAGATTTTCTGTCACTGCCTGTCACAGCTGCTTTCACACCAAGATTGGTTAGCAAAGTTTGGCAGGGTGACAAGCAGCCCCAGTTCAGCAACTTTGCTCTGATTCAGGCAGGAGTAGGAGGGGAGGGGGAATGGGGCCTCCTGAAATGTTTGGCTAAGCGAGAAGCAGGGCGAGGGCAAGGACTCTGTGTGGCGGAGGGTGCAGAGGAGCTTGGAGTCTGATGCTTTCTGTTTATGCTTTCTGTTTGATCCAGAATAAAGTTCACGACCTAACCTGGTACCACATCTGATCAAACTCCTATGACCAGTTATCAGGCAACACTATGTATGTGTATGGGTGTGAATCTTATCTCCCCCAGTGTTCTCTTACCCTAAATCATCACTCTCTGGACTTCAGAGACTTTTTCTGGACAGCTGCCTTGAGAATCGTAATGGCTGCACCCAGCTCCAGGGTACTTGTGGGGAAAGCAGAGTTGCCTCATTTATTTCCTGCTCTTTTTTTTATTCCCCAGTTTCACCCTATTCTTCATCCAGATATCCCCTTGCAGCAGCTCTAGATCCAGTTGCTTAGCCGGGGGTGCTCCTGCAGGCTGCCGTGGCCTCTACAGACTGCTGTGGAACGAAATGGAGAAACAACTCGTGGAGCTACATGTAGGAGGAGAGCAGACACAGACCGGGACACAAGTTGGTGAATTGGGAACGTGGGAAGGGTCAAGTCCTCTCCTCTTCAGTCAGAGAGCTGGGTTATAGGAATAACCCCAGTATAAACTGTTCCAGATTTTTTTAAAAGAATTACTGGGGGCAATGAAAGGTATACCTCTGTCTCTCTGTACTAATGTTTTGCATGGCTTAATTGCAGCTGGCTTGACCAGTACGCTAGGTTGTTTCGTGGTTGCTGTGGCTGCTGTTTTGTGTTAGAAATGAGAATTGCTTTTGGGGGTACTACCTGCTAGCTTTGGGGATGCAAGACCTGCAACGTCCTTTTGTTATGAGCAGAAATAGCTGTTTGCTGGAGACCTGTGTGGATGGTCCTGCTTGTCGCTAAGCTTTGCCGAGGGCTTCTGTTGGTGACACCAACAATCCGGTTGCTTCTGGTGATGGTGGATGAAGCAGGTTGGCTTTTCTTCACTAGCAGAGGGGAGCTGAATTAAAGTGAGAGGTTGCATTGGGCTGAGACAACAAGTGATGCTGGAGAGGGATGGGCAGAAACGGCTGCACTCAGCACTGTTGGGATGATCGAGGAGTGGATTTCTTTTGATAAGTCCCGAGTGAGTATTGTGTTTTGTTTCTGTGTGACATTATCCATGGGGACATGCTGTTTTCAGAGAAAAATGTATATCCCTGCCATGAAAAACTTTCATGGAGCAAATGCCTTCCATGCTCATCCTAAGCACTGAGCTCTGGTACAAAGCTTCCAACTGACTTCAGCAAGCGTTGGTCCCACACTGGCTGGTTTCCTCTTGGATTGAGCTGTGTCATATCCTTGCTGCTCTACAGAGTAATCTTAACCTAGTTTGAGTACTTCCAGGCTGTGTTTAACAGCAGACTGCCGATGTTCTCCAAGCTAAGTGGGGGATGCCATTCAGAACATGTTCTTTGCTTTGTTTTTTGAAAGGATCATGTCACCCCTGGCTAGGGAAAATCCCTTTTATCTCCCACATGTCCTTCCAGCAGCAGCTGGATGCAGCTTTCCTCATGTCCTGCCTTAAACTGTCTCACAGTGCTGTCATGCCCTGCAAAGCCATTTTTGTGGTGTTTCATCAGAGCAGAGTGCTTTTTCTCTCATCTCTACACCTGCTCCCAGCTTCATTGCAACGCAGGAAGGGGCATCTGTAAAACTTCCCCCTGTTCTGAGCAATTTACTTCAAGTTTTACTTGAAGCTGGAACAGGCTCCATCTCCTGCAGGAAACACCATGAGGGCCCTCCGAGGTTTGACCATCCCATTTCTTTTTATTTTAGGTCTAAACCACTTGGGTGGCTTTGCAAGCCTTCATCCCGCTATTCACACCAAATGTGCTACTGGAGCGTCCGATTTCCCCACGCAGTTAGATCTCAGAAAGCCAGCAGTGATATCTGTACTAGCGGCTTGAACACAGCCCTAGGGCTTGGGCTGGAAACGCAGAACAGTCTGTCTGATCCTAACTGGAAACTTCTCTGGCATATAAATAAGGGCTGCTGCAGTCACAGGCTGAGATTATGAATTTATAGGGGAAGTGATCAGATTAATTGAGCAGCAGTGGAAGTGTTCAATTACACTGGCTTCTGATTAAATACCCTTTGTCGGACCATGTCAGCACACTTCCTAATGCCAAAAGCATTGCCTGAGGTCTGTGGAGCAGCAAGGCCTTTGCTTTAACCAATGGCAAAGCCAAACGTGCCTCAAGACTAATAGTTTCTCCCCTGCCTTCTTGATTTTGTGGAGAAATTGCCAAAATCTCAACTAAGTAGTTGAAGGCATTTTGGCCAATTTGCTTTTGATTCTAAAAAAAATGGGGTGATGGGGGAGGATTTTTAGGAAATCAAATGGCAACTTGGACTGGTCATCTCTATGGATATATCAGCTATCCTCAGTGTAGCACTGCAAACGTACACCAAACACTGTCATCTGACAGCGATCCTGTTCGTGTTTTGTTTTGCTTTCCTTCCACACACATTATCCCAAAGGATGATGAATCTGGGGGGTTCTCTGGGGACGACACTAAGCTGGCACTGGAGCTGCTCCAAGAAGAGTTGCTCCATCTGTTCAGCCTGTGTCTCATGGCTTCCCTGGAGCGCTTCGCAGGGATGGAAGTGTTGTAAGCCCTCTAGCTCAATTTGTCTGCTGGAAGTCAGGGCTACTTGCCTTTCCCACCTTCAAAGCCACGTACAGATGCCATGAGAGGTCTGGGCTGTTGTGAAGGCTGGAGGAGAGCCTGAAGGGAACATCTGAACACATCTGTAGCCACTCTCTACCCTTTAGTTCATGCAATGACCTCATCTTCCAACGTAAATATCTCTACTTTTCTAAACATTATTCCTTGTAATCACATTCCTTCTCAGCCTTTGCATGTCCAGGTAAATACAGCGAGCCCTTTGGGTGGGAAAAGCCCCCCATTCTGGCGCCAGCTGCGTGCACTAAGGCATGGCACTGTCTTACACACTAGCACTGATGCTTCCCTGCTCCCCAGAAATCTCTCACCAGCTTATGTTAAGATTTCTCTGGTGTCTTGGTATTTGCAGCCACTAACTTGTTTCTGCATACCCAGTCCTTTCCTCTCCTCTGGGAACAATAGACCAGAGGTCGAGTCTTCACTCTTACAGCAAAAATTCTAATTGCTCCCTAATGGCATTGCTGTCTGCTATTGAATTTCAGCCCTGTTACATTATTGAGGTGCTCAGCATCATGCTCATGATATTCTGGTCCTCTTCTAAGTGATGGCTCAGTGTCATCAGCAGATCTCACTGCCTGACTTCTCTTTCTGTCTGGGTCATCAACTAAAATGATTTAATTGCTTGATGAATTCCACTCTTGCTGCTTTCTCTTCATTTGTTAGATCCTCTCCTGTCAGCACAACCGTGGCACAAAAATTCTGGCTTCTATGCAGGTTCCTCTCAGGGGCTAACATCACTGGAGTTACTTTTACACAAGATGTACGTATAACCAATCTCTTCACAAAAATATACAAAATCTGCTTGTACAGTGTTTCTGGCTGAAAGAAAGAACCTGCCTTGGAATGAGTGAGTGGGTGGTAGCCCGCTGCACAAGCAGCGCTGCTCTTTCAGGCCCTGCAGTAGCTAAAGGACATGCTTCCCAGATCTCCAGATTCAGGTTTTATCTTCCTAACATCACATGCCAACTAAAATAAGCAGATCCCTATAGCTCATGAAGTTTCATAAAACTCATTGCCTTTTGCTTTAGCACAGGAAATATACATCTGTAAGAAGAAGTAGAGATCTCATGTGTGGTTTTTTTTTCTGTTTTCTTCGCCATTTGACAAGTCCAAATTTCTTCTACTTTTGATTACCAGTTGATATCTAAATTATACAGTCCTTGCTTCTGAACCCTTCAAATAACACCCTTCTCCTCCCCTATCCACACTGCTTCTGGAGCATGGACAATTGTCCATGCTCTCCTCTGCAGTCCAGTCTGCATACTGACTCTGCCAGTGGAGGACTTTGTTCCATGATCTTGAAGCGTCTCCAAGATACCAACTCTGTTTTCCTTCTCAGGTGGATGAAATCTCTCACCAGAGGCTGTGTCCTTAGTCACCTCCCTCAGGAGTTAAGATTGAGATCCTGGTTTTGCTTACTTGCATGCAGTTTCCCAGCAATATGAGGATCCTTAAGGTCTTAACCATCCTGCTTAATTTTGTGCCTGCATTGAGCACTTTCTCTTTTCAGGTTACATGAGAACAGAAGCCAGACAATCCTGACTTTCCCATCAGAGTTTTTGGTCCAGTTCATAGCTTTGTTAAGGGCACAAGGTGCCACATGTCAGCTCCTCTTGCTGTTGGCACACGCGAGGCAATGCCCTCCTCTCATGGGTGGTTAAGCTCTTCTGAATTACATGGTATTTATTACACAATAAGAACACACAGACAAACTATTAGTGTGGATCCTCATGGTGAGTTGTTTCAATGCTTAAAGCCTGTGGCTGGATATGGAAGATTTCCAGCACCACCAGTTACTCACAAACTGCACATAAACAGATCCCTTACATTATGGCTTTGGAAATATTCCTCCCTTGGGCTTCTTCATTATCAGTTCAAGACAGCAACAATACAGTCCAATATCTGAATTATGAATGCCAGCTTCTCTCTGCTTCTGTGCAGCCATTCAGCCTTGCCTGAGTTCCTTAGATGGGTTTAATCCCAAACTGAGTTTCAAGGAATGCTGCCAAACTTTTCCAACAGCACCGAAGTCAATAAGCTTCCCTTCCTTCTCCACTCTTCTTGTAGCATTTTTTTTTTTTGTCATGTGTTTTTTCTTCTGTTGAATAATTCAACTAATAGGCTGGCACTTGAGCGCTTGAGAGCTGTGTTCCCTAATGAGGGAAGCAGCTTGCCAACTTTTTATCTTTCCAGTTGTTTGACTGCAAACCCAACATCGTTAACAAATCACCATGGAATAGCCGTGGAAATACAGAACAGAATGTTGTTGTTTTAACTTAAGTGGGCAAGGAAGGAAAAACAAACAGAACGAAAGAAACCCAAGCCCTGCATGGGAAAACAAAGTACGAAAGTGAAGTGTGCATGGAAGGAAACAATGAGAATAGAAATCTCTTTGCAACCTCATTTTGTCTCAATATCTGCAAACAGGAAAGCTATATGGGAGGAAGGATGCTAACTTGCCGAAGAGACATAGTTGCACTAATTCAGAGAATGGGTGTAGGTGTATCTGTTGGCAGCTCTGCGTCTTTCCATGTTTACGGGAATAAAGATTTGTATAGAGAACGGGCTTTTTTCTTTGCCAATTTCTTTTTTTTTTTTAAAGATGAATATTTTATGATCCGTGTGAGACAGATGGGATTTAAAAAAATAAATATATGTGATGCCTTTTCGCACATTGCTTAATCCCCTTTAAAATAGCATTAAGATCATATTTGCTTGAGTTTGGTCAGATCAAGATTCACACTGACATGTTTCAGGCGAACATTTAGTCCTTGGCCCTCCCTGCGTTTGTCCTTTCCTGGATCCCCACCTCTGCTTACCAGACCAGGGTTCAGCAGCTCTGGGGGCCTGAAGAGTCCCACTTGGCCTCCAAGCAAGTGAGAACATTTGCGAGGTCCCTCATCTCCTTTGCAGGACAATAACTGCCATAACTTGGGAATCAGGCAGAAATGTAAGCTGATGTGGCTCAGACGAGTCCTCCCGCAAGCCAGCAGCTTGCCCAAGACGAGAACTCTCATCCTGAATCCCTGCCCTGTGAAATTCTGCAGCTGAACTAAAATTACACCAAGTGCTGCATCTGAGTTCAACATTGTTATCTTAACTGTGTGATGTTTTCTGCAACACAGGGAATATACTCATCTTAGGTCTTGGGGCCAAATTCTCAGCAGTGGATGTGGGATGGGATGCTTAATGCGATAGAGACTCTTACCTCAAATATTGACTTAAAAAATGTACATCTAAAAACCTCACATATGGCAAGGGTCCCTGTTATGCTAGGTACTGTACAAACATGGCTCCAAGAGATTGTCTTGATCCCAAAGTGTGTTTTCTAATTTTTTTCCTGTTGTGTTGCCAGCATTTACACAATATGCAGAACACTGAGCTGAATGGCAGAGCTGGGCAAAATTTGGCACTTCTGAATTGAGCTAAACTCGCTTAATTGGAAATTAAAATCCCACTCATCTGGCCTGTAATTGCTATTAAAGGGTCCTTTGAAGACACAAGGCTGAATTAAATCAACCTTGCTGTATGGACAGCCAGGGAACTGCACCAAATTAGAGCGGTTAAAGATCTGACTTGTTATGTTTGTTTGCACTCAGAGTCTGAAGAAGGGAAATTGAGATGAACAAAAATGATGACGGTAGAAAAACAGAGGAAAACAGACAAAATGAATGACTGAGAGCTCACGGAGCATTGCTCAAAATGGGTCCTCAGGGAATGCAAACTCGCAATTGTTGCTTCTGGAAGGCAGCTCCCCTTTTGTTTACATGGATGTATCGCTGAGCACCCTCCTCTCTGCCTCTTGCTTGTTTGTAATCTATCTTCTGTTTCATATCAGTCTTGCTTGTTTCTTAGTCCATCCTTCAGCTATTGGTGGCAGGAGATAAAATATCCTTTTGCTTTGCATAGCAGGGATACATGTGATATGAAGCCAGATGGTTGCCAAGATGAGCAATTGAGAGTGTCTGCACGTTATTAATTGCAGCTGCTGTTTTTGCAGTTGGAGGTGATGGGAGGGTTCCCAGCAGCAGCCAGGAGCAGATGGACGAAGAGGGATATGTCTTGGTGGCGTGTGATTAAAATCCACTGAGATGGGGTGTGCTCAGCCCCACTCTGGGCTTAGGCCTTCTGTTGGACAGTGGGATCATAGGAGTGGATTTATTCTAGCCTGCCCGTAAAGGTGATGGCCAGGAGCTCGCTTTGATGCACCGGTGTGATCCCGTTGTATTTGGTTGAAGCCAAACTGATTTTTGTTGTTTTTTGCTCTTCTGTTTTTGTTTTCCTCTTACTGCTGCATTACATTACCAAAAATACCTAAAACCATATCATTTACTGAGCTGCTTCCTCTGCGTGTTCTTGTTCCAGGCACAAACATCCATGTCTCTCTAAACACCTATCTCATCTGCCCAAATTAAGTCACTGCTTCAAAGCAGAACTTCACCTTTAGAGAACCTGTTATTCTGTAATCCTGGCTTGTCTCCTCCTGTGCTAACGAGAGATCCAGCACTCAAGGTAGGGGTCTAGTTTGGTAATAGCTGAAGGGAAGGGTTGATAATCCCGTCATCCTCTAAATTGGAGGTTGGAACATCTTGGCTTCTTGCTGAGAATTAGAAGGGCTGCTTTGGGTCAAGCTAAATCCTGTCTAAGTCTGCATCCTGTTTCTGTCAGTGGCCAGAAGGAGATGCTGAAGGAAGACATGTAATTCGTATGCTTTCCCTGCCTGTAACCCCCAGCCTTTGGCAATCAGCAGCTTAAGGACTTCATGAACTGGAGGTGTGCTGTGCAGTCAGCAAAAGGCAGAGATATTTGTCATCTTTACGAAGCTTAAAGAAGACTTGCTATTCCATGTTTCCTTCCTGTCTGAGTCACCCACGACACAACACTCCTACGGCCTCATGGCTCAGAAGACAGGCTGAATTTTAGCTGAAGTTGTTCTTCTTGATTCAGGATGTTTCAGGGTGGGTCCTGTAGGTGACGAGTTCTGCTGTGTGCTGTCTTCTTAAGCTCTAAGTTTGCAAGCTCTCTTCTGGATTTGCATTGATAGCAGCAGAGTTTGGTGTTCTGGCTGAGATCTCTTCACGGAAAATCCTGCTCTCCAGGTAAAAGGAAACACAACAACAAAACAACCAACTCGAAAAGAGTCCCTGTGAAAGGACCCTTTGATGAAACAAAGTTGACGTAAAACAGTTTAGCTTTGTTGATGATATCATGAGAACTATCCCTGTTCAGAGCAGGAGAGGATCTGGCTTGTCATATTTGGAAGCCTGTGGTGATGACAGTGGCCGAAGGTGGTACCTGACTGGTGACCGCCCAGGTACCTGAATCGCTGGGACCGTGCTTAAGGTTTTTCTTCTGTCCATGTCTGCCATCTGGCATTAAGGAATGTCTGGCACACCAGCTCTATCTGTGAGGGATATTGTGCCTCAGGCACTGCACGCTTCCCTGCTCAGAGCTTCAAGCATTTTGACACCTGGAAGGTGAGGATTTTCAAACTTGGGGTTCCTGATTTTGGCCTGTTTGCACTTTCTGTTTGGCTCCCTGCCCTGAGGATGGGCAGCAATGGTTGTCAGCCATGTGGTGAGTCAAGAAAGGAAGATCTCAAGCATTTCTCTTCCTGAGATGTATGACTTTGGGATGGTGATGTTACTGTGCTGAGGGCATATTGTTGCCTGGACTATGGTTTTTGGGATGATTTCCCATGGGATGATTTGGGCTTTTGTATTAGGGTTTTTGTATTTGGGTTTTGGGGATGATTTGGGCTTTTGTATTAGGCCATGGCCAAGAGGTCCCCGTGTTTCTTCTCCAGAAGAAGCCTTCATGGGAGGGAGAATGAGCTGACAGGCAGTTTGGGATGGGATAAGGTACTTCTCCAAATGCAAGGTATAGAAGTTGTACACTGTCCTTTCCCCTAGGATGGTGATGGGCTCAGTTACACTTAACACGATGGCTGTGCATTGAGCTATTTCTGTTCTGTGTGTCTCTGAGATCAAGTCCAATTTGATTCTATTTCCTTAATTCCCCGTATAAAACCATTTTTTTTTTTACATTTAGGTACAACCACGCATGCAATTACATGTTTTCTGTGCATGTGTTCATACATACAATTGCTCTAATTCTGAGCACGGCTATTTCCTATCTCTTGTGATCTGACTACAGCAAAAATTAAAATAAAGATTAGATTAGTTGCCGTGGTAGCAGCTACCCCGCCTCATATGACGCACAGATTCTGTGAAGCGAAGGAGCACATATCAATTTACACTCTTAATTTTTGGGACACTCAGGGTTCAGCTCTTCCCAGGAGGTCCTCTGATGACAGCAAGTGATATCTCCCTGTTTCCACTCAGCAGGCTTATCCTCTTCGAATTTTTGTAATTCATAAGAGCTTCAGAGCTGCTGCCACCATCTCTTGGTAGAAACAATGTCATCTTTATTTCGGTTTCTTTCTTAAAACAAAAAAAAGAGAGCAGGAGGATGATGAAAAAAGCCTGTTCTGGGGGATAGTGGCTGAGAGAGGTATATTTGCCGCCTTGGAGAAGGAAATAGCCAGGGCCTCACAGGGCATCAGCACAGGCTGTGCGTGGCTGGAGTTATATGGCTAGTAAGTAATTGCTAATGAGGGGGAGAATTGTCACATAACATCAGCAGTCATGAATTAGCAAAGAAGCGCCAAAAGAGGGTAACTGTCAGATTTGCTAGGCTCTCAGTTCATTTGTTCTCATGACTGTACATCAAGGTTTAAAATGTTTCTGCTTTGTATTGGAGAAAAATAAACAGCCTTGAGTAGATGTAGTCAGACTAATGATGTCTTGTGGTGTGAGATCTCACTTGTTGCATCTCCCAGCTATCAGATCTTTTAAGGTGTAGGATGAGACGAATTATTGGGTCTGCAGGAGAAGAGCACATGAAGAGATAATACACTTGACTGCAGTTAATGATTGCTGCTGTGTGTCTGTGTACTTTACAGGGATAATAGGTCTTTTTGATTCTTGCCCATCGGGCGCATATCTGTGTTGTCTTTCAATCTGCATCCTTGGTCCCTTCTCAGAATTTATTCCAGAGCTATCACCAGTCCCAAAGTTACATCTTACAGCGCAAAGGGCACAGTTGTGAGCCCGCTGGTAATGAAGGGGTGAGAAGGGAAGGTCTGGGGGATGCCTCTCCCTCCACTCTTCCCACATCATTTCTTATCCATTGTTCCCTGCCACTTTTTGTCTCCGTCTCCCAAACAAATGTATTTAAAGCCCCCATCTCCGGAAAAACTTGCTTACCTCAGGTGCATTAGGTATCTAGTTCAGCCACAGACTGAACAAACCGCAGACCTTGGCAAGGCATTTTGCAAAGGGGAAGTGGAAAATAAGTTTAATGCCACCTTGTCCATCTGTATCTAGCTTGCTCATAAAAATCAATCTCTCTCCTCCACGCATGATGGACATCTCTCCCTGCTGATCTGTCTAGCAATTCGTGAACCTGCCTGATAGCACACCTCAGTCTTCCCAGCTGGAAGCCCAGCTCAGGGTTTCTTGCCACCTTCTCCAGGGACGCAGACTATGGCACCTACTTGTCCACTTCAGGGAGCTGGAAACAGCTTGTGGCTTCTCAGCAGCGTGGTCAGGACTGGATCTAACTAGACTGTTTCTAAGGTTGGGATGGGGAACCATAGGCTCTTGTGAAACATCAAATAATCCATCGTCCTGAGTTTCCCATGGAAACCTCATTAGGAAGAACTTTCTTTGTGGCGGTGGCTTAACATGCTGAGAGGACAAAATGTCCCAGCTCACACTGGAGAGGCAGCAGTATAGTCGAGGTGTCTGCGTTGTCACAGCTGTAAGAACAGAAATATATTATGAGTGCTAATTATATTAATTAAAGTTGCTGCTGTTTGTGTGAACGTTTCCAGAGAGGAATACAGATTTTCCCCATTGTTTTATTTCTGGACAGAAGCTGGAGGCCTGACAGGGGCCAAGTCTGTACAACGCAAGAACATACGTGCTGTGATTCCTGAAATATAATAAAATACCCAATGTATTTTAAAAATGCAGTCACTGAAAGCAATAGTCCTCTTCTTCAGATTGATTCCCTAGAGATTTTGATGCATGAAACACACGTTTGCTTTTTCTAGCATCCCTGACTTGAGCCATGCACACAGACGTCTATCCTGGGAACTGCTTTGTGCCTCAGTTTACCTTCAGTTTCAAGAAAGGAAATGGGATAATTAATTTTCCTCTGTCTCCTTGTTTTATGTGGGACATCCAGTCTTCCGGACCTGAGCCTGTGTCTTCACATAGCCTAACACGACAGGACTGTCGCTTTTTCATTCTGATTGTAACAAAGCAATGTGAGGACTAAAGATGTGCTCCTCTACGTGGTCCGGGAGGAGTCTTGGACTCTGGAGAACCCCTCTGGCTTCAGCGATGAGCTAGAGTGTTTATTGAGCTTGCTATTTCTCCTCCTTCCAGCCCCTGCTGCTCGGCTTAAACCCCAAGTGCGTTTCCTGGGGAGCATTGCCGTAGGTTTCTTGGCGCTTTGCTTTCTGGCACCTTCATAAAGTTCTCACTGCTGTTTTGTTCTCTTTTCCTCCTTTCCAGTCACCAGGGCCTCACTGCTAATAGTTAAAAGAAGGCACCAGCTCTGAAGGGTGCAAGGTCCTTTATTCTGCAGTGCTCTTGCCATGGCTAGGAGAGGGCAGCTGCTGGTGGCGTAAGTGGGAGGAATGGGCTGTCTCTTAACACAAGTGCTCTATTTATGGACTGTTAAGGACTCCCACAATAATGCAGAGTCCTGGATGTCTCCTTATGGGGGCTGCAGAAAGCATTGTCTCTTCTGCTTATGGCTTATAACCAAAGCAAGCTATCGTGAGACGGAGACTGTAGGAAATGCGGGGGTACCTGTGCCACCTTGTGTCTTGTATTGATGCAATTGCCTTGGCTATCTTAGCACTGAGCATTTGCAGAGCAGCTTCAGTTTGCCCTGGCCTAGACCTTCTTGTTTTCTATCTAGATTCACTTGACAGTAGCCAACTGTTGCCCTTCCTTCAGCAAGAGCATTTCTCCCTCTCTGCTTAGCAGCCTACTTTCTTAAAAACTTGTATGAACACAACCTCCCTCCCAAACTGGCTGGGAGGCTTATAAGTATTACAGAACCACATCCTCTTCTGCTCTGAGCATCATGATTCTTAATGCAAAAGGTAGAACAAGTGGAGGGGCCAGTTCTAGTAAAACCTGAAATAAAATTTCCCTTTAGTAAAATGTCATTTGTAAAATTAGCAAAAGCTGATGCAGGAAGGAAGATGTGTGCGCTGTGTGCAGGCTGCTGTCTGCAGCGCCTGACCTTGGTATTGGTGTTGCATCTTTGTCTCACTAGATCAAGAAAACCTGTCCAGCTGCATCTCAGCTTGTGCCGTAAGGAAGAAGAGTGGAAATCATAGATTTTGGGACTGGAGAAGGCTTTCAAAAGACTTTCCTGCTGCCCCAAGGTGAGCTTGGTACATTAATAGGATCAGTACATGTATTTTTATACATTATTAGATGCAATAACTGTTATGTGTCTTTACAAGCTGCAGATTCAGATAGATCCGTGCTCAGTTGGTATACGGTTTACTACAGAGAGAGAAAATGAGGACAAAGACTTTATCAGCATGATATGGGTGAGGGAGAATGGTTGGAAAAAGAACAGTTTTAGTCCTCAGCCCTACTAAAGCCTTGTGGTGTGATTCAACACAAGGTACTTCATCCCAACATGTAAAAAAGGGCCAGAAGGATTTCGTTTGTGGCACATCCGAGTTGCCTGTCAGCATCTTTTGTATGGGCTTGATCCTGTCCCGAAGAGCAGATGCAGTTGCACTGATCACAGTGGTGATGCCGACCCCAGTGGGCTTGCAAGACCTGAATGTGGGACGCAGATGCTGGCCTTGCTCGTCAGAAGCAAGGGAGCAGGTAATAAGATATTTTTGTTATCCTGCATGTTATTCCTCCCTGCTGCAGCCCCTTGCTTCATCTCCTACAGCAGTACTGTTTTAGCTGTGTCTAAAAGACTATCTTAGTGCAGCCACACTCCCTTTCTCTCTGCCTAATCTTCCCCATTTCGACTGACATTCAGCTTTCTCTTTGTTTTGCTGCTGTTCGGTGGCCCAAAGATTTAAGTCTTTCCATCTTTCAGCCTGATCCTTTTCTGAGCAAATGTAATCTAATGCTTACAGCGGGCTTTCTCAGGCACAATGTGTTGTGCTTCCCAGTACAAGCTGTCTCTGTTGGCTCTAAATGCAATAACAACTATCTTTAATCATCTTTCTTGTTCAGCTTGTAATAGGCAGCTTAACCACCGAAGATGAACTTGAGAATTTTCCTAGCCCACGTCTGGTATGATCCCAGGCTGGTTTCTATTTCCTACCCCTTCGTAATAATTAGTTGGTGGTGAAACCTGAGTGGAAGTTGTCTGGCCTCAGAGAGCTGATGTTTGCTTCCTCTGACGGATGAAAACAGGAGGAGAGTGGGTGAAAAACACTGGGTCACGCTGCTCTCACAAGACTTACAGAGAGAAACAGCAGCTCGTCTTCACGCTGAAATAATCACTTGCAAAGTCAGAGCTTTCCAGGTGGGATGTGTCAGCTGCAATCTTGGGAAGAGTTCCTGCCTTCTGAATCGGTCCAAATGGTCCAGCACAGGAGGTGATGAATATCCATTTCCATCATCTTCTGCTTTCTAGTGCCAGATCTTCACCAAAAACAGTCACAAAGTCTTCCTCACCCTAATGGCACGTTTCCCCAGGCAGCCTTACTCTGCTCTTGCAGCCCCAGAGGCCCAGGATGGTGGCAACTACACGTGAAGTGGAGGAAGGAGACCTGTGCTGGGTTAAAAGAGGTTGTAGGTGGGGAAGAAAGGAGGCAATCATGCTAGGACAAAAGGGTGACGAGCCTCTGAGAGTGCTCAGGTCTGGCAGGATGGGGTAGGATGCTGTTCTGGGGTGAATGGTCTTGTTTAATGCCAGAACTGTCTTCCCCCATCCCCGCACCTACAATCAAAGGGGTTGCTCTGGCTGGAGCTCATGGAAACTGCTGGCCACAAAATTGTCTTGCATCACTGAAAATCAGGGAGAAGGTGTGGACAAACAGCATTTCTCAGACATCTGCAGCGTGCCAGGCTCTGGGGATTGCACATGGCAGTACCTGGGCTATGGGAACATTACAGGAGCCTGGTTTGGGTGAAGGGCTTGCAGACCGACCACATGTTGCCTTTGCTCCTTTGTTTTCTGTGGGTTCACCTGTGGGTGAGCTGAACAGTGTGTTGTTTGACAGAAATTGCTTCTGACGTACTAGAATCAGTATTTGTCCTCAGCTGGACCTAGAAGACCCGTGTAAGTGCCTCATGCAGCGGGACCGGGGACATTAACCCGGCGGGGGGTCAGAGCCTGCAGTGCTGGAGCCATGGGGCTCCACTCCAAAAAGCATCAAAAATAGCTAAAGAGAATGTTTTGAGAAGGGTCTAAAATACAGCCTGCCTGGCAGTGCTGCTGCCTACCCAAGGGATTTTTACGGAAAGCAAAAGACAACAGGGGAAAGTGGGAGACTGGGGTCATTTTGCAAACTGGCCTGAAGTCAATCTGTGTCCACTCCTGAAGGAATTGCCCTCAGGCACCGGGTGTCTAACCCGTAAGGTTTGCTGGGTGTCCACAGGCGCTCGGCGGGGCAAATAAGGCTTTAGCAGGTGTCAGAAGCCAATACCTTACTGTGGCTTCTTTTTCCAAATGAACTGAAGGCTGTTCTGGTCTAAGTCATGCCACCTTCCTCCCATCACAAAACATCTAAGCAGCCAAATAGCTTTTGTTATTTATGTTTGGGGATTGTAGCTGTCCTTGAGTGTCTAAAGCAGGCTGAAAAATCCAATTTTTCTGCAGGATAGAAGGCTTTGGTTTAGAGTTGTGTTTTTGTGTGAGCTAGGCCTGGTAGCTGCTTAGGCATGTCGGTGGGTTTTGCACTGACTCCGGTTTCCTTTAGTAGCTGCAGGAGGCTTTGGGGATCGGTGGCTCTGGCCCGGCACAGTGCCATGGGCCCCAGGCTCTGTGGGATCTCTGTAGCCATCTCAAGGCTCCAGAATCTCTGCTGCAAATCTGGGAGCTCAGCTGTGCTTAATCCATATGTCAGCAGGCTGTGGGACCTGGTGCTAGTCCTTGGTCAGTCTAGGAGGAAAGCAGGCATCCAATCTCTGCAAGAAAATCAGCTTAGATTCATGGAACCTGAGATGTTTTGGGTGAAACACTGTATGCTTTCTTGGTGAAACAAGGGTTTGAAAGACTTCTGATCTGTCTGAATTGGTTCTGCTACTCACATCTCCACTCAAGGAACCCTGGTATCTGGTGCTGCGCTGCAAACGCAGAGCAGAGAGACAGCTCCCTGCCTTGAAAAATTGGGACTCTCTGATGTGGGTTGGTTCTTCTGGGTTCCTAAGTGGGTCCCCTGTGTGATCTATGTCCCTGCATTGTACCTGTGGTGTTTCAACTTTGGTCTGCGTAATGTCCTGATTGCATTGTGATTTTTAATGCTACTGTTGCAAGGAGCTCAAAGTGTTACAGGAGAGAAGCAGGACACAATTTATGTTTAGTATCATCTCAGTGAAATCAGCAGCTTTCCTGGCTGTATCCCCAGTCTTGATGTTGATATGTTTCTCTCTGCTCCAGGCTAAAAGCAGCACCTGCATAATAGTCAGCTCTGAGATGATACCTACTGGGCAGCCTATTTAACAAATTATAGGTTGAGCAAATTAAAAGCAAACAGAAAAGGAATGATAACAAGCGGAAGAGGTGGTTGCTGGCATTTTCTCTGAGAGATCAGGGTATTTAATTCTTGGCTGACTCTGTAAGAAGCTGCTATTTTTCTCCATCCTTTACATTGACTTCCTTCCCTCCCTCCCACCTTGCTGCAGAGTGATCTCAGCTGGATGCCTCGCGGGGCTGGATGCAGCCGCAGTGTGGGCAGGCACCTGTGTGACCGCTGCTCACTGCACAGTGAGGAGGAGGCTTGGAGCATCACCTTTCCCACTCCTCATCCCCAGCACATTAAATCTGACCCTGGCTGTTCATTGCTACAGACCCATAGTTGCAGTGCCGGAGAAGCAGCGCTCTGAAATGCCTGGGCAGATGCACATGCCTATTGCTGGGTGCAACTGGCTAGGATCTGAATAGGGCTTAATTATTTTTTGGCCAGGTTTCCTTCAGAAGTGAGGCTTACATGGTGCTGTTTATGTGTGTGTCTTTGTGCATCTCCCTGCTTTGCTCTTGTTTCTCTATCTGTTCATCTCCTATCTATCTGTGCTGAGATGTGTCCTGCTCTTGCCCTTCCTCCGTCCTGCCTCCTCCTCTCGCAAGGACTAGGGGTATGGATGGGAGGGCTAAAATCAAATGTCTGTTTGGCTTCTGCTCTGGCAAATGAAAAGGCCAGATCAAAACCTGAATCAATGGCCATGGAGTCTCTGCAGCAATGTGTGGGGCAATTCCCTCTGCCTCAGAGGGACCAGCAGCCAATTCGGATGCTCTGATACCTTACTGGCATAATGCTAAGTCCCACAGAGATTCCTGCCACCCCAAAAGATGCTTTTCTCCCCCCACTTTTCTCCTCCTGCCTGTTTTGGAGAGCAGGGAGAGCTTCCAGCCCACCCCAGAGTCTGTCTTCTGGAACTGAGCCTCAGTACTGAAGAGCATAAAACTTTGCAGCAAACCCATAAATTCCTGTGTAATGTTTCCTATGAATCCTCCTGGATTATACTGCAGGGTTTATTAATGCTTTCTAACAAACATGCCACTTGTGATATAACTAGCCAGTCAAGTGCTATCTGGGGGAATTTTATTGCATTAAATTTTTTTATTTTTATTTCTCCTGCAGTCAAGTCTTCTGCTACTCCCTCCCCATACGGACACTTCTGCTACTCAAGAGTATTAGAGTCAACTTTATGTTCTCTATAAAACTGGGTCATTGTCAACTCAGTCCCTCTGCCACTATTTCTATTTCTCTGGTCATTCAGATGGCTGGAGACATGGAGCAAGGTGCAGAGCAGGAGAGCTTATGGCTGAACAGATGAGCCAGGGAGACTGAGATGCTCAAAATATAATTAACCATGTTTTGCAGAAGGGATGAGCAAGGTGCAGAGAGACTGTGTCATACAGAAGGTGCCACGTGGGAGTCAGGGCAGAGGTAGGAAGAAAAGGGCACGTCTCCTCATTTCCTAAGTCACAACAACCTTTTTTCAGTGCCTGTCTGGTGCAGGAATCCCTGTCCTGTGTTGTGGGTGGTATGGTAATCACCAGGAGCTGAGCAGAATCTCCTGGTCAGGAAAAAACAACCAAAACTCTGTTGCATGATAAACACAGCGAGGGGGAGGGCTCGAGTTTGCAAGCTGCCTGTTGTCCTCTGGGCTGCTGCAGGAGCCTCTCACGTGTTTGCCTGCAGGGAGCTGTGGACCTCGGGGACACTGGTCCTTGGCTCCCTGTCGAGAGTGGGCTAAGACTGTACAGGAGCAGCTATGGAGGAACCACAGGGGTAAGTTAGATGAGAAAAGCGTTGCTCTGTATACTGCACTTGTACATCCCCAGACCTGCTGGATGATCCCTGGAGGGAGCAAACGAGTAAACTGGACCCCAAATGCCAGAAAACGACACCCTGGCTGAGCCGAGGGGTGAACTGTTTCCTCAGCGGCGAGGATGTTGCTGTGCTACGGGGGATAAATAGTTACACCTGAAATAATACTCATAGATTTCCAGGCATTGATCCAGCGCGGCTTGCAGGTCTCAGGCCCGGGAAATATGCTTGAATGGTTAAAAGGTATAAATTACTTTAAATTAATCATTGATTTAATCCGTCTCTCCAGAAGCTGGGATCACCATGTTATTGAATCAGGAATAAGCTGCAGTTGCACACAGAACTGTATGAGAAACGCACATACTCAGTACTTCGGCTTCTTGCTCTTTCTGTGAAGCATATACCATTTCACACTGAGATGAGTAGGTGTTGTACAGGCCCCACCAGCGAGCAGAAAATCTCACAGGGAAGTACAAATGCACTTTCAATCCACCCAGAATCAAATTGCACCCATTCGAACATGCAGAGGAGCCAACAGAAGATTTCTCCCAGATGAGATAGGGATGGGGGGAGTGTTTGCCTCCAATCTTTACAAAATAGGGTTAAATGTGACAAACACCTAGCTGAGCCTATGAACCTCCTGTGCCCAGGGATGCCGTGAGCAGAGGGACGATGCTGGCACGGCCACTGGTTTCAGTGGCAGTCCTGCAGTGCAGCGATGCAGTCCCTCTTTGAGGGCAATTCAGTGCCGTGGCATAGGTAAGGGATCAGCTTCCTCATGGGCGAGCTGTTGGTAAAAGCCTGGAGGTAGAGAAGATGTGGTGCCCTCGATAAAGTGGAGCTTGTAAGGAGGATGGAGGCCCTGGAGAAGATGCTGGAGACCAGCCGATGAGCTGCTTCCCTGCCGAAGTGGTGCCGGCTTCTCTTGTAGGCAGCCTGACAGCTGGGGTAGCAAAGGAGGAAGGCTGGGGGCACTTACAAGAAGTACCCCCAATAATTTCATCGGAGGAAAGATGACAGTAAGGTGATGGCTAGAAAACTTGCTAAGGGAGCAGCAAGGAGCGATAAGGGACACGCTTAATTATTTAGAGACCATCAGATATGGCAAGTCATTGAGTTACTGCACTTCATGAGTTAGCGGTTGTGAGTGGGCTCCTTTCAGCGGTTGGTATGAATGCTCCAGGCCCATCTTGAGTGCAAAGGAAAACACATTAGCCGAAAGCTCTCCCCGAGGTACTTAATGAGGTGTCCCTCGTTAGCTGAATCTCTAGAGCTGGCTCTGTGTATGCTCCCAGCCTGCTCCGATCGCACAGTAAAATTACTGTGTGGTGCTGCTAACACAGTTCAGTTCATAATTGGAAGGGGATGGGAGTGTGCGTAGTCAGCGGCTGCAGCTGAGCTGATGGCTGGTGAGAGGTTACGCCATGGGCTCATCACTTGTGAACATCTTTCCCAGATCCTGAGAAGAGCTGAGAAAACCAAATCCGCAGGGAATCCAGCGACAGTCGTTAAGAAGTGGGTTTCTTTGGTGGAGTTGTTAAACTCTGCGCTGGCTGGGCAGGGACTGCATGGCCGGGGAGTGTATTAGCAGCAGGTCAGAATTGCAAATGAATGCTAAGCAGAAGCTCTGATCCCCATCCCTTTCTCTGAGGAGGCAGGGAAAGTTCAGTCCTCGTCTGACCAGAAAGCTGGGAGAATGCCTCCATACCCCCTGGTAACTGCCTGTCCTTTTTTAGAGAAATTAATGATCAATTAAAGAGCACATGTGAAAGATGAGGGGGAACCTTGTGTTCAGAGGAGACCATTTTACTCCTTTTAAACAGTCGCAGAAACACTCATCCAAGGTCTTTCCAGTTGTTGGGTTTGTTTATTTTTCTTTCTCTTCCTTAATCATGTTTGCAGCATCCCAGGCTTTTCAGAAAACAGCTGGTGAATTCATCCTATATCCAAACACGCTGAAGTATTTTTGGGGCCGTCTCTCACTTGCTGGGTATGAGAAAATGGTTGCAAATCAGCCCTGGCTTCATTAGGTCCTGCAGATCTTTCCCCAGCAGTTTGCTGTAGCACTAACCACCTCCCCCAGACAAATCAGCGCCGGCCAGGCTTTCTCTCCCGGCCTCTGTTTCTTACCCTCAGCCTGAGCTGCTGCTTTGTTTATTGCACAGTTTGATCTTCAGGACGTTGGATACACAGGCTATTTTTTTCCTATTTGCTTAAAATAGTGGTGAATAATTCTAGGCACCACTCCTATTGCCTAAGGAATAGGCAAACAGTGACTCCTCACACAGGCAGGTTAAGTGTCCTTACTCTCCTTTTACAAATAATTTAGTGAGAAAAAGAGTGAAACTCTTATCTTCTGCAGACCTTAGAGATACTGAGTGCTCAGCTGATGGCTGCCGGTCCCCTGAGCAGCGGGGTGGGATGCTCACAGCATCTTTGCAGTTATACTGTGTCTCTGGGTGATGTACAAACCCTGGAAAGCCTCTCCCCATTGGAGAGGTCCGTCTGGACCATGGTCTTGGGATGGGCCTCACCTTGACATAGTCTCTGTGCCTCAGTTTCCCACTCTGCCAAATGTGTGTATTACCATTCCCCCGTCCTCTTTGAGACGGAAATCCCTTACATCAATGTGTTTATGTAGCACCTGGCACCTTTGGTCCCTGATCTCTGTGGAAGGGGTGAAATGTAAGTGAGTCTTACAAAAAGCATATCAAAAGGTGATGAGGGAAGGGGTGTCCGGCTTTGACCACATCTGTGGTACTGGAAAAGTGCTCCTGTAAACCAACATCTGCTTCTAATGACACTTTATGATTTCTCAGCTCTACAAGTCTTGCTAAAGCGGATGTGAGATTTAATCAGAATTTCACATTATCCTGGTAGTGATGATAGCTGAGAGCCCCGTGCTTAATTCTTACCTGGTCTTAATCAGTCTGCTGGGTGGAGGAGTTAGCAGTGTCTCACCAATGGTCGAGGCAGCTTTTCCCTGTGCCTGCGCTGTCTGCACATGGGATGGGGAAAGGGAAATAGTGCAATTTCAGTGACTTCTGAAATTAAATAGCACTAAAACCTGTCTACGGAAAGGCTCCTCTCTGTAGCTCCTGTCCTGCCCCATCAGTTGTCTACCCAGCTGTAGTAGACTAGTAATGCTTTCTCAGATCTGCCGGCAGAGTTACAGGCTGGTGGTGCTCATCTAGATCCTACTGCTCTGAACTCACCTACACCAACACCTGCTGGCATGTCTCTGAAACGGTGTGTGCTGCAGAAGAGAGGTACGTTTCCTAATTCACTGATTTATGGATCACATCAGTCTGTGAATGGCATGGTGAAGTAGGAGCCTCTGTTGTGTGCCAGTTGCTTAAGAAAAGATTCGATTGTCTTGAGGGCAAACACTGGTGACTGCTCTTGGCAGGAGGTGAAACTTGTTTGACTTGGGGTTCTTCTCCTCTCTCTTCAACTACTGTAAATAAATAAAACTCTGCAAAGGTTATATGGCCACACTACTGCTTTCTGCTGAGGATCTTATTCCAAAGCCTGCTGAATTAATCATGTATGAGCTGCTACAGTTTTCATGGCACATAATTATTGTGGGATTTTTTTCCTCCTCTGGATCCTGCTCTTGAAGGCAAAAAGATGTCTACCACACGCAGCTAATCTCAAACCTGTGAGAAGCAGTTGCTCCCTATGGACCAGTGAGTAGTTATGGGGTCTGGTGTGGGATGTGTGCATGTCTATGTCTGCTGTAGACAAACACAGCACTTCTGGTCTGCGGTGTCTGAGAGCTGAATTCATCCTGACAGCAGGTACTTTGAGGGAGAGGAGAACCTGTTCACTGTGTTTGGTGATGACGCTGGGAGGGTGGTGTAGGAACCGAGAGGCAGAAAGATTAAGTGTATTAAGAGAGAGGCTTTGCGGCAGAGCTAATGAGTTGGAGTCAAGTGTTTTACACAGATGCTTCCCCGGCTCTGTGTAAAATAAAACTTGTGCAGGCACAATGATGCTAGGCAATATTTGACGTGATGACCTTATAATCACTTCATTTAAGGATGTGATTAATGATCTGTGCTTTGCCATGTTATAACTTGATATCCCATATGGAGGCCGCAGACATCTGCTGTCTACCAGAGGGTAAATATTCACAAGGCAGCATCCTACAGACCTTGTTCACAGCTCGCTGAAGTCACTGCAACAACTTTCATGAAGTTATGTGGGATCTGGCTAAACCACAGAAGGATCCAAACAGTCTTTTTTTTTATGCACCCTGCAGTTGAAGAGATAGGATACCCATTGAAAAGGTTTCCAGACCTTCACATAAGGACAAATAGGGACTGCCACTGCTGATCTTTAATTTTCACTTAAGTCTTGCTTATTTTGCTGCTCAGAAGAGTTAAGGACTCACCTTGTGAAGTGTTCTACTGTTGTACTGCAGATTGAGTCATGAGGCGCCCAAAAGTTTTTGCAAGCCACAAAAACTTTCAAGAGATCACACCTGTGTCCAAGGTGTTAGATATTTGGAGGGGACGTGAACTACGTCAGCCTGACATTGCTTTTCAGCACTGCCTGTATTTCCAGGTCTCAATCATTCTTGTAGACTGTGTGTTCCCATGTAAAGCCTCAGCTCTTGGGTGAAGACTGTTGGGTGAGAAACGAAAGCATCAGCACCCTAAGCAGTGACGGACTGATCAAGGACATGTCTCCTCTTCAGACAGAAACACCATCTCTTGATAATGTTGAGTCTGTCATCCCTCAAAGCTAGATCTTCCAGGAGTCCAAACTGGCTAGAGTAATGTGATTTATGC
This sequence comes from Gymnogyps californianus, assembly GCF_018139145.2. NCBI lineage: Eukaryota > Metazoa > Chordata > Aves > Accipitriformes > Cathartidae > Gymnogyps > Gymnogyps californianus. Next base: position 26,505,536 of record NC_059478.1, on the reverse strand, counting down.
TGATGGTAATTAGTATCTCTTGTGGTCTGGCATGCTACAAGTTGACCATCAGGTGGATATAACAGGCACAAATTAAGTCTCTTCTTGCTGGCTCACAAAGCAACATCAGATCTGTTCCAAAGGGGTTTTGGTCTCTGTGTCCAGGGACAGGTTGTATGGGGACACCATTGAAAACGGTGAAATTATCAAGATGTGGAAAGATATAATCCATCATTTTACCCATAGTAACTAGCTTAGCCTGCCTCTATTGGGAAATAATAGATTTTGATGGTCTAAATCACCATGTGGGTGCTTTTCCCCATGAGGATGAGTGAAATGAACATATATGCACCCGAGGCACCTGAGAGCATGCTTGCAGTCAGCCTCTGATATTGCCCATGGCTCAACTGGGCAGCAGTACCTTGCTCAAGGGGATACTTGAGTGGCTGGATGAACACAAAGACACTGTGGGCAGGCCAACGGACCACTTGGTGGATTTGGTTCCCAAGGCTGAACTGCTGTGGTAGGTTACTTGGTGTCAGAAGGTGGCACAGATGTCTGTCCTCTTTCTTGTGCTTTGGGCTCAGCCACCAGAATTGGGTTCAGAGAGGACATGACATTTGGTTATTGTTTCCTTTCAGATTCCATCATTTCTGGTTTTCTTCATGATCAAAAGCGCAATTCATCACTGCTGGTTTGTGACGCCACCTAAATCCCATCCTCAGGAACATCCTTAAATTCACCTAAGACATAGTCCCAACAGAAGAACATAAATGGTCCTGGAAGGGCAGTTCCTTGTTCACGCGATGTTTCATGTATGGGGCCTGACTCTGTTCCCATGCACATCATTCATTGGTTCTTGTGATGTTACCTCTGCTTTATCTGGTGAAGGTACTGACCATAGAAAGTACATACTTACCTTAAGGCTTGTGAGTACTCCCACTGAAGTCAATAGGCCAATACCTAGAAAAAGCACGTATTTAAGTGCTCTGCTGGATCAGGACCTCACTGTCATGACTCCTACCCCATCAAGGCTGTTAATTACCTTGGCAGCTCAAATGCAGATCAGATGTATTTGTGTATTCTTCCTGGAGAAGAAGGGGAAGATAAGAAAAAATATTATAATATGTAATATGTAGCATACAGTGTACTAAGTATAATATATAATGCACACTCTGATTTCAGTTTATGAGGAGCCAACAGCCCTTTAACTAAAATCTCTACCAGCACTTCTTTTAAAGAAGAAGGTGTAACACTGAGGTCTTTGATGAACTGCATTTGAAATCATGAGGTAGAATTGCTGATGGGCACACTACGTGTTTTTGTCTCCTCCAGATCAACTATCCTTTGGTCTGATCTGGCTAGCAGAGAGGACCACGATGTGACAGAGGAGAATGAACTGGGTGTTTGCCTCCTGGGTAAATAAAGCCACATAACTTCAGGCCTTCTCTTCCAGTGAAGCTGCTTGCTAATTAGTTTGCCAGTGGGAACCTTTGAGAATTAAACACGGGAGACATAATCCTCCCTGCAAGGTAATTAAAATTATTTGCCCCTTGCTGATAACTGACCTGCTGATTTCCTCCTGTTTGAGAAAACTTCATAAAAAATTACTGTACTGTTTGTGTAACAGGACAGCCACTTGCACAGATGTTTCCTGTCTGCTAACTTTCTTCTGCTCAGTATTTTCAGAGGGTGTCATAGGAAGGAGAAACTTGTTTGAACATCTGGAAGCCTTTTTGTTTGTTTGTTTGTGTGAAGGGGGAAAAAGGATCTCTAGATTATTTAAAAAAACCCCAACAAACCACAAAGGTGCTATGGAAGCAGATCATCTGATCAGAGGGTAGAGGCAAAGCTTCAATGATGCTGGAAGTCAGGCTGATGGTACCCACTGACTGCCTAGCTGAGATCCTCGTTCTGTCCAGGGCCCAGATCCCAAGCAGTGTGACATGAAGACAACTCTTTATACCTTTCTCAGTCTATCTGCCAGCAGTGTCCTGTTCTGATTTCAGCTTCCTCAAGACTGTGTGTGGGAGTCTTGGCAGGAGTGGATCATGCAGGAGAGGCTGGGTCCACGTCAGGTCACAGCTCTTTGAACAGAGGGGCTCGGTGGGTTCAGCTGGGCTGAGTGCTCTACAGGCACATGATGAGAAGCTGCCAGCACCCTGAGGAGATGCAACCTGATGAGGAAATACAGGTATTCTGCCTACAGTCTTCAGCTAAAATGGTTAAATGGGCATTAATCGACCCCTGCTCTGAAGGGGTTCGATGTATGGCATGAGCAGGCATGGGGACGGGAGCATCTGCTAACGAATCTGGGAACAGCTGGCCCAGATGCTTTAGGTCATGAAGACAGTGCTGTGCATGATAAGAAAGCTCCCGGGAAGAGCAGAGTAAAAGTAGGAACTATCCCTGCTGAGATGCAGTGAGTACGTTGGATATTGCAGTTGTCCTGAGGGAGGCTAGGCAAGAAGTGTGGCTGCCAAGTCTCTCTGATCAGAAAAGCCAGTTTTGGTCTACATTCAGAAACAACAAAAGCTTCATCCCTGACATGAGAACAGTCATATGGGACCAGATAAAAAAATCTACCTTACCTATTATTCTGCCTCAACAGCTGTCAATAGCAGAGGCTTAGATTATGAGGACCATGGCAAACCTAGAGCAACCTTTCCTCCTCAGGCTGTTCCCAGTGATCAGAAACATAGGGACATTGTGGGCCAGAAGGTGCAGCTGGTCTGTTGTGTTTGACAGGTCCAGTTGTGTCTGTGTTCTGGGTCTGAGCACATTCATACTGTTGTTCTCCGTGGCAGAGTCCTGTGATTTTAATTACACACTGTACAAGGAGGTGTCTCCTTCGTGGGTTTAAATCTCCTGCACAGTAATTTCACAGCTGCCTCTAGGAATGACAAATATTAATTTCTTTTTTACCTCCTTCTTTCTGTACTTGATGTTATAGACAGGTAAACATTGCTGCAGAAATTGGCCTTGCCCTCTTCTGAATTGCCAGAGACAGCACAGAGCGCAGAGCCGGATCCTGCTGTAGTGCAAACTTTCAGACAGATGTGGTGGCATTTAGAATTGGTTTGGAGCAACAGCAGATTCATTCTGGCATTTGCTTCCCTTAAGAGGCAATTAAAATGTAAATGTACAGAGAGGTGCCCGTTCTGGAGACCTCGTAGAAATCTGCAGGGGGACATTTCTGCAGTGACCTTTGTCTAATGATCTTATTGGACCATAAACTTCCAGACGTTCTCTGTCTCCCACATGCTCCTTGTGTGATGGGTGCGGTTCAGTGGGCAGCATCATGGGCTGCTGCTTTTTGGTCCTGCCATGCTGAGGAATTGGGCTGTTGGCATGCTGCTATTCTTGTACGCATGGGTGCTGCTCATGCACTTTCACTCCAGTGTTAGTCCCAACCTAAATCCTTTGAAACCTCTACAAAAGCATGGATCATCCTTGCCCTTCCCATCTTTTTTCAGTTATTCTTGCAGAGAGAAACCCCACAAAACCAGCATGATCTCTAAGGGCTTTGTATGTGGTAGTCACCATCCTGACCTGCTTCAGACCAGGAGGCGATGACACTGAAGCCCAGCCTTTGTGGGTGCAAGAGTGCTTGAGCTAGATTTCTTAGTAATGTAAACCAGAGTCAGGAACTGACAATGGGAAAAGGCAGGCAGGCAATTTTGCCTCTCATTCAGAAATTTCTGACTGAAGCTGGGAACAAACAGCTTCTCCCAGAAGAATATAATTTCTAGTCAGCTGAGGGTTGGGATCTTGCCTCTAAAGAAGGCAGGGCTTCCCAGTTCCTGGCAAGTTTGAAATTAGGAGCCATCAGTCTGGCAAAACCCCCTTGGCAAATCATGAATGCTCGTGAGCTATCAAAGCTCTGCAAGGCAATGAATCTGCTCTGATTTATACCAGTGGGAAATCTAGCCTTTAATTTTAGTTCTTGAATTAGTAGTTGTTTTAATCACATGAATGCAGTCTGCCAGGTTGTCGGGGCCACATATGTGAAACTCAGAATTATTGCTTCAGTGGAGCCCTAAATATGTAATATGTAAAGCCTTTTTATTGGGTTTATGGACCATTAAGCAGAAAGTGCGATGGAGAGTCATGCAACAGCCAACCTGAAGTGGGCGCAGCCTTCTTCATCACTGCCTTGTGCAATTAGGGAACAGCTCACAGGTCATTCGGTATTAATTGGCCCCCTTTTGAGCTTGAGTGCTTTATGAATGCTATTATACAACGTGATAGCAGGGGACTCGAATCAATGACCCTGGAGGACTCTTTCGCTCTGACAGCCACTGTTCCTAAATAAACATGGCTTACAGGGCTGTTTCCGTTGAGCTCTATGGAGCCACACCAAGAATGAATTCAGCCACTCCGGTTCCTACCCAGCAAACACTAAGCACCAGTTCTGCCACATGTGGAACTGTCTCTCTCAGGTGTGCCACGTGGAGATTTTCTCCAGAAAATCTTCCATCGTGCGCTCTCCCATCACTTTTCTGGTAGGGATGGGTACACTGAGCCATTTTGAACCTCATGTTACAGGGCCAGGGAATCTCTAGAGGAGACGCTGCATCTCTGGAAAGGTCTGAAATGAGATTTCCCAGTTATTTCTTTCTAGAAGCCCAGGCAGTCAGCATATCTGATCAGCACTGCTTTTCTGACACCCTCCTGCCCTCTTGCTCAAGTCATGCAGTGTGCTGTTAGCATTAGCCAAGCTAAGGAGAAAACAGAGTTGCCTTCCTCAGCAGGGGCTGAACCCCTTTCTGCAAAGCTTGTTTTTGCCTGAATTTCTAGGGTGACCTGTAAGGTGAAATGCAATATGATGCAGTAGAGGATGCTGCTGTATTGAGAATACTCAGGCTGGAGTAGTGCCTGGAGAATAGAGAGAAGTAAGTGTTCATTCCTCTTCAGCGATTTCTCTCTTTGACCTTTGTTTTTCACCATCTCTATGTTACCTTTCTCCTCTCTCTCTCGAGATCATGAAAGCAATCATTTAAAAAAGAGGGGAGCATGATTCATGTTCAGTCAGCTCCAGCCCGATTCGTAGAGGATTCTTCTGCAATAAGCTGGAGAAGAGCCTCCTTTCAGTTGTCACTGGCAGCATCCAGGCTGGTTACAGCAGTGTGGGCATGGAGAGCAGATGAGGGCATGTGAGTGGCAGCACCGCTTAGGCTGTGGAAGGATTACCTATACTCCATCCAGTGCATAACTTGCAGTTCACCTTGTCTTCTGTGGTCACCAACTCTGCAAACAGACAATGATTGGCTTCTTAATATGGGAGCTAAGATCTTGGCTACGCTTGCAACAGAGTCTAGCATCAGGCGTGTTTTTAGAGCAAGTACCTTTAAGCATACCTGAGATCTGATTGCCACGTTAAAACATTAGTTTTGCATCTGAGGACGGTTTTTTTGGATTTTCCAGCTCCCGCACCCTGAATGTCTCCACCTCTGGGAGGTCCTGTCTCAGCACCCCTCACTGCCGACCGCCCAGCGAGGACTCACTCCTGCATCCCTCCAGGATCCAAAGGCACCCGGACACCCGTTGTATTTTTTTTTTTTTATTATTTTTTTCTTTTCATTCGTAACGTGCGTTTCAAACCTCTTGCGTTTAAGAGATCCCTGCCTCTCTGCAGCAAGCGGAGAGCCTGCATCTTCTTCCTTGGCATTTGGCGGTGGTTTTCTCCTCCTCTCCCCGTGCGGCGGCGGGCGCTTTGTTCTCCGCCCCGGGGGCCGCGGGGGGGGGCCGGAGCGGGGCCGGGCTGGGGCTGCCCCTCGGCGGAGACGCGCTCCGGGGTTTTTCCTCTCCCCGCGGGAGAAAGAGGCTGTTCGGCTCCGGGCACCTCTGTCAGCTGAAGGGGGCGGGAGCTGCAGCCTTGAAGTAGAAAAGGAAGAAGAAAAAGAAGGCGCGGGGAGAGGGTGAGAGCCTGCCGGACAGCGGGGGAGGCGGCGGGGCTGAGCCTTGCTGGGGACCGCGGGCTGGAGGAGGAGGAGGCAGGAGAGGATGCGGCGGGGCAGCGATGCTGCGTCTGAACCCCCTTCTGCCTAAGGAGAAGGACATCATCCTCCGAGGGGAAGGAGGAAAGTGGGGAGAAGGCGGCCAAGCTCGCACAGAGCCTGCTGAGCTTTCCCGGGGACTGCCCGGGGCTCGCCTGGCACCCGAGCAAAGTTTCCCGAGCTCGATGAAGAGAGGGGAGGAGGCATGTGAGATCCTTCTCCTCCTAGCGCACAGCTGGGCTTCCAGCCCCGGCCTTGCTGGGACTAGCCATGGCTTTGTCATCCCCGACTGAACGGTGAAGGGGAGACCTGGGGCACCCACTCTCTCCATTGCCTTCCCCGGCTCCACGCTCCAGCCCAGGTAAGTGTCCTCCCCTTCCAGACACCGAGGCTCTCTCTGGCCCTGCCGGAGAGTTTCCCAGCACTTTGCCCAGGCAAAAAGTCTTGCGCTTCTCCTGAGAGCTAAAGGTGCATGCGGGTGTGTTTGTGAGTCTGTCTGTGTGTGCGGGGTGGTTATAGCTGACTGCAATTTCTGTTTGCTGATCACTGTCATTATTTTGCTGTGCCATCACGCCTCTAGAAAGGAGACTCATCCGGGGTCTGTCAAATATTTTGGCTGTGCTGCTGCGGTGAGACGGTGTGGAAGGATGACAGCTCGATCCCCCTTGCTACGACTAAGGGTGAAGCATGCTTAGCTGGGCATGTTGCTGGTGCTGCTGGTATGGCTTTACATGATGCTCCTGAAATGCTGGCTGAATATGTCGGTATGCCCTTTGAGCTCTAGGAACTCTCAGAGCTATGAATGAAAGTCTCTTTGTCCTCCTGAGAATATAGGGAGGGATGGATATTCCACTGGAAGGAATCACTATAGCCTCTGGATTTCCATCACTCTAGCTTGGATATGCAGCTTTTTTTGTGTAGCAGTGCTTGGCAGTAATGCATTTCAAGCTGAAATGTTGTTTGGAGAAGAAACCTAGGCTCTAACCAATAAGAAAAGAACCTGTTTCACACAGAGAGCCCAAAGAGAACTTTTTCCACTCCTGATGGAAAGAAAGTTGGTCATTTTGGACAGGATAATTTGGCTGGAAAGTTGGTCATTTTTTAACCCATTAACTTGGCTGAAGTGGAAGGTAGAAGCTGCCAGATATTCACAGGCGGGTCAGCAGTGGGAGCTGACCCACATCAGTGAGTTCTTGTGACTGCAAAGGGGATGGAGAGGGACCGTTCTCCTCACAGCATCAGCCTGTGCTTTAGGAGGTGACAGGAGAACTAAGATGCTTCTGTTGTACATGGCAATCAGAATAAAGATGGACTTTGTGTTGTTGCAGGGTCTTATCAGGTAGAGGATGGTGTAAGGCATTCTGTGGCTTTGGTTTGTTTTTTGCTTTATCCTCCACTGCTCTGCTGGCTTTCTCATCCCCATTTCATCTGGTTTTCCAACAGGAATCCCTGTGTATAGTCCCTGATGTTTTATATGGAGATCAAGACAAGAGTAAACAGTGATCCACTTTCTAAATGTTCCCAGTCCAGACATGCTCTCTTCTCTATACTGTTGGTTACCCTGTGGTGTGTGTGCAGGTCATGTCCTAGCCCTGTGATGGTGCTGTCTTCCAAGGTCTTCTGTCCCCAAGCTGATGGGAGAAGTCCCCACTCCAGGCAGGGTTCCCCTTAGATTCTCCAGTGACTCCATTGCTTTCTGCTGGGAAAGGTCCATTACCCCATGTAGGTGCTCCAAGCAAAGAGGATGGGAAAGAAGTTTTGTCTTGGACATAGCATGGCCAGAACCCTTATGATGCAGATATAGAAAGGGTGTGACAAGCCCCAGAATTGCTTACACACTTTAAATGAGATCTCAACCCTGGCTCAGTTTTTGACCACTCCAGCTAGCTCTGTCCCATGGTTCTGGGTATATCTCCATATACATAATGTGAATGAGCCAGATTTGGCTCCCTATGCTTTTCTTTGATGCCATCTCAGCAGGTTTGGTGGCTTGCTCCCTCAGGCACCCCGAGGTGCTTTTATTCTCCACCTAAGGGTGTGCAACACGTACCCGTGGATTCATGTTGTTACAGCTTCACTCTTCGGGCAGTGTCACGGCCCTTGTGTTAGACCTGGCCCTTTGAACTGACAGATGCATGTTTTACAGTCGCAGATGTATCTGAGGAGGTCCAGGACCCTGGGTTTTGTCACACTGCCTGCTCTGTCTCTGACCTTTTGTGCAGGCTGAAGCCAATGCGTTCCCAGACACCCAACCCAACGGGCCTCCTAGGACGATGACTCCTGGCAAGCTACTCATCACTGCTTTAGCCACAGCAGTTTATTTGCAAACTTCCTTTCTTCCCTCTTCACTTGCCAGGAGGCGGGTAGCTGCCATTGCCTGACCAGTCCCTTGGCACAACCTGGGAGCTGCCATTGCCTGTCCCAGGGTGGCCCAAGGAGCAGCTGGTGCCTCCTCCATCAAGCTGCAGCGTGAGAGGTCTCCGTCCTTATGTGCCACATCCCTATTTCTGTAATGTAGATCTGGTCCTCTCTCCTTCTGGGAAGCGGCCATGAATGCCTGGGAAGCTAATGGTGACTGTACCCACCCTGAGCCCAGCTGGATCATTCTCTCATGTCATTTTTCCTTCCAGAGTGGATCTGTGGTTCTCTTTTACCTGCTGGGGTGAGCTGTCCTTGGATGGGCTGCCCTGATTTATCATTGCCAATAGTGCCTGAACAAGCCATCTTGTCCCCCTCCTCCCCTGTTACAGCCTGGGGAGGTCCAGTGAGGATTTTGCCCAAGCTTAACCCCCTACGCTCACAGGGCTGTAACGATGAACAAAAATTGGCAGGCAGAGAAAATGAGCTACCAGGAACCGTGCTGGGTGATATCGCTGCAGTCTTGAAAGCAGCCAGAAACCAGCATGGTCTCTTTGGAGTGACTACAGGTGACTGCTGACAGATGTGACGGGCAACAGGTTGAAGCTCCTCTTGAAAATCTCAGGGGGAGCATGACCTCTGGTCTCTGCCTTGCTTAGAAGCAGAGGCAGCTGGCTTTTTTGTGCATGCAGCTAGAGCCCAGCAGCTGCAATAGGTGCGCGGCTCCCCCAGGATGGGGAATTTTTGCAGGGTGGAAGCAGGTGAGTGCTGAGGAGTCGGGAGGGAGAAACCTGGTAGAGTGAATCTGTGATATGATTTAACCATGAGGAGCCACGCAGTTCCCTGCCAAGTACTTTGCAGTGGGAGGATGTAGGGCAAACCGAGGGGAAGAGCCACGCTGGGGTGCCTGCAGCCTCTGTGTGCCAAAGATCCAGACTGGCATCCATAAGAGCTGGGCTGAGAGCAGTGTGTGTGTGTATGTGTGTCTTTAACCAGAAGCTATCTTGCTGCTGGTCCCGGGCTGGTGAAGGGGGCAGAATCAGGGCTCCAGCTCACATCAGTGTGCCAGGGTTTCCAGACAGAACAAAAGGACGCTGCTGGAGAAACATGTGTATGCGTTAGCGTGGCTAATGGAGAAAATGCCATTTCTCTCTTGCACGCTCTCAGTTCTCCTGAAAAATCTTTGCCTGCAGAGAGACTCCTCCCAGTCGGGCACCCCAGATGAGGAAGGATTTAATCCTTCTGTGTGCCTGGCCCTGTCAGCTCCAGCTGATGTCTCACTGAATAGGAACTTCACTGAAAGTTCACTGCTGCACTTCATTCAGGTCTAAACAAAAGCCCAAGCCAAGGAAATGAGATATGACACCGGATAGAGCAGCAAAGAGCTTTGCCTCAGCTGGAGGTGCGGGAAAATTTTGTAACCTAGGAAACATGTTGAAAATGCCCGGCTGATCCCACTGGCATGTTTCAGGGTGATGGGTAATGGTTTGGGTTTTTTTAATTTAGCAGCTGCAGAGTGTTAATAGCACAACAGTGATTCTTGGCTCTTGCAGTAGAAACCTGTGTGGTATCGGTTTTACACCAGCAACCCTTTTGAAAGTGATTTGACAGCAGAGAAGGGAAGACACTGGGGAGCCAGGCAGGGGAGTAGGAGGGAGCAGACCGCTATTGTTTGCAATCAGGCTGGGAAGAGAAATGCTCTCCTGTCTGTAAAATCAAAGGCATCACCAGCAAACTGCTGGCAATTTGGCTTCTGGCAATTTGGCTTCCCAGCAAAGTAGAGAAAACACAAAGCCAACTCTTGTCACATCCAATAATCTCCTCCATGGAGAAGCTTCTGTTGTCAGTCAGGGCTATGTGTTCCCGCCTTGGGTCCTAGGCAGATCCCCACACAGGCTCTTTTCCAGCTTCATCGTCTCAGTTTCCATGAGCTTCCATCCAGGAGCCGGTGTTGCTTGTGTACAAACCTTGTACAGGTTTGGTTTTACAGTTGCTGAGGCAAACAATCTTCCCTGCCCCCTTCTACGGGATCTCCTGTGATCACACCGAATGTGGTGTGACGCATGGTAGAAAGCACGGTCCAGCAGGAAAAACACCCGCACTTGCTCCATTTTATCATAGACTTCTGTGACTGACGGCAAGTCATTCAGTATCTGTGGGTGGAGTTTGTCTCACTGAGCATCTAACTGTTAACTGCTCAAGTCATGTCCAAGGTTCCCTCTGTAGTCAGCTCAGCCCCCATTGTGGACATCTTTTTGGGACATTCTGGATCATCTTCTGGGACCTTTTATTCTCCACTGGCTAGAAAGGCAACCTGGATGACCAGTTTCAATTACTGGACAACTGAGACGTGGAGCAAAGAGTCCCACTTTCTGTTACAGCTTGGGACCTTTACCCATCCAAGAATATATTGCACTCACATTGCAGTGAGGGATGTTCAGAGCAGTACTGGGGTCTGTTGTTATTTTGGGCAGGTGTTGTGTGGGTGATGACAAACACTGTGAGACCAGCTACTGCCCAAATGGGCAGCAGGACATACTGCCTGTCCTGAGGAACCTGTATTTTAAGGGAAAGGTGGACGGAGTAGAGGGAGCGTCAAGAGATGTATGCAGCAGGTCTCAAACCCATGTGAGAAACATCTGAGCTCATGATGTGAGTCTGTCTGTCCAGCCACACTGCTGCAATGCTGCGCTGCGGCTCAGACTCTAGGCAGCGCCAAACATAGGCTCTGGGCCATCGCATGCTCAGATTCAACTGGGTGACATCCATCTGGATGGCAAAGGGCATTGAGCACCCTGGGCTCAGTGCTCCAGCCTGAGGCTGACTGCATGTGACCACCATGGACAGGGAGACCCCAGACTTGAGAGCAGGCTTGGATTTGTACTTCATTGTTGGTACCAGCAAACCCGGAGAAGATGCTGGTCACCATCGATGTGGTGGAAAGGTGCCTTTGGTTCATTGCTTTAACAGCTGCATGCTTTTCTGTTCCTCTCCAGGAATTTCAAGGCAGCAGGAGACCAGAGCTAGCCTCCTCAACACAGTGTACACCCTGTGAGGACTGAAGTGACCTCTGAGACTCATCTCAACATGTTCAGTGAAAAGAGCAGCGCCTCTTTGTCCCAGAAACCCATCCAGAAAAAGACACGACCTCAGGGCCTCCCCTCCCCTGCTCTCTGCTGCGCTTGTGGACTTTGCATCATGCTAGCAGGGATCAACATCACTTTAGTGGGAGCATTTGCCTTTGGGACCTTCCTCCCTGTGAACAACCCTCCCATCATCATCGGACCCATCTTGCTGGTGGTGGCCTTCACATTCTTCGGTGCCTGCTGCATCTGCAGCCGGAGGCCCCCAGCTCACGGGGCAAGGAAATCCAAACCAGGTTCCAACATTGGGCTCATCAAACCTGGCAACACAGCCTTTGAAATTGAAACTAGTGAGCACACGGTGCAGGATACCACCGCTGTTCAGCTGAGCCCCACAAATTCTCCCATCTCCTCGAAAAAGTCCACACCGGTTCACGAGAACGCGAAGACTTGCAAGCTCTTCACCATGGAAGGCAATGGGCCGGTGGCCAAGTACACCACAGGAGGAGAGGCAATACAGCTCAACTTGCCCAGGGACCTGGCTGCATCCTAAAGCCAGGCAGAGCTTTTGTTAGCAGCCAGCCAGACGCTGCAATGGGTGGGCTGGAAATCTGTGATGTACCATCAGTCAGAGGTGTGGGGAAGGTGCTTGTGAAAAGCCAGCAGACAGACAGGTCTCTGAATCAATTTAAGGAAGGTGGATGCAACAGCAGAAAAATTCCGAATTTTTGCTGAAAGGAACATGCCCATTACATGGCTTTAAAAAGAGAATTGATAATGATGTTGCTGTGAAAGGATGACTCTCAGTTCCTGGGAATACACCGGCTTTTGGGGAGAGCAGATAGGAAGAGGGGAATGAATTAATTTGTCTAGCATAACGTGGAAATGTGATGGCTGGAAGGAGGGGCTACGTGGGGCTGACAAATGACAGCTATTTCTTCTCAGAAATGAAGCAATTCTTGAACGTAAAAGAGGAAAGAATGCAGTAAATTACAGCTTGCTGCCACTCAGTCACAAGAAGATTTCAGCATTTTTAGTGCCAGGCTTTTTAGCAGTAGGGACAAAGCTATGTGTTTGCTATTGAAAAAGCAGTGTGAAACAATCTCCCCTCCCTTGGAAATCCTTGCCCCATCTTGCCTTCACTGGGGTGACTTTACCACCCATTATAAGAGACAATGAATCACAAGGATCGCAATCAGAACTGGTATTTTTCTCTTGTTTTAATCAGGTTGGGCTGCAGCTGTCCTGCTCAGTGCAGTACGTATCTTGGAAGGTCAGGCAGGCTGAATCCTTGGGTACAAGCTCTTGGAGTAACCAGAGATTAGCAGGAGCCTGCAAATGAAATCTTTGGGCAATGATTATGTACTGAGTGCTAGGCAGCTTCCTTTCCATCTTTTTGTGGAAGGCTGGCCTGGGACACACATCAGCTTGGGACAAGGGACAAATAACTGTATGGGCTTCAGTATAGCTGTGCTGGAAGACGGTGACTCTATCTCCTTCCCTGAAGCGGCTGCGAGATCCATTACAGAGAGTGGGCAATCAGGAGTGGATCTCCTTGCTGCAGGAAACTGGCTGCTCAATGTGCTCATGGGCTTGCAAAGCAATGGGATGAGTTTGCAGAAGAGAATTCCTCAAGAGCTGTTCAATGCAAAGACACCACCTCTGCCTCAGAAAGACCCTGATCTGATGGATTATTTCTGCAAAGGCTTCGTGTTCTTCCCTGGGCAACCCCAGCTGGGAAGACGGTGCTGTGCTAATGGACCTTTGCTCTGACTCCTGTAGGGGCTCTTCACATGTTTCATGAGATATGGGACCAGTGTGGGGAAGGAGAGCTGTGCTAGGCAGGACTGGTATATGGGGAGGCAGCAGCAGGAGAGTGGATTTTGAGTAGGAACGGCTGCATAGGTTCTCTGTTTATGGAAAACCTATATTTGAAATGGGGCCCTTGGGACTTTGAGTGACTAGGAAGTCATATGGACACAAGAGTGACCATACCAGATCATTCCAAAGGCCCGGCTAGCCCAGCATCCCATTTCTGACAAGGCCAAGAGCAAGGTCTGGAGAAGAGCATGAAGACAGGGCAAAACCAGGATGTTGCTTGCCCAAAATGCTCTCCCAGCCTCCAATGCGCTATTGCTTAGGAGCTTCCTGAGCTGGAAGTGGTGCCTGTATTTAGTAGCCCTGAATGGATTTCTTCTTCGTGAAATAATCCATTTGCACCTTGAATGTCTGTCAACTTTCATCATTTGTGATCCTGCAGCAGGGAGTTGCACAGTTTAATGAGAGGCCGTAAAGTTCTCTGTCCTTGGCTTATTTTCATCCTGCACTCTACTAATTCCCTTTGATGCCCTAAGTTTCCCGGATTAGAAGGGCCAGCAAACAGTCCATGCCCCCCCACCACTCAGGTTTTCTGGGGCCTTTGTCATGTTTCCTTCGGTCGTCTCTTTCTTATGGTACTTCACATCTCTTGTAGCTGGAGGGAGGTAACACTTCCCATTCAGCCCAGCATCGGCGGTTTGCTAGGCTGAGGACAACACAGCCGTGAGGCGTTAGCCAGCAGAAATGGGTGTATGGAGAGGCGGGAGGGCTGAAGGGGAAACGCTGGAGGAGAAGGAGAGGTTGTGACATGGCCAAGGCTCCCCTGGGCCACCAGCAGACCTCTGCATGGCCAGGCTGTGAGAGCCATATGGCTGGTGTGCTGGCTTAAGTGATGGCACGTGGGGTTGTGGGGGAGCTGGAGAGAAGAGCCACGGTGCTGTACGGTCCATGCACGAGGTGTCCTGTTGCTCTGGGGAGCCGCTGTGCAGCTGATGTCTCCTTCATGAGCTGGGGTAGGATGAGGTTGAATTTCATTCCTTGATGAGAGGTAACCAAACACTCTGTCTTAATGTGGGTCCTCCTTGAGTACTCCAACAGTTTGCTGCCTTCTACATCAAGGAATTATGTCTGTGATTTTAGCAGGGCTGGTCTACTGGCTGGGAGGGGCAGAAGCAGGCTTGGGAGAAGGACGTTTGTGGGGGCCTGGGAAGATGTGGGTTCAGGTCTTTGGTACAGCCTCCAGGTCCTGGGCAAATCATATAATCGTGCTACTGCTCAGCTCCCTGCCTGTGCGAGAGGGAAAATACCTGCTCCCAACTCCACTTAAAGCTGCTTTAAAGATGAACACATTGCCAAGCAGCAGGGATGGTATTAGCACACCTGAGCCTGGAGATTGCTTGAAGGTGGATGAGTCTGTATGGTCTGATCTCTGCATGATCTCCTTTAGAGCTCATTTTCATGTGTGAGCTCTGCCTCCAGCACTGGCTACCCTTTGGCATGCAGGAACTGCTGTACTGAACAAGAGGCTCCTGTGATTTTTGCCTGCCAGTGATTGCTGTAGCAATTAAACAGAACAGCTTGCTGAGGTAGGTTTGATTCCCAGCTTGCTGGCTCACCAGCCTTTTGGAATAGCACACAACAGGCTGGAAGTCCTTTAGAGGCATTGCCCACGTGCACATGGTTACTGCAGCACATTTCTTTGAGCACTTGGAGCCAAAAAAATAGTAAAATCAAGCGGTAACCATACAACTCCTTTCTCTACTCGCTGAAGGCTTGAAAACCAAGTCTGGAGTGTGCGTACTGGAATCAGTTCTTATCACAGCTGCACTGTGAAATGCTACCAGTGATGGATAATACAACAGCAGATCCCATACAAGTCGAAGGCAAAGGCCCCTTGGGCAGGAACGGGGGCAGAAGCAGGACTTTGAGGGCCAGCTAGGAGTTTAGTGTGGTTCATTCTTGTGTTGTGGCATCACAGCCAGTACCATACAGGGAACCCTGACACAGCCCCGGGACCTAATGAATCCTGTGCTGCACGTGCAGGTCGCCGTAAAGCTGGTGTTGCTCTGGGAGTTGACGCCCTTGGGACCCAAGAGACGACAACCAGCAGAGGTGGCATCTGGGCAAGCAGAGGTGTAGGACCAGTGAGATGCTGATCCCCTGGTGTGGAGGGTCTGTACGCCAAGCCGTGACCCCAGCCGCCTGCCTGCACAGCAAGGTGGGCATGGGAACATCTGCTGCCTTCCGAAGCATGAATGCCCTGCTCTTGCCTTTTTCTGTCTTTCGGGATTTCCATGTCTGCCTGTCTGTCTGCCTCCGTGATCGGCCGTGACTAATGTTGTTGTGAATCTTGTGCCTCCTTGTGTAGCGGGAGACAGGGAGGGTTTCTTGTTCTCCAAGTCAGCGTTTCTGGTGTAAGTCTTTTTTTAAATTACTATTTACGTGTGTGCAATGTGGAATTTGGAAAAGACAGACCCATTAAAATAATTGCACTCAGTCAGCATTTGGCCTGCCTGCTCTTTCACTCTACCAGCCACCTTCTCCCTTACCCCAGGACTGTGTGTGCCCCAAGGCTGGCTGCATTCATTTTACCTTGTACTCCTCACTCTCCTGCTTGATTTCCTAGCCAGTGCAACTAGCTGCAAGGAAAAAGCATCCCTAAGAGTTCATGTTGCCTCTTGAATGCCGTTGCTCCTTGAAGCCCTGGTTGCCCAGACACTACTCCCACCGCAGACTCCCACTATCATTGTTTTGGCTGACACAAGAATAGCCCAATTTAGCCTTTTTTTCCTGCATGTGTGTGTTAACCTCCAGATGTGTACCTGAACAGGCCAGATGCGAATCGTGGGCCTGCAGTTTATTCGGGACATGGGAGGAGCAGGTTTGTGGGCTGGAGTGGGTGAGGACTGTGGGCTGTTCTGAATTCAACCTCTCCGGTGATAGAGGACTGGACTGGATTATTTTAGCTGATCCTCCCCAGTCCTGGGTATAGATGATGTTTAAATGATGGTGCGGGGAAGGGGTGGAAGCTGTATCTGTGTGTGTTTGTGTGTGTCTAGGATTGGTGCCATCACCTTTCTGTGCTACTTCTGGGCTTAGTCCAACATGGCCTCTTGGAGATGAGTCAAGGAGGGATAGCACAGCGAGAATAAAGAGGATTTGAGAGCCTTGCAAATTCACCACGTCAAAGGGCTTCTCTCCCATGTGCAGCCAAGTGATTTGAGACGAAAGGAAATCTCTCCGTTCCAGGCAGGCTGGCTGGTTAAGGACCTGGGAAATGAGCTGGCTAAGAAGGCTCCACTGACAATGTGTGTAAAATGAAAACCTGCTCCCTTCAGAAAGGATTTTTTTTGGCTATTAGGAAGAACTCCCTGGAAGGGTTTTTCTTTTTAAAAAGTGGGACCAGAGAGAAAAGCACAGAGGAGGGTTTCCTGAGCATCCACTGCTGCCCTCCTAGACTCACAGCCTGTAGCATTCCTGCCACAGCAGCTGCCCAGCACTAACCTGGACCGTGAGCTTTTCTCTCCATCCGGAAGAATAAAACAGAAACATTACATGGAATGTAATTAGCTTTTTCTAATTCCCAGCCCAAATTTATCTGTGGCTAGTTTATTTCCTTTTATCCTTGTACCAACAATGGCTTTTAACCAAGATGCCTTTTTGCCCCCTGGAAATTTGTATCCCTGGAACATTTTAGATTTGTTGCAGATCTCCTAGAGCCTCCCTTTCATTAGGCTGAGCTGGCTGACCCCTGCCATCTTTCCCTCCTGTGAAATGCTCACCCTTCCCCAGGAGCCCTCACCTCCCTCTCTGGCCTATTGCTCTGATTTTGGCTCAGGAGCTCCATGAATGCTCAAGAACTGCCATTCTTTTGCAGGACTCACAAGTCCACAGCAAAGGTACAAGCCTTCCAGGTATCTCCTATGCAAGAAATGGGGCATTTTTCCCTGCGTAAGTCCTGGAAGAGGAATAAAAAATCCATGAAAGAGCAAAAATATCCATGAAAATGTGAAATTTCCATTTGCAAAGTCCCTCTGTTAAAAAAAAAAAAAGAGCTTTTATGTCATTAGTCTCCAGTGAGTCCATAGCAAATGTGCTCAACTTAGAGGCTGAAAGGCTGGTTTTCTCCGAGTGTCAGATGCTGTCAGCTCAGCTGAGCTTTCAGCATCCATGGGAGAAACCCTCAGACACTGCCAGCTGCCCCACTACAACATGCTCTAGGAGAGGCTTGTATATTTGTTTTCTAAAACTCCTGGCTATCAGACAGATGACCCCAAAAACTCATCATTTGGGGTGGCCTCAGGGCGATACCCTGCCCATGTCCCCAGGCTGATGTGAAGCCACAGCGGATGCTCATCCTCTGCAGCAGCACCCCTCTCTAGATGGACCAATAATATGGAGCATCTCCCCTGGTGTTGTCCTACACCGTTTGCTCTCTCACACTTCCTAGGGAAGCTGAGAGCTTGACTTTTTTCTTTTTAATATCAATTTAAAACTCTTGGAGACTGGCTCCATGCAGTGGTGGCCAGTTTGAGGGCGTCTGCTATCCCAGCTGCCACCACTGCTGACCCGGGGAGCTCCAGCGAGGAGGGGACCACCGCTCACCCAGGCTCACAGAGAACCACCAGGCTGCAGAAGACAGCTGGACCATCAGGGTTGGTCAGCGAGAATTGCTCCATACAGGCTCGTTTCCATGGCTCTGTTCAGTCTAATTCACAAAGTCTGTGGAGAGGAGATTTTGCCATTTCCATCAGCAGATCTCCTGCTACTTGTAATCACTCTGTCTCTCTCTGTGGGACCTGCACACGCTGACATGGCTATGAATTCTCAGAGCACAGAAGGTGTCAGTCCTGGGAGGACAGATTATGTTTTTCAAGGCATCCTTGCATACAAAGAGTCCCCAGGAGTTTTTCCAGGGAGCATATATTCATGGGGAAATTCTGATTTCTTGAAATTGGCCTGTCCTGACAAGACACTGGTTCTCATGATGCTTTTGCCAGGAAAAAATTTCCCAGGTTCCAGACGAAATTTCCGATCTAAACACTTGAGAATTGCCCTATTATTCAATCCTCCAGGCACCCCTAAAATGAGATCTTGCTGGGCTCTGTCTCCACATGAGGACCAAACTTCAAAGGCAGCTTTGGGGCTGCAGTCCCTTACCAGACCCTCTGCTTTCAATCAAGTCCAAAAAGCAAGATCTCTGCAACAGTGCTTTTAATAAGCCGTGCCTCCAGAGATCTGCGTACCCTCCCAAAACCATCGCAGGAGGTCTCTCCTGCTGAAACCTTTGCTGGAGTTTCTGGCATCAATCTGCTGTGTCAGTGAACATAGCTTCATATGTAGCTCTCTGGCCTGGTGCCAGATGGATATTTGATGAAGTTTGCTATGAAGTCAGACAGAAAAATGATTTCTTTTGCTGGCGCATAGGCAGAAAAGATGCTTCTTTTGGAGACAAATCCTCCTTTGTTGTTATCTCGGTATGAGAAATCAGTATGATCTATGGTTCATCTTTTTATCTCCAGCTGAGCCAGGCAAACATGGTGCTGTCATTAGGAGCTGATCCTCCCTCTCCCATTGCAAGCGGCTGGTGCTTTATCCCGTTTGCTGTCTCTGGGGCTCCGCACTCTCCGTTCGGAGGCAGATTTTGCATGTGGGAAGGACATGCTGCCGGCAAACCCAAGGGGTCTGGCTTCTGCAGCCTCCTTAGGGGTGGGCACATTGCTGCTGCCTGCACGCCGTGGCTGTTGTGCAAATAAGCAGCCAGCTTTGGTTTCTGGGCTGGGAACCTTTCACGGGGCCACCGAGTTCACCGGAGAAAAATAACCTTTGGCTGGCAATTACAACTGCACCTGGGAGCGGCAGAGCCGTTTGCTCCGGGGAGGTAAACTCAGGTAGCAGAGCATGGAAAGCTCCCCGAGGCTGCCCTCTCAGCTTCATGCTGCGTGATGGTCTCCAAATGGCTTTTCTTTCTCATGCTTCATCTGAAAACAGCGATCAGCCCCAAAGCCAAGGCAAATTTTTGCTGCATCCTTGCTGGATAAACCCTTTTTCATGGCCATAAATCCCTGGAAATCCCTCTGAATGTGGTCTTACACCACGGTGATGACCAGCGGTCCCATCCATGCCTCTGGTGCTTCGCTATGTAGGCGCAAGTAAGGCAGTCCCTGCTCTGGGTAAAGAGAAAGACAGGAGGCGAGAAAGGAAACTGAGGCACAGAGCTGAAAAGGGGGTCTCAGCTCAGATCAAAGCATTAATCTTGCTTTTCCCAGGGAAAGAAAAAACCCCAACTCTCAGCATCTGTAATATCCTGGGGCAAGGACTTCCATGCCTTAACCCTGTGTTGTGTGGAGACCCACCTGCTCGTGCGTGCTGGCTTCATTTGAAAGAGAGGGAGGAAAACCCATCTCTTTTCTCAATTAAACCTCAAAACGCACCTTTTGGGTGGGCCAGGTTCGGACGCTCAATAAATAGCTGTAGATTCCCTTGTTCAGGGCAGTGATCTCTGAGGGTGAGAAATACAGAGACGGGTTTTCTCTGCAGGGAACTGAGCGATGAACTTACTGAATGATCCTGTTGGCTGTTGTTTTCCTTACATGATGCATTTCTCTGGCATAACGCTGATTTTCCCAGCAGCTCTGGGCTACGTATAGTTTCACAGAGCCTCATTAAAAACATAGCTTCAGTTCTGAAAATCACATTTGTTCTAAATAAGAGCTGTCTGCTGGGAGAATTAATTCCTCCGACTTAAGTCACCTCCCTGGAAGTGTTGCTCTTGTCTTCGATTTCATGCCTCAGATCATTACGCTTTTCCAACACCCAAGAATAACAAGATTAGGGAATTTGTGGCAACGAAGGCAAAGAGGAGGAACTAGCTAAGAAAAAGGGAAGAGAAACTGAATTTTCCTGTTAAAAGAAAAGGAAATGGCTATTTCACAGAAAGAGTTTTGCTTTGGGGAGATAACAGCGGGGAAAACTCTTGCTTGAACTAAAGTCTCTTATTAAACCTGTTGGGTTTGTTGTTGCATTCAAAAAGCTTCATGATCCTTAGATATGCTATTTAAAGCTAATTTGGGAAGTATTAAATCCAGTCCTGTGAATTATAAACTAGTGGAAAAATTAGAGTAAATGGGCAGGAACTGGGGTCAAATGCACTGCTGGTGTAACTGCAGCAGTACGGCAGCGGAGGTACAGCCGTCTTCTGCTTCTCATTTCTGGCCAGACCTTTCCAGAGAGAGGGTTACGCCTCCTCATGGGGAATAGATGGGGGGGCATGGAGGCATGGGGCAAAACTTGCTGCCTAGAAGATGAGTGGAACCGCTGGGAAAAATGGATTCAGAGGTTTTGGTCCATGTTTGAAAAAGATCTTATTGGAGACAGAAGGATCCAGAGACGGTAGTTACCATCCACCCATCAGCGAGGCACTGGGTGTCCCTCTGCCCCTGTGCAACTGGGAGGGAAATCCAGGAAAGTGGCTCAAACGAGTGCATTTTCCCTGATGATTTAGGCAAGCTGAGAGGGAGCCTGCAGACCCCTCGCAGGGCATGGCTGGCGGAGAGGCACTCCAGGATGCAGGGGAGGTGGGGACCTGCAGGACCACGCTGAAACTGAGGATGCCGAGAGTTTGCCAATTGGGAACGAAGATATTCTGAACACGGGGATGATTGCTGCGTGAGCATGCGTGGCACATGGATGTGTGCGTGTGTGCGTGCACCCCACACTCCTACTGTCAAAACTCAAAGGTGCAGGTGACTGACTTTCCTCTGCAGCACCAGGGATGGGAAGAAAACACCCCCCTGGGAGGGACAACTGCTAAAGGGAAAGGCTCTTCTTTCGTGACACCGGGAGCACTTTAGCAGGGCTAACGCTCGCAACATCATTAGGCTTAATGTTTCTCTTATTTGTGCTGTCAATTCTCTTAATGGCGCTCCAGCAGCATGGAGTGGAGTGAGTCATAAAAGTAATTATTAACTAGGCTATGGCACTGAAAAGGCATTCGAAGTTCAATTCAGCGCCAGCCCTGGTCGATGTGGATCATCTACGTTTGTTAATGAGCAGGTGCAAAGTGTGTTTGCCGAGGAGAGAAAAGGAGAAAGCCCATTCGGTATGAGATATTTTGCCCTATTATCTTCACAGGGAAATACATAGCAGCAGGTGGAGGGAGTGAAGAGCAGTAAGGGCGTACATCTTGCTCCCCACATTTTTAAGAGCACTTAAAACACAGGCACTCTGGGTTTTACCACCTCAGTGCCCAGATTGATGTAGGGACCCAGACATGTCAGGAGCTGTATGTATGAGGAATGGCAAGAAGCTGTGGCTGCCACCAAGACCTGGGAGTCTGAGTAGAAATAAACAGGCAAAAGGGTAGGAGAAAGGAGTGAACATTCCCGTTCTGGAGGTAGGGAAGTGGATGTACTGGGAGGTGAAGTGATGTGACTAAGGTCACATAAGGATTTGGTGGCAGAGGAAAAAACACTGCTTAGATTCACTGCATCTTGCTGTTCTGACTTGCCCACCAGACCTCCCTTTTACCTAGATGTGCTTTCTGCTGGAGGCATGCAGTCATCCTTCCAGCCAGGTTTTTAGCTGCAGTGACAAGGGTACATCAATGCCCTCCCAGGCATCTATCCTTCCTCTGCCTGAGGCTCGGTACCCACAGGAGGCTCAACGCAGGGCCAGAGCTGGCAGAGTAACACTGAACTGGCAGCTCCGGAAAGTTCCTATCAAAGGCAAGAAAGCAAGTCCCAATAAGGAGCAGGTACCGATTGTATTGGTGCTATCACTGCTGACAATGTTCTCAGGCAGGACAGGTCGCTCTCTGCTACAAGGTTGTATTTACTCCGTAAGATTATTGCTTAGCTCCCGCTGGGTAGCTCTGCTGAGCTGATAATTGTCCATCATGCAAATGGCAGAGCAGCTCACATCAACAGCGATAAAGTCCAGTCTGCCAGGGTGGGTTGTGTAGGGCTTTCGTATTTTGTTGTTTTCCTAGTTATGTGGAAAGGGTTTTGCTTTAATCGGAGATCAGGAGTGATAAAACACATTTCTGAAGGTAGGAAGATGATATCCGCTGAGATGGGCAGCAGCCACCTGGAATAGCAATTACAGACCCTGCAGATGCAGCACGGGCCTGGGCAGGCGAGAGGATCCAAGGTAACTGGTTTGCATTTTATGAGTGTGGATCTGTGGTAATAAAAGCGAAGAGCTGGTCTGGGGAGGTGATGGACTGCCTAGAGTGAAAAAACCAGTGATCTATCTTCTTTTATGATCTGTGAAGCAAAACTGAAGGAAGATGATGATGATGGGATGGAAGCTTATCTGTATCAAGCCACGAGCAATTGCCTGATGGACAGACTCCACCCCCACGACCAGAGGTGTGTGGTGACTAGCTCCTGTGTCCCATGGGAGCAGAGCTGTGGCAGACAGCACATGGCTAGGGTTGGACAGCCTTCCCCAGGGCCTCGGTGAGGCTGTGCATCCCACCATGGGGCTCTTGCACATCCCCTGGCACCCAGGGAGGACCTGAGAACCCCCTTGCTCCTCCCGACCCAGGACTGATGTCTGTCTGCCCCTGCACTGCAGCAGCTCAGCCCATCAAACCCACATTAAACTCATGCTGCATGAAAGACCAAGTTGTTTTCCCAAGGATCGGTCAGTTTGGTTGTCTCAGAAAGGGGTCTGTCAAATACCCTAAGCAGCGCAAAGGAGGAGGTGGGCAGGAGCAGAGGGTTGGAGGAGCAAAGAGGTGAGCTCTCTCTTTTGGAAGAAATGGGCAGCAATGGGAAGAATATAAAAAATAAAGGACCGTTTTTCTCCCCAAATAAATCAATGCTCACTTGGTGAGAAAGGTTTCAGAACAAAAGAAAAAGTTAAGTTGCAAAGAGTATTCAGGGGGAAAAAAGTTATAGTCATTGCTGAGAGGAAGAGCGCCCAACGATGCTGTCAAAACTGGGCTGCACTTGCATACCCACAGTATGACGAGGAGAGTAAAGAAACAGCCTTTGATTTTTCATTGGAGGTGTCATCTGCACAGACATTGCCACACAGGCGGGTGTGTGGTGATTCCACCTCACCTTCACAAATTTCTGATGCTGTCCCTGGTGCTGTGGTGGGGTGAGGGAGCCTTGGGTGAAGGGAATTCACCAAAAGGAAGGACTGAAGGGCCGAGCTGGCTTTTGTTTCACATGAGTGAGCCACGAAAATACCTCAAGCTCGTTTGACTCTCACATTCATTTGTGGCTGGCCATGTAACTGTGATGGTTTTGGGGAAACTAGTGTGCAAGAACTGGGATCTGGGCCTCAGGGTGTAACCATACCAGGACATGCATCGTTTATCCTAGCTCATTTTCATGAGGTTTGAGGCAAGTAGCCTTCCTTCTGCTTTCCCCATCTCCCAGCTACCCTGGCCAGCGATGGAGAGGTAACAGATTTTGTTTGATACTGAGAAAATGCCCCAAGGGCTCTATGCTGGGTTAGAAAACGATGCTGTTTAACTCTGTGGTGCCTGAGGCTGGCTTGCAAGGTCAGGAAAGAACATCAGGGGGATGTTTTTCACTGCTTGACCAGGAAAATGAGAAGGCCCCATGCTGCACATCTGCTGGGCAGGATCTGGCTCTGCCAGGGTTGCTGGCAGGCTGGGGTCACCGTGCGCTTCTGGCTGCTGAGCTCTAGTCAGCAGCTCTCATTTGTGTGCAATCTTCTACCATTAAACAAAGCCATGCAAAACCCTCTAATAGCCTTCAATCATTTTCCAGTTAATTCCCCCGGTTCCAGAGCCTTGTTTAAAGCTTACAGGCTAAAATCTGTTTCCACAAAGACCTTTTTCTAGTCTGGAAGGTGGAAATCGGGAGGTAGCAGTGAGAAAAAGAGCAGTCTTGAGAGTGTACTGCCCACTTTGGGTGCCTTACAAAGTGGGGTGGGTAAATCACCGTTAGTGTCTGTAGAGCTCTGTCTCTTTGGGGGATGCAGCTATAACTTCTTATCTGTTCAGCTCTGATCTTCAAATTGCCTCTGTATTTGTAGGGATAGGCTAACCTGAACCTCATTCTGTCCCTGCCAGACTTGGCCTCAGCCTGATTTCTTAATGCTTTGAGGCTTCCCTACCTCATGAGGCACCATGGGGATGGTCCACTGCTTCCCTTGGTCCTCACTCCAGCCTGGCTGACGGTGGCCCAGAAGCCACACATAAGCTGATCTTCAGCGAGGTGCATGTGAGCTACGTCTTAGCTTCTGGACTGGAGTCTGCCCAGGATGAGGTAGATCTGGCATGTGGCACTGAGTGGGGATCAGGTCAAATGGCTTAAGTTCTCCAGGTTTTTGATGCTATGATATGCAGTGGTCTGCCAGAGCTCAATTTTCTGAAGACCTGGTCACTTTATGCCTAGGCATAGTCCTAACAACCAGCAGGTAGATGACAGTGGTGTGCTCAAGTCACCTTTCCAAGGTGAGGTGCAATCTTGGTGGGTTAACGGCAGTGCTGAGGGCTTGGCATCCTAGAACAATTGAGGATCACACCTAACTGTGGACCAAACAGACCATACCTGGCTGTTTTCCCAGGGGAAGCAAAATTATGCTTGCAAATTCTGGAACTCTTCCACTGACATAAAATCCAGAGATGGGATCAGCTTCAGCTACCTGTTTTCCAGCCTATGTTGATGAGCTCTTTGTGGTAGCAGCTATAGCACAAGCACTATCACTAATAACTAGACCCCTTTTGGTTACAGACCTTCTAATTTCAAGGAGGACATGTGTTTGAGAATTGAGACCAGTATGGGAATGCTGCCCTGCCTGTCTCCCAAACTGCTTTAAGGCCAGGTCACCTGGTCATCACCTACTGGGAAAAAAACAGTAAGACATTTAGGTCATCAAAAAAATAAAGAAAGAATTTCAGAGGCCCACTTTAGAATAACAATGTTTAGCATATTCCTGAGTAGGAAAAAGATACAAGCTTGCATCTTCGGTCTGCTAATTTCAGAGATCTTGCTCCCAGCTCCCCATATATTTTTTCTACTGGGCTCTTGTAGTTTCTTCCGCATCCTTCCTGCCCTTGCCTTTCCCCTCTGTGCCCGATATCCTAGACCAATGAAACTCTTGCAGAAAAAATGCAGTGGAAACCAAGGACTTTTGCCAAATATGTTAGTGTCAAGGAGTCAACATATCTAATTGGACCTGCTTTGGTGACAAGTTCTAGACAAGCTCTGAGCAAAGCTTCACATTTCAGCTTCACGGTTTATTGGGACTGCAGTGACAACTATGCTTCTAAATGGAAATAAGTCTGTGCAGGCTCCTCAGATTGTTTCCATTCAGACTGACGCCTCCAGCTGCCCCCAAAAGCCAAGTTCCACAGCAGCAAAAAAAGCTTTATAGTCTTGGCTTTAATTAACTCCCTACAGCAAGAGCTACTTTGGCTGTAACGGGCGAGTGGCTTTCAGATATGCTATTTATCAGCTCCCTAAATGTAATCAGAGTCAGTTTGATCCAATTAGGCAGCAAGCAGTACAGGATAGTACCATACAGCCTCCATGCAGCAGCACTCAGGACAAGGAGATGCAATGCTGAAAAACTGCAACCTTCCCATCTAGGATACAATGTCGTCCTCCCTTCAGTTTCTGTGATTAAGGTGAAAGTCCTTGATGCCTCAAAAAGCGCTTCAGTGTCTACCAAAGGCTGTGCCTATAACTCTGTTGCGTGTCATGTAGGGAAGCCTGATGTCTCTTCCAGCCTGCAATGGGGTTTATGGTACCAAGACACTGTAATGTACCTGTCCTTTCTGCTCTGAAGGGCAGGCTGGTGCTCTCCTGCCAAGAGCATAATTCCTGCCCTTTCTGACTCTTGAGGACTTGACCTGGGGGGCAGCTTGGGAGCTGGGGAGGACTTTCTCCTCATCAGCCAAGACTGCACTGGGCACACGAGAAATGTTGAAAAGGTCTCGTTGGCATGTGGATGCTCCCTGTTGTGGTTTTGTGATGCTCCGCTAATTGTGCTCACGAAGGGACCAGCAAAACAGCTATTATTTCCCGTTTTCTGTGTGCTCTCGGCTGCACAGAAATGGATGAGGAGCGGAGGAAGGGATGTGTAATGGTCTGTGAATTGGGGTAATCATTTAGATTTAATCCCATGCTTTTTAATTTTGTTGCTCAGGAGCTCTTTGCTGGTCTCAGTCTGGATCCTGCCCCTTTCCCAGATCCCAGTCCCTACCATCTCAGGCAAAACACATAGGGCAAAATTGCATCCCCTTATGCCAAGAGAAGTCCAGAGTGAAGTCCCTGGTGATTTCAACAGGAGCTAAAGAACTGAATCTGCAATGGAAAGCAGTGATTTCATGCTAAACTTGCCCTAAAGCATCTGCATTATGGCACTACTGGGGGTTGTTCCCTTTCTCCAGCCCAAAACTGTTTCCTTCCCCAGTGAAGAGACTGTTTAATGTCCTGGATTAAATGAATAACCTTTTTAATGAGAAATAAGGGCTAAATCAGTTGCTTTGGGGTAAGCTGTTCACAGACTCGGGTGAAGACTGCGCACAAAAATGATGCTTCAGAGTCTTTTGGGGTTTTTAACTGTGGTTTAATATTAACGGGAATTTATGAAAATGATCAGTGCACCTGGTAAGACTTTTGTCTGGGCCACAGTGTCACTTCAGTGTGTCCCCATTACATGGCATGTTTCCAGACAGGCTAAGAGCAAGCTTGCTCTGCATGGGCCCAGCTGTGTGATCCCTCCTGACATGACCAGGAGGGAGTTCATCTGCTCACAGCAGTAATCTTACCTTAATTACAGAAGCTCTGCTCTGAGCTGGAAGACTGCCTGGATGTTTCTTGAGGACTCTAGGGGCTGCTAGGCCAACGGTAGGGAAAGCGGCTTGGCCAACGCACGTGATGAGAGGTGCCCTAAGAAGCATATGAGGCGTGGGCGATGCCAAATTCACCTGCCAGGGCTCCGTGCTGGTGGATGGCATGGCTGCTGCCGGGTGGCCAGTGAGACAGTGCTGGCCCAGGTTGCACAGATGGGAAATACAGAGAACAGGTGGGATGTGCTTCTGCTGGGGATGACTTTAGATGCTCTGGTGAAATCCAGCTCTCTTTTCCATCATTGCTAAGAAGCCAGGGCTACATGGGACTATTTATGGGCCAACTTCTTCCCTCTGTGAGAGGAGCAGGGCCAGAGTCAAGCTTTGCTGAGACATCCCTCCTTGGCTGTCCGGGCAGCCCTTGCTTTAAGGACCAACGAAGGCCAGGACTTGCCCTGCTGAGTCAGCAGATGTGTACCCGTGCAGGGCGATGCACATGTCATTCACAGTCTCCTGCTCCTGCTCACCAAAACCCCAAAGGGCACCCTTGGGTGCCCTGGAGGGAGGTGGTGCTGTGACTGGAGTGGTGGGGGCTTGAAGAGCTCCACTAGTCTTCGTGTGAGTCTCTGCTGTGGGCAGAAGTAAAAATCCCAGTGGGATTTAAACAAAGCACAGCTATCCTGCCTTCCTCCTGGTGGTTACCAGGCCTGTGGCAGCTGTGCTGAAGGCAAGTCCAAGCCTCATGAGCCAACCTACCCATGCAGTTGTCAACCAAGTTAGATTTGCCCAAGCCCAGAAGGTAGATTTGCCCTCTGCTCAAAACTGGCCTCTCCATGAGGTTTATTGGCCCTTCACAAACATGCCTCAGACAGCAGCTGAGTTTCACACTCTATAACCAAGGGGAGATACCATCCACCACCCTTACAGGGAGCAAATAACACAAGAGGTTGTGCTTACAGTAGCATTTTTTTGGGTGGAGTGTGCGGGGGCAATGCTGCTGCTGCGCAGCAGCACCCAGCATCACCTCGAATGATGGTGTCATCCCTGAGCATCCGTGGTCATCAAACCTGTCAAAACAAAATTTGCTGCAACTATTAAAAGAAAGGAAGTCTTGCAGTACCTTAGCTAACATTGTGCAACTTCCCCTCCTCTTGCAAAGAAGATATCAGCCGCCACAGACCTTGCTTCTCTTTTCAGTTTTGGCTCAGAGGAGCTGACTCCATCCTACATCGTTCTGTTGGGCCACATGCAAGCCTGTCCCCACTGCACGCAGGCCGTCCTTCCCCAGAGCCACCTGTTTAATGCTGAATTTTTTACGTTTCTTTTATGCGCTTGTGTTTTCTTCAGCAGGCAGGCTATGAATTATGGCCTGATCTGCTTTTCTGTTCAGGAGGTTACAAGGGCCTAGTTAAACAGAAAAGAATATGCAAAATGAAAGGTGACTTTCCACTTGAGCAATACTGAAGATTAGCAGCACCAGACAGAAAGAAAAGAGCTTTTACATCAGTGCCTGTAAAGCTTTTTGCCCTGAGTTCGGTGTTTATATAAAATTATCATCAAGCCATAAATTTAACCGAAAACTGACAGTCTGAATGACAGACTTCCCAGCAGTCAGCATATGAAATAGACACCATTCAGGTGAGTACCGGCTGTGCATTAGGAGGTGGGTTTTATCCAGAACAGCAGGCTGATTGATGAGGATGTACCAACATCAGGAGTGCTGTCTGCTTGAGTGATGAGGCGCCTGAAAGCGGTGGCTCATGTTTGATGGATGCCAAAGATCAGGTCCCGAGCAAGCAGAGCGAGTCAGGTGGGACCCGAGCAAGGAGACACTCGATGCTGCTGGAGATGCACTGGAAGAAGAGCCGAGAGCCAGCGAGCACAGCCGAGGGGCTGGAATTGGGATTGGGGCTGGGGATTAGACCAGAAGGTAACCCAGGAGCTACCTTGCTGATTAGCTCCTTGGAGTGTTTTCTGCTGCCTTTGATACATCAGGTGGGGAGTGTATCTCGAGAGGACCGGTTAGGGTGGGTGCTGCCAAGGTGCCTCTGAGTAGCTTGATCAGAGGTTAAAAGCAAATGCACAGCAGATCAGAGGGACTGGGGCTATTTTGGCACTGGATGCAGTGGTGCTTGCAGCAGCAACTGCAACCACCAGCGCCTGGGAGATGCTGTGATGGTACTGGGGCAGTGGAGGCAAACCAGCACCGTGCTGGTGTTTGGCAGGAAGAGCCAGCACTGAACATGGGTCTCGTTTCCCACTGAATCACTGCTTTCCACCAGATAAAACCAGATTAGCACCCCTGTAATGCCTGGGCTGCTGTGCTGCTGTCCTGCCAGGCTGGCTAAGCCTGCACCAGCCGGGTCTGCCTCTTCCCAGGTGCCCGTGTCATGTCTCCGTGTGTCACCTCTTTCTCCTCTGTACATGCTTTGTTTTCCTCCGGCCACAGCTCTGGGGACCTGCAACGAGTTTGTGAGCCAGAGAGCTGCTCTCTCCCTCTTTTTTTTTTTTCCCCCTTTTATTTTTCTCGTTCAGCTGTATCAGCCAGTCTAATAAAAGATATTGCCTCTCCCTATAAACCTTGCCTCTAGAGACTTAACCGCACTGAGGTTGCTATAACAACAACTGAGCTCTTTGCCAGCAAGAAATGGAGGAAAAAGGTACTGGGAAGAGCAAGAGAGACCTCAGCAGAGAGATCCCCTCCGTCGCATTATCCCTGCGAGGGGTAGGATACAGCACTACCTGGGACAAGGCAGAGAAACTCGAAGAAGGAGCATCTCTAGGGGAAGGAGGCATTCGACTCCTGACTCTGCTCAGGATGTGCCATAGGACCCTCCCCATCGTACATGCAGGGCAGATCTCCTGGGTGAATGTTTGCTTTGTTCAGATTAAAAACCATGTGTTGTTTCTGCACAGAAAGGCACTGGGTTTAGCATCACTTGTCCCCGGTTACCGGGCTGCTCCCAGGACGCATTCATGGGGCAAGATTCCCATCCTGGCCAGGAAGGAGATAGATAGGTGACAAGGACTCTGATTAGGTGTCGGAGCAAACCAGGCACTTTCAGAGCATAAATGGATGTCATGTCCCCTTCCGGCTGCAACTGGCCGGGAAAGGTTTCCCCTGCCCCTGAGCACAGCCTGTTTAAGCAGCGGGAGAGGGGCTGCTGTGGTTTCTTGGGCTGAAAAGAGCCAGGGAGTGCTCAGGTGAGGGAGAGGAGGTTGAAACTGCCAGCAAGAGCATGCAAATGCTTGTAGGGGATGCTTGTCCTAGGAAATAGTAACTTAAAAGCAGGAAAAAAATGGTAGGAGAGCTTATCCGGAGTAGCTATGATACCTACAGACAGGGACACTCTTCTCCATCCTTTTCTGTTCTTTTTAGCTGATTGCAAATGCCACAGTGAAGGTCTTCTAACTCCATCAGCTAGGGGTTTATTTGAACCAAATCTTCATTTTCCCCTCCCAAGTTATGGATTAGGGGCTCTGAATTGTTAAACAGCTGAGGATTGCCAAGAATAGAGAGTTTGTTAAGCACTCTGAGAGCTGGGCATTAGAGAAAGTTAAATTATTATTCTCAGATCCACTGCAGAGCTGAATATTTATGGCTCAATCTAGTTTTCCAGAGTCTCATCATTTCTTATGTCAACTGTACTTTATAGAAATGTCCACAGGGAAGGAATTGACTTTTGTCCTGGGCCCAAACTAAACAAGCTCAAGCAATGATTATTTGGGTTTTGAAACAGTTGGATAATTTAATCTCAACATCTATTGATCTCTTTCTGCACTGGAATCCTATGGCTAAACATCTGCAAAGCAATTAATAGCCTAGAGTACAAATTCATTACAGATTTATCAATAGGTACTGAGTTTTAGACTGAGAAAAAATTGGTTTTTAATCTCCTTACTTTGGGGTAAAAAAAGAAATGCAACTTCATGCAGCTGACGGTACATCTAAGGCCATGAGAAAACTGCTCCCCATTGCTGGCGTGGTTTGAAAGGCTGATCCATTCCAATCCACATGGTTCCTGCTTTAGGGCAGATGAGGGTAAGTCTTTCAGCAAAATAACCAGCATTTCCCTCAAAAAGCAGATATTTAAATTAAAAAAATACTTAGTTAAAATTTGAAAAAACAGTAGCAATGTCCAGCGTTGCTAACCCTGATCCCTTCCCTGGCCAGCAGCTGGGGCTGAGTTTTGCGGGTCCTTCCCTGGCTGCGCTCCCTCCTGGAGGCAGCTGCCTTCGGTGGTTAGCAAAGTGATTCCCGTACCAGATAATTAATTGGTGCAATCTGTTAATGAAGTTTACAATGTACTTTGTGGGCCATCTGGACAAAAGATTATTTGTGAGGATGACTGCAATGTGTCCCTGCCTTTTATCCTCGGTAATGATTAAATATGGACTAGTTAAGGGGGGGGGACGACAAATCGGTTACAAAGAGCCAGGGCTAGTAGTGATGGATCTATCATCAATGAATAGGAACTGCAGCTAACAGGAAAATCTATGCCTTTCTGAGGAGGACGGGGAGAGTCAATCAGTGCTGACTGGTGTGGCAGACCAGACCCTGCAGTGGGCTCGGCTGGGGCCAAGGGCAAAGCTCAGGGAGCAGGAGGAATGCTGAGATGCAGGGTGGCTGCAGGACCGGCTGACCCGGCTTCAGGCACAGCCGATGCTTGACCCTCCCCAGCAGCTTCCCAGGTTCCCCCTGCCAAAATTTGATCCGTACTTCACGGTTGTGGATGGAAATCTAAAAGGCAGAGGGTTGTCAGGTTTTTTGAGCATTGCAATTCATAACATCTTGATACAATAATCACCAGGTGTCTGGGAGATTATTTTAGTGTAGAAAAGAAATATTCCAGCATGGGGGCGGGGGGGGGGGACGGAACCGAGAAGAGAGAGTACCACGCAGCCCTGGAGAAATGTCTTCTCTTTGGCCCCCGTCCTTGTCTCAGACCCCAAATAATGTGATATTCATCTCATCCCCATTCGTCAGAGCTCATTTCCCTTGCAAGGAAATAAAAAGTGCTCAGCTCCAATTTATGCAGCAGGGGGATACGTGAGTGTCTGGAAGGGAATCAGCTCAGTCAATCATGTGCAATGTAAACCCTCTGTGAAAACACCCCAGATTCACTTTGCAAAATGACTCCAATAAATGACAAAACAATATGCATGCACTCTTAAGGTAGTAAGAGATTAAACAAAGACCTAGAGCTTATAATCATTGCTGCTCTGCGGTAGGAATAATTTACAATAATAGATGCCTGCCTGATGTGTTTTTTAGCAGTTTTTGCAGGCTTGTCCCAATTCCCTTTCCTAGACAATGCTTCAAATTTGTTCTTATGCAGAATAATTAGAAAAAACCACCCTCTTCTACTTAGCAGTGCATAAATCTGCATCCATAGGCCATTAGAGAACAAATGGCGGCAGAGTGATGGCCCTCCAAATTAACAACTATTTATTGCCTCTACAGCCAACAACGTTTCTTCCAAAAAACTCTGAGCTGAGCAACCTTGCATCCAGCAGTAAACATTCCTGTTTAGTACTTATATTTAAAAGTTATTCTTTTTTTTATTTTAATGTCAAAACACTCATCTGCAGAGAAAAAGACTCAGTAGCCTATTGTCAGACTGGGTCTGGGAACTGCGATTTGTCAGCAATAGGAACATTGACTGACCTGACCCATGGTCCTGAAGTCTTTGGATCAGTGAGATTACTGATTCTGGGGGCTCAGTCCCCCAGGAACATCAGCCATGTGTTAAACCAGTGTCTACAAGGACTAAAGCAAAAACAAATGTTTCTGCACCCCTCAAGCTCTGCCTTTGCCTCCCCTCATTCATCAGGTGCTCCCAGTCCGGCTTCATGTTTCCACCATGCAGAGTTTTGTCCAGCATGTGAATGATGAGCTGCAAATACAAGTTGCCTCACACTGCAGCTCTAATGCCTATTTTTATCCCCCTAATTCTCACCAGGCTTCCTATTAAAGCAATAGGGATGCTTAATATGGGGCTTAATAATTCTTTGAGGGGTCGAGCCATTTGAAATGAGCACCCCTCCCTGTGAAAGCAGCACTTTGAGCTCATCGCTGCCTCTTCCCACTGCGCTGAGAATGAATGGTGTTTTATTTATAGGCAAGACACAAAGCTGAAGGCCCAGGATGCGAGCTGCCAGCTCCAGAGACAAAAATAATATCTGTGATTGACCTAAATGTCCAAGGCAACCGCTGACAGCCCAAACACAGCACAGGAGCGGAGCCTTTGACGAATAAATGGAAGGAAATTTATAACCAAGGCTGCAAGAGAAGACCTTGGGAAATAAATACGCTCAGCCTTTCAGCAGCAGTCGCTGAAGGTGGACGACCAGATTGCGTCCCACTGTTACGCCAATCCCCTGGAGCACGGCAGAGAGCCTCCAGACCAAAGCCTGTGACTTGACAATTTGCAAACACAGGACGAGATCCCAAACTGGCATTTTTGTTCTTAAATTTTGCATGGGCCAGTGTGTGCTCAGATATAACCTGGGTCACAGCAGTGGGAGGCTGTGACCCTGGAGGGCTGCCCCGATAGCTGGCCACAGCACAGCAGGGAGCTGCCATCAGCTGGATAAGTCCTACACTCAGCAATGTGTTGGGTAATGCCCAGGCACCAGGCGTAATGCCTCAAAGTCCTCGTGCATCAGGGGGTGAGCCAAATGCTGCTGGAGGAAACTTTCTGGAGCCAATTTAGTCAACAGCAATGCAGATCTGGGGACATCTGGGACTTTCTAGACTCACAGAGCAACCCGGAGCTTATTTATTCCCCATAACCCTCCAAATCTGTCCCCACCCTTGACAAAAAGCAGCACCCTCCACTGAAATCCCCAAGCCAGAGTGCTAAAAAAGCAGAGCAGCTGGAGAGCTTTGCTGTGGCTGTGAGATGTGATGGTCACAGTCGTGGAAAAGACCCTGGGGTTGAACAGGGACCCTCAGAGATAAATATACCCTTGGCTAAGAGCTGATGGGGCAACCCAGACACAGAGAGCTGTAGGAAACCTATATCCTCTGTGGAGAGCAAGGCTGTATTCGTTTTCTACATTACCAGATGAAGCTGGTAGGTGTCACTAGCAATAAATACAACTGAAAAAAGAAGGACATGCATGTTCAGTTTAGATTTCTGTATAAAGCCTTCACTGCTGGGTTGGGGTGTGCATGCTCGGCATAGCACAATATCGGGGGTAAATCTAGATGTTGCACAAGCCAGGTTAGGCTCATGGTTTAGAGATGGCCAGAGCGCTGTCTCATCTTCTGTTCCCTACCGAAGTTATTGTCCACAAATGGGATTTGCCTGATATTGCCAGCCCAGATAAAGGAAAGGATGGAGGAAAAGGAAAAGGTGGCAATGGGCTCTGAGCGCCAACGTTAGCCCTGCATTGCCAGGGTAAGCAGATGCAACAGTTGTCCCGCAAACTTATCAGCAAATTGTGAGGGGCTGCTGAAAGAGTAGCTGGGACAGACACACTCCTAATCCAGCCCAACCTGAGCTCAGATGAGTTGGCCCATGGCCTGGCACTTACTTTCAGCTGGTCTTAGTCCACCTCACTGCCAAGAGGACGGTCCTGCCTCCACTGCCCTAGCTGCCCCCTTCTTTCTATCAATACTAGAAACCTGATCTGGCTGAAAAATCTGATCTGATCTCCTTTTCTCCTCCAAAAAAGTTAGTTTCCTGCTGGATAAGTTCCCTGCTCTGTCCCACGATTGCTACTGCCAGTGACAGGGAGGGGCAGGAACATGGCACTGGCCATGGGAGACCTTCCCACCTCGGTGCAGGCTTCACTCCAGGCAGGAGCATCCTCTTCCTCAGCACCTTGCTACAAACCGATGGGATAATGCAGCACATGGCTGTGCAGAGCGATGCTAGAGATGGGGCAATGGGTGCACGGGTGGCTTTGCTGCTGAGCCTCCTTGCTGTGGACATCCAGCGAGGAAAACCCCAGCCCTGGGCACCACCTTATCTGCCTGGTCTTTTTTTTTTCATTTTTTTCCCCACACCATCTCACAAGCTTGGACTTCTGGAGCCTGTGCTCTGAGCCGTGGTTATTGCACACAATTTCCCCCTCAACTGCTCTGACAAGTAATAGAATTATCCTCCTTCCCCAGCTCATCGGCCAGGAGCTCTCCGGCTTTAATTCAGCGATAAATCTTTACTCCATGGAGGGAG
Organism: Gymnogyps californianus; assembly: GCF_018139145.2. Lineage (NCBI taxonomy): Eukaryota > Metazoa > Chordata > Aves > Accipitriformes > Cathartidae > Gymnogyps > Gymnogyps californianus. The sequence goes on along the minus strand of NC_059478.1, from coordinate 26,470,330 downwards.
AAGGGCAAGGAAGGGGGGGATGGAGCCGTATAGCCACAAACAGGGAGCTGATAAATGCTAATGAATTTACAGGGATTACACCAATCCTTTAGTCGACGCCGGAGAGCCACATAGCTACACAGACCCATGCAATCTGCCTGCATTTGACTACAATAAATAATTCAAAAGACAGGCAATTTGCCCTTTTGCTGTAATTAATTACAGTTGGCGACAACAACAAGCCAGAGTAAACATTTCACTTGGCTGCAGGTGGACAGACGTGCTCGAAACCCCAGCGCAAAACCTGGCGAGCGCTTTGCATGGGCCAGGCTGAGCCATCCCCCCTCCCGGCTCCCTGGGGCTGGTGCTTGGGGGGCAGCAGGGGCTGGGAGATGGGGTGCTGGTGGCGGTTGGCTCCCACTTATTATGGTCTGGCCCAGGAACCGGCTTGGATCAAGCCACAGCACCCGGTCTGTAGGAAGGCTATGAGATGCGGCGGGTCCTGCCACGGTCGCATTTCCCCCCAGAGCCAGCCAACATGATGGTTTTGGGTTTTTTCTCCTTTTCCAAGACGATGCAGGCAAAAAAGGCTGCCGGCTCTCGCCTGCAGCTAGCAGAGGTTTGGGCAGCAGAGGGAGCTCGCTCCTCTGGTATGAACAATTTCTCACCCGGAGCTGTGATTTGCCGGTCCTGAGGTTGTGGGTGCTCTGCACCGGGACGAGCTTGCGGGAGGGAGGGCTGCCAGCTTACCCATGGGTGGAGCAGGAGTGCAACATCTGCTGCATCCTCTCAATTTGGGTAGGTCCCGACCATCTCCATGTTTAACGGCTGTTTCTTGTGATGCGGTTGTGCTGCCTACAAACATAACATGCCTGAGAGAGTCTCTGCCCCAGAGAGCATCCTCCAGGGCTAGGCCTCAGGGAGACTTGGCTACCGAAATACCTGGTCCAAATGACAAGCTTGAGCTCTGCCACTGCCTCCACTGAGGGGTCTCACGGCTGGTCCCTATGTCAGGCAATGGGGATGTCAACGTGACAGATTACTCCCTGCTCCTGCCGGTGCTGGTGCTTGGGACACCTCTCAAGGAGAGGCACAGATGTGGCCATGAGTGACAGATGTGGCAGTGCTGGAGGTGCAGTGCCAGGGGAGCTTTGGCCTCCTCCCTTGGCCATGGTCTCACTTCTCCAGTGAGAAAGGCCAATGGGGCACTAGGATTTTGAAGAGGGCTGCTGTCCGCAGAGAGGTTTGCGAAGAACAGGAATAATCTAAAAACTTTTTTGTGCGTCAGGTCATCATAAAATGGCTTGAGGATGAAGGGCAAGATAATCTGTTATTTTGTCTTTCAGTACTTTGAAAGGCTTTTTAATATAGCTTTTTTTTGCATGCATTGACATTAACTTCAAGATGCAAGAAGCACAAGAAAGCAGTTTTCCTTTTTTTTCTTTTTTTTTTTCTTTTTTTTTTTTCCTTTTTAACTGTGCTGGTTTAGGCTGGGATAGAGTTACTTTTCTTCATAGTAGTTTGTATGGGGCTATGTTTTGGATTTGTGATCAAAACAGTGGTGATAACATAGGGATGTTGTAGCTATTGCTGAGCAGTGCTTAGACAGCTTCAAGGCTTTTCTGCTCCTCACCCTGCCCCACCAGCAAATGGGCTGGGGGTGCACAAGAAGCTGGGAGGGATCACAGCAGCAACAGCTGACCCCAACTGACCAAAGGGGTATCCCAGACCGTACGATGTTGTGATCAGCAATAAAAGCTGGGGGAAGAGGGAGGAAAGGGGGGATATTCGGAGTTACGGCATTTGTCTTCCCAAGTCACTGTTACGCGTGGTGGAGCCCTGCTTTCCTGAGGATGGCTGAACACCTGCCTGCCGATGGGAAGTAGCGAATTAATTCCTTATTTTGCTTTGCTTGTGTATGTGGCTTTTGCTATTAAACTGTCTTTATCTTGGCCCATGAGTTTTCTCACTTTTACCCTTCTGATTCTCTCCCCCATCCCACTGGGAAGGAGTGAGTGAGCAGTTGTGTGGGGCTGAGCTGCCCACTGGGGTTAACCCACAACATTACCTCACCTACTTTGGCAAAACCAACCTCCATTCACACTATTTTCAGTGTTCCTGAGCACACATTTGAGTTTCCCCCATCCCTACCCACACACAAACACTCACATCCAGAATTTCAGATGAGGAGCTCCTGACAGCCGTGCTCCTCCAAGCTCAGACATTATTTCAGAGCAGTCCCTGGAAAACGCGGTAGATGGCACTCCAGATATGATATTCTGGGCCTAAAACTCCACTCCTGAAGTTAAACTAAAATTAAAAACCTGGAAAAGTTCAGGAGAGCTTTAAGCCTCTTAATTTAAATACAGATGCTGAACGTCTGGAAGAAATTCCTGACACTTGAAGCTGCTTTTCCTACCTTGTTCAATAAGAAAGGTCCCTTCCCTGAGTTATCAGCACAGTTTGAGTGTGGGATCCCTGAAGTAGCAGGTAACCAAACAGAGAGATTTGGGGGAAGGCAGGTGGAGAAAAGGGCATGGCTGATTTTATTATCGTTAATAATAACAAATCCTTCTCTCAGAAAACTTCTCACCAAGAAAGGACCCCGTATAAAGCTCGGTGGAGAAATGGCATCGGATGTGGGTGCTTTTCTGGTGTTTTTCAGCTGTGGCTTGGCTTCAGGGAGGTGCCACACCCCTGACCCATTTTCTTTATAGCTGCATGCAAGAGGCTTCTGAACATCTCAGCATTATGTGGCCACTGAGGCTGCTGCTCTGTCCCAGTGGCACCGTCGTGGAAATGCAATAGGAGGCACTGCTAGTGATAGAGGTTTGACAAAAAATAAGCAAATTACGTCTAATTGATTCGTAAATCCTGCTGAGTGGCTGGCTGGATCATATAGGTGTACGGAGTCATTTCAGGTAGAGAAACAGCAAGACCCGGCTTCACTGGAGTCAGGGTGTAGCTGTTGACTCCAGCTAGAACCTGTTCCCGTTTCAAGTGCCTCTCCAGAAATCCCACCTTGTACTTAGTTTCCACTTTTTTCCCATGAAGTGCAGTGATCTTCATGTGTTTCCTACAATGTAAGTCAAAAAAGTCTATCTTGCAGTTCTGGGGGACAAGAGTTAAAACTACTTATAGATACTCTTTAAAAAGTGACACTTGAGGATTTTTTTTTAAGCAAATTATCTGTTTTTAAAGAAAACAAAAGGCAACATGTAACTTTTATTTTTTTAGTCTTTTACTAAACTCTTCGATATCAGGGGGAAAAAAAGAAAAAGACTACTATCCTGATAGCATATTGGCTTATTTCTCCATATTTATTTAGCCTTTCTCTTGTTTGGTGTAACCATAAAATGATAAATACATCGGGCAAAAGGCATAAAATCATTTGCTACTAAACTAAAGTCCTCTGAAGGTGAATTTGTCCCAGGTAAAGTCCTCCAGGAAGCAGGACAGGGAAAAGTCTCTGACTCTCAAGGCTGCTTCCTTGCTCCTGACTCAGGCTGCATTTTGGGGAACATTTTCAGAAATGTCTGATCTGGTCTGAGATAGCTTTGAGGTTAGAGGCACCCAAATCCCGCTGCAAGGCCATGGGAGGAAAGCCATGGGAATGGTTTCTTTGCAGATAAACAATATCCTGCTTTAGGTAGCTCTCCTTGGGCGCCAGCAGAAGAGGAAAGATGCTGGAAACCACAGGAGTGTATGGCAGCTGGGGTTAGCTGTAGGTAGAACTGGTCATGACTTTCCTTATATATAATACAGAGACATTGGCAAAATGGTTACACTTTTGTAGACAAGTGGCCTTCAACACACCTTGAATTCCGTGTTTGTCACCGCCATTGACCGGAGACCACTCTGGAGACTTTCCTTTGGTTTCACATAGCTCAGGACTGGGCATGAAAACAGTGCACAGTCCCTGCCACAGGCATGCATGTGCACACTCACACCTTTCATAGCGTTAATATCTTCAATGTTTCAACCAGCTGAGACCTTCACGCGCAAGGTTTTCATGGAGGAGTTGTTCAGGGGAACATTCATTCCTGTCTTTTTGTGGGATACAGCAAGAAAAAAATCCATGTTTCTGCATACCCATCCAAAACTGGAGCTGCTAAGTTATAAGGAGAACAAACCAGCAACCTTGCTGCAAAGGTTATGTACAACCTTCAGGTCTGTGCATGCCTTAGCATGTCTAAGGGAGGCTGGATTATAAATGTCTGTTCTTCACAACACCTCTCTGTGCATGTCAGTGGCAAAGGCAATAACAGGACATTTTGTATTCTGCAGGTTATGTCCTACTTCAGTGACCCAGGTGCAAGAAACCTGATATTAAGTAAGCTGGGGAACTTGTGTTTCTCTCTTAATGGGATTCTGGCTGTCATTAATCCTTTACCAAGATGTGTGTTACCAGAAGAAGGCATGTGTAATCAGCAAGACTGATGTGCTGGTTTTTGGATGAACTATGTTCAGTTGCCATGGTGTGGAAGGCCCTGCTGGGCTAATTCACGCTGCAAAGCCAGAGCGAGGAGCCATCCCCAGCGCAGAGGGGTTACACAGGGAAGGCAGCGTGTGCCCGTATCCTTTGGCTGGGGGACGGAGGCGTGGGCAGGTAAGGTGGCTGGCCAAGGATGCTGTGCTGCAACGGGGCTCGGAGCTCTTCAGTGGCACTATGTGGCGATGTCCCACCATGTGATTCATTTCTGATATGTAGTTTTTAGAAAATGAAGATCCCCAGAAGTAAGAAGTGAATATTATCAGGTATTTTCCCCCCATTGGGCAAAAACCACAGTGAAATTCTTCCTGTGCTGCCAGCCAGGAGTGGTGAGCACAAGAAGAGCCAGGCAATGTGTAGGGGGGCAATGGAACTCTGGCTCTTTGCTGACCCCATGCTGTAGCCCATTGCCCCAGGAGGACCCTGAGCCTAGCCAAACAGGGTATAGGATTCAGCACCCTCACATGACCTGGCACAAAACCACCAGATCCCTTTGGGTATCTGTACAGGTCCTTACGCCTTTGGCCCTCTCCTGCAGCAAGGGGGAATGTGACTCAGCCTCATCTCTGTAGAGCAGTTCAGCTCTCCAAGCTGGATTGGAGGATGCTGGTGGGAACCCAGAGGGACAAGGGGTGTCCTGCGTTTCCCAGCAGTCACTCAGATGGTCCCCTCCAGGTTGCATCCATGTAGGATCCCAAATCCCATATTCAGCCATGCTGGTGAGCCTGCTGCCCTAGACAAGGTCAGAGGGGAGGCATGTAGCTTTTGATCTTCCCTCCTGGTTTCTCTCTGAGCCTTGATTTACTGCCAAAATGTTGTGGTGGTTTTGGAGGAAAAGGCCCATTTTGCTGAAGACAAAACCGTCCACAGGGATACGAGCTCTCCAGGACCACCCTCGCTGGAGAAAAGGGCTCCCACCTGAGTGGGAGGAGTGGGATAACTGGGACTGGGGGCTGTCCGGGACCACCGGGTGCTTTGTCAGGTGGCAACGAGAGCTGAAGATGGTTCTGTCACGGGAGCCCTGAGCACAGGACCGCTGGGTGCTGCTCAGTGGGTGTCCCTGCTTTTTTCCCCTGTATAAAATTTGCAGAGTCTTGGGGAACACAGGAATCTTTCAAAGCTCAGAAAGATTTGCAGCAGCAGATATCTGTTTCACATCCCTTTTACATGCATCAGCCTTCTCACAGGGGTTGTTTAAGACCTCCCAAAAGCTTCTGTACAGCAGAGTAGCTGCTCAAAAAGCACTGATATCCAGGAGGGTGACATTTGCGCTGAGATGTGCTTACCTCTTCGTTGTGTACAAGAACAGAGAATAACTAAATCAAACCCACGGCAAAATTCCCAGTCCCATGTACATGGTGATCAAGGGGAATTTAGGGGCTTGCTGCACCTCAAATAAGACAACAAACCTACATATCCTGCATAAAGGTCCTGAGTACAAACACAATAATTTGCTGAAATTCTCCTCCGGCACTCTTGTGTTTTAGCCAGCACATTAACAAATATTTAACAAGTCTGAAAAAAAAAAAAAAGACAGGAAAAATTAATAGGATTTTAAAAACATCTTTAAGTACTTAAAGAGCAGCTTACAATCAATTAAAGACCTCATAAACACGAGAACATAAACAACATCAAAAAATTCCTGCATATTATAAAATGATTTGCCGTAGAGTGGCTTGCGTGAAGAGATTAGATATGCTTTGCAGCATAAAACATTATTCTGTAAAGGCATTATGTTTCAGCAAACACACCACGCTAATTGTGTTAGAGGAAGTTCAGGTGAAGCGTAATTCCTGGATTAGAAAATCGAAGACACAGGTTAAACAATATGTGTTGGTCAGACAGCTTGAAATTTGCTGACAGATCTTAAACGGGATTTTTTTTTTACATTGATTGAGTTACTGATTTTTTTTTTTGCTAGACTCTAAGATCTGTTTAAGGGTACTAAAATTTTAAGCAACTTTAAGCAAATATAATGGAATATATTATGTATATGAAAGTAGGAAACATATTTTGTAGTTATTTCAGATATTTAAACAAACCTACTAATTATAGAGCTGAAAACAGTTCCTAACATTGCTGTTATTCTAAAAATATTTCCCCACTGGCAAACTCTTTTAATCCACTAAACTATTTCTCAGATCTGAAAATAATTAACACATTCTACAGGCTACATATGCAGAATACAAACACTATAACCATTCAGAATATATTTTTGGCCAACAATGGATATAATCCACAGCTAAATGCCAGAGCCGGGTGATACATCGTCTGTGTCGGTGAATTTTTCAAGCAGTCGTGTGTGGCGTTTCACACACGTGTGCAGAGCAGGTGCTTGCATGTGCTGGCACTTACCCTTAGTGCTTTTAGCTAAGCCAGCATTAGCAACCTATAACTTTTTAAAAGAAAGCCCCCACTGCATCTGCCCTCCTATACCCAAACTTCATCTCAAACCTTCTCAGGTGGAGAAGGAATAAAAAACTACAAACAGGGTGAAATATTCTGTTTTTATTAAGTTAGAAATACTGACTGTAGGAGCTGTGGGATGCAAAGAAGAAATTCATTCCCCCCCCCCCCCCCCGCCTATTTTTTGACAGGGAGCACATGCACAAAGACAACACCTCCCTGCAAAAAAACCCAGACTTTGTCTTGTCAAAATGATCCGGATCTGGTTTTGTATGACAGGAACCTACAATAAATAAAAAAAAAGATCAAACATAAGAAAGAGAAGAAAAATGGCAGTCACCCTGGGAGGAAGCTTCCTAGCGTATGATAAATTGGAAAATGGACATACAGAACATGCCGACATACATTTTTAATGGCCCAATTGCTCAATTAATTCTTTCCCTTTTCCCTTTTTAATGTGAAAATCGTCATAATTCCTCCCAGATTAGTATAGATACAGACCGACAGTCTCTCCTGCTCAAGGTATTTGCAGGACATAATTCATTCATAAAGCCGTAATGCACTCATCTATCATCCGAAATATTTTTTTCTTTTTTTTTTTCTTTTCCTTTCCCCCTCTCCCATTTGTGCTTGGGGCTCTCGCTGAGTCTCTGGGCACTGATGTATTAGCTGGCATATGCAAGCTATGAATTATCAACTGAAAGGAGTCAATTATCCACTCTAAAAATGAGTGTCTGGGCACCAATAGCCTGAGGGGCCTTTTTTGTATTTACGAAATGATTTCATGGCAAGTAGAGGTGTGTGTGGAAGGGGGATTGAGGGGGGGAGAAGGGAAAAGGTTTTTTTTTTCCCTTTTTCCTTGTGTCCACCCCATAACCAGAGCAACACGAGGAAAAAAAAAATAAAATAAAAGGAACATTTTGAACTTTTAATGCAATAATCCATTTTTATATACACTGACTTCTAGGAGTGATTTCAGCTAGCTGGAAAGAAGACTCATCTGGTGGCCATATTGCCTGGGCTTCTCCTCCTCTATCTGGTCTCAGCTCAGCCTTCAATCAAACCCAGAGCCCTGGCTGACTTCAGCTGCTAATAGACTGGATAGGAAATGGGATATTGGATAGTTTCTTGGTCCCCAGTCACTGGCCGTGTGCCTTGTCATCTCCGCAGACATTGATTTCTCTCTCTCTTCCCCCTCACCCCCTGCTCTGCTAAGGGGCTGTGGCCCACCAAGAGGTAATACCACATCAGCAAACCTTGCGTTGAGTTACGCTTAGGGAAATGAGGTCATTAGATGGAATTACAGCGGGTTTTGATAGCTCGGTAATAGGTTTTAATGATGGAATTTAACATAGGACCCCCACTAGGGACAAGGCTGATATACATCCAGACAGGTCACTTAATAAACCTCCACTCAGCACTTGAGTTGAGGAATTTAGGAGGCTTTGAAAACACAGCCCTTCTTAACCAAGCCAATACATCACTGGCAAGTAGTCTCTTTGGAAGGCTTTTTATTATTATTTTTGAGGTGTTTGATTGACTTAAAACATGCCGTTCCTTTAAATATGCACATTTATTTTACCAGATGCATTTTTGAGGAGGATTTCTTTAGGCGGCAGATGTTTTTCTTAGATGTGAACGGGCTGTTGTGCTCTTGGATGCTAAAGAGCTCATCTGATGGTGCAGTAAATTGTTTGGAAGTTTGAAGAGCTTAGCTGGCCTTTAATGTATTTGTTACTGACAGGTAAATTGCAGGTTAAGTGCAAAAGCAGCATTAGCTGAGGAGTCCTGGCTTCCACAAATCTACCTTGGCCTCTAATCTGAATACAAAAGGAAGGAAGGAATTAAATTTGACCCCTCGAATATGCTGTTCACACAATCCTAGACTTATTTAGTAAGCTGCTTTAAGGTGTTTTCTGTTTGTTCTGGCCTCATCTCAAGCAGGTACAAGAATGCCCACAAAAGAGGACCCTTTACAGGTAGCAGAGTGGATCAAAGCCAGAGCCGTTGCTTTGTATGTCCCAACAATACTGAAGGGGCAGGCTTGAGGCTCTCTTGAAGGACAGTTCATTCAATTTGTTCTCCAAAGACTATAATACCACGATAGCTGCTGCAGATCTGCACACTCCCCAAGCACGGGAGTCCCGTGAGAGCCAACAAGCCTCATGCCAAATGGTAGTTCATTTGTGTGCCACATTGGTCCTCGAATCAAGCGCAATGGAGGTGTCTATAGCCACGATACCCTGCCCAGGGGGGTGAAATTCAAGGTTTGCCATAGAGGGACTTCACAGCAGGGTGCTGCTGAGCCAAGGGTGTAGTGGTTGAGCCGTGGAGATGGTAGGTGGCTTGTAGACGTACGGTTCGGTCTTTCCTTGTTTGTTTTGAACCTTAGCTGCAAACTCCTGTGTTAACTGCAATGTCCTCTATACATTGCAAAGGAGGGTCTCTAAACAGGAGAGCTGAGAAGAAAGGGTCTAGCAGCTAGGGACAGTCTGCCGGGACATGGAAGATGGAGGTTTTATTGACTGCTCCACCAGCACATTTGTCTATTATGGATTGCTCAGCTGAGGGGTATCTTCGAAAAGCAACCAGGTGATCTCCCTATATGGTCTCCATATTTTATAGAAAAGGAGAGAGGCTCTTCCAGAAGGTACTTCAGAGCCAAAGTAAACATCTATCCATCAATGTCAATGAGAAATGCCTCCTTCATGGTGTTTGATGTCCAGTTTAAACTAATTTCTAGGCTTCCTTGACAACCAAGGAGGCTGGTTTGATGAAAGACTGTGGTGAGATGATCCAAGCTCGCCTTGAAGAGTGTCACATTTCACCAGGGGGGATGCTGGTTTATGGTTAGCTGCCAATGAGTCCCACCACCCAGAACCATACTCCCTTTGATTACTTGCCTAGTAGTGCTACTATTCCCCAAAGGCATTTCAAGAGCCAGCAGTAGTATTTAGTGTTCATGTTACAAAGCAGGTCAGAGACTCAAATATTTCCTAGGGGCACCATCCTGGAGAGCCCAGGCCAGGAAGCTGCGGTGCCTCCCCTGGCATGCTGGTGGTTGATGCAGTGGAGGTGCAGATCCCTAACCAATTTCCTCAGAAGAGAGGCTGCAAAGATCTCCCGTGTAGGCAGTCAGTGGGTCCAGAAGCAGGGGACCAGGGCTGTCCTCACTGCTGACGTGGGCCTGCTCACTGCTCTTCTTTGGCCTTCAGTAACCCCAGCCACAAGAGGATGACAAGTGCTTTCATGGATGTTTTGAATTAACCAAATTCAGCTTTGTCTCTCTTGTTGTTACCACCTGCTAGCAAACCCTGCCACCACAGAGACCCTGATCTTCCCTGCAGTTTAACCTTTTTCTTCTTTTTTTCCCGCTTTTCTTGAACAAAGGTGTCATAAGTGATTTGCCAGCTCAGATGATATTTACTCCAAGTGTGAATTATGTGGGCTGTGGAAAGCTGTCTGTTTAATTTTGAAATCCCTGATGAAGCTAAGAAACAAGGCCTGGAACAAAGAAGAAACTGCCACTTTTTGGCAAGAGTGTGCTGATTTACAAAGGGCATCCTTCAATTATTTAAGGAGCAGTCAGCAGTGCCATAACTTTAAGTATGAATCAAGTGGCATGACTGAAAAATTTGTCACAGTGTGTTAGATCAATGGTAATTACCTTACTGACATGAGTACTGTTATTATTTTACAGGGCTGCAAACAGGATCATGGACGTGAGGAAACACAAACTGCACTGTGATCAATACTCTCTGAAATATGACTCTCCGCGGCCTAAAATGGAGTTTTCGAGCCAGGCAAACCATTATAGACTGATTCTCTCTCTCTGCCTTCAGATGGATACCCTGAAGTAAAACACAGCAGCAATTGGTCAACTTGTTTCTGGCTTTGAACAGGCAAATAGTCACTTATTATTTTTAAGGACAACTGTGTGCAAATAAAAAGTCTGTGCAGCCAAACTCCCGGTGAAGACAGAGCTGCGGAGGGGGTGTGGGGAAGGAGGGCTCTGGCTCATGCTGTGCGTGTTGTTTAAAACCCAAGACTAATCTCTCTGCTGCAGAACACGTTTAGCACCAAAGGTTTTCAGGTTCTCCCCCACCCCTGATTTCAAAGAGTTGTGAGACTCCTGATCACTTGGCATCACAGCCGGGATCTATGGGACACGAAAGCTTTCCTGTATTTCCTCTCTGGACAGCATGGGGCAACATGGTGTGTGCCACGTCCATTGGCGGTTAAAGGAAGTCACGCTCTTTGCTGCAGTGTTTGATGAGATGTTCATGGCCAAGTTGGGCACCAAGTGTGAAGTGGACAAACAGGTTGGCTGAACAGAGAATCTATTATAGAGATCTATAAACATGTACTTTGCACAGCTGTCTATCACACAAAGTGTGTACAGGATCATCAGTGTACAACCCCAGGAACGTGCTTGAACTCTGGTGCTTATTTGAGATTGCTTGTTAGTACAGTGCCCACAGCCTTGCCAAGCAAACAATTTAGATTTTCTCTCTAGTGGAAGGGATGGACTTGCCAAACCTATGAATGAGAGCTTGCTCAGCTTACACGAAGGAGATGAAGAGTGCTCAACTAGAGACAAAATGGACACGCGTGGGGTAGACCCAGGATATTTGTCAAGGCAAGTGGGTGCCTGGGCATAGACCAGCAAGCACAGCTGCCAGGATGAAGAAGGGTTAAATGAAAGGAAGGAAGGAGGAAGAGATTTGCTGGACATATGAAGAATGAGTCATTGTCCATAACTGAAAAAGGAGCCTGCTGAAAGGTCGGCTCTGGAGGTGAGACAGGGAGTGCTACTTTGGCCACACCGGCCACGTGGCAGATGGACAACCTCCCAAATGCTGTGACTAGGCACTCCCAGAGAGAGGAGTGAACAACCAAGGCCCACCAATGGCAGATCAGAGTTGAAAAGATGACCTGAAAATCAATCACTTGGAGATAGCCACTAAGTGTATATGAAGCCCTATGTCACCCTGTGAAGAAGTGGAGGAAGAGAAGGCCAATGGTGAAGGTCATCAGCAGAACAGGGGAATATTGCATCTAACCCAGGGCTTTCAGCCACACTCCTCACCCTAGAACATGAGCACATGGGAATCTGATAACAAATAAAGATGCAATACTCCTGGCTTCAATGTTTTGAATAAATCAAAGAGCAAACTGATGAAGGACACAGAGGGAGACTTGTTCCCATGCTGCCCAACATCTTAAAGATCATTTATAAGAATGAGGGCTACTTGGGAATATCTGAATTTCTGGCATTCCTATTGTTCTTTGGCCGCTGTTAGGAAATCTTGGTCTTTTTAGCAGGAAGGCTAAAGTGTATCTTTGGGTTATTTAGTGTTGTTTTGCCACCTTATTCTGTCTTGTTGAATTCCGGAGTGCCGTAAAGAATGAACTGGGTCCAAGAAAGTTTCATCTCATGAATGCTTTATCCACTTTTTTGTGTACGTGTGTTGAGAAGATGAAACAGTTGAATGGCACTTGATGCTAGGACATTATCTGATGAGAAACAAATGTTGAATGCAGTAGGAAGCAGCAAAAATGAGCAGTGCCTCTTGTGAGGTGAATAGTTCAGAAGTGGCTATGTATTATTTTGGAAGGGGTCACAAATTAAGGTGTAAATTCATGTACACCTTAAGTTGTGACCTCATAAAAATGATCAATGGTTAATGGTGCAGATAACAGGATTCATAAGGGAAATTTATTGGCCACTTTTGTGAAATAAATATATTTATACCATACCAGTGGGAAATAAAAACACATCAATAAATCATATAATATCTACAACTATACTAATAGCATGAGTAGCTGTTATAACCAACATTTTTAGACCTGCAGACACCCCCTCTGGCATGGTACAAATATAATACATGTTAGCAGCAAAATGTACTTCAGTAAGAGATAGCCCTGTATATCCCACTTGCAAGTTATCTAGGCAGGCACCCCTCATGAATTATGGTCCTCCCTCAAAACATGAGCCATGGAACAGAAAAATAGATACTCCACAACCATATAGTACGGGTCAAATAATACAAAAGCACAGTGGCAAAGCAGGCTTGTAATCACAGAATCATAGAATATCTCAAGTTGGAAGGGACCCATAAGGGTCATCAAGTCCAGCTCCCATCGAGTCCAACAGATGTGCTTATCTGTTCAAAGCAAGGTGATCCCTCTACCTGCATGCTCTAAGCAGGAGCAGATCTGGGCAGCAGTACTCATTTCACTGCTGAGTTTGCATCAGTGTTTATTTTCAGCTGGCTACCAGCTAAGATAACATTCAAGGTAGGATTTTGCATGCTGTCCTACAAAAACATGTCCTGGCTGCGTAGGACCCTCTGCACTCTGCTGGGGTGCCAGGGGGTGGAAGTTCATTTTTCCTGGAAGTCCTCAGGCAATTTCCCCATGTCCCAAGGAGCTGCAAGGTTTGCCTGGCCCTGCCTTTAGCTTTGACAGGGTCTCCCAACAGTGATATTCCCATTACAGGAGCAAATCTCAGCTTGCCCTCCTGACTGCACCCACAAGTCCAGAGCGTCCCATTTGCATTAAAGACCAACAAAGGCAGGCTGCACAGTCGAGCCTCCTACATAAAACCCATTCTCTGGTTTCAGGTTGCGAGTTCAGTTTCCTCATGGCTGATCTACAGAGACTTCATCAGGTTCCCACCGCAACCTAAAGCTCCTGAACCTCAGCTCAACCTTGTTTCATCATCGCTTGCTGGTTTGCACCAGGCACCAGACTTTCAGCTGGCTGGCAGTCTGGTGTATGGGTACAGATGTCATCTGCTGCTGGGCTGGGGTGGACATTCGGGTATGGCAATCTCCGACCATCCCAGCAAGGCACAGCCAAGAGGTAAGTACGTGCAATACCATGTGGCTCCTGCGAGGCACCTCCTAAGCCAAACTCCATTGAAATTCATGAAAAAAATGTATTGGCTTCAGCAGACTCTGGAACAGACCCATTTGGAGAGCTCAGGTCTCCAGTTCCACATTGTTATATCTCTCCCCAGCACCAAATTCACTTGGAATCAGATCAAATCAAACACTTCTTGTAGCTATCTGCATTTTTCAGTTAATATCGGCTTTTGCCATGGTGGTGATAAATTCATGCTGTAATGTGACGTGTAGCAGTATGCTGCATTGGCAGGGTGGAGAGATGTAGAATAAAAAAAAGCAAATATAGCCTAAATTGTTGGGTTTGTGTGAATTTGGGAGGCCATTATTCAAACACCAGCATGCTTGACTTTATGAAGGAAAAAAAAGACTCTTTTCCACTAGCAGAAAATAATAAATTGTCCTTGTGTTTTTTACATATTTTCAGCTAAGCTGCCTCCTTTAAAAAAAGTAGTTATGAATTTGCTTTCCAAATTTATTTTTCATTGTGTATTTTATCATCTTTAGTCCAATAAAATTTTCTTTAGAAACAACACATTATTGTGTCAGAAGGGGAGGAGGGTAAGAATACACCAGGGAGCCTTTTAAAAATGTTTAAGTATTAATTTATTTCATGATGAATTTTCCACTGTCATTTTCTTAATAGCATGCACATGAAATAATCATGTCTTAAAATGCTCCATAATTGAAGGACATTTTCATTTCCTGATTACTGAGGGAATCCTGCTTTGAACCTTTATGACTTAAGGATGTAAGCACCAGGCTTTCTTTTTCTTTTTTTTCATCTTTTAATTTATGTATTTCTTCCCTCTGCTAGTCTGTTGGAACAATTTCATTCAGTGATAATTTTCACATGCACGGACCTTTCCTTTCGGATGAGAACAAATCCTGGTGTGTCTCTCACTGATGCAGAGCGAGGACACTGTAGGAGCTGCAGCTCTTACTGATTGTATTTTGGTTCACAGGGGATTTTGAGGTCACTTCTAGGTAGGCTGGTAACAGGGACAGCTTCAGCTGCTGGATTCTGGCTGAAGTAGGTAAAAGCTCTGCCTTGTCCTGATGGGATCTCTGTGGTCACCCACCTGCTGAGTCCCATGGGAACCCCCATGGGGTTGCGGACATCGGGATCTGGCTCGGGAGGCAGAGCCAGGTCACAGCCCTTTTTCCCCAGGTTGTTTTGGCTCTCTGTTGCCCAAGCTCCCATGCCAATGGGGTGAGCCCATGGCTGGGCTGATCAGCTGGGTGCAGGGGATGTGTTGCAGGGTACACTAATGGGGGCATACACTGGTCCACGTGGCTCTCAGCTAGCTCCCGGCACACCCATGGAGCCGAAGACAAGAACCACTGCGAAGCTCTGAGCTGAAAATGCTAAACACAACCCCCTGCACCCTGTCCCACCTCCCTCTCCAGAGGCCAAGGGCCAAACCCAGCTCCTGGGAGCCCCTTTGCACCCACAGCCCACCAAGGCTTTGCGGGCTGCGGGGAAAGAGTTGACCATCATGACTCCAAAGAGGGGAAACTGAGGCACAAGAATGGGACTGACTTGTCCTCACTCACCCACCAGCCAGCAGCAGAACAGGAGGTAGGAGGGCCAGTGGGAGGTTTTGCAAGCCCATAGTTTAGGGGTTTTCCCCAGCCAGATCTCTGCCCATCTCAGGGCTCGGCTTCCATCCCCATCGAGCTCCCTGCACCCCGAATTCACCTCTCCTCCCTCTTCCTTTGCACCAACGGGAGAGGAGGAAAGACGGGGGGCTGGGGGAGGCAGGGGAAGCACCGCTTGCCGGGAAGAAAAGGAAGATTTATTAGTGTTTATCCAGAAATACCAGCTAGCCTGCTGCTGATCCAACTGAGCCCAGCAGGCTGCAGATTGGGGATTTGCACCGAGCCCGTTCTGCGCCAGGCCATCCATCACGCCCGGGTGGAGCGGGGCCAGCGGGGAGCGCGGGACAGGCGGCCCGGGGAGCTGGCGGGGGCTGGGGGTGTGCAGAGGCGGGGGTGCCGCCGGCCCCGGTCCCCCCGGCTTGTGCCCCGCGAGCATCCTCGGCTGCCGCCTCCCGCCTCCCTTTCTCTCGCTCCCCATCTCCAGCTGGCTCTGGACCGCACCACACAATCATTTTTCTCTCTTGGACTCGCTGAAGCAAGCGAGACATGTCAGTGCCTGATGAAACCCCATTTTCACTGATTAGCTCCCTTAAAAATATTTCATTTATCAGTGCCAAGATTTAAGTACTTCCCACTTGCAGGCAGCCAAGTGTGTCTTGTTGACTATGTAGCACGTCCATTTACATCAGCACTGACAATGTTACAGCAAGTGCTAATGTCCCCTCGCCCCCGCTCCCCCCTCCGCCTCCCCCCGACAGCATCTCCGGGCCAGCAAAGCTTAGACCTGTTTTATTGCAGACCTGTCCTCCTCATCTGCGGGAAGAAGAGAAAACGAGGAGGGAGGGAAGCGGGGAGGGGGGATAAAAAGACACCTCTGATGTGTGTCTCTCTTTTCTACAGGAGTCATTTGCAAAGTCATAAATTTCAATTTCCTCCTCCCCCATTCTATTATTACCTGGGCCTCAAACAAGTTTTACACTCATTTATTCCCAAATAGAAATGCAATTTCCTCGGCAAATGATACCTAGCTAGAACTCCATTTGTGTTCCACCAACAAGACTTATTTTCTTCTTCTTTATATTTTTCCCCTTCTTTTTTTCTTTTAACACCCTCATTTGCATCTCACCCTTTGGGATGGTCTCCCCCTGCTTTCATCCCCTTCCTCGAGGGCACATAAAGGAGACAAGTCATTTCACTTTCTTTCCCAACATCTCACCTAAGGTTTCCAGTGTTCAGGAGCTGGCAGGCTGAAGGATGGGATTTGGGGCGTATGCTTTTGTTTGCAAATGACAAAAAAAGGTGGAATTTGGGAGAAATAAATAGAACCAAGGCCAGCTGCATTTCTCAGGGTTGCTGGTAGAGCACGTTAAATATTTTTTGGAGCCCCATCTCAGGTGGGAGGCAGCTTTTACATCAGGACACCACCTAAGCATTTGTACCTAGCCCCAAAACCCAGTGAGAACAATGAGAATGGGAAAAAAACAGTCACACTGTGGAAATGAGAAAGTCCAGTGTGTTGGGAAAATTTAGCAAGAAGGAGGCAGGTGGGTGGTTGTACAAAAGACATATAGTTTCTGGGAACCAGTCCACCTGCTGGAGTAGGATGCTTTTCACATTGTTTTTTGATCCAGCCGCAGTTGTTTAAGTATAGGTCAATAGAAATGCAAAAAGAAATTTAAAAAAAAAAAAAAAAAGCTATACCATGCTTGCAAAGGGAGAAAAGGTCTGATAGATAAGTCTTCTTCTTTTGTTTACTTTGGGCCATGTTCTTATAGAGACAATCACGGGCCAGAGCAGAAGTCACACAAGTGCTGGAAGCTGGTGGTTGAAAAGTTTGGGGGAACTGGCTGACCCTAGAAGTAAAAGCGGGTGATGAGGGTCCCACGGGGTAGTAGATGGCAGCTGCTGCATGTGTTTCATGTCCGTAGGTCCTTAGGCAGCTCCTGTGAACTGAGCTGTTAAAGTCAGCTCTTGAATGAAGAGTTGCCTGTTGTAACTTGAGGAGAACAAACCCAGACCTGTAAAATAGGGTGGGCTTAAAGAAAATATTGTCTATGGGACTAATGAGCTGGACATGAATGGTAGGAAGCAGAGAGCTGGAGAGTCTCCTGTGAACACTGTAACTGGGTCTCTGCTGTGAATGTCAAGCTCCTGGGCAGGACCTTATGCTGGAGGGTCTCTGCCTGTCTTGCTGGAAGAAGGAAGATTGCTGTCTCAGAGTATCATCTCCATGACCCCTTTGGGACTTTGGGGGTTCATGTCTGGAGGGATTATTCAAGATCTTGTTAGAGTCCAGATCCCAGACTTGAGTTCTCTTTTGTTCTCTCTGTTAACAGATCAGTGAGCCCAGCAGCCCACGTTGGACAGCCCACATCACCTGTGTGGGGTGTCTTAGGGGTTGCAGCATCCAGCTCAGGTGACGCTCTGGACCTCCATGCAACAAGTCTTGATGTGACAGTTGCCTAACTTCACCCTGATGCAATTGGCCTCCAGGCTTGACTGAGATGCTTGTGTTGTGGTTTAACCCTAGCCAGCAGCTAAGCACCACGCAGCTGGTCCCCCCTCCTCCCTCCCAGTGGGATGGGGAGGAAGATCAGAAAAAAAAAAAGTAAAACTCGTGGGTTGAGATAAAAGCAGTTTAATAACTAAAGTAAAACAAAATATAATACTAACAATAATAATAATAAAAATATTATAATAATAGTAGTAATGAAAAGGAATATAACAAAAAAAAAAAGAGAAATAACACCCAAGAGAAGACAAGTGATGCACAATGCTCACCACCCGCTGACCAATGCCCGAGCAGCGATCCGCCCCTCCCGGCCAACTCCCCCCCTTTTATATACTGGGCATGACGTTCCATGGTATGGAATACCCCTTGGGCTAGTTCGGGTCAGCTGCCCCGGCTCTGCTCGCTCCCAGCTTCTTGCACACCTGCTTGCTGGCAGAGCATGGGAAACTGAAAATCCTTAACTTAGGATAAGCGCTACTTAGCAACAACTAAAACATCAGTGTGTTATCATCAACATTATTCTCACACTAAATTCACAACACACTGTACCAGCTACTAAGAAGAGAATTAACTCTATCCCAGCCAAAACCAGGACAGCTTGTTACACAACTTTGAAGTTGGAGTCACACCACTGATGTCAGGACATTACCCTGGAGTTATTCCAGCACAAACAAGGGCCAGATCTAGCTTATTCCGAATATTCCCTGTGGACGAGTGACTTGCTGAGGAAGTCTGATTTTCCTGCTAGTGCCAAGGTAGTGGCTTGGCTGTGAATTCGCCTTTGGCTCTGTCTCTGTTTTCTGCTACCCACCAGCTCAGCAAACTTACACAAGAGCAAAACTTGTTTACCAAAGACCTTCTGGAGCAAGTCTTATTCAGCTTTTATTTTTCTTCTATTCATCCCTCATTTTGCACACAGCTGAAAGTAAACACAAGAAATACCCAAGCTGAGATCCCATCACACTGACATTTTAACTGATCGTGCAAGACCTAAATCCCAGTGCCACTGTTCATAGAAACACCAGATACGTATTCTTTAGGAAATTAATAAAGAAAATCAGCTATCCTTTAACTTCCCTTCTCCAGCACTAGATTTCCCATCCCAAGATAAAGAGCCTAGGAAATACTGAAGGCTAAATGCCAAGGAGATTCCTTTCATTGGCTCATTGGCGTCCTGACATTTCTGCCGAAAACAGAATGCTCTCATAGAAGAGAACAGAAAATGCCCAAGTCAACACAGCAGGAGTCTGAAAACCAATATAGTCTTATGGCTTTTGGCATGTCGCAAGTGACATAGTCAGCCACTTCCCTAATACAGGATAATATTGCTCTATCTGCAAGAATGTATGGGGGAAACATTGCGCTTTTAGCACTGAATTGGCTTCATGCTGGCTCAGCACGGAGAGACAAATCTGTACGGGGGGATCTCAGCCTCAGGTGCCATAAAGGGGCTCAGGGGACATGAGGATTTCACTGTGGAGAAGATCCTTGGCTTTTAAGAGATGAAGCTGCCCTTGCTGCATTCATGGGTCTGAGTGCGAGTGTTATGTGGAGTGTTGGTGGAGAAGGCAGTAGGAGAAGGTGAGGCTTGCAGGTAGAGGTAACATCTTTTATTATACAAATTGTAACTTTATCTGCCTGTGAAGGTGTTACTTTCTCCAGCAATCTCAGCTGAGCTCAGAAATGGGCTGCCCTCATTCTGCAAGCCAGTCTCATTTGACATTTCTGTGATGTGTTTGAATTTTCTGCATGGGAGTTGCATGTGAAGGATTAAACAGCCTCAAGCCAAGGCTGGAAGGGGGAATAAACAGGCAGAATAAAGGTGCACTGGATTTGCTTCTCTGCCGCTGCCTGCAGGACACTGACCCAAGCCAAAGTCCCTGTGGGAAGCTCTGGAGCTAATCTTCAGGAGTAAGGTTTCCCCATGTAGGGCACGACCCTGGGACTCCCCTCATTCCCAGCAGCCAAAAAAGGGAGCAGGAGAATGGGCCAGACCTCAGCTTGGCCCCGAGCACGACGGACCAAGCACAGGCAAGGTGCCTCTTGCTTCAGGCAGTGTAAAGGATATTTGGTTCGTGTAATAGCCCGTGCTTGTCTTCTGGTGCAACTGGTTCAATCTTCTCTTTGGAAATGGCCAAATAGGAGATGTTCATTAACAAAACCCACTTCAGAAAAGCATTGAGCACACTGAGCTCCTGCTTTGACCCTTTTATTCATCAGTGACTCTATTGCACGCCGCACAATGAGTCTGGCAGATATTGTGTAAATAAATACAACAATTGCAGATACTTAACTAGACCGTGTTGGCCATGCCCTGCATGGGCAGCCTGGATATCCCTGCTATGAGATTGATTCATTCATCTGACAAAAAATATCAAAACCAACCGCAAAACCCAAACCCATCAGCCCCATCTTCACCACTGGCCCTACCTTGAATTTGAAATATTTTAGAAGACATGGAGCAGTGACTCTCTTTCCACTTGACTCCTAACCATGCACCAGCCTCCACCAGATGAGCACGGTATTGGTCCATCCGTCACTTCCCCACTTCTGATGCCCCTGGCCATTTTGATGGCACAACCATCACACCATTGTGCAGAGATCGCTGGTAGAGCAAAAGGCAGCAGTGCTGCTGAGAGAAAGTCAGAGCAAGTTCAGCTCTCAGCTGCTCTGCTCAGCATCTTCTTCAGCAGCCGGGATGCAGCATCCTGCAGGCGAAGCCATGCACATGTCCTAAATAACCCATTAGCAACATGCAGCCATGTGCTGGGCCAGCACACAGAGAATTTGGGGCTACCATCAGAGACACAGGGACTGTAGGGGTAGGGGGGGACCCCAACATTCAGATGGGAAGAGGCAAAGGAGGAGGCTCCATCCCTTCTGTCACTCACAGAACAACCAGCTTTGCAGTCTGTAAGGGAGGAGGTTGGTAGCTTTAATGTAGTTTTGCACCTATTAGCTTTGTCCGCTTATTTTCGAACTCCCTTAGAAGTCATGATGTTTAGTGTGACACATTTATTTACTAAGTTAGTAACCACAAAAATGAGCTGTGTGGCAGCTCCATTGAGCACAATGCTAATAATTGACAGGGCAGTCCAGATTGTGAAATAGAGGTGAATAGAATGGATTTTGTCAGATATTAAACTTGACCACAGTCGGAGGTGGCTATTTTATTAGTAAGTTCTGAAGGGGAAATGCCATGCACCCACATTTATGCTGCTATAACACTTCTGGCTTTAGCTTCTATGAATCTTATTTTTCGTCCATAGATCTGAAAGGGCTTTACAAAGAAATCACACTGAGGAGCAGAAACCAGGTTGCTTAACTCCTAGATCGACATGCAATCTGTTGAACCACATTTCTCAAACACTTCAGCCTTGTTGCCTTTCTTGGCTGCACAAGACAGTCCAAATCACAGGTAAAATGCCAAGATTTTGCACTGAGAGATGCATTCTCTCCAAGTCTTGCAGGCTTTGGTGAAACATTTAGATAGGCAGATGGAGGAAACGTTTGGGAAAACTGTATGTGTTTGTTATACTCAGGAGCATACATATTTGGCTTGTGTTAGCCAGCAGTAGGAGTTCAGCAGCCACAGTGATCCCCACTGAAAGACAAACAGCTAATAGGAAGGTCTACAATGAGTTAGGTGAGGTCTGAGATCTCAGCGACACTGTGAGTATCTTTGTTGAAGTGCCCAATAGCTTGAGAGTGGGCAGGTTTTCCAGCTGGCCAGCAGACACCCAAGAGCCTCTCCTAGATGGCCCTTGAGACCAGTGTAGTGAGGTGGACTGGGACCCTCCACCTCCTTTGCGTGTTCCTCAGCAGCACATTGGCATTACACACCACATGGATCTATGGCCAAAATAAAGAGCTACAGATGTGGATGGACTTGATATGCGTAAACCTGATTTTAGGGTTATTCTTCCACTTCATGGAGAAGGCCTTCTTAGAGGTACCTACCATAAGGAAAGATGAGATGCTTCCCCTTAGGTAAAAGTGGACAGAGGGCAATGGATGGATGGATGGACAGATGCAGCAAATTCAAGCATTCATGCCTCTTCCCCCCACCCTGTGGACCCAATCCAGTGAGTCATCTCCCAGCTCATCTTGTCCCACTGCAGTCTTGCCAGCTGTGGAGCTGGCATCAGACTGTGTTTCGGGCGCTTCCTGAATTGTGTGCTTTCCACAGGGAATAGGTGGAGCCAAGGGTGGGGAGGAAGAGCATGAAGTAGTAGCTAGGGCTGTGCTAACAGGGAAGTCTCACAAGGAAGCTTTCCACTTTCACAGCCTTGAAGCAAGGTCATGGCTTTGAGAGTGACCAAACCAGCCCCAACCAGTGGCAGCGAGCTGGCTCAAATAAAGAGCCTCTGAGACAATGCAGTCGCTGGCAGTGACACCAGGTCCGCATCCCCCTCCAGCCGAACTCATCTGCCTGCTGGAGGGTTGCACTGCTTACTGAATCGGTTTTCCTCGTTGTCAGGTGGATGGATGTTCACCTCCAGGCAGTAGGCTAATTTCTGGGTTTGTTTGTGACTATGCCAAGGTTAAATCCAAACTTCTTCGAGAGATGAAACTAAAGCAATACAGGCCTAGTGTATGAACGCATGAAAATCAACAGGAGACTCTACCAGGCTCTGGACCGTAATTCTGTGGGGAAGGGGGAACACAACATAATTCATGTGAAATTTGTAAGATGTTCAGGGAATGGCAAAGAAGCACCTTCTGGTGTCTCCCAGGAAGATGTTTTAACCACCAGGCTAGAGGGTCATACTCCTGTTCCTCCTCCACTCCACGTTCTCCACTCCTAATCCCTTCTGAAATACCTAAAATACCATTTTTTATTCTAATGATTAGACAGACCTGTTTCCCATGAGTGTTCCAACCTCACGAAGGCATGATGCAACCACCAAAAGTGTGAGTCCCTCTGCTGTGTACATACATTGCTTCACCATCACCACTTTTGGCACAAAAGGAGCAGGTGTCAGTCTTCTCAACATGCTTTTGGGATGAAGAGAGGAGCCCCGGAGCCCAGGCTGAGCTTGGGGCTGCTGTGATCTGGCCTTTGAGACGGACGCTGACACCAGTGAGATACTGGACTTGGGCATTGCAGTGCTTAACTTTTCAGTGTCTCCCCTTCATGCTGGATTCATCCTTCTTATCTCTCCCTGGACTGCATTTGTAGGGCAACCACACCCCCACCCTTGATCCCTGCTGCTTATTCAGCTTGGAAGGACCATGAGGTCTGTCTGTCTCTGGCTGTGTCCCCACTTTCAGATGGACAGCAGGCATGAGACCTGATGCTTGCTTTCCATCCACACCATCAGCCCAGCAAGGCATGGGCATAGCCGATCTTGGGGTGACCGCTGATGGACTGCAGTACTTTCACCTCAGTCAGTGCCCAATTCATTTAGGCCAAAGGGACACGTGTGGGTCCCAGCTCAGCTCTTCTCCCTCCAGATCGCTCTGCAGCTCCAGATGAAGCAGCTGTTTGCTGCAGACTTTAGGGTTTGCCATACTGATGGAGGACGAGTCCGGTCTTCGGAGCAAGGTACAAACACAAGTCTGTCCAGCCTCCAAGCACAAAAAGGACTCCAGACACTGGGACAAAAGACATGTCATTAGTATGGCAGGTTACAAGGCTAAGAGATTGCAAGCTATCCCATGTGAAAATTGCAGAGTAGGTGCCCATGGCAAGGAAGTTAAAATAAGGTTGGATGGAGCCCTTGAAAATGATAAGAACTGAGATTTAGCTAATCTCCACTAAATTCCTGTGGGATCTGGGGGGCTGTTATTTTCTTACTTTGGTTTTTTTTTTTCCTTTAAGCTTAAAAACAAAAATAAATGCTTTCTCTTCTTTTGCTCCCCCTCCTCCTGAAATCCATAATGCTATAATTAAAATGTCATAGTGAGACCACTCAATATTTATCAACAGTCGGACGCTGGCAGGTACAGTTTGGGATCCAGATCCAAAGCTAGCGTAAACTGGTAGAGCTAATGGGGGTTACCTAATTTACACTAGGAAACAATTTAGCCTGAGGTTTCACATTTTTTTGTCCATCCCTAAATATATAAAGGTTGGTTCAAAACTGTGTTTTCAAGAAGTTTCCTGTGAGTATTAATTTGAACAAGAGCAATCAAAAATCCCTGATATTTCATGAAGGCTGCATAGCTGCAGTTTCCCTCTGTAGCAAGGAAGTACGGTGTCATTTGCAGCATCTGTTCTTTTAAATGAAGGAATGATTCTTGTCTTCATCTGTTTTATTTATCTTATTGGTATTGTCAACCAATAGTTGCAGATTGTGGCTCAGTATTTATTGTTCACCCAACCATTGCGCTTAGGCAAAATGCCTCTTAATATGCTCCATAAAGAAACTTTACCCATTTGGCTCATGGTGCTGTTAATTTGCATATCATTACCATCTCATTAGATTTATGGCTCTTATCAAATACTTCCATCGCCCTGTGCCCTGGTTTCGGCTGGGATAGAGTTAATTTTCTTCTCAGTAGCTGGTACAGTGCTGTGTTTTGGTTTTAGTGTGAAAATGATGTTGACAATAACACACTGATGTTTTAGTTGTTGCTGAAAGTAGCGCTTATCCTAAGTTAAGGATTTTCAGTTTCCCATGCTCTGCCAGCAAGCGGGTGTGCAAGGAGCTGGGAGCGAGCAGAGCTGGGGCAGCTGACCTGAACTAGCCAAAGGGGTATTCCATACCATGGAACGTCATGCCCAGTATATAAACGGGGGGAGTTGGCCGGGAGGGGCGGATCGCTGCTCAGGTGTTGGTCAGCGGGTGGTGAACATTGTGCATCACTTTTCTTTTCTTGGGTGTTATTTCTCTTTTTTTTTGTTATATTCATTTTCATTACTATTATTATTATTATTATATTTTTATTATTATTATTGTTAGTATTATATTTTATTTTACTTTAGTTATTAAACTGCTTTTATCTCAACCCATGAGTTTTACTTTTTTTTTTTCTGATCCTCCTCCCCATCCCACTGGGAGGGAGGAGGGGGGGACCGGCTGCGTGGTGCTTAGTTGCTGGCTGGGGTTAAACCACGACACCCTGTTACTCTATGCTGGAAATCTACAGGCTTTTGTTAATGCTCTGTATCTCTGAAATGCCTCTTTTCTTTCTGTTCCATTTTCCTTTTTTTTTTTTTTTTGTCAGAAGGATTTGTGCAGAAAAAGTATATTCAAGGCTGGGGAAGTCAGCACTGCATGCTCACAGGGACAGTAAAGAGAGATAAAAGAGTCAGGACAGACAGACAGAAATACGTGTCCGATAATGGTGTGTAGCCCCTTGAGTTACAATTTAAGAAAGCACCAGCCACATGTAATCTTAATCTCCAGGCCGTCATTTTCCTTTGGGGCTCAATCCTTCTTCCAGTGATGGACCACGCCAAAGGTAATAATTTTGGCTCAGGTATCCTTTAAAAAAATAGTAATACAACAGGTCAGTGACTGCAATCTCAAAGCAAACATATTCATGCCAGCCGAGCTTGGCAGCCAATATTCCCACTAGTGAACAGGTGCTCTTATTTAAAATGTTTGTAGTCATTTAATTCTTTGTGTCTCTGGTGATCACGTACAAGTGATTCACACTGCACGGTCTGTCCCTGAAGAGTCTGTGATGATCATAATTCAAACAGATCTATTACCTTTTAGCTTTCCAAATGTAATTATAATCCAATTAATTAGGTACTCTCAGTTGATTCTGGGTTTCTTCCTCCAATCTCAGTCTGTTGCCATATGAAACTAATGGCTGTGAGTCCTTAAGATCATTCGCTATTAGTGCTCGTTCTTCAGCAGAGGCTAATAGAGTCAGGCATGTATTTGGTAGTCAGTGTGAGGAAGCCATCCTAGCATTTTTTTTCACACGACGTTCAAACAAATATTGCATCCCATTTCGACTTTCTGTTATTTGATTTCATTCTCTTTTCTGTGCAAAACACTTTTCTCGGGAGTCATAATGGGTTAAGAAGAAAGAAAGAAAAAAAACGCTGTTCCATTATGCTGCATCGGTTGCTTAACAAAACAGGCTCTGTCCCCATTAACCATGCCTCAAAGACAAAAAGCTCCAAGCTCCACTGGAAGAGCAGCATGTGTAATATCAGGTGAGGGCACAGCAAGGCAGTAGATGGTTTCCACTGTAGCTAGAAGGAAAGAATAAGCCCTCATCCCACCTGGGGAGGTGACCCAATTAAGTAACAGGGAGGTAGAAAAAATGGTAAAGGAAAAAGTATAGAAAAAAGGTATTAAAAACTTTATTTCCTTCCTTTGCTTTCTCTATCAAAGCTTTGAGGCATCCTTGCCAAAACCCAGGATAAACCCAAACCAAAGCTCCAGGACTGGTAAGTCTACAGCCATGAGGAGGTAACCTTACTCCTCAAAAGCAGGATGGTCACAAGCACCCACTGTCAGACACAGAGGGTGAACTGTCCCTGGTTAAGCTCCCTCCAGGCCCCACATCTCACCAGGTCCTGACCAAGTCTAGCACACTCCAGCTAGACTGGAGTTGCAGCTCACAGAACCAGCCTTCAGCCAAAGACCAGGACAAGCCGGGTGTCTGCACGAAACCATCTCTCCATGGGCTGGCATGGTCTAATCCTGCAGCTACGTAAATGCACATCTGTAATCTTCTCCAGCCTCACCAAAGTGTCTGCAGTCTCTGGGCCCCTGGGAATGGGTCATCTTGCAGCATTCATGCATAAACGGTGTGTGAATATGAATGGAGGAGCCATGTATCAGCTCAGCTCTGCCTGTGACATTGGCCAGGTCACTTTATCCCTAAAGCTGTGATCCATCTTCTCTGTTATCAGTTCTTCTCATTAGATGCAGAAAATTACCAGCACTGTGGGGCTCTGATTTTTACCTGAAGTTTCTGAAGGCTGCAAAATAGAAGTTATCAGCATTAAAATGCTCTGGTTTTCATTGAGAGCTCTCAGTAAGATCACTTGTTAATCATAACACATCACGCACTGACCTCTATCCAGCCACAACCTTCTGGCCACATCAAGTTTTTAACTGAGAAGTGGTGGTCCTGGATTAAAATCATGGATATATTCCATACTGTAGCTGTCTGTGTGAGAATAGACATACATGCGAAGATGGGAACCTTGATCATAGATCAAACCATGAGGAGCAGAGGAAGAAATTTCCAAGTAAAACACTCTTTATAAAGTTCTCCTCTTCTCTTCTCTTCTCTTCTCTTCTCTTCTCTTCTCTTCTCTTCTCTTCTCTTCTCTTCTCTTCTCTTCTCTTCTCTTCTGTCTTCCCTTCTCTCCTCTTCCACTTCTCTTTTTTTCTCCTTTCTCTTTTCCCTTTCCTTTCCTTTCCTTTCCTTTCCTTTCCTTTCCTTTCCTTTCCTTTCCTTTCCTTTCCTTTCCTTTCCTTTCCTTTCCTTTCCTTTCCTTTCCTTTCCTTTCCTTTCCTTTCCTTTCCTTTCCTTTCCTTTCCTTTCCTTTCCTTTCCTTTCCTTTCCTTTTCCTTTTCCTTTTCCTTTTCCTTTTCCTTCTCTTCTCTTCTCTTCTCTTCTCTTCTCTTCTCTTCTCTTCTCTTCTCTTCTCTTCTCTTCTCTTCTCTTTTTTCTTTTCTCTTTTCTTTTCTCTTTTCTTTTCTTTTCTTTTCTTTTCTTTTCTTTTCTTTTCTTTTCTTTTCTTTTCTTTTCTTTTCTTTTCTCTTCTCTTCTCTTCTCTTCTCTTCTCTTCTCTTCTTTTCTTTTTTGTTTTCTTCTTCAAAATGCTGTGGAAAAGACCTTTAAAAAGTGGGTGGAGGAGGAGGGCAGCAAGAGATAGCTCTGAGGTACATTTCAATCTGCATGGTTCAGGAAGGAAGGAATTTTCAATCTCCTCTCTATCATTTTCGATATCATTAATCCTGAACACTCCATTTTCCATGCTCGCCCGCCCAGGCCCAGAGAGTGAGCGACACATAAAGTGACACATATTCATCACTTGGCATTCGGCGCCGTGAAGGCTGTAATATAATATTAGTGTTGTGTTATCACTGTGTCTCTCTCGCCAGCCTCGGCTGCGGCGACGGTAGATGACATGAATCGATCACCTGTGACATTTTTGATTTGGTGTCACTTTCCCCATTTCTGCCATTTGTTTTGGCAGTTAAGAGGTAATTGTGTGACATTAGCATGGAAAGACTCACTTTCCCGACCCCTCTTCCCAAGCAGGAAGAGGGGGATGAATCTCTTTTGTCTTGTTCCGTGGGTTCAGAGAGGCTTGCAAGAGATGTGGTATTTGCTGCAATCTTGTTCCCAGGTGGCTCTGTACCCTTCCCTAAAGCCAGCGGGGGATGCGGTGTCTGAGCCAGGGACATCTCGCCTGTGGGACGCCGCCGAGCCACTCCCCTGAAGTGAGGAGCGCAGTGGGAGAAGGTGGCATTGTAAGACACCAACAAGCTGTGGGTCCCTGCTCTGCCAGAGGTTTCCCCAGGTGACTTCGGGTATGTCACTGAGTCCTCACCGGGGCTGAGACACCAACTCCCCAGGCGGCTGCTGCTCGGTGAAGCGGCGCGAAGAGGATCCCCATTCAGTTCAGGACCGGGGGCTTTGGGCACCTCTTTGCTCCGCTGGAGTCACAGGACCTCATTCCTCCAGCTGCAGACTCACAGCAGCACCCTTACGATGAGGGTTTTCACAAGCTAATGTTTTGCACTGAATCCTGAAATCTTGTGTCAGCCAAAACGGAAGCCACATCAGCCAGTAAAATAGCAGGGATCTCCTCATTTTAACGCATCTTGTCACAGCAGATAACGCAGATGTTAATACCCACACACTCACTTCACCAGGGACCAGGGACCTTTTGTAAATTTAGGAAATGCTCTTCCTGTAGGGAGAATTTTTTATAATTGTCCTTTGGGAGATTTCTTGTAACTTCTGCTAAAGCAGCTTGTATTGGCCACCATCGGAGACAAAAACCTGCTGAGAACCAGCTGATCTGCTCCCAGATGATGACTTCACGCTGGCGTGCTCCCTGTGCCATTGGTCCCTGACTGCTCTCAGGGGCAAGCCAGGACTGGATCGTGGCAATTTCACACGCGGCTGCTCTTTGGCTGCCAGAGCAGAAGCTGAGGGCGAAGGCTGGAGGACATCAACTGTTGGGGAAGCCCCCCCCGGCTGGTCCCCCCCGGCCCGGCTTTCGTGATAACCCCCACTCTCCGCAGATGCCTCCTGCCAGCCGGACCCATTAACCCAGTCAGGAGACAAATTGTTCCCCGTGTCAATTTTCCATTTAAAATGCAAACTAGATTTGACAGAGTAAACTGAATAAAGATTTGGATCGGATAATCCAGTAAAAGCTAATTACTAAAACAAAATGAGACACTGAGACGCAATCTCCCTCCTCCCTTCCCTAACAAGGTTCATTTGATGAGTTCTCTGCCTCGAGTATTAGCACTTTCTATCAAGAAACACAAGCTATTAACTCCTTTTAACAATTTATGATGTTCAATAAACTGATTAGGAGCCCATGGTACATAATTTAAAACCATTTGGATGTCCTATGGCCATTAAAGAGAAAGCAATGAGTCTGAACAACCCTGCTAATTATAGGTCTTGATGACTCCTGATTAGAAACCCTAATTAGGTGTCCTAACTAAATCTTTTCTTGTTTTTAAATTTATTGACTTCATCTCCTCACCTTGGTTATGAGATGATTTTAGGAAAGCAAAAAACAGACCTTCCCTAAACTAAAAATTCATTAGCCAAATGGAGTAAGGTTCACAGCATCACCAATAAAAAATGCCTTAACAAAAGCTACTAAATACTCTGAGTTTGATTTTATTCTGAAGTCTAAAACTAGTTACAGAGTTTGGTGCCCTGGCTTTCTTTCATCTGCGTTTTATTCTCCAATTTATTGCATATTATTGAAAAGTGCCCAAAAGTTAAATGTCAAAAATTGCTGTTCACCCCCCTCTTTTTCATCCAAATTTGAAGCTTCCCTAGAATGTTAAAATAAAAAATAAATGAAAGAAAGTAAAAATTTCTAATCTTCAGTATTGGTTCAAACTACAAACGTTTTCTGATTTCTTCTTTTTTCCCTTAAATTTTGATTTTTTTTACAGGCTATTTTCATTGCTGATTGAAAATCTACCCTTTTTCTTATTAATTTTTTTAATCAGTTCCACTAGGTAACATTATTTGAAAACCTAAAATCAAAGGTGTATTTCTGATGCAAAGTTTAGGAATAACAGCAATCTGAATCTGGCAGCTTGGTTTTCATGTCCAGCCTCTCTGAGCCCAGTTGTGTGCAATGGGGTGATCTGCAGGGCAGGAGGCACAAGTGGAAAGATGAGCTTGCACAAACAGAGATATGATGTGGAAGGACGCCCTAAGAGCAGCTCAAAAATGGTTTCATTCTTCCACAAAGTCCTGTTCCAACCTGTTTTTCCAGGATCCTCATGGTATGGGCCTGCCAAACAGAAAGGCTGTGCCATCAAGAAAGGAAAGGCCGAGAACCCAGCCTCCTTTGGAAAGGTTCATTAATGATTAATCCTCCTCCCTCCTAAAAGTCTGTCCCTCATTTCTGCTCTAAATTTATTTGCTTCATCTTCTAACCATCGGGCTTTGTTCAGCTTTTGTCTGCTAGATTAAAAAGCTGTCTGCTACCAGAACTCTGCTTCCTGGGAAGGTATTTATAGATGAAAATCAAGTCACCACTTAACCTTCTCTTTGTTAACTCAAGTAGATGAGCTTAATCTAGCCCTCAGCCAGGAACACTTTTATGCAATAGCAGAATGATAAGTATGGGTGATGCTATCCTCCTTGGCATTCAAGAGCTGATCTGTCCAGAGGCTTTCCCTAAAATCCCAAACTATGGAGCTCCAAAGTTAAAGCAACAGGAACACCAATGGTTTTCCAATGACCAGAAAACACTGAGGGTACGTCAACACTGTCAGCAAACCTGGGAGTTGGATCCCAGTCCCATCTCCATGCATGCTCCTCATCCGCCCTGTGCAAATACAGTGTGGGACCAGGGACGGGTTTAGCCCATCTTGCTGGGATGGAGAAGCCCAAATTTAGCACAGCTGAGGTGCTCTTGCTCAGGTGATCTGGAGGAACTAAGCCAAGACAGGGCTTGGCACTTAATAGCCCAGTGCCCAAGGAGATATCCTGTGCTCAGCTCCTAAAAAAATACTGAAGCTTTATATAGTTTGATAAATATTGGACAACAGCACAACAAACGTGAGATGGCAGCTTAGCTAGACTGGTCATTTTCTTTAATTTCTGGCAAGCAGTCTGTTGATTGTAGGCAGAGATAGATACAAATGTTCATGGAAAGACCTTACAGAACCCTTGTCAGTATAAATATGACAGCCTTATGGAAAAGCATGGATCCATCCTCTGTGAAAACTATTGACTGATCAACAATTTTTGCAGTTACTGAAAATTTTGTGCTTACACTTGCATTTTTTAAGCAATTGACAGCTGACAAAGAAGCAAAGGTTTTTACTGTAAGAATAAAAATCAAAAAAAGGGGGAAGTATTTGGGGTTTGAAAAGAAAAAAAGAAAAAGAAGGGGGGGGATCCAAAAGAGCCATTTGGGGGGGGGAAATAGTTGTGATAAAAAGTTATTTGACACTTACAGAAATTTCAAATCAAATGTACTCAGCTCCTGACAAATATTTGTTTGTAAGGGGGACAAAGCGTGGGCTAGAAAGGAGATAATCCCTGACATCCTTCTATTGGACTGAACTGGACCCTTTTGCACAGGTCTGGTTCAGGGATAGTGTTATTTCCCGCAGGCGTTAACCCAGCCAGTGAATGCTGAGGTCCCAGCACCTCTCTTGCCTGCTCTTTGGAGGAATAGCCCAGTTTATCTTGTCTTCTGCACCCGCTTCATCAGTAGCCCATGTAACGATGCCAGGAAGGGTTTCTTGCACTGTCAGATAGCCCAAAACCCAGTCTTGTTCACCAAACATTATGCCTGTCTACAGGAGGGGCAAATACTATTTGTAACAACTATATTTGGAGGTCAGGTTTGGCTTAACTTCAGTGGAAATATCGCAGAAACACAACAAAAAGTGAAAGTTATAAAAATGCCTGTCCAAACAATCCCACTTCCACTGAACCCACTGCTGGCTTGCGGCTGCCCCAAGAACGGTCTCCTAGAACAGCCCATCTGACACTGCCTGCATACCAGGCATGCTGTGAGCCACCCCATCTCCTTTCCAAATCACCATGGTCCTCCTCATGGATCCACATCTCATGGCAAGGGGCAGTGGCTTGTACCTGGTGCCATCCAGCAGAATGGCCACCTCAAACGCAGCCCAGGAGAAAGCTGGTCGGAGCCAAAAGGCCTGTTGTTTGTGTTGGTTTGGCATGCTAGCCAACAGCATCTCCATCCCTGACTTGTAAATATCATCACAATATGATTGGGGAGGTAAAATCTTTTAGGATATGACGTTCCATCCTGTACAAAGCCATCATGTGAGTTTTAATCCGAAGCTTTGCCCTTTAGCTGTGTTTGCCATGAATTTCACTTTCAGTAATACTTAGCACGGAAAAGCATAGGTGTTATCGGCATGATCTCTTTTTTGGGTGATCCACAGGGGAATATTTGACTTTTGCCTCTTTTTAATACCCAACGGAAAGAGGCTGCCTTTCTTCCAGTGAGCTGAGCTATTCATTTGTTATCTCAATCTGGGATTTAGCAGGATTCAAAGCTGATTAGGTTAGAAAGCATATGGGCGATGAAAGACATTTTATGTAATGGGTTTACACGTCCCATTTGGTAAACAAGCAACCACACTATTCACTCGGAAGAGTTAATAATTTTCATGCTTATTATTTTTAGAGTCAAATTTTGCCACTGTGGGATATTTTTCCCCCCAAGGTGTTCATGCTGTGGGACTCTGGCCAATGGGTCTCTCCAGGCAAATCAGTATTGATGGCATTTCCCTTTCTCTGGTAGAGAGAAACAAAAGAGCTTCACTGGGAACAATGGCCAGTTGTGAATGACTGAAGTAAAATGTTCCTCTCTTCCCCTTTTTTCAATTTATTAAATGTTTGGCAAAACTGATATGACTTCCTACTCCTCAGGTCCCTCCAAATCCATACTTTCTTAGAGAAAAAAACCCAACAAATAAAATCTCTCTTGATTTAGATTCTAGACTTGATGATTGCAATAGAAATAATTCAGTATTGATGGCAGATTGACAAATTTAGTCCTCTAAATCATCTACACGATGAACCCCTTACAACCAATAAGGCTGGGGGCATATTACTAAAACAATCCTCTTCCTTAATGCCTAGTCTTGTCCTTTAACAGGTGTGGGTATAATTTTTGTTCTCTGTAAAACACCAGGGTCAAGGTGACAAGCGCAGAATCACTGAGATGTGTGTGGAACAATTGCTCTTTCAGACACATGATTTATGAAGTATCTGACTAATGTGGTCATGGGAGCCTGAGAAGAAGGCGAGGAAGCTGGTTAAGCAGCACTTTGCTCCCCTCTCCAGGCCCACATTTGCATCCCATACTCACAGTAGCATTCATCTCACTTGGTGGTAGCTGTTTAAAATTTAGGCATTTCGTTTAAGCCGGTAGTCAAAATTCCTTCTCAATTCAGTGAGGAGATCAGCACCTGCAGATGATGATTCATTCCTCCTCTATCAGACACCGTCACTACCAGATACCCTATCCCTTGGTCGCAGGAGATGCCTAGATACCTCATTTCTAAATAGTTGAGACGAATCCCCAAGCATCCAATTAACCTATATAGATCAGCTGGCCCAAACACATCTGACATTCACATGTACACGCAGTTCAGCTCACCACGGTATATCTGAACAGCCTGATGGGACAGGAGAAGAGCAGGGCTGACCTCACACCAGGAGCTTCTTTGCCTCTCACCCAGCCTTCTAACACACCTCCAAGGCCAGCCACCATCTCATCCCACCCATTCAGGCCTGGCCAAATGACAGGGCTGTCCCAGCCTTCCTACTGGTTGCTGGGATGGTGCCAGCATGGAGGAACTGACTGTTTCTGCCAGATACCAAAATCACCAGCTAACACCCTTTACCTCTGATTTAGAGGAAAATTGCCCTTGCTACAGCTACTACAAAATAGGAATAATGGACTTTAATTAGCAATCAGAGTTGACCTCTCTCTGCTTGGAGAATGGCCATTGGTTTTAATTAGACTCCCAGGGCACTACCCTGACATCCTGGCCCCAAACCCTACCACTGCCACGAGCACAATACAAAGCAAGATCTAAGCAGGTCCCACTCTCTGCATGCAGCTCAACAGCTCTCCCTGTTATATTCTTCATCTCCAACAAGTTCTGATTTTTTTGACGTACCTAAGATGAATATTCAAGGTTTTAGCCCAATTTACATATCTGTAATCCGGCAGTGAGAATAAAAGGTTGTCAGGCAAAATAAATGTGTGTCTCAAGGTCAGACCTGGTTGAAACCGATAATGGTGCTTAACAGCCTATGCCATGCCTCCGCAATGATCAGCATTGCTCTAATTGACAAATTAGCTGTCCATATGGGCTCAGAGGCAATCATACATCCATAAATCCCAATAAATACAAACATAATCTGATCTAAGTTGGATCAACCAAATAAGTTAAAGCTAGATTTAACACCTTAAAGGATTGCATTTAAGGAAAATCACTGTTAGACAAGATTCGGGAGTGCTGGAACCATATGGTCAGAACGGAGGCCACCAGGGCTCATCCCTGCCCTGGCTCACCTCATCTCCTGGCCGAGCTGCGTGGGACCACAGCCATGGGCCAGCCTGGGCATGCCAGGGGGCTCATGGGATGTGGGTCCCGCCCCCAGCAATTTGCATGGGAGGTCGCTATTGGGCAGGAGAAGAGCTGGCTCTGGATTGGCTGCTGCTCCACTAGTGGGCAGGCAGTGGCCAGGAGTGGGTGGAGCCTCATCTTCCTGCAGGCAAGCCCTGTTGGTAGAGTGTTAACCGAGGAGAGTAACGAAGCTCGATGAACCTCAAGATTATCCACCTTCATGTCATCGTTCCCTCCTGCCCTCAAGCAGGTGGGTCTGTGCTGCCTGCTGCAACGGGCTTTGAGGAATGGCCGTGGAAGCTCATGTGTTGCTGTAGTCACGCCTTCCCACAATTTCCTGAAAAAGAGATTGATACAATCAGCCAATCTCTGTGTGAGTACTCATCTGTCTTCTTCTCAGCTCCTTCCCCCTTTTTCCTCCCCAAAATCTCTTCTGAATCCATTGGCAATGTCAACCACATTGAACAGAGGTTTCCAAGAGGTGCTTTTCCTAGACAGCTGGGAAGTTTCTGCAAGTTTCTGGAAAACAGGTAGCCTGGTAGAGCATAAAGACCTTGGCAGTTCTTGCAGGAGAGAGAGGTTGGGACCTTATTAAATATCCTAGACCGCACACAGGTGAGTGGCATTGCAGCCGTCTCACCTTCTAAGCAAGCTTCACAGTTCATGGTGTAACAGGGGTTTGCAGGACTATTAGGTCCAGGCAGATTCCTAAAGCCCCATCCAGGTCTCTACCCGGGAAGAAGCAAGGCTGCTGGTTACCCTTTGGTAGGACCAAAATGTGTGGTCCCCCTGAAAGCTGAGGATCTTGCTGAAGGCATTCAGAAGAACAGCAAACCCTTCATGGTAGTACCACCTCTCTGCATACTTACCCTGGCTGTTCTTTGAGAACCAGTTTGGCTTTACCCAAGGACGTCATCAGAGGCCCTCAGGTCTTTGTCGCTATGGCTCTCCCACTCAGGATGGCCTCCTAGTGCTGTCTAGGGCCCTGAAGTGCTGAGGTCTTGTTCATAGCCCAGAGGCTTGGAGGGTTTGGTCTCAGGGACAAGATGGATGGATGGACCTTGAATTATCCAGCAACTGGGAAGGGTGTAGTAGGCTGAGATCGGGTGGGCCTTATCTTGGTCACCTCTCAGTGGGGAGAAGGATGGATATTAAAGACAACAGTTATAATGAGTTCCCCCATTTGAGTAGGAAATGTAGATGTCCAGGGTACAATACACAGGTTGAAAAACTTGGATTTTCCCCATGCCAGATTCAGCTCAAGTCAGCTTCAGCAAAAGGAGAATAGCCCCTACTGTCTGCTTCCCCTGCTCCTGTGGGCATTTCCTGCTGGACCATCCCCTCTCTCATGGGACAAGAAAAACTTTGACATTGACTGCTTTGCAGACTTTGGAGTCACGGTAGAGATCAGAACTCCAGAAGGTGGGATGGGAGGTGGGAACATGGAGACATTGATCAAAATAAAAAATAGTGAACAGCAGGAGACAGAAGGTTCATGTTTATAAGTCCCTCCTTCAATAAGTCCTGCTCAAATAGCCGTAGGGGCTGAACTTCTTGGTATCAACCTCCTGACTTCAATTGACTTTGGATTGAGTTTGGAATTAAGCAGTAAATCACAATGCTCATCCTAGGCACTGGATGGGAGATACAGGAGTTAGACAGTGATTTATGAGAGATTTGACCCAGGGCCAGTGTGCTCACCTCGAAATATAACCTTCATCCTTCTGGATTGTCAACATGTGAAAAGAAACCGTAGTCTCCAGCTTTGCTGCCAGAACTGTTCTTCAGAGGACTTCAGCAGCAAAAAGGGGTTATCAGAAACATTTGTAGACGGGTGCAGAAAGTTTTGGAGTTTCTTTTTGGCTCTGTTGTGGCTGCCCAAAAAAGACTGCCAACTATTCAATGGGTTGAGTGGCGATTTACTCCTGCACTCTGCTACCCCATCTCTCACATGCACGCAAACACTGCTGCACCTTACCCACACACTAAATGCATCAAGGCTTACACTATTTCAGGTGTGAATTCAAATGATTGTGCCATTTTTTACATCATTTCTTATTTAGGTGTCTGGATTGCAAGCTCACTATTTTAAGAGATGGAAGCAAAATTATGTAAAATTCAGGGAGATTCCTGGTATTCCTTGTGCTCATAAACTCCTGGGAAGGCATCTGAAATTGCACTTGTATCTCTACAAAGTGGCAAGAAGCTCAGAGACAGCAAATAAGGGATGTTTGTTCACTGTCTCTTCCAGTACAAGAAATAGACATAACCTAATGACACTAACAAATGGTGATCCAAACCAAACACAAACAGAGCTTGTAAATACATTATGAAACTCCTTGATAAGTGATATTTTGGATGTTAAGAGTTTATGTTACTTCAAAAGGCAACTGAACAAATTCATGGAAGAAAACCCACCAAGAGATGTTCCGTTCCAAGATACCACTGCTGGCTCTCTAGGACTGAACAGCAAAGTGCCAGAGGCTAGAGAGTATTCTGGGAAAGTGGCCCCTGTTCTTCCCTGTACTGTCCCTTTTGGGCACTTTCAGAAATAGGATCAATATTGTTTCCAGCAGATGTTTGGCCTGGCCCTGTATGGCCATTCTTGTGGACTTAGGTCCCTTTGTTCCCGGGGGAATACCACGATGTGGTTGTTCTGTTGAGGTCCATTTGGTCCATTCGTTGACAAAAAGCCTCCTGATACGCTTCCAAGGTGTCTGCGCACATGGTCTTCTCCTGGATACAGTCATAACTCAACAGCTGCTATTGGGTAACCCCGTCGCTCTCTTCTGTTGCTTACTGCTTGCATCCAATAGGGTCAGTCTGGTGCAGCAGCTTTCTATATTTTGCGATTAGATTAAGGGATTATTGATGATGATTCCCTGAGCAAACACAGACCGCAGCTCTCCTAGCAACAGGCTGATAAACCTTGGTTCCATGTTTTAATTCCTCAAATTCCATTAAAAGACATTCTTACAGTTTAAGGCATAATATGTTTGTTTTTCCAGCCCTAATGAGGATTGTTAAGCTATGGGTATGCGGTAACTATGCTTGGCATTAGCATCCTTTATATATACTTTTCTAGGCTCACTATCACAAGTTTCCTACCCTTTAGATCTTTCAGTCTAAAAAAGAAACACAAAGATAAGAAAAGAAAGAATAAATCTGTGTATGTATGTGCAGGCACATATAAAGCTCTTTTCCCTAACCTAATCTTTTTTCTCTGTTTCCATGTGTGGAAGATTCATTGTCAGATGGAGTTCGAAGGTCTAATCTATGACTCCCATTGACAAAAATGGGCTTTAGCTGAGACTGGCTGAGAAGACAAAGAAAAGGAGCTCTGCAATTGATGGGGTGGAAGATGAGAACAGAAAAAGTAGCCAAGAGACATATGGCAAGAGCACAAAGAGACACACAGAGACAAGACAAAGCTACAGGGTTTAAGCAAGGCTTCAAGCTTGCCTATCATACACATCTCTTATGAAATGACCCATTTAAATTACCCATTAGCTAATCCTCCCGGCCACTTTCAGGCTTTCAGCGAGCATTAGGGCAGAAGCGTTGCAGGGAAAGATGTGAAGTCTGGGCCTCAGCCCAGGTACAAATCTCCCTTAAGTCGGATCAGTCTCAGGTTTAACTGAGAGCATTTGGAGCACTATGGATATTTTTGCTGTTGCAAGAAGACTTTAGGAAACAACACTGGAAACATCCTCATGGCAGAAAGGCTCCAGGTCCTTTAATACCATGAGGGGACCCACTACGATCAGTAGGCAAACACAGGTTAAAAACTAGAGCCAGGAATACCAGCCCTCTGTTGGTCTGATTGCTTTGAAGACCTGCCAACTACAGCAAAAGAAGGTGGCAGATGCCATGGTGGCAGAGCTATGGTTGGGAAAACGTCCTCCAACAACAACTGAAGGCACCTCTCCACAAAGGATGGGTTTGCTACGAGAACAAATTTCATTTGGTAGCTGTCAAACTCATTCATATAGTGCTTCAGTTCAGGTCAGTCCCATCCCTAGGCTCACGTGAGCTACAAATCCAGGTCCATGTGTGCAGGCAAAGGTGGACAAAAGCCGGCTCTACATTGAGCCCAGCTGCAGGTGCAGCAAATACTGAAGGCTCTCCTGGCACAAGGAGAGGGAATGGGACTCATCCACATCTTCTGTAGGAGGACCTTTGTCAGGGTCAGTCCTCAGCACACCAGGGGGAGCATGGCCACCAGCCTGGGGTGTTCACTGCAAACACACCCGGTGGGACAAACATTTCATTGTAGGACATCTATATTTCCATGTTATGGCTTGTATTTCTATTCTGACCACTGAGTGCATGGGGAGGGGGCAAGGGAGACGGGCTAGGAGAGGAAAAAATAAAGCCCATAGGGACTGTAAGTAATAAAAGGCTGCAGCAGATTTGTCACACTATTTCATTTCTTATTAAATTGAATGGTCTCAGTAGAGAGGGACATAAAAGAAACCACAGATTCAAATACCTTCGAACTCCGGAAATGCTTGAAGATAGCTCTAATTCTTCATTTATCATTATTATATCTACTAAGGGAAGAGACATACATTTTAATTCGCATCCCAAATTGGTTTTTAAATATTCTTATGTTAAACAAACAGAACTGCTCCAAAACAATTTTGATTTTCTGCAACTATCATTCATGTTGTCCCTATTAATGCTATTTAAAAATTAAAATCCACTAGAATAAATACTCTATTACAACTTTTTTGGCCTGTGAACATTAAAACCTGTAGGTGCTGGAGCTCCCCATGTAGCACAGCTGTACTGATTGTCAAGGTTATGTGTATTTTTTGTGACAGAAGGCAAGAGTTTAACTAAAATGAGTAAGAATTAGAAATAGAGGAAATTCAGAGGCTTTTTTTATATTAAACTCAAAGCCTTTCCCAGAGCTGAGTGTTTCAGGTCAGCTGGAATATTCCTGAACTCATTTCTGGATTTGAAAGTGATCTTAGAAACCAAAGCCTAAGTGGGGAATGATTTACCAAAGAAATACTCACTTCTGTGCAATATTCTTAGTAATAAAAAGAACTATTTTCTTTTCTTTTTACAATGCCATTAGAAGTCAGATTTCTTATTACCTGTAGTTCCTCCCTGCCCCAAGATCAACCCCATAAATCCAGCTGTGTTTACAGCCTGCATGATGTTGGTGCATGAGAACCCAGAGTGCGGCTCGTTGCAAAAAAAGGGTAGCATTTCCTAAAACCAAGACTGATAGTCCCGTGCGAGGTAGGTGAGCTTGGGCAAGTGAAATGCAAAAAATAAAACCATATAAAACCCCCACAAAACCTGAAAAGCAAAAGAGGTAAAGAAAGCCATCAAAAAACATGAAAAACGATATGGGATTCTCAAAAACAGTCTCTTTCAATGATCATCACATTGGTATTAGCAGTAATTTGCAAAAACCTTTTCCACCTGACTCTTGTGCATTCAGAGAGATGTTGTCACTTCAGGAGGTGTCAGGCAAATAAACAGGCCTGATCCTGACTCCAGGTGAATCATTCGGACTGGGAGCCAGTGGAACGGCAGGCAGATGCTTGGCGGATGTGACCAGTTGCCCTTCTCTTTGGAAGCAAATAAAGAGTTTCCTTTATTTACTCAAGGTTTTAAATAAAAGCTTGATTTTCATGGCACCACTTTTGAAAAGCAAAGCTTCTGAAAGATTTTATTTTTCTACAGGAAAGCACAAGGAATGTGCTTATTTAGCTGAGATAAAATGATAATTCCTAAGAAATCATTGTGGATTAGGGAGCGAAGCGATTAGAGAGAGAGAGATGGTATATTTATGAATGTGTGCATAGCCCCACTGGTTAAAGGGGTATTAATCCCTCTTAGTCTGCAAAAGGACCTTCAGACTGCTCAAGCAAGCAGGGCTTAGGCACTGCAAGCTTCCTAGAAAGTCCTAAATCTTCACATTAGCTCCCTGCGTTTCCTCATCTTAAAGTCTAAGCCGTTTTCTAAAGGATACTTCCATAAACAAGCCCCCTCAGAATCTGCAAGGATTTGGAAATCCGGATTGGTGAAATTTTTTAAATCCAAGGTCCAAGTGGATAGAAGAAGATTAGGCTGCACTTAAAAAGGCCACCTTTAAAGAGACAGCGCTGTCCTAGATCATTATTTAGGCTGAACTGAAAAAGAAAAAGAAAGAGAGGGGAAAGAAAAGAAGACAAAAAAGGAGAGAAAAGGAAAAAGTGTTGCATCTGAGATCCAGCTGACTCATTGTCCTACCTGGTCCCAGAGCCTTTCAAGGGGGAGAAAATGTGTGTATTTGCCACAAACAACACTGCATTTCTCGTATAGTATTCAGGTTACTTGTGACTGCTCCACCAGCCCTTCCCCATGGGGTTCAGCAGGACTCCCTGTCCTTGTTTTTGTGAGGTGTCGCTGGTTGCTATCAAATTGCATCTGGGTTTCCCCACTGATAGTGTACAGTGCGCATGGCAGGAATAGCAGTTCACATTTGAAAATTGTTATAAGATTCCTCAGGGAAATTGGGGGGCATCTTACAGGGCGATCTTGGGTCATTTTCACTAGACTTCACCTTGTTCATGAGAGACTCATGAGGTCCTCCCTCCTCTCCCTCTTATCACCATAAAAGTGTTTGCAGCCACGGGCTCTCCTTGCAAAGGAGGAGGGACAGTGAATCTACACGGGAGCCAACTTCAGCAGAAGACAATGAACCCTGGCTCACTCTTCTCACTCTCCAGCACTGATGTCCACCAGATCTCCAGCAGGTTTAACTTATGGTCCTGGTTGTTCCACCAGAACAGCCAAAGAGCAGAGAAGCCCTTGCTTACCTGCCCACTTTGCATTAACTAGGCAAAAAAGCAGATATTGAGGGGGAGAGGAAACAGATTACATGTGATGATGGCTACAGAGAAGCAGGAATGACACTTGACAGCAATTTGTCGTCTTGGCCCAGTCCTAACCGTGGTTATATTTAGGAATGTATAGATCATCTTGTTTTAACTAAAAAGAAGTATCCTGACACCAAAAATGGAGAGGCAGGGCTTTTCCTCCCCCCTGCGGAGTTCAGAAGTGCTCAGAGCGCTGACAGAAAACACAGCTCTGGGTATTGTTTCTTTTCTCTGTGCAGTTGGTTAAGGTGAATCGTACAGGCCACTTCAGAAGATGCTCCGAAGTTGACAGTTTGGCAATGGAAAGCATGTGACATCTCTCTATAGTGCTGTCAATGTCTCTAAAACTAGCAATAGCTCAACACATGATAGGATGTGCGATTAGTATGTGATGAGACCTCAAAGTGGGAGGATTGACAGTAAATCCAGTAGAAAAAGTCTTGTGGATGCCTCTGTAAGAGGTGAGGAAGGTCTTGGAGGTCTTTGGACCTTTATAAGATGACCTGGCTGCAGTCAGTTATCTCCAATTCAAAGACGCAACGGATGAGATCTGGGAAAAGAGCAGTACATCTGCCCCTGCACAGAGTAGTTGAGTAGTCACGGAGCAATACTTGAGGATGGTAAAACAACACAGTACATTACACTTCACAGTATGGCACCTCCTTAGCTGTTCTCGCATTTCAGCAGGCTCGTGAGATGAGTGGTGAGAGTCCACTGCCCACCTGAGAGCGGCCATGGCATGGGTGATTCCCAGAGGGAGATTTTTTTTTCCAGTCTTGCTTCAGACTGCCTGGGCAATATGCTCCTCTTTCAGCCCAAGGTAGAAAGGCCTATTTTTGTTCACCAACTTCATAACAGCTTTCTTGTTGCTTGTGAATGTGTACTGGGACATCACAGGACACTGCTAAGGATTAAACAGTCTCATCCTTCCACAACCTTCCTCAATTGACATTTCTACTGTCTCTTCCTATTGGTTTCTATCCTGGCTTTACATTTAATCTGCTGTCCCCTTCTTAAAGTACATTGATAATACTTACAAATTATATACCTCCAATGTCTTTAAGGTACACCCTCCCCTTCTGAGATGTATTCAGCTTGTTATGAGCTTTATGTGGAGTCCACATGTGACATATCAAAAGACTAAAGGACAAATTTAATGTCCGTCAAGACAATGTAACCCCTTCTCCATCAAATCAGAATAACACAACATATGAAATGAGATTGTTTAGCATATTTGTGACTCTTTTAATTAGGAAGATGAATGGATTTTTTTGTGAAGACTAGAGAAAGGGACTCAAAAGGCTTCAGTTCATTTTCTAGCTCGGCTATAGAGTCTC
Source organism: Gymnogyps californianus (assembly GCF_018139145.2). Taxonomy (NCBI): domain Eukaryota; kingdom Metazoa; phylum Chordata; class Aves; order Accipitriformes; family Cathartidae; genus Gymnogyps; species Gymnogyps californianus. The sequence continues at coordinate 26,427,444 of NC_059478.1, read as the reverse complement.
TGTAGGATCCCAGACTTATCCGTGACCCGTTCTGTGCCCCAAATTCAGAATGAGGATGACAGTTTTCTTTCCTCCCATTTTCGGGAATCACTGTAAAGGCTGAGCTTTCCGAGGCAGCAGTCTACCTACATGTGCAGCACCAAGCGCAACCAGGGCTGTGACATCCACCAGCACTTCACACTACTGAGCACAGACGAACGATAATCACCTACCAGCTCTCAATATCCAGGGATGATTTATAATCATGCCTCCTTTCTTTCCCCAATGAGCTGATCCTGAGAGCTCCCCTCCTGCTAGCAGATCCCCTGCCTTAAAAAAGACTCTTTGTAGGACCTGGATTTTGTGAGTTTAAGCCCTGACACCTCCTTCCCCCAGAAAAATTTGCGGAGCCATGAAATCTTTAAAGTATTCCAACAAGTCTCGTATCACTTTACAAACTAATGCTAATGAGATCATAAGCAATTGACCAGAAACAAATAAATAATTCAAAATCTACTGCAAGTGTGAAAAGTATTTAAATGCTATTGATAAACTAATCTACAGGCTCCATTAGCAATTCAGTCACACAGCACCTGTATTGATCGGCGAATTTAAGCACACGCACAAAAACAAACCCCAAAAATACAGCAAGCAAAAGCTAGCTTGTTTAGCAGTGCTTTAGCAAGCAACTTCATTAACATTTGGGAGTTTACTGTGTCATTTGCTCTGGGAGTTTTCTTGCCTTGCTGTTTTATAGACTGTAGCAATAGCCTGAATGCTATATTTATGGAGTAGTTTTAACAAAGCTTATATATTTATCTGTAATATGGATTAGAAATCGTTTGGTCATTGCTCCTTTTAAGGCACCTACACATTGCTGAATTAGCTAATGCCACATGTCTACCCTCCAAAGTCTGCTTTTGGGCTACAGACAGTGTTGCTTCCTGATGTCCTGGCTTGTTCAGCCTTTTCCCTCACTGCTGGAAGTGTAACATGTTGAATTTCCTGCTAAAATACCTTTTTGGGTTATACATATAGCTGATGCTCATGCTGTGGACGCTACAGCATTCGCGTGGGCTTGGGTGGTGCTGGTGCAGGTCTGTGTATAGATGGACTCTGCAGGCTGCGGCTGCAGATGGAGCCCTTAGGAAGGGCTCAGCAGATCAGACACATCCACATGGAGCTACTCAGGCAACCAAACTTCTTCCATCTGCCTCAGGTGGCATGAAATGTCCCATTTGGCATGTCATGATTGCATGCCCCTCTGCACCCTAGCAGGTAGCCCTGCACCTCCTGCACCCAGCCTCTCCTGGCCCTAGGTCCCTCATTTTCAGCCCTTCCCGGCCATGAGACAGGGCGAGACTGTCACTTTGCCACCCTGGAGGAGGTGAGGGCTGGTGGCCCATCGATACAGCAGCGGAGCAGAGGTGGGGGCTGAACGAAGAGCGGCCCTTTCAGTGGAGGGAGTCTTTTCTTTTTTCCCTTCCTAATTGCGTAACACGCCGATCTCTTTAACTCAAGGAGCGTTTTGCAGCATCGGCTTCATTCCTGAAGACATTGTTGAAGGCTGGAAAAAAGCATCGGGCTCAGCAGTGGTCCTGACAGATGATATTTGCAGCTAGGCCTCCGTCTCCTCAATCCACCCTTAGGCTCAGCCAGACCTGCCAAAGCTCCCTTCTTTGCTCTTTCCCGCTGTCACCCAGCAGCCTGCATCAGGGCAATTACCAAAACAAATCAATCTTCTCTTGACAGTTCATTTACACTGAATTAATTTGGAATTAGAAACTGTTATTGCAATTGGCAGCTCCTGATATTCCCAATACAACGGGGCATCTGCAGGGAAAACAACTCTAGACCCCAGCGTTTGAATTAAAAAGGACAGTTCTTCCTGATTGAGATATAAAACCAGAAAGGATTTTTTTTTGCTCCAAGTTCTTGTTAGTTTTAGGCTGATGGCAGCAAATCTGGACCTGCGGTGTCCTAAATAAAACTTTCCTTATGGTGGTACATTTCTTTCTCACTCAGAGCAGTATTTCTAATACTGCTGCATAGGGATAAGACACCTGAGTCTTAATTTGCACCTTTCATATGATGTTGGAGCCCACAGTGCAGGGGCACATTGAAAGAGGCAGTCTAAGCAATCTTGTGCCCGTTTCACAGGTAAGGAAACTGGAACATGGAGAGGTTGAGAGGTGAATTTGCCTGATCTGGTTTTCCCCTCTGAAGCCCGCAGTCTGAGCTGCTCCCATCAACAAAATGTCCTGCTTTCCTTCCTAAAAAAAAAACCAAAACACAAACAACCCCCCCCAAAAACATACTTTTTTAAAAAAATTAAGCTTTCCAGTAAACATTTCAGAATCCTAAGGTTGATCACACAACATCACATGACTTGTTACACCCCCTTAATATATTTATTTACACCGCTGTCTGAGGGGATTTGACCTGATGTCTCCCGCTTCCGGGCACCTATGTATTCAGCTCTAGGATAACTTTAACTCTAGGATTTGCTTTAACTTTTAGTTAGCCCTGAAGTGGTCAGGCAGTTGGACTAGATGATCATTGTAGGTCTCTTCCAACTGAAATATTCTATTCTATTCTATTCTATTCTATTCTATTCTATTCTATTCGAACCTAACCTAACCTAACCTATAGGACTTCTTAAAATTGTTTACCAATTCACTGGGCCAGAGGAAAGACACACACACAAATACAGGGGATAAAAGATGCTAGCTTTGAGGTCTTCTCCCACCCCCTCTGATCCCTACCACCACCGTCACCGTCGTGTTTTGTTCAGGGCACTGGGAGTCCTTATTAGATGGACATTATGGGTAAGGTAGGCTGAGAAACATCTCTGGGACCTGATAACAGGCACCGAGCTGCTCAGCCAAGGCACGATGGGGGTGCTCTCTTCAGCACCTGGGAATTTTAGCATTGCAAACTGACAAACCAAAAAGATTTAAGGAGTATCCAGGGTCAAGCAGGAGCTGGGTGGTGGTTCGGAGGCTTTACAGCTGGACTGAAGGGCTTAACATGGCAATTGTGAACCTATGTCTCTTCATGCGTCTAATCACTGATCTGTTCCCTGCTCCACCTTTGCTAGGGCTGGGCATGCACCAGATTTCTTGGTTTCAGTGGGTTATTCTGAAATTCTGGTGTGTCCCTCTGCTCTGAAACAGAGCTGGAAAGTGTTCCCATGCAGGGAAAGGAGGAGGAAAAACAATTGTGTGGGTCTTAATATGTTGGTTCCTCCTGCCTTCTGTTGCCCCATCCCACAGCACCCGAAGTGCATGGGATGTATCTGCAACAAATACCCAGGACCTACAGCCAGTTCTTACACAAAAATCTGTGCTGTACCCCAATAGTTCCTTCACCCTGTCGATCATGGGCTTGTGAAGCGGGAGCCATAGATTGTCAGCATCCTCTCTCTGCAATTAAACATATCTAAGTGTATCCCTGTATAGTTTATCCCTAGTAGAATTCCATTTTATTCTTCTCGCTAGCTGCTACAGAAATCTCCGTGGTGAATTCCTGTGCCTTACCTGGATTCCTTCTGATCTTTCTAGAACATAAAATTAAAATGAAATAAAATGAAACAAAAAAATTTCAAATGAGACTATATGGTGCTGAGACCTACTCGTTTTTATGGGAATGAAGTACAAGAGCAGGCAAGCAGAAAGGTGTCAGAAATTCAGACACCTGAATTTCTGTCCTTCTTCTCATTTTATTGGAAACCCACAAACTGGCAAAAAAACCAACAAAAAAACCAACCAAACAAAACCCCCCAAATTCTCTACTAATCTTGCCCTCAGTGGGATTTTTTCACCGAAACTCAACTCAAGGAACCAACCTCAGGTATGTTCATGTCAACTGTGTTACCATTTTAAGCACATGCTGCAATTGCACACCCTCTGCATGCACGGGTGCTGGCAGCTCTCATTTGAGGGTTCCTCTGACATGTTCAGCCCAGCTCTCCCTGCCGCAGATCTGCTGAGCTGAGCAGCGATAGCGCCGGGCAGAATTTTATCCCTGGAAGGAACAGCATGACATCCCAGCCCACCCCATCACGCTCTGCATACGCAGCCCTAATAACATGGTACACCTGGTTCTGCCACACGCTGGAGACCCATGCATTTACACCAGCCTCCAGGCAGGGGAAAGGAGTGCAGGATCAGGCACCAAAAGCCTACAGATACATCCAGCAGCATCTCTCTGTGCTTTGGGATCTCACAGTCAGCCTGGTCTTTTCTGCCAGCATCCAAGAGGCTAGAAATACTGAGGGGCTCATGCCCCAGCTCCAGCTCCAGGATATATTTACTTAAATCTCTCCCTGTGCCAGAGTGGCTTCCTTGCAATGCTTAACTCCCAGTGTCTTTGTTGGGATCTAAGCCCATACTTACATTTCAGCAGATGCCTAAACACTGTCTTTAATACAGATGCTTTGCTGAATAGGGCAGTTGGAAAAGCTTCTGCTTTGCACCAGCAGAGGATCTGGCCCACAGGCTATCAGGCATATGGCTAATCACAACAATGCCGAATTAAGCTATTTAAATTGCCTATGGAATGCCAGAGGGTCCACGTGCTTTTTTTTTCCTTGGTAAAAGTCCTCTTTGTTATTATTCTGATGACCAACTTGGGCTGCTTTGCTTTGTCATTTTTAGTCAGTCCACAAATTCCCTGAGCTATACAATTTATGGTTTTATCACCCGTTCCTAAGCTTTGCTACCCCGTCTCTCCTGCATCTCAAATACTTCTCCCCTTTAAATAAACCTGCTTCATTTTTTTTTCATAACTTTCCAAAGCAGATAAAAAATTCTTGAATTTCTGAAACATGCAAACTGATCACTGTGGCATTAAGAAATCTTAAGAAGACTTATTTTAAGGGGTTTTATTAGGGAAATTCCTGCTCTTTAAGATATCTGTACGGTTGTCAAAAGCAGTCACTTTTGCAGATGTTGGGGCTTTTCTTACACTAATCTCCGAGGAAAGCCTGAGCCTCAGAGATCACTTAGCAATTTTTAGATTTAAGGAGATGAGAAGAAAAAGCCAGGGAGCTGGTCCCTCTTAGGGTCAAGTCTTATTTGAATTCAGAGATCTCTTCGTCTAACATGCAACAGTGTCGTTAAGATGACGGCTAATTAATGCAAGATGACTTCAAGAGATTGCATTGAAAAAGAAAAAAAGAAAAAAAAAAAGTAACCTAAAGAAAAACCAAGCCTGGCCCCTCCCCTAGGAGAAGCAACACCACAAAACTCTGTTTCCACTGGCTCACCAGCAGCAAACCATCACCAAAGCTAAGAGCCTGCTAAAACTAGTCCTTACCCAGATCAAGGGTGGGCTGGATGTAAAATGTTTTCAGATGTGCACCAGCTCTTAGATATTTCTCAGTGGCCAGGCTTCTATCTGTCCATCAATCACAGTAATGCCACCCTTCATTTTTGTCTCTTAATGTAAAGGAATTAGGCAACCGTCCTTATTTTGGATCTCTATTAGTTCTGTATTTGTAATTTGGCAAGCCTTTAACACCTTTTTAAGCTTGAAGAGCACTAAGCCAGATCTGTTCTTCTCTAATCACATCAGCTTATTTCTGATTTCCAGAAATTACAAGGAACAGAGCCAGGGGAAAGGCCAGGGTCTGGTGTAAACATGCAATGCAGGGCTGTCCCTGTCCCTCTCACCGCCACCAAACCCTCTGTCCTTGCTCCATCGAGAGGTACCTGCCTCCAGTGGGAGCCATTCCAGGGAAGCGAAGGCAGCACCTTGCCCCTCTGATCAAAAGCCATATCCAATGCACTTGATACTCAAGGCACTTGGGAATATCTGCTCCTGACCCAATCCCTGCAAACAGATGAGCTGCTCAGACTGTCAGATAGCTTACTAACCCCATCCTCCTCCTCCTCCTCCTTTTTTTTTCTTTTTAAAGCAACACAGATTAAAGGAAGCGTGTTTCCATTTGGTATCCATTTGCAAATTAGCCATAGCTCCCTAACATTAGTGTCATTAGGTATTTTTCTCCTGCCTCTTCCTTTTTTCTTCTTAGCCTATCCAATCGAGTTGTTTAAAACAGAACAATAATACATACATATACATAGTAATTGTATATATGTATATGTAACATTTAAAACCAACCCCGAACTATGCCCAAATGTATATTTCTCCCTGTCTCATAAGTCCTTTAATATCTGATTAATGTCTATTTTACTCCTTCCCCCAGAGTATTTAGTGTGTGTCTCACTGTATAAATCTGCATATATTTTGCAGATCTAGTGGAAGAACTGAAAAAAGCTCTATTGGTCTGACTGCAAAAACTTGCTCAGAGGAGCCAGGTCAGATGATGGGAGGAGTTTTGCAGTAGAAGGCAATGACGTGTCCATGTCTGGGGTGCAATCTAAGCATTAATTAATTACTATTAATGAGGGTATGAATTTTCTGGTGTAACATTGACATAATGTATTTTTCTTTCTCTTGGAGCAGGGTAGGATTAGTACTTCCTAGTGTGGATGTAGCTATGGTATAATTTAGTAGCAGTGATTTCTTAGGTCAATCCTGATACAGCATGATGGAATTTGTGTAGACAGTGATACCCCTCTACATGATCCAATGATTTCATGGGGAGGGAAGAAGCACTCACATGTGTGTGCTGACATGTGAAGTAATACACGTTTGTGTGTCTACAGTACACTATGGACTGTAGGGAATTGGATTTTCTCTGGAGGTTGCTGCTTGCAGCGTAGATCTCAAAAAGAAGCTCTGATCTTTACGCTGTTGATATTTTCAGTGCCAGCCTTTCATTAAATGATTTGTTCCCTTCAATATTATTGGCCTGATTCCCTCTGTGTCATTTTGAAAGGGCCTGATCCATTGCTCCTGGATCAGAAGAGAGGCAAAGACTGCTCCTGACTGCCCTGGGCCTTCACATCTCTAGATGTTTTGTTCAGCCGCTTAGCCAGTTTGTGCTATAGAGAAATGAATGGCCACATTGAAAATTTCTTGATCAATTCGGCCAGCAGCTACCTTGGCCCAGCCTGTGAGATAACTCTACATGGCCCATGGGTTGCTTATGGCCAGAAATGTACATGATGACAAAAAAAGCAGATCAGGTATGAAATAACATCCACACTTGGGCTAGGAGTGTAACAACAAGCTGAGTTACTGTTAACGTTACTGGTAATAATTAATGGTCATCCTGTGACAAGCCAGCATTTAGTGGTGAACAATAACTCCTCCTTGCACAGCAAAAAATTCTTAGCTGATTTGAGTTTTTTATATCATTGTGATAAGCATAGTTTTAAAGCCTGCCATATAGCAGCTTCTTCAAAATGGGGGATTTTGGAGTCCCCAGCTCTGGGAATGTGGATGCTCCCATTGACGAACACTTAGTGGTCCCACCATAACATCTTTATTGTTGCTGCTGGATCTGACCTCATTGAAACTACAAAGTAGTTTCACATTTCCTTTGTTTTATGACTGCAGACATCGCTGAACTTCCTGCCTTTCCTGTAGAAACCTGGTGATTCACAGAGGGTTTTTTTTCAATCACAGGTCAGCAGATGATCAAAACTGAGTGTGTACGAATGAAGGAAAAATCCTAGGAGCTATTGATGATAGTAATTATTTCAGCTTTTGGAATAAAACTGTCTTTAGTTTTCATTGCCTCTGGTGTCATCTGTGGGAAAGTCTTCGTAACACTTCTGGGTTCTTCGACCTCTTTCTTCTTTGCCACTAAAGATGGGAGATGAATCAAAATGAGCTGAAATGATGTAACCTGGAGCTCCTTATAGAAGAAACAGCAGTTTGGAGGAGACCCGCGATCAGGCTTTCCATATAAGAGAAGGTTTGGAAGACCAAAATGAGCTCAGCTCTGGATGGAGTAGAAGTGATGAAGAAAAAACTTCAATTCTAGAAATATGGTGTGTTTGCATGTAAAACCATACTCTGCACAAACTGGTGCTCCATCTGTTCAATGCAATTTCACACATTGCTAAATCTAACCCTACAGTAATAAATTAGAGAAAATATCTCCAAAATTTTATTCACCAGCAAACTCCTATCTGTGCTGTCAACTGAGCTCCACTGCACCAATAAAAGTTTGAGGTGAAATCAGTTACTTTGGGTATCTCTCCTCTTGTGGGTGGCTTCAGGGATGTTCCTCACTCCCACATCATCCTCATACGTGTATGAGGGTGGATTGTAGATACTGCAGAGGTCACTGGGGAAGTACAGCCAGCTGCAAATATTCCCATTTTCTAAGTCAGGTTCTTAATAACAATTGCGAGATTACTTTAGCCGTTACACAGTTTTTAAGCCATTTTAGATACCTTCTTACTTGTTTCTTGGCTGTACTTGGCACACCCGAGACCTATAAACTCATTTTTATACAAATGCAAACCAAGATTTCCCTGTATTCATGTGACTCCCAGGCAGGAGGCTTTAAGATAAATACAGATGTTCACAAAACTCGCAACAAAATCACAAGTGTTGGCAGGCATTAATTCCATACAAAGAAACTCCACTGTTGCCCTTTTCCACTTGCTTGTGCTACACCCCAGAGTGGGAAATTCTGATTGTCTCCATGACAAATTATGTCTGGCTGTTGTTATTCTGCAGGCATCTCTTCCAAGGGTAACACAAACCCTGATGGACTTTTCAATGACCTTTATGGTCAGACTCCAGAACACTCTGACCATCAGTAGAAGAACACTCCACCACTTCATGGGTCCTTTTCTTCAAAGACTGAACTCTTGGCAAACATCTGTCTCTAAGTCCCCACAGCCCTTCTGCCAAAAGTCTGCCATCAACTTTTTAATACAGGGCAAGGAATAGTCTAGGAATTATCCTCAGACACCGTAAATCCCTTGACCACTGAACTGCTCCTAGCATTACTTAAAATCTTTAGCCTTTTAATAAATAAGTTAATAAAAACAAACAAAGAAAATAAACCACCGGAGGTGAGTGAGGTGAAAGGACGTGATGGAGGGTGGTTTTACCTGTCACTGCACCAGGCTGGGTGTTGATGAAGTCAAAGACTTACAGAACACCTAATAGATGTACAGAGATAAAATGAAAGAGGAGAGAACACAGCGCTGTCAGTTCATCTCTGAGCCAGGATAAATATTAACATTATCAGACTACTGTGAAAAATCCCAGAGAGGGATTACAACCAGAGATTCCTTAGAAGAAGCAGGGGGGGGAAAAGAAAAGAGAGAGATAAATGGATGCCTTTCTGAATGCTCTGAAGGCAGTGAGTAACACTTTCTCTCAACACATTGTCAAGATCTTTCACAGAGCAAACAGGGGTTTCATTTCACAGCCTCTTCTCCCTACTCAAGGGCCATGGGTAGATCCTGGAAAGAAAGAGGATTTTGGAAACTTGTCAAGTAGCAGGAGGGGTTTTCAATTGGTGTTTGAAAAAGGACTCAGTGAAACCTGATCTTGTGTTATCACAAGCACCACTTTCCTTTCCAGCCCCTGCACCCGCGCTCTCTCGTTCGCCTTCCCCCAAGATCTCCTGTCAAAGGGAAGTTCAGGAGAAGTATGTAGGGTGACAGTGTCAGGTTTTGGCACGGCCTTCGTAATGGAGTGAACAAGATGCTCACGGGCTGAGGGCCGTGGGTGATGCACATCAGCAGCTCTCAATTGCTTTAGCAGGTGCGTGGGCAGGTCTTTCCCCCAAGTGCCCTAGGATTGCTGTGCCCTCCAGCCAGGAGCACCTCAGCTGCAGATCCATGCTCCAGCCTAACCAGCTCCGGAGCTCCAGCCCTGACTTCAGAGCTGTGTTTTCATCATTTCTGCAGTGAAATCTGCTTCCCCTGCTCTGCCTTGCTACAGTTCACCACCAGCTCTGCTAGCATGACTGTTCCTGGGACTGGGCTGGGAACCAGGTAATCAAATGGGTCCAGGTTAAGAATTAACCCTTACCCATAACCCTGGGTTATTACTAACCTAGATCATGTCAAGATGGGGAGGAAAAAGCTGGGTGAGGAGGAGAGTTCTTATATTGCCCTCACACTGCAGGATAACTCCACAGCTACACAACCCAAAATCCAGAATTATTCATCAAATCAGCAACCAGAGACTAGCTGGGCACCCAGGAGGTATATTAGTATTTGAGCCAGCTACCAACAAAGCACAGAACGGTGTCTGTATGAGGAACAATTGCAGTGACTGGGTTTCCTCATCTCTGGAAAAGAAATTATTGAGGAGGGAAGTGATAAAGATAAAATAGGCTGAGAAAGGGAAACAGAGAATGGTTGTTCACCTTTTCTCCCAGTACAAGAACTGGGAGGCAGCAGCTGAAACTTGCAGGTGGCAACTCAGACCAGCTGAAAAAGGAAAAATAATTTTTCACCCAAAGCCTGTTTTGTAGAGCTCTGTAGAGCTCCTCGCCACTGGACATTGTGAATGATCAAAGGCAACTGGAGAAATTAATGGAGAAAATAAATTCATTTTGGTTACATTGGGAAGTCCCTTGGCCACATATCTAGGCCTTGGGAGAGTATTCTGGTGAAGGATCACTATGAGTTTGTGGTGTGGCATTCCTTCATCAGCATTCACTGCTGGCCATGGCTGGAGACAGGATGCTGAGACAGATCAGCCTTTGCATAGATATTGGCTACATTTATTGGCCGTTGAAATGACTGGTGGAAATGGCACTGTCATTTAACATAGCACTAATAGATAACATGTTCATGTCCACAGCCCTGCCAAAGTCCAGATTTCTCAGCAGTTATTCTGACTGATGCTAAAACTACCAGGTCCAAGTTTTCAGCTCAGTGGTGAAGCTAGGGATGGACGGCCAGAGCCCGACTCCCACGTCCTCCAAATCCACGGCTGGCAATGCGCTCCCCACTGATAAATGAAGATCTGGCTTTCCAAGAGCCGCTGTGCTCATACTGATCATTAATCTGAGCAAAGACCTAGGGCTGATTTTCCTAACTGCTGAGTACAGACGGGCCCTACTTAAGCCAAAAGGAGCTGTGAGCCTTCGGCGTCCAAGAGAATGAGGCTGAACTGTCAAAATCTCCTCTGCTCAGAAACTCTGTGGTACTACAGAGTCAGCTACCACCAATTTGCTGCCTGGTTGTGGCTGGGGAGCCAGGCTGTGCACAGAGCACGAGTCGGGGCTGGGGATGCTCCAGGGGCTGTCAGGACTGTGCCATGTACCTCCAAAAGTGGTGGCAATGCAAAGGTGGTAAATCCTATTCCAATGAGCATCTTGTGGAAAAGGGGCTTCTTAGCAAAGGAGGGCTTGGTGGGGGTGGGGACCTGCATTGAGACCCCACAGCCTCACATCTAGGGAGGGTTGTCTTCAGGGTAGCATGACAGAAGCCCATTCCCCATCAGTAAGAAAGAAAATATCCCCCCTGCAGTTTGTTTAGTGCTGGACTGGGCACAGCATTAACCCCACAACGCAGATTTTTCTCCCTCACGCTCCTCCCAGAGAGGAGGGCTGACGGGCATTTTGTAAAAATCCCCTCCTTCTGTATTTACTTCCTAACCCAAATGCCAGGAGACGGTCGACAGCTGGCTTAAATCTCTGCAGCTCAGGAGATCAGCCCTCCCTCCCCCCGCCTTTTCTAATAAAAATTAATTTATTATGATCCAGAGAGTTGAAATTAATCTGCCTCCGGAGAGGCTGTGTCTGGCGAGGCCCAGTGAGGAGGGAGGCAGAGGGCTCTGGAGGGCACATTAACAGTATTGTTGTGCTTAATGTTGTGTAGCCGCAACATCTGCTAATTTAATGCACGAGCAGCCAGCTGCCTCCGACAGCTCCTAACAAGAAGTGGGCAGTGGGGAGAGGGGAAGCAAGGGCAGGTTTGCAAGCGGGTGGTGTGAGGGGCTGGGGCTGCTCTCCAAGCTCCCTACTCCAGATCCCGTGTGATGACAGCGTTTGCTGATGTGCCCGTGATTAAATCCTTGGGGGATCGCCCCAGCATAGACCTGCTTGTTGCTCCTGCGGTCAGGATCTGGGTGACATCCAAGCTCTGCGAGGGCAATGGTGAAGGGGACACTGGTGGGTTGAAAGCCCCATTTCACCCTCCATCTGATGGGACAAATGCAGCATGGAGCGAAGCACGTGCTCTGCTTAGTCCTGCTGCACCCAGAGCAAATGGAGTGAGGGATGGACATCAAACCGAAACCACATGGAGATGGTGTAAGGGAAATCACACCTGCACCGAGACAGGTTTGGTGTTACTCCCAAGCATTTCGTCCAAGCAGTGGGTTCTTGCGAGCTATTTTTGCAAAAGCTTCTTTTGATTCTTCTTTTGCCAAACGAAAGAAACTTAAAGAGGAGAAAAAACCCACCAGCCCTCAGATGACAAGAAAGGTTCCCCACCTATGGGATGATAATCAATGTAAAGTTGTTCAGCAGCATCATGAAAGCAATGTCATCATCTGGGAGTCGTGTGGCTGGCAGATCTCTGAGCCGGGTACAGTGAGCCTGTGTAAGTAAATACGGAAATTTGTTGGCGTCTCCAGGCTTCACTCCCTGGACGCCTGGGTGCACGTGGACCCCCACGCAGCACAGGCACCTGCAGGGACCTCAGAGGCTGCCCTGTGCAGGGCTCAGACCAACGCGGGCTGGGGGATGGCTCGGAGGTTTGCACAGGACCCAGGAGTGAAGCAAGGCGAGTCTCCAGCTGCAAACTTTAACATGTTGGCACTGCAATGAGGGAGGAGTTTTTCAACTGTTACAGCAGTGGGAGAAGGCTGCAAAATTCACTTGCAGATCTTGCTGTGGGAGGAAGGAAAGGCAGAGGGGAGGTTTTGAATCCTCTCATGAGATGAGTTGCTCCAAGAGTGAGTCCAATCTCCTTTCATAATCACACCCAGCAATGCCTGTGTCCATGCCAAGTCTCCATCGTTTAGAAAGGGCCCAAGGTCTGACTCCATGCCTCCCATCGCCAGAGGATCCAGCACACACTGGGAGATATCTGTCATTGGAGAAGAAGCCAAGGTTGGGCAGCACTGATTTCTACCAGGAAATGGAGAAAGCCCTAGGGGTTTGAAAACTAGGAGCAAAGAAGCCACGGCATGTTCTCTGATACATGGTAGTGTTGCACAGGAGACTTGGGACAGGTTACCTTGCATCAGCTGCTCTGCAGCAACTGCCTGTGGACAGGCTCTTACCCTCAAAAAAGGTGATAATTCAAAGCTGCTCACTATGTTGTGGAGGAGGAATCAAGATTCATATTTAGTACCTGCTGTAGGAAACAGCCAACGGTAGCTCCACAAGGAGAGTGGATGGGAGAAGCCACGGCTGTGACACCCCAAACAGTCGGACTGCTCATACCCATGTGGTGAACCCCTATAATAATATGAGGTTCTTGGTCCTTAAAACTAATGGGACACCCCTGTGTCCCTTGGGCAGAACAATTTCAGGGCCCTGACAGATCCTGCCTCCAGGTGAACCGAGAGCAACACAGAGTGGGAAGAGATACTGCATTGGGCTAAAAGAATATGGTAAACCTCTTAGGGAAGGGAATGAAATGATTTTTCTCAAATAACCAACATAAGGATTTGAAAATGAACATCTCAGTATTAATTTAATTAAAGCAGCATGCTGCTGTTACTTATAAACCTAGAAGAATCAGTCTGTTTAATGGGTTCTCAGCTAATCAAAAATTAATTAAGCGTTTAGTAGGGATTCCAAATCCCTGAATTGGATTTAAAGAAGCCTGTTTCCATGTCTTTTTCAAGTGTTGCTTGTTTTACTATAACAGGAGACATGTTTGATTGTGCAGACCTCCCATTATCCCTGGCTTGCAGGTGATCAGCCTTGAAATTCATTCTTATTAGTTGATAGCTTCTCCGTTCCCCAAAATGACTGTGACAGAGCATCACTAAGTCTCTGTGAGCCCTAAAAGAGGGCTCAGAGCTTTCCTTTGAGCATTGTGCCATGCATCTCCTCACTAGTTCACAGGTGATAAAGAATGAACAGCGGAGTGGGGCTGAGAATGGGGAAATCTCCCCCTTATTTATGAGGCTTTTTGGTTATGCAGTGGGGAGTGGCAGTCCATTAGATGGGCTCCTTCCCTCCACATCTCTGCTTACAGATGTCCTAATGCCTTTGCTCTCAGTAAATATTACTTATTGCACCCTTATTCCCTCTCTCAACCCCTTTCTCACCACTCTACAAGACAACATCCACCACTGAGTGATGGAGTCCACTCACCTGCAGGCAGCAGCTACTGTAGCCCAGTCCTGAGCTGGATGAAGATGACTTTCAATAGCAATGTGTTTCAGAAACACCCTTTACCCAGTCCCTTCTCTCCCTGCCCCTTGCCCCCACCTCTCCCCCTGCTCACCACCCATGTAATCCCTTCTGTCTCCACGCAGAAAACAACCCCAGGGAGCAGATCCGGCTGAAAAGCAGCCCGTCCATTGAAAAGCAAAAAAATACAATAAAATGTATTTTAACTCCTGTCGGTTCTCCAGTCCATTTCTCAGTGAGAACAGCAGGGCGGGCAGACGGCGCCCGGGAAGGAAGGCTGGTGCAGAGGGAGATGTGGTGCTGCCTGAGCCAGCTGCCTGCAGTCACTGCTCATCAAACCACGGCCCCGAGCCTGCAGCTGGAGACAGCTCGATTTGCCTGTCATCTCTGGAGATCTTTTTTTTAGCTATTCAGCATGCTGACGATGTAAATAATACCAATAATAATAATTAAAAAAAAAAAAAGAAATTAATCAAGTGTCAGGCAGGATGCAAAATTTTCCTGCCTCTTTTTTTGGATGGGGGGTAAGGGGTGGAAACTTAATAATGCTCTACCTGAACCCCTTAAAGCACAACATCTTTGAAGTAGCAAACTGGCAAATACACTCAATCAATTATAAATGAAATAATCTTCTTAAAATATTAGAGATTTGGGTGCTAAGCAATACTGGAAGATTACGGAGAGAAAATCAGTTTTAGAGCTTCCTAAAGTGACAGAAAGAGAATAATCGGAAGAAATGGTGAGAAGTTTAAAACGATTATGTAGATTTGTGTCAGTGAAAATGTCCCAGCAATCCTTAGCCGATCTCTCGTACGCTGGAAATAGATTATGTTCAATCCTTTCTTAAAGGGGCAGGTTTCTTTCAAGTGTGGGGGTAGTTTAATTTTTACTTTGTTTTATTTTTCTGAGCACCTTTGCGTTATTTTTAACCTCCAAATGAGGCTGGCCCCAAGGGCATGTCTGTGTTTCTTTGCCTTGCTGTACCGGAGCTGCACACACTGGAGCAAAGTTTGGGGTACACTGATGGGTATGGTAAGCCCCATCTCCACCTCGCAGCGTGACACTCTGCACAGAGCAGCCACCAACTGGAAAGAGGTATCGAGCCTGCGATATCCAGAGGAGCAGGGCACTCAGTCCTGCTTCTGCTTGGGCCAGGCAGATACGGAGAGATCTCATAAAAAACAATTGGTTTTCCCCACTGGAAGACACCTCTGAAATCAAGATTACATCCTTCCTTACAGGGAACAAACGCTTCTTGAACGACCCTGGAAAAACTGAGGTACCCAAGTTTGAGCAAGACTCACTCCCTGTCTTCCTGTGGCACGAGCAGCACCAAAAGGGGAGAGCAGACACCCAGGAAGGGAACAGGAGGACACAAGGGGCAATTTGACCCTGGTTTTGACACAAGCAGGTTATGGAGAGTCTGCACTGCTTTTCCTTTTGTTGGTGTTGCGATTAAGATCCCATCTGATCCTTTACTGGCTCTGCATTTCACATTTAAAGCCTCAGTGCAGATTGTTGGAATAATTTGGAGCTTACCCTTCACACACTCATATGCTTTTTAACACAACCTCCAAATATATCCCCAGCACAAAGGACTACATGACCTGGAAAACAGCTATTCCATACAATCACCTTGTTTGGTTTCATCACACGCGCCGCTTGGGTTTGAGATACAAGCCCAGGAGACCTCATGCCCCCAGCTGTGATGCTGGCATGGGTGTGGGGAGGAAACTCCGGGAGCCAAGAGAGGAGGGCAGGAGACCATCAACCCCCCAGGACCTCAGTGCTGGGGTTTGCAGTCAGAAGCAAAAGAATAATTCAGAGGAAGAAATTAAAATAGAAAAAAGGCACGTCAACGTCAGGGCTGCTTTTAAAGATGGTGCAATTAAGCTGAGGGGTTGGTGAGAGCTGTTGTTAATTGATAGCAAAGGAGAGGAAGCTGTCTCCGGGGAGAAGTAGGTAATGCAGGTAATCTTCAGAGAGGATTTGCCTAAAGAGATGGAGGTTTGGGAACGGAAATTCCTGGAGTCAAGCGGGGGTGGAAGAGGAAGATGAAATCTGGTTTGTCAACAGCCAGCAAGCAGATGTGGAGCCACCAAAAATCAGCCAGGCTCTCACTTCAGACCCACACATCAGTTCATCTCTGGAGTCATGGATATTTTCAGTAGGGGAAAAAAGCTTTTTTTCCCAAATCAGATACTTTTAATCACAAAAAAAAAAAAAAAGTCATCTTTTTGACAAAGTGCTTTTTTTTCACTTAAACAAGAAAAATCATTATTCTCGTGTTTGGGCTTTTTTCCCTTCATCTGCTTATTGCTTTCCTTACCTTTTTTGCCCTTACTTCTTCCTTTCCTGAGGGCCCAAGTGAAAAACCAAACAAAGATAGAAAAAAATTCCCAAATGAAAACCTTTCCTAGAGGTGCTTGCAAAAGGTAAAAGTGAAAAGCTTTCCTAAAAATGCTTGCAAAAAATAAAGGTGAGCACAAAACAGGATTTTTAAAAGGTCCTATTTTTCAGCATCTCTGAGCACTGGAGGTGTTT
The DNA here is from genome assembly GCF_018139145.2 of Gymnogyps californianus. Lineage (NCBI taxonomy): Eukaryota > Metazoa > Chordata > Aves > Accipitriformes > Cathartidae > Gymnogyps > Gymnogyps californianus. The sequence continues at coordinate 26,410,709 of NC_059478.1, read as the reverse complement.
TGGGGGAATTTGGGGGTCATTCCAAGTTACGGCCACTCTCTGTGCTGCTCACCCCCTGGATGCCCGTGGCTGCTGTGGTCTCACCATCTACAGCAGCTTCCCCAGAGCAACTTCATCTAATCCCAGCTCTCCCCGGGGATTCAGACAGTCGGAAATAACAGCCCTTACCTGTCGCCGATGGAGAGGGTAGGCAGAATTAGCTAATGTTTGTAAAGCTCTTAGCAGATGACAGTGCTGTTGTGTGGTACTACTCCCATATTATATCTGGATGCTGCTTGATAGTCAGGCATGGAATCAATTTTTGAATAATGGATATTAAAAACGTCAACTATGACACCCAGCCATAATGCCTGCCACGCGCTGAGTGCCTATATATTGTTTCACACACTTAATATACAGTGGAGGCACTGTAATTACTCTTTGCTAATCCCCACACTTTATAATCTGCCCATACGTACAAAACCTGGCCGCCTCTTCCCACCTCTCTGCAAAGATTTCAGAGCACAAGCTGCACCTAGCTGTCACTGCGCTAAGACACCACTATTTTTTTTCTCCAAAATATTGTGAATTGCCAAGCAAAGATTTACTAATTGCACTTATCTGGATCCCTAGGCCTGCTCTGAGCCTGCATCTATTACCAGCAGTCGCTTAGCATCAGCAGGATGGAACAAGTTGTCTATCCAGAGAGCAAAAGGCAGAGCTTTCCTTGCAGAGGCCCTCAAATAAATACCGTCAGAAATGATGCACAAAGGAAATATGTTTCTTTGCAGGATAAGCTGTGGGGAACGTGGGCACAGAGGGCTCAGTCTCAGATTTAGCCATCTGAAAACTGAACATGGAGTCTAAGCAAATCTAGGCAAGTTGTCTAGACTTTGTTTATAGTTACTTGGGCTTTGAGCCAACTCCTGCTCTCAGTCTTTCCTGTCAGTTTAGGGAGATTCACCCTGTTTCTGCTAGACCCGTCCACTGATATACATGAGGCGTAGGTGAGGTCAGGACAGGGACACTGGGGGTAGCTAGGACGTGACCATGAACATGCCCAGGCTGGGAAAGAAGAAGAACCTTTTCACCAAGAGAAATAGTTTGAAACAGCCCTTCCAGTTGGAGCAGAAGGGCTTGAAACAACCAAACTAATCTTCAGGTTGAGCTTGATGGGATGATGGGAGGGATAACAGAATAATTTAGATGGGTAGGGACTTGTCCAGCCTCTAATACAGCCTCCTGCTCCAAACAGGGTCACCTTTGAGGTTAGATCCAGCTCAGTGTTATATCAGGTTCCCCAGAGCCTTGTCCAGCTGCGCTTTGAGTATCTTCAAGGATGGAGATCCCACAGCCTCTCTGGACCCGTTTACAGTGTTGACAACAGACTGCACAATGTGATGCTTGCACACAAAGAAAGATGCCCAAGAAGCCAGGAGGTCCCAGCCTGTACCTCTGCAGGGCTCCTTCTCCTTCAGAAGCCCAAACCACTGGATGCAGGAGAAGGTGGCCAGAGAAGGAGCATGGCTATTCAGAAACCCTTCACCGCCAGCTGGTGAACCCTTCACTGTTGTACATGGACTTCCTAGAGCAAGGCTGTGCTGGCCTCAAAGAACAAGGCAACGCAGAGACAGGCATCTTTTGCTGGATTTTTGGATAGGCCTTTATACTAATGCATGGATGGCAGGTATGGCAGTGGAGGGGGAGGGAAAGGGGAGAAAGCCCAAAATATCAGCCTCCATCTGCCTCTGTCCAGCTCACCTGACACCCCACTCTGCTGCAGGAAAGGGGTTGTGCATCTGCCACCCCTTCGGAAAAGTCCCTGTCTCTCCTCCCAGTCCTCCTCCATCTCATTGCCTCCAGGCAGCAGCACAGGCTGCAGAGGGACTGCTATTAGGGAATATAGCTTTATTAATTAGATCCAGGCCCAGTTTCCTCACAGGAGAAGGAAATTACCTGTGCTTGAGCTGAGCAGGAAAAGCCTCTTTTCTGTTCTTATTGCACATTTCATCTCCCCCTCCACCCGTGGGTTTTGTGCTGTGCCAGGACCGCTGCGTGGACAGATCCTGGCTCCCGGCTGGAGCTGGGGCACCGCGACATCCCTGCCCACCGCATGGGACACCGTGCAGGGGGAAATGCTCCTGGAGCCAGCTTCAAGAGCTGCAGTGACAAAAGGGACTTTCTGCCAACAAGGCAGAAAAGGCAGAACTTTTCTGGCATGGTGGCTGGATTTTGCCCCTCAAGCTCCGTCTCAGACAACTCCCCACTCCTTGAAAGTATTAGGACTCAAATGAGGTCAGATATGCCACTATAGGTCAGGCAGAGCCACAACACTGATGACCTGAAGGCTCAGATATAAAAGAAAGGGGCCTTGAGGTAGCCTTTGCTTACAGTCACCCTAGATATAAAACCCCAGTTGGCTTAGAAAACAACCTGTGGGTGTCATGCATGGCAACACCATAGAGGTATCACCTCCATCTCAAAGCAGGTGTTTACTTGCACATCGTAGAGGTAAACTGAGGCATGCAGCAGTGGAGAAAGAACTGTAAGTTGGACCCAAAGCCTGAGGGCTTCATCTGCCACCTGCCCTCTTTTCTTTTTAGTGGGACTGCTTGGATTTTTGTATTATATCAGTTAGGGGCAAGCCAGGTATAGACTGGGGCCCCAGGATGCTGCATGCTGACACACCGCAGAAAGCCAGTCCCTGCCGAAGTGTCTCTCATTCCCCAGCCATACTGATGGAGCAGGGGTCAGAGAAAAGAGAAACCTTCTGTTTGCAAGAAAGTCACAGTTTAAAAAGAAAAAAACACTTTTACAAGCCTGTGCAAAATGTGCCGCTTCTGCATGTGCTCTGCTCTCTGTGTTCAGCCTCTGCATCCTTAAAGTTGCTTATGGGGTTAGCCCAGAGTTGCAGCAGACTAACACCACTAGGTCTTGGTTCACAGCATCTGAAGATCCAGCTTGCTTTATTTTAAACCTAGGGAGGGCTGGGAAAGCAGGCTGACACCCACCCACTCGAGATTAATGATATCAGCACCGTGACTCCCCGTGCACACACGGCATGGTCTGCCGCCTGCCGCGCCCGGAGCCAGCCGGGACCTGTGCCAACCTGCCACGCACAGACCCGGCATCGTGCCCCCAGAGCTCTGCGAACCGAGCGAGACAGGCAGCACGCCAGCCTGAAACGGCTCTGAGCCCAAAACTCGATTATTGCTTAACTTTCCTGCCAAGCCTCCAGGTCCCTCTGTGCTAAATCATTCCCCATCGATCCGTTCCCATTATAAAGCTCCTGTCTCCCCCACGAGCATGCGACTCCATACGACTCGACTTCCAGCACAATTGAGCTCGGACCCTAAAAATCAATACTGCAGCAACCCAAGGATCAGAGGCCAATGAGGTCTTTAACAAACGTGTCTGGTGCTCTTGACTTGAGTAGGCTTCAGCCTACTTTGAGGTCCTTTCTGATCCATCATGGGTTTGTTCAAGTTGTCATAAAGCAAATTTGCAGTCATTGATCCAGGCAGAATGAAGTTGTGAATATCAGATGGGGGAGGGAGGGAGGAGAATAACCCTAGAGAAAGAGTTTTAATAGCTTATAGGCAACACATGTCTGAGCCAGAGGAAAGCAAATTAGGAAAATGCAAACGAAATAAGCTTTTTCTATTTTTTTTTCAGCCTTTCTTCCCTCTGGAGAGGGAAGCTGCCTTGGCTCTTAAGAAAAACAAAAGGAAACAATAAATATTATTAACTATAATATAGGGCTGGGTTCTTTCTAATATATGAGGGCTACGGCTACATATATTTGAGATACTATCCATAAACCATGTTATATAAGGATAATTTATAAATATCTAGAAAATAACAGGCCAGACCCTTCTCTGCCATGAAACCATGTGGCTCTGCTGAAGCCAATTCAGCTCCTGCCAGCAGACAGGACCCAGGGAAACTCATTTCAGAGCAAAATAACTGAAGAAAGAGGAAAGTTGCTTTCCATAAAGTGCGATTCTGATGACAAATGACCCAACCACCTGCAAAATGTATTAACGAGGCTTCGCTATGCAACAAATTGCACAAAAGCCAATTGAATTTAATATAAGGGTCATTCATCTCCCTGGCTTTTTGTTACTTTTAATTCAGCTCCAATTTTTTTCAAAACTCATTAAATGAAACATAATCAAAATTCACATTTCTGTACTTTTCTTTTAAGTCCAAATTAGGATCCTAGATCCAAACACCACCAGCTTGGCTGAGCTCTGCTTTCAGAGCCACCACCCATCCTCTACAAGGATAAAGCTATTCCAAGGTCTGAAGATCACTTAGAAATGGGGATCCCGACTGGGATTTCTTGTGCAGGAGATTTCCTTTCACATTACCTAAAACACTGGCATATTCAGAGCAAATATGAGATGTTCACTGAGCTTTTAGTGGCAGGTTTGGAAAAGGAGAAGCAGCAGCCAGAAAACGAGGAACCCTCCTGAGCTTTGCTCCCGGAAGCCCTGGGGAAAGGAGCAATCCCTGCCTTCTCCCCACAACATTTCCCCTGACATTTTTCAACTGGCCTGTCTCAATATTCAAGACAGGTCCCGGTTATAACCCCCACGGGGCTGTAATGGTTTGCCCTGTGCTGTGCCGAGCTGGTGGACTCCCGGCACCCATCACTCCCACGGTGATGCTGCAACAGCAGAGCTTAGCCAGGCAGCATCCTGGGTTGTCTGTCCCTCTCCCCATCGCCACTACGGTTCCTGGCCAGCCAAATCCCTACCTCTCTGAGCAGCTCAGGATCTGGGGATCTGCAGCCTCCTCCAGACAGAGCAGAGGCAGGGCCAGGTGAGCAGCTTCCATGCAGAGATCACCCTGACGTTGGCGGGAGCCACCGAGTACCGAGGAAAGACAGCTTGGCCCTGTGAAATGGAGGGGGCGTTGGGAAGGGAGCTATCACAAGCATGTTGGAAAGTAGGGGCTCCCCAAATAATTCAGCAATGGAGTCATCGTGGGTTACCCCATCGATAATTTCATTCCCCGAACTTATGCACCTGCGTGCATCAGTACAGCTGCAAGGGGCGCGCTGTCTCTGTGCAAACCGTGCTGTGCTCATCACACCCCCCAGCTCCCCGCTCATTTCCAGGGGCGATTCAAAACCATTTGGTACTGCAGGGTGTCATGAGCTTGCTCCATCCTCTCGCCTGATCTCTGACTAGCAGCCTCTGTCTGCCCGTGGCTTTCCCTGTCACTCAAGATTTGTCCCTTAAGAAGTCCCAGTGAAACTACCCTCGGGTTCAGTCGTCACTGGTTAGGCTCAGAAATCCCAGTCCAAGAAAGCTTTTCAACTTTTCTCCCATCGCTCACTGTGGCTGAGTGGTGACAGGATTGTCCCTTTTACAGGAAAACCTGTGATTTCATTTTTCCTGCCAGTCCAAATGGTAATGAAAACAAAAAGCGCTGAAATTTCTCATGCTGCTCTTCCCTACCGATTAAAAGTAAGTTGAGGTGGATGAAATTAAGTTTGCTTTCCAATTTTGTTCACATTTTTCACTGAATAGTTTTAGTTTGATGTTTATTTTTAGCAAAAACATGAAAACAGTCTGTTCTGTCACTCGTGTGTTAATGAGACTAAAACACAGTTTCCCCTTCCGACCGGTTCTTCTCCTCTAAAACCTTTTGCGCTTCTCCTATCAACATTATCTGGCAAAAATAGGCTCAGAGAGAAATTTCCAGCTGGGTGCATTTGTATCTTTGCACGCTTGGCCATTTCCAGGGAAGTCAATAGGGCAATGCAGCGATTTAAGCACTTCGCTGGAGCGGAGCCGCGGTACCTACACTGTCCCTGGCTCTGTTTCATATTGCGGTGATGGAGGAGCAAACAAAACTTCCATTCCTGATGAACAGAGAGAATCAAGGTTTGCTTTCACCGCCCTTGATCCATTTGTCTGAAAACATCCCTCCCTTGAATGCATTCCCCTTTAGAGCTATCTTTCCTCAATTCAAATTGCTCCTTAATTCCTCCTTTCCGAGCGCACCTGACTACAAGCTTTTCCTCATATCCATCAGTCCTTGTGCTCACCGTAATAGTCTGCGTGAATCTTTGCTTATATTACTGCTGCTTCCAAGTTATGCTGCCTCCACCTTGTACTCTCTGCTCCATCTCCATCTATTGCTTTACACCGCTGCCCGTCTGAGAGCGGCTGCACACACTTCTGCAAAGCGTTATCTCATTATTTCAATTCTATCTGCTGAAGCGTTTGGAGAAACAGTGTATTAAAGACACTATATTAAAAAAAATTGAATTGAGAGGAAATCTATATACCTAAAGTTGTAAAAAGGAATAGTCTCTGGTGATGACTCCATTTCCAGCAATGGCATTGTAACAAGCCGGAGCCCATCTCCCGGCTGAATTTTAAATAGATCTGCTCAAATTGAGCAGAGCTGGCCAGGCTCACAGGGCTGGGGCTGTGTCCCAGAGACTGGGGGCTCGGGGAGGCCTGGGAGAGGGGCACAAGGAGCAGGAGACCGATGCCACAGCCCAGCCTGCCCCCCTGCCCGGGCTCCTCTGGGCCACCAACCCACCAGCACAGCTTGCCCAGCTCAGCTGGGAGCTGCAGAGGGACACGCTGCCTCTCGCTCAGCTAGCCCCTGGGACATCTTTCCCCCTATTCGGCATTCCCTCCATCGCTAAGGTAGCTCCACAGTGCAAACCCTGATAGCTGCCCCTGTGGTGGTCACGGAAGCACCTTCCTCCCTTTGCAGTCTGCCTCGGTAAAGGAGACAGTCACGGTCCTTACGGGTGGAAAAGCAAGAGACTGGTGGTTTCAGATCCCACTACAACCACAGTGTACTAAAATGGGTTCGCCACTTGGCTAAATGACTGTAAGGCAAGAACTTGGGTTGGACAAATGATCCAACAGGGACCCAGGTGCAGGTTTCTGGACCACACTGCCAACCAAGAGCCAAAAGAGGCTGATGCAGCTCCTGGGTCTATAAGCAGGGAGGCGAGGAGGGATCTTACCTCTGCATTGCAGAAGAGAGCTCTGCTGGGTTGTGGAGCAAAAAGGATCAGAGGTCCCAGTAAGGGACTTAGCAGAAAACAGCTCTACATGTGAAATCTATGACAGGGCTGACAAAGCCATCCCAGAAATTTTGGGGGCACCCCCAAGTAAAATAACCTCTCTGTATAAAGCTGTGCATCATGGTCTTAGCTGAGCTATGGTCTACGAGGAACCTTTCTAATTCCTGATTACTCTAAGTCTTAACTCTCCTCTGCATCCCTAGGAATCTGTAAGATACAGAAATAGGAAGGCTTTGCCCTGCTGTTTTTTTCTTGTCCTCACAACACCCAGATCTTCACTGGTAAGTGACGGAAGAGGAGAAACCATGCCATGAACTTGTGCGCTGCAAGAATGGGCCAAGTCACGGTCCAGATACTCTGCAAGACAGGAGGCAATCCATGGGGAAGGCTTTCTGCCAGTCAGTCCCAGAGCCCTTCTCCCTAATTAATTCATCATTTGTCTATTTGGGGGAATGGCTCAGCTGAAATGACGTCTTTTTCAAGTTAAAAAAAGAAGAGAAAGAAAGGAAATCTGACTTATGTCATGGGCTCCCCCACCCCTCCTGATTCAAAGTGTTCTCAATTCTCTATTTCTTGCTTTACAACTTTTAATGTTAGCATTTGAGCAAATTAAGGGAAACACCTACCTCCCAGTAATTCAAATTAAAATGGTAAGAAGTAAAGCAGAATTTTTCATTACACCTGAACCAAGGTAACTACGTCACTTTCTCTGTTCAGGAAGATTTTGGTTTTCATTTTTGTCTTGGTCCTGGTTCAGAATCATGTCTAGAAATAAATATTCCCAGCTGGAAGAAATATTCCCCCAGCTTTGCACGGTGACCACCAGCACCCATATAATGCTGTTGCAAAGGAGGAAGGACCTATAGCCAACCACGGGATGCTTCCAGCACCTTACGTTACCTGCAGCCCTGAAGAGCAATGACTTGACAAGGTCTCCCCAGCATCGTTTACTCTCTGTGTCTTCCCAGGACCTGAAGCTTGGTGCCAAAGCCAAGCTTTGACTTGTTCAGGGAACAACTAGTTGTTACCTGCATCCCAGGTATTGAATGGCCCAGTTCAGTGGCTTTGCTCAGGTGGTGAAATTCAGACCCTTGAATTGCTCAGGACTCCTGTGTTTTAACAGAAATATTAAATCTTCCAAACTGCAGTGAGGGAACCGGTGGAGTAAGCTATAACGTGGCAAAGGATCTCTCCCAGAAAAGCAACCTTTGCAAGTCTGGATCACAGCTATTGCCAAAAAAAAAAGTAATAATAAACCAAATGTCTGGAGGAATTTCTTCTCCCTATCTTCCTCTCTTTCCGGCTCATTATTTCTTTATAAGGCTCATTACTAGCAGATCTGAGACTCGGGCACTGACCCACGAAGGCCTGGAGGGAGGAAAGCTTTCAAATGCTGTCAGACCCAGCTGGACCGATTGAAGAGAGATGCAGAGAGGCGAGCGAGGTGACAACTGAAGGGACAGGTTTCCTGGGGCCCTGCGTTGGAAGTGGCAGGATCAGGCTCCACTAGCACATGCCCGGCTCTGCACAGCCTCAGCATTTCAGCTTCACTGGAAATATGATTTTCCAGTATGCCAGACCCTGAATCCAAAGAAGATTTACTGAAATCCCAGTGGAAAAACTTTAAACAAACAATGTCCAACAAACAACATTGGTCTTTTCTATAACTATTCACCAGTTCAGGAGTAGGTTCTGCCCCAGCTGAAGCCTACTTATATCAGGACTGTTGTGCTCCATTCCCATCCCACCCTACATTTCTGTGCATTCCTGTCCCCTTCTTCATGCTCCTGACATGTGACAAATTGTGTCAGTTCAAGGAATTGGTCTGGCTGAAAACTAAAAGAGCGGGGGGGGGGGGAAAGGGGGGGGGGGAGAAGAGAGAAAACCAAGAGTTTTTCAAAAGCAAACCACACTTTCACTTGGAAATATCACTGTGTTTAACTGCCTTGCTTGTTGTTTGGGTTCCTCCTGAGCAGCCAAACCCAAGGATGATGCTCAAGCCCTTGCTTTGATAAGGCACCATGAGCCAAACACTGAAGCCGAATGACTCTGCAGGTGCCACTGCAGGACCACTTCTCTACCCTGACCTGGGATGCTGGGATTTTAAGATCTTTTTGGAGGATTTGAAACATCCCAGAGGACAGCAGTGATGGTAGCCTGTTTGCATTCATATTCATGTGAGAGCTGGAAAGGTTCTCACCCTTATTTTGAGCATATAGCCCAAGCTTTTCTGCTGGAGCCTCCACTTCTTTCCCCAGTTTCTCTCTAGACCCATTACCTTATTTCCTTCGCTGAATTTCCTCCTTGCAATATGCCCCTACCAGCTTGTTTAAATCTGCGGTGTTGGTTCTCCCTGCAGTGGAGGTTGTATCTGCTTCTTTGCATTCAACAACACACCACAGCCCTTCTCATATCTGAATTTTGATTTTGCTAGCAAGTGAGGGGCAACACTTAACTGAGTTTGTAGCTGAGTAAACCTTTCTACTGTGAACTCTTGGGAGAGAATAATATCTCCTAGTGGTTTGCGAAATGCCTCGGAGAAGGGACCACAACAGGTTGGTGGAAAAACACTGTAATAAATAACATGCCTGATGGTCATAACAGGCAAGTGAGGACATATGACATAATCGGGGGATAATAAAGAATCTCACCAGGCTTTCAGGAGCGTGGGGCTCAGAGAGACACAGAGCAACAAGGCAACGCCACTGCCGGGCTCGTTCCTCGCTGCCAGGAGTGAAACAACTTCATTCTAGCCACCGAGAGGTGGTTTGCGAAAGCCTCAGATATATTCACCAGGGAGAAAATTACCTGTCAAAAGAATGATAAAGCCATGGTGTGCTCTGCTACTGGAATCCATTTGTCCTGACTGGTGATGAGGAAGAGCTCAGGCTGCGTCATGTTCCTCTGCTAAGTCTTTTACTACTGAAAGGATGGATGCAGGAGAAGATATTAAAGAGTAGCGTCCACATGGTGAGACGTGTTATTGAATAGTTCTTTTTTTAAAAGTATGCAATCCTCTGTATTGCCATACTTAAGGTTAAATCCATGCACGCATCTGCAAGCCTGAACCCGCAAGTAGCATGTACTTTGTAGGGACTGGCATGGTTCTTGGTGTGGCTGTGACAGGGGAAATGTGCCACATACACGAACCAAACCATCAGCAGGCATCACTTGTGCTAGAAAAAATCAGGGCAAATCACACCCATTTACACCATGCCCAGGAGCAGATCTGCCCCATAAATTTTTTTGTAGGCAGTTGGGATGGTTTCACAGTGTGGGTCACATGCTCACAAAAGTTAGAGTAGAAGGCACTTTAAGAGGTCACTTGTTCCCATGTTTCTCTCTGGCTTTAGCCAGTGATGCAGTGCTGATAGATGGATTTTGCCCATCTTTTGGTCTAGATACTGTTGAATTAGGAGGACTGCAGCAAGGGGATCAAGGGAAGTTATCATCCCCTCTGCTCAGTGTTGGTGAGGCCACTGCTGGAAACATCCAGTCTAGGATCTGTGGGTCAAGAGGGAAAAGGGGTCTGGGGCATGTCCTACAAGGAGACATGAGGGGAGCTGAGCTTGTTTAGTCCATCAAAGAGGACTAAGGGGGAATCTAATGCTGCTTACAACTAACTGGAGGTGGTTAGAAAGACAACAGAGTCAAAACATTTCTCAGCAGTGCCAGACAATGTAACGTGGAGCAATATCCACATATTGTGGCTTGGGAGGTTCATGTTGGACAGCAGGAAACAATTAAATACATGCAGGTGGTGCAGCACTGGGTCAGGACACCAGAGGTGGGGGATCTCCATCCTTGGAGGTGTTCAAGCCCTGGCTAGACACAGCCACGGCCAGCCCGACTCAGCACTGGCAACAGCCCTGCTCTAGATGGGAGGTTGGGCTGGAGACCCCAGAGGTGCCCCAGCATCACCCCAGGATGGCACTAATTGTCCCCTTCTCACTGGCAGGCCTGCCGTGGCCACTTGCAATGTGGTGCCAGATGCCCTACTGCAAACAGCTGGGGATCCTCTGAGCAATCCTGTGGGACCTGGGGCCAGGGACAGATGGGAAGGAGATTGTATCACACCTCGAAATCCTCTTTGTAATGCCTCACTGGTCAGGCACACCTATGAAATCCTTACCTAATCCATTCCCCCGGACACCAATAAGGTGCTTGAGGACCCTCTGCAGATCCCATGGTGTCTATTATATGCATGCACTCCTTTATCAGCCTACAGCTGCAAGCCTCCCCATCCTCCCAGCTAATGAACTGTTTGAGGGTGAGTGGTAAAAAGAAACCTTTGTATCCCACATGTAGTGATTGGAAAATAGCAATGGGAAAATAAATGCCAAGGCAAAACTCTTCAGAGCAGGCAGTAGGAGAGAAATGAAAATGCTATTGTCATTCTTCCACACGAGAAGAGTGACAAAGGAAGACCTCTCTCCCCACTCTTCTGGGTGCTGCCTAGATTTTCCAGCAAGGTCACAGTAATAAGCAATCAGCTGATTGAAATGCTGCATTTCAGCCAACCAGGAGAATAAGCGGACTTTCTATGAGGATTCTCCACAACAGAGCACTCATTGTGATAAATGAACTGGAGAACAAGACAAATGAATATAACCTACTACTGTGCATGGATTCATCAACTCAGAGAAAGCTTCTGACAGAGAGAGAGAGAAGGAAAAGACACTGCACAGGGAGCTTTGGTAGGAGGAGGCACACAGGAAGGTTGCACTTTGCTCCTAGGAAGCACATGGGTTGAAGAGGAGACCTCTGCTAAGTGCCTGTGCAGAGGTGACCACAGGCTATGGGGGCAAAGCAGGAGTCTATTGAGCTGTGGCCGCTCAGAACTTGTGTTGAGGAGAAGGGAACTGCACCACTTTTATGACAGCTCCTTGGTGTCTAATCTTGACTCCCTGATGTGTGCAAATTGATCAGAGCAGCCAAGACAGGGTGGTTCTTGAGCAGGCATAAACATAGGAAAAACCCAAGCAAATTTCCTGCATGATCTTGCTGTTCTCCAAGGGGAGCTCTGGGATGACAGGACCTTCACCCATGGATATATCCTTCCTGCTTCCCATGTACCATAGATAGGATCACAATCTGTGGTTCCTTCACCTGGTAGAAAGCACTTTTTAATCCAGAAGACAAAGACATGACAACATCCAGGACTGACAGCTGAAGTCAGCAAGGTTCAAACCAGTAAGAGCATGCAAATCACTAGCAGCCAGGATAATTAGCCATTGAAATGGCTTACTAAGAGCTGGAAGGAGTTCTCCATCACTCACCTTCTTCATCACTGACAGTCAGAGTGGAGGCTTTCTAAAAGACACAGCCAAGCTCGGCCAACAAATGCTGGGAGAGGTTCAGGAAGGAGGGGGAAAACTTTTTTATGGGGTGACCCTGGAAAATTGCAGCAGGCCTTGCTGGCTTTTTAGATGTAATGCTGGTGACTCCCATTATGCCATTCTGCAGTGCTTAGTCAACAAATGGAGCTAGCAAGGAGTCAGATTCAACAGGAGAGTATGAGAAGCCATTGATCTTGCCTCTACTTCCAGGACTAAATTTTGTCCGATGTCTGTGTTTTACAAAGAAGTTTAAATTCATATCATTGTAGTTCTTAGGGTGATTTTTTCCCCCTCCTTACAATGTAAAAATAGCCTGCAATGAGACTTTGTTTAAAGCCATGGAGTTAATTTTCTATAATAATTGTTAACAGTTGGAGTTTTTCTTTCTTCAAGCTCAAGGGAGAAGCATGGACAGATTTATTAATGGTGTCCCCCTATGTGATTGATGGGCTGTCGAACAGGGAAACTTCACACCTGAAAAAACTTGAAACAAGAACACTTATACCAAAAATAACGTCTGTGCCTGGTACCTCTGCAAGTCTCTCTGTAGTGACTTGTGGCCAAGCCTTCCCAGGGGCTTCTCTACCCCAGTAGCTCCTCTGTCGGTTCAGTGCTGTGCTCTGTTCTTCTGTTGCTATAGAGCTAGATACGCTCATGGCATCACAAATATAGTGATGGATGATGTGAGAGAATAGAGATCATCTCTCCAAAAGAGTGAGCAGGCAGAGATGAGATTCCCTCTTGGGATTATTGTCTTAGAGTTTCCTCCAGCACAAGTGTCCATCAGAGCAAACGGGACTCACAGACATGATTTCCACACATACACATAGTGATGCATGGGTAAATCTTCAGTCTTGGGTACATCCCTTTCACCATCATTGGTAACAGGTAGCACCTGATATCAGCCACACTGAGATTTTCTAGTCTTTAGAACAGATAATACATCTCTGCTCCAGAAAACACTGGCAGCTCTGAGGTCAGGTTGAGCGAGTAAAAGTATGGAAGCCCCTGTCTTTGTTGCCTGGTGGCCACCAGCTCTCTACCCTGAAAGCATCTGCTGTGTCATTCATTTCCCAAGTCCTGTGGGTGTTTGGTGCGAGCAACAGGAAGCCCAGGGCAGACACTGGTGGCTACAAGATGACTCCAGCAAGTTCAGCTAGATCAAAACCTTCTTACTAAAGGGATCTGCAGGTGTTCTGGCAGGATGACTGTGTGGTTCTTAATTCATGTATAAATACCAGCCCTCATGTAGTCCAGAGAAATGCACCTCTAGCATGCTGTTGCATTGATGATGAGTTCATGGGCCTATATCCTTCCTACTGCAAAGGAAACCAGTCAGCAGCATGAACAGGAGAGAAACTTGTCCAGCTGGAGCAGGTCAACAGAAAAAAGGATTTGATCCCTTCCCTTATAGAGACTGCACGCATACAGACAGACAAACCAGGCTATTCACTGTGCCTCTGCCCCCTTTCCCAACAGCCATACAGCAATGGATAGAAGACAAGATGACCAGAGCCCCCAAGAAACATCTTGGTCTCAATTTCTGCCATTTGTTTGAGCTCTTCTTTCTGCAGACATATGCTTCATTGGTATATTCCTTCCCTGAAATACCAGGCAAGCACTTTCTTGACACAGTTGGGATGAATTTTTCACAATGCGACTCTACTGCCTTGATCAACAAGGTCTTACGGGACACCAGCACACCCCCAAGCACCAGGAGAGCCAGGAGTGTCTCTGGAGGCACCCAGGGTAACTACTGAAAGGCACAAGACCTTGTAAGCCCTCACAGGTGAAATGAAGAAGCACTGGGAACCATCTCAGCGTGTGATAGGAGTGAGGAAAAGCTCAAGCCTTACCCACTGATCACAACTTCTGCTCCAACAGCAAAAATAATCTGTTTTAATAATCTTAATAATCTTTCTCTAGTACCCTTTGTCCATATGGCTGGTAATCTGGCTGCTTAGGAATGAATTATAAAAAAATCCTCAAATAGGGATCTGATGGCTTAGCTCAGAGAATCAAAGAAATTAGAGGCAGAGAAGCCCTAGCTGGCCACTTAGTCTTCCTTACCCTCCAGGCCTCCTTCCCACAGGGTCCTGCTGGGCTGGAGTGACAGTGTTGGATCAGACCCCCGAGTGGAAACCGCATCCTCTTCCCAGCTCTTCCCCAGCCTCCTGTCACTGTGGACACTTCTCTCGCTGCCTCATTTCTCCTCCCACTTATTAAGACTACATTTTCTTCAGGACAGTGACTGTCCCTTACAATGACTTTACACACTGCCCAGCAAACCGGGACCATGATCAGGGGCAGACCCTTCCCATGCTGTGCCAACAGTGACAACAAAGTACAAAATCCTCCTGCAGGCTCTTTCAGGGCTTACCAAGGTCTTAGAGGGGATCCCACAAACGTTTCTTCCTGTCTTTGCCTTTAGCGTAGGATGTGGGCAAGGAGGGAGCTGATCCAGCTGCCCTCTGGTGCAAATCAGCACAGCCCGCTGACTTTGCTGGTGTGACCCCGGTCTGATGAGAGGATCTGGCTGAGGCGGTTGGTGTTGCTGGAGGGAGGAAGCTCGGATCTCATCTATTTTTATTTGTGAAGATTCGTCCTGGCCAAACCACAGTCTCTCTGGCAATATTGACACACAGAGAGCAATACCAGAGTGCAAACGGGACCTTGTGCAGAAAGCAGGGGCTGCGGGACCCTGGCCTGCTGGTGGTCTGCAATGGGCTTTTAATTTATTTAACCATTGGTAAACAGACGTAATCAACATAACCTTCCCCATCTCCTTTGGCACCACATCAGAGCCACAGGCAAGCTCCGCTGGGGACCGGCCGTCACATTGGGATGAGACTGTGAAGCCTTGAGGTTATGAGACCACTGCTGTGAGTTTTGCCCAAATCTTTACATGCCCAGTTGGTCTCAGCAAGACACCATTAACTTACAGAGGAAGAAGAAAGGAGCCCCATCTGGAGCTTAGAAAGCACAAATCTGCCATTCTCTCTTCGCAGGCTGGGGCTGTCTGAACAGAAGGTAAAGGTTGCAGGGAGATGCTTTCATAGGGAACAATGCATGGGAAACACAGAGACAATACGCTTTTCTCCTTCCACCCCCCTAACTATTTCTCTGCAAGAGCAGGTATCTAAAATCAAGAGCAAAGAAAACTGCAAGTTAGGAACATCAATTCTGCTTTCAACAATTCTTCCCACGCTCTTCTCTGAGCTAATAAATATTTTGCAGTTTTGCACCAGTGCAGCATTACCAAGTCCTCTGATCGAGGAAAATAAAATCTACCCACGCACTGATTTTATATTGCAGCAGCCAAAACCATTAAACACACATCGGCAACCATCAGTGCAGGTAGTGAATTATGTGGTCTTACTCTTAAAGGAGCTGCGGGTGCAGGATTTTAAAGGATTTTAAAGAAGTAGACTGTCAGAAATGCTGAAATCTGAGAGTTTTCTTTCTCTTACAGAAGCTCTCCAAATTGACAATAGAGCTGTTTGTCTGCTCTGCTCTGAATAAATCAGCAAATGAAGTTATTTTCCTCTTTTTTTCTTTGGCCTATTTGCAAATCTCCGCATTCTGTACTTATTTTTGAAGCGTGAAAATTTGCCAGTCAGTTTGGAAAGCAAATCAGGTGCTACAAGTCCTTTTTCTCCCATTCGGCATGTCTGAGGGATGGATGCCCGAGATGCATAACAGCTGCTTTAATTCCAAACAGGAGAGAAAAATTTCCTGGCCAGAAGAAGACACCCTGATTTCCTCAGTTGCTCTAAATCTGGGAGGCCTAGCCACTCCTTGGACTGGCTTAAGAAGTTTCTCCATCCCCCCACGCTCATCAGCCAATTGATCCGGGCTGAAATCCGTCCTCAAAAAAAGAGGCAAAGGAGGAGGGCATTTTTAAACTTCATTGTTTTGATCACTGAGATAGCTGCAGTGCCCCAGTGCTTGACAGGGCAGGCAGAGACAGGAGGGTAGGCAGGGAGGAAGATGACTGCTTCCCAAGCCAACATGCTGCTGGAGAAGAGGTTTCGTTAAACAATGTGTAACTGATGGTGCTTGGGTTTCTGCAGTTCTCCTCCATTATATGTGGTTGATTATTCCCTCCAAATATTCCCCTTTTGGTTGCAATTTTAGGTAGCCAGGCGTTACCATATTCTGGCTCGCATCTCTGATCCCAGCCAGGAACCAGCACCAGCGACTTTAGCAGAAGGTGCAATAACACTGCTTGATGGCCAATGGTCCATGACCACACAGAAATATCCTCACACCTGGAGATCAGTTTAAACCCTGAAGCATGAGGTTTCATATCCCTTGCAAATCACTTGTAAGCACTAACTGTGGACATTGAAGCTAACCACGTAAATGTCCAGGTATCAGCACCAGAGACATATGAAGCTCTTCCTTTAAATAACACATTGCATGGGGGAAAAAGCCCTGCTACTTATTCTTAATTTTTTCCAACTTTTGACATATCCTTCATTGTAATTATAATTAAAGTTGCCCAGTTAAAACTTCACCCAATGCTTTCCAGACAGGTATTGCTATTCAGACTTTACAGCATGGGAAAACTGACGTGAAAGACAGCCACTAACTTGCACACAGCCAGTAAGAATATCAGCAGAATAATGCACTGAATAGTGGGCTGTGTTGCTTCTCTCTCCCATAAATAAACCCCAGGAAGTCCAACATAACAGTAAATAAAATCTGGACTGCTGTGTGCTATGATTCACCAGAAGAACAGAGGAATTCAGTAATGATGCAGAAAAAAAATATGGAAAGTCCAGTTGCACGTCCAGGAGGGGCGAGAGACCAAAGGGGAAGGGATGATCAGATGGAAGAAAAATCTGAAAGCAAATGCTTTTTAATTATCATCATTTCAAGGGAGCACAGAACGACTCCACATGGTCCCTCATGGTTGTAGAGAAAGACCCAGGTCAGGGCAGAGGGCAAATCCAGGGTCAGATTCTTATTGAAAGTGAAAATTGTTCTTATTGTGCTTAACACCAGCTTTAGGAATATTAAAGAACAATTTGGGTTTTGTCAGTTAATACACTGTGGCCTGTGGTTAATGTGGCACTAAGATAGATTTTTTTTTTTTAAAGGCTATTAATCTAGCAAGATTTTAGAGACCTCAGCAAATATAATGTGGCTCTGACATACTCCATCTAGAAATTACCACCAGCCTCGTTCACTGGTGCAAACATAATGGTTCTGATCGACAGGTTGTGTTCACTGACCACAGAGAGGTTACAAAGACTCGAGGCAGATCAGCTACCGGTCTCTTATTTATTTAAAGGCACTCTAGTTTTTTTCACTTTTACACCACTGGAAGATGCCCAAGGGATCTTTGAAAGGCTCCAGCCCTCAACCTCACTCATGTCTACACTAATCATCCTGATCATTTTTCTGACAATAGCAGATGGCCTTATGAAAGGTGCTGTCTCTCCTTAGAAAGCCTGCCCTCTTGTCCAGGACAGTAGTTTTACCACTAAATATAGTCCCATCACATGTTGCTAAAAAGCACCGCCAGATGGGTGGGTGAGGTCATGAACAAACTCATGACCCCACAATTGCATTTTGGTGGAAGTTCTGGTACAAGATTCCTGGACACGAACCACATTGGCTTAGTCTCCAGGAGCAGACCACAGAGCTTTGCTTCCCCATGAAAGAAAAAAACAGAAACCCAGCATAACAGTGAAGGGGACCCCTCCAAAACAGGGCCAGACCATCAAAAGGGTGCATTAACAGAGGTTTTGGCTTGAAATTTTACCAAACTGTCAGTTCTCAGGAGGGAGGTACTGTCAGAGGCTGATCTCAACAAGGGAATCCTCCTGGGACTTCTGTGCAACCCAGCCCAGCATTGATTCAGTTCGTAAAAACATGAAAACCAGACCACAGGGAACCACGAAGGGCTGCAGTGAATCTCACCAGTGCCTGATGTGCTGGAGACTCATGTCCTGTGGTGGGAAAGGTGGCCATCCCTCAGCCGTTCCAGTGCAAAGTCCCACCTCCTGCCTTAAATACTCATCAAGGGAGAGAAGCAGAGCTGCTAGAGGGCTAAGAGGAAAGGGGATTTGTCTGCAGAGATTTAATTCTGAGATTACCTCCAGTGGCATGTTCCTGGCTTCTCCCTGGCCCTGTGGAGGCACCTCACACTCCCAAGATGGGAAGGTTCCCCAGGGTGTTTGAAAGCGCCTGGAAAAGACTTTCAAAATGGCACCCATTTTATGCTATGAAGTGAGAAACAGAGAAAAGCCTGGAGGGATCAGCTCCAGCCCTTCTCCCCACTTACATGGCATTTGTGCTCCTTTTTTTTTCTCTCCTAACACTTCATTTCTCCTCTCTTTCCGGTAGCACCCAAACCCTACATATAAACTCCCCTGGCCCCATCCTCAGCTGGGGGAACACACTGAAATTAGATGGTTGGTGTTACTGGGAACATCGATCCCTTTTTCCTTCCCATCTGGCTTTACTGCCAGATTTTTATTGCTACTGCTTTTTGCTGGGGACACACGTCTCCTTATGGCACATCCGAATGGCCTTAGAAATAAAGGAATGAGACCTTTCAGCCAGCAAAAACCTGTAAATAAACAGTTTGGGCTGGCAATCAATGGGCAATCTCTCTAAGCCCCGGGATTGTTCAGTTAGATTAAGCCTTTCTAATGAATTCCTCATTGAGCCACTGAACAGAAATGAAGCCTTGTTAGCTCATTATCTTTCTAATTAACCCATTCTAAACCTGCTCCTTCCTCACCAGGAGGTAGCTGTGCTGTTTGGGTTTCACACTGAGGTTTATCAATGACCCCCTGAGAGCCTTTTGTATCAGTAACTGAGATTTATTTGAAATGACTGAGGAAGGCAGCTTCCAGTTTATTCCCTGTGCCAGATGAAGGTCCGAATACTATGTTATCCTCAGGCTACAATTTCCCAAGGACAAGCCATGTGTTGTGAGCATCTCCAAGCCCTTTTCTGCAGTGATGAATGCTCCCCTCCACCCGCCCTTGTTTGCATGCAGATCGCTGGGCTCATTAAGCTGACGAAGGGGCCTGCCCTCCCTAATGGGGGCATGGGGCTGCACTGTGTCTGCCTGCAGATAGCAAGAGTATTTCACCGCTGGCATTGGCTGCTCTCGGTTGTTTTTGTGTTTATAAGCAGGGTCCATTTCCAGGCAAACACAGCAACATGTCTAATAGATGGAGAGCCCTCTTCCCAAAGGATGACCGCAGCAACCCCATTATTTGGGCCATTTTGAAGGAGACAGGCCATATAGTAACATCCAATAGAGATCAGTCCCATGTCAGGAGAAGGATATTGGTTCAAGCTTGGTGTCCCCACAGCCCACATGACAGCAATCTCTGCTTCTTGGCTTCTCTCTGGAAAGCCCCAGCACGGAGCAGCTTATGGGATCGCGTGCTCAGACGCCCCGGCATCGAGCCTGTCCTTGCACTCAGACACAGACTCGCATCCCACTGCTCTCAATGCTGTCCCAGGCATTTGTCACCTTTTGTCACCTCTATCCCTGAGTAGCTGGTGGGGCTTTCTCCCCTTTCTCCCTCCTGTTCAACAGCACCTCTCCCTTTGGGTGGCCTTGCTCCCACTGGGTTCAGGACCTGGCTGACAACCTTTCCTGCTGGGTACCTGAGCTGAGAGCACCCTTTTTCATCCCAGACCAAGTGACACAGCACCCAAACCAGCCCACATCCACCATCAGCATCCCTTGAAGGAGCGAGAGAGGCAGAAGGATGCCTCCTCTCTCTCAGTCCCTTTCTGTATCTCCACAACACACAGAGGACCTGCTCAGGATCCTGTGTCCAGGCACATCCCACTGAATTCAGCCTTCAGCCCAGCATGGGGGGGACAACCCAAGCCATGAGCTTCCCTGAGCATCACCAGCCTGCAGCTCAGGGACCAGCATTGGCACCCCTGCCTCCCACACCATCGCTTTTTCCACCCTTGCCTTGATCATCTGCCAAACGTCTCTGGCTGACGAGCCACAAGCACTGAAATATGGATTTCAGTCCCAGGTCAAAGCCTGGCAGTTTGCAGTGTCCAAAGCAGGTTTTGTCAGTAGAAAAATACCAGTCTACAAACCGCCCTTAGGGTGGCTTTGGAAATCTTTTTGAAGCAAATAAAAAAATAAATTCTTTAGATTTCCGTTTCTTTTGTTATTTTCAGTTCTGGTTTCTCCCCTTACCTTCCTCCTCCAACCCCTACCCAGCCCGGGGGGAGTCGCGACCCCAATCCACCCTGCAAGATTCATTCAGATTCTGCCTCCAAGAGCAACATTTTAATAACCCGACCAGCCAGGGATCTCTAAATCTCTCCGAGGAAAGGAGGTAGTGAAGATATAAACAAAAATATGCTTTGCCTAATTGTTTCTTACGTCGTCACGAGCAATTGAAAACAGCTCCTAGGGCGATATCCATTACATTTTGTAACAAAGGACTCTAAATGAAGGAAGCCCAGGCGGAACAGCAGAGTCAGAGCTAGAGACAAGCCTGGCACATAAATCTGTGCCAATCTGCCCCCACCGCCACCCCAAATGCTCCCGCAAGACCTGGAAACTGGCACAGCAAGAAAGAAATTCCAGCATGTGCCACGCTGGGATCTCTGTTCCTTGGGATACCCGGCAGCTGGATGAACCCCCTCCCCTCAAGGAAGATGGCACAGCCACTCGCCCGCCCGTTCAGCTCACCACGCTGCAGCATTCACATCCCACAGCTTCCTAATGGGCTTTTGCCAGGGCCCCCATCCACCCACAGGGCTGCAGGCTGGTCCTCGAGGCAGGAGCTGGTGTAGAGGGCCATATGTCAGCGGGGGGACAACGGAAGAGGTGAATGCTAGGCTGAGATAGGCACCTCTCTGCTGGCTATTAAAAAAAAAAGATAATTTAGACTGCACAGTATGGCAGATCACTGCCTGGGTCTCTGAAATTACTTTTTTCTGTGTTTAGTGTAAAATTCACTTTGTGTATATTAGTCCATTCTGCCATCAGCACCGCTCCATAGAGGGCTGAAGTGAGACTCTGTTTACAGTCCTGGCGTATTCTATTCTATATATTGGGTATAGCATCAGCTGGACTTTAAGAAATCTGTTAAGATAGGTACTTTTTTTTAATATTGAACCAGAGTAAAAACTGCAGCTATGAGATCTTCTGCTGAACAACTTTGTGGAGTAACAGGGAGAAGACAAAACAGTGATGTTAGGTGGGCAGACAGAATATCAAGCACGTTTTCTGACCGAGATAATTCATTTTTTCAAGGAATTTCTGAGTTTTAGACTGATTTTTCCTTTTTTTTCTCTTACTCCAAGTAGTCCAACTTTGTGGTTTGAAGACAATATCCCTGCACTGTTGGCCAGTGGATTGCTTCCTGCATGCAGCAGTCTTTACATTTCAGAGGCTTCTTCTAGAGGCAGCTGCCCAATTCCAGACACAGGCAGGCTATTGCAAAGCAAAGTGATTTTCATGCATTTGTGCGCTCTTTCCATCATGGGAACTCAGCAATTTTTTTCTTGGAAGGACTCTGCTGTGACTAAAAATCTCTGCTGTGAGCTCTCATGATTTGAATCCGTGGCTCCGGTCTCTTCAAACCTCAGCTCCTGCGAGACAGGCAACTCAGCTTGCTTAGGGTCTACCCCTTCCCTGACCCTTCTCCTTCTCCTTCCCCTTCCCCTTCCCTTTCCTCTTTGTTTTACCCTTGGTTGTCAAAAAGCCTTGCAAACATGACATGCACACAGGACAGAGCCTCAGAAGTCAGATGACAAGGCAAAAGAGACCTTACTACACATTATTTTTATAATCTCAAGATTCATTTTATGACAACTTCATGTCATCATCATCAGCTCTTTCATGAGGTGTTAATATTAGAAGCGGATACAGATGTTAAAGTATAAAACTGCTCTTTGTGCATGGAAAAACCCATCATAACCTCCTAGATCTGCCTTAATATTTTCACTCTCAAACATTTAAAGTCCCATCAATGTCATGAGAGGGATTTCACAAGATTCTTTCATTCTTTAAACGTGGGCTTAGGAGAACAAGGAGATGATCCCGAACCTCCAAAATCAGGAGAAGCTTAGTTCTCCTTGGGCTCCTCCAGCTGCCTTTCTACCATCCCCTGTGGGTGCTCTAGGATGGGTAGAAACAGCATTAAGTCACGTTTTTTTACCTCCATCTATTTTTTGGAGAAGTGCTGGTTCACCCGCTTGCAAAGAAAAACACCCAGGCCAGCTAGGCTCCACAGGTAACCGAGGCGATGTGTATCGCTATTTCTGTGCAAGGAATGAGGCAAAATTAACATAATGCAGCACCATACCCAAATGCTGAGACAGCCGAAGGAAATCAGCACTGTGCTCACTCTGACGGCACTTACCTCCCTTCTTTTCCCCCGCTCCCTCCTCTGCCTGCAGCTCCCCCCATCCAGCCCCTCCAGACATGTCCAGAGGGATCTTTAAAACTCTATAAAAAACATAAGAAGCTGTTTTTGACTATTAAGAGAGACTGTTGATAACACAGTTCCAATAAAAAAAAGTCTATATATGTGCTTTCTACAGCTTCCCTTGGAAAATAATTCATTTCTCCCTGCATTATATTTCATGGTAACCTAGAGACTCAATATGTTCTGGATTACTGCATCCATTTCTGTTTCTGCTCTAATGGCCCACCAGAGTATGAACCTTCCAACCAGAGTCCCCTAAATCTGGTGACTGGGGAGCTAGTTGTACTTTCTTGTTTTCCACTTGATAACTAGCCCCTTCCAGCATTGCTTTTATGGCAGTAATCTTCCTAGGCTGGTTGCAGATTGCTTGTCCTGGTTTTTTTTCTTGCTTGCTTTTTTTTTTTCCTTGTCCTCCAGCCACTGGAGCCAATGGTCACTGTGGACTATCCATCACGTTGTTTTTTATGTCAAGCTGGAGTTTCCCAGGTCTGTTTACTCCTTCCCCCCCCCCCCATCCAAATGCCACTGCAGTCCGGCAATTGCTTGTGTCAATGAACTGCCCCTTCCATTTAGGGGAAGGGATCTGAGATTACCGATGCCTATCAATAGGCTAGAGATACCCTGGGTTTAATTTTATGGCTTCATATTACAAATGATGGGGCAAACAGAGGAGGCTAAGCAAACGCTTCTCTCCCCTTGCTGCTTTGGAAAGTAAAAGACATTAGAAATAGCATGAAAGGTATGGAGGAAATAAATCAAGCCAAGTCCCGGCTGCCCATCAGTACAGCCGTGCTCAGTACCAGGAGCCCAGCCCTGTGCACAAGTCCCGACTGTGTCGTGGAGTCTGGGTGTTGTCCACGGGACAGCCTCCATCCTGCCCCATTTGCATTTGCATCTGAGATCCAGGCACATATACGGTCATTTAGTTCTTTTTCTTTTTCTTCATTGCTCTGAAAAAGAGATCAGATGGAAAACTTCTGTGCTGTGGAGGGGAGTAGATCAGAGTTCAGGAAACCAGCCTGAGTGAAAAGTAAGGGCTAAACCTTCGTTTATCCCTTCAAGCTCAAATCTGAATACATACTTACATTGAAAATGTATAGGTAAAACACTTTGTCCCCAAATATGGGATAACAGAATATCTAAACTTTTCAGAAAATTAACCCAAAAGGATGGAGCTTAGGATTTTTTCTCAAAGCCATTTCTAGGAGAATGAGAACTATTTCTTCTACAGCTCTTTTTAACCCGCAGGTCTCACAACCCTTTGTCAATCACCACACACACACACACACACACACTCTATTTGCTTCACTTTTCCTTTCCAGTAATAATTCAGATCTGCATCAGTTTTACCCAGTCTTAAGGTCACTTCCAGGGCTTGGCTTCTCCAGTCTCTTGGTGCTGGTGCTTTTCCTCCTCAGGACACTTGCACTAGCTGCCATTTAATTATGCCTCTGAGAGAGCGGCAGAGAATCAGCTGAACTCTTCATAGCCTTGCTCATCTGTCTGCAGATTTGCCTTCAGGTCCTGCTGAGTTAAAGGTGTGAAAAAGGCCATTGTGCAGCTCTTCCCAAGGCCAATTCCTAGGGTTAGACTGATCTTAGCATCCGTACTGTGTTTACAACTTCCATTTTCTAGAACAGGTTGAGTTCATTGGCATTAAAAACTCTCTATAGTGCATCAGTCTTAATCCAATTTTAAAAGGCAAGGCCAGCAACTGTGTTAAAGGGATTAACTCTTATTAAATATAGTGTATTTGAGTAAGCCCTAAGGGAAGGACTCCAGTTGCTCCTGTTTGCATGGATGGAGGCAGTCATACCAAGTTACATCCTAGGGACCTGGCAGTAAGCTCAAGCTATAAATTACGTCATATTACAGGAAAATAATTAAAAAGTATGGAGGTAATTGGAAAGCAGTGTCCTCACCAGGCTTTATAAACATTAAGAAGCAAACTCTTCACCTCCTGTAAATCCACATGGGAGGAAAAATACAGGTGAGAAGTCAACCTGTCATGGCAGAGAAGCTGCTATCCAGGTCTCACAGCAGAACATGAGCAGAAGATGTAACATTAGACTGTTGAAGGCAATGGAAAGGGATAGACCTGTGTCCTCCAAACTTTGGATGTAGCCAGGTAATAACTAAAAAAAAGTGTTATCCAAAGCAAATGGATTCCAACCCTGAAAGGAAAACACCAAGATTTCCCTCCTACCTCCCCATAAGGGATTGTCTTTAACTCCAAGGAAACTAAGGCAGACAGCAGTTACATCGTCTCACCTGCAAGCCACTGGCAAGCAGACCAGGGAGGCAGAGCCGAAGCCAGCCGTCCCCAGGTCTCGGTGACTCCTTCCAGTTCATTTGCTGTTCACCGCGGGGGCACAAACCTCCTGATCGGGAGGTTCCCCTGAGCTGCCCGACCTTGGCCCCGTGAGCTGCCCCATCAGCTGCCCCATCTGCCTGCAGGTGCCTTTAAGGACGCAGGCAGGGACTAGTCTGCACAGAGGCCGTTTTCAGTTCACAGCCTGGCACTGAAGAAACATTAGTAGCCTGGAAAGCCTTGTCTCATTGCTCCTACAGACCAGACTGGCATTCTCTTGGTACGTCCAAGTCTAGAGATGGGAAACAAATTATGTTGATTTAAAGGCTACCTAACATTGACTACGAAAAATTGATGTGGCAAGCTTGAATGTGTGAAAGCCCCTCTTACCCACCCCACGTGGTGTAAGCAGTACATGGGAACAATACTTAGTACCTCTAAAACAATGGTGAATTTGAGCCCAACTAACAAATCCCTGCTTATTCATTGCTAATGACAGCAACAGAAGATACACAGATTTGTAAATATTTTAACCTAGCTAACAACTGCTGCCAGGGAGTTTCCAAAATCAAGGCCTTGGAGAATGACCTTAATTCTGATTCAAAAAACGATCGCAGATTAAAGAGGAACTTGTCATCAGCTATTCCCTGTAATTAGTTTAATATGATCAGCTCTCCATGATAACGAAAGACAGCATCAGAGCTGTCCAGAGAGAAATTTCCAGTGGATAATAAATACTGACAGATTTCAACCAGATGGCTTTACCAGACTGCAACTTTGCAAGTGATTTTGAAGCTCAAACATTAGTGCTTATTACTTAGGATCAGCCAATAGCCGAGAGAGATCTGCAAACGGTTCCAGCTGGGGTTTAAAGGCAACTAAAACATATGGATAAAGACTTTGATTAAGGGGTAAAAGATGATTTTTTAAAATTACTTTCACTGAGCACCCAAAGCCTTGGGAGTACAACACACTCTTCTTTGGACTGGGGCTTCGCCTCTACAGATGGGCTGTTAACTGAGCACCCCAGTCGGCTGCCAAACCCAGCGCGGGCGAGACAGCACCCAGCAGCCGCAGGGCTGGCGTCAGGAAGCACCAGGATGTCACTTCTAAACATCTTTCCCAGACTGCTTGGGGTTGCCTTCAACTCTGAGGAGGACACAAGGAAGGGGTGGGCAGAGGAGGGGACATCTCTGAGATGCTCTTAGGGCAGAGGTGCAGCAGGGGACCACGCAGTCTCCACAGCGATGCCCTTTGCCACAAGGCTGGACATCCATAAGGACAATCCTGCAATGCCTTAGGGTTGCTCCAAGGACAGGGTCACCATCAGAAACAGCTTGCAGGTTTGGTGTCAGCAGCAGAAAAAAGGAGTAGAAGTCCCTGACTCCAGACTCAGGGGTATGAGATCAGTCGCATTTGCCAGACACAACCACTGAGGGCTTAGTGCGGTTGATCCAAGCTGCAGGGCAGGAGACAAGTCCACCTGGACCAGTGGGGAGCTGGAGGCCCTGGAAGACCTACACTTAAGAGGAGAGCAGATCCCTCTCCCCTAGCTCAACCTCAATTTAATACAAACCTCCAACATTTAAGCCCGTAAGGTGTCACAGCCCACTGGGACAGGCACTGGTGACACTGGTTGCTGGCCAGGGGAAGTCCAGCCTCTTTCCTTCCATGGGAACCTTTGGAAATGCATGTTGCTGGTGACCAGAGTGAGGTTTGCAGCCGTGGGACATCTGCAGAACCCATACAATTAAAAAGGCCAAAGGCATCCTCCACTGTGCCCTACCAACACATCTCCAGGCCAGAAGAAGGAGATGATACCCCGGCAAAAGGAGCACCAGCTAGCACCAAGCCTGCATCCTCCCTTCCTAACCACCCTGCGGGTGACAGCCCCGAGCCACCAGGCACACGTAGCACCAGCGTCCACTGTGCCAGTGCGGTGAGATGAATGCAGGGAGGAGGAGGGACACTACAACAAACTATTTTTCCCTGCCTGAGTTCAAAGATACATTTCAGCTGTCTACTTACTGCTCCAGTCGGGTGAAAGCTCCTGGTGTCTGAAGGGGCTTTCTTGCTTCTCTTGGCATTATGGCCAAAATATCATTAAGACTCCTGTAGCTGGAACTGAGCTGTCAGTAAGAGAGAGAACTTGACTGAAGGCATTTTTGCAACCAAGGGATTTTAATTTTTCCCCCTTCTTTTGCCTTATCCAAGAGAAAGAAATATAACAAAAAACCAAGACAGGGATTTTTCAGCTAAATTTATTTCTTCCAGCATTTGCTGCAATGGGGACATGTTTGGGTTTGCTGCTTGCTTGCTGTTTGCAGGGGTTTTTATGAGCTATTCACATCAAATGTTAAGAAAAGCAATAGAGAGTAGAAAAGGCTGAAGAAGAGAGCTGGATGCTCTGGTCTCTAGACTCAAAACCTGGGGCCGAAACTCTGCTCCCAGTCACTTCGTTAGGGTGAAAAATAGAAGTGATATCACAGTAGTAGTGATACGGTGAACTCCACAGATTTCAGCCAGGTTCATATAGACAACAAAGGAGCGGATTTTACAATCTTACAGAATATCTCAGCATGCTGAATAATTGCATTAAGTGTCAAAATGTTCCCACCAGGTTGTTCAGTGCCTTTGTCCATAGCTTGGACTTTTAAGTCCAAGTCTTATCAAAAGATAAGAAAGAAAAATGAAGCAAAATGTCACACATTTCCTTTCTGGTTTTCAGACTTCTAAAATGATACATAGGTCCCTTTCTGCAGCTTGATTAAAAGACAAAGTGGAGAGTCTAGCACCCTCACATGACTCCTGGACCTGGAGATTTAAGGGTGGAGGACAAATGGGATTACCAGCCAGACTGTAGGCTTTTGCAACTTATTTTTCAGCAAACAGATTGATTACTAGCAATGAGCTCAAACTAGGTATTCCCACACCCCACCACTTTTCCCTGAACAGGGGAAAAATATAGATTCAAATCTAAATCTAGGGACAAAAATCCCCTGCTCCCAGTAGCTACCCAACTTTTGAAAACAAAGGAGATGCCCTCAGTCCACCAGATGCTTTTTGGGATAAGCTTTACCCAAAGAACTGTCTTTTTTTTTTTTTTTTTAATACAGATCAAACCCCTAAGACAGAGCCCTAGTGCAAATTCCCTGATGCTTGTTTGACTTCATTAGCACAAAAGCAAATGAAGGCGCTTTCCCCATTGTCCCGCTCCAGTGGAAGAGCACTGAAAAGGCAAAGTACCAGTGACCTGTGGAAACTCTCCCAGGCTGCTCCATCAGAGGGACAGAAAACATCCCATTACCTCCACAACTCTCAGCTGAGCTCTTTCAAGCCCCTTTTACCTGCTAACTTCCCGCGGCTGTTTTGGGAAAGGCAGAGCCCCCAGCCTCGGGGCTGTGTCCCCCAGGGTGTGTGACAATCGCAGCTTTCCCAAAGGCCAACGGGGAGGAGAAGCATATTGAAAAAAAAATCCAGTTATTGCCTTTCAAAAGCTTTGTCCCCCCTGAACCTGATTGTGGGCTGCTAGCCCCAACCCACTGGCTCATCCCTGTCCTGCAGTGTGGGGCTGGGATGGGGGGGTGTATGTTTGCTCTAGGGATGCTCTGGGGTTCAAAATATTAAAGTTTTCTACTGATCATCCTTCTCCTCCACTGGGGTTTCCCTATTCCATGTCCGGTGCTGAACACACAACAAAATCAGCAGGTGACATGAGATGCTGTAAAATCAACCCGTTGCTGAGTGGTCCGATGCTGTGCTGGCCAAACCAAAGGCTGCTTCCGAAAAATCCCAGCCCCGTGCCATGACAATTCTGCACGGTCATCATTACCTGGTGGAAAACCACCGCTGCCTGGGTCTGTGGAGATAAAAACAGGTCCATCAAAGGCTCCTTGCATGAGCCAGGATGGGGGCTCCACTCAGCACCTGCCATCTCTGCTGCCTCCCCTTCCCCTCTGCAGCGGCACGGCTGCTCTGAGGGGTGTCATGAGAAGATCCCACCTTGCTTTGGGAGGAAGAAAAGAAAATGGCTTAGCTGTGGAAGGAAAGACAGCTACTATTTGCTATTCAAATCAGGAGTCACTTCTGGGCACAGGTCAATGAGAAAGGGAAACTTTCAGGCTGAAAGGATATGGACTTTGGAGATTTTTGTCCAGAAATGGTGTTTACTGGTTTCATACACCCTCCGCGGGAAAACACACCCTGCAACGCCAGGCAGACTTCAAAAGGGGCCTTTCAGAGGGAAGCTGGGGGTCTTGGGGAAGCTTAGCCAAAGATTATACACATCTCTGGTCGAGGACAAAGCTCCCACACCCAGACAGCCAGGGGCTGCAGGGAAACACGCTCTTTCTCACAGTGGGTTAAGTGTGCCCGGTGGGGTGCAATGCCAGCACAGGGTACCACCAGGTAGAGCATTTGGGGGTCATCAGTGGCTTTCCTCAAAGGTGAAATGGGGTCCACGGCCGTTGGTGCAGGCAGGGATGAGCAGCAGCAAGGAGGGATTTGGGGCTCCCCCATGAGCTGGCTCCATGGGGGATGCTCTGAACGCCTCAGGCAGAACCACTCCCCATCTGACTGTGATCAGCCAACACGTGGCGAAAACATGTCGCGTTCGACAACCTTTCATAGTGGGAAAACATCCAAAGAATCTGCCCAGACTCTCTCAGTGCGCTGAGCATCAGAAGTGCTTCATTTCAGCAAGTTTCCACATGGGGGGGAGTTTCCTCACTTTATTTAACTTCTACTTTTATGTTATGTCAAGACATTCCCGCAGCTTCAGTTTTATTTAATACCATGTTCGTGCCGTATTCGGTATTTACTCACGTCCTTTGACGTCATGACACCAAAATTATCCGCAGATAATTTTGACTTCCCAATGAGATTTGCACCAAACCACATTTCAGAGTGCTGGAATTCCCCTGGGGACAGAAATACTTTTTTTGGGTTTTTTGCTGCTCCCCACCCAGCTTGAAGGAAGGATCTGTGACGAGAAAAGGTCCCATCCCTGCTCTGGGGCAGGATCACAGTGTGGGAGCAGACGGATGGGTAACCCTGTCCATCCCTCCCTCCCTGCCCAGGTGCGCCAAGGGGGTAAAGCCATGGTAACGTCCCCCTCCTCGCATCAGCAAGGTGTTCAGGTTGTATCAGACATGATGGAAAAATGCGGGTGCAGGTTGCTCCTGCTCCTCCGGAGCAAAGCATGAATAAGGATGACACCATGATGCCATAACAACCCCACTCTTCATCCTCATCCGCCAGGCAGACTGCTGCATGTCAGACTAGATACGGATGGAAACCCAAAAATCCCCACCCTGCCAAGTGCAGAGATATAAACCAGAGGAAGAAACCAATGGGTTTAACTGGTTTCCCGCAACACCCAGGGAATGAGATGGGAGTGAGATGGGCACCTGCTCACTGCTGAGACTCAAACCAGCGGGGTCCCCAGGGGACCACAGGGGTTCCCCATGATTCCCCCAAGCCCAGCCTTTTCTCACATCTGAAGCCAAGCAGCGCTAAACCACACACACACGCTGAAGCCCCCAAGCCAAACTGTAACACTTCTCCTACCTCCTGAGAGAAAGAAAATTTAAAAAAGGAAGAAAAAGTCAAGATTTGGTTCAGGTTCGGAGTGAAAGCTCGGCCTGACTGTTTAAGAGCTCAGTTACTCCTCACTACCATACTTACACACACCCATCCTTAAATTAATAAAGGACTATCTTTAATGCAGTCAAAGTAGCTTCAGATGTGAGCCACTTCAACAGCCCATTATCAGCACCGTGTTTGTTTTTCCATATTGACCGTGTGTGTAATATAATCCTTGTTTATGATAATTGATTTTCCTTGGACTGCCTTCCTGGGAATAATATGCACACTTTTTAACTCTCTTTTTAAAGATCAAATGGCATTTAGGCCTGGTGATTTGAATCTGAGTTGGTCAGAGCATTTAATACAATAAGAGTGAGCTTAAAGGAAAGCAGTTAAACCCTGGATATTTTTCTTATTGCATAGCCTGAAAACCCTTGAATTGAGAGGGAAGTTTGCATCTATTTTCTTGTCGTCTATTTTAAAAGCTGTCAGAGTTGGTTAGTCTCTCTTAAAATTAGTCCTTTGGATCATCTTCTTACTAAAAACAAAATCTGAGCTTTTTTTTTTTTAAAGCGATAGCGGATTAGGGCAAGAAGCTTTGTTTAGCTAAAGCGAGGGATTAGAGGAGATTTGCCCCCATAAAGTTGTGGTTTGATGGTGCTTTTATCCCTGGATGTTGCTAAAGCTGTGTTGCTTCAGGATTAGGAGCATACAAAGAGTCTCCTTGTGCTGTTTCACAGCCAAGAGAAAGACGAGGGGGAGAGGGAGAGACAGGGGAACACATGCAACAGAATTGGGAATTCCTTGGTCACACAAATCTAAAGTTTAAACCCCCTGACACAAACTTTGCCGGACACGTTGTGAATGCGAGATGGCCAGACCTCTAGTGGGAACGGTGGATGGTGGAGCGGAGGGGGTGAGACCTCCTGAACTGCCACCTCCCAGCCTCCTGCCGGTGACTTCCCTCACCTTTTGGCTGGGGTTGGCAAGAGAAAGGCGAGGGGAAGGCAAGACCTCAGCGGGGCTTGGGCAGCATTTCTCCCGGGTGAAACTTTGACCATCGTCAGCAAACCCTGATGAAAAGAGCCACAGCACTGCTCCAGACATGCTGGCGTCCAGCATCAGGAGACGGGGGCATGTAATTTATTCAAACACCGGCCAGCCATGTAAGGGGCTGGCGGTCCTCAGCCTTCCCACCTTTGGGAGATGCTTAAATCTTGGCATGTGCTGATGAGATGTTGCCACCAGCCAGAGCCAGGTCCTGGGCCAGCTCCGCCATGAGTCTGAGAGGAAATAGAAAAAGTAGAAAAGCCCCATGTAAAAATATCCTTGCAAAACAGCTTTGAATAAAATGGAAAGAAATCAAGACCAGGCACCAAGTGGTGATGGCACATCATTTCCCCTGCCCGCAGGCCTTTCAAGCATTAGGAGACAGCCTGGTTTTTTTGGCAGGAGGTGGAGAACCTCCAAAAACCTGAGGTTTTATACGTATGGGAGATTTACCCCTACCCAAATCAAAACACAAAGGGGCTTTGCACTTGCCAACCCTCCTGCATGACAAGATCGTTTCAAAAGCAGGGACGAGTGGCAGGAAAAAAACAAACCCCAACTCAAATCCAGAAAAACTCCTGACGGGCAACTTATTTCCATCTTGCAGCAATTTATGTACATCCCCCTGCTTTTTATTTATTTTGGGGGACACAGGGTCGTGCCTTGATACCCACAGCCCTTGTAGCAAAGCTGTGAGAATACATGTGCAGCACCACATCAGGCTGCGGGGTCTAGGAGCTCCTCACCCTGCGAACCCCGGTGTGTGTGACCCTGCGTAGCTGTGCCGGAAAGAAAAAAGAAGCATCCTTGCTTATATGGAGTGAGGGAATCAGCCTCTTCTCTTCAAAACAGGAAATTAGATTTCATTAAAAGAGATAACACCTGTTAAAAAGAAACCCTAAAAATCCCTCTTGTCACCAGCAGACTATTATATCAGATTTTTCTGGAAAATCAAGTGATTCTGAAGGTCTGTGACTTTATCAAAAAACATTCCAGATGATAAATCATATCGTCTGGAGAGTGTAGGTTATACACATGCACTTGTGCATGTATTTGAACATGGGTATACAAATATGTGCATATGTATGTTTTTAAGCAAACATCTTTGCTCGTTTGACTTGATACCCAGTGGCTGGTTGAGAAGTTTTGTTAAAACCAAAGGGATGCTGAGCCCACGCAGGAAAAATACCCATGATAGCACATTAGGCAAATTATCTTGTTTTAAGCCATTACAACTAATGGATACAGTCAACATTTGAGAAAAAAAAACCCAAAGAACAATACAAGAGTGGTGTTATATGAATAAAGCAATATTTCCCCAAGCCAGGGGGGATTCACCATGGGCTCTCGCTAGCCAGGCTCTGTCCGACCGGTCACCGATGCTGAGCCAAGATCTATCACTCACCTGCCTGCTCCAGCCACGCTCAGCCCCGCCGTGAGCCTGCCCCCTTACACAGCCGTGTTTTCATCTTCCTAACTCCTCGGATGGCCCCCTCATCATTTCATCTCTCAGGCTTGAAATCAGAAATAACAACAGCAGCTTGAGCCAACTGAGATACCTAACACCCATCCTGAGGGAAATCCAGCTGTTTCGACACTTTTTCAGTCCAACATAGAGTTAAAGGAACTGGAGATTTCATGTTTCCTGCAGCATAGCAATTGTGGAGGACAGAAGTACACTGGGAAAAGTAAAATCATTTAATTTTTCAGGGGGAAAAAATAACATTTCAGTGCTCTGAAAATCAGTTCTGTTTTGGTTTTCCCTTTGCTTTGTCATAAGAAAATTAAACATCCATTTCCATGTATCTCTGATGCATTTAGGGCTTTACAGCCTGGTTTACCTCTTCTCCTGCAGCTCCTGCTCTCTAGCCAGGCTGCATTTCCAGTGCTGGACCACAGGTCAGGCAGGTTCCCTTGATGCACCAAAAAAGTCAAGCAGATATAAGCACGATGCCTCCTGGGAGGCGTAGTCTCCCATAAACACCGCACCGGTGTGGACCCACACGTCAGAAATACAGCTCTCTGACAGCAATGCTCCACTGGGAAATACGATTTAGTTTTCTTTTTCTTGACTTGTAAATACATGTTTTGCAACCATTAAAAAAAATCCCAAATATTCAAATTCAGAGTGGACCAGCCTAAAAACTGGACCCACCTCTCTTTCTGATTTTTTTCAGTGGTGACATTTTAGTCCACTTTTACTCCCCCGGAAAGGTGTTATATTTGGGGGGCAGACACAAAAATCATCCATCTGTTCTCATAGCAAGCTCTCCTGCTCTCTTTTGCTTCCTTCAGATGTGCAAGCTGGCAAGATACCCAAGGCTTTTCCTTCCTTGTGTCAGGGTGAAACAGAGGTACCAAGTCTCAGCAGCAGCTCACAAACTGGGAGGCACAGATTATCCCCTACAGATATAGGAGGCTTCTTAAAGCTGGCATCCCGCTCCCGCTGCTGGAAGGGAGCATGAGATGGGGACGGGACCCTGGGTGGGCTGGCTGACCCCAAAGCGACCATGTTACGGGATGTTGTTGGACCAGCAGTTTGCAGAGTGGCTAGAGGTGGTGGGGTGGGTGGGAAGTGCATCCTGGGGTGGGCGAAAGGTGCTTGGAGAGCTGATTCTCTGGAGGAAGGTTTTTCCTCCTTGTGTTTGCTGGCACCCGGCTGCTCCTCCCCACCGCTGGATGGGGGAATGCCCTTCTCGGCTCACAGGAGCTGACCAGGAGGGTGAATAAAACCCCAGGCTGAGGTGGAATATAGATGTCACCTGTTTCTTGCACATCTGAAGGCTGAGTTTTTATCCAAGCAGCCCTCGCCTCCACGGCTAGGGCAATGTCACTTGTTCGCTCCCTCCAAGTCCATCCTCCCAAGCATCATAACACATGGACATTTCAGGTCCCTGAGATTATCTCACTATTGATTAAGTGCTCCATCAGCTGCGGCTACTGCAAGAGGAACCGTAAACCTGCAGGATAACAAAACCTTTGTGGCTGGGGAGAAGAGGCAAAAGCCTTTCTCTCCTCTGCACCAGCCTGGTAGCATTTTCCTCTCCTTGTGGGGCACTTGCCGGCAGCAGAGCGCTGTGACTTAGGGACAAACCTCCTTAAACAACAAGCATTTTCTCTCCAACATCTTTGCATCATATGACCTTCAAAACAAATCAGAAGGTAAAATAAACACATAAAAGCAGCCGGGGTATTTGGCCTGACTGAACTCCATCAGGGCTGTGGAGCTGGAGGAATGCATTATCAGTTCCCAGCAATTTTTGATTTTTCCCTAGTGTGGGACTGCAGAAGTGGCCTTATTGAAAGGCCAGAATCTGCTTCTATTTCAACCAGTGACAGGTACATTTATATTAAGTTGATTCCCCCTTGAAATTACCCAAGTTTAAAGAATTATCTGTCTGCAAGTGGAAAAAAAAAAAGAAAGAAAACCGTGCACGAGCAGTGGCTGTTCACGATGATGTTCTGGGTTTGGAAATTACCTATTTAAGTCAATAAATGGGTTAGGAGGGGGAGAAGGAAAGGAAGGTAGAGTTTGTGGTTCTTAATCATAGCTTCGCAGGGTTTAGCTGCTCTCCCACTGTTGAAAAATGTTTCAAAAAGCAAAATAAATGATCTTCTAGTTACTAAAGTATTGA
Organism: Gymnogyps californianus; assembly: GCF_018139145.2. Classification (NCBI taxonomy): domain Eukaryota; kingdom Metazoa; phylum Chordata; class Aves; order Accipitriformes; family Cathartidae; genus Gymnogyps; species Gymnogyps californianus. The sequence goes on along the minus strand of NC_059478.1, from coordinate 26,375,304 downwards.
TTTTGCCTACATCCAGTAATAAAGAGCAAGTCACCTGTAGGTAAAACTCTTGTAAAATATATTTGATACTATAATAGTCTGGAGATAGAGTTACATGCAGCTGAGAGAGGCAGAGGGATGACAAATCATTTCAAATAAGAGGTTTACGTAACATATTTCATGTCATGCGTTACCCAAAACTAAGTGGGGCTCATTTTCCTTTGCCTTCCTCTGTCCTCCCCTCAGAGAAACCCACCACAGCAGTGGCATGGCACAGGAGATGGCATCGTGGTGGGTCGACTTGGCTGGTGCCTGCGGCCAACGCATCCCCGCACCGGGGACCAGTGCAGGGAAACTGGGTTGAAACGCTTCCTCCAGATGCTCAAAACGCAATGCAAGGGCTGGAGCCACTATCGCACAAGTGCTGGTGGAGGTGGCCTCTGGGCCACACTCCTGATCTGGGAGGGAGAGTTCGTTTTCCCCAGCCCTCTCATGTCCTTGAAATTTCTCCTGCGGAAAACACGGCTAGCCCGGCTTTGTGCCTGGGAGATGGATTTTATCCCCCAGGAAACGTATCTGTCATTTTGCTCAGAGGTAGGTACAAAATAAATGCAGTCATGCATTTGAGCATCCGTTACCGAAGGACCGAACTTAGTGCTAAATGATGTAAATCTAGATAAATATCATCACTTTTGAATAAATTACTTTGGATTTATACCAGCGAAACAGAGCTCAACTGCATCCAGCCTCGCTGCCAGGATAGGCAGAGCTTGCACTGATGTCCACGAGACTAATATTTGGACTTCTTTCTGAAAAGATGGTTAGGGAGATCCAACTCTGGGTCTGATGTGCTGGGTGAGGGCCAAACCTTTAGTCCCAATGGCAAAGCCCTCCTTTGGTTTCAGTGATGGGAGGCTGGGATAACCCAGCTCTCAATATACATTGGGCCTAGGTCCACACTTAGATGCAACCAAGCTGCAAGAGCAATGTCTCTCCCAAGGATAAGCAGAATCAGTGCTCTGGAGGATAAACCACAGCAGACATGATGTTGGATTCAGAGCATCCCACAGTGCAGAGTTAGTCCTCAACTAAGGAAATGGAGGGCTATTACAGTGGCTTAAGGGTTCAGGAAAATCGGGGTCAGAAACTCCTTCGTTGCCTCAAACTTCTTACATGACCTGTGCCCACACAGGTAGGCGCATCGTGTCATTCCCAGAGAAAGCAAGTCCTCTTACGGACTTACCTTGTGCTCTTAAAAACAAACAAAAAATCCCCACAGCTAATGGCAGCTGCCTGAATCACGGGGTGCTGCAAAGGTAAGCAAAGCAGAGACAGAGTTTCCTTTGCTGCTCACGTGGGATGGGGCTCTAGCTAGAAAAAGCAAAGTCTCTCCCTGCCAGGCGCATAGGCAGGACCTGAATTTAAGCAACTTTCTGGAGTTTCTGTTTCGCTTGGATAACATATCCTGCACTCCAGGAGCTGGAGAACTGGCTCCAGGAGCTGTAACATCCCTATCACAGCCTCCCTTCACATCCACATTTCTTTCCACGAGTCCCATCAGGGTTTAAATAACAAACCGGAGCACAGCGGCCATGTGGAGAGCTCCCCACCTCTCAAAGAAGCGAGGAAAGGCTTTTCTGGCGAGGAAACGCCTGTCAGAGGAGAGGCAGCATCCCACCGCGCGTCCGACGAGCGTGAAGAATATTAAAATCGCAGGCGGACCTAGGCCATAAAGGATGTCTGTGAAGATGGGTGGGTGGATTTGTTCATGCCGGGTTCGGTATGACCATTGTAAAGCCCCAAGAGATTATTTCCCCCTAAATTAACCCATGGGAGAGACAGCTGCAAAAAAAACCCCCCACATTGCCCACCCTTCACAAAAGGACTGGGCAGATCAGGCTTCCCCAGTTCCTCCTCTGGCAGAAAAAGATGGGCTGAACCTTCAGCCTGTGCTCAAGCCCTCCTGAACCGCGGGCCTGACCGAACAGTGGGGTGTTTTCAGGTGTTTCATTGCATTTTTTCTGTAAAATACAGACAAATGTAAAAAAATTTTTTCAGCAAAATATGAAGGTGAAGGGTCTGGAATGACATTAAATTGTCATTAATCAAGCCTCATTGGGGAGGAAGAACATTTTTCCTCCGAAGACCTCAAAACCAAGGAGCTACCAGGTCTTTCTGGCTATGTGGCGGTTGATGGTCCAACCTCCTGTTCACACTATCTCCCCCACGTGATCTGGGAGATGTCATCTGCCCACAGCGCTCCATCCTCAGAGGAGAAGGGAGATGTCTCGTACCCAAACTACAACTGCAACACACGGCAGCAGCAGAGTCGAACCAGAACTGCCCACATTTCTTCCCTAGTTGGTTTTTTTTTTTTCCAGGCTATTTAGTTATTTTGAGGGTAGTTTCAAATTCCTGATCAAAATCCGTATCTTCTGTAAGAGGGACATTTTCTAAACCAACTCCACTCATTTAGATAACCTTTTTTAAGCAAACAACGACATCTCCCCTGGCTTTAGACTGATGAATAAAAATTGGATGAGGACAAGGAGTAGCTTGGGCACTGGATGGTCCCAGACCAGAGGAAAGCCACAGATAAAGGGCTGTGAATCCAACCCAGGTGTTAACACGCAGGGAATTTTTGGTGCATCAAGTCAGAGAAGAAAATTAATAACATTTTAAATCAAATAGGAACATTTGTGATATATTATTGCAAAAATTCTGGTTTGCTGATTCTTTCCAGGCAGCCTGTGAAAAGAAAGGAAGAAAAACACCTGTGCCTTTGCAACAGAGCGGTCCAGGCGTGGGGTGCCCCCATGGGAAGCCGGACCCCAAAGGCCATCGCTCCCGGGAGGGCAGGGACACGGCCGAAGGAGGCCTCTCTTCCCGGCTCTGCCCCTGGCGCTTGAGGTGGTGCTGGACACATCACTCCTCTATTTATTCGCCTTTTCTCATCACCTTTCCCGCTTATCTCTTTTGCCCTGGATGCCTTCCTTTTTCTCACTTCATCTGCAGCTCCTGGGCTAGAAAAGGCCCCCTGTTCGGCAGGAGTCTCTGAACACAGCTGGGATTCACTGAATAAATAAATAAGTAGATCTGCCCGTCATAACTATACTTTAAATTCCCTGCACGGGAGAGACTTCCCCTTTACATTCTCTCAGCTAACACTTTTACCAGGAACCAGGGGCTGAAAAAATTGATCTCTTTGGCTGTTTTCACCTAATACTCTTGGTAGATTTGATTCCTTACAGGTATTTTTTTTAAAATAGGCTAAACTAAGGAATGGCTTATTACAGTTACAAACTGCAGTTAATAGCAAAAAAAAAAGAAATTCCCTTAGCTGCTTTTGAGAGAATGATGAGGCCAATGAGGGAATATGAAGCATTTTTCCTCAAACACATAAAACTAGTTATTATCACAATTAAGGAAGAGTGGAAATGGGAGGAGCTGAGCTTGCTCTCTATTTCATGATATCCAGCTCACCTTCTCCTGGAGGGGCAAACTTATAAACCCACATGCCTCTGCAATCAAGATATAAACTTCAGGTCTGAGATGGAAGAGATCTCTAACTCTTGTCAGAGGAATGAAAGGCTAGATGAAGAATTGGAGGAAGTGTAAGAAAGCAAGCGGGAGAGAGAAGGTGTTGGGTTCCCTTTAAAGCAGGTACCTAAATCTGAGGATTTTTTTTTAAACCCTCTTTAAGATGAAGGCTCTGCTAATAACATGTCCAGAAGATGGCTCCTGGCAAATTGCTTTGTTATTCTTGTCAAAAAAAAAAGTCCCTTGGAAGCAGTCAATTTTAAACCATATATCAAAATGATTAATTGCCCTTAAATGAGCAGATGTTGAAGTACCCTTGAATGGGGCTAACGCCTTTTTGGATTGCAAACATAATGTATTCATGGACTTGGAAAAATATCATTAGGGCTATTAATTAGCTATAAGCACCAAAAGCTTTGGTGACTCCAAGGTGTTCACTTTCTTTTTTTTTTTCTTCTTCTTTTTAAGACTTAAGGGGGAACAACTGGTTTTGCTGGAATAAGGTTAGCAGGTATTTTTTTAATGCTGTGCAGAAAACCTTGCCAAGTAGCTCAAATTGGAAAAACTGTAAGAAATACTGGCTGACCTCTAAATATGGGTAGGAACAAGCCACAACAGCCAGGACTTAAGGAGAGAGCACAAGTATAGTGGGGCAAAGAAAGAGAAGGGAGGGAATAAAAGAAAGAAACCTGACATTGCAGGAGGCTGCTTAGGATATAATTCTGCTCTCAGTCAAGGAAAAATGTGCTAAACCGCAAATGTCGCATGAAGGTTTGAGTCGATTTGGGGGGGGGAAAGGTGCTTTGTGTCCTCCTAATTTAGGGAGAAAGGAACTTTTATTGCATAGTTGACCTCGGAGGAAAAAAATATAAATTCTTCTTCCCACTAATCTCACTTTCCTCCAAACCTCCAAGAGCAAAAGGAGAAATGTAGCAAGCTGTGGCTTGAGACTTTTTAGTAACAGAAAATCCTTAAAAGTGAGCCTGTTTTGGTCTCTTTTCAAATACTGCATCAAATATATTTTCAATGAATTCATGGAAAAAAAGGAGGCAGAGAAGAGAAAAAAAAAAACTTTTAAAATCTGTTTAAGTTTATAAACAAGATTAAAGAAACAATGTCAAGGGTCTTATGGAAATGGTGATAGTGCCCCTTTAAATAAGAGCAAGTGGAGATTTTCTATATCACTGTGCAGTTTAAATCTTTCTTGATGGACCGGACACTAGTCCTCCTTAAATCCTTCAGAAAGCTGCTTTAAGGAAAAAGGCTGCGAGGAATTTCTTCTCGCTTTAATTGCTTAAGAAACGGTTCCCACAATGAGCTGTGGCCTAGATTTGCCTCTCATTTAAGTTCTGATTTTTAAAAGTTCACAAGTTAATCCCCTTTCGGTCTCACACGAATGCGGTTGGCGTCGGAGACAAAGTATTGGACAATGTCTGGAACATTTCAAACCCCCAAAAGATGTCCCATACCAAAAAAAAAAAAAAAAACCAAACCCAAAACAAAACCAAGCAAAGTGGCCTTGATTTAGTTAAGTAGCTATTTTAAGACCTTGTTGCCATTATAATTTGAGGCAAGTAGAAATCGTCTTGCACTGTATCTGCCGTAGATCCAAGGGTAAGGAGGTTTGTCAGTGTTTGCAGTTTTCTTCCTTGTCCATCTTCCAAGGATGGAGCTTTATTTCTCTTTATTCAACCTAAAATTAAACGTCCACATCTCTAGCACAGTTTACTGTCCGGGCAAGAGGTGCGATAAAATTCACAAAAAAACAGAGAGGGAGAGCAGGAGGAAGTTAATGCATTAGCTGTTTAAAACATAACCAGCTTGGCTTTGATTTTAGTTGTTCTGAAGGAAACAGCCACGATTTCTGTGCAAATGCAAACACACAATTTTGTGTGTATGGGGATGGGGTGGGGTGGGGTAGGGTGTGTAAAATACCCGAGATAGGGAAATTACATGTGTTTCTAAATAAAATGAGGAAAGCACAATTTTCTTCCAACATTATGCCCTGACGGTCCCACTGATTAGTGTTTTTTTTTCCAAAAAGCAGTTTTCAAATTAAAAGTAGCAGCTGTCCTTCCCGTCATGCAGGTGAGGGTGCTTAGAGCCTACCTGGAAACTGAAATTCCCGGTTCACTTAGGAAAGACATAAAAAATGGTCTTTGAAGGGGATTTTTTGGTACATGTACAGACCCGGCCAGTTAGCCAAAATATTACCGTTAATATCACGGAAACTTGAAATGTCCTTTCTATTTGGCGAACTAACAAATTCCCCCCACCCCGTCTTGTAGTGCAGGATCAAGGCGGGGTGGCAGATTTATGTATTTTCATATTTCATTTTGTTCTGCGCTGCAAAACTTACACAGAAAATATTGCCCGATTTCTGCCCCCTTCTCCCCCGTTTTTTTTAAACCATTGTTGTTATCGTTATTGTTATTGTTGTTGTTATTTTATTGGCGGGGGGGGAAATAGGCATTTCTCGCCCAGCAAAGCCGAGGTTTGGTGTCGGACTCGGTGCCGGCCGCAAGTTTGCGGAGCTCCGGGGTGGACGGGGCGGCTCGGGAGGGAGCGGGGCCGGGGTGGGGGTCGTGGGGGGACCCCCCCCGCTGCAAACCGCCCCTTGCCGGGACTGCCTTCCCTCCTGCTCAGCCCGCATCCCTCCCTCGGTTCCCCGCGTTTGGGAGAAGAAACCCCTGTAATCTCGACAGAACTGATTTCCTGAGGCTTTGCCCACATCGATACCTTGGGGCGGGGGGGAAATGTGATAAATCAGTTCTGCGGACAAACTGGGGTTACTTTTCCGAGCTGCGCTAAATGCACTATTTAGTCGTTTCTGCAAAGACGCACTGAATTAAGCGCAGTTATTTATTTATAGGGGCTGGTTAAACAGCAGAAATCCCGTCGCTGGAGAGCTCGGAAAGATTTTCTGAAGACAGAGGGAAACTTATTATTTATTCGGGGGGGGGGGAATTAAAACTAAGGATTTTTCATCGAAGCAATCACAAAATCTCCCGTGCTTGATAGCTCGGCGAGCAGAAAGGCGAGACAATGGTGAAATCGCGGTCGGAGGGGTTGGGATTTTGTGCTTGGGCTGCAAGCGACAATTCAGAAACCAGAGAGGAGACGCACTGCCCCCATCCCGACGGGCACAGCCCCCCCCCCCCCCGCCACACGGGGAGGCCCTTCCCCGCTGCATTAAACGAAGGAGCCCTGCAAAGTTTGGCGGCCGCTTGAGCAGATATTTTGCACCCCGGGGTTGCGGTTTGTGCCCCAGCTCTTGCGAGCTACAGGTCCGCGGGGCTGCTCCCAGCCAGGCTTGGGGGGGCGAGGGGGGGCTTCCAGGGAGGTCGCTGAATTTTGGGAAGCATCGTCTGCCTGCTCCCCGCCGTCCCCCGTTTCAACTCGTTGTGATTAGCGGAGTAGGGAATGTGCCGGTTGCAAACTCGGGGGGGGGGGGGGGGGGGATCTCTTTGCAGAGTCACCCCCCAAAAAGCAAGGAGGGCGATTCCCCGCGGGCTTTGCGGGGTGGTGCCCAGGCGAGCCCGGGCACGGGGCCCCGAAAAACGCCCCCGAAAAGCGATAACGGCAATCAAAGCGCCGAGTTTCGCCCAATCGGTTTCCCGGCCGAAAGCGGGTGGTTATTAATTAGAGGGTGCGGGGGAAAGGCAGTGCGAGGGGCTCCCCTCCTTCCTGGGGAGCAAGCGGGACTTTGGCGGAGTGAGGGCTGGAATAGATTGGAATAGATTTCAATAGATTCACCCCCTCCCTCTCTTTCCTGAGACAATCCCTTGGTTCCCCATAACCTCTGATTAAAAAAAATACATAAATACAATAAAAAGAAATACAAGAAAGTGGCACTTGGAGCCTTCTGGTGTCCTAAGCCAGACCGACCCCCTCTTTTTTTTGGTCAGAATTTGTACAAAATATCAAGCTCAAATTAAAAGGTCCTCTCCCCCCCCTCTTATTCTTTCTTGTTCCCTTAATTCCTGTCTAAACGGTTTTGCTCTGGGAGAAGAAATCTTTTCTATAGGAGGGAGAGAGGAAAAAAAAAACCTTCAAGAAGAGAAGGGTATTATTGTTTTAATCCTCTTACCCGCAGTCATTTTAAAACAGGGTGTTTTGGAGCCTGAAATGGCGTCTCGTCTCCCAATCCCATCCTAAATCCTCCTGGGCTGGGAGAGAATCTAAAGGCAAGGAACTGGCATCTATTAGCAATCTCTCTAAAGGCTTTAAACTGCTCTTTCTGCTGCGAAGGCATGGCAAAGCTGAAAAGCAAACACAACCACCGCTCCAGTTAGCGAGCTCTGCCAGATAACCAGCCCGACCGCTGGATGGGAAGGTACCTGCGAAAACCCCGCAGAGAGAGAAAGAAAGAAAGAAAGAAAGAAAGAAAGAAAGAAAGAAAGAAAAGAAAAGGAAAAGCTGGTTTTCCTCTTTTTACATCCCGAAAAAAAAGTATTTCGGGGGAGAGTATAAAAAAAAAAAATTAGAAAAGCGGGGGGATGCGTTAACTGGTCGTTCCTTCTCCGCCGAAGCCCCGTGGCCTCCCCTCCTTGCCCGCTTTCCCTCCCTCTGCCTTCCCTGTCCCCCCCACCCTCGCACTGGCGGAGCCGCCCGTGTGCTCCCGGCTACCGGAGCGGAGCTTTCCCGACGGGGCGGGCTGCGGACCCGCAGCCCCCAGCTCCTCTGGGCTCCTTCCATTATTCCTGATTTTATCTCTCTGTGTCGTGTGTCCGTCACCCCCCCCACACACACCCCGTTTGAAGGAGCAGCCGGGGGTGCAGCAGGCTAAGCCGGGACAGAGAGGGGGCCAGGAGGAGGGTGGGGGGCCGCGGCGGCTCTGTAATTAACGCTGGGAGATTATCCCCCACCAGCACCACTACACAGGGGCCATCGGGGGAGAGGGAAACTTCAGGGTCTGCTCTAGCGTGGTGCTAAGCAGGGTGCGCAGGGGGGGAGGCATGGCTTCCCTCCCTTATGCCTTTACGGACCCCATCACCCCCCCGGCCCTGGGTCTAGCCCTCCTCCCTCCACCGGCATCCCATCCGCTCCCAGGGATTTAATTAGGCGTTTACACCTCGGCTTGGAGTAAATGACTGGTAAGAAGTGGGGGGGGGGGGGTGGGATGGGATGGGGATGGGGGTGTATCAGCAGCCCCGTTTTGATTGACAGGGTGGAGGACCATTGAAAATCTTGCTGGGTAGCTCCCGGGTCGCTATGAAGCTCCTTTTAAAAATCCTTCTTCAATGCTGCCTCCCGGTAGATGGCAGCTCCGCCGGGCGCGGAGGCAGCGCGCAGGCAGCGCGGGCGGATGGAGTAGGGCGGGCCGGGGCGCAGCGCCGCGCCCACGGGCCGCGCTCCCACGCGTGTCACCGCTCCCACGGCGGGCGGAGAGGCTGCGCCGCCGCCGCCCCAGGTAAGAACCCCCCCACACACACCCCGGGGCAGCGCGGCTCCGGGTAGGCTGGGGATGCGGGGGGAAATAAGGGGAGTTTGGGGCTTGTTTGCGAGGAGCGGGAAATCTCTCCGTGGGGGACTCCGCGCCCGGCGGAGGAGCCGCCGGCAGGGATGCGCGGACGGCGGAGGAGGGGAAGCCCAGCCCGGGCTCCAGCGCAAATTCCATCCCCTTCTGTCCCTCTTTTTTTGCTTTATTTGGAGTATACTACGCTTTCTCGGAAAAAAAAAAAAAAAAAGGAAAAACCCCAACTACCAGCCCAGGGCCTCGCTCACATGAAACGCCGTGTGGGCTGGGACCTTGGGCCCGCTCCGGTGTGGGTTTAGGCAGCTGGCGGGGAAGAGCGGGGTGCAGTCCGGCTCAGGGGAAGGTGGGGGACGCGCATCCCTCCGTCTGCCGGGCTCCGAGGGGGGGGAGAGCGCAACTTTCCCCCTCCATTTACATAATGATGTTTTAATAAGCCGCGCAGCCCAGTGAGAGCTCGCCGGGGGCAGAAACCACCCCGAGCGGGGCCGGGAGAGAGGGGGAGGCCGGGCGATGGCCCCGCTTGGGGGGCGGCTCTGGGGTTGGGTTTGGTTTTTTTTTTCTGATGCGGCTGGAAGTTGAGTGCGGAGGGGACGGCAAGACTCCGGCAGCGCTAGGAAATCTTTCTAGGGAAAAATCACACGCCCACACCACCCGTTTGCGAGGTTTAGACGGCAAAACGGATGGGGACCCGCCTGCAAGGAGCTGGGGGGCCGGTCTGTACCGCCCTCCCCCCCTCCCCGCTCTCACTTTAAGAGGTATATAAATCCCGGACCTGCGCTGTCAGGCTCGCTTGATAAATTAAGGGCTTCGCAGTCGAAACCTATTTACACCTCCATTATAGGGCTAACCAAATGGGGATCAGCATGCATATTTTTACCGCAAGAGGTCTCATACATCTCCGCCAGAGTCGCCCCTCGGGCCATAGGATAACAGATAGGGGAGGGGGGGGCGCGCTCCGCCGCAGCCAGCACTTGAGCGGAAAAAAAGTCCGTGTCCCCGCTCGGTGCCGGCTGCCCGGGGCACCGGGGACCCGTCTCCCTTGCGGGGGGCAAGGACAGGGCGAGGGTGACCTCCCCAAGAGGGGGGTCCCGCCTTGGGGGGGGAACACGGCCTCCTCTAGCCCAAAGCAAAGCCCTCGGGGAAGTTTCTCCTCTGAGGGAGATGGGGTTTGACTGTGAGACCTGCCGTGGCTGCCCCTTTTTTGGGGGGGGGGGGGAGAAGGGGCAAGAAACGCCCCGCACGGAGCCCTCCGGTCCCCGGAGCCGGCGGCTTTCCCCGGCTGCTCTTTTCATTTATTTCCAGGCGGGGACCTCGGGCGGCTGGCGGGGGCGGGGAGGCGGGCAGGGGTCAGCGCATCCCGGGCCGAGTCCTTCGTGTCCCCGAGGGTCGCCTTGGCGAGCCCGGCAGCAGAAAGGAGGGAATGAGCAACATCCCCCGTTTCCCGGTGGGATGCTCGCACTGAGCGCTCCCCGATCCCTTTCGAAACGAAACGCGGGCGGAAAGAAGCGGCACCAAAGCCTGGGACCCGGGGAGGGCTCGGCCCAAAACCCCCGTTCCCGGTGGGGGGACGGGGGGGGCTCTGCGGGATTCCCCCCGCACCCGCCGTTCCAGCCGGCCGGGCTCCGGCTGTGTCCCGCTCTTCGGCTCCGCTTCCAGCGTCGGGAAAAAAGAAATCTCCCCCCTCCGCCCCATCCCGTCCCCTCCGGCGGCCCCCTCCAGTTCCACTTGGTTAGCTCAAGTTTTCCATGTAAATGACAGTAATAAATATCTAATCATGTCCCGCAGCTATCGGCGGCTCGCCGAGCAGCCGGCATTAATGAGACATCCAGGGGAAGTGGGGGAAAGGAGAGAGAGAAAAAAAAAAATTAAAAAGGAAGAAGGAAAGTTTTTATCCGCTCTCCCCGAAATGGTTTCTAAAAGCGAGGCCCGGCCGCGGTGGCGGGGGGATGCGGGGGGGGGGGACACACGGAGCCCCTCGCTTCCTCCGGAGCGATCGCACCTGTGGGTCGCGCTCGGGTTCAAACTCGTCCCCTCTAATTAACCCCCTCCCCAAAACCCCAGCAATCCCCACCACCCCGGGGGGGCGGGGAGCGGGGGCCGGCAAGCGGCGGGCCCGGTCGCATCCCCGGCCCGGGGGCTGCCCTCCCGAAAGCCCCGTGGAGCTGCGTGTGCCCATCCCCGCCGCGATTCCCAAACAATTAATGGGGCTGCAAAGAGCTTTTAATGCTGATGGGGGGCCGAGGGGGAGAGGCTAAGGCTGAAATTAAACCATGAGAGTTGGATTTGTTCGCCTAACGCTAAACAAATGGACTGATTACCTTCTTTCCAAACGCATCAGTCATACTACATTAAGTAGCAGAGAGCTAATTATCCCAATTAGGAGGCTGATTTATAATTAATGGCTTGGACCAAGTGATAATTGGATGTTAATGGATAACAGTTTTGTCTGAAGTAGCCTCCCGCTTCCCCAAAGGCAGGGCTGGAGGGGTTTTTTCGCTCTCTCCCTCTCCTCTCACCTCTGCACGGAACACAAAGCAAATGAGGAGCGAAATCTGCTCTTAGCTGGCTCGGTGGGGACCGGCCGGGGCGGGGGCCGGGAGGTCCCGGGGACGGAGGGGGCCGCCGGCTGCTTCCCGGCCTGGCCGGGGTTCAGCGAGGTGGGCTGCGGGGGTAACCTCCAGCACCCCTCTTCCCCAGCTTATCAAGTAATCCCTGCCGCTTTTTTCCTCCCCTCTCTTGAGTTTCCAAGCCGCGGACAGCTGCCCCGAAGCAGCCGGGTCGTCCCACGTTCCCAGCGGGGGCTGAGTTCCTCACCCACCCGCGGGGTCCGAGTCGTGTCCTCGATGGGGCGCAAAGGCTGAGCCCCAAGCGGTGCCCCACTGCAGACGCGGCTGTCCCCTTGCCCTGCCTGTCCTAGGGACAGCACGATGGGGCTCACCCCGAGGAGGAGAGGTGTTACACCCTCCCTGGTCCACGTCCCCTGTGCAGTGGGAGGCACAGAGTGAATCTGCAGTTTCTCACTGCTCTGTGTTTCCCTTAAACACATCTCAGAACTGGCACATTGACTGTTTAGCTTTTTCCCTTCCATGCTCACTTTTCAGCGATGAGTAAGTCGATGCAAGTCAATCCCGGTTCCTCGTTTGCCCCAGCCGGAGAGACTTGGACCTACAACCCTTTGGCTTTCAGATCGTGTTTCTAAGTTCAGTTTTTCCATTCTAACTAAGAACCGTAAGGGCAGAAAATTCCTGAAAGGGTAAGAGTGACTTCAACTCTGAGTTACCCCATGACTGATGAGAGGTTGTATTAAATTACACCAACGTACTCAATGCAAAAATACATCCAAAATCATACCGTCAGTATACAGAAAGCCAGTTTAGATTGGCTTTCCAGCTTTCCCTGCTAATTTAAAGAGATCTTGATGTCTAAACGGGACGGTCTTCTCGTGCTCGCACAAATCGGCAGGCTCCCGCAGTGATATTATTGCTGTCTCAGAAGATGCAGCTCTGTTTCACAGAGCCGGGGCAGATGTTGCTTCTCCTTAGTGCCGGGGTCGCTACCTGCATCAAAGAAACAGAGCCAGGGGAGCTGCCCACAGGTCAGAGAGAAGGGCAGGCTGGCCAGGCAAGTTTTGCACAATATAGTCATAGAGGGAGTGACTGCAGTGGGTTTTGTTCCCAGTGTCTTTATCCTTTAAAAGAACGCTTCGCTGAGGAAGAGGGGAATCGTATGAAAAGAAGCCGGAGTGAACAGAGTTTCTCTCCCCTCTGTCATCATCACAACCAGCCCTGCCAAAACAAAGGTGCTGCAGAGAAGGTCCAGGACCAAGCTTTTCTGATGTGGCTATCTACTGGTTTTGCTGGTGAAGCTATGGGTAAACCCTTTAGCTAGAAGTAGCCCATGTTTTCTAAGACACCATTTCTTCTTTCCGTGTTTTTTCAGGGGCATCCCAAAATTCAGCTCGTCAAGTTGGAAATGCTTCTGCTGAGGCATTGACGAATGTCAGTTGGGTCTGAACCCTTTCGAAAGGTTCAGTGCTGATTTCCACTGCTCATGTCTGAACAGAAATGTTTATAGCTACCTCGCTTCTTTTGGCAAAAACATAGAAGTAGGGAAAATGCTGAAGAACATGGACTCAATAAAGCCCAAATTTCCCAATCCTATGCAGCTACTGATAAACTAACCTACTTTGGGGCAACATCTATCAAAATACGCTTGTTGCAAAGAGGGTGGAGAATTCTGAAATGCAGCTAAATATCCAGGAATTAATTCATGGTGCACTGGGGTTAGCCAAACCCTGGGTCTTTTTCTGCCAGTCTGTTCCAGTCCAAAAGCTACTGAAATTGAATTATTTTAATTTTTTTTCCCTTTTGACTTCATCAGGTTTTGGATCAGACTCCTTATGATTTCTAAAGCATGTCTGGTGCAGATATAGCTCCTGGGAAGGAGAGAGGCTCTGAGGGAGGGCTGGGAGCAGGGCTGGATCCGGGAGGGACCAGCAGTTCTCCAAACGGTGGCAAACGGGTGTTTACAGCCAGGAGTTGTGGGTGGGCCACAATACAAATGTGATTTCTTCCTGATAGCTGCTGGCACAACTCTTCTAGGACCAATTGCAGCCTCTGCACGGCTAGAGCAAACATACATGAGAAATGCTGCTTTAAACTGTCCAGACATTGAAACTTAAAGTATGGGGGGTGTGGGGGGTGATGCTTGGGAACTCTACTAGGATCCTTCAAAAAAAGAGAAACAGGTGGGCTGGGGGAGGCGAGCTGATGGATCTCAGGGGGTAGAAAATTCTCCTACCAAGGGAGCTGCAGAAACCCGATGTCTTCAGCTGTTTGACGCCAACCATACTGAGCGCCAGCGGGGAGAAAGCAGGCAGCAGCTCTGTGTGCTCTTGGTGTGTGTCAGCCCAAGCTGGGTAAACATGCTTCTGCTGAACGACTGCACATCTCCCCGCCAAACCCAGCGGACATTTAGCTGCTCTGCCTGCTTTGCAGTGTGCAGTTCTTTAAAGCACAGATCACCTGCTGGTGGCCAAAATACATTGCTTACCTTGGCAACTGCGCTTAATTCGGTGTACGGATCCAAATGCTTACGGGAAAGGAAGCATTACATGCACCCGCGGTGCTCCCCAGCCCCTGGCGCCTCTGCTGCTAACTCGAGCTCGTGGCCCTGTTTTAAGGTGGCACAAGTCTTCTCCCCACCTTGTAAAAGCCATTGAACTCAAGCAGCTTGTTTAACGGTAGATAGAAAATTAGTGTTATCACTTGTACAGAAGGAAAACTCAAACTTCTGTCTTTTTAAGGTATTAAAAGTGCCCACAATTGCATGGCTTGCTGGAGCTGCCTTTCAGGATTTTTTTGTTTTTTCTTTTTGACTAAGGTAGGACTTGTCTGTCATTTTGCCTTATAGCTGATCTTAGTCTGAGCAGAAGCAATTGCCACCATGTGTTTTGTGACTGTAGTTTTGAGTGCTATAAGCATCGTCTGCAGGGGTAGACCCAGGGTCCAGCTGTACCTGCAGAAACATCCTGGGTTCAGGCTCTCAGCTCCTGTTTCCTTCAAAATTCACTTGGTCTTTAGATCTCTCCAAAATCAGCTTTAAGCAAAATTGCACTTGGTGTCACAGCCTTGCAGCTTTTCAGCTAACCAGCTGAAAGAGCACCTAGGAAAGTCATTTTGTGCCAAGTGGGTCAAACTCCAACGACGCAGCACAAACCCCTGCGTTTCGCAAAGATGAGTTGCTCTCTCCTCCTCGTGTGCGTATCTAACTGCTCTCAGCTTAACATCCAGAATTTATGGCTCCAACTTACATTTACTTGATGAGTAGTGATGGTGGGTGGAGAAATTACTCTCCCTCCATGCCTCATCCCAGTCGCTGCCCTTGGAGCCTAGCATCTCATCTGAGGCATCACACTGGGAGCCCCCAGAGCAAGCAGACATTTCCTTCTGCCAGCCCAGCTATCAGGCTGGCAGCACCTGAGAGCAGCAGGAGGGGAACTGGGAATGCCTTTAACTGCCTCAGCAAATCTTTACAAAGCTTATCTGTCAGGGCTGTCTTCTGCCAGCGCTTCTTGCAGTGACTGGCTCTCTTGTCAGGGCTCAGGGCTAGATTGTAAGATCAGCATCATGGTTGTGGTGCTCAGGACAGGCAGAGGTCCTGGTCGCTAAATGTCGCAGGCTTAAAAACATATTTCAACACAAAACTGTAGATCCTTGTCTTGTTAACAAGACCATGTCATGGCTACAATCCTCCAGGATATTGCTCCATCTTCCAGGGATGGTGGAGATTCCTGAACCCCAAGGAGCTGCCTTCAAGCCAGTCAGTTTGCTCATGCAGGTGGTCTGCAGTCAAATACGCTGCAGGCAAAACTGTTTTGGAGGCAGAGAGCAAGCAGTGAGCTACCCCTTGTGCTGCCAGCAGCCCTGAAGAAGGACAGAGTTTGGGAAGTCTGGACCTCTCCCATCGTCCGATTTGGAAAATTCCCTTTGCCAGTGTTAAGGCAAACAAAATGATGCTTCTCAAGCAAAGCCATTTTCGCAAAAGCGAGAGGAAGGGCTGAGCCAGACAAACCACACGCAAATACAACTAAGCCAGAAACATGCTTGTTTTGGAAGGGGCGAGGGGGGAAAGTACTACTTTTTTTTTTTTTTTTTTTTTCATATAAACACCCAAGTTAAACACTTTAAGTTGTTTGTGAGTTCAGTAGTCTGATTGCACAGCGCTTTAGGTTCCTCTGAGTTCTGAAGTCAGGGCCAGACCGGAGGCAGAAATGCCGTCAGGTCTCGAGACGTGAGAAGAGACGGGCAGCGCCGGGACGTGAGAGCCTGGCTGCAGCGGGATGCTGCTGCATTCCACATCCATGAACGTGGAGCATGCGGCAGCAATGCAGGCGGAGCCAGGCTGTAGGTACTCAAACTCCTTGGGGTCGGTCTGGTCTGCAGGGTTCTGTTTCTGTTGTGATATTAATCATAAGAAATCTAAAATGCATGATTTTTTTTTTTTTTTTTTTTTTGCTGTTGACCGAGCTGGAAGCAGAATGAGATCCTGAAACTAGAGCCAAAATGCTGTTCATATGAAGAGCTTTTTTTTATTTACCCAGGAAAATGTTTCTGCTTCAATATAGATTACAAGAGCTTTTACTGAGGGTTGAGCGCTGCTCCAAAGGGGAGAAGGGAGGTGTGTTTATACCGATTTGATCTGTAAGCACTGATCGTCATGCGTAAATTACGGCAAATGAGATTTAGCACCACAGTGATGTTTAGTGATCCCAGTCCCGGCTCTACACTGCAAATCACCGGGCTCCAAGCCTTAAAACTGGCTCAAAAGCAAAGACTATGAGAGTGTCTTTATTTTATTTCAGACTTTGCAAGCCTGCCCTTTGAAGCATGCCTCTGTAAACAGAGGCGCTGGAAAGTCTTTTGCCAAGAACTGTCTAATCAATCACTTAGTTCTGTTATCTGGGGCTTTGGGGGGGGGGGGAAAGATGATTTTACAAAAGCCTTAAATAAAAGCCACAGCAACTGATGTGAGTTACCTCTGTCAGCCAGGGCCTGTTATCTCAGCCGCTTGCAACCTGGTGTCTGAGTTTGTAGAGCCCCACAATAAAACTTCCCCGTCTCAGCAGGATGATCTGAGGTTTGTTTTATAAAACTCACAAACCCTCTCACATCCTATTATGCTTCTGCTACAAATAAATGAGCATTACAAATACAGTTGCTGTGCTCTTCAGCAACACAGCCCCGACAGAGGCAATTATTTTACAAGGTCTACCTAAAAACTGTGATGCTGTCCCTAAATGGAAGTATTTCCACATTTCGGCTGCTGGCAAACCTCCTGGTTTTAAGAGAAAGATCTTTTTCGTTTATACCAAGGTCAGTAGTAGTAGCTGAATGTGAGCTGCAAGAATTCGTGTAATCAGTCAGGTTTTGCTTTTGGTGGGTTGCGACTTGTTCATGTAGACCAGGTCTAATTGAGATCTCACTCTGCACTAAGAAATTAACTGCATTTAAATCCAGGGATTTACACAGGTGTAGAAATATTGCAGGAAGATCAGAAATGGGGAATCTTGATTTTTTTGAGAGCTGTTCTCAATTCCTTTATTTCAGTTATAAGAAAAGTCCTTTGGAAGCCTGTTTTTATGGTGCATGTTGCTCTCGGACTTTGATGTTTGAATGAGAAAATATGATGTGTTGCAGTGTTTCAAATTATTTATATTTCATCCAGTACAAAGGTGAGATTGTTTCCTTAGACATTCAGCAATCTCACGTGAGGAACAAAACTGATTTATAACATGCTGGTTATTATCCTATGTGATTTTGGACCTTTATATATCTTAAAGATTTAGGGATACAAAAAAAAAGATTGAAGAAAACCTCTTGCAAGGATCATTTATTCAGAACCCCCCAGGTATGTAATTCATTTAGTACCAAATACATATAAAACCAATGTCTGCATATAGGGTGAGTCTATTTTCCTAGACTGTCAGATAAGCAGAGACAGAGATTCATTATTTATCTTGCTGATTTAAAGTGTTTCTGAATAAGGACTCAAAGCATAAAATCATAAAGCAGAACAGCTCGGGGGGGTGTGTGTGGAATATTTTGTTGTGATTTTATTTTCGATGCTGTTTATTGCTAGCAGTAATAAGAGGGATGTTGTTAGCACAAACCACTTGCTGTTACTCCCCGTTAGTAATGAACAACGGGTTCCTGTGCTTTGCATAAACACGAGCAGCGATTTGTACCACCTGAGCAGGCACTCGGGCTGGAGGACCGCAACTGTCCTTTTTACCTGACAGGGCTGCTCCTATTTTTTTCTGTCACCTGCAGGACCCTGAACACCAGACAAGAGCACCAGACTTTTCTTTCATGATATTTTTTTTTTCCTGATGCTTTTCCCATGTTCAAGCTGTGTCTTGCATCAGGGCGCAGACCCGAGGCGGTGCCGAGCTCTTCCAAACTTCAAACGCATCTCTGATGAATGTCTCCATCAGAAATGAACTATGGTGTTGAAATTCACTTCTACCGATGAGTTGCCAAAGTCCAGATGTAACTTTTTTAGTACAGCTTATTTCCCACATGAAGAAGGCCTCATACATATCCCTCCCCCGCCCCCCCCCCCCCCCCCCATCACCAACCCTCCCAAGTTCTGGACAGATTTAATGAAAGGATAACGTAACACCCCATGGTGCCCACCAGTCAAAAGCAAGCTCTGATATTCTCTTCTTGGCTTCTCTAGGAAAAATTTAGTCTTTTTAACTCATAGGTTTTATTACCCCATTCTTCATGATGGCACCTGAGCATCTTGTGTAGGTCGATGAATTTAGTCTCAGTACTTTTTTGAGTTTGGGATGACTCGGTATTTGGAGGGACCAGCTGAAGGGAAAAGACAAAATGGTCCAAAGCCCCTGCAAAGCTTCAAGTCCTACATCCAGCCTCAAACTCATCTCACCCAATGGCATTTGCTTGAGAAAGGCAAATGTCTTTTCCTAGGCATTTTTTTACTTCTACCTGGGAAAACTGGCCAGAATAAGCTATTGAAGAAAATTCCTCCATCTCGACTCAGTTTAGATTTGGCAGGGAAAGGGGGTGTGATACTCCAGACTAATGTGCTTGAGCAAAACCACTGTCTTGGTTTAATATTTCTTTCTTCCCAAGCAGCGTCGGCACAGGGAGCTGCCATGGATGTCCTTATTCAGGACAGCTCAGCGTGGGGACAAGCTCTCCAGCGTTGACACAAGCTCTGTGGCCAGCACAAGTGACACTTGAGTTTGCAGGCTGCAGGGATCGATACGTTTCTCCCTTAATGAGTTTTGTCAGTTCTGTATTTTTGTTAAAGGCCTTGTGTGTGACTGGCAGGTGAAGCCAGGTACAGACTGATGATGTTTTGATGGGGGGAGTAAGGTAGTGAAACGAGGAGAGGAGCAAGCAGAAAATGTGCCTGATCTCAAATTCTTGCGTGCAGTTAATACAGCTCCAGGGTGGGTTTTGTGGTTTGGGTTGGGTTTTTTTCCCCCTTATAGAAGGCAAAATACGGATGTTTTGTTACACGGTACTTTTCAGAAAACTTCAATATCTTATTTTTAAAAGATATTTTATTGTTCCCAGATCTGCTTCAATTCCACACAGACACAAACACAAGCCACTGGGAACAGGAGTTTTCACTTGGTGAGGAAACGCATGGGTCTCTCCTCTTCGCATCTTGTCTCAGGACAGAATTATGTGCCTGGATACAAAATTAGTTACCAGTTAAATAGGGAAACTTAAAGCCTTTTACAAAAGTTGAGAAGCCAAAGCTGATAATATTAAAGCCCAGGGCCAAATATGCTACACTGTCAAGTGGTGTACAATAAATTGCACCACTCTTGTGCTATATGACTTCATGGGAACCTGAGGTTTTTGAGGCCAGTGTTGGGAAGGGGTGGATGGGCCACACTGTGGCTGGAGCAATGCAGCCCTGCTCCGGGGTAACGGGGTTCCCGTTCCCGGCTGGTAAATGTGCAAACTGTTTTGCATCAGATTGAACAGCAGCAGCTGAATAAAGAGTGGTCTGCTCTCTGGATTAGTCTGGGATGGGCAGAGACCTACGTCGGCTGGCCTCTAAGCAATGTAGAGGATAGAGAAACTTGGGTTTCTTACAGCCAGCAGCAGTTAAAGCTAAGGGGAACCCCTGGTTCTCTCTGTGAGGCCAGATCCTGGCAGAACACAGCCTGAGGGGGTCTGCAGGCTTGGGAAGAAAAATGAGCACAGCATCCATGAGACTTCCATGGTGAAAACTTAAGTGAGAGGTAAAAGCCTTAGGAGAGTTTTTGGGACTGAGGTAGTAATGCCAGGATTGCAAAGGCAGGAGGAGCAGGAACCCCAGCAGGGTCCGGCACAGGGCATGGCGTGGAGACCTCACAGCCTGGTGCTGCAAAACATGGGTAGCTGGGAGAGAGTAACTCTTTTGATGCCAGGGATGGGAGAGTCACTGATGTGGCCCCAAGGGGCTGTGCAGAAGGAAACTGCCAGCCCCAGGAGGTGCCAGCCCCAGGCACAACACGGAGGCATCCATCCCCCTGTGCTGAGCGAATGCTGTGGGATCAGCCCACAGGCTCTCGGCAGGGGCAAACCCAGGCTAGGCTCACCCTATAGAGAGTTTTTCCTCTCACCTATTGTTTTCCTGCACCTTTCCTCAGCTCCCATCTCCTTTCTCCACCGCTCCCAACTCTTCAACGATCTCTGATGCACAAAATCAGGGTGAGGCATCCCTTTTCTTTCAGAATGGACCCTGTGTTACCCTCCCGGCTGTATCGACAACTGCTCAAGCCCGTACCCTTCCAGAAAGCAGGAGCTCAAACTTTGCTCTCATCCTCCTCCCGGCTGCGGCTGTTCCTGAGGCCCTCCAGCCACCCAAAGACATAAAAGATGCATTTGCAGATTTTGAAAATTAAAACCATCTATACAGCCAGTGGGAAGGGATCAGCTTATTTGGTTGCTTAATGAAATATAAAGATTATTTTAACCAGTGTAAGCACTATTCGACAGCTTGTGAAACACAGCGGTGGCTTGATGAATGGCTTTCTCCATTAAAAAAAATTGCTGCATGATGTCTTTTAAATATTTAATTTATTGGGGTTGGAGTGTGCTCGGAGCTGACAGTTAAACAGGAGCTGTTTGTGGTCTCAGTTAACTTTGCTTACTAGGCTGAACAGTCTCGCTCAGTAAATTCCCTCATTTTTTATACTGAATCTGGGATGATACATTTGCTGCACAAGTGAGTAGGAAGTTCTGCCTGTCGTCTGCACTGCAGCGCGCCAGGCAGTTATCACTAAAGCTGTGATGGGTATTGACTCCTGTCCTGGGTCCGTCATTATTAAGTTCCTTGCTTTTTATTTTCTTTATTTTTTATTTGATGCGCTTTCTTCTAGGTCACCCGGAAGAGTTTGTTCAGACACGTATATACACACAAAAGCATCTTTTAACAATCAAATAAACTGAAATCTTCCTGGAGCAAGTGTTTCAGTGGAAACACTGGGCTCCAGACACAACATCATTGGCAGTGTCCTCGGAAGGCTGTATAGTATGGGAAAATTCCCCTTCTCTCCCTCTTCATTTTTCCCTTAATGTCCCAGCTTGGTACACAACCAACGTCATGCAAGGGGAATTAGAAAAGAAACAGGCGTTTCTGTGAGTTGAGAGTCAAAAACACTTGGCCTCCCACGTATCTCCTGGCAAGGCTGAGCCCCGGTGTGGATTCTCCTGCGTCTATTAAGGACAGAGGTCTGGCGGCAGCCCAGGGCAGTTAATAGGTTCTGTGTCCTCAAATGGTTTTCACGAAACACACAGGAACTTAATAAGCTTTGAGACCTCCACCCTGCTGGCCAAAGCTGGTGGAACCAGCCAGGCGGTTCACAAGTTAGGGGGTGGGAAGGGAGGAGGCAAAATGAAGTTGCAAACCTCTGTTTCACTGCCTTGCTGGCCAGAAAAGCCAGTCCTGCTCTTGGACTGCGAAAGCAAAGCAGCAAATGATGCTGGCTGGCTGCGGTGGTCTCGCTGACGATGGGGACCTGCTGAGCAGTGCCACCTGTGGAGCCAGCTTGGTGCACGCTGAGCGCTGATCTGCTGCAGGCTGGGGTGGGATGATGCTCTTTGGAAATGAATCATGCCAAGGATGGGGTGAGGCTGCGCCACAGATGCCGCCAGAACCATCCAGGGTAGTGTCCGGGTCAGGGACCTGCAGGTCTTCTCCAGGTGATGGGAGATGTCCTCTGTGGCCACGTCAACGGCACATGTCACTGGGACACGGTCCTGTCCTTTACCATGTGCCACCAGCAGCAAAGCTGTGCAGTCCAGCAAAGCAACATCCCTGCTGTAATTTCGCTGTGAACCCATCGTGGGAAAAATACAAATGCCAAAAATCTGTTGGCATGTGAAGTCCCTCACCTTGATCAGAGAACTAGAAAACAATTTTGGCATTGCTTATGTCTTCCCTAAGATCGAATAGAGCAGAGGTATGGCATTCTTGTGTTCAGGTCAGCATCTGCACTAAAAATATCTGTTTTCACAGTGGTTCAGCTTAGAATAGCACTGGCTTTCTCTCCTGTTAGAGTGAATCAAAACTTAACAGGGTATAGATGAAGGTTGTTATGGTGTTTTGGGGCTGTCTTTGCTTTTCTAAAAACTACAAAATGTGTCTCAGGCACCTTTAAATGCATTTTTCAATAAATCAGCTATTCATATAAAAATTGTCTGTCTGTACTTTGAAGTAGGAGGTAGTTTTTTTTTTTTCTTATACTCTTATATAGGATGTGGTAGGAAAGGACGTGACGGTAACATTCTCCATGGGCCATAAGGATGTGGCTGGCATTGCACAGAGCGAGGTGGGATGTGGGTCCCTTCCAACTTGAGGTATTCTATGATTCTATGATTCTATGTAGGTGCTGGATAGCCACCAATCTTTTTTTGAGTCTAAAACTAAAGAATTGTGGAGTGAATCTAGAGTGGGCGAACAGGGAGACACGAAGCAAATGAAGGTGGCATCAGGGTGTATATCAGATCTTTGTGGTGTAACCACACCTGGATCTGTCACCCTCCACCAGGGCTCTTGGCACTGAAATGATGTGGTGGCAGAGCAGAAGGGACTTGGGGAAACAGGAATGAACCTGAGTGCTAGATTCCCAAATTATTGATTTATAATTACTGCAGCCTCTTTGAGAAGACAATCCCAAAGGCAGCAGTCACACTCATGACACAAAATCCTTCAGTCAGAAAAAAACATTCCAGAGCAACGAGGACCATCCCTGAGCTGGCAGAGTGTTTGACCAAACTCCAGCTGCATGGCTTCCCTCCTCCGCTCCTGGGCACCACGATGGAGAGATGCTTGCGAGGGTGAAGTCACAAGATGCCCCAGGTCATTGCCAGACCTTATAGTACGAAATTCAGCTGCTTTTCCCAGGAACTACAGATTGGTCTCTGGGTGTTAAACAAGGTCACTCCATGTTTGTGCTTCCTACATCAAGGTGGTTTGGGAGAGAATGGGAATTCAGAGCAGGAGGGGTAGTGGGACCAACTTGTTTCCTTTCCTCCCTCTTCACCGAGTCTGTCCTCCATGGTATAAATCCTCTACAGGTAAAATTGAAGGTCTTTTCTCAGTACAGAAAAACCAGCAGATAATTGCTCATCCAAATTTTTGCTGTTCAATGCATCAGGTTTCTCCTAAAATCGTGGGAGTTGAACCACCTCCCTCCAGTGATCAGACTGTTTTCTAAGAGGTTGCCTACATAACCTGTCTGCTTTCCTTAAGTTAGTGCAGCTGGACCTCTTTCTCTGAATGTTCATTCATTGCACTGAGTTTCCAGACAATGAATTGCTGATGTAAATGGTGTTTTAAAAATTTTCTTCTGTGGCAAATGTTTCACAACTTCCTTTCAGATGTCTTACAAACTACAGAAACAGCATCCTGGAGGCCCTCACTCATTTATAACAGGGATGAATGAAGCATCACTCCGCTTTTGAGATCAATATTAGCTCAGTTTTACAGATGGTCTGTAAGGAAAATAGCTTCAAGTTTCATGCAGAGCCCACAGTAGAAAAAAAGCCATTCATTTTTTGAAATAATTTCCTTGCTATTGAGCTATGAAATGTCAGTATTTATTGCAAACCTTAATTCCCTCTTTAGCCATAACATTTTTGGTCCTATTACACTACAGATTTATTTTCTTTTACACCACATGCTTTTTTTTTTTTTTCCCCTGTATCATTTGTGTTTTGTTAAGGAGAACCTTAAGAAAAATGAATGGAAACAAATTACACATGAGTGGGTTCAGATAAGAAAGATTATTTGACATTATAGCAATGGGATTACGGAACAGCTCACGAGAGGCAATGTTAGGGACAAAATCCCAGCTAGTCCTGGGATAGAGCTAGGTAGGTTCATTAAAAGTCACAATAATATGATAAATTTTATTATGGCATGTAAAAAAATCTTATGTTCAGCATATCATGAGGGGGATATAGTCAGATGCTGGTCTCTAAGCTCAGAAGCCAGACTCATGTTGCTGGTGCTTTAGGTCTACAGGAGGTATTTTGATTCCTGTCCCAGAACCGGTTGGAGTTGGCAGGTTGGAAGTGAGCCTTGCATGCAGCCGTTTAAGTTTGAGCTCAGCATTTCCAAAGCTCTGCTGAGACACCAGGACGCTGGAATAGCACGTTCCTAAGCACCTCTCTCCTCCGGCTGCTGTTTTTCAGGTTTATGTCACCATGCAGCACTATGGAGTGAACGGTTACTCCCTCCATGCCATGAATTCACTGAGCGCCATGTACAACCTCCACCAGCAGGCAGCTCAGCAAGCCCAGCACGCCCCCGACTACAGGCCCTCGGTGCATGCCCTCACCCTGGCAGAGAGACTGGCTGGTAAGAACAACTCATGGCTTTTGCCGTTCCCTGGGAAAAAAAACCTTGTTGCTTGCACTGCGCGAAACTGTTCTTTGGGAGCTGGAGTGTGACATAGCTAACTGGCATGGTGTGCTCCTGAATACTGGCCATGTGGCCAAGCTCTGCAGGTGACACATGCCCTCCAGTGCTGGCTGCCAGCGGAGCACTGCACCTTGCTGCAGACTGGTCTCCAACAGCTGGGGAGCCTGGGGGTGAGAAGGGACGCAGCCCCACTGTATGGGATTGAAAAGAGAGAGTTAAAAAGACACCGAAATATGTTTTAACAAGTGAACAAAAAATAGCAGGAAATTTTACTTTCTTGTTAGTAAATAACAGCACAATCAATATGAGCACGTAGTGAATTGGATTCCCCCACTGAGGGGCCCAGAACTTGCATCCCCTAACAGCCATCTCCTGCCATCCCAGGCCATAGCTTGTTCTTCCATGTTGCCCCTTCTTGCAACTATTTTCCATTTCTTGTCCTACCAAACACTCTTTCTCTCTGGAAAATGATCTTCATTTGCATCTTCTTTGGGTCTCACCTTGACCTATTTCTTCATGGGGATCCTAGGCTTTGGCTTGGGTGACACTTTCTTGCAGGTCCTGCTGGCTCCCTCTCTGTTGCGTTTGTATTTTGCCTTCCATAAAAGAGCTTTTTTAGGCTCAAAGAAAAGTCACATGTGACTTTACCCAGAGAGTGTTATTTATACAGCATTGTTGATGGTGGGACAGTGGGACAGGAGCCACTGCTCCAGAGCATCTGATCTGTTTTTCTGTGTTCAGTCACGAGTGTAACAGCACTACATCGATACAGTCATTAGAAGGAAGTGCAAAGTCCAGGTAGTATTTTATGATTTGGTAGGGGAAATTGTTCAAAAATAATTGATGGAGACCTGAGAATATTTGGCAAAGTAGGGCAAATATATCTGCTCTACATTTCAGCCTACCACAAAACACCCAGATCTGGCTGAGATCATCAAAGGCTACTGCAATGCAAATGATCAACAGCTGCCACATCACCATTTTGGTCAGGGCTTGGATGCAGTGTGGTAGAGCAGACCTGACAACTGGTATGCTGAAGCTAAAGCAAAAAGTTACCATAGATGCAATTCTAGAGACCTTCCCAGAATGGAATGATCTTCCCTGACTGAAAATTACACATCTGCTTTAAGATAGCTTTCTAGTTGTCTGATATTAAAGGACAAAAAATGTGGAGTGACTCCTTCCAGCCTAGAGTAGGTGGAAAAAATTATCTACCCGGACAACTTTAGTGGGCTAAATCTAAGAGACATGGGCTTAAGTCAAAATTAGGATGCAGAAGTTTCAGGACAGTCCTCCTAGGTGGGTAGTCCACGAAGGCATGGTGGTAAAAGTCTCGGACTCTTTGGATCAGTGAACCACAGCTGACCTGAACCACAGCTGACCCTCAAATCTTCATGCCAGCAATGTTCCCTTATCCAGCTGTTAGTAGTGACCTCCTTTACATGGTTCCTCAGACCACTCACGGTGGCCTGTGGGATCTCTGGGGGGCCGTAGGGCAGAACTGGGAGTCACTGTCCTCATTGAAAAAGAACCAAAGTGGGATCAAGGAGACCTGGACTCTAATCCTGGCTCTACCGCTGGGCTGCAGAGTGATGACAGGTGGGCATTTTCCTTGCCCTGGTCATCCATCCTGTCCTTCCATCACCCTTTCAGCGTGTAGGTGGTCAGACGGGAGCAGATGGTCCTGAACTCTGCAATGTGCCTTGCAGACCTTGGGTCTCAAGGTGCCCCTTTTCTAGATGCAAGGATCTCTTGAAATATTTTTGTGATCACCTGTATCTTTTACCGTAGAGCATGGAGGACTTAATGTCTTTGACCCTAACTAGGGTAAAAGCAGAGGGAGATAAAAAAAAAAAAGAATTAAAAAGCTCTTCTCGTATTCTTGACCGGGAGATTCAATTGGTTTTCTGACCTCTTATCTTTAAAATTAATAACCCACCTGGAAGACTTTCCAAATTAAATCCCACAGTCCTCTTGTCTGCTTATCATTGGCGGGGTAGGCATTATACACCTACAAGCTGGTTTCTTTGCAGTTACTTCACATTCTGTTACTTCTGAATATCTTTCAGTGCAGGTTATAGATCTCATTTGCCTTCCAGGGACAGTCAGAATAAAGCAGCACAAAAGCAAATGACCTTAAGTCAGAAATCAGAGGTTTCTGATTGTAACTGCAAAGCCTCACCTGCAATTTATATTCTCCGTCTTGCACAAAGCCTGAAAACATAGTTAAAACATTAAAATAATTGCTGGTTGGCTCTTGTTGGAGTGGCCAAACTTAATGCATGAGCTACCGCCTCCGGGGAGCTGGTAGGTCTAACCTCTACTCTAGAAATTCGGGAATATTCCAGCCTGCAGGTAGGGTGTTTAACCAGTGTCCTTTCTCCTGATTTCTTGTACTTGAGACACAAATGTTAGCTTTGTAAAACATTGTGGGGTAACTTCAATTCCTTGTCCTGGAACATCCCTTCTCCTTGCCTGGCTGCACTGTGAGCTGTGTCTGAATGCACCAAGGACTGTCTCTTTCCCTCCAAAGTGGCAGCTATTACCAGCGTTTTAACTCCTCGAGGAGCTCCGATACCTCGAACACAAAAGTCTCTTGTATGCAACCAACACTATATTGTATTTGGCTGAAGACCTTTAGCCTGATCACGTCTTTTCCAGGTTGCCAAAACCACGTGGCTTTGGCAATCACCCAGAAAGGCGCTGAAAATGCTGACCTAGAATGAAACAGCTGGAAGTTTGGAAGAGGAATGTTTGAGCGGTGCAAAGCTGATTTGCTACGCTCGTTAGCCAATGTATTTGGAACCTGGCTGTGTGGTTCTGGGGCTGGCCTGACAGCAGGTTTTATTTTATTGTTTAGACTCATGCCACGATGCTCGTGACAAAAGCACAAATACACAGCAGCAAGAGCCTTCATCTGGCTCCACGAGCTGATAATGCCGACTTTTCTCCCTGTTAGGTTGTTTTCTAGTGTGTTCATTCCTCCCTTCTACTGGAAGTCACATTCTTAACTGAATTAAAAATGATACCAGACACTGCTTTTCTGCATTTCCTCTTTGAGAGCAAACCTCTCGCCAGACTATTTCATTCCAACGCTGTAGCACAGCATGTCCCAACTTGCATAATAAAGGGGTTTTTTTCATTTTAAAGTAACTTATTTTCATTGATTTAAGATCTTTCTACTCCCACTAACTGTTGTGCAATAATAATGCCTCTGGTAAAATAATAAGCCCTTTACTGTCGGCCTCAGATTTTCCCCAATCTGAATTTCTTCTCTGCCCTCAATTTTGCAAGCATAGTTTGCGAAGTCAGACCTTGTGAGTAGCTCCTCTACTGAGAAGAGCTCAGCACATGAGCTCTGGGCTTGCAGTCAGTGGGACTGGACTTGGTCCTGGCTGGCGTTTCCACCCCAGATGCTGGAGAGTGTCCGCACTGAGTAAAGCACATACTTTCAAGCTAAACACACATAAGCACATGAGCTTGAGTGCTTTCCTGAACTGGAGCCCAGAACAGCTCTCCAATATCATGCCTTGAAGACTATAGTGAGCTAAATACAAGACACTGAAGAAGAGACAGCTCAGCCTGGTTTCTGGGAAGATGCGTGTCTTCTAATGCAGCTGCAGCCAACAAAATGAGCTAGAAGCGGCTGTGTTCGAGCTGCATGGACTCTTCCCACCGTTCAGTACAGCGCATCATGGCAGCGTTGAAGCCTACTGAAGCTCTGCCCTTGGCTTCAAGGAGAACATGACACATAATGTTGGGCCCCTCTCCTGATTACAATGGTGAATCTCCCCACCTTGTTTTTAATTGTGTTTCTTAATGAAATAGGCTTATGCCATGGTGAGGTCTGGGCATCTGCATGTCCTGCCCCACTGGTGTTGGAGCAGATTGGCTTATTTCAACCAAATTTAGCATTGGAGTCTCAACAGTTTCCACAGCTGCCATAGAAAGATGTTTCCTCTCCAGAACAGGCTTTCTAGTCAGAGGTTTTATATCCTATCCTCAGACACCTCAATTAACCAGCAAAAGGTGTGTATGTGTTTTATTAGATCTAGAGCCATGAAAAAAAGTTTGGTAGGTTTGTCTGGTGTTAGCAAGTGCTTTATTCGACTGTCAGCATACAAATTCCAATAATTAAATTGGCCACTTTTCTTGTCTTCCAACGGCTGTACATTTCAAGACATCATTTTGGAGGCACGTTATGGATCCCAGCACCGCAAACAAAGGCGAAGTCGCACAGCCTTCACCGCCCAACAGCTGGAGGCGCTGGAGAAGACCTTCCAGAAGACTCACTACCCAGATGTGGTGATGAGAGAGCGGCTGGCTATGTGCACAAACCTACCTGAAGCCAGAGTCCAGGTACTGATACTTTGTGGGTTTGTGAGTGGGGATGTTTAAAAGAATATAGTGGGGTTCCCAGAGAGTTGACAGCTCCCTTGACCTTTCAAGATTCTTCCAGTGTAACCAAAGATTTTTGGGCAGTAAAGTTGTCAAAGGTGGGGGCGGGGGGAATAAAATCATCCGAAGTCACACATCTGCTAAAGAAATTCTTAATCCGCATGCACATTTTTTAAATTTAGGATTGTCTGAAGTGTACACTGGTTTTCATTTGTTCTTTCACATTTCTTTGGGGGAAATTTTAGAAACATCAACAGAAGTCTACTTATTTATTTATTTGCAAGGCTTTTCTGGCTTTCTCAGAAGAGCAGAAACCCAAGTAATTCCAGCTGCTCTTTTCCACCAGTGTCGATATTTGTAACATCTCAGGCCAAGGTTTGGTTTTGGTTTGGGTTTTTTTTTTTTTAGTTTCAGCTAGTGCAATGTGCTTCATAACCTGCTGGTGGGGAGGTTCTTACATTGCTGGGCTTTAAAAGACTAAATAGCAAGTTCTTCAGTGTGAAGTGGATAAGTAGTAGGAAAAAATAGTTCTTTTATATAAATGTCAAGACATTTTGATCTTCAAAATTTTCATTTCCTCATCTAACTAACCAAACAGCACTAACGGGATTTGCAAATATATTTCTTCCAATCTATGTCTACTGATTTAGATTAAAAAAATACGGATTCTCTCCTCCTTCCCTAAATTCAGTTCCCAGATAACAGCCTGTGCCTGTAATGACTTATTTTGAGTGTTGCCGCCATAGTTTTGGTACACTTATAACCAAATAGTTTTAGAAACTAACAGAGCACTGTACTGTAAGCCAATGTAATCTCATCTGACTCAGCTACAAGACACTCTGGTTGGACGCAACTGCCTGACCAATTTAGGAAAAAAAAACCAAAAAACCAAAGAACAACACTGGTAGAGTGGCTTAAAGACTCAACATAAAGGCTGGACATTTTAAAAAATGTATTTGTTGTGCTGTTTGTAGAAGCACTGAAAACAGGTAGAGCACTAAGATCCAACAAAGTGGAATGACATTTGGGCACAGTGGGCTTGCAGTAGCTCATTACTTGGGGTTCCCCTGAAGCTCCCAGGCTGAATGATGCTGAATTTGGCACTAAGCAGGATTCTCACCAGTTTTCTCCCTTGCTGTTTGTGGCATTGAAGGTTTGGTTCAAGAACCGTAGAGCCAAATTCCGGAAGAAGCAGCGTAGCCTGCAGAAGGAGCAGCTGCAGAAGCAGAAGGACTGTGAAGGGAGCCACAGCGAGGGAAAGACAGAGCCACCTGTGCTGGAGACCCAGGCCACCACCCCGGACACCGAGAAGGTCCAGAGCCTCCCGAGCGAGGTAGGCACAGACCTCAACCTAACCCTGTCGGAGCAGTCGGCCAGCGAGTCAGCGCCCGAGGACCAGACTGACAGAGAGGAGGAGTTTAAGAGCACCTTGGACGAGGCTAAAGTGGACAAGAGCCCTGGTGTGGACAGCAAGGCTTTGAACTGCAAGAGAGCGAGCCCAAAAGCAGGTGAGGGGCAGCATCTTGATGGGGGTTGGTGTCAGGACCTGGCGTTTCCAAGGGGGATGCTGGTGGTTGGGTGTAGTCCCTTATTCCCTATGGCGTGGGTGCTTGCAGATAGGCTGTCCAGACTTGTCTTCTTGTCACCAGCACTAAACGGGACCCACAGAGAGCATGATGTCTATTGTAGCAGGAGAACAGAAACAGTAAACATCTGCTCAGGTTAGAGCTTGGGGAGAACAGTGTCCAGTGGCAGCAGAAAAGCCATAGCAAAGACGTCAGCCCCATTTCTATGCTGTAGGATGCTAAGTATGGAACAGATGCATGTTTAGCTCTCCTGAGCTAACACAGCCCCTCTCATTTGCCCTCCTGGTGCAAGAGAGAAGCCCATGCTGCAGTCCGAACCCTACTGGAGTGCGGATCAGCACCTGCATCCAGCCTGTAGAAATAACCCCCATCCCCTCTGTCTCTTGCTACAGAGTCCCCTATCAGTGCGACTGTGACGCCTTCATCCAGCAGTGGCCTGGCTCAGACTCACTCCTACTCCTCCTCGCCCCTGAGCCTCTTCCGTCTGCAGGAGCAATTCCGCCAGCACATGGCGGCCACCAACAACTTGGTCCATTACTCCTCCTTCGAAATGGGGACACCGTCTGCCATGCCCTACTTGGGCATGAACGTCAACATGGCGCCGCTGAGCTCTCTGCACTGTCAGTCGTATTACCAGTCGCTCTCCCACGCTCAGCAGGTCTGGTCCTCACCCATCCTGCAGGCCTCCAGCTCCCTTCCAAGCCTGAACAGTAAAACGACGAGTATTGAGAACCTAAGGCTCCGGGCAAAGCAGCACGCGGCGTCCCTTGGGCTTGACACCCTACCCAACTGACTGCCAGATGAGCTACCATTGCCCATGAGAAGATGCATCAGAGGTTGGCACTAGACATGTCACTCCTTGAACCCCCACCCACCCTCATCTCTTCCTGGAGTAAGGTGCTCCCTTTCAGGGAAAACTTTGCATTTATTAACGTCTTATTAGCACCACAATTGCATCAGACATTGCTACTGGCCTGGTCTTCGCTAAATATTTAAGGAGGAAGGGGGACAGGATGTATCTTTAGACAAATGAACTGTCCTCTGGACTGCCATGAGTTAAGCCTGTAATGTTCAGGAGAAGCCCCCTTTCCTCATCCCCACGATAATGTGCCAACTGTGTTATATACACCTTTTTTGTTGTTGTTGCGTTCTTTGGGAAAAGAAAGAGTCCTGCTTTGTCTTGTATATAGTTTATAATGTTGACAGCACCCATCACCTGTGTGTTACTGTCAGTGTTACAGAACTGTGACCTCTTTTGATTTATTCCCCCTTCCTTCTCAATTTTAGTAGCTAGTATCAAAGTTACAAATCAGCCATCCTCCCGACCTCAGCTCGTAGCTATTTGCTCTTCTTGGGTCAGCATCCTAAAGGTGTTTACAACGAAGAGAAACGATTGTGCACTTCACTGCTCCACTTCTCCCTTCTCTGCTAAAGCTAATTTTATAACAGCCGGGAAATGATATGAAGGTGAATTTCCTGTTTAAGCACTTCCTATAAGGCAAGCATTTTTCGTTTACTTTTTAATAGCACTTGTTCAAAGACAGAGGACAAAATATTGGCCAAATGCTGCTGGCTGGGGAGAAAAATGAAAGCCAAATTCACAGGATTATTTTTGATCTAGATTGTTTCCTCTTTGATCTTCAGTGAAGTGTAAACTCCTCTATTTAGAAATTACGAGGTTTTCTTTTTGGAGAGCATTTTGGTCTAACTCTGACAATAGAGAATAATAAAAACTTTGTATGAACTCCTGGTGTGTTCATACACCATGAATTATATGGTTCTCTGACAAAAACTTGATTAATGCAAGCTGTGTCTAGAAAAAAGCTCTGATCACCAAATTCTACCCTCAAGCCCTGCAGCTTCAGAAACTGCTTAGCAAGTGAAAATGTAACAAGTGAAAAATGCTGAAATGCTGGAGGCAAAGCAGGTGATAAGCAGGGGCTTTATATTCTCTTTGTATTCGCTGGAGCTGAGGGGGAATAGATAAACTTGCCAAAAATGCAGGGTTTGCAAGTAACCAAAATTCACCAGCTTCAAAATTATTTCAGTGAACAGTTTCAGCCTCGTTTCATTGGAATGACCCATCATTCAACCTAGGGTGGTTTTCCTTGTTGAGAAGCAATGTTTCTGCCAACTCAAATCATGGGGGTTTTTTGCCAAACCAAATAAATCCTTTGAACCCACTGCTGTTATCCTGAGCATTAGGGAGGGATGATATCCAGATCTAATCTCTAATATTGCCTTGGACCAAAAAATCCGGACTGACTCTGTGG
The DNA here is from genome assembly GCF_018139145.2 of Gymnogyps californianus. Classification (NCBI taxonomy): domain Eukaryota; kingdom Metazoa; phylum Chordata; class Aves; order Accipitriformes; family Cathartidae; genus Gymnogyps; species Gymnogyps californianus. The sequence goes on along the minus strand of NC_059478.1, from coordinate 26,342,590 downwards.
CAGGTGCTACGTTTGAATCCCAAGGGTGTCATCTGGGTCTGCCACTAACACACTGGGCAGAGCTGTGCTAATTCAATGCAGATGATCAGCTGGTCCATACTTGATTTAACCGTGAAATGTAGACCCATAGCGTATGGCCCCTCTTGCTCCCACTTTGCTTCATACCAGGGCAGAAGCCAGGGGTCAAATTACCTCTTTAAACATGGGGGGAATGAATGTTTTCAACTCCACTAATGTCTCTTGAAAAAGCATCTAACTCCTGCAAATAGAGACGTAAGAATAGCCAAGTTTGATGGGAAACGGTGTTTTATCCCTCATAAAGTTGTAGCAAGAGCAGACCTCCGGAGGGGGCAGCTCATCAACTGCACCAGCTTCCAAGGAAAATGGAGCATCTTCCTTAAATATTTCTGTTGTGCCAAACACTTCAGTTTTGGGGTTTTCTCTCCTGCTTTAGTTTTCCTGACTTCGTCAAATTAGCCCCATGACCAGCAGAATTCTCCACTTTGCCAAAACCAAATGTATTCGTAGGAAGTAGATTTTTGGCTGCTGCTTTCAAAGGAGTCTGATTAAATTAAAAGCTCCAAAGTACATTTACTGTCTCCAAAAAGATCCTTTGAAAGTCTCAGCTTTCATTTTTTGTAGCCTGTCACCCAAACCAGGGACACCAAACAAAGCTTTAATTTTTCTCCTCCTCCTTCTTCAAAAAACTATATTCACCTTTATTTTTTCTGCCTCCTGCTAACCTCAGTGCATTTGTAGGCTATGGAGTTGCTTTGCCAGAGCAGAGCAACTGCAAATTTAATTAACGCCCGTTCCGATGTTGTTCCCTGGTACCAGTCTAGACTGAGCTGATGAAGCGAACAAGGGTGGTAAATTGGCAGTGAGACCAGATCTGGACTTCAGCTCTTCTTTAAGTAATAAAAGATGCCGATGAAACTGCAGCTCATGTCAGTGGGTGCTTCAGGCAGAGAACAGAGGGTTGTAGTCGCTCTTGTACCATCCCAGGTAAGACAGCCATCTCTTCTCTGCCCGGGTACTGTGGGGCTGGAAAGGGTGACATCAGCTCGAATCAGGGCAGATACAGCCTTACTGTAGGTCACGATGGATACCACAGCATCCTCCACAGGAAGGTCAAAACACGTGAATTTGTGCCCTGCTTCTTCAAGGCGGGGACAGGGAGCGCAGGAGATAAGCTCGCTTGATTCAGCACTAGATTTGCCGTGATCCTCTGGAGGGAGACGAGACCTTCCCCACCGAGCCACAGAGGGAAACTCTTCCCTGTGCCTCGGTGCAAAAATTCATTTTAATGTTCACTGTCTTCACACATCTCAACCAACCCTGGTCCCTGACCTCCTTCATCCCCCGTGCTGACATCCTCATAGCAGGCTTGGAGCAGCTACTGGGAACTTCCCAGACAGAACATCTGGCACACCATTAAAACCACGGACATCAGCATGAGGCCAGCGCAGCTCAGAAAGCAAACTGGGAGAGGACACATCTGGTTCTCCATCAGTCCCTGGGCATGTCTGTTCAGTATCGTCCTCTTCTGCCTCTGCGTGGTGCAGCAGCTGACTGAGGTGCAGCTGGTCCTGGACCAGGGCACGTGAATATTTCTTACGTGGAGATTATTTCTCCCATTCTGCATCAGGATGAAAATATCTAAAATTTAAAAATAAACAAAAGAAAAAATATATTGCCTTAAATATATATGAGCCCCTGAAGTATTTTATGCCAAGTTTGGGTTTTATCTTCTTATGGTCAAAATTAAACATCCACGATGGGAGTAAGCTGACACGTAAAGCCAAAATTGATTTGGAAATGCAAAAAAGCAAGAATTTAGGCTCTCGGCTTGTGAAAGTTTAACAATGAATTATCTGTCAAAACTGACTCTTTCCTGCATATTGTTTTAACACCTCTGGGCTTTTGGACTTTTTCTGACCAAAAAAAAAAAAAAAAAAGACAGAGGGAGAAACTCCCCATCCAATTCAAGCCTGTGTATGTAGTGGTAAGACCGAAGGGAGCGATTCTGCATCATTCCTCTTTGAACTTTACAAACCTGAACATTTTTGCAGGTGGGAAGAAGTCCTGCAAATCTCCCCTGATTTGCGATGTGAGGTCTGCTTGTTCCCTTTCCTTCCACCAGCCCCAGCTATTTAGGAAAGTGAGGTTGTTGATGGAGTCTCAGAAACAAAATGGAATGAGGTTCCCCTCTCCTCAGTGTCCAGGCAGAGATCTGATGCATTTTAACAAACGTTGCAGTTGGATATAACACAGTTTCTTCTATCACAGGCATAAAATGCCTGGAGTGTAACCCAGAGATCCTACCTCGTCAGATAGACGAACTATTATGGGGAAAAAAAAAGCTATCTATCTTCTCTGGATGCTGTGCTGACCTGGTGCCAGGGCAGGGCGTCCCTGGTACAGCTTCAGCTGCAGGGAGACAAATGTAAAAAGAGAAGCAACATTTTGTGTTTCGTAATGCAGATGATCAAGCTGATTTTTTAATGCATGAAAGGAATGCCAAATAAATGCACAGCATGGCATGGAGGCTGGGAAAAGGATACGCCCAGTTCTTTAAAAATAGTGATGGAGAAACTGGAAAAAAATCTCCCTAGTTCCTATTTTGAAACAGGTTATGTATCTGGAGATTTCCTCTGCTGGTCTTCTCCCCTTCCTATGGCTTTGCTTACGTTGCCTCTCCTTGGTGAACCAGCTATGGCTCCAAACCCTACTTACTGAATTTTTAAAGGTTTTAGCTACGGTCCTTGCAGGATCAGGGCCCAGGAGAAAACAGGTCACAATATTCACAGTGAGAGTTTGCAGTTAAATTTCTTCAACTCTGCAAGAGAAGTCTAGATAAGTATTAATAAAATAAAGGAGGTATTTAAACAATGCAAGAGAAATACTAAATACTACCAGTGAGAAAAGATCCAGTAACGATGCTGGGAGGCAGAAAGGGAACCTCTTTTTTCCCTTTTTTCTTCTTTTTTGTTTTTTGGCTAACAAGTGGAAATATCCTTGATGGTGAATACAAGACTAAAGAGAGAGAGAAGTTTTGCCTGTATTTCCCCCACCAAAAATCATCATTTGCTGTGTAGGAAACACAAAAATGCTTCCAAACATGAAAATAACCATCAACAAGCAGATCCCCCCACGCCTCATTTCTCATTTAGGTATTTCACCATGTGAAGAATTTTAACCAGCTCTAGGTTTCTGTTGCCACCACAGCGAGCCAAAGAGATGCTCATCTTTGCTGAAGAAACACCAAAGTGGGTGGACACAGAGGAGGGAACTGGAGCTATTTCTGTCCCTGTGTGCCACGTGTGGTACTTCCATTGACACGACAATTTTGAGCAATTTCAGGACATTTCTGAAGAGTTCATACATAAAGGATTAAATAAACCTCTGTAGAAAGGAAATGCAAATTCAAATCCAACATATTCTATTAGTTTAATTACAGTAGCTATGAAACATAACTCAATTAAGCTTGAAAAAAGTCAATTACAGAACTTTCCTGCTGGTTTTTACAAGCTGTGTTGATTTTTCTTTTCCTCCCTCCTTACCCCTCCGTGTGCCCCTTGCTGATTTTTTATGATCTGTTCCAGAGCAACACAATACATCTCCTGTGTTTTCTATCGAGTGAAAATAAGCTATTTCTCTGAGTAGGTCTGCTCTCGATCCAAATCCATAGCAGAGGGATAAGAAAAGGTTGGTGCAATAAACAAAAAAAAAAACCCAGCAACCCAAACAAACAAATTTCCAGCAAAGCAAGATCAAACAAACAAAAAAATCCCCTGCTCTGATGTGTGTGTGAGACTTTCCCACCATGTTACAAAACAGCCCAGTAATGATTAACGTCCTCTGTTTTCCACGGACTTTGCAGATGCGCTGTTTCGTTCCCAGCTGCACAGATAGCAGCGTCCGTGCTGTGCCCTGCTTTCTCAGCCTGCCTGGGGAAGAGATGCAAAAGCTGAGGTGCTAATGTCACCTCTTCTGTATATGGGTGCCTCTCATTAATGAAGGTTCTTATTAATGCCAACACGGAGCATGGCCTCAGGACCTTGTACAAAGTTCAGGACATGTCCCAGGTCATGCAATCTTACTGGTTTCAGAGGAACCTGCCGTGACTTGTAAAGACCCAGATGCTATGTAAAGTAAGACCCTCATCACTGCTGTGATGCTATAGTGGAATACTTGCACCGGTTTCAGTGAAGCAATGCCACAGCTAAGGACAAAATTTAGCCCCCAAATTAATTTGTAAAGAATATAAGATTTGTCATATACTAACAAAAACATACAATTATTTTTTTTAATGGTCTGGGCTCCAAGCTAAAATCCCTCTGCAAAAGCTCTCTAAGACAGACATACATTAAACCTATAGCAAGTTAAATAGTGCATCTGGTGCCCTACGAACAGCCAAATCCTTCTCTAACTGCTCTAGCAATTGAGCAGGGCCATCTCATACAGCAGAACTTTAGATGTGTCTGTGCAATGGAAAATAACTTTTTGGTTTATTTTCTCATGCCAGGAGGCAATCAGTTTATATTTTTTCCCCGGCTTCTGACCCAAGGCGTACAGTTAGCTCCAAAGTGTAACCGTGTTTGTGTGTCAAACCTATCTTGCAAAGGAACAAAGGCTTTTAAAGAACAAAAAGGAAATCAAAGTAATATACTGTACAGATCGCTGTAAAATTGAGCTGTAGTGTAAGACCTTGTGCTTTAGAATTCACTATCAAGGAACTCAAATGTGTATCATATTTATTTATTCTGGTAGGTAAAAGAAGAAAAAAAAAAAGAGTTTATATTCATTTCCGAAAAGCTGCAGCATGATGCTATGTACCAATTGTGCCAGTCCTGCTTTCTGTAAACTTATTGCCTGTTTTCATACTCCACTAATAAAAAAGAAAAAAAAAATCAAGGAAAATTTATTTTGCGGATCCTTCATTAACAACTACCTGAGCCGATCGGCAGGCGTGTAAATGCAAGCAGGCTGACCTGTTTTGTACCTGAGTCGTGTCACTGGTGGGCTGCGAGGCATTTTCTAGTGCGGAAAACCTGGACACGGAGTGTGGGTCAGGTAACGGTGCCCACACCAAAACCCATGCTCCCCTGCCTGGCCCCACGGCACCACCACGTCCCTGCTGACGGTGGCGAGTGCCATTGCCTCTCAGCCGGAGGCGGCTGGGACCACACGGAAAGGTCTGCACGAAAAGGTGCAGAATATCAGCTTCTTGCTGTTGGGGTGCCTGTCTCCAGCTGGGGTGGCAGGTGAAAAGCCCCCTTTGGCTGCAAGACACTGAAACAATTGCTGCAGCACCTTGTGCAAGGGGTCTGCTCTCTCGTCATCTTCCAGCACAAGCCAGGAGACAAATTCATGCCTGATAAGGTGATGATGGGAAAGACCTGACTAGAGAGCTTGTCTTTAAAGACAGCAGTGCAGGATAACTTTGACCATTCTCAAATGATTGGGGCTTTCATGCAATTTTGGGGATGTTTCTGTTCTTTTGATGGAAGACCTGTCCCCTTTTCTGGGTCTAGCCATGGTGGGCTGTGCTCAAGAAGATGACAGAGAAGCTTTTACAAAGCTTGTTCCTCTACCATGCTGCTCCCTCAGGGTTAGTTTGAACATCACCTAGATGGCGAAACTTCTGTTTGGGCAAGAAGTTGCTAGTGATGTCAAGGGCTTTCCATCTTGGTTACAGGCCTAATTTGATGCCTGATGAAGCTGATGGGAAAAAACGTATTTTTCTGAATTTATTGAGATTTTCCTGAAGTCATCTGACAATGAAGCTCTTGAAAAAGAATCAAGTTATTCAATTTCAGAATATCACCCCCCACCAATATGACTTCCTAGTTTCTTTTCCCAACTGTAGAAACATTGTAGAGGAAAAAACATAGTAAGGAAAAAGTCATCGGAAAGGAAAAGCAAGTGCATTTGTAATAATGATTAATAACTTTTCTGACATTCTCAAGAAAAGTGACTTTCTCTTGAAGCAGGCAGAGAGCCAGAAACAGTGGGAATATGGGCAGAGCCTGGGAACACCCCTGCCTGCAATATTTTTAGTTCTAATTTTTTTGATCCAGTTCCATCAGTGCCTTCGAGGACCGTTTGATCACATACAGCCAAAATATCAGCCAGCCACAATTGTCCTAGACTGCAACCATTGCTATTTTTTCCCACAATAAGGGGAATATTAATCACTAGATCTCCTTTTTCTCTGCAGTTACAGGTTTGCTTTGAATTTTAAAAACCCTGTGGGTGAGGAGTGACTGTGATCTTCAAGGCCACCGAATAGCTCAGTCAATTCCTGCCTCCACGAAGAGGGAAATGAACGGATGAGCTATGATCATGTCCTTGCACGTGGTTATCTGCAATTAACAATAAGACCTGTTTTTTCCCCTCGCACAAGGTCAATGAGGTAAAGTCAACCACCTGCTAAAACTGGAATCCAAACTTGCAGGAAGTTTAAGGTGATGTTTTGGCCTTAAAGACCATGTCCTAAAGTTATCGGGAGGTTTGTTCCAGAAAAATACAATGTGAGGGGAAAAATAAGATTTGAAAGAGCTCCAGAGCTCAGTATTAACTGCACATGTGGCATTTTGATCCATTTCCATAAAGCATAACATAATATTTGCTAAAGAAGGAGGGGAGGAAGGGGAAGAAAAAGACCAGAGTTAATATTCTCCTTTGGATCCCCCATTTGCTGATTACTCTGCAAGCTGTGTAATTGGGTGTCTCTGGCAGTATGATGAAATGTGCCCCAAACATCAAAAAACGGTGCTATATTAAATCTGCTTTTCATAATCTCTTCTCATTTCCCAGACCTGATACATTTTATTCAATTTTTCCTGACTAAGTTGATATGTAAAGCCATATAAACATATCAATGCAAATAAATACATATATATTTTTCAAACGCTCATCAAAATGCACTCATTACACAGATTTGCATCAAGGCTTTCTCACATCACTGTTAGCCAAAGAAACTCATTTTTTTTAACATTGCATTATTTTTAAGAATAGTTTATGGAGCTACAGGCTACTTCTTTGTATTTCATTAACAAGCCCAACTCTATCTATCATGTTTCAGCCTTATCTTACCTGATTAGAAAATCATTTCCCTATTTGCATTAAGGGCAAAAATCTATGCAAAGTCACCATAATGTTATTCAAGCCCCGGAACAGCAGTGAAGATCCTATTACACACTGGGGCTGGCGCTGTTTTCAGGAGCTGCAAGTCCAGAAGGGACCATGCTGGTCTTTTATTTTAACCTGCTGCAAGGCACACGTCAGAGAAACCTATCTCGCCTTTGACAAAGCAAATATTAGTAATGCCTAAGTGACTTGAATACCTGCAACTTTTGTCCGTATATCGCTTGAGGCTTTTGCTTACATTTTACTTGGTGTCTTCAGGATTTGTAGCCCCTTTTTGGATGAAGGCTGGCTTTTTTCTCAGCCCTGGGAAGTTCTTCAGCTCCGTTCCTCTGGTCTCTCCCTCCACCAGATATGGTCAGACCAGCATCCCCAGGCGAGCATAACTCCCCGGTGGGATGAAGCCCAGCCTCCCCGCTGTCAGACTGCAGCTGATCCTTTGCCTTTTGCAGGTGATGGAGGAAAAATATTTTCATTCCTGTAGTGGCAGGATAGTGTCCAAGTGCAGAAGCGGTAGGACCGCATCTCACCTACACTAAGCTTACCAGATTAGGCCCAGAGCCTGGAAGGCGTTTAGCTGTCTGACTTCCACAGAAATGAACAGATGTCAGTGAAATAGTTTTCTCCAAGCCCTGATTCACCAAGGACTCATCCGGGCGGTTCAGCCAAGACCTGCGATTAGTCCCAGACTCACATCCATGTTGCAGGACTAGGAGCAGGGTGTCTGTATTGCACCCTTGCAGCCCTAATACTGCTTCTCTTTCACAAACCTCCACCCCAAGTTGTTTTCCTGCCAGGAGCAGGGCAACACTGGGACAAGCCAAGTCCATTTCTCAACTTTGCTTTTCCTGGAAGCCACCAGACCGGAGGCTGTGCTTGCAGACCTTCGAGATTTCAGCAGCACTTACTCTGCAGGGTTTTGCAAATCACTTTCCTGACAAGTGCTGAGCAGGGAATGCAGGGACCTAAAGCAAAGTTAATTCACCCACACACAGAGGCAAAAAGCATATCCAGTCCACCAGCAAGGTACGGATTTCCTTCAGCTTGGCTTTCTTTCAAACACATTCTCTCTGCATTAGTAAAGCGAATATCAGTGTTGGACTGCACCGTATCCACAAGAAAACACATGGGCAAACTGATAAACAGGGGTGCGAGGTTATTTCAATAAACATAACGAAAGGTCCAATAAAAGATGATGTTGGTAGGATTTTTCATCTCCTTGGAGATCAAACTTCCTCCTTATGTTTTTTATTGGCATCATAGTGGAAAAACACATCACACAATGACTGGTCCACTCTGGGACACAACTGAGAAATCTGGGTAGGTTTATAACAGCCAGCATAAAATGATATAAACTGACATAAAGTGCTCCGTGTTGGTGACACTGTCTGCACAGCACTGTTTTCCACTCCACTGCATGCTGTGACTGCCCAGCTCCCAGCACAGCTCACACGCAGTTTGCAAAGCCCCCCAAACCATGGGGTTGTTCCTTTTGCACTCAGGGGAACCAGGGCACTGAACGAACAAACCCAAGGTCACTCCATCACCTGCAAAGCAAACTAAGGAGGTCCCATTTACAGAGTGCATCATTAGCTGGGGAACTCCTTTCCCCAGGACATTGGGAGGCTAAAAGTTACATGGTATTGGACATGGGGATGGGATCTGACTGGAGCTCTTCCATATGAAAAGAAAGATGCCCATGGGCTGGCCCATGGGGTCACACCACTGTCAGGAAGCTCAGGTGAGGCACCAGCTATTCCCAGACTGACTTTGAAACTATCATTTTTGCACAGTAAACTTTACACCACCCCTTACTGCAAAGGCAGCTGCAAGCACAGTTTAATCCCAAGTGCAATATTTATGCTAATTTCCCCATTATTTCTTTCTTATGGAGTCAATTAATAGGTCACGAGCACCACAAAGGCTCTGTGAGTTAAGCCAAGTGGTCCATCTCAGCAGTTTGGTGGCCGTGGCCAGGGTGGCTGTCGGGGACAGGAGACCATCTCTCCAAGGAAGCGGTGAAAAGGAGCAGAGAAAAATGAAGCAGTTCTGAAGCCGGCTTAAAATCTCCATGCAGGTCTCCGCAGCTGCCCTGGGAAACATGTGGGAAAAACTGAAATCCACTGTGTTACCCTGGAAAACCCTTTGCTGATGGATTTTCATGTGTACGGTCTCGTTCTTTAGTTAAAAAATGAACTTTCCTATAACAAGATAAATCACTTGCCTGGTGGAAGCAGCTCAGCTCCCTTCAGCTTGTGGTTGTTGAAGGCAAAAAAACTACTCAAAAGTTATGTGTCAGCTTCAGTTTTTCTTCACGTCACCAAAAAAAAATCGCATCTGACACCTCCTGTAGTCCAGCCTCCTCCCTTCCCCAAGTAAAATTGGGAAACATCTAGTAAAAACTTCTTGTGATTGCCCTGTGGAGACCATCAAAGATGAAACTCTTCCCCTGAGAGATTATCTGCTGTAGACGGACCCACATGTGGAGTTAAGGACATACTTATTGCTGCGTCAAGAGAAGAGAGAAGCATCACAGCTTCCTGAAGACCAGCCTCGCTCCACTCCAGCCCTCTCCCCCCAGCTAAGCCGTCCAACATGTTTGCCTTACCTCCCCATAACAGGCACCTTAAAGGAAAAAAAAAAGGCCTTCTGATCCACTCTGAAACTTGAGATATCTCTCAAACCCTCAATAACGTCTTAATTTCCTCTTCTCGCTCTCCGTGCTGGAGAAGATTATTCAGGCAGGAATGTTTCTGAAGTAAGACAAAAAAAAATTACATTAGTGGGGAACAATGGAGGGGAGACCTGGTGGAGCAGAAGAGAATTAGTTTTGCCTTCAGAGACACCCACAGAGAAAAGAAAGGTGTCTGAGTTGCCTCAGAGTAATTCCTCTTTGCACAGAGCTCCTCTAACCGGCTTAAACAAAGAGAGATGAGAGATGTGCTTTTGATTTCAGCCCCATTTCCCCAATTTTGTTTGTTTGCTTTGCTTCCACCTGCGTTTTTAAGTCCCTCCACCTCCCAGGACGTTTGCAAGGCTATGTTACCTGCAGGAATGTGTCACGTCTCCATCAGGTCTCAGCACAAGACTCAGGGCTGGGAGGGGGCTTCACATCTGCCCACGTTCCTGCAGCTTTCAGCAAGGATGAGGGGGAAGAGGGGAAAGAAAAGAAAAGCATCAACAGAGATGGAGCTGTTGCACTTTCAGAATCAAAATTTAAGGACAAATTAACCTGGGGTACCCAAAAGCAGCAGAGACGGCTGCAGGGGTAAGCAAGGGGAAATGGGAAAGCAGGGAAATGAGAAGAGCTTTTCACGTAGGGAATCTGGAAGGGCTGAAATCCCAAATAGCTAGCATTTTATCTAAATGCTTTTTAGGTCCAAACAGTTTATCACATAGTTTTCCCCATTTCACTTCATTTTTAACTGAAAAAACAAATGTTTCTTTTTAGCACTAAGCAGAACCTCGCTAGTGGACCAATTTTTTTTTCTTTTCATTTCCCAACAATACCTGAAAAAATCACTGTGCTCCTGCCAAAAAAAATAACCCACTTTTCATTCACCTTTACTTGAAACAAACGTTGAAGTTAAGGCCTCGAAGCCTGAATCGGGACCTCAGCTCAGCCTTTCCAGTTGGCCTTTAAAACGCCGCTTTTTGGCACGTCTCTGGGGGGACGAGGGGCTCCTATCTGCTGAACTTTCAGACTGTCAGGCTGAACAAAAGTGAGCGCAGCTCTCTTTTTCTTGAGGATGAAGTGGAACACACACCAGCCAGGATGTCTTGTACATTGAAAAATTCCTGTGCTGTCACGCTTAACTAATAAATCGTCGAGCTATGTAAACAGGGCCGGGGATGCTATTTATTTATTTATTTGTTTAAAAGGGGAAAAAAAAAGCAGCTTGTCCGCAGGTCGCTTGCCAAATGCATGTCAAGCGGTGGGGGGAAGGAAAAATCAACAACAAAGGAGTTTAAGGACAAAATATTAAGAACCCCAAATTGGATGAAGATTGCTTTCTGACAGATATCACCTATTGCAAACGAGACAGAAATACAAGTAATCTTGTAAAATGAAAGCCAAGGACAGACTTGTACCTGCCTTAGATGAATAAGTATCCCATTATCTTGAAGAATGAGGGCCCCAGGCTGTGATTATGCCACTATTGTATTCTAAACAGCATGGTTTGTCAAATGGAATAAATCCTAGCAAAATCAAATAAAAAAAGGGATCCAATTTGAAGCCCAGCACACAATTTATTATTTTGTTTAATGTCACCCTCTCGATGTTACTGATTATTGGGCAAAGAGCACCATGTTTAAGCATGTGTTTAGAGTCGCCTGTCCCCCTCGCAGACTCCCAGCTGTCACCCTGACTGTCACCCAGTGCCGGAGAGCTGTTTGCTGCCGCCAGTAGCCACCGCCGAGCTCACCAGCCTTAGCGTAGATGGCCATGGTACAAGCCAGCACCATGGGGAAAGAAATTCAATATTTGGGTTTCTACTTGGATGAGTCCAGCGGTGACTTTGAGTGATGCAATGAAGAGCACTTTGCACCATACTGGCAGTGCCAAACCAACCAGGAGCTAATGACAGACAGTTGCATCACAAATTTATGAGGTAGAAGCAAAATTCTCACCGATCTTCTTCTCTTTTATGGATTTGGGGTAACAGTCCATCTCGCAGTGATTGCTGAAAAGGTTTCTCCTCTTTCAAAGGTACCATCCCTTGTTTTATGATGTCTCAACCTTGGTTAAAAAAAGAAAGGCCATTGAAAGGGCCAAGCAGATTATATAGATTATTAGGTGTTACAGAATAAATACTTGATACCGTTTTATCTGCTTGGGTCGCAGGGTGGGACTGGACATGAAGCTGCCCTTGCACAAGGTGGAGGCATTGCTGCGACACTGGGATTATGAGTATTAAGGAGCCAGATCTAGTCCTGCTTTGCATTCAGTTGGCTTCCAAAAGTTGTGTTGCTCTCCTGGAAAATTCCTTGGAGAGCTGCCCCCAACATCTCCCAGTTACACTCGGCAGTGGGTGTTCAGGAGAAGCTGGTACAACCACAAGACAAATGCAAATCAGAGGGAAGGAGCAGGCTCGCTGCTCTCAGGCATGTTCTTGGGGAGCAGTTTGCTGGGGATGGAGCGTTAAGGTGGTTCCCATACCCTGGCTCACCTCGGCGGAGTTACTGCAATTTCTTGACATGGCTTTGAAGGTGCTCTGAGTTCCCCAAATGTGAGCGGAAGCTAATAACACCATCTTTAACCAGCATAATCTATTAATCATGTTTTCATTTGTATAAACCCTTGAGTTGTTACATAAAAAACACTGACCCAGGAGCAGAATGGGAGAAGGAATACGTGAGTGATACACGTGGACGCTGACCACAGAGCATCTTTTGCCCAAACAGCCCTCGTGTTGCTCCCTTCTGCTCCCATAACCCCGTCTCCTTGCGCTCGCCTTGCACGAGGAGTGATTTTTCATATTCCGGTACTTTAAATGACGGAGGATTATTGGAAGGGTGAGTTTCAAGTGTGAAAATACAGCAGTTTGTCAGCTCCTTGGGGCAGGAGCTCTTATGGCATGCAAGTAGATTGCACTCATGCAACAAGGGCTGATTGTAGCGGGGAGCGACATGACAAAGTCTAGGAGTAATAGCAAGGAATGATGGATTTAAAGAGTCAAAAAAAAAGCGGGCACATTTTATTTAGGCAAAGTTCCAATTGAAATCAATAAGAACTACAGAATGTAGCCTCGTAGTTTGACTTGAAAGCATTATTTGTTAAGGACTATGAAAAACGGAGGAATTTAAAAAATCTAATTTATTTTACATCATTTTGTGTGGGCTATTTAACTTTCCTGAACCTCATTGCTTTTGGACATGGTAATGTCATTCACTCCCTGTTTCACTCAAGTTTCACAGTATTGCCAACCACGAGCATCAAGAAAGTTACTCTCGAGTCCCTAAAATAATTAGTGAGATTTTGTCATGTAGATAAAGGACTCCTCAACTTCAGTATTCAGCTGTCAAATGTCTGTAAACCACAAAGGAGAAACTCCTTTAAAAACAGAGATGCTTTCATATTTACAGGTCTCCAGGAGCTGGGTTTTAACCCCTTCGGCTTTCGTCCCCCTCACTCCCCAAATACTGCAAACTCTGGGGAAACAGTTCCTCTTGCTGGATTTCTACTGCTTCTGCCGAGCTCTTGTTTGTCAACGGGTCAAAGTTTTCCCCATACTTTAAATCAGGCAAGGGCTACAAAAAAACGTGATCCCTCATTATAGAACAGCTATATGTAGTCATGATCCAGAAAGCTAATTTGTTCCTTTTCCCAGCTATTTTGATCAGCCCAGAAATGATACTACCTGCAAGATTTCCTGTTCCAACACAAACCATAAATGATGGCAAGATTTCTGTTTGCTTTGTGCAGAACAAGTGAAAAACATTCCATGCCCACATAGTCTAAATATATTAGTCAAACGAAACCCAGATTTCCCTAAATGAATCTGAATATCTTACCAGAAACACTTCTTTTCTACTGGAACATAAACATCCGAGAGGACTCACATGGGTCCATCTGTTGTGTTGCAGGTTGGGAAAAACCTAGCAACTAAAATGCCCAGTGAAAGCCATGAAATCTCATGCAAAAACTAAAAAAAACCCAAGAAACTGAGCTCAGGACTTTCAAAAGGGAATACTCTCCCCTTAATATAGAGGTTTGCACCTTAAAATCCTCCAGCCACTTCAGCATTAACCACCTCTGCCTTTTTTTTTTTTCACTTTTCCCAAGCAACCGGGCTGCCTGCCCACGACACCCGCAGCAATCCCCTGACCCCCTCTCCCAGCCTCTGCGCCATGGGGCGAAGCTTGCAAGAGCCCACCTCCCCATTCAGGGCGATGATTATGCTTTCCCTGCCACGCTGAAAGCCCTGTGCGGAGGGGAGGGAAAGAGGGGAGAAGAATCCAAAGGCATTCTGGCACCCCGGCCCGATAAGAAACTTTAGCCCTATTCAGCGGCTGACAACCGCTTGTAGAATATGATCTTAATCCTGTTTCTAACATTCTTTCGCCCTTCGGCCGCCCTATTCCAGGCTGTATTCTTCTAACCGTCGCTTTAGCAAATCCCCCAAATAGAATTACTGGGGGGAGATAAACATCAAAGGGAAATTCAAGAAATCTACAGTAGGTTCACACAGTGGGGGAAAGAGGGGCAGGTGGGGGCCGGTGGAAAGGGCTGCCTCTCCCCTTGCCCTGCGTCCTTTTCTGGTTGCATTCCTAAGGGCTGCCTCGCTGGCTCTCCGCAGAGCAGCCCCACAAACCTGCTCAGCAGCGTGCTATTTTTAGTATTTATTTTTTATCCTGCTTGAGGCTTTTTTTCCCTCGGAAGGATGAGAGCCCAGTGATGTAAAGCGCTGTACATAGCCATCGTGCGTAAAAATAACCCTTTCCTCAGAGAGGTGCATCACCTAAATGGAGAAGATGGAGGTGGGAGAATGAGAGGACATTTTCCTGGTAGGAAGTAGAAATGGGGAGACAGTGAGGGACTTGCCCAGCAGCATGCAAGAGGTCTGCTGTAGAAATGAAACGAGTGAACACAATTTGGGAGCTCGCAGTAATTCCCATCAGAAGCAGGAGCCTTCAGCACTCGGAGACATGTAAGTCCCATGGCCTGCCCTGAAGAGCTTCCCAACATAGGTTACCAACTCCTGCATGGAAGGCGCCTCCATCTGAGCCCATGGGAAGCATTCATGTTTGTCACACAACTGTGAGCCTCCTCTGCTGTGTAACTAAAACCTCACCATGTGCTATGCCTCCAGGGCTAAGGAAAAGGTGAGACTCCGAGGACAATGCCAGTCTCTCTATCCGGTCTCACTTCAGTCCTCTAGAAACCAGGGACCTGCTTGCTGCTTACTGTACAGTTGATGAAGAAGGAGGAGCTCCTACCAACCCCAACTTCAGATGCTGTCTCGCATGACCAAGGTGAGGTATGGACCAGATGTCCTCCAAAGACCCCTTTCAACCCAAATTATTGCTCTAAACACTGTGATTCAAGAGGAACTGCCTTACAACAAGGCATAGAAAATTTTGGTCATTAAAGAGAGTGCAGATAATTGAGAGACCTAAGTTATCCCCAGCACTGCAAAAGCATCCCCTTACTAACTCTCCCAGGATCACCACCATCTTTCATGCAGGCTCTGGTTCACAGTTGTGTTCACACAGGCTCCGTCAGCGCTTTCTTCCTAGCCCTTTCTAGCAGCTGCAGCTGACAGCTGCTCCAAGAAGGGCACAAAGACAATGGAGCCAAACTTTTCTCGTATAAGATGATGGTATGACAAGGGACAAAAGCCACCACTTGCAGCTTGGGAGATTTGGACTGAACATTAGGAAATCCTGACAGTGGTACGGCCCTGGGGCCAGACACCAGAGGCGGGGGATCTCCATCCTTGGAGAATTTCAAAACTTGGGCAAACACAGCCATGGCCAGCCTGACCTGGTGTTGGCAACAGCTTTGCTCCAGGCAGGAGGTGGGTCTGAAGAGCCCAGAGGTGCCCCAGCATCACCCAAGCATGCTCCTCAGTTGCTAAATGTTTAAAAAGCAGTTTTATTCTGAAAAAAAGCTGGTTTCTGTTGCAAGAAGAGCCCTGTGAGACTGTGTAGCAGCTTCCAGTAGGTAAAAATCTGATCAGCTATAAAAGAATAGAGAGACCTAAAAATAGAGCTCCCACCACCCACACTAAAGGATTAACTTTCAGTTAAGAAACAGGGCAGCCTTGACCTTGAGCAAGTCAAAGACGCCTGTCTCACTGCTGTTGTCTCCACTGCCCCGTTACATGTGGTTTGGAGAAAAGGCTTCACATTCTTGGTTCTGGTTTTCCTGTTTGTCAAAGGAGGCTGAATATCCTTGTACGTTCATTGATGCTTTAGATTCACAGCTCATCAGAATTACCCCAAACCTCAAGAGCCCAGCTGGATTGCAATGGATCATCACCCGTTTTCGGGGTATGAGCTATGGTAGAGTCTTTACAGCCCTTTTCTCTTGCAATTATATGTCAAAACTTGTTTTATTCAATGCAGAAAACCTTTGAATATAGCACACTGATTAAGAGGTCCACCTTACAACAGGTATTTTGCTTTCTTTTAACACATTTTTTGGTTTTGGCATCTCATCTATGCAGAGAAAGCTGGGGGGGGGGGAGGAGACACATTCCACATTTTCATCACATGCAACAAGAGGGAAAAATCACAAAAGAGTGTGCCACTTCAGCCTACACAACTGCTGTCACAGATTTTCGGTGTAACTGCTTGATCTAAGCCATACAATACCCATGAGGTACTTTTACAACCATGGACAACCATGATAGAACCCATAGGACATGGGGATGCATCTTGTCTCTCCTCATCTCTGGTTAGACCTGAGATGGAAAAACATGTCTGGTTTTGAGCACCACTTCAAGGAAGATGTGTATTAGCCAGAGACAGTCCAGAGAAAAATAATGAGAATAACTGGAAAGCAGCATCCATAAAGAAAGATTAAGACTATTGATGTTGTGTAACCTGGAGAGAGAAAAGCAAAGGGAGTTTCAGATATATGCCTGCTTTAACTACATAAAGGGCTGTTATAGAGCAGGAACTGGTCCCTTCGCTATGTCCTCAGAAAACAGGGCAAGCCTCAGGCTTAGAAAGATATTCTTTGAATTTTGCTGATCAGAGTATATCTGGGGTTGTATGCCCTGTGAGAAGCTCCTAGGTCTCATATCTCTTCGGGATACATTCTCTCCCCTATGTCATTTGATATGTTGGGAATAGTTACTTACTTCTCACACTTTGTGTGGCCTGAGGACTCAGGTATTGCTAGACTGGTCCCCAGACCTCTGTTCCAGCTTCATAATCTAGTCTGTCACCCTGCACATCACAAGCCAAAGGACTTCAGTGAAATAACTCCCCCTTGAAACAGGGAATCCATCCTCTGGTCTAAAGTCTGCCAACAAGGAGGTACCCCCCACCTCACCTTCAGCAAACAGTTACTGTGGTTAATTACCCTCACAGTCCATGTTAATCTCGCTATGAGATCCTGTCTCATCCTAAGGCTCACACCTCCTTCTCGGGTTGCTTGAGATTTCACCCCTGATTGCTGATGGCATCCATGGTCCTGGTGGTTATGAAAAGCTCAGCTAGATCAGTTGCACGGGGAGGCTTAAGTGTTTCCAAGACCATAATGAAAATTCCTTTCTGTAGAAACTGTGACCCAGACATGAAACCCAACCCTCAGCGGGAGACTTCTAATTTCATAGGAGACAAAAGCCAAGCACACTAAAAAAAATTGTCACTCTCTTGGAGAATGAGGATTTAGCATTCAGGTGCAAAGTGCTCCATCAGCCTCCACACATTGGTTTACTTAGGGATGTTTTTCTTGGGATTTATTTTAAATCAACAGAATGGGTTTGGGAACACTTTGTGTCTGCCTTGTCTGGACAATGGGACAACCAAAATATTGGGCAGTTTTCAGCATCCAAGGCTCCTTTCTTGTTTCATCCTGAAAGTGTTTATTTGGACTTGAGGACTAGTTTGTTGAAGATTTGGGAGATGGGGTGGTGACCACACATCACTTACCTACATGGTGCCTCTAGGCAGAGAAAACAACTGGGGGGAGCACATCCTATCCATAGAGATGGGGTATTCAGCCACCTCAACCATTAACTCCATTTGTTGTTTATCTGATGGCAACTGCATTCAGCAGAGACTGTTCTATATGTCCAAGAAGCACCTCCATGCCCGGCTTGATGTCAGGATGTATGAGCCCAGCACCAAAACTTCCATCACATGGAAAACAGTAAAGATATCTGGGTATAAATTGTTATTTGATTTCACCCACGACAATGTTAGCTCTGACTTACATTTAAGTAGAAAAGTATTCCCGCAAAGTCTGTGCCTAAGGAAAAACGTAGCCCGTAGAAATCCTCATCTCCACCCCTGTGGGTTACCATGAGCTTAACAGAGAGCAGGACAAACCAGAAAAGGGGCACGGTGGTATGGTCCCCATATCGATACTGCAGCTTTGTGTTTTGGAGTCCCAATTCACCTTTTTTCCATGAATTTGCCTAGTGACCTTTCTGCTGTATCCCTTCTCAAGCAAGCAAGAATGCGTCCGTATTCAAAGTGCTGTAGAAATGAATTACAAATTTGGGCATCCACTGTGTCCAACACAAGAGATGCTTTTGTATGGCCAGGCTCAGGACTGATCCTGCATACTCGTGCTCAGTACGTTCAGGCTGAGCACCACTTCCATGTCCAGATAAGTCCCAGGATCCCACCATATTCCCATTCCCCTTTCCCCCGGGAAAACAGTTGAAAAGAGTCAGAAGAGCAGGATTTGTGGGCTGCAAAGCGCCCACGTGCCGCACAATGTGATCACAGCCGCAAGAATGTCCTCGTGCCAGGGAGGCTCTTGCCCTTTCTCCGTGCTAGACCATTGCAAAATCAGCTTCTGGGAGGACTCTGCTTCTCATTTACCTCTCCTGGGCCTGTCCATGCTTCCCCCCATTAACCTTGCCAAATTTTAGTTCATTCTTAAAACAGTTCCAACTAAATGGCTTTTCAATCAGTTTGATCGCAAGTGCTCTTGCCAGAAGCGCAGCACACCCGTGAAATCAGGAATTTCCTGCAGGACAGCTACTTTCTGAAAATTTTGGATTTTTTCTTGGAAAATGATCAGCTCAAAACCAGAACTATCTGGCCTCATAGCCAACATTTTCCTTTTTATTTCTTCCAGAATTTGGAGTAGAATCTCCCCCTCCCCCTAAAATTTTGTTCTCAACAAAATATTTCATGGATAAAAAGCAAACCAAAGGCACTCTGCCCTGGCTCGGAGTTCAAACAGGCGGGAATTTTCACACAGCGCAGACCTGGGGCTTGGAAAGGCTCTGGCTTCTTGGCAAAGCCCGTTCACTAAAGTAGCTCAAAGTGCCCACGTTTGTCCAAGGCACACCTCCAATCAGTTTAACACTGGGGAGGCTAAGCCAGTTCGAATAATTTCTAATATAGATCTGCTGAGGCTTTCCTTTCCAGTAAATATTTATTTTTTGTTAGCAGCAACTATCCAAGAGACATACTTTCTGGGTTGGCTCTTTCCCCCTTTCTCAGCCTCTTGATGACCAAGCCATGATTTTATGTGCATCATGTTTTTTCCCTCGTTCGACACTCACCGGTCCAGAGGATCGCTGTGATTTATTCGAGCAACAAGGGTGCACCCGGTGTTTATTCACTGGACCAGATTGCTGCGAGATAGAAGAGCCGGGCTGCGCTCCCCCCTGCTCCTAATGCTGAGAGATTAGATGGGGAAGCCAGATAGCTTGGCTCTGGCAGCAAGCAAATGAGCAACCCTAAATACCTTCCTAGACCCAGTGACCGTAAGTCCTTGGCGGTGACTGGTCCTTGTGGGATAATGCCAGGAATAGGCATATTAAGCACATGAATGTCAAGTCCTAATTCATCTCTTTAATGTTGTACAGTAGCAGGACTGTACCCCCCTGCTGTGGTGTAATTTCACGCTGAGGAGTCTGATGGGGCTTCCTGCAGACTGATCCTTTATGGATCAGAAAACTCACTTTCTCTTTGTGTTAGAGGGCCCGGAGATTATCTTATTAACCACCTCCATGCCAGCACAGATTAAACACCGGGCTCTGCCTCTTCTGAGGACTCCTTCTAGTGCTTCTTTTCCCTTCCTATCGGTTCACGTCGCCGAGGTGAAGAACATTAAACACCCAAGCCTCTACCAGTGCATTTCACGCTTACGTGAGCAGATGGGTTATTTTGCATTTTCTTGGCTCAGATGCAACACTGGCCTTGCTTGAACCCTAAATTAGTTTAAGCAGCTTGGTGCATCCACATTAGGGCTCCTATATTCCCTTTCCAGGTTCTTTTCTCCTCTCCTTTCCCCAAAAGAGGCAATGTTTAAACTACTTCAGAGTGATGCCCTGCAGGTATCACCAGCCCCAGAGCTGCTAGCTCGACTGCAGGAGTGGGTCCACCTTGGGCACTACACTCCATAGGACCTGGCCAGCTGGAGGAAGGGCTTCTTTTTTTCCACTGTCGCAGTCCACCAGACTGCCACTCATGCATTGACTTCACAAACATCTCCAGACCACGCCATGGGACAGCAAGATGTGGCAGTGACCAGTTAGGATGTTCCTGTGGCCTCTAAAGGTGTCAGGCACTGCACACAGGTCAGGAAAGAGCTGCAGGAGGGAAGGCAGAAACCAAATGTATTTTCAGACACTCCTCTGGATGGGGGATTTTCCAATCTGAGGAGACAAAAGCCTTCTGCTTTCACCACTAGACCACGACTGCCTCCCCAAATGATGCCAGAGGGCCACCCTGTAGCCATGTCCCAGCGTGTAACAGGGGATGATAGTTTATAATCTCATTTTCTGGGCTGGCTGCCCTTCTGGTGCCCCTCATGCTCCATGTAAATCATCTGGAGTCTGATTTCTTTGACTCGCAGGGCTGTTCTTCCCTCGTCTGCTTCTAACAGGCTCCGGGCTGAGCAGGGAGCTTGTCGGTGAAGACAGTCCCAGGACAGTCCCACCAAAAAACCTGCAATTCAGTCTTGATAGGACAAAATGCTGCAGCCAGGGCCAGGCTCCCTTCCACACGCAGTTTTGGCAGATTGAGAGCGGCTCCAGCATGCTCGCATCTCCCATTCGATGCATATGCACCTCCCCATCCCTCGGCACCGTTTCCTGAATCAGGGTTGTCCCATCCCTTTGTTGCTTCACCTGATGCGCTTAAAAAAAGCAGTTCAACACAGCCTTCAGTGGATTTCAATTATTTTTAGGATATTGCTCGTATCTGCTCGTGTTGTGTCGAGCTACAGACCCAGTGGCAAGTTTCACCGCCACCAACAGCCTTTTTGCAGCTAATGAAAAATAACCTGCTTTTTATCTGCAGAAAATAGCATCGCCTGGGTCTTATCACGGCAAATTATTTAATGGCTCTCCAAGCATTAAATAGTTCTTACCTGTCTATAGGGCTGTGTAAATCTTTTTCCAGCTGCTATTCTGCTGCATTGCTGTGCACCCCGCCTTGCAAAGCAGAGCCATGGACTACAGTCGAGCCATGGACTACAGTCGAAGCTGTCCCTTCCCTCCAGGCAGGGAGCCAGAGTGGCCCCTCACATTGCGGGAGGCAGAGGGGAACATGAGCCCTGTCCCAGGTCCCTGGCTCTTCTTTCCCAATGCAGGTCACTTGTTCCCTTGAAGGACACAGGACAGCAGGAATCTGGCTTAGGGAGAAAAATCCTGTAGTCCTGCTTGAGGACACAGCAGCATCCCAGCGGGATCCCAGGAGGAGAGGCAGGTGCTGAGCCTGCAGCCCACCTCTGCTGGGAAATGGTGAAGCACAGAAAACACCAAGCCCCCAAATTTCCAAGCATCTGGCCCCCGCTTGTTTGCAGAGGAGGGAAAGCCACCGAGCGCGTTTGCATTACAGCCTCCCCAGGAAAGGGGCTGTGCTGGGACCCAGCACCCCGCATGAGGCTGCAGCACCCTCAGGAGAGCCCAGGGCAGGAGCCCAGCCTGCAGCTGCCTCTCCCTCTGCCGCGGTCAGTGCCATGGCGGCATGGTCAGAAAAAAGGGACCTGTCAGAGGGAAACTGCTAAGTCAGGGGCTGTGTTTAAGAATTTGATCATTAATACGGCAGTTGGGTTTTCTTTTCTAATGCAGGGAGAATAGTGAGGGATTTCTTGTTTTAATTGCAATGTTATTCTCATTCTTATTTTATTTTTCCATAAGGGAAGAAACAAACCCCTCTGTTCTACCCCAGCTTAGCTTTAAGTACAGCAATATGACAAATGGACAGCAGCTAGAAACCTCTTCTCAAATTCTCCAGGAGGAACTGAACTATTTCTTTTTTTTTTTGCAAACAACCTACTTAAGAAACCCCCTGGGGGAAATGTGTAACTTGAACCCTTTATTTTTGCATTTACAATCTGACAACTCTCTCCTTTGCCCACGTGAGCCGGGTCAGGTTTGGGTTGGGCTTGGGGCTTTTAGGCTCTCTTTCCAGCTAAGCCTATGAAGGTGATGGGGGAAGGCTTATGAAGGTGATAGGGGAAGGCTTTTGAGGCTGTGTAGTGTCCTGAGATCCCACTGGATGGAAAGCACAGCTTGCAGCCATGAGGCAGGCTGTCCAGCCACAGAAGCAGAGCTGAAGCCAGTCAACAGCAGAGGTCACTGCAAGTCCCAGGTGAAGCAAACCAGAAGGCAGCTCCCCTGAGGATGTGGTGGAGTGACCTGCTATATGCAGAGCTGTTTACTTGCTCTTGGGCTGGAGCAAAACCCATCGGAGAGCTTTTGCCTCCCTGCACGGCAGGAGTGGAGCTGCAGGTCCCCATGCGGCTACTGCCCACACAGCAGTGGGCAGAGTTAAGGGGACAAGTGGGAAAGACAGCATCCCTGCGGCGCAGTCCAGGGAGCACCAGGACAGGCATCCGCCTTCACCCTGCAAAGGGGGAGATTTTCAGCCTGAATAAATGCAAAGCCCCCTATTCTGCCTGGCACAGTGGGTTTCCCTGAGACTCAGCCCGTGCCTTAATGAAGGACCCTTTCCAATCCGCGAGCCGTCAGATCCCAGAGTAGAAGGGAGGACTGTTTGTTTAGACCTATGTGGGTTAGGCAGCTCAGACTTTATTTGTGCACTTTGATAGGTTCCTAAATGAAAATCCAATAATATTTTAAGCAGAACGAGTTCCCATGAAAGCCATTTCTAAATCGGCCAGCTCATCCTACCTGTCGGCTGGATTCTCCATCCCCACTGGCCTAAGCCCGGTGTAACATCACTGCTCCCAATGGCGTTACTCCCGGGAGCCGAGTCCGGCCCTGCCGCAGAGAGCACCCGCTGCCGCCTGCCTTTAATGAACATGTAAATAGACGGGAGGCTTCGGAGCAGAGTAACCCTGCAGTCAGGAAGTTCTCCAAAGCAGCTCGGGAGAAATAATACTTTATTCCTGGCGGTGCAAATAAGTGATAGGGACTGGCTAAGGAGGGTTCATGCAAATACTCCCGAATTAAGCTCCGTCTGAAGTTAGAAAGGAAAGATGATAAACACACCCGGCTTTAAAACTGCAAAATATGCTTTGCAGGCATGAAACCGGAGGAGTAACAAAACTATCTGACATCATATTAAACAGCAAAGCATTTCTTATTCTCAGGGCTGCAGTTACCTAAAACCAGAGTCCCATTAAAGAGTCCTAACTATTATTTACATTTCTAAATCTTAAAACCATTAACAAAAGCCACTTAATTCAATTACTTTCCCTGGGCACCGATGTTATTACATTATTGTCACGAAGCCGAGTTTGGCTCTGGTTTTCTCTTTTTTTTCTTTCTTTAAATTCATTCCTCTTATTCTCTGCGCCAAGTGCCTCCCCCCCACCTCCCCATCTTCCTCTCCCCCGATGTCATTGTGTAGAACTAATGGGGTAAACTGAAATGGTATCTGTCCTCATTGACAGGTTTATGAGAATTTAATAAAGCGTGGCGCGGATAAAATGAGATATTACAAGGCCACACAAAGCTGATTGACTTCTCCACGTCAGCATTTTTATTTGGTTATTTATTTATTTCTTTTCAACACAGGGGTGATCTCACCAGTCCTTCGGTAGTGCTGGCCCGGGAGAGATGAGAGGGGGAGGGAAAACATGGGAGACGGGAGGGACCGATCGATCGATCGACTTGTTTGCTGTAAGCACGGGCCGCGATGCTTTGCAGCTTTCCGATTGCTCTGGGAAGATGACATACAGGACTCAGCGAGGGCCCCCCGCCTCTGCCTGTGTGTGTTCATGCCCCTTGTACCTCCATAATGCTGGGGAGAGCCCACCAACAACAGCTTGCCCACAGGTGGGGGTCTCCACCGCTTCTCCATCGAGGGGTCTGAACCAGGGACCAGCCGCTGGTTGTGCAAGACACTGCACAGACACTCGGCATGGACGGGGCAGGAGGTGCCTCGGTGTGGCATGAGTTGTGTGTCCCTATAGGGGTGACATCTGTGGTGATGCTAAAATGGCCCCCCATAGCCCAGCTGGTGGACCCACCTCAGACCACAGGGATGTTTACACTGATCGACACAGAGCAATCACATCCTGCAATGGGGCCCAGGAGGTCCTCAAGAAGAAGGATGCCACCAACCAGCTCCGCCAAGGCATGGGCCTGCTCTGTGCCTCAGTTTCCCCTCCTGACCGATACCCATCCTGCTTGTGTAAATGTAAACCGCAAGTCACGCGGGGGCCTGCACAGATCAAACCTTCCCTCTGGGAAAATCAATGTGTGTATTTAAGTGTGTTTGCTCTCATCCCACACGGCAAACAGGGAGAGCTGGAAATCTGGGCTGTGCAGTAACTGGCTGGCTGTCTCCCTCTCCTGGCCTGTTCAGAAAGCAAAGCTCTCTCTCACAAAAAAAAAAAAAGAAAATTCAGGGTTTGTGTGCTCTTTTCCAGGCAAGGAAAATCACAGTACCAGTGGCCAAGGAGGTCTGGATTCAGCCCAGTCACACTCAGAGATGCACAAGGGCTCAGGACCCTGCTACGACTCAGGACTCCACTTAAATCTTGACCCCAAACTATGGAATAATATTGCTTTGGGGGAAGACTGTCAGGATTAAAATTGGGGCTGCCCCTGTTAGCCTCAAAACTTGGCCTGTGGGGCTTCAAACACAAATAATATTGTTTCCCCCTCTCTGCAATATGCAGTCAGAGAGGGTGGAGATGCCCTTGCTCATTCGAAAGTGCAGGCAGCCTGCCAGATTTAGGGCATGGTCCTGGACACTGCAACAAATCCTGGCAACAGCAGAGCTGCAGGTCTCTTGAGCACTGACAGTTTGCAGGATCAAGGCCTGCTGGGACGTACTCCTTAGCAAAACCAATCCAGCGCAGATGGACCAACAGCAAAACTCCCATCATTTTATAAGAGCACTTAATTATAAGAGCACTTAAAACCGTCTGAAATCAAAGCACTGCTCCCCACAAAAGCTCGGGCTGTCCCATCACCCAAAGAGCCAGAAAAGGGCTTTCTGCTTCGTTCAACACTCCTTGCAAGTTCAGAGTATATAGTGCAGGGGTTTAGGGCACAAAATCCTCCGAGCATGAGATTTTTGCCAGGACAGCAGCTCAATCCTGCTCTCTGGTGGCTCACACCCGAAAGGCCAAGCGCATCCAGCAGCGATCTCTTCTCGGAGCAGCAAGAGATGCACACCGTGCCCGGCCCGGTGTTCCCTCATGGGCTAGAAGGGGTCTCTGCTCCTCTTTCTTTATTAATTTAGCTCACGATACATCTCAGAAGGCAGCTGTGCACAAGAAGATGGAGATCGTGGAAGGTTTTAAGATTCCCTGCTTGAGCGGGGTATGGGTCCATCACTGGAGGGAGCCTGTGGGCTGCATAAAGGGGCTGCAACCCACCGCCCTTCTTTTAAAAGCCCCTCCAAATCCTTTGTATCGTGGCAAGCATCCTGCTGCTCTGCACAGATTGCTCACAACCACTGCAACAATCTTTCCTGCAATGCCCCAGTCTGTAAACATCCCCCCCAATATCACGTCTCCTTGCTGAAGGGCCACAAGGTGTGGAGCAAGCTGGGGAGCATTTCTTCTAGATTTCCTCACCCCACCCCTGCTGAGACATACCCATGCTCCCAGCCCCGCTGATGTGGCAGCATGATGGGCTCACTTGAAGCACAGAGCATGAGCAGATGTTCTTTGGGGACAACACCCCGGCTCTTCCCACCACCACCATCAGTCTCCCAGGGCTGGGCAATCACTGCCCAGGAATGGTTTTATTAATTCAACACACCATGAGGCAGCATCCTATACAGCCTGGGCTCATCCCTTGCTATTCTGAGGAGCATTTCACCATCTTCTCCATACTAGCTTCACCCTGTAAAGTTTTAAACACAGAGATGACGCCCCATTCTTCGCTCTGTAATGCACAATAAAGAAAAAGAAGGGGCAAAACTTGTCCCCCTCTCACCAGCTTTGCTGCCCTGGCTCTGCTCCCCCCTCCCTGAGCACCAGAGCGACTCAGCGTGTAAATGTATGTAAATCTTTGGCAGTATCCACAATAGCCCCCTATCTCCTGCTCTCTTTCTCTGAGTGGCTGGAGTAATTACAGTGTAGAAGTGCCAGCATGAGGCATTTCTGCTGATGAATGCACTCAATCTAAGCACAGTTTTATGTATCATTAATTCCTTTAGCATTCAAAAAAATAACTTTTTTGATGGCAGATAATACTGTAATCACTCACAATTGCCAATACAATTATCTTCATTCAGCTGTGTAAAAAACAACTACAGGAGTAATTTTTGCCACTTAAATTTTCTTTCTCTCTCTTTTTTTCTTTCTTATTTTTTAATGTTCACATGAAATGCAAAGCTGTTTGGATTTAAGTTGCTGTAACACATGCACTACTAGAAATGAGTCCCCACTCCCCTATTTCTATAGAAAGGAGGTTTTCAAAGCCTGAAACTCTTTGCCTAAGGTGTCTTCAGCAATCTTAGGGATCTCCCAGAGGGTCCTCCCCATCCTGGGGACCCCACTGCTGTGACCTCTTCCACTTTTCCTTGCTCTCCATCAAGCTACCATGCAATAGCTGCCAGGTACAAAAGGAGCAAAAGAGATTGTGCAAGTGCAAGTTGCCGATGCAAGTCATGGTCCTTTTCCAGGTCAGCTCCTCCTCCGCTCTGCTGGTGGAGAAAATATGTGAGCACTCCCTGATCTGCTTCAGAACAGAGCCCACAAAGCTGGCACAAACTATGTGTTCAATCTGCTTATGGTGACTCAGATACTCCAGCTTGAAGCAGATTTGGGAGCAACCAGCCCTCCCACTGGCGGAGCTCTGGAGCACAATCAGCGAGGAGGACAAGCACCTTCTACAGGCAGAGGTGACTACAAAGTGAACAACAAAGGTGTCACCGAGTGAACAACTTGGTTGAGACATGCAATTTTCTTGCAGGGGCAAAAGGAATCGCTCCCGCATGACACTACTTCTTGCTTGAGTGTCCTGGTTTCAGCTGGGATAGAGTTGATTTTCTTCCTAGTAGCTGGTATAGTGCTTGTGTGGATTTGGATTTAGTGTGAGAATACTGTTGATAACACACTGATGTTTTAGTTGTTGCTAAGTAGCGCTTATCTTAAGCCAAGGACTTTCCAGTTTCCCATGCTCTGCCAGCAATCAGGTGTGCAAGAAGCTGGGAGGGAGCAGAGCCGGGGCAGCTGACCCGAACTAGCCAAAGGGGTATTCCATACTATGGAACGTCATGCCCAGTATATAAACTGGGGGGAGTTGGCTGGGAGGGGCGGATCGCTGCTCGGGCATCGGTCAGCAGGTGGTGAGCATTGTGCATCACTTGTCTTTTCTTGGGTGTTATTTCTTTTTTGTTGTTGTTCTATTCCTTTTCATTACTACTATTATTATTATTATTATTATTATTTAGTAGTGTATTTTATTTTACTTTAGTTATTAAACTGTTCTTATCTCAACTCACGAGTTTTACTTTTTTTTCCTCCTCCCCACCCCACTGGGAGGGAGGAGGGGGAAGCAGCTGTGTGGTGCTTAGTTGCTGGCTGGGGTTAAACCACAACACTGAGCTGCTGGACAACCTTTTTGCAGGGGTTAAACTCCAGCTCTGAGAGAAGCTGCTTCACCTTCTTGCAGATCATGTGGACGAATCCCACTTGAGAGTCAGGAAACTACAAGGAGAGGAGAAATGAAGCAAGAAGGACTGTTGGCTGTTGCAAATGAAGCTTGGATCTTCTTCCAGAGGGCCAGACCCCAGGAAGGGGGTGGCTGGCAGCTGGTGGCAGGAGCAGGTTGTTAACCTCTGGGAAACAGTCTAAAAGCAGTAGGGTGAAATGGAAGAACAGAAGCGTATAAATTCCCCAGTGAACAGCGACCAATTTCTTATTGCCTCTTCTGAAATAAGGGACAGCAAATGAAATCAGCCGAGGGCGGCAACCAGGAGATGTCGCTCCCCTGTAGCACGTGGATAAACTGTGGATGTCCCTGCTGCAGGACACTGAGAGTGCCAGAATCAGATTGCTTCACACCAGAAATATCTGTATGAGCACACAGCTATTAGTCACTGAAACCTAACCTCTGGCTTGAGAAGCCGCAGCTCTCTGGAATCCAGGGGACAGCGTTACGGAAAACATTGCTGTGTGTTTGCCATGCTCTTGGCATCTGCTCTGGTGTCAGATGAACGGGGGCTAGCTGGTCCTTCAGCTCAAGCCGGTCCAGCTGATCATGTGTGATGTGTCACGATTAGAAGAAGATGACGCCTTTCTGCCCCTCCTTTGGTAACCGCAGGGTTACAGCATCTCTGGGGTGTGGTGGTACCCACCCAGTCGCAGCTCTGTGGACACAGGGAGGAGTGTGGGCAGTGGGGAAGGAAGTCTTCATGGATCGAGCTGATCCTTTCGCCCTCCTTTAGCCACAGGCTCCAGCCCTGCCAGGCAGTGGAGGAGGTCCAGGGGCAGGATCCATCCTCGTTTCCAGGACCCCAAGATTCAAGCCCCCTTTGCTGCAGTGTATGGGCAGCCCTATGGACATAACAGCAGAAAAGCTCCACTTGCTTATCTGGCAAAGACACACCAGTGTCCTGAAGGGACATCAGGGCATCACTTGCCCCACAAGCCAGCAGTTGGCCCCCCACCTCAGCCCATGGGGAGCAAGGCCAGACCCATTTTACCTCTCTCAGGTGGTCCCAGGCACATCCTCCTGGACAGGGCATCCCCAGCCACCGCCTGCCTATGCTGGAGCCCCCCGTCCTCTACCCTGTCCGATCCATTGGCCCATCTCTGCTGGCAGCTGGGTCACAGCCGAGACCCGCTGCATTTTGGGGTTTCCCATGCCTTGCATTAACCTCCTGGAGCTGGCTGGCCCCCACAGAGATCCAAGCCTTGCCACTGTCCTGCCTGGTGCCTCAACTCCATTTATTCACCCCCATACAGTTGCTCAGGAGAAGGGAGAAGGGGGGTCTCCGGCAGCAGCTCCTGGAGGCAGAGGTGCTCCAGGCATAAAGCTTGTATTTTGTTTTCTTCCCTTTGACAAGCCGAACTGCAGAAGTTGAAAATTGTTCTTGCATGAGAGATTTTAAGCAGGGTTTAAACTAGGAGGAAGAGGATTGGAGAAGTAATTTCGTCTTCCACCAGAACTAGTTTTTAAGTTCTGTTTCTCCAAAGTTCACCACCTTTCTTGTTCTCTTGTTAAAAGACATCAGGTGCACCTGGTTTTACAGCTTGCAGGGAAACAGCCCTGTTTTGGCATTGTGCTGCCATGGGGTGAGATCAGTGCAGCTGAGGCCAGCGTGAAGCCTCCAGCATGAGAAAGGAAGGAGGAGATAGGGATCACAGCATCTGCTCTCACTAACCTTGAGCTGATTCCATCCTCCTGGCTCACTGCAAGGGCACCCCCACCAACCCCACTCCCCTCGCAGTTTCTTGTGCCCCAAGTAGTCTGCATACATGGGACTGCAGTGCCCTTGGAAGCTCGCATTACTGTATAACCCTCTGAGCCCAACAGTCTGAAGGGGGGGGGGGGGGGGGGGGAGAAATGGGGAAAAAAGCCTGTTCCTGCATGTAATTTTCTTGACCCAGATAACAGGGAGCTGCTCATCCTCAAATACAGAGCAAGAAGCTGTATTCTCCGCAAGTTCAGCAAGGGCTGAATATTTCCGAGGCTTCAACACCCTTCAGCAATGAGCCCCAGGACACTGTGTACGTACAGCACAGCATTTCCCTCTGGCGGAGCCAGGCTCTGGCACAAGCCGCTCGGATGCTGCCAGAGTAGCCCCGATGGCCTGAAGGCTGAAGTAAAGCCAGTGGCCTGAGTGGTAATGCCAGGAAAATCAGGCCTGGGGGCATGTAACTCTCCATTGCATTTTCTAGCTCAGCATCTGCCTAGGGGTGGCTTAGGCACAGCTCATCCTGCTGGGAGGCAGGGGGAGAGAGAAGACACCCCAAATCCTTCCCAACAGGTTTTCCACAATCCTATGGGCAGCATCTAAACAGGATAGCTTAAAATATTTGCTCCTGAACTTTTGCAAGCGGTGAAGGTTTTTTTAAGGACAAGACCCCACGCGGGGCTGGTGACAAATTATTTTGGAGTTTCCCTCAAAACTGAGTGCAAGACCCCAGCAAGCCCTCCCCTGCCTGAGCAGGGATGCCAGATTTCTATGTTGGAAGCCGCAGCACTTAGCAAAGCACAGGCACACCCACGCTCTGCCAGCGATGAAGTGGACTCCACTGGGCACAGGCTGGGACGTTTATTGTTTCTTTTTCCCACACAGCTGCTCAGATTCAGGAAATACAAAGGAGCCAGGTATCTTTGGAACTCTCCCCTGCTTCTTTGATGCTCCTAGCCAAGACTATCCCCAGAGAGGCTAAAAAATTACAGGGAGATCAAAGCCTCACTTGGGAAACAACAAAATAAATAAACCTTATCAGAGAGAGCCCACCCAGCACAGGGAGGGCTGAGTTGTCATCCAGGAGCTTTTCCTGCTCCCAAATCTCCTCCTCCCTACCCGTGCTGCTGCTCGCAAAGCAGCAAACTGGTTAAATCCCTTTCCAACGAGCCCAACCCTCTCCCGCCCGGGAATCCTCCCCAGGTTTTGCCTCCCTCTTCCCCACCTCCCCATCGGCGAGCAGAGCGTCCTTGGACCCGGCCGGCAGCGGGGAGGCGCCGGGAGCGGGAGGAGCGGGGCGCCCGGCCGGCCGGCCAGCCTCGCCATGCGGGTCCCCC
Source organism: Gymnogyps californianus (assembly GCF_018139145.2). Classification (NCBI taxonomy): domain Eukaryota; kingdom Metazoa; phylum Chordata; class Aves; order Accipitriformes; family Cathartidae; genus Gymnogyps; species Gymnogyps californianus. The sequence goes on along the minus strand of NC_059478.1, from coordinate 26,311,661 downwards.
TGCCCGCCCTGCTCTGCTGCTCGGCCGCCAGCCTCCTCCTGCTGCTGCTGCTGCGATGGCGGCGGCGAAGGGGGCTCTGGAGGAAGGTGAAGGAGGCTCGGCAGAGGCAGGAGCGGAGCTTGGTGCAGATGGAGATGGCTGTGCGGTGCTTTCGGGAGCAGGTGGGTGCAATAAGCGGCGCTTCTCCCCTCCTGCCCCCGGGGGGAGGCTGCGGATGGGCAAGCCGCCTCCGCCCGCCCGGCGACGGCTCCTCACCCTGGTCCCTTCCCCTTAGCGTAGCCCCGGGGCCAGCGGTCGCGCAGCCCTCCCTGCGGGCACTGGGGCGTCTCCCTGCAAGGGGCAGTTGCTGGGCGGCTCTCGCAGAGCTGGCCCGATTGCGAGACGGCGTCCCGGCTCCTAATGTGGAGCTACGGGGATTTAGCTTTATTTTTTTTCCTTTCTAAATCTATGTGTGCGTGCACACACACACACACCCCCCAGCAATGCAGCGATCCCCTCCGTAGCAGGGATGGGGAGGAAATGCTTCCTGGGGCAGCCGGTGCAGCGAGGGATAACGGGCAGTGGCGCAGGCGCCAGCAAACAGGAATCGGCAGCGAGGAGAGGAAAATCCCTGTCCCTCGTCTGAAAGGTTCCCGGCCTCTTCCGCCATGGTAGGAGGTTCAGCCTGGCAGCTGAGGAGGCGGTAGGAAAAGGCGAGCGGCAGTGTGTTATCAGCAGAGGCCAAAGTGCAGCCGCGCAGCCCGAGGACGCTGCCCAAAGGAACGGGATGTGATGCCACTGGTGCCAAGGTGCGATGCCACCGGTGCCGAGGTGCGGTGCCTAGAAATCCAGCTTGACCGTGCCGTGCCCCCTGCGATCCCGTCAGACTGCCCGACCTGTGGTTGGAGTGGACTCGCTCGGGTTCGGAGTCCATGGGTTCGGCTTGGGGGATGAGGTTTGATGCTTTTTTTCATGGTATTTAGTAGGTGGCGAGGCCCAAAAATGACCTGTTGGCTGTCAGCCGAGGGCTCCCTGGTTTGTGCGCTTCCCTGTAGGATATCTTGGTGATGCCAGGAGAAGAGCTGGCAGCAGGTCCGGTTTTGTTTCTTGCTGGAGCAATGTCTACAACCGCGCCACCAATTCCCACTGTAATTCAGCAGAGAACATTGCACCGAGCAGTTCCCCCAGGCCTGGCCAAGTCCTGTTTGAACAAGGCTGCGCGAAAGGCTTTCTCTTGAATGGCAGGTGCTTGGCGAGACCAGTCTGGCTGGGAAGACAAGGCTTTAGAAAGCCTGGGTTACTACTGGCCCTGCAGGTTTCACGCCATGCTCACTGGTGTCGAGTAGGAGCAGGATTGTGGTCTTGGGGCAGATATTTTTTGGATGGGTTACAGTGGGCACCAAGGGGAGAGGAGGAGCCCACCAGCTGAGGTGGAGGTGTGTCATTGTCTGTTCAACCTTTCCCATAGCATCCTTCTGTGAACATGATCTCCATCCTCTCTCTACCTTTGCCGGAGCTCTCCAAGAAACTCCGAGATGGCTCCCTCCCTCCAGAGCACGTCTTCTATGCCTACGTGGGCAAGGTGAGGAGCAAGGGCGGCAGGGCAGCATCTCACCCACGGTGGGGCTGGTTCTTTTTGGGAAAAGCCCAGCACAAGGTTCAAACGCTGGTTCAAACCCGGTTCAAATGCTGCTGAGCTGTCACTGCTCACTGGTTAGTGCTGGGCCCTTCTGCACTTTTCTGTGAGTTAGGGGAGAGCTGGGCATCTGGCTGCCATGGCTCTCAGCTTGGTTTGGAGCAAGAGGGAGCAGCAAGCTCAGCATCTGCAGAGCCCATACCTTCCTAGGGGAGCCCATACCTTCCTAGGGGCAGGTATAGCTATAGGTATAGCAGCAGAGTACTGCTATTGTCTCCCCTCCATCTCCAGATGGGTTGGTAAACCTCAAAGACTCGGTGTCCACTTTCATTCTCTACTTTTGCTATAATGCCCTGATCGCCTCCTGGGTTCCCACTTTGGGGTTAGCATTTTATGCCACCCCAGAAGGTCAGTCAAGAGAATAGCATTTGGTATTCTGCTGGGCTGAGTGCCTCTCTTCATCACACACCAGCTGGTGCTATGGCCCACCATGTCCAGACAACGTTTTGGAATTTGGCATGAAAATTTCTTGGAAAGGAACAGAAAGGGCTGCCCTGATACCGACTGCCCAGATGGCGAGGTGGAAAAGGGGGAAGAGGCAGGTGTCATTTGCAAAACAGAAGGCTGTTGTGCAATGCTGTGGGCTGTGTCTCACCTGTGGGCTTTGCCTGCTTTCCCCAAGGCCCTCCAAATCGCCACAGAAACCAACTGCATCACAGAGTATCTGCAGGAAAGCGAGACCCAGCTCCGGAAAGCGAAGCTGACAGGGAAGCTAGGTTTGCTCTACGGGGTGCCTGTCAGCATCAAAGACTCCATCAACTGCCAGGTACCGCCAGCATGATACCACGTGTGTCCTGAGATCCCTGTGGTTTGAAGTTTGGTGGCAGGAGGAGGTTTGACCTCAGCATCTGGCTTGACTTTGTCATAGCTGATGTGGGACGGCCTGCCCTGGCAGGTGGTGGGTTTTGCTGCCCGTCTCCCATATAAGCCAACAGAGAAGGCTGGTCAGACTTACTACCAATACACTATGCAACGTGTGCACGATGGATGGGTTGTTGGAGGTGCATGCACGTGCTTATATATATAGATAAGAATACGGGGGCAGGGGGAATTGCCATCCTCCATTTGGAAACCTCGGTGTCCTGTGTTCCCAGGGTCATGACTCCACGTTAGGGTTTATAAAAAACCTCAATAAACCCGCGGCAGAGGACAGCGTGGTGGTGCAGGTGCTCAGGAGACAGGGGGCAATTCCGTTTGTCAAAACCAACGTTCCCCAGTCCCTCATCAGGTAGGTGGGCGCTCCATTCCCTCAGCATGGCGGCAGTCCTCCCTTCCTCATCTCAAGTTAGGGTTTCAATCAAGTCTAATTCTCATCTCCCACTTCTTTTTAAATAACACCACCTCGTCCCCATCCTTACTGTCTTTAAGTTTTACTTAAAAAAGTAAAGACATTTACACTAAGGATGAAAATTAACTCTAGTTCCAAATGAAATAAAGAAGCAAAAGAGGAGGAGAAGAGGAGAGAAATCGCTGCCCTTCTTTCCTGTGCTGGGTGTTTTTAAATCACTTTTTTTTTTTTTTTCTTTTAAATTAACTCCTCAGAGATGGTCCTGTTAACTATACAGTGCAAACACATATTCATGGAAGGGGAAGCTAGTTAGCTAGTTAAGCTAACGACCTTAAATTATCCTGCCCCCAAACCCGCTGCTCTATCTGGTAAGACCACTCTTGATGTCATTGATATGGGATGAGGTCAGGTGTGCTCTGCTGGACAGTCACCCTGCTAGTGTCCCTGTGTCCTGCCAAGTGAGCTCTGGCCAAGCTCCTCCGTGGATGGCTATTGCCCAAGCCGTATGAAATGCCTTCCTTAAGGCAAAGCGGCAATGACTGACCATGTTTAAAAAAGGCCACACAAAGATGTCACCCCAGGAATTATCAGATTTTGTGCCAGTTCCTGGGAGTCCGATGTTCAAATATCGCTGCAGTTGGCATTTGGCCTGTTCCCAAGCAGGGGCTCAGCAATGCCCCCCCAGGGTGGGGGGGCCTGGACCTGCTCCGGGTAGGCTGCTTTGGATGTCCTGTGGCACTCGGGACCACCTGAACAGGGAGGCTTTCCCGGAGGCTTGATGTATTTGTGCTGCCAGAGGGTCTGTCTGGGGAAGGCTTGACAACACTGAAATGAGCTGGCAGTGAATCCAGGTCCTGGGACCACCATGAAAAGGCTGGTGGTATTCATGGGAACTTTGGGAAGCTCCCTCAGACTAAGTGATGTCAATGTAACTGCTAGTGAATTACCTAATTACATTCTGAAGGTCTTTTTGTAGTGACTGGGGTCCACATCAGCAGATATCTACATTCCTCTAATTTGCAATCTCTCTCTCTCTTTAGCTATGACTGCAAGAATTTAATCTTTGGTCAGACGTTCAACCCTCTGCTCTACACCAGAAGCCCTGGAGGCTCCTCTGGTGGAGAAGGGGCACTTGTAGGAGGAGGTGGGTCCATCTTGGGCTTTGGGACAGATGTAGGAGGGAGCCTACGTTTCCCCGCTGCCTTCTGTGGGATCTGTGCGCTCAAATCCACTGGCAACAGACTCAGGTACTGCGAGTAATGCAGTGATGTCTCTGGATGACACTCACCCGCCACCCTACTGACCAGTGTGCTGGGATGCTTCTACTCATGTGGGCAAGGGGAAACTTTGGAGGAACTGGGGAGGCTCATTTCTCCCTCTTGCCTGGACATTTTCTGGGGCCTGTATGGAGGGAAGCATTGGTTCCCCCAGAACGGAGACGGGGAAGCCTCTCCATCTGCGTGCTAAGGGGGTGGTTGTTCCTGACTGACAGGGCATAATCATTCTGGCCTAGGTTGGGTCTCTCTTGGGCTTCCCCTTGGCTGTTCCTTCTGCCAACCTCTGCATCTGCAAAGGGAGGGCAGTGTTTTCATTACCACTTACTACTGCTTAAAGCCTTTCCCTTCAATGAAAACTACTCAGCTGCTGTATTTTGTGTGTCTCTCTTTCTTCACAGTAAAAAAGGAATAATTTGTGCTGTCCTTGGGCAGAAGGCAGGTAGGAATTGATGGTTGTCCCCCAGGGAGGGCAGTGGGGCAGGGGTGAGAACGACTCTCAGCTGGTTATGGGGGACCTTCTCCAACACGTTCGGAGAGAGAAGCAGGTTCCCTTTCAGGGACTCTTTCAAAAAGCCAGCCCCATACCGTGATTTGTGAGAAAATGAAATATGCATGAGCCGAGAGGAGCAGTTTGTGTAACGCGTAAACCTCAACACACCCTGTAACCCCCAGGTTGCTGCGTTATCTGCCACTGCTTCATGGGAGGTGGGATCAGCAGTCAAAGGGGGTGTCTTATATTGTCCTTGTGTCATGATTGACAAAGCTTTTTGTTTAATTTTGTAAATCATGAAATAGAGACATCCGGGCACATATTGATGGATAACAACTCTGGATCCATAACGATGGGCCTGCTAGTGGGAAGACACCTGTAGGCACCCCCAGCCCAATTCTCAAACAGGAACTGTTGCCAAGACTAGATTAAGTCAAAACGATGCCAAGAGGTCCTGCTTTTCCAGAGCATGCCCTTGAAAGACCCCCAGCCATGAATGCTCTCTTCTGGTCTCTTCCAGTGGTCACAGGAGTGGGGCCGATGGCAAAAGATGTGGAGAGCCTGGCACTGTGCATGCGGGCGCTCCTGTGTGAGGACATGTTCAGCCTGGACAGCACAGTGCCCCCCCTTCCCTTCAATGAAGAGGTAAAGGACCTCAAAGGGGGCGAAGGTCTCTGAGAAGAGCTGCCATTGCTCAGGCTGAAAATGCCAGTGGTTCATGGGAGCCCTCTGTGTCCCGTGGGTGGACACGTGGGAGAGAGAAGTGCTGCTTTCCAGACTCGCCCTGTGGCATGGGTGTACTGCTGGCTCCTGACGCCGCTGACATCCTTCCAGCTGGCACTCTCCCTTGCTCTGCAGGTGTATTCCAGCACGCAGCCCCTCCGCATAGGCTACTACGAAACCGATTTCTTCACCATGCCAAGCCCTGCCATGAGACGTGCTGTTCGGGAGACGAAGCAGCTCTTAGAGGATGCTGGCCACACGGTAGGGTGTTGCATGAACTCAATAGTCATGCGGCATCTATTCTTCCTTCCTACCATGTCTTTGGGACCCATGGGTGAACATCAGGCAAATTTGGCAAGGAAAGGGGGCCTGGAGTCCACTCAGCTTCCCACAGCTTTGATGAAAGTAGGTAGCTGCTTCTGGAAGAGACAAATTCTTTATATTGCAACTTGATTTCTCCTCTCAGCAGGATCTCAGTACTCTTTAGGTGCTGGTGAACACAAAAGGGAGCCCACCCCGATCCATAACACATGCTGGGGAGCAGACACACTGCTGTATGACTTGTCTGTAGTGTGGGTGCATTTACTCACACTCTGGCTGAGATCCACGTTGTGCTAGGTGCTATACAACCCGGGTCCTGAGGCAGTGCCTGCAGGGAGCTTACAGTCCTGGTGGTGTATGATTACTCTCAGGTCAGGGTGTTTCTTGGGCTTGATGGACCACCACTCTTCAGTGGCTGTGACGAGCTGTTGTCCAAGTACTTGTTTAGTTTATTCTCAAGCCAATTTCACCTCTTCTGCATCATGTCCTTTGGCAAGCAGTTCCACAGATCTACTGCATGTTGCATGGAAAGCCACCTCCTGTTCTTGTATCTGGAAACAAGGACCGAAGGAGAAAATAAAAGGGCAGTTGCAGATGGCAGATCTTTTGTAGCCAAGCAGTCCCATATTGACCCAGACCCATTTCTAGGATCTCAGGTTCTTGGGGCGCTGAGCAGAGGTTGTCTCCTTCTTCCTCTCTGTGATTTCAGGAAGTCATCTCCTGTGCATGAGGCATGGTCATGGCTGCACGCCTCCCCCTTACCCTTCCACAAGGATCAGGAGTGAAGTGGGCACAGACTCATGCTCTCTGTCACCCACTGCCAGTTTTGGAGGGACCTTTGTGCCTTGGGGCTGCTTGGACATCAGGGGGCCAAGCCCATCCTGTATCTTTTGACTCATCAGTTGTTGCTCAAAGGGAAAACGGCATTTTCAGGGAAGGATGGATGGAATCGGGAGGACCTGGTGGCCTCAGATGCTGGAGGCTTTCCTGAGGGCTTGTCAGGAAATCTTCAGCCCAGCTCAGCCCATTGCAAGCCCTCGATGGCTTCTCCCACACAGCTTGCATGTGCTTGTGCCACTGACTCCTCTTCCATTGTCCTTCCAGCTGGTGCCCTTCGAACTCATGAACGTGGACTACGTGATCTTTAACTTCTGTGTCGGGGGAATGTTTGCAGATGGGGGTGCCTCCTTTCTCAAGAAATTGTAAGTATAGCCTGGAACGGTTTGGTGGGATCAGTGCCTTTCTGTGAATATCGTCCCTAGGGTCTGGCTAGCATCCAGATACAGGTAGCAGATCTGCTGGATGCAGACAGTGGCTGATATGCACTGGGATTTACTGGGGAGCTTACCATCAAGTGATTCAGCTGAACCTTGGGTCTCTTTGGGATTGTTACCAGCCTTGACAGATGAAAGGAAACTGGGTGCTGATATCCTGTAAATACTGTGAGAATCAGAGGAGCCCAGAGGAATGGAGCAAACCTCTTTTTGTCACTTACTTAGATATGCTGTTCAGAGGGGTTGGCCTTGTGAAAGCTCATCTACTGTGAGTGCTTCCTAACACGGCTCAGCTAAACACCCTTTTCTCTTTCAGCAAAGGGGAGCTGGAGAAAAGCAACATGGGGCTGCTGTTCTGGTTGGTGAAGTCACCAAACTGGCTAAAAACTGTCCTCTCCTGGATTGCCAAACCTTTTGTAAGGTCCATTTCTTTCTAGCATAGATGGAGTTAAGCAATAGGTGGTGAATAACTTGTCTCCCATTGCAGTAAGGCTTTGTCGTAGAGAAGTCTCTAGGCATTGCTTCCTGGCTGTGCTTAGACACATCTCCAAACTGGAGTCATGCTATTTCTGTTCCTTCTCTCCCCACTTTGGGGAAAATCCACGAGTCCTGCCTGAGCACTGAGTCAACAGCTTGTATTTGTGACAGAGCTGTCTCAGAGGACAGGGCTGGGATTAATGTAATTATTTTCTTATTTTTTACTTTTACTTTCTCCTTCTCAGGTGCCTCGATTTTCAGATCTCGTAAGAAATATGAGAGCAAAGTGAGTAAATCTGAGCCTGAACAAATGCGTGAAGACTTGGGTTTCTCTTTTGGAGAGCAGCAGTGTTTGCTGCATTAGGGATACTGCCCTAGCTGCATGCATCTGAGAAAATACAAGGCAGAAAACACAAGGGTGGGAGCAAACTGAGAGCAGTTTATGTCAACACCACAACACTGCAGGGTTTGGCAAACTGTTCTAGTACTGAGGATGGGAATGAGGGCGGGGGCTCACAGCCTCTTGCTTAGGAACTGGATGAAGCTTGTGGGAATGAAATATAGTGTCGGCTTCAGCACAGGTTAATGCATCCGCCGTACTGTGAGGTAGGGACCCCATAAGACAGAAGGAAGGTAAATGCGTAGGGAAGCAGGCTTGCTCTTTGTTGCTGCAATGTCAGTCTTGGGCAGATAGTGGTGAGAAAGGACTCAAATCCTTTCTGTAGCAGAGAGGGTGTATTTTGTGCTGTGCCTCCAAGGCAGTACGTGTGTCCCCACATCAAAGGATCAGTCCACCTCACACAGCCTGGCCTTTGAGAAATGATGTGCCTGGGCTTCCACCTCCTCCAGCATAGTGGCAGTAACAGGGCTGGACACTTGTCAGGCCAAAGCAGCACTGCACCAATCTGCCTTTAGTCTTCAGCCCTCCATCATGGGCAGAAGCAGAAATAAGACCTCCAGCCCTTCAGAGGAAAGCCAGGACTTTGCCAAAGCCCTCTCTTCCCTTGGCTGCAGCTCCAGGAGCAGAGCTAACCTGTGCCCATCTGCTTTTTGATGCTCTTCCCTGCCCCTAAAGCTGCTTTTTGCAGCACGTCTTGATGCCTTTCTTCGGTTTTGTTTCCTTTTTCAGCACAGTGGATGAAGTCTGGAGTCTTCATCATGAAATTGAGGTAAAGTATTGCAATTTGGCGTTAGATAGTTTTTGTTTTATTTCTCTTTGGGAAGAGGCAGATTCAGTACCCACCAAGGTTAGGAGATGATCAAGTCACTGGTGATGTGAGGTAGGAACATATGTCACTCCTCAACAGATCTCACTTGGATGTGCAAGTTCTCAGCACATTTAAACATTAGGACGACACGTAGACACATTCATGAGCCTGAATCAGACCTGAATTTTTTTTACTCCTACACTTGAAAATGTAGGCCATCAGCTACAGCAGTCTTGCCTTTATTTCCGTTCTGGTTTCCTCAAGACCCATGCCTGTGTCCCGGGTTGCAATGTGCTGCCGCACTCAATCTTTCCCCACCTCCAGTTTTAGCAGGGGGGAGGGTGCTTTGTACGCTGAGAGGGCTGTTGGCCAAGCAGCAAAGGGTTGCTGGATTTTAGCAGGATCAGGCCTGATGTAGCCTGATGGCTGCTCCTGGGGAAGGGCTGAGAGCCCAGCTGGGCACCCAAGGAGAGCCTCAGCCAGCAGTCGTGGGACAGTACATCCACTCCACTGACCACCAGTGCGTTTCCTCCTCAGGAGTTTTGCCACCAGTTCATCGCCCAGTGGAAAAAGCTGAATCTGGATGTCATGCTTTGTCCCATGCTGGGCCCGGCTCTTGGCATCGGCTATCCTGGGAAGCTCTCAGGTAGGACTGCCGACGGGGGACCTTTGCCTCCAGCGTGCCCCTGCTGCGGCACTCCACCAGTATCGATGAGAAGCGTTCCTCCTCCTCCCCTCACATCCCCAAGGCACTGGCCAGCAGTGGGAAGAGCTCGGCTCTTGGGGCAGCTGCAGCCCCAGCCCATGGGGTACGCCCAGGACAACCCTCTCGGTGCATGTGGGAGCCAAGGGGCGGGTTTCCATCCTGCAGCCCTTGATTTCCCAGTGCAAGTGCCCCGTTAGCTGGAAGCTTGCATACACGGAGGGGGGCAAAGGCTTTTCCTGCGGCGGGCTGGCGCTGCGAGCTCCCCCTCTCCCCCAGTGGCAGTCAGCTATACCATGCTCTACAACGCCTTGGACTTCCCCGCCGGTGTGGTCCCTGTCACGATGGTGACGGACGAGGACGAGGAGGAGCTGAAGGGCTACCAGGGATACTTTCAGGACTGGTGGGACCGGACCCTGGCAAAGGTGAGTGGCGCCAGGTTCCCCAGGGGCGCGAGCATCCCCATCCCTTCCCCTGGACATCCCCCTGCCCTCTCCCCCTCTGTTTGTACCGCAGGCTTTTCGTGGCAGTGTGGGGCTGCCAGTGGCCGTGCAGTGTGTGGCCTTGCCGTGGCAGGAGGAGCTGTGCCTCCGGTTCATGAAGGAGGTGGAGACACTCGTCCTGAAGAAAAACAGGCTTGTCTGAGTCCCGCGCGCTTGCCCGGAGCAGGATCCCAGCTAACGTCGGTGCAGGTCATCCTTTGGTCAGACTCACCCACAGGACTCGTGTTCCCCTCTGTGAGGATGCGGTGATGGCTGGGCGGGCTGCTGGCTTTGGGGTGCAAGTGGAAAGCGAGGCAAGCTCCGCAGTGGTGGAGCACTTCCAATCATCCTAATACAATATCTTTTGTTATCGGAAAGTCTGTTGTTTCAGGTCTGTGTTTGTGTGGGGGGTTGGGGTGGATTTTAATAACCCTCTCAGCACCCCCCAGGGAAGTGCAAGAACGTGATCTTTCTCTTACAAATGGGGAAACTGAGACATGGGGACTGGTTTTGTCTGACATGTTCAGACTCCTACTTGGAGTGCTGTAGGAAAAGGGATTTTCCCCTCCGTTCTCAGCTCCCTGAGGATGAAAGCTGGTGTTTCCCCTGCTGCAGACCAGCAATCTGAGGTCAAATCTGAGCCTGCCTGCAGGCTCTGGCAAGCTGGGAGGGAGCTGGACCGCTTTGCACAGTGCAGGGCTGCTGGCACCGTGCACACCACAGAGGGGAAATCTGGAGTGATCATTGACTCCCGTCTCCTTCAGACTCCTGCTTTCCCCAGAGCACAGGTATGAAGTGCTTCGGCTCATGGTATTGCATGTATAAAGCAGCGTGCCAGGGTCGGACGGCCAGCTGGACAGCCTGCTCTGCACACCCTCTCCTCCCGTTTGGCGGAGGGGGCCACGCCAGGTTTTCCAGTGGGGCTTTCCAGCTGCTGGCAGCCACTGACACTGGGATTGGCAGCACCGGCTGCTCCCCCCGGCAGGTTTCCAAGGGTGCTTCAGAAAGAGATACCACAATGCAAAAGCATTTTCCCAATGCAGCAATGTCACAAGTGGATTGTAACAAAGTTCTGGCAGGATTTATGTTTGGTTTTTTTAATGTATTATTGTTGTTTAAACCAGAGTCATGCAAAGGCGTGGGGTCTTTTCAAGGGCTGGGCAGAAAGGTTTATCCCAGCCTAGGAGAAAGCAGCCCCCAGAATCCTGATTCTTTATCAGCAGGCTTTGAAAAAAGGAGGGAGGGAGCTCCAGGGATCCCAGGACTGAATGCTATGTAAAGCTAAGCCCCAGAAGTTTGGGTGGGGTTTTTCAGCAGTTGCAAGTGCTCCCTGCCCACACAGAAAATGCTGGACAGGGTTTATCTGTTTGCATTTTAAAATTCAAGCCTGGAGGAGCTTGTCCCAGGAGAGGCAATGCCACCTGTGCCAATGCTGCTGGAGAGCCAAGCACTGCATCGCTCTGTTAGTTTAACTGCTCTCTCCCTGGCACAGAGGTGGGCAGGGTGCAGGAATCCAAACAACAGAGACGCCAGTGGACCTGAACCAGTAAACACTCCTCACTGGAAGCCCTGAGCAAACACCTCCAGCAAGCCGTGCCCACTGCCACGGGACAGTGCACTGGGCAGAGCAGGTAACATGGTAGCAGCACGATCACTGGCTTTCAGTCCCCAAACAAGACCTCTCCACCAGAGAGCAATGATTACTGTGGATGCAGCCTCCTTACAAGCTCTGCTACCCTACTTCTTGGAGCAGAGCCAGCATCTCTCCAGATATGGAAATGCTGCCTTGCATCTTGGCAATGAATTTTCAGAGACAACTCCTGTTCCTTCCCTGTAGGCTTGCAGACCCTTGAGGTTTCAGAGAAGTTTGATTTTGCAGTCCCTCCTTTCTGTATTCTTGGGTACGGTCCCATGGGTGGGGAGCAGCTGTGGCAAGGGGGAGCTCCCAGGGCTGGTAAGGCTGCATAGTCCAGCTCCTTTGCCTTGTGCTGGCTGGAAGATGGCTTAGAAACTGGAGAGCAGATAGGATACTGAGTCCATCAGAGAGGATTTCCCAAAAGTGCTCACCCCCTGATCTGGGTTGCCAAAATGCTTTTCAAAGGGGCTTGGCTTGAAAATGACACAGAGCAATCATACTCCTTGAAGGCATCTTCAGATAGCTCCTTCCACACTGCCTTTCCAGAGTCACTGTGTCCTGCTTGCACCTTCATACTCTTGGTTCTCCTGAGCTCCCTCTTCTCCAATAGGTTCAATTTCACCCCCTGCACCAGGTTCCCCAGGACAAGCAGAGCTATGTTGTTCCATGCTCAAAGGGCTGCACATGCTGCTGCCTGAGGGACAGAGATGATGGCTGAGCGCCTCTAGTTAATGAGCTTAAGTGCTAATTAATTATTAGATGTGGGTATAGTAGGGATAGCCCAGACCTGGGGTTTGCAGACATTCAGCTTTGTTAATCAGCTCTGTCCCCTGTGTGTAGCCAGGTGCAGCAGCAGCCAGTGGCTTGGGGAGACACAGCCTTGGGGGACAACCCCCCCAAACCCAGTGTAAGCTGAGCGCACTGCTTTGCAGCCCAACCCACAGTGCTGCTCCAGCAGGCAGACCCTTTCAAAGTCCATGGTCTAAAAAGTCCATTCCTGGACTTTGCTAATGCAACTCTGCTTCAGAGCTGATCTTGTGCAGCAGGCAATCACATAGTCTGCATTCATCAGCCCTCCTTAGGAGAAGGTGGGAGACCCAGGTGTCCATACCTGGACCAGAACAGGAAGGACTGGGAGAGAAATCATGACCCAAGAGCGACTGTGGCAGGTCCTAGATCCATGGTGGGGAGACCCTCGCACCCTCTCGGCTCTGCTCTGCAGTTCAGCTGCAGCTGTTGTGCTACTGAAATGGCTGGGACGTAGGCAGATCCAGCAGAAGATGGAGGAGGCGAGGAGGACACGGGATCTGGCCCTGGAGCGAATGGAGAAGGCAGCTCACAGGTTTAAGCAAGAGGTAGTTTGGGGGAAAGTGTGTGTGGGAAGAAGGGATTGTATTTTGGGTAACCAAACAAATGGGGGAGTGCTGATCAATCCCTCTTTGAATGGTGGATAGGGCATGTGCACGTTTTGGATCATCACCATTTATTTTAAGGGTCACCATCCTTCATTGTCACCAAAAAACCTCCCATAAAGACAGCGTAAAGGAAGTATTTATTAATACAGACCTGTTGAGGGAATCCTGAGGATGAAAGATGGATCAGAGTCTGGGATCAAATCACCACCCCAGACCTCCCTGTGCCCTTTTCTCCTCATCCATCCCTACTGCCAAGCCTTTCCTCTCCCATCCTCCCTACCTCTGCCCCTCCATAGGGACCTCTCTGCCTGCTCACCCTCAAAGTACAGGGGAGGCTTCACATCCCTCCAACATCTGCACATCGATAACCAAAAGCCATTTACTCCTGCCCATGCCCAGGTAAAGAAGCACCTGGATTTTAGGAGGTCAGGTCCTTGGATTCGGGATTTGTCTTAAACCCATAATAAATACCTACTACTGTTCTTTTCTTGGGGGGGAGGTTGCAAACAGCCCACACACTTTTTTTTCCCATGTTAATGATAAATTTTGTAAAACTTTAGCTGGTTGAACAGCTATTCAACACGTTGTCTATGAGTTAGAAGGGGGGTGAAGGCCTGCAGGAGAGTAAACAGAGACAGGTCAAACCTCTCTAACAGGTTCACGTAACTCTCCAGTCAAGAAGTAGTTTTCTGCCTGTTTTTGTTCTGGTTTTATGAACTAAGACTCAGCAAATTCCCCGTCAGCAAATTCCCCACTCCAGCACACGCAGTGCTTTGTGGGAGGTCTGCATTTCTACAGGGAATGTCTCCTAAAATTCTCTATTCAAGGTCATTGCTGGCCAGATGTTAGAATTGGGTATTTGCAGCCTCAACACCAGCCTTTTCTGTCCTTTTCTTCCCTCTGCACCTAATTTCCTACCCTTTGCAGAACCCAGGCACCCAGACTGCACATGTCCTCTCACTGACGATGGTGGAGCTGGTGGAGAAGCTGAAGGAGGGGTCCCTGACCCCAGAAAGTGTCCTCTACTCCTACATAGGCAAAGTGAGTGATACCTCCAGCACGGGGGAGATACTGTGGGGGCTCTTCTGCGGAGAGGGCTTTCAAACTAAAAAACAGCTCATTTGCTGAGAGAACCAGCAATGCTGCGGATTACAGTTTGTCAATACTGTGATGTCTGAAGGGTGGCTTATGGGCAAATAAGTAGGACAGAGATCCAGGGCAGAAAATTATCCCAGCAAGAAACATCTAAAGTTTATAGGTAAGGTCTGAGTAATGAATGCTGGAGGTTGAATTTTCAGCTTGAAAACTCCATTTAAATACAGCTTCCTTCCTTCCATCTATTCATCTGTCTTGCTGCTCTTCTCTGTTCTGGAGAGGCTTTGGAGGTGACTCGGGAGGTGAACTGCGTGACAGACTTCATTCATGGCTGTGAGGATCAGCTCCAGAAACTGAAAAAGCAGAAGGAGAAGGGGCTGCTCTATGGCATTCCCATTAGCATCAAGGACCATATTAACTGCAAGGTACATCCCTAATTCCCCTGCTTCTTGGCCTGGGAGCAAGCCAGGATGTCCCATCCTTCTCAGGACTGGCTAAGAGTTCCCTCAGACAAGGATGTTCTGGGCCAAATATTGTGGGACCGGCAAACCTGCCTTTCTTCTGATGAAAATTTTGTTTTCTGCAGAAATTTCTAACACGCTCTGATCAGGTTTTTCCTGGGGTAATCAGGTCCTGTTCTGCCTGTGAGAAAAGTTAGGTGGGAACTTTGTCACAGGAGGCATTAGGACCTATGTCTGTTATTGTCACAGCCCCAAACAGCATCTTTCCTGGTACCTAAAGAGCTTTGCTTCCCATCCTCAAGGGCCACGTCTCCTCTGGAGGGATGGTGAAGTTTCTGGACCAAGTGAAGGAAGAAGACAGCGTCATTGTCCAGGTTCTAAAAAGCCAGGGGGCAATCCCCTTCGTGAAAACCAACATCCCACAGACAATGATAAAGTAATCGCGTGTTCGTCTTCATGAAAACACTATGACATGTGACTCTTGCTATCTGAGAGAGGGTGGGCCCGCATGCACAAGCTCCCACGCTTGTCCAAGCTAATAATGCATGTTGAGTTAATTGCCTCCTCATTTCAATCTGAAATTGTTTCTTTTATATTTGATGCCTCTTTCTTCTTAAATTCAGCTGTCCCAACAAATCTACTTCATGCTGATTCTACCTGCTGGGATTAATTCCGCACTCATCTCTGCATGGATGCTCTGTGCCCTGTATTTCTGGTTTGCAGACACAGAAGTACTTCACTCACTTGCTGATCTTCTCCCCAGCTATGACTGCAGCAACCTCATCTTCGGCCAGACGCTGAACCCTCTCAACCACCAGAAGAGCCCCGGGGGCTCCTCGGGAGGGGAGGGAGCTCTGATCGCAGGGGGAGGCTCCATCCTGGGCATCGGGTCAGATATAGCTGGCAGCATCCGCCTGCCATCTAGCTTCTGCGGGCTGTGTGGGCTCAAACCTACAGGCAACAGGATCAGGTACATCCCAATATCTGTCCTCTTCTTCCACCCACCGTGGAGGCTGCAAAGTGTCCCCCACAGTGCATCAAACTTCGCAATAGTGTCTGTGGTTTCCTCCAGGTTTAAGTTAGCACCCTAACCTGCCTGTTACCTTGTGCCAGCTAGGGCTAAGGGCTCTATTAATGACACGTGATGACCTCCATCTGTTAACAAAGCAAAGATTTATTCAATTTTTAAGAGCCCTGGCCAGGAAGCTGAAAGCAAATACTACAGGGTCATCTCCTTTTCAGATGCTTTCCAGCCCTTGTTTTGCTTGTAAGAGTTTTCTGTTTATATCAGAGGTGGTTTGCTCACAGATGAGGAATTAGATGCACCAGGGAAAGGAGATGATTAAAACTGTCTTTAGCCCCTAGCAGCTTACAGACCATGGAAGTCTTCCTAGCCTAGAAAGTGCCAAGTCTTTGCAGGACCTTTTGCCCTCCTAGATGTTGACTGCGGGCAAATGGGAAGTCTGCAACTCAGCATGGTGAACTGCCTTACAGCGAGAGCTGCTGCTAATCTGCTTCTCCCATTATGTTCCTAGCAAACTGGGTGTGATTTCTAGTACCACAGGAATGAAATCGGGTAAGTTCATCCAGATGACATGTTACTACTGTCAAGCCTTTGCTTCTTACATCTCCTACTGCTGAAATGCCAGCAAATGTGCTTGCTCAGTTATGTGTCTCATGGCCAGTCAAAACTGGTGATCTATTAGACCAGGGCCTGCCTTGTTCTATTACCTTTTTGCGCCTTTTATTCTGTTCTGGATGGTGGTAGGTGTTAGCTGAATCTGAGCAGAACTGAAGCAATACCCATTCGGGCAATGCAATGTGTAGCAGTGAGAAATGTGAGATGTGCATCCCAAAGCCCTGGGATATTTCACTGGAGATGCTTCCAGGAGACTCTGCTGGCTTCCGCTGCTGCCAGGCGGTATTGCTGATGGCAGGAGGGCTGCAGTCCTCGCTCCTCTTGAGCAGGCCTTGTGCCTGCAGAAGGCTGGCCCAGAAGGTCAGCCTCAGTAGGTTGCCTCCGCTCTGAGACTTACAGATTGTCCCTGTTGGACCTCCTTGCTCACTTCTTGCACATTACATTCGTTCCCCATTCCTCTTCCCTGGCCTGACTGAAACTCTTCCATGCTGGGCCCCTACCAGTATGTATGAGACAGCACCAGCCCATCTGCCTGCAGTGATAGGACTCTTGTGCTTGCAGTGACAGGGATGCTGGGGCCGATGGCAAGAGATGTGGACAGCCTGGCCCTCTGCATGAAGGCGCTGCTCTGCGAGGAGATGTTCCGGCTGGACCCCACCGTGCCCCCCCTCCCCTTTGATGAGGAGGTAAGGCTCAGAGGCCATCCCATGCCTCCATTTGCCCACCAACAAAGTGAGATCTTGGGAGATTCCTATCTCGTTTCATGTCTCATGATAGTGAAGGACCCAGGGAAGCAAGTGTCCTTCTGAACAGAGGGCAGCCAGCATGAGCAACCACAAGAAGCAGCCGCACAGGAGGGTTGGCAGGCCCCTGTTGGCTTGCCCTGATGAGACCTGCTGAATGCTGACCCCTTCCCTTCCCAGCAATGTCCAGAACAAGCTTGTTGGCTCCATCCTGGCCCAATCCCTAAAGGAGCTGATTTCTCCTGATCAGAGGAATTCACCCCTCACACCTTTAATTAGAGAGCCTGATTTAACAGTCACTGACCTAAGAAATCATTGCCCTTTTCCATTAGCTCTCTGCTTCTACCATCTGATCGTGTCTTTCTGGCTCAGGTCCTAGGATCCTAGGATCTTTCAGTTGTCCCTGACACCCAGACAATACAGACCAGTCGCTTACACTGGAGGAACAGCCCCTGAACTCTGTCCATAGCCAGGCATCCCAGGCATGTGGTCTGTACAGGTGCTATCACACCCGCTACCTCAAAGTTGGGACATGTTCACATGGCAGGAGGTGGTGTCGGAAAAAACATACCAAGGACCACTGCTGCAGACCTGTGTTCTGGACAACACTGCTTTCCACCAGCCCTATTGCTCCCATCATTCCTCCAGCCCAGGAGACCTCAGCTGCTACCTCCCTGAGCCCTGGGAATGGTCCAATCTTGTACGTCTCATGTGCAAGTGATGGCTCCTCTTCTCACAGGTTTACACCAGTTCAAAGCCACTTCGGATTGGGTATTATGAAGGAGACGGCTACTTCCAGCCCTCGCCCAGCATGAAACGGGCCATCCAGCAGACCAGAAAGCTCCTCCAGGATGCAGGGCATACGGTGGGTTTTCATGCCTGTGGTTGCCTGGAGCTGTTATCCTGCTCCTTACAGAGTCTGGACAAGTCACTTCCCACCTCTGCTTTTGCTGCCCATAGAACAGGGATCATCCTTCCCTGCTGCAAGGATCCTGAAGAGGAAGGCACATGCAACACTTTGTTTCCCAAACCAAAGCGATCTTGCTTATGATCCTGGCCTAGCAGACAGGAGAATCACCTTCAGATATCTCCAAGTCACCCTTTTCTAAAGCACTGTTTTTTCCATTATGTTTGGCGTTCGCATAAATGTCAAACTCACAACAGTTTCCACAATCCCTCAGCTGTTAAACGCAGTTTACAAATTTCTTGGTGGGTAAGTGGGAAGGGGGTTGGAGCAGTTGACCGCCCCGAGACCCCTTCTAGCCTAAATTATTCTGTGGTTCCACCAATGGGAATTTCTATATGGGAGCTGTTCCAATGATGCAAATCAATTAAAAATACTTGGTGTTTTGAAGCCTCTAAAAATTCTTCTCTAACGTGTGGAGGAGTGGAGCCTGTGCCAGGTCACAATATGTGTTAATGCCTTGGAGACAGCAAAGGACAGTGGGCAGATGCTGCTAACCCAGGTCCCTTCGAAAAAGAGGTCTTGCTGTCCTACAGCAGCCAGGAGGGCCTAAGCTTCCCACCACTTCCCAGTCACCTCACTAGTGAGGCAGGGAGGTTGACACAGGGCTCTGAATCATTCATCTTTGTTGCCTCTTGAACGGGGATGGTTTTCTTGCAGCTTGTTCCCTTTGCACCGCCCAAGATTGACTACATGGTAGACGAGCTGTTCACCAGAGGGATTTTCTCGGATGGTGCTGCTCACCTGGTGGACTGCTTGTGAGTAAAACCCCCATTTCAGTGTGGGCCATGAGACTTGGCACTGTATAGCCAGTGGTTGCATCCAGAGCGTTTATATTCTTGTGGCTGCAAACTGAATAATGGGCAGCAGAGGAGCAATTTCGGGAAGGATGAATTTAGCATGAGCAGCAGCTAGTTCACAAGAGCAGTTCACACACATGGATAACACGGGAGGGTAATAAGATACCATGTGTCAGCAGTGCTGTTGCAACTGGTTTTATGTGTGTGATTAGTCCATGGCACATGAGAAACATCACACATCATAGAACTTCCTACGGAGGTGCGGTGGGTTAGCCCTGGCTAGCGGCCAAACACCCACACAGCTGCTCGCTCACTTCAAAGTGAAACATGCCCAGGGTTGTACGTGGCCCCACTGCTGCAAAGCACTCCAGAGCCTTTATGGTACTGACAACATAGGCAGTAAAGCACTTATTTCTATATAACGTTTGCAGTGAGCATTTACAGCTAAGCATCTAAACCCCACGAGCATCTCTTGTTCAGTGTTTCAGATTGAAACAGGCAGATTTTGTCTTCCAGCAACTTCTCTCTAAGACAAACCCTGCTTTGGAAACAGCACTGCAGTTGCTGTAGCTCTGGCACAGGTTGCTTGTCCTGACTTCTTCACCCTCTGCCCTTCCAGGAAAGGAGACATCGTGGATCCCAACCTGAAATCCCAGTTCAATACTTACAGGCTTCCTGCTCTGGTGAAAAGGATCTTGGCTATCATTTTGAAACCCATAGTAAGTGTGTGGACATGTCTCATCTGTGTTATAGGAAATCTGCAAGGTGGGGAAGTTTCCACGTGCAGGGAGGTAGGCTGCTCCCCTCTGGGAGTGCTTTGCTGCTTCACGTTAAGTGCCTGATGGGCTTCATAGTGAAACACACTTAAATACACTTAGTCCCTAAACCCAGGCTGAACTTATCGAGTGGGTCTGACAGCCTTTTGTGGGAGTTTTGCATGGGGAGATCAAAATATGATCCGTTCTCAGGAACCCATGAGCCATACAGCTCATCCAGCAATGGGCTCCAAGAAAATGGATATCACTAGCAAGGATCTAAACAGCATCCCCACATCCAGAAGATGCTCTCCAGGGCTAGCAGTGTGGTCTAGAGCCTTATTGGCATGGGTTGTTGTGATTAAATGTACAAATTAATGTGAGAGTAAAACCACTTCACTGGAAACCATACCTGTTCTTCAGAGCCACTTCTGCTAGGACAAGAAGTGTGCCCAAAATGCAATCGCATGGTAGCCAGCTATTTCAGCTGCATTGTTGTTGACTAATCCCAAGTTTTTCTCTTCCCTCCCAAAGTACCCACGAATCGCTCGGGATCTCAGCGCTCTCTGTGGAGTGGGGTAAGACGCACTGAAGTAGCTTTAGAGAAAGGGGATGTACATGGATGTGTCCACCGGTTCATGTAGGTAGATGCCAGCTTGCTGTGCAAAGCCCTGTCATGGGGCTGTGCAGCACAGGCCGAGCCAGATAAATATGTGCTGCCTCAGCACCACCTGGGCTTAGCACAGTGTTATCCAGTGCTATTCAGCCAGAGATTATTTTAAGAGCTCAAGGATCCTCGTCGTGGCAGGGCTAGGATGTCTCCACGGAGATCAGCACAGAGAGATATGGGCTACTTTCCCCATCAGGTGGATTCTGGTACCCAGAGCATCATGTGCCAAGTTAATGCAGAGGTCTCTGCATGTGGGTGCGGTGTGGTGTAAAGTACCTGCCCCTCCAAGAGAGACAGAGACACACCAAACTGGGAGCAAGTGAATTTAGAAGACTGCCAGGATCTTTGTCTAGGTGCCAGAGCACCTAGACATGGTGGCATGTTTGTAATGTAAGCTCTTTTGATGTACCTGTAAGCATGTGTAAACCCAGTGGAATCAGCTGGGTGATCTTATAGCTTGTTTCCAGAAGGGCCATGCGGTTTCCATAACAATGGGCTCTCTGTGCATTTTGTTAATTGTTTTCTGTTGCCACAGTCCCAAAGCTGACTGATTCTGCCACCTTTCCAGGTCTGCCAAAAACCTCTGGGATCAGCATGGAGCAGTGGCGGTAATGTGATTCCCCCCCCCCTTACTAAATATAGTGAGAGATCCCTAAAGTTTCTAAGCAATTGCTTTGAGCTCTGTGATGGATTCAGGGTTGGAAATGGATCATGTGGAAATAAAGCAGCTAGGCTTTCCTTTGAAAGTCAAGCTTTGTGAAAAGTGATAAGAGCTCAAGGCAATAGATATTCATGTGGAGGTCTCTACTTACTGGACGATGGGGAAGAAAGATTATCCTTTGCCCTGCATTTTCTAAGGAGAAATAGCATAAGAACAGCCACTAAAGATGAGGCTTCATTTTTTCTTCTTTCTGTCTCTTGGTGCAAATCCTTCATTTCAGACACTAGGTGCTATTGTCATGAGCTAAGACCATGCTTGAACTATCAAGCAGAGACCTTAGGAGTCAAAAATTGTGGTTGTGAACTCTTTGGCTTAGGAGGATTTCATATGAACTCATTTGGGATCAGGAACATAGGACAGGTAGTGTTCTCCTGGACAACTGAGTCCAGTGCTGCCCACAAACTGATCAGGTTCTTCTTTTAAACCAGTTGAGTTTTATGCTTGCATTTGTTTTTATTGGCCGGCTCCTCTCCTCCTTGCTCTGATGGTTGGAAACCTTCATATTTCCCGTGCTGTTTATTCACTTCCAGTTTATCCTTGTTTTATTCCTGTCCTTGAGCTTAAATAGCACCTCTCCTCTCTGGTATTTTCCACTGCCTCCCTTGTCCTTGATCTATTTATAGAGAGCAATTGTATCCCCTTTCAGCTGGTGTTTTGCAAGGCTGAAGAAGCTGAGCTGTTTTGGTGTCCTCCCACATGGCAGGATCTGTGTTCCCCGGGACACCCTTGCAACCCTCCCTGAGAAAAAACATGCCCCCAGCCCACACCATGCAGCCTCCATCAGTGCCAGTCACTCGATGGACGTGCACGCTCACTTGCGGCGGGTCTGACAGATTATAGGGCAGAGGAAAAACTCTTACAAACCTGCCTGGTCACTGGGCTGATGGGAGTGTTTGGAAGGAAATGGGTTTGGGGGTTTTTTTTAGGTGAAAACAGATTCCTCTCCCCCTGCAAAAAAAATCCAACCAAAATGAAAGCTCTTAAAAAGGTTTGTTGGCCTCAGAGATATTTTGAATTGTTTTTCTTCAGTGAAATCATATTCACATTTTTTCATCTACTGCAAACAAGAGCTAATTCAAAACTTTTGGCTAGCAACCAGCTTTTGTCTCAGAAAAAAAATCAGGTTAGCTACACTGACTGTATTTCCTGGAAACCGTCTCATTTGTTGAACTTTCAGCAGGAAGGATCTCAGACTGCAGATGGAAATTGGGGTCAGACTGAAAAATAGCCTCATGGCTGGGGCTTTCATGAGAGATGTGGAAGACCCTTGTACAGAAAACTTTGAGTGAGAGAGTTGTGCAGAACAGGGGCTGGACCACAGGACAAATGTGTCCCTGTAACCAGAATATGGCTGCAGAAGCAGCCGTACTGTGGTCCATCCATGTCTATTTACTAAGACAAAGTGGAACAGCTCTTTGAGGATGGATTCATTCATTGTCTGATGTTCAGCAAAGCTGTGGTAAACCGGACTACAAATCTAGACTTCTCTTGGATCTACAGTACAAGGCTGAAGCTGTGTCTCCTGCATTGTGGGGGGAAGACCTCGGGCTTGCCTAGCTGTCTCTTGCTGCTGCTTTTTCTTACCTGTATCCTGATGCAGAATGAAAGAAGGTTTTGTGAAAATATTTTGAATTCATGTCTTCTAGATTATTCTACCAAAATAACAAAAGCTTTTATGAAATTTGACCTTTTAGTCAGCTAGACAAAATTCTTCAAACTATTGTTGTTCTCCATTCAAAAAAATTCAGAGAGAAAAGTGTTCGTAGGAAGGATTGGGTTAATACTCTAAGAAATCAACTCTGAAATGCCCACCTAGCATTAATGTCTAGGTCTGGGCAGCACATGGTATTCTGACAGGAAACCTAAGGGTGGACGAACAAAATCCATTGGCTCTTTCAAAGCACAGCTCAGATTTTATTTGATTTTTCAGTTGTATCCAGGAAGGTTTTCTTCCTCCTTTTCCCATGCTGTGGGCATTGATCTGCCACTGCTGTCCAACAGACATTGTTTGTCATCTCCTCTGTCTTTCCTTCTAGGTTTACAGCACTGAATTCATTGCTAAATGGAGGAAGCTAAGGCTGGATGTGATTCTTTGTCCCGCGCTGGGGCCGGCCTTTAACCATGGCTACGCTGGGAAGCTATTTGGTAATCCCCATTGAGGTGTCTCTGGATGCATCCATGGTGGTGTTTGTGGGCAGAGCTGGAGCAAGATATTTCGGTCTCTTGGACATTCCCCAAACCATGTGCAGTGCTTGGTCTTCCCTCTGGGGAAGAAAGCAAAGGAGAGGTCTCCTCTGGGTGGGTCTTCTCATGCCCCCACCTCATCTGCGCTGCAGGTGTTTGGATTATTATGGGGCAGCAATTAGTGGCATATCTGTCCCAGTCATTCAGGGTGAGTTTCCCCTGCATCGTCTGTCCTGTAGAAAGCCCAAGACCTACTCTTGCAGCAGAGAGTGGCTGTAAGGGTAGTTGTCAGAGGGGTGGTAGACCTTAGTACAAGGCCAGGCTCTTCTGAATGTGGCCATCTTACATTTCCCAAGACTTTGCAAATAGCAGAAAGGCTCGTTGCCTATGACTTGCAGAAAAAGGCAATTTTTTATAGCTTCCAGCAAACAGTCAGGGTCCTCCATCTCTCTAGCAATGGCCCTTTGGGATCCAAAATCCCCAAAGTGGTGTTACAGAACTGGGCATCTGGATTATGTTGAAAAGATAGCTGGGATTTTTCCCTGGGGTATGGGAGACATAGATGCAGACTCTGAATAAGATCAAATACTCATATCTGTCTCTCCCAGGGCAGATCTAACCTCCACCCAACTGACAGGTGAAGGTATGGGTCTCTCTCTAGTCTCAGCAGCCATGTGGCTCTCAAACCTCTCCATCAAAAGTCCCTTTGAAAGCAGCATGTTTTCATGGTCTCTTCAGGTCCAGCAACACCAGTCTGCGATTCCTGCAGCCCAAATTATCATCCGAAAGCCATTGCTGGCCCAGCACACTAAGTTTTGCCATTTTGCATGCTCTGTGTGATCTTTTCCAGCTGCAACCTCCTATACCCATTTATACAATGTCTTAAACTTCCCTGCTGGGGTGGTGCCGGTCAGCACAGTGACAAGAGCCGACGAAGAGGAACTGAAGCATTACCGAGGGCACTACGGAGACCCTTGGGATAAGAGGCTGAAAGAGGTCAGCGGGGAAAGAGCTTAAGTCTTAGCAGCAGGTTATGACTGGCACAGTGACACCTCTGGCACATTGTCCCAAGGCTTGTCTACGTCTCCTGGTGAGAGTGGGAGCTTGTTTAGTAATGCAGTTTGCATACACCATGTTACTACCCTGCACGTGGTGCCGCTAGGCTGGTGTACATCAGCCTGACAACTGTCCCCTTGCATGTCTTCCTTTGTCTTCTCTTCCTATAATGTCAAAAGACGGTGTTCTCTCTTGTGCCTCCCCCAGTGCTCGATGCTCTGACTCAGCACCATGTTTAATTTTTGCAGGCTGTGGAAGGAGCCGTGGGGCTGCCGGTGGCCGTCCAATGTGTGGCTCTGCCATGGCAGGAGGAGCTGTGCCTTCGCTTCATGAAGGAGGTGGAGACACTTACCCACGGCACGAAGAGAAATGTGTGATTTCTGGGAACCTGCCTTTACTATGATGACTTTTCATTCCCTGCCCTTCACTCCAGCCACCTTCTACCTGATGCACAAAGCAAAGTAGATAGCGACCTGCAGATTCTGAATCACCGTTTCAATAAACTGGCAATAAATGCTGTTTAAAAATAGTCAGCAAAAATCTCATCTCTGTCCAAATTGGCCTTCTTTGTTAGAGTTAAATTGAGTCAAAAAGCAAAAGAAAGGAATGAGAGTTAATGCTGGACCAAAGGAGTCCAATAACTATAGTGTAACGATATCTGTTGCATGATATGAGCTGTTTACCCCAATATTTTACTTCCAACAGTGGGCAGGAGCAGATGTTTGTGGGAGAGTATAACCTGGTAAGTGCAGGATTCCCTCTCTGGCTGTGCCGTTGGTTGGCTAAGAGACTTTTTGGCAAAGACTTGCAGTCAGCCCATCATTTTTAATAGCTGCCAAGAAAGCTCTGCTTCATGAACTTGTTGGGCCCCTTCCTGAACTCATTTAATCTCTTGATCTCCACACCACCCGGTGGCAGTGGGCTCTGCAGTTTAATTATGCAGTGAGTAGCGGAAAGCTTAATTTTCTTTGTTTACGCATAAGCTGTGAGAAATGGTAACTGGTCTGTCTTCACTCCTGTTCCTCATTGTTTCTTCCAGTTAAGTAATGGGAAAAGAAGGTTGGAGATTTTTTTCTTGCCTATAAGCACTTGAGCAAAAACTGAGTTTAAGCATTTCTGTGGCTACGTTTAGACCATTCGCACTGTTTGGTTCTTCCAACCTCACTGTGACAATTGTGTGCTGTTTCTCGACCCGTCCTTCGCTCTTAAGGTGGAGGAAGAGGCTGGAAGGGAAGGTGGGAGTGATGAAGGAGACCAAAATGCTTTGAATAAGCAAGTGTGCCTTGAGACAAGGCATCAACGTTAGTGATGATCCGTGCCTTCTCCAAGCCTGCATATCTCTCCAGACACCGGGGCTGGAGGCAGTATTGCCCCAACAGGAGGAAAGAGCCACAGGGCCAAGGGATGACACCGCTCCTGTTATTTATCTGCCTCCCTGGGGTGGCACAGGGATGCTGCAGTCATCCAGCAGCCTTGCATGGTCACAAGCAGGTATGAGTCACGCAGTGAGTCCTGGCTCCTCAGCCTGACTCACCATCCTCCGTTCAACACAGAGCAGGGAGAAGGTCCACGGCACAGCCCTGCTCCCAGAAGATGCCCTGCCTCTGCAGGACCGCTGCTGGGCGGATGGGAGTCTGCCAAATGACCATGACTATCTAAGGCCAAGAACAAAGGATTTTTAGCTGTCCTCTCACAGGGAAGATGGGAGCTTACCATTAAACAGGTAACCTGCCCAGGTAGTATTCCTGGCTAGATCCGAGCATGCACAGCCTTGTTTTGCAAGGAAAGGACAGCGTCCTTTGCTCCTGTATCCCTCCATATCTTTGCAAGGCTGAATGAAGTTAAAGGATCCTATTTCTAGAAGGAATTTCCCCATGCATACTTGTGCTCTGCATTCCAGCTGCTCTTTGTGGGTGGCTCTGGAAGGGATTTACTGTTCCTCCCACTCTCCCCTCTCCTGCCTCCAGCCAGTCATTAGATGTCAGAATCCTGCAGCATTAGCTCCCAGGACCCAGCACCCAAAAGGAAATTCTCACTATGGTCCAGCAGATACTGAAGCAGAGCTTGGTCTGCAGCTCAGCCAAAGCTCTCCTGGCACTGAAGTGGATGAAGTGGAGACAAGTCCAGAAGAAGATGGACAAGTCATGGGGGAAACAAGATACAGGTTTGGACCAGATGTAGGGGTCTGTTCAGGAATTTAAAGAGCAGGTAAGTACCTCAGCTTGGCAGAGAGCAAAGCACCTTCCTGAGTAAAACTCAAGGTCCTTCTCAAGACAGGTTGTCCATGATGTCCGTTGGCATTGCTGCATAAATGTGGGGGAAAAGTGGAGAGGGTGATGCTGAGAGCAGTCTGGTGAGCTCAGGCGCTGAAACTCAAGGAGGGAAAGGCCTTTAGTAGGGCATAACTTCAGGTTTGCAGGAGAATTCTTCCTCCAGACCTCCTCCGGGCTGGAGAGAGGATGTCAGCTCCTTCCCACACCCACCAGCACAGTGCCACTGTGTTTCAAAACCTTCCATGGCTCCTTCACCGTAAGCTGTTGCAGCCCTTGCAGACCTGCACCATGTGTTTGCAGAGTGCTTGTCCAGCTGCCTGGCGCTGACCAAAGTCAAGGCTGTGGTCTGTCGTGGAGAATTAGGTAGAAATGCTGCTTGTGCCAAAAGGGCTTTCTTTCTACTAGTTTCTCTCATTTCCAGCACAATATCCTGGCTGCGGTCTTACCTTTGATCATTTTTCCTCCTTCCTCCTAATTTTAATAAGAATTAAAATCCGCTCCCCTCAACCCACATTTCATTCTGCAGCCAGATAAGTAACTGAGCAAGGTTGAGAGGTTGAGTCATCAGACAATCCAGCTTTTTTATTTGGTTTTACTTTATTTTGCAGGGTTTTTTCTTTAGTTTGCAGGTTAGACTTTGTATAGTCACAACATCAGGAGCAAGTAAAACTCTCTAGAATAACTGATATCAGCAGAACATGAGTTGTTAGAACAGGTCAGTTGGCCTCTTACAGTATCCGAAGCGAACAGAGCTCTCTGGCGTAACAGAAGGTGGCAGAGGGCATTAGAGACACCAACGCCTCCAGGATCC
This sequence comes from Gymnogyps californianus, assembly GCF_018139145.2. NCBI lineage: Eukaryota > Metazoa > Chordata > Aves > Accipitriformes > Cathartidae > Gymnogyps > Gymnogyps californianus. Next base: position 26,284,520 of record NC_059478.1, on the reverse strand, counting down.
CAGGCATTCATTTCAAACAAGTGTCAAGGGAGGAGGTAGTTGAAGTAGCTAAAAGCAAATGTTTAAAAAATAGGTGAAATGAAACACCTTGACATAGCAAGGCTCACCCTTGAAACACAAAAATGCAAGAATTAGGGTTGGTACGTCTTTCACTCTGAAACAGCTGTTAGCTGCACAAATCCTCATCTCTCCAAGCACGGTCTCAGTCTGCTCTTTTCTTTTTTTTTCTTTTTTCTTTCTTCCCCCCCCCATTACTGTTCTCCTACTTTGCGCTCAAATCACCTGGCTTCCTTCCTCCCTGCCCTGCTTGCCCATGGTGAGACCAGCGAAAAGCCCAACTTCCTGCTGTAAGCTTTGTGCCCAGCCATGGAGCAGCTGGGAACATCCCAGTCCTTCACCATCAGGGCACTGAAGTGTCTGCTGTCACTCGGTGGGGACAGACCTGTGCAAGACACCAGGCATGATGGAAGTTCTGGTGAAGAACTAACAGCTCTCTGCAGCATCTTTGCTGATGGTGTCTCTACCTTGCTGGGGAAGTTGTAAGTAGGATCCATACAACCCACTTGGCTATGGAAAGGCCCAAGGAAAATAGTGCAATACCCACAAAAGTGGGAAAGATGTCAGCATGGTCAGGAGAGAAAGCAGCTCCTGTTGTCAGAGGTGTGAGGGTTGATATGGGAGGTTTCTCTCCCCATCCTGTTGCAGTTTATTCAGGGAGAGCCAACAGGGTCCTGGCTGAGCAATGAGAAAAAGGGTTGATATAAACAGACCCTCACCTCTCAACTGATGTTCTTGGTTGTTGGAAAAGTACAGATTAAGTAGTGGCAAGTTTCTTACCAGCTGTTTTGTTCTGTGACTGTTGGCGGAGTTGGACTGGAATTGAGGAAAGTCTCATGCTTCAAAAAGAAATTCCAGGCTGAAATGAGTCAGAAACTGGAGAGTTCCCAGAAAACATTTATTCAGGCCTCTGAGCCAACTGGAACAACTTCGCCAGAGGGGACCAGCCCATTTCACTGTGATTTCAGCATTTTGTGAAATGACTTTAAAATTCTTTCAGGGCAGTGTAGTTAACATACGTCATTTTGTCAATTGTTTTGAAAAAAGCATATCAGAGTGGTTCCAAAAACATGAACATGAGATACAACTGTCAGGATTTATTCTTTGTCATTTTAATCAAAATGGAGGCAAAGCTGACTTAAAAAAAAATTATTACCAATTTAGAGGGAAGATAGTTTAGTTATAGAAAATTTCTGTCAAAACCCAGCCTGCCTGAGAGCTGAAGGTGTTGGATGGAGTGTGATGAGAGTATGTCAGCGCAGTTTTGCTTTTGCACACAAAGACGGTGCAGCTCTTGCTGGGGACAGGAGGGGACTGCCTGAGTTGGTCTAACTGCCTTTTTTCTGTGATGGTCCAAAGTGAAGGAGATGATGTGGATGCCACAACGAAATCCCAGACCAGCTGCTACAGGCTGGCTCTTCTTGTGAAAAGGGTCTTGGCTTTCATCTTAACTCCCCTGGTGAGTTTGTCCTTGGACCTGGATCGAGTCAGGTGAGAAAAACATTGCAAAGATGTTGCACTTGGCCTTGGGTTTTGTCCTGGTTTTGGCTGGGATAGAGTTAATTTTCTTCCTAGTAGCTGGTATAGTGTTGTGTTTTGGATTTAGTATGAGAATAATGTTGATAACACACTGATGTTTTTAGTTGTTGCTAAGTAGTGTTTATACTAAGTCAAGGATTTTGTCAGTTTCTCATGCCCAGCCAGCAAGAAGGCTGGAGGGGCACAAGAAGCTGGGAGGGGACACCGCCAGGACAGCTGACCCAAACTGGCCAAAGGAATATTCCATACCGTATGACATCATGCCCAGTATATAAACTGGGGGGAAAGCTGGCCAGGGACCACTGCTCGGGAACTGATTGGGCATTGGTCAGTGAGCGGTGAGAAATTACATTGTGCATCGCTTGTTTTGTATATTCTAATTCTTTTAATATTATTATTATCATTTTCTTATTATTATTACCATTATTATTATTTTCTTCCTTTTCTGTCCTGTTAAACTGTCTTTATCTCAATCCGCGAGTTTTACTTTTTTTTTCCCCGATGCTCTCCCTCATCCCACTGGATGAAGGGAGTGAGCGAGCGGCTGTGTGGTGCTTAGTTGCCGGCTGCTGTTAAACCACGACAGTTGTTCAGTGCACACTAGTGCAATGTGGAGGAGTGAATGCTGACCTGTGAGTCAGGCAGGCCTGCCTCCTCTGCTACGGACTTGAGATTTGACTTGGGACATCCCTTTGCTTCCCTGCCTCAGTTTCCCCATGGGGAGAGTGGTCTCTTTCTTGGCAGACTTTTCTCCCAAGCATCCCTTCCTCCCCTTTGCCTAGATGTGGGGCCACACAAACCCACTGTGACCCAGCCCATCTGCCTCCAGGTAGCTGCTCCCCTCCGTGGCAGGGACTCTTTAATTTCATATGGCTCTTGGAGTACCTCAGCGGGTCTACTCGGAGGGTGCAAAACAAGCTTGCATTTTGAAACCGTCCCAGTCCTGAGGGTGGATTCAACCCTCGCTCCCTCCAGTCACTCCCCACTGCCTGTGTCCCTGCTGCAGGGAGCCGTGGGGCTGCACGTGGCCGTGCCGTCTGTGGCCTTGCAGTGGCAGGAGTAGCCGTGCCTCTGGTTCATAAAAGAGGTGGAGATGCTCACCCATTTATAGGGAAAGGGGCTTCCGCAGCAGCATCTGGCCACCTGGAAACGCAGCTGCGCCTGCTGATAAATCTGCCCTTTGAAATGCCAAGTAGGTCCGGACACAGCTGGCTCTGGCTCTGTTAAACATTTGCCAAGTGTCTAAAGGGCAGGATCGGAGCACAGGTCCCCATGCACAAGCGGATGTGGGACGCCAATGCCCTGACACTTTCCAGGAAGGGAAAAAAAACCTCCCACATCCGCTCAGCCCATCACAGAGGTTATGTTGCTGTCACATAGGCAAAGAGCCCACCTCTGCCTCGGGAAGCCCTTGCACGGATTCCCGGAGGCTGAGAGAGGGCTGGGTATTGCTGCGTGCTGACCCAGTTCACATGCGCCTTCCAGAGGCACCTGCTGCAGCCAGCACCATGGGGCAGGAGCGGGAGCTGGATGGGCTGCAGGCATGTCCCCATGCCGCTGCTCTCGTAGAGCCAGCAGTGCCTTAGCTGAGGAGGCATCCGCTGAGCAAGGGTGCCACTGAAAGGGAACACAGTAAAAGGCCAGCTTAATTTGTTACCACGTAGCTAATTGCTGTCAGCTCCAGAGTGATTCTTAGGGGATGCCAAAGCCAATTTTGTTCAGAGTCCGTCATGAATTTCCCCAGTTAAGAACAAAGAAAACAACATTTGCTGCTGACACAAATTGTTACAGAAAACAGTGAACTCTTATAACCGCTAAGAATGGACGTGAAAATGGATGGAAAATCAAGCATTAGAGGACTACCTAGCCCTGATGGGAGAAGGCTCTTCACCTTCCTTTCCATATCCAGTTCCACACTCTGTTGGAGAAGGATCAGTTTCTGGACCTCTGGCCATCAAGTGCAACCTTGCAAAGTTTTGTAATGCACAATCCAGCTGCCCAAAAATCTTTTTCAAGGTGGGACCCATAGGAGGATCCACCATCCAAAACCAGCAAAGATCACAGACAGACCATGGCATTTGGGGGGGGGCTGATGTTGGCTGGGTTGTTGCCTTCAGCTCAGTACATGGTTCTTGTGTGCTTGTAGCAAGAGGCATCTGTGCTGGAAAGACTTCAGACACTACGGTCCCAATGTTTGTTGGAAATAGTTTGCTTCTGGCCTGCAACCCTGTGGGATTTTCCACTCCTAAGGCAATACCAGCACGCTCTGTCATGGGGTGGAACATGCACCTTCTGGTGCATGCAGACGTCACGGCAGTGCGAAGCCCTATCCCACAGGCCTCCTGAAAGCACCTTTGGCCACCATGGGAGCCGCATAGGCTGAGGGATTTGGGGAGCGAGTGGGTACCCCACACCTATGCATCCTCTCATCATACCATTCCCCATCCCGGTGCAGGGAAGTCTTGTGATTTCAAGCTGTTTTTTCCCCTTCTCTCATTGTCCTCTCAGGCTACACAGGAAATAGGAGAGCAGCTATTTCCTTGCTTCTTTTGTTTAGCTGATCCCACAGCCCTTCCTCCCCAGCCGAGAACTTCCCGCAGTACAGAAAGCACCTATAAACCCAACGCCCCAAGGTTCATTGGCCAAACTTCACCTTTTCCATTTCCCAGTCAAACATTCTCCACTGCACGGTCCACTGAAGGCAGCTTTGCAGGGGTCAGCTTTGGACTTACAAACTATTTGCTGACTCAAGGCAGTGGTGTTGGGAGGAGGGACAGGTCTGGGGAGGCAGGGAAGGTCTCCTGCTCCTGCCTTGCTTTTCTTTCTCATTCCATCCCTGGAGACCAGAAGGCCACGTTATGATCCAGCAACAGCTGAGACAGCTCCTGCCAGAGTGGGAGATAGATCCTTCTACTGCCCTCGTCCTGCTGTGCAGCTCAGCAGCAGCCGTGGTGGTCTGGAAATGGCTGGGCAAAAGGCAGATCCAGAAGAAAATGGAAGAGGCTCTGAGGACCCAGGATGAGGGTGTGAAGAAAATGGCAAAGGCTGTCCAGCAGTTCAGGGAGCAGGTAACCCATCCTTCTGGGGGGTGTGAGTCCCACTGGGGTGTCTGCTGATGTTGCTCTTCAGCTCCTCCTTCCAGCTCATGCCTTCATAGCTTTTATAACGAGGAGTCCAGGGGAGATGTGCCAGCAGCCCTCAACAAGAGGAAAGGCTGCCTTGGGAAGAAGGGATTTCACTGCTCTCCTCAAGCTGGATGAGATGCGGTGGGAGTCTACAGCCAGGGAGATGTGAATTAGTCACTAGGAAAGGGTTTTGGACAACACAGGTGATGAAGCACTGGACCTTCATTGATCCAAAACCCAGTTCTTTCAGGCTCTAGAAATGTCTCTTGTCTCTATGAGTAGAAGCAAGAAAGCTTTTTCCTCTTCCTAACTAAGTTTACACATCTGTCCACATCCCTCTATCTTGTCTCTAAAACCTGGCTTCTGGCTGGCTCTTGGAGAGTCTTCAAGAGGGCTTTCACTAGGGTTCCCAGCAAGTGAGACCTGCTGGCCCAGCAGGCTGCCCAGAAGATGCTTGGCCTAACTTAACCCTAATGAAGCACAGGGCATTCAGTGTCCCCTGGGAGCAACCAGGACACGACATGGGGACGAATGAGGCAGGCACCCAACCAGCATGGATGTGGCCCTGAATTCCTACTGCAACACTGATTTCTAACCACTTTTCTTTCCTGCTCCATTCACTTCTGAGTAGGTACTGGTTAAACCAGCTCGTGTTTACACAGGTAACGTACCTGGAGATAAAGCATACCAGCTACAAGTGATACCTATCTTTACAACCTTTTTTTTATATATATCTATAAATACAATACAAAACCTTCAAAAAAGCTGGCACTGAGAACTGCCAGTCTTCTCCACCTGAGTAGACCTTACCCACCTCTGAGTCCCTACTGACTCCTTTGCAGTTTGCTGGGCTTGAGCTATGAGATGTTTGTCCTCAGACTGGGCTGACCCACACTGCCTGTACCCATTCTGAGGGGTGAAGGGCCAGCCCAAGACTTGTGTGCAAGGACTTGGGTACCTTCTGCCCAGGCTGGTGCTTGCTCAGCTGAGATGATTACCTCTTGATCAGTGGGTAAAAGTCCCACATTTCCAGGAGGAAGGCTCTGATGTGAGGCATTGTCTTGTCCTCTGCTGCAGTGGATGCATGAAGCTCTTCTACACCTGCAGAGACAGCTAGGCTCCTGTGTTTGCATCATGTTCATGACATCCAAACTCAGGATGAAACACTCAGCAGCTCAAGGTCTGAACCCTCACATGCAGGGTTTGCCTTTCCAGCAAGCTCTGTTGATAATGTTGGCAAAACGTAAGAGACTTCTCCCCCTGAGCCAAAGGGTAACTGGAGCTGCTGTCCTGGCATTCCCACCATCTTCCCCTTGCAGGTCCCCAGTGTCCAGACAGATGCCATCCTGTCCCTGCCCCTGCTGGAACTTACTGGGAGACTGCGGGAGGGGTCTCTGTCCCCCAAGACTGTCCTCTACACCTACTTAGAGAAGGTGAGTGCCTGTCCGCAGTGTGATGGGCAAATCACTTATGTTCTCCATACCATAGTGTGTGGGCTGGTGGCTGAGAAGACTTGTTGGAGCTGGTGATTATGACAAGACTTTAATATAGCAGATATCAGGAGAAAGATATGAAAAGGCAGGGATCTCTCCATCTCCTGGGTCAGACCCATCACTGGACAGTCCTTTGAGATGGGTTCAGCTGGGATGCTCTTGGGAGGGTGTTACCGTTCATGCCAAGCCACTAGCCCTTGTTTTGAAGATCCAGGTAGCTACTGAAAGCAGCTGTGTAATGATGCTGTTCTTAACTAATACCTATTCCTCCACGTGTCCGGCAAAGGCCCTGGAAGTGACCCAGCAGACAAACTGCTTGCGACATTTTATCCCAGAATGTGAGGAGCAGCTCCAGGAAATACAACAGCAGAAGGAGAAAGGGCTGCTCTATGGCATCCCCGTCAGCATCAAGGATCACATCGGCCACAAGGTGCTTCCCTTTCTGCCCATGAAGTGTCCCGTTGTGAGGTGGGCTGGGTGGTAAAGTGGTGGGACACAGAGAATGGGGAAATGGCCCAATCCCTCCCTGGTTACACCACGGGAAGCCTGGCTGGGTCTGAAGCTGTGGCCCCACATCTCATTGCAGCTGCAACCCTGGCAGTTAGAAGCCTCCATCAGCAAAAAACCAAGGGGTGAATAGTTATACACCCAAATTATTTCTTTCCTGGTGTGTGAGACAGCACAGGCTGGGCTACATGGTCATTTGGGCCATAACTCAGACTTATACTCAGAGGTTTGCAGTATCAGGGATAAGAACATGGCTCAGCTTCTAGAAAGTCATTAGTAGCAGGAACCATTAACCTCAAATACCTGTTGTGCTGTAGCCTGACCACCGAGCCCCTTAGCAAAAAGCCTGTGTATGAGACGCACCAGGGACCCCCTCACAGACAGGCCCTGATGAGGATTGACCACACACTCCTGAGCTGAATTTGTTAGGCAGTCTCCTCCATGTTGACTTACCAACACAGTTATTAGGGCTCTAAGCCCAAAGCAAGCCCCAAACACCAAGGCTAACTGAAAAAGGATCACACTGTGTTTGCCTGGGATGTATATTCCCTCGCTGAACATCCACTGGTGGCTTCACTTGGACAGGAGGACACTGGGTTTGATCCTGAGCTAGTGCACCTATGGAGTTGCATCTGGGTTAGGGGAGAGAAATAGCATGGAAAAGAGCGAGGACAGCTTCAGGAGAAGCCTTAACCCTGTAAGTGCTTGGCAGCCCTCTGCCAAGGATGGAAGGAGAGGGAGTCCTTGGCCCTTCATGCAAGGGCTTGCAAGGGAGTGGGTTAGTACCTGCCCACCCCTCAAAAGGGGACACCACATCATCCTTCCAAACCTGCAGGGGAACTGCGCTGACCGTATCCGTTGTCATTTCTCCCCTCTGCAGGGGCATCTGTCAACCTGTGGGCTTGTGCAATGCCTGGGCACTCCGGTGCAGGAGGACAGCGTCCTCGTCAAGGTTTTGAAGAGACAAGGGGCCATCCCATTTGCAATGACCAACGTGCCGCAATCCCTCTTCAAGTAACATACATCATTAGAAATCTTTCCTCTGGTTGTGCTCCTGAAGCTAAAACCCAGCCTGTAGGTCCCAGGACAGGCTCCTTCCTGTCTCCTGAGATGTTGCCTGGATGAGTCCCTCTTCCATCAGCTGCCAACAATCTCAGTTCAACTGAAAATAGCTTTCAGATAAGACCAAGAGGAAAAAAACCTACCATGACATCAGAGCAATCAAGTGCACTTGTGCATGGGAGGGAGAGTGGAGGCTCATGGGAATGAGCCGTGTCCCGAGGGATTTACGGGATGGAAGGATGGGGTTGGCTGTGCCACATAACCTCACTGCAAGGGAGAGCCAACAAACTCAAGGCATTAGGCTGCTCCTGACAGCCTGCTTGCTGGTTTTCTTCCCAGCTACGACTGCAGCAATCCCATCTTCGGCCAGACCTTGAACCCCTTAAACCTCCAGAAGAGCCCCGGGGCTCCTCGGGAGGGGAGGGAGCTCTGATCGCAGGGGGAGGCTCCATCCTGGGCATCGGCTCGGACATCGGTGGCAGCATCCGCCTGCCATCCAGCTTTTGCGGGCTGTGCGGGCTCAAACCCACGGCCGAAAGGCTCAGGTAGGTGCTGGGGTCTGCCCTTCCCACCCTGCAAGGAGCCTGCTAATTGTCAAACTCAGCGGAAGGGGCAAGGTACTCAGTGAGTACTTGGGGGAAAAGAGAGGAGGACAGTTTCTTAAAGGCTGGCTTGCTTTGCTCAAAACCTCTCCCAAGGGGCAGCGTTGTCAGATTTTGTGGGGAAATGGCCATGTTTTCATTGTAAATCTGGCCTGGAGTTAAAAGGAAAAGGGGGCTAAAGTGGTTAAATAATGCCAAAATGGAACATTTTTGTTAAACCGAAATTAAGATTTGTTGGGGTTTAGGGTTTTTTTTTCATTTTGACCAAAATTTTGTTTCACATAAATCAAATACTTTTAATAATTTCCTTCTGGTTCAGTTCCTGAACTGAAGACGTCACTATGCTATTCAAACGTATCGGGAATATCTCACTGTTACCGAAATGACAACATACTTCTTTTTCTTTTCCCACAGCCTGTCCGGAGTGAGTGTCCCAGTCAATGGGATCCTGGCAGGTACATGAATTTTTAATTGCTTTTCTCTATATGCTATGAAGAGTCCTATGTCCTCCTCTAGGCCTGAGGAAAGCCTGAGACAACCAAGATCTGTCCAGAGTCCATCTGAAACATCCCACCTTATTGCCTGATCATCCCTTGCAGCCAACGTGGCCATGCAGAGGGGTGGACCACTGTTTGGTGCACCCGTTTGCTTAACGTGGATGTTTGCTCTCGTCCCACTCCAGTTCCTTGTGCACTGGGGCCGATGGCGAGAGATGTGGACAGCCTGGCCCTGTGCATGAAGGCGCTGCTCTGTGAGGAGATGTTCCGGCTGGACCCCACCGTGCCCCCCATGCCCTTCGATGAGGAGGTGAGTCCTTAAGTCAGCAAGCCCTGCTTCTTTTGAGGGTGGTGCATGCTCAACATATGCATTCTTTAAGGGTCCAATTATCTTTACAGTACTGGTTTCCAGTAACTTGTTAGCTCTCTTTGAGGGCACAATTCGTAATTATTAGAAAAAAATAGGTTAACAAGTAGTTATCCTTTCCACCTTCTCAGTTGGCGTGTAGTTTATCAGATTGAGAGACCCCAGCAAAGAGTGGGGAGGAAGGCAACACCAGGAGCAAAAAGCTGGAGATTTGTAGGGGAAGATGAGACAGGATCAGAAACTCCTGCAGCAAATCTCTTGACTGAGGACGTTTCCTTTCCCTCTGCAGCAGATGAATTTGAGGAGGTTTTTCCACCTACATCCTTTGTAGCAATGCTTGAATCTACTGGTCTTGAGTGGCTGTGCTCTATCTAAAGGGAGGGATGAAGGGGAGGCTAGAGAAAAAGGCAGAGGTGGACATTTGGAAAGGGTAACTTATAGAAACTATAAGCAGCAAACCAGAAAATTTGTTACTCCCCAACATCTGGAGCTTTTGTCCCCTTCTGCAGTGGGCTTCAGCATGGGGGCAGTCCTACCCCTAGCAGGGTTGGAAAAGCTTAACTGGTGGCTCCTTTGCTCCAGGTGTACTCCAGCTCTGCTCCCCTGCGGGTCGGGTACTACGACACGGATGGCTACTTCCCGCTGCCCCCTTGCATGCGGCGGGCGGTGCAGGAAACCAGGGGGGCTCTGCAGGCAGCCGGGCACCAGGTGAGCACAACCCCCCCACGCTCTTCTCCCCAAGGTGTCCCCAGCTTCGCTCCTCGCTGCTGAAATCACCCTTCAGAAACCAGACATAGAGCCCCCAAGCCCAGTTGTGGGATAAATGACCTGTCATCAGAGGTACGGGATTAAGTTACTACAGCCACGTACTCAATGCAGACACACACCTACCTGGGGTAGCAGTGCATCTCATGAGGAAACAGCACTAGCAATTAGCAAGCTTGTACCTTCAAGGGGCCAGGGGTGTAACGAATCCATCTCTGATCTGGTGGCTGTGGTCCACACCAGACAGCAGGATCCATAAAGTGCTGCATTTGACTCTGGAAGGTTGCCCCAGCATTTTCTAGGTCTGTTGTTCCCCAGCAGGGCTCTGAGAGGCGTTTTTCCCCTTCCTCCCCAATGTCCACGAAGGCTTCTGTCCTTCCTGGACCACTGAGGGAAAAGGACCACGGGACATGGGATGGCAAACACCTTTCCCTTTGGAAACATGCTAGTGGTGCTCTTCATAGTAAAATGAGTCCATGTCTGAGCAGATGTCGATTCTGCTGGGACAGGCAGGAAACTGGTGCAGTTTCTGGCTTAGTGGCTGCCTGGAGCAGGATGGAGGAGGAAACAGCTCTGGAGAGATCTCAGAGCTGAGCCAAACAGCCATCAGGGAGGAATAATCCCACGGGGAGATGCCTGGGCTGGTAAAGGGTTGAACCAGGGCCTCCGTTGGCATGTGGAGCCCAAGGAGGTGCTGCTCTGCCTTTGAAGAGTCACAAGTCCTTGGAAGGCCTTGGAAATTATTCACATCCCCACAGGTCCACAGTCAGGCCTTGGAAATCATTCACATCCCCAGGCTGCCACATAATCTTGTGTTTTGGTGCAGCTGGTGCCCTTTTCTCCACCTCGGATTCAATATGTCATGACTGAACTGTTTTTGAAGACGTTTTTTGCTGATGGAGGCCGTGCTTGGTTGGACTTGTTGTAAGTAGGAGCCCTCTGGCAGGAGTGCTGTAAAACACCTCCATCCCCACGCCCATGAGCACAACACAGAGGCAAAACAAGCCCATCATCTCGCCCACCCCAAACAAGAGATACTCAGGTTTCTGAGAAAGGGCAAACAGCTTCTCTGGCATGATCCCCTCCTCTTGTCGTCTCTCAGCACAGGAGGTATTGTAGATCCAAGCTTGAAATCACAGGTGAATTGCTACAAGATCCCAAGGCTGGGGAAGAAGCTGCTGGCTCTGATTCTTAAACCTCTGGTGAGTCCCTGGCCTCAAGCTCAAAGCAGGGTGGTGTCAGCAAGGCCTTGAGATGCTTGAAAATGCGATGGTACTGAGAGACACCTTTAACTAGAAACAGGATCTCAGGCCAAGGCACATGCTATCACTTTGGAAGGTCCTTTCTAGATCCCTGCTGGGATTTATCCAGTGCAAAGGGAAATGAGAGAAGGATCAGCCAAGAGCTGTAAAAGATTAATGCAGAGCACAGAGCAAGTGGTTCTTCAAATGCTATACCTAGCAGCGCCCAGTTTCCTACACATTCATGCATTGAGATTACTGCAGCAGAGGGACTTGAGGTTGAACCTCTATCCCTGTGTTGGAGGCCTCCCAAAGATCACACCTTCATGGGGACTCCTGGTGATTAATAAGGGCTGGCCCTCACTGTAGCCCTTTCACTGGCTGAGCATCCTTTTGTAGGGCTTCTCTCCTCCATCTTCCATTTTCTCTGCCTCTTTGTCTGGTTGGGTTGTTCTCAGCTGACAGGATCAAAAAGGTAGCAGTGAGTGGGAGGCAACCAAAGTGCTTGTAGAGGTCTTGTTTCTGTGAGATACCAAGCTAAAAAATGTTTGATTTATCAAAAGTAATGAAAGGTGACTTGGTTCAAGTTGGTGCATTCCTCTGTGAGCATGAAATATTGGGCTGTAAGAAACAAATTGGGAATCAACAACCAGAAGTTGGAAGCAAAGTAAATTCAGATGAGGAGCATCTTTAATCATCATCATTCACCCTCTGTGCAGCATCCCCAGGGATGGAGGCAGGACAGGACTGGGGGTTTCCCAGGATGGCACAAGTTACTGCACCTCCATGTCATGTCCCTAACAGGAACTTCTTGCCTTTCCAGTTTCCCCGCCTGGCTGCCTATCTGAGCGCCTTGGGTGGAATGAGGTAAGATGGCATCATCCTCAGGGATATCCATGAAAATGAACGGTACCTTCTCCTCTAAGTGTCCGTGGTGGGGGGGACTGGATTCACGACAGGCTCTGACCTGCTCTCTGCAGGGGCTGTCCCTCTATCCTGGACATGGCTTCAGCCTTTAGGAACACATCTCCCCAGTGTTGCACTGCCCCTAGTGTTATCCTGAAAGGATTGAGGGACTTGGATGGATAAGGTCATACAGGAAGCTTGTAGCAGAGATGAGTACTAAATCCAGGCTCACAAGAGAAACCTTCTCTCTACCGCTTCCAGACATTTGTTGCTTAACTGCTCGGCCAAATGCCAAAGGAAACTTTAGACAAATTGTGAAAGATGTATTGTTTTAAGTAATTGCTAAAATCACCGGGGCTTATCAACCTGGAGGATTATTTAAGCAATTCCTCCTCCTCTTAAAGCTTAAAAATGTTGCTACGATTTCCACTTGCAGGTCATTGAAGGAGATGTGGAATCATCACCACCAAATAGAGGTATGTTTTGACCACTTTTCTCTCTGGCATCATGCTACAAGTTGAGGCTTTATGGCAAGTGCCAGGTCAGAGGGTCATCAGTTAGGAAAGGGATTGTGCAGGGGGGTGCTGGGGAGAAGACAAGATGGAAGGAAAAGGACAAAAGAGAGATAGGAATGGGGACCCAGCCAGGACTTTATCGGTTGCCCACAGTGCTCATACCCAAATGTCCACGTTCAACGGTCCCAGCACAACAAAGGCTGTCCTGGGAGTGGGGACGGCTAAAGAGGGACCTTTCCAATTCCTGGCCACAGTCTGGCCCTGTGCTGTGGAGGCAGACACTTACATGCTCCCCTCCCTCTTCCCTCGAGCACAGCTGCCTGCTGCTGCCTCCTTGGCCATGCCAGAGCCTGGTGCATACCCTGGAGAAGCCGAGATGCTCCAGGCGTGGACATGGCCTGCATGTCATCTCTCCTCTCCTCCCCAAGGCGTACCGCACTGAGTTCATCGCCCAGTGGAGGGAACTCCGGCTGGACGTTGTGCTGTGCCCTGTCCTGGGGCCTGCCTTCACCACAGGATACCCCGGGAAACTCCTCAGTAAGTGAGTCTGGGACCTTCCCGGGAGGGCAGAGGACCACAGTGGCTGAGACGGGACAGAAACGTCCACTACCGTGGAGCTTCACCGCCCACCTAAGCATTTTATGGGCATTAGGAAGGAAAAATAACTACCATAAAGCTGTCTGAGCAGATGGAGACAGACACATGGATGAAGTGATCTGGTGGCAGTTGTTTCTTGTGGTAGAACTTGGACCTGCAGATGACCAGCCCTCTGCAATCTCTCCTCCCAGCAGCAGCTGGTTCTCAGGGGCTTCAGTTAACACCTAACGTGTAAGTTTGAAGGAAGACAGGAGGCCGTCACTACCTACATTCTCTCTTCTGCTTCTCTAAGCTGCCATCTCCTCCACGATGCTGTACAATGTCTTGAACTTCCCCGCTGGGGTTGTACCCGTCAGCACAGTGACAGAAGCTGATGAGGAAGAGCTGAAGTTTTACCGAGGGTGCTGTGATGACCCCTGGGACCGGACGCTGAAACAGGTATGCAACATGGAAAGTGGTGTGGAGCAGAGACTGCTGATGGATGTTCAAGTAACAGTTTCACTGAAATCAGGGGCTCCTAAATGTCTCCATCAATATGGGCACAGTGCAAAAAACCTCACCTCTTCTTTATATACCCCTTGCAAATCCCTATTCTCCCAAGCCCCAAAAAACACTAAGCCCCAAAAAACACTAAGCCCCAAAGTCACTAAGATTTGGGGGGACTGGGGTAGCACCTCCAGGCTGGATTATAGGCTGAAACCAGAAAGGAGCCATGCAGCAAGGCTTCTTTGAGTAGGTCCTTGTGACAGCCACAGCCCACAGCACTGCACTGCACTTTCCTCCTGGTCCGTGATGCCTTCACCAGGCCCAGGCTGTCAGCAGAGCATGGATCAGGAATGAGGATGCTAAAGGAAAAGGGATCTGGCTGCAAGGCAGCTCAAAGCAGAGCGGGCTGGGGGGTGGGGTGCCTTAAACACGCTGCCCAAGATTTGGCAACCATTTCTATCACAAGAACAGCAAGAGCCTTCCCTCTGCCCCAGCACGCTAATGCTGCTTGAATGGCAGGGCTCAGCCTCCAACCTCCCCACTCTCCAGGACGAGCCACGTGCGTAAACCAAGTTTCCAAAAGCTGCTGGAGGTCTGAGCCCCCCGGGTAACCCCTCACCGCTTGTGCCTCCATTGCAGGCTGTGGCAGGAGCCGTGGGGCTGCCCGTGGCCGTGCAGTGCGTGGCCTTGCCGTGGCAGGAGGAGCTGTGCCTGCGGTTGATGAAGGAGGTGGAGACCGTCAGCCGTGAGAAGAGAGCGGCATAGCCTCCACGGTCCCACGCCTGCAGGGCCAGAGGCGAGGTGAAAGGGACAGCGCTGCAGGACTCCTCTTTTGCAATCGGTAGTGCAGAGATTACAGCGAGGAAGGAAGGAGGAAGGAAAAGCCATTTCCTGACCCCCCCCTTGCCACTAAGCACGGATCCTGTAAGGAACCGAGATGCCATGCAGAGGTCAGGACTGGCTTAAGCTGCGTTCAAATGATGATAAATCTACGAACTGCACCTTCCTGGAAGGACGGACATGGATGGAGGTTCGCCCTCATTTTCATCTCTGCTGCCTCATGCAGAAGCAGGGTGATGCTGAGAGAAAAGGATTATAAAAGCTCAACTGTATTTTCTTGCTGGCACTGGAGTAACTTCATATGGATGCAACTATGGGCTGCCCTGTAAGGAATACAGCCATGTCTACCCTCCCCATCACTGTATTTTGCTCACAAAAATAAAAATGTAGCTATTAAGGAACTCTTATCATAAACTCCAGTAATCCTTCACTGATGGCTACGATTATATGAATGCACAGTTATTACTCAAAATCATACAAACACCTTCCCACGGGACATTAAATGGCATCTAGCATGGGAGTGTTCACACCTTCCCTCTCAGCCACAGCTTTCCTGTCCGTGAGGGATGGCAACAGTCACTGGCCTTTCCACAGCACCGAGCTCTTTCCACCACCAGATCTCGAGCACCCTAAGCACATTTCCAACCTCACAGCAGGGGCATTCTTAGGAACCTCTTATTTCAGGACCTCAGGCTGCTCTTTCCGAAGGTAGGAGATAAGCAGAGACGGATGCAACTCAATTACGCAGATGGTGAGATCTGGGACAGAAAGGCTGAGATCCCCAGATGGTGTTTGTTAACCCAAGCCTGCTCATGTAGGATCAAAGCAGTCAGACAGGAGGGAGAGAGCAGCATCCACACAGGGCCATTTATCCCATCCCGAGATGGATGGATAAATTGCTCCCTCTGATAAGACCTCTCTTTCTTTCCTAGATTAAACACCTCAGTCTTAAACAGATAAATATTCAGGAGACTCCACAGCAGGTCTTTCTCATTTATTCTCTATGTCTGCAGTAAAAAAGCAGACTTTCTTTGGGACATTTTAAAAAGAAAAACAAATATAAAGCACTCTGGCTTTCCCTGGAAATTTGCGGTATTTTCTGACAGCCAGCAAACATAAGCCTGTCGCCCCTTCTACATCCGACATAATTTGCAGAAATACATAGGTCCAAAGTTGGCTGTGAGGTGAGGCAGAACAAGCTCCCCCAGCCGGCAATCCGAGAAGAAGGAAAACGTGTCCTGGAACAGCGTCTGAAAGTGGCTCAAGTCCTCAACGTGGATACTGATGTTAAACTGGGTTTCTGCAATTTCTATCGCTCTCTCGATCACATACTCATTCTGCAGCGGGGAGAGGGAGCACGTAGAATACACCACCTCTCCTCCCGGCTTGGTAGCGAGGATCCCAGCCCTGCAGGCAAGATGAACACACACACCATCACAGGAAGAAGAGGACCGTGTGGGACACCAGCATTCCCACCCACCAAAACTGGGAAGCTAGCATGTAACTCATAGAAGGTGAGACAAATCTCCTTGAACTCCACAGGCTCAGCAGTCTCACTGTGTCACTGCAACCTGAGGACTGTGTTAGACCAGGGCAATATGGGTCAAATAGATGCTTACGTTGATAAAGTACTTAACACGGGAGAGACGCTACTGGAGAGCAGCTGGAAGAAGTAATCCCGCACTCCCCTCCAAGGGAATGGGATAAGAGTACATAGAGGGAAAGAGGCTCTCACAGTTCACGCGCTGCCATGGGACTCTCTGATCTGTCTCCTTATTGCCCCAGCTCGCAGTCAGCCCATCCAGCCTTCCCAGCAAAATGGGGTGACGAAGCGCTCCCATGTGCTGGGAGATGTGGACACTCAGGAATCCTCCAGGGCTGACTGCCGGGACCCAGGAGATCATCACACAAAAGGACAATGCTATACCCATCCTGTTCCTTAGACCCTCCTCCTGACGTCCTATGGCTACTGCTGGGGACAGGAAGGACATTTGATCTGACCGAGAGCATCTGCACCTTCTTACGCTTACTATGATTTGATGTGTTCAACTATTGCCATTCCAGAAAACTACACATGGTTTCTAGATTTCCCAGTTGGGGACACAAAAAGTAAGAAGAGGTTTCAGTGCTGGCCACGGAGAGCTGCTACCGTAACACAAATAGCACCAAAGCACAGCATCGAACTCACTCACATCAGCAGCTGCAGCTGCAGCATGGGCAACATCTGGCGCTCCTTGGTTCGTCTCCTGTGGAAGATGTTGTTCTCCTCCTCCATGACAGAGTGCCTGTCTGTCGTGCAGGGCACATCCACCAGGACCTGCAGCGGCAGAGGTCCTGCATCAGTCCTGGGCCCAGGTCAAGCTCAGCGAGTCTCCTAGCGCGACCTGCCCCTCGCCCAGCTCCTCCACCCTTGCCATGCACCAAGTAGCTCTCAGTGCCTTGCCCAGCTGATGCTGCCCGAGCGCAGGTGTGTGCCCACACTGAACTGTAACTCGTCTGGCTGCTTTTGCTTTTCAGGAATGTGCAAACACACACAGAAATGGTGGATAACATCACGCTCTCACACGTGTCCTCATTTAACGTTTCTACTCCGTGCGTCTTCCTGGTAGGCGTTACTGCAGCACCTACGGCTGCAACCGCACACGGCCAGAGCTCCTGCAGTGACACCTCCTGGAGTAACAAACCCAGCTCCCGTGGCTGGACGTGGCTGAGAAACAAGAATTATCTAATCTTCACATTTAACCCCTTCCAGGTGATGGATAAGAACAGGATTTTTAAGGAGTATTACACAGGTAAATAAAAGTACAACTCTGGATGCCCATATGCACCAGATCCTGCAGGAAGGGTATAGCAGGAGGAAATATTACTCCATATGTGGCTTAGTCTTCTCTCTTCCTCTGCATTTAAGATTATGGAAAACTATACAATTATACTGTAGGATAAGCTGCTGCCTTCCTCTGAAACAGGAGGGAAGTGAACTAGATGGGTTCATCTTCACCGGTTCCCAATCACCTACCTTATGGAAAGTGCTGCCTTCCAGCTGCCCCCAGTCCCTTCCGTCGCAGGATGTGACACTCACAGTCTCCCTGATTTCTTTGGGAACGTAGCTATGGAGAGTCTGGTACAGCCTCTTTGTCCGGGAAATGGAGATGTCGTTGGCTGCCAGATGTCCTGAGAGGACAAAATAGGCACACCGGGAATGTCACTCTTGCAAAAAACACACTTGATTCCCAATTCTTATAACCAGAAATGATTAACGGTCAGACATTAACGGGCACAGCACACTCTTCCAGCCCTGTTTTATGCACGGGAACAAGGAACATCCGCCTCCACTTACCGCAAACCCCAGTCTGCAGCAGAGCCAGAGTCTTGCCGCCCGGAGCCGCACAGAGGTCGAGGACAAAGTCATCCGGCTGCACATTGAGCGCCAGGACAGGCAGGAGAGATGCTGCATCCATGAGATAATAGTCGAGGAGCCCCAGAGTGTCTGGCCTGGAAATCACCAGTTTGCGTAAAAAAAGCAAACGTGCGAGGGGAAAAGAAAACAGCAGTTGGAAGTGAGGATGGGGACGTACAGAAGCAGCGGGTGCTCACACACATGGAGCGCCCGAGGCTGGCAAAGTCTGTCCCAGGGATGTCTCACCGTGCAGGGCGAAAGCGCGTGATGTCGCCCCTGGGGAAGGTGTAACACTTGATGTTAGAGCTGATGGAGGCACGAAGCGGTGGTGACGTCTCTGCCCGTGTCATCACCTCTGCCTGCATCACTGTCCTGCCCTCGCCAGACCCCTCCTGGGACCGGCCTTCCTCTCTCCCCGCTTCCTCCGCAGCTGCACCCCGCTGTGATCGCTGCGCCTTTTTGGGGGCTTCGGAAACAAAATCAGTGGCATTCAGCAGCTCCAGCTCTTGGGTGACGTGGTCGACAGGAGAGAAGTTGTTGAGGAGGGCGCCGTACTTCTGCTCGCAGAGCAGGCCGGCGCGGACGGAGGGCCACAGGTCCTTCAGCTGCAGGCTGTAGCTCTCATCGAAGTGGTGCAGGGCCAGCCGCGTGGGCGGGATGCGGGGGGCCGTGGCAGCCTTTGGGGGAAAAAAATATCAGAGATGTTAAAAGACAAAATACCTTGACATCCCAGTGCCCCTCCCGGCCTCAACGTTTTTCCGGGAGAATCCAGTGCTGTCCGTTCTGTGCTGCCAAAAGTCCCTGGGGCCTTTCTGCAGCCCCAGAAAGTGACTGTGTCCCCAACACCCAAGGGGTGGCGGTCGCCTGGGGAAGGTTCAGGACCCGGAATGGCTGAGTGGGGCTGGGAGCACGGGGTGGGCACGCAAGGAGGGGAACAGCCGCGTACAGAGTGGCGTAACGGCGGCGTAATGGGTGAGGGGGTGCTACAGGGTGCAGTGAGAGGCGCAAGGGGCTGAATCGGGGAGATGAGAGGGGTGCAATGGGGTGCGAAAGGGTTAGCGGGGAGAAAAGGCGGGGTGCAACGCAGCGCAGCGGGCGGGGGGGGCGCGGGTGTGCAGGGCAGCCCCCGCGGCGGGGACGGGCGGCCGCAGGGCAGGGACCCGCTCCGGTCCCGCTCACCCACTTCTCCTTGTACCGGTACCGGCGCGGCCCCGGTCCCAGCCCCGGCGGCGGCACCCTCCGCAGCAGCGCTGCCGCCGCCCGACCGCTCCCGCCCAGCGCCGCCATCGCTTGCGCGCCGCCGCGGCGCCCTTCCGGGGCGGGACCGGCACCGGCTCCGCTCCGCCGCCGGCCCGTCCCCCGCCGGGCCCCGCACCGGCCCCCCCCCCGAGCGAATAACCCCCGCGTGGGGTCCCCGGGCGCCGGGGCTGAGAAGCGCTGCAGGGCGGGGAGGCGGCGGCTTTGGGCAGCCGCTGCCGGGAAGGATCCAGCAACAAAACGGGCTTTGCGGCGGGAGAAACGCGCCCGCAGCCGGACCGTGCCCCGGGAAAGAAACCAAACCCCACGAACTCCTGAAATCAACGTGTTACGCTTACCCTCATAAAGCTCCGTTTAAATCCGCTAGGGATTAAACTTGAAATCCACCAGCAAAAGGATTACAGACGGCTACACTGAAAAATAACAGCCAAATTTAAGAAGTGGTGGGGTTTTTTTTCCACTTTGAAGAACAGCTGAGAAAGGACTTGCTGCCCTGTGAAACATCCTAGTTCCCCTGCGACTAAACATCCTCCTCTGAAGAAAAACAGGCAGAGCATGAACTTGACCCTCCCGCAGGACAGTCCCAGGTCAGCAGGAGGGGCTGGCAACTGGCGCAGCAGGGCTTCAGTTCCCCCGGGGGGACCGGGGCTTCAGTTCCCCCGGGGGGGTTCGTGCTCTGCTCAGGGTTTGAGCAGGTGGAACCACCGCCCGGCCCATCTGCACCCACACGCTCAGTCGCTCTGGGCAAGAACGCGAAGCCAACCGCGGCCGAGAGGCTCTTCCAGCCGCTGGCAGCAGCGGGTGACAGTCAGGGACTGCTGACGGTTTTCCCCAAAAGGGGGGAAACTTCTCTCCTAGAAAAGGGTCGCTCTCTTTAGTTTAATTTAGTCAGAACTTACTGCGTGAACAATACCGGTCTTGTGGGGCTCGGAAGTATCTTTGTGGCTCCAACAGACAAATTCTTCCCCGTGGGATCGGGCTCTAGCCGCTGCGCATCACGGCTGCGCAAAAAGGACATTCCCACAAGTGAGGAAAAGTCTCCCCCCACAAACTGGGCTCTGACCCCCACTGATTTCATCTTAACCCAGTACAACTCAGAAGCACAAGAACTAGGAAAGAAAACAGAGGGTATTTCCACGGGAACTCTGAATGTTTAATATGGAAAATTACAGAACATCAACACGTTTTTTGCGTAGCTGCGCATCTTCCACGAGAACAGACGCAGAGACAGGCTGACGCTCGGTCGCTGCCAGGAGGCTGTTCCGTTTATACGTGGCATGGAGAATGAACGGGCGGGAAGCAGTACTGTGAATCCAGGAACCGCCGACACAGGCCGTGGAAGCAGATGGACAATCACACCCGCCTTCACTTCAGGTTCTTAAAGAGTTTGTGAGCAACCTGAAGAGAAGAGACAAAGCACCTGGTAACTCGTAGATCAGGGCTGGAAATCAGCAGGGTGTTATCACCCGCCTCGTGGTTTTCTGGGCCACTAAGACACACGGCCCCACAGCCCTCCGCTCTTCTCCTTGTTTTGCAACAAGTCACTCAAGAAAACTAACAAGCCGAGACTTCTTACCAAGTTTCACCTCAGGTTAAAAAGGTTTAACTTTAAAAGGGCAAATACAACGCTGAAATAGCAGAGTGCCATTTGCAGGGCAGAAACAATGTGTTTGACTTATTTAATTGTTTAATAACCTACCGAATCCCAGCTGGAACTGTTGTAACAAGGAGGAACCAAACATTTAACAAGAAAAAGCATCGAGGCTCACAGTTCTTCAGAGCTCACTGTGACTGAACAGCTACCGTGTCTCACACTTGAACTGTCTGCACTCTCAGAAGCGCAGCTAAAGGCAGCTCTGCTCCCAGCACCACCAGGAATGTTCCATCCGTGGGCGCTGCACTTACGCAGTGGTCCCTGGCATGCAGGAAGTCAAAAAGCTCCTCTGTGCACTGCTCTTCTGTCTGGGACCTGGAGGACACCCGCGCGTCGCACAGCTCCAGCCGCTCCCGCGCCTTCACGCATTTCTCCGTCTGCTCGCAGTGCTCCCGGACCGTGGTTAAAGGATCCTGCAGACACGGGACTGCCGTGAGAACAAGGAGACCTCGAAATGCCGTTTTCCCTCGAGCCCCACTGCTTTGAGAGGGAGCCATACATCCACATCGAAGCTCGGATTCAAGGTGCCTCCCCGCTAAGCTTTGGATCGCCAGCGCAGCCCGGCGACGGCGGCCCAAGCCCCTAGGAGTTTGCTTGTCAGTGCTGACAGGCACCGGGCATCTACCCCTGCGAGCAACGAGTCGCTCCCCCACCACCACCGAGGCCTGCCAGCTCCCCGGGCAGGGGCGGCCCGGCCCCACTCCCCGACTTACCACCAGCTCTTCCTCCTCCTCCTCCTCCTCCTCCTTCTAGCGAAAAAATAAAAAGCACAGCCGTTACCGACCGTCCGACCGCCCGCGGCGCCTCGGCGCGGTGCCCGCCAGCCGGGCCCGGCCCCGCTCACCTCGGGCTCCCCGGCGTGAACGACGCTGTCGCGCAGCCCCATCCCTCCGCTCCCGCCGCCCAGAAGGACTTGCCAGGGTCACCCGCCGGAAGTGCCGCTGCCCGCCCCGGAAGCGGAAACGTGCCCGCTGCACGCTGGGACCGCCCCTCAGAGGGTGGTGCTTCAGGCCTGGGCGCGTCCCTTCCACACATGGCAGCCGGCGGCGGCTGAGCCCGTGACCGTCTCAAGATGGCTACCTCTCCGTTCCCTGCCTTCTTTTTCCCCTTCTTCCTGGGGATCGCAACCTCGGAGCCGGCTCGGCCTGGCTGCCGCTGCCGGCCTCTCCGGCCCCGCGTGGGAAAGGGACGCCGCTCGACGCGACCTCCCCAACATGGCCGCCCGCTCCCTCCTCCTCCCAAGATGGCGGCGGCGGCGGCGCACGGGAGGGAGGAGGGGTGTCCCTTCGCAAGATGGCGGCGGCGCGGCGGCGCTGAGCGGGGCGATGGCGGCGGATGGGCCGCGCAGCCTGTTCGCGCTGAGCGCGGCGGCGGTGAGCCGCAGCATGGGGGCTCTGGAGCGGGACGTCTGGGGTAAGGCGCAGGCGGCGCGGGGCGGCGGGGCGCGGGGCCTGGGGCCTGCCCGCACCCTGCCACCGTCTCCCTCTGGCTCTCCGCAGCGCTGCCCGGGCACCTCCTGCGGGGACTCCTGCCGCTTCTCACCGTCTTCCGCCTCGAGCGGGCCGAGGGCGCCGCGCGGAGAGCAGGTGACACCGGCGGGGACGGCGACAAACCCTTGGGGGTACCCCCGGGCGGGAGGGACGAGCCCCCCCAAAACTGATGGGGTGGACAAACCCCCCCCCCCCCCCACGCACTTGGGGGATGCCCCTCCGACCTGGAGAGATGAGCCCCACACCGCAGGGACCCCCAGCTGGAGGGACGAACCCCTCCAGGCTGGGAATGGGAGCCCCGGGCCGGAGGGGTGAACCCCTTTACAGGGTGGGGGACGCCCCCGGAGCACAGTCCCTGCCACCGGGGCTTGGACACCCCCCTGCGTCCAAAACCTTGAGCCCGGTCCCATACCCAGGCAGGGTTCACGCAGCGGTGCGGGCCCTGCTGTAGCTTTGCTCCTTGTGAGGACTGACAAAACCTGCCATTTTTTAACTTGTGTCCCTTAGGAGGCGGTGGTCTTCCCCTCGCCGCAAAGCACCGTCCTTTTGCTGCAGGGGTCTGGGTCTGTGCCCCCCAGCGCTGCCCCTTGTCTGCCCAGTGCCCCTGCGAGCTCCGGGGCAGGACACTCGGACTGGGAGAACGGGTGAAAGCGCCCGGTTGATTATTTTTTTCCCCCAGGCCTCTCGACACAGCCCATCTGGCGCAAGCTCTGGGACGATGTGATGAAAACCAGGCCGCCCAACTCGGAGGTGAGGGGACGCTGCCGGTGGGAGAAGGGGCACGACGCAGGCGCCTCGTTTCTGCGGTCTTCCGCGAGGTTTCGTTTCTAAGCCCGCTGGTGCTGCTGGCCACCTCCGAGCGATTCCTGGCGCTTGTTTATAAGTGTTTGCAGAGCTCCGGACCAAGGCATGACCCTGGTAGTACGATAATTTTGGGAAACAGGGTTCATAAAAGGAACTGTAGTGTACAGCCACGCCCTTCATCTCACAACAGCAAGTTTGCCGAAAGAATAAATCCTGTCTTTAGAGATGCAATTCTGAGGGAAACAGAGGATAAAAACAGTATCTTATGTCATGCTTACACCTACGCTGGCAGAAAAATGTGCTGATGTCTTAGAACGTACTAGAAAAATACTTACAGAAGACAGTGAGTTTGGAAGAATGGTTTTATGTAGGAAAACTGAAGCAGCTCCATTGATTCAGCATCGCAAAAGAATCATTAACAAACAGCTTAATCACAGCCTGTAAGCAGATGCTCGGGAAGAAAATTCCTGATGATGTGGTTTTTAATAGGCAAAAACATGCCTTAGTTTCAGACCACTGAATGCGTTTAAATTAGGCCAGAAGCAGGATGAAGAGAGAGCGATGGGAGTAACTCAGTTTTTCAACAAATACACTGAGGAAGGATGTTGAGAACTAGAAAGGTGGTCTCACTTGTGCTAGCAGCAGGTTTTTTTTGGACACCACATTTACCAGGTTAGCAGATAGCAATAATTTAACTTAAAAAGAACAAGAAAAATGGTGGCTGACTTTTTGTTAATATGGCCCTGTTGTTTAATTGCAGAATATAACCTGTTGGAGGAAGAAGTTCCTTGAAACGTTCTTCTCAAACGTTCTTCACGGTGTCTTGGATGTCTCCTCTGACTGGCGTCTCAACGACCATCACTTTTCACCGCTGCTCCACAGCTCCCCGCACGTTTCCCAGCTTACCCTCTGCAACATGCTGCAGGGTGCGGTGGAGCTCACTGCTGAGCACAACCAGAAAGTGCTTGAAAACCTGGCTGGCTCCCTGCGGATCCTGAAGTTCCAGCACCTCCTCTCCTCCGACCAGTCCATCAGGCGTTCGCTGGTTTTACTTCTTCACCGGCTGATTCACCATGGCTCTGTCAGCCAAGTGTCCATGTATTCCTGGCCTGTTCCTGACACAGTTCTTCTCGTTCTCATTTTGAGCATGAGTGCTGGGTTTTGGCGCTCGGGAAATGCCCTCACGTATCACAGCAGCCCATGTGGCCTTTGCAGAGAGGAGGACAAAGCCCAAAGCCAGGAGTCAGCGCAAGAGCGAGTAGAGAGGGGCCGTTACAATGAGAGGGAGTGGAGCGATGTTGAGAACCAGAAGGGATCCCCCAGGGCCCCGGAGGAGGCTGATGGGGAGGTGAATGGATACGGGGCTGACGCTCGCCTGAACTCTGTCCTCTCCGGACCAAGAAGTTGTCCTCTGCGAAACCAAGCGTGTGAGGAGGCAAGCAGCAAGGTGCCCTGTGACCACACCAGCATTCAGGGAGGATCTTCTCATTGCGTCTCAGACCAGCTGTCCTGTCACCCCGTTCTTCAAAAGACACGCAGACGGCTGAGATCTGCAGTGGGGAAGAAACGTCGCTGCCTCAGACGAAGCAGGGGACCATATGGTGACCCAGAAGACCTGTATGATTTTGTTTTTACTGTTGCTAGAGAGGATAATTCAGGGTTACTCGACAAAAACAGCGCCACAGAGGGAGAAAATGCTGAGAACTGGACTAGTTCCTCCCCAGGATCTCTGTGCACTGGCCATGCTGGCTGTAAGAAAAGAGGAGGATCTGCTGGGATCTTTTCTCTGAAAGCTGCTCGCCGCTTCCGAAGCGTGTCCACGCTGGAATTGTTCTCCATTCCTTTGACTGGGGAGACATGTCGGACTCTGAGTAACCTGCTGAGCTCCTGGGTGTCTTTAGAAAACTTGGTTCTGTCTTACAACGGTTAGTGGTGTGAACAGGTTGCTTCCTTCCAGCCTTGGTCTAATGGTCTGACTTTACCTAAAAGCTCAGGTTTACCCTGATGTTATTTTTACTGGAATGGGCATTGTAAGTATTGGTACCTGATCTTGAGAATGGCATCGGTAGAGATGTTTAATGAGCGTGAGGACTTGTTTGAGGGAGAGAATGGGGGCCCTTCTGCCCCAGAACAGCCCCCAGCCTTGTGCTTTAACGCCATCCAGAGAGGGCGAAGGGAAGAGCCAGATCTCCATCTCCCGTATACAGAGTCTAGCTTAAGAACGTGTGGATAAAGCAGTCTGTGACTTTAGCCTTTGAATTAGGTTGCTTTGCCGTTGGTGCAGCTCCA
Organism: Gymnogyps californianus; assembly: GCF_018139145.2. Classification (NCBI taxonomy): domain Eukaryota; kingdom Metazoa; phylum Chordata; class Aves; order Accipitriformes; family Cathartidae; genus Gymnogyps; species Gymnogyps californianus. The sequence continues at coordinate 26,259,030 of NC_059478.1, read as the reverse complement.
GCTGCCTGTGCGTTGGTGTCTGTACAGGCAGAGCTAACACCTTTCTGTACAAATGCTGTTCCAGGCCTGGGTGCTAACATCTTCTGCATCCTCTCTGGGCTCCGGGCCCTCTCCCGCCACTCGAACTGCCACCTCCGCGTGGTGCGCGTGAGCGACGTCTTCTCCCACATGCCTTGCATGGAGCTTGTTCGCTGCATCCTGAGCGCCTTTCCCCAGCTCCACACGCTCTCAGTCAGCTTCGACCTCAAAAACCAGCTGGAGGGGAACAGGCCAGAGGGGAATCCAAGCTGCAGTGAGGTAGAAATCCCAGGTAGGAATCATCATTCTGAGTGATGACCAGGACGTGGCAGGCAGATAGAGCTGTAAAAGCTTGGCATGCAGATTTGAACTCTACACTGTTACAGTGATGTGTAATTAAGCAATTACAGCCTCACCTTTCTGATGTAGATGGTGTTGCAGTTTGTCATTTCCAGTCTGTGACGTGCTCTGTGGAGCGTGAGTCTTGGACAAAGCATCTTACTGCTGTATGCCAACCTGCTGCAACATCAGCTTTGTACAGGGCCAGTCATAACCTGCTAGCAGTGACTGTCCACGCAGCCCACGGGGAGTGTATCCCACCAGATCTGTAAATTGGTTGGGATCTGCTTTGTCCATCCTATTGACTGTGAGGCTCTAAGCCTTAGACAGACCCTTAAGCAGAGGGAAAGCATCTCTTGATCATCACAATACCACAGGTGATGGCAAAGCACTGCCCAAGCCTCTGGATTACAGTCTGGCAGCTATAGCAGCGTGGTCTCAGGTCACAGGTCTCTCATCACCCTTTTTAGCCCTTGAATGACCAGAAAAGCAGTAAGCAAAGCCTGAGCGAGTATGGAGTGGGGTCAGTGAAGAGCTGTGCTCTGGGAAGACACTGACTGGTTTGTGCATAAAGGGTGACCTTTTCTCAAGCGTTGTTTTGCTGCCAGAACGCAGTAGAAATTGGTGGCCCTGTGGTCTGGCAGGAGTCTTGAAATGAGCCGTAAGTGATTCACACTACCATAGGTCTGAGTTGCTGTAGAGCTCTGTGGGGCAGGGTGCGTCGCATAGCACTTTCTACCAACCTAAATGATAGTTGTGTCAGGCGTACAGGCTTCTTGCTTGCTGTAGGACCTAGCTACGTTGAAAACAGGCACTCCAGACCAAGCTCTTCCATTGTTGTTTGTTTTTCTTCCCTTAGAGAGCTGCCTGGAGCAGCTAGAGATCCGATTCCCCAGGGAACCCCTGCACACCGCGTTCCTGCTGCCAGTGCTCAAGGCGTCAAAGTCCCTCCAGCAGTTGTCCCTTGACAGCGCCACGCTGCCCTGTTCTCAGGAGCTTGGGCTCCTTTTGGAGGCACTCAAAGGTACTCTGCAAACTCGTAGGTGGCATCACTGTGACACACAGAGTAGCTTCCTTGCTGTGATCTTCCATCCTTTAGCATGAAGCCAACTTAGGTGGGTCCATTTCTTCAGTGTGGACATCCTTGAAGTCTCCTGAGAAAAGGAAATGGCTGTCAGCCATCCCCCTTTCTGTGCTGAGCATGTGAATGATCCTGCACAGCAGGATGGTTCCTTTTTAATTACCCACAATCCAGCACAAATTATCCACAGTCCCACTCCGTTTCTGGGCATTAGCTGGTAGTTGGGTCAGGGTCTTTTTATCCCAAGGACGTACAGTACTTTACCTGAGAACTTGTTTTGCTTTTAGAGTGTAATCCAAATTTGAAGAAACTGAGCTTTCATGATGTGAACCTCGCTGAGCACCAGAAAGAAGTTCTGCTTTTGCTTCAGGATCCCGTCCTGCAAGGTACAGCAAACTCCTGGGTGCTGTTGCTTGGAAAGGTGCTGCAGGTGGCTGCTTTTGGCTGGCTGACGTTTAAGAGGTGATCTTCGGATGTGTAAGGCTTAGCCAAATGTCACTGTCCCCGAAGCAGATCCGTAGCTGTTGGCAGAGTGGGAATGCGCCTGGTTCTTTGTGCCAGCAGGGCAGAGAGAGCAGCAGCTGCAAAGCTGGCGTATGCTGCAGAGAAGAGTCCATAGTCTTGGCTATAAAACAAAGATTTTTAACCTGCAGAGCATATCACCTTTTAACTGGGTCAGCTGGCAAAGCCACTTCCCCGGGTGCAATCTCTGCTCTCTTCCAGTGACAGAGTGGTGATGCTGTTGTGTGCAATCCACTGCTGGGGAGGCTTTGTTCTTGCATGTGGATTAGGGGCTGGAGCTGTCTGCAGGATGTAATTATGGAATAATGAAGCGTGCAGGGAGTACTAACATGTACTGTCAATCCATTTCTTCTGTAGAAATCACGTTTTCCTTCTGTCGGCTGTTCGAAAGCTCTACTACTGAGTTTTTGTCGGATATAATCAATACAGTGAAAAGAAATTCATCTTTGAAGAGCCTCAAACTGCCTGGGAATCGCCTTGGTGCGTACAGTCAGTGTTGCTGTGGGGCCCTGACCTTAGACCAGCTGTCTTGGAGATAACTTCAGGGTTGGAGTTAGGACCGTTGCTAGCTGGTGACCTCCGTGCTGAACTTAACACATGCATGAACAGAGTGGATTTAGCTCACAAAATAAGGAGCACCGAGTTCATTTTTTAAAGGCAGAATTTCAGTTGCGTTCAGCAACGTACCAAGAGCCCAGGTGCTGCACGGGCATTACAGTTGCTTTTCTCTGCAGCAAAAGCAAGTATCAGCGGGACTCCAGATCTGACTGAACACTGATCTGGTTCAGACTCTTTACGAGGAACAGATCCAGCAGCAGATGCACTGCCTCTCATCCAGAGGCACAGATTTTGCCCAAGTTTGGCGATTTTATGCCTTAAAAGCTGTTGGCAGCCACTGGAGGGATGGGGATAAGTAAAGGAAGGGTTTGTGTCAAAGCAGTGGAACTGAATTTACAGAAATGATAGGCTTTTTGGATCACAGGCCAAGTAGAAATGTCTGAGAAATGAATTTCAGGTAAATCCAGAATACTGTTTTCTGTTCTTTTAATGAAATGGGAAAGCTTGGGATCACCTGAAATACACCTAATGTCTGAGGTTTGAGTTTAACCCTGTGCTATTGGCCATTTTTAAAACAAAGCTGCATATTGACTTCTCGAACAAAATGAGGATTTTTCTAGTGAAACAAACTGCCCTATCAGCAGATGTTTCCATTGCCTTGGAACACTGCTCAGTGGGGTGAACTCAGTTTAGGCCACTGAGAGGGACAAACTGAGGGTGCAGAGATGAGCCCTTTGTGCTGCATGCACAGGCTTACGGCCTCCTTTCTGCACTATTATCCCAGCCCCGTGCCCATTTAAATATTTCAGACAGTTCCCAGTTTGCATCTAACACCTGCATTTCTCCCCTCTTAGGGAATCACAGGCTGGTTGCCCTTGCAGACATTTTCTCTGAAGATTCCTCCTCTTCTCTTTGCCAGCTGGATGTCAGGTATTCTGCTGCTCTAAACACACAGAGTTTCTTGTTTCGGGAGGGCCAGAGCTGAACTGGGCTCAGACAGCGGGAGAAGCCTGAGCATGGTTTTGTTCCTTCCTCAAGGGAACATACACCCAAGAAAAGCTTAGAGAAATGCTGTAATGGGCACATGCTCCAGCATCTGAGGTATCTCGCTGTCCCTTTTATAAATGAGTCAAGCTCCATCTTAAAAGCAGCTTTGGTTTGCTGCTCCCTTGGGAGGCTGCTGCAAGCCCTTCCTGTGCTGTAGGTTAGAACTAACATCCCTATGTACATTTATTCTTAGGCATCAGCGTGAGTAGCTCTGTTCCCACTGCCCTGGAATAGGGAGAGAATGCTGTCTCATTGCCCCTGTCAGATCCTGTGAATGCCTGTGCGTTCCTTTCATCATCTTTGGTCTTCAGCCTGAACTGCTGCTCTCTTCTTGAGCCTGAATGGCCATAAAGATAGGCAGTAACCTTCATGAAGCACATGGAGGGTGGCATTTCTGCAATACTAACGACTGTTTTGCTTGATTTCCCCACCCCTCTTTTCCCCCTTTCTTTAATAGCTCCGGATTTTCTCAGAAGGAAGAGATAAATGATCACTTACTGCTGAGGCTTGCACTGGGACCTGTAGGTTGGGCCAGGCCCCTTGGTCCAGGCAGTTGACAGCTGCTATGAGACTGAAGTGCTCCTGGCACTGCTTAGCCAGCAGCTTGGATCCAGCAACATCATAAGGCCACAGCTAGGTCTACTTAAGTCAGTAGTAAGGAGGCCAGGATAATGAGTCTAACTTGTTAGTGGTTACCACCTTAGTTTTAAAACACTTCTAGTCCTTTGTATTATTGTGCTTCAGTTTTGTTTTTCATTAAAACTGAAGGACCACTCACACTTTGTATTGCTGAAGAAAGTTGTACTTTGCATTGAAACATCCTCAAGTACCTGCACTGGCAGTTACTAGAAGGAACAGTAATTTAAACTGCTCAAATTATAGCCTAGACTGTTAATGAGTTCTTTTTTGTCCTTCTTTCCCTGGAAAGCTCAAATTGCATCAAACCTGATGGGCTCCTGGAGTTCACAAAGAAGCTGGAAGGCCACATCCAGCAGAGAGGGGGACAGATTCAATTCACGCACCTCCGCCTCTTCCAAAATTGGCTGGACCAGGATGCTGAAACAGCTCAAGAAGCGCTTCGGCGTCTCAAAGCTGTGTGCAGTGTGGTCAATGACTCGTGGGACTCCTCCCAGGCCTTTGCTGACTACATCAGTGTCATGTGATGGATGCAGGAGCAGGAGAAAACAGATCAGCTTGAACTAAGCAGTTCAGTCCCTGGCCAATAAGATTTATTTCATAGCACAGGTGGGGTTTTCTTCCCCTGGGTCAAGCAGTATACAGTTGTTCTTGTTGCTTTTCTATTCATTTGAAGAACAGGTACCACACTGAAGTGACACACAAGACCGTGTGGGTCAACAGCTGTATTTCCAGGTGATCTAACTCTACCATCTTCTTAGTTTGAGTATTTTAAGTGGGACAGATAGCACATGAGCTTCTGTGACTTCCTGCAGATCTCTGGACAAGCAGTTATTTATTCCACTGGGTGTTGTTACAAATTTCATGTTGTTTCAGCCAGTGTCTCATCAATAACTATCTATCTATCTATCTCCATCGTTGGAGGGACTCAAAAGCTATCTGGTTGTGGTCCTTGACAACCAGCTGTAGGTGACCTTGCTTTTGAGCAGGGGTGTTGGACAATATGACCTTGAGGTCCCTTCCGACTTCAACCATTCTGTCATCTGTGACGTAAGAACTCCTGCCTCCACTAAAGGGAGTAGAAAACAAGCTAAAAAAGCCCCCAGCCTTGACCTTTTACATTTGGAAAATTTTACTTTATAAAAAAAAAAATTCTTTATGTATCAAGTAGCCTGCTGTTTATTTGCAATCATATTGCCCCTCTCCAATGTCTGCAGTCACTTTACAGAGGTTTTAAATAGTTTGTTCTTTTGTAACATTTTTATAATAAAAATATAATTAAGACCCATAATGTACCAAAGTGTGAATTTTATTACTGGCTTGTAATGTGATCTAATTAAAACACTCTGCTAGATCTGGGGATCCTGCCCATAACAAAGCAAGTGGTTTTAGAAATGGAGTTACCTTAATAGAGCCTGATTTCCTACTGCCTGCGTGATCTTTCAGGCCAGATGTTCAACATACAAGCTGAAATTTTTTTCACTTGTACAAATCCTCTTGTTCCTGAGTAATCAGCAAGGTTCACATTTCACAACAGAAATGGATCCTGCAAGTTTCTGATCTGCAGCTGTTAGCCATAGCTGTCAAGGAAAAAAACCATGACTCTGCACATCAAGTGCTATAAAACTGCAGGCTTAACTTCAACCTGAAGACAAAACTTGGCTCAGTAGAAGGCACAGACACCAACAGCATGAGAACCAGTGCTGAATCTGATCAAGCACACAAGGTCCAGTTATTCCCAGTTCCCAAAGGGCTGTTTTTCAGGCACACAATACAACAGCAGAGAAAAAGCCATGGACTCCTACTGTTGCAGTAGGCTGACCAACGCCAAGGGCCTTCCAGCCTCTCAGAAACCATGCTGTTCTGCTATTCCACAGCCACACAACAATCCAGCATGTACTGCTACCCACTGCCCCTTTCCTTGAAAGGGATTAAAGTGGGGTGGACTGCCACAGCAGCCTGCCCTTGCCCCCACAGGGGACAGTAACCTGTTAGGGAATCCCTCGCTGCTCCTCATGGGAGTGATGATGAAAGGTGAAGGTGACTGCGGCATCCCATGCAGCCTTCAGCACGGAGTCCTGCAGCCCCCGCTTATCGGCACAGTGGTTCCACTGGGAGAGGTCAGAGGTACAGTCGGACCCTTCGGGTGGGGGCCGTACCTGGTGGCCGTTCACACAGCGACGACACTTGATCCTGGAACAGAGCCCGTGCAAGGTCAGTGCAAGGTTCCTCCACTTCTTTAGCATATGGGTTGTTTAAAAAAGCAGCCCAGTAACATTTGGATTAGCACCCCTTCACCTGCAACACTGGCAACTGGATCTTTCAGACAGGATTGATTACTACCATGTTTCATTTAAATGCACAACCACTTTCTGGCACGTGCGACAGATAAGGAATAACTCTCACATTTTGGAAACCCTGGAATTCTGTTTCTAATGGCACTCCCCCTCCATGTTTAGCCATGTGGGAATGGTCCAGCAGGACCCAGAGGAAGTTCAGGAGGAGTTTCCCCTGAAAGGTGAGGGATGTTGCTTAGAGCAGATCTCAAGTGAACACCCCTACTGCTAACACATTCTTAGCACCGCATCAGGCTTCCCCAGTTCAAGAGAGCACACCATGCTCCAAACCGCTCCATCCTGGCTCCTGCCACAGCCACCGGGTTGTGCTCAGGCTGTTTTGGAGACGCCCTACTGAGCTGCCACATAAGGAGACAAAGAGCAGCAGCAGCCCTGCCAGCAAAGCTTGTTGCCATGCAGACAAGATATCGACACAGAGCTAAGCGTTGAGTCAGCTTAAAATTAATCCTCTTCTCTTCTTGCCTGAACTAAGAGTCTTAACTTTCACAGTGAAGCATTTTCCTGCACTCCTTGTCCTCTTTCTGGTGGCTACAATACCACAGGTCTCGGGGGTAGGGGAGAAGGGCAGACAATGGAGAAGAGGATTCTTTTAGTCCCCAGAACAGCACTTGGGTTGGCCTCATGAATTCTTAGCAGATGGAGTAGCCCAGGCAGTGGAAGCAGCTCAGCATTCGGAGATTACAGACCACCAGGAGGAGAGCGGCAAGAAGGACCAAGTTGGGCTCCACCAATTTGAACAGCCCTGATCAATTTCTCTCTTTTCATTAGCTGCAGTATGTCACAGCCTCCAAATACAGGCAGCAACAAGACAGGTTGCTCACTTGTCCAGCCAGCACAACAAAAAGACAACAAAAAGGGAGGACAGCAAGGCAGTGCTCATCTCCAGGTGGTTAACAGCTTCAGAAGCAGAGACACTTGAGGCCCTCTCTCTCTGAGCTTCCTCCTGCTGCCTGAGGAACCCCTGAATCAGTAGACCAAACTGTGGAGGGTTTTTTTGCTGACCCCATCCATTAGTCATTCAGTATACTCACTTGTCATGGGTGTCACTGGTGGTGGTCTCATTCAATGTGAAGAGCTCCTTCAGCTCCCCAAGCGAGAAGTGCCTTTCTACATCCTGCTCTTCATCCACCACGCAGCTGCTGAGGGCCTTCTTGTGGGTCTGGCGTTGGAATATCTTCTCCTCTATGGTCCCCGTCTACAGAAGAGAGAGTCAGAGATGAAACACAGTTGGCACACTAGTGTTAAAGGAGCACTGCATTGGGAAAGTGGCACAGATCAAACGGCAGTAAGCTGTCAGGACCATTTAGTGCCTTGCCAGACCAGTACAGATGACAGGCAAGTTTTACTAGCTACACTCCAATGATGTCCTATTTGGTTGCTGATCTAACCCAACTCTGCTTCTCTTGTCTTTCACCATGGCTACAGGAGTGGATCCAACTGAGATACGGATGAGGAAGAGGTGGAGCTGCCACTTGTGGCTGGAGCTCACACACCGCACCAGATTGTGCTGACAGGAAGGAAGGGAAGGGAGCTGAGCAGCTACAGCCACTCCCTGACAAAAAAAACCCAAACACAACCTCCCCCAAAAAACAGCAACAAGGGCTGGCCCTGGGTGACACAAGCATCAGTATTTGCTGGTTCACACACACACAGATCAATCACACCCACGGTCTGGAGGGAGATGACTAGTTCTAGAACAGATGTGCAGAAAGCGCAGTATGCTACATTTTCAAGGCAAAAATCTAAGAGCAAAATGTCTGTTTTGCAAATAAATGTAATACAAAGGAGGGGGGTGATTAGTCATGATTTGCAGACCAGTTTCCTAGTTCTAAAAGCAAAGGAGCTCCCTGCTTGCAGGTGCAGCCAGGTCAGAAAAAAAAAATGGAACACCATAAGGAAGAGATGGGCAAAGAACATCTGTTTTGTCAAAGTAAAATAATAATTTATCAAGGAACATAAGCTTACAAAAAAAAAAAAAAAAACCCAACAAAAAACCCAAACCAAAACAAAAAACCCCACAGTCTGAACTAATGAGAGGTGAAGGTGAACAAGGGCAGAGAGGGGACATTTCTGAGCAGTCATCACTACTGGACAAAGTGTTAGAGTAGCCTGAAAAGACTAGTCTCCTTCTTGCTTTTCCTTTACAGAGCCCCTACTCCACCTGCTAACTGGCAGCCCCATTCCAAAAGCTGCTGTAATTCTGGGAACGTACTTGCTGTTTATTAAGTACACGTACACCCAACCAAAACAGACTGCAGCCAGACTGAAAAACAGCAACTTCAGCATCAGACACCCCACGAAATTAAAGAAGTCTGATGCCTAAATGACTTCAAAGGAGCATCTTATCTGGAAAGCCACAGTTGTTTCTATTTCTCAGAAGTCAGTCACCATTAGAAACAAAGGCCTGCAGCAACGACCCTCCAGCTTGAACCTTCATGGTTTTCCATGGCAACACATCTAAGGGTGGGAAGCAATTAAGTTCCAATCAATTCTGGTCACTGACACAAAAGAGTTCTTCCCCTTCTGGTCCCAATCACAGCAGCCGCAGTCTGGGCTGCCACCAAGAACTCCATGTTGAGGAGGTGAGAGGAGTAAGACTCACTGAAAGCAGTCGATAGATGTAGCATGTCTTCTTCTGGCCATCCCGCCACACGCGAGCCATGGCCTGCTCATCATTAGCTGGATTCCAGTCTGGGTCGAACATAACCAGTCTGTTAGCCCCGATCAAATTCAAACCGCAGCCACCTGCTTTGCTGCTTAACATGAAGATAAACTCAGGGCTCTGTGGAAAAAAGCAGGCTTGGATTAAACTACAGAGGCAGCCATACTTTTACTCACAGCATTCAGAACTGGCAGGAGAGCTGCTCGCATCTGGCAGGTTCTACTTACCGAGGGGCTGTTGAATCGCTCCACAATCTTCGCTCTCTTTTTAATGGACATGGTGCCATCCAGCCGGACATATAAATACCTAGAATATACAGCATTTACTACAATCAGACTGCTGAGACCTTTAGAGCATCCTACTCGGAAGAGAAAAATCTTTCACAAACAGCCTTGTAACAAGGGCCTGGGCTTTAGGAGCTTTTGCAGAGGGCCAGCGCTTTTCTGCTGAGTGACCCCAGTAGCCAAAGCACAAGCCATGTTAGTTCCAATTCAGGAACATCTGAGGTAAAAGACAGATCACAAGTTCCTGCTGGTAGAAACTTTAAAAATAGCCAGTTTCTTTTACAGTGTAGGCTGCAAGTACAGTCTTGCAGGATTAAACAAATGAAGCCCAAAGACAAACCTTCTGCTCCTGCAGAGCTTTTCAAATAGGTCCAGTGTTTGAGTGTAGTTAGACACTAGAACAACCTTGTCGTTACTGGTGCTTTTTGTAACAGCAAGGATGTAGTCCAAAACCATCATCTTTCCTGGATAAAAAGGAAAGAAAGAAGAAAGCTAGAGCAGAAGTTCCCCAATTCCAGACCTTGGGGGGGCACTTGATAAGATGCTAGACATAATCACATGGTTGCCTGTGTTAGACAGTGTGTTAGGCAGCACATTTGTACTGTTGAGTTCCACAGTACCTGAAAGCTGGGGCTCCACAGATTTGGTGCTGTAGCCAGCAGGGAACAAGTCCAGGGCTCCCATAAAACCTTCTTCCTCTTCCACACACTTATCATGGATAAGAGCAGGGTCTGGAGAACAGAGCTCAGAGACTGTGGAACGCACAAGGGAGACCCAAAAAAACCCCACCAACAGTGCAAAAACCAAACCCATTGCATGAGTGGAACAACTCACGATTGCAGAGCTTCTTCAAGGAAGTGATGGAAGAGAGAGATGACACACTGATTTTGCCCTCCTTCAGCTCCTCCACTGGCTTGGCTTGCTTCAGGAAGTTCTTGTACAGCTCAGCCTGCAGAGGTGTCAGTCTGAAACAGAACAAGAGCTCTGCAGTCTCAGCCCAAACCAACCCCATCCTTCCCCCTCCATCTACGCAGCAGGTTTCTTTTAGCCCAATTTATTTTAGCTACAGCACGGACAGCCTAGAACTGCCTCCAAGGCTGATGGCAGAGCATTGATATCTCAGCCCAGAGCTGGAAGAGAAGCTTGCACATACTCTGCACAGCCCAGGGCTCTGCTGTACACAGCTGCCCAGAGCACACCAGCTGGCTGGCAGAACCACCAGTTGTGGGTTGTCCATCCCTCCTTCAGGAGGAAAAGCAACATATTGCCAATGGCTACCATCTCACTCCTAGAAGGAAGCAGTCACCAGAGGCATTGAAGGGCTTTTTGCAACTTTTTAGTCCTTCCTGTTGTTCCTCCCGTTTCCCAGGCAGACTACATGCTTTCTGGTACCTGCAGCAGACCACCTGCTCGATCTTCACCGGCAGGTATTTGGACAGGATGTCTGAAGTTCTTCGGATTAAACACCTGCAGGGAGGGAAATTAAGATCAGATGCTTGGATGACATCAAAACCCTGTTTTATCACTACTGTTCCTCACGAGCTCAACACAAAGTCTCTTTGATATCTTATCTCCAAAAGTCTGTGACAGACCAACACATGGTAAAGGTCAGACACCCACCATCCACACTAAGCCATGCTAAGAGGCTCCATCAGCCCATGCTACAGAGCCCAATATAACCCACTGTCTTTGTGAGGCTTCCAAATTTGGTTCATAAGATTTGGAAGGATCAGGCATGATCCCACCTAACAGAGCCCAGTCCCTTACAAGAGAAACTCAGCTCTTCCTCAGGCTACCAACGGCATTCTCAACATGAGCTACTACAGGCCAGCGGCATGAACAGCACACAAGGACAGGATTTAACCACCACACACTATGAACATAACCCAAAGTACAAGCAGGCAGCTCCCCACATAACAACTTAGTAGCCATCTTCAGCCAAGATGGGTTCATTGTCTGGCCCAAGATTTCAGCAAAGGGCATATCCTTTGGGGCTCTAGAAATACCTCATGGAGTGGTTCTACCACACTTTAGAAAAGATGAGATGGACTAGAAAAAGCACTGAACTGAGCAACCAGAATAAGAAAGAGGTGCAGAAACCCAGTTCTGCCAGGAAACATCGAAAATATGATGTTATGAAACCTACAGAAGAAAGACAGCAGGGATATATGACAGCCCCAAAATCCATCAAAGGCTGTTAAAGAAAGGAATAATCTGGTGTCCAAACCCATAAGCAGTAGGATGAAAAGTAACAGGCTTAAACTGTGGTAAGGAAGATTTATGTTACACATTAAGAGCATTTTCTAACTGCAAAGACAGCAATGCCCTGGAAAAGGTGTCCTGGGGAATTTGTAAGGTCTTCAGTGCTGGGTGGGTGTTAAGTAAGGGATGGTTTAGGTTTAACACCTTCTACCCTGGGACAGCAAGATGGATTAGATGCCTTCTCCAGGGCCCTTCCAGCCTTATGCCTATGATTCTACATATCTTTGCATCACTGTCTCATTTGTAATTCCGACCAAATTCAACCAATTCATCTGTTACTACTTATGTGCTTCATCTTCCCTATTTGTGTATCATGACTGTTGCACAATAAAGGAAAGGACACAGACCTCAACACAGCCAGGCACAAGCATTCCTGAACACACTTTTACACCCCTTTTCCATCAACTATAAAAAGAAATAAATGCACCTCAGGAAGGAATAAGCTCTTCTCCTCTCAACCTTTCCTTTCTCTCAGGCTTCTGCAAGCTGACCTGAGTCAAGGTCAGGGCTGTCTCTATAGAGAGGCTGTACTCAGTGTGAAATTCAATTTACCACAACTATGAACTGCAGGATTGTATTTGTGATGGTTGCAGAAGCTCAGATTAAAAAAAAGAAAAAGAAATGAAGACACCAGCAATGCTGAGAATTCAAAAGAGTCTAGTAAGTGTTCTTAGAGAGAGACAAGCGATTGCCAGCAGATGTGGATAATTGGTTGTATTCATAAATAGAAAAGAAGCCAGGTTTAAACAAATACCAAAAATCAACCAAAGAGAAATAAGACAGTATTCTATATCACAGAGGTCCTTCTTGGGGATCAAAAGTCACATCTCTGACACCAGTAGTCTAATCCCATTAGCCCTACAGACCCAATACAGCTATGAAACTGTGAGCTGGACTCTTTTGTGACTTGGGCAATCAACAGCAGAACTGAGCGACATTCCTTGTACTCTTTCTGCCTGCCACTCAATGTCTGGGCTGGACGGATCTCAAGTCTGACCCAGACTACACTGTAGTTACGTTAACACAAATAAAAGGATGCTGCCTGACTATTCAGATCCCAGAAGAAAACAGAAACATAAGAGTCAAATCATGATTCAGTATCTGAGTACATTTGCTTGGGGGTGACTGCAGCTAACTGTGCCATGTCAATGTGCTATTTTTCAGACTAAGGCTACATGCTATCTAGAGTTCTTAGGCAATAAATACTTGCACAATCACTTGCTGAATAGACATAACTGGCAAGAGAATTCATTACAGCTACAACTGTAATTTGGAAAGATACCAGTGTTCACTAAGGGTTTATGCAAAAGCTCTGCAAAGAGAAGAGGGATGAAGTTCACCTGTTCACAATGCTGATCAGCTCTTTAAGCCTCTCTTCTCCTTTGTGTCGCTCAGCTTCACTTGCATCCGCATCTCTGCCTTTCAAGATGGGAATTTCAAAATGTCTTTTAAATTCCTGTGCAGTCCCTGTACAAAACAGAAGAGAAAAGGTGACAACTACTACCAAATAACCTTTGATCAGTACCCCACAGCCTCAGTTATCATGCCACAAGCATGGGGCCCAGCAGATAAAACAAACTCTTACCCCATCTTGCCCCACTATTATTTGTTTTCCTTTCTAGCCAGGACAGATTCAAACAAGGCAGGCAAATCTGTACAACAGACAATCGTTTTGTACTCCAACAACAATGCACTGCCAAAGGTCATACAATTTTAGTTAAACCTGAGCCCAGTCAGGCATGTACTGTTTTTGCTTACATTCCAGCTACGCTTTTACTCCCAGATTTTGTCCTTGCAAACAACAGCACAGGCATTACGTATGCCTGTTCCAAAATGATCTGTAATCAGTTGCTTATTACTGGTCACAGGCTGAAAGAGGGAAAAAAAAAAAAAGACTACTGCATGCATGCAGCTTTGCTGGCAGTAGTTACAGTATTAACCTCATCTCAGAGAGAATGAACTGGAAGTACAGGGAGACTAGTCTTGCTCAAAGTACAGGTCAAGGGGGGCAGGGGAAATCACATCAGCTCCCTGTAATAACTACCCAAATTGAAGTACCTGGAAAAAGCAGATGTAGAACGTCTACCACCCCATCCCATCCTTGCCTTGAGAAATCCTGGGGGCAGAACAGCTGAACAGAAAAAGATATGGCCCAAATGCTGCTTGTAAGACTCAGAATCTGATGAATGGTGATTAACTAGAGTTGTGCATGCACTAGAATTAATGAGAAGCCTCTTGAACTGGACACCAAACAGAGACAAACATGGGTGACGAGTTACAGCAACAAGGAAATGATCTACAGATTGGTTTATTTTCATGCCTTGACAGAAAAAATGACCTGTCTTGACAAAGCCAAACTGCTCCACACTGGAAAGCAGTAGACCTGCTCCTAACCCAGTGATGCAGGAGAGGATGCAAAGACTACTTTGCTTTTAAAATGAAAACAGAGCTTGCAGACATAAGCAGAGCATAGCAGTCAGAGACAGAATATTTCAGTCTGCTACCAGCAATTGTAGAAGGTGTTTGATCCTGAAAACTCACACTAATCAGTATCTCTCCTCCAGACTCTTTTCTTTCTATCTCAGATGAAGTTAACCCCATATTCTTATAAATGACTTAAAAAGCAAGAGCAGTCTTAACTCCAGATGCTAGACATCACCCTCAGCTTCCTCTCAGATTATCTGAAAGTGGGATGGCAAACTGCCAGAAACTCGGGCTTTGTTGCCTGACTCTGCCACAAGGTACACCATTCCGCCCTGCACCAGTCACTTCAACCTCCTGTGCCAGACGGATACAAGAGAGAGCATGGAAAAGCTGTCTCCCAGGCTGCCTCTGTACTCAATGCAGAGAGCATGTCATGTCAAACCCTCCTCTCCACTGAGCCTCTCCTACAAAGACATCATTCCTGGCTTAGATTTCTGAATGTGCTAAAGCCTGGGAGTGTTGTGGGAAGTACCATTACAAGCTGGCTCTTCCTGCCCAGTAACTCCTGCAGTATCTCCAAGGGCTTATTGTCAGAGAAACTCTTAGCCTACATGGACATTTTGGCTGACCAGTATAGCTACATAAGATCAGCCATGTAGTACTCAGGGTCATATATTCATTTTACCTTAATTAATTCCACTTCCAAAATACCTGTTAGACTAGTGTAATTTAAATTACAATCTTCTTGAAACGGAGCTCTGATGATATACAGCCTCTAGAACAGGGGACCCTGATCTAGACTTTCTGGATACAAACTGAAGGAGAATAAGTCTCCAACCTGTACATGACCTTTCCTCTCACTAATGTCTAGGTTGCTGCTTTTGCTGGCACCGGTAGCTAGGGGAGGCTTTGCCAGCAACTTCCCCCTCCCTCGTGTGTCTCACACATTCACCTCTTACCTAGGATGCCTGAATTGACGAAGTGCACCAGGCTGAAATATTCAAGCAGGTCGTTCTGAATGGGGGTGCCTGAGATAAGGACTCGTCGAGGTGTATTTAAGCTGTTGAGAGCCTGGTATGTTTGGTTTTCAGAGTTCTTCAGTCTATGGCCCTTTGAAAAAAGAAAAAAAGGAACAAAGCTGATAAATCCAGTGGCCCTGATAGGAAGCAGTGTGGAGATCCTCATCAACACTGATATGCTCTATCTCCCACAAGGCATCTCACCACTCTTCCCATTCCTGGTAGTGTCATATGTGTATTCAACCGTTGCGACAGACTTCTTTCGAAGGCAAGAATGTGGTGGGAAATCTGAAGCCATTACATGAGGAAACATGACATTACAAGCTTCCCAGATCAGGAACATCTGAGTCACACCCAGGCAAGAGGGCCTACCATGAAAATAACAACCACCACATGGTCTAACTATAAGAACTGTTTCCTGTTCAAAGACAGGGACGTTTTCAGCTACCCACACTAGGCACTGAACTCTGGACTAGTAACATTGCATCACCCAAGGTCAAGATCACAAGCCATTCAGACCACCTATATCCAGAATGCCAGGCCTTTGCACACTAATAAAAAGAGGTTCTGCACCTCTTACAGTGGTAATCTGAATACAGGCCCCATTTCCCATGCCTGGGAAAAACAACTTTATTAGCATCTGAGTGCTATGCTGTAGGACAAAGCATAAGCGATGAGGTGCTTTTTCCAAGTGCCACACCACTGCAGAGCTCAGTATTTATTGGGAACACATGGAAGACAAGGCCAAGGACCTGCATTCCCAGCATCCCTAGCTGTTGGCCCCATCCCAGGGGCCCTGAGAGGTGTGGGCAGTCCCAGACTCAGTAGATAAAAGGTGGATGGGAGTTACACTTGTGAGGATGCTCGCTTTTTTTAAGCTCCTCTCAGCACTGTTCTAGCAAATACAAAACCAAACCACTGGGTGGCACTGCTATTTAACAAATCCCCTCTAACTGGCAGCAGAGGACACCTTAACAGTGGCTGAGGCCCGCAGCTTGCTCATTTCAAGGAGGCAGAGGGCATTTGTTTTATTTTGTCCTTCAGAGCATCTCTGGCTCTCATTACCTATAACCAAAGTGGGGAACGATAAATGAAAAAACGACCCCATTTCAGCCATGTGAAAGCAGAGCTTGACAACACAGGCTTGGCAAAGCTAGATCCAGCAGTCAGCAAGCAGAGAGTCAAGCCAGGTCTGTCTCCTCTTGAACAAGCAGCACATGAGGTAACTCCTCACCCAGCTCTCCTCCCTCTGCCCCAAGGAGGAGACTACAGAGAGGGGAAGAGGGTCCTGCCATGGGAGTGCCCTTCAAAATCCCCCTCAAGCACAGAATAAGAGGGCCAGATAAAGTGGCTGACAGCAGCCAACACTACACACAAGAGCATGCTGAATCATAGAATCATTTAGATTGGGAGAGACCTCAGGAGTCTGTAGTCCAATCTCTTGCTCAAAACAGAGCCAAGTTAAAAATTACTGGGCAGAACATGAGGCCAGGCCAAACAGAAAGTAATTCTCACTTTAGCAGAGACAGACACAAACAAATGAAAACCAGATCAGTGAGCCAGGGCACTACCATCCCAACAGAGTAAGGTCTCTTTCAGAGTTACAGACAGGCAGTGGACCTCCTTCCTGCTACATATTTCACACTCAGAGGGCCCTAGTAGGTGCCTCCACCCTGCCAGGGACCTACAAAGTGGCCACACCTGGATTTTCTTCATATCTCAGCTCCTGAAAACACCTTCTCTTTTTCAGGCTCACCCAGTATGGATAAGCCGGTTACCTAGAGCCTCTCAAACACCAGAATGGGCGCTGTCCACGGCTAAACCTTGTTTCCCCGCTGCCCTCCCCCCTTTTAAGAAAGTAGTCAGTTTTGCCCAGTTCTCAAGAAAATATCAGGAACAGATTCTCCTTAAAGATTTTAAAGATTCCCCTATACCTCATCACATATGACCAGCCCAACACTGCCCTTCTGTAATGCCTCGGCATGGAGTCGGAAGGTCTCATAGGAGATGATCAGGATGGGTGAAGGCACTCGCAGGCCACGCTGGTTCATAAAGCCAACTGCAGATGGAAAGGGAGAAAAGGAAGAAAGAGGGATGAAGAAAACTAATAGAAAAGGGTTCAAGCTCTGTAGTCAAAACTTTTGCCTTAAAAATCTAGGAAAACCTGTCTGTTTCAATTACTCTGTAGCATCCCTTCCACCCACGTATACCCACGCTCCTTTCCCCACAACTGTCCCCATTTCCATCCTCCTCCCACCTCTGCCCACTCCTTTCCTGGCTTCTGGCTGGAGCAAAGAAGAGGCACTGGGACTGCCCTAACTTAAGCACATGACTGGACTTGGATTATTCCAAAAGATCAACTGTTACCAAACATGCAAGGGCCTGATCTAAACATGTTAGTGGAGAGACTTCCATCAGTCTCCAGAGCTCTAATGACAGCTCAGAGATGTTCACATCAGCTGCTGTAGGCTTCTTCCAATGCAAGATTTTGACCTAAGCCAGCCAACTGCACCGTTTGCAAACATTTCTGTACCTAGTTTACGGTCAATCTCTTCTTTGGAGCCTCCATCAATGGCCAGCGGCTGGATCCTTCCCCCCAGCCATTTCTCTACTTCATTGTACCAGTTTCTCACCAGGCTGGAGGGAGACACCACCATGGCTTTCTCGATTTCAGGCTTGCAGTCCGGGCTTTGCCGGAGAAGCGTCCACATGAGTGTGATGCACTGCAGGGTTTTGCCCAGCCCCATTTCGTCTGCCATGATACAGCCATGACTCCCAGGGATCCGCCGGCTCGTCACACAGTCCCAGAGGAATTTCACTCCCTGCCAAAAAATTCTCTCAGAGCAGGATGGGGACATCAGCAGAATGACAACTTCATTACAGCTTCATTACCACAATGCACAGGACTGACACTACAACAAACAGCAAATCTGTGTAGCACGTCCCTGGGGACATGCAGTGTTCTAATGAGACAGAGGGAAATCACCCAAGATGCAGCTAAAATACAGCCACATCTGGTTTGGAACAACATTACTGGTGCCAACACGTACCTCATAACATGCAGGAAATCTTACTACGTTTTAACTGTGCAATTATAACTAGCTTCCTGACATGAATTCCCAGAAATTTCTACCCTTGGCTGCATTAGATAGGCCCAGGCCATCAGCTAACCTGCATCAATCACTGCAAACAGGTTAATCATCTTAACAACACCCAATTAGGTAGTTTTAAAAATACAGAATCATAGAGAGTGAGCAGAATTGTTTCTGCTGCCTGATTAACTCCCAGAATACCCTCAGCAGCCCTCATCGCTTCTGCCTAGAAGCACAATGACTCACCTGGGGACTCAAGGTCCAAAGCAGATTTAGCTTCAGAGAAGACAGAGGGCTGAGGTTATAGCCTACATCACATGGTGGGAGAAGAGCTCAGCCCTGCATTAGGCTCTGACCCATCGCCAAGACAGGGCAGGGGCGGGGAAGAGACAGACTCTGCAAAATGTTCCTCTGTCATGTGAGGATAGTCAGAGAAAACCGAGGCATTGTCCTGGGAACATACAAGCTCTCTGCATTGTGTCAGAGCAAGGAGCGAGGGACACAACCTAAACACGCCTGGACAGATTCACCCCTCTGTGGTCCACTATTTAGGACTGGAAGATGGAGCACCTTCACTTGCACCTTCAAGTCCTTTTCTTTCTTTCTTAGGCCCTTAACAACAGCTTAATGAAGTTTATTTAAGCCAGTTGAACAACTATGAAATACATTACTGACTAAAAGAGTGCATTTGGCTGCGGATCCAGTTGGGTAACCTCCCAGCAACTGGGCAAAAGACATGACAAAGATGGAGCGAAGCTGTACAACAGTCTGGGAGCATCACCTGAATAAAGCAGCACAGGAATCTTAGCAGGCAAAGACTTATTAGTCAGACTAGAACAGACACTGCTTTATCAGAGGTATCTAGCTGTCAAAAAACACAGTGTGCATAGGACACCAACATAACTATCATTACTTGACAAAAGCACCAGCAGGCAGTATCTTACCCAAAAACAGAGTGCTTCCAGGTATGTAGCTAGAGACGAGCATTACACTGGGTCACAGGTTCAGTACCAACTCTGAGATAAAAGTACAAGCTAGGAGCAGCCTATAGCACTCTCAGAGCCATCTGAAGATGTCCCATGCAGGGACACATGCAGCTTGATCTGCTTAGCCTGCAAGATCAGCAATCACAGCTTCCATCTGTGCTGCCTCTAGGCTTAAATGATAATATACTGCATCTGTGATGAACTTCAAACTGTCCAGATACCTACATTAGATATTTGGAGATTAGTACCCACTGCTTCGATATTGTGATGTTGCACATATGTACAACATAAAATGTTTTTCAGCACTCTCCACTAGCGAATTCCAAGTCTACGTAGGTCATGAACAGCTCACACCTACAAAGGGTAGCCTCCGAATAAAATACAATGAAGTAGGAATCTACTCCACACTGTGTTGGGAACCACGGTACTAGAAAGAAGAGCTTCAGTGTTTCCTGGCTCAGAGACTGCAGATCCAACTAATTTTGCTGACCAGCAAAACACACTGGTAGACAGTCTGCCCTGCCCAACTCAAGACTGGGCTGCAACATAATTTATTGCAACTATATCCCATCACCTTCCACACTGAGTTCCACTCAGCAGAGCTACATCTCCAGACTTCAAGATAAGTAAAGGCCGGACTTTCAGCCCTGACTCTGCAAGATCCCATCTCCCTGCAGAATCTGGTCTTTTCCTAAGGTATCACTGATGACACAAAAGCCAGCCAATGTGCTTTCCTAGACCTGTGCAACCAGTACATAATGGTCACAGAAACTCCCTAGTTTCCACTGTCAGCGGACCCGACCTACAACCCCACAGAGAACACACTTGCGCACTAGGCAGCATCATGTTTAGGCTGGGAGTGCTCTGATCCTGCTAGATCAGAGGCAAGAGAAGAGAAAGTTCTTACCCACAAGAAAGCAGTAAATTTTCACATTTTTAAGGACAAACAGGACTGTTGTAATACTCCCAGCACGTCCTCTTGCTTAACATGGGACAGAATATTTGCAGCATTCAGGCCTCTAAGAGGATGGTTAAAACAAACGTTTCACTTTGCATTTGCAACAGACTAGAGTCTGTTAGACTGTCACAGACTGACAGTCTGTGAGGTCTACGTAGACCTCACAGTTGGTGGCTAACAATTCCAGCAGAGGAACTGCAGCTTTTTGAAATGCACCAGGTCCTCCAGCCATACCCTCAGGTCCTGATGGAAAACTTACTTCTCTCTGATGGGGCCGTAAAACACGGCTGAGGACAGGATCCACCACAACATGGACAGGTGCTTTGTCCCTGCAGGAGGCAGTCAAGGAAGAAGAGAGTGTGATTAATGAACTCAGCACAGCATATGTTTAGTTTTTTTTAAATCTCACTGCTACACTGAGGACTCCCCAGTGGCTTGAGGGAAGCAACTGCCAACAAGAAAGTGAAAAATGGATTAATTCAGTTTTGAGAACAAAGTCACAGGGGTCTGATCTACAATCTAAAACATCAGTGAAACCATGTATTCGGGCTGTGGTTAAAACAAGGGCAGAATGTGGTTCAGAGTCATTATTATTTTCCTTGTTTCAATAACAATATTGTAACTGCATTACTGGAGAGAGCAAACCCCCCCCCCCGAAGATCCAGCTGACAGCCCTTTTAAGTTATAACAGCAGCACAAAAGGAACTACAGAATAAAAACCATTAGGCAGCCTAACATTTGACTGTCAGTCATCTCCCTTTGCTTGTCCTTAGATGCTGATGTTTCCTGCCTAACAACTAAGCCATAAGATTTTCTAAGCAGCTTCTCCACGTGTGCATGCTAATTCCCTGCAACAGGTTTAAATTTCTGATGAGTGGGAGATGAAACAGCCTGTGGAAGAACATGAACAATCCGGCATGGGTACATTCCTTCTTTGATTGTTACCACACCTGAACCAATTCAGAGGCAGAATACTTGGAACCAAACTTGCCTTGATGTTCAGACCCCAGCTCTGACACATTTGGGAAGAAAGCACATAAACCCACACGTACAAGGAGGTCAGAGCTGAAGCATTTGGGCCAGGTGATGACTCACTTGTCTATTTTCAGCTGGTCGTGGGCACTCAGCAGCGGGGGCTCATACAGAACCAGAGCTCCTTCCTCAAAAGGGTCATGGAGCGGACTCCTCAGCCCTGCCCGTTTGATACCCAGCGCACGCAAGCCCAGTGGCCCTGAAAGCAAACAAAGGCACAACTCAAAGAACAACTTCTTCCTAGAAGAAAGCAGAGCCTTGCAGAAGAGTCTAATTACGTTTAGGAACAGTGAATTAATTGGGTGCTGGAGTGGAGATGCAGGCACAACTGGTGCATACAGCAAACCCACACAGGGCAGTTGTTTGGCAGCACTCTGCCAGCACACAGCAGGTAGCTCTGCAGCAGGAAAGAATACAACGAAGGAGCAGAGGCAAAGATGGAGCAATGGCACTGCCCACCACATTGGGTGCACCAAAATGCACATGACTGGGGGCAGCAGATGCCATATATGCTGGCACGCAACAGTATAAGCTGTCTTGCAAGGTGACTGGTGGCTTCATCCCAGACCTGTGTCACTAGCATCCAACCGTAAATGGACACAATGTCTCCCTCAGCTATCTCTGGGCATCGGAGCTACTCCTAGTACCCAAAGGTTGTCGTTCCAGTTTTTTGAAAGACAAGCAGGATTCCAGAATGTACGCCTCAGCAGCTCAATAAGTACATTCCTACTTACATAGTATATACTGGGTCAAATCCTCTTTTTGGATCACCTAACCCAGACTTAGCCAGAGTTGTATCTTTTATGCAAAGTCAGGCAGTAATCTTTAACAGTGATGAAGTTTTACAGTATTATAGTTAGCACCATACTGCCATTACCTACTCTAGGGTATTATTTTTTCTCTGCTGAGCAATAGTAGATGTTTGGCCTTGGAGCCAATTTCTGTGAAAAGCAGAAACCAAGGATGAGTCCCTCTTCCTAGTATTGTATTTTGATGTCACAGTTTTGGAATGGAGATGAACATAAAGAGAACATGCACAGAAATCCCTTTTCCCATCAAAACTCAGGCAACTGTGCTCCCAGGATTGATTTTGCTTGAGAAAGATTCAAGTAGGGTCAATTTGCCCGCTGCTTGCTAAAGCTCCTTGCAAAACAAGAGTGTATCACAAGCTGAGGCAACAGTGTGTGCAGACCAAGAAAAGAGCACATGAAACAGCCTCATCTCCCAATTAAAAGAAGAATACAACAGCCACAGAAAGCAGCTTCCCCAGTTCCAGTTCTGTTACAGCCTCCTGACAAATCTGCTTTTCCACAAGCTAACTTTGTCGGACTCTTTTGGGGCTTGTCATTTCACAGTCAGCATCTGCTTACAGACATATTTTTATAACTAAAGTTTGAGTGAAACTGGTTGATCTGCATTTGAATTTTTCAGGTGAAGGGGAAGAAGGGGACAAGAAAAGATCTCAGAAACAAATGGACCTGATGTTTCACTGATTCAAGCCAGCTGAGGCTTTGAACTTCTTTGCTGCCTCGCTTTGAAGATCACCTTGAGACTCAACACACCAAGCCAAGTAGAAAGAAAACTGGCACATACTATCTTTTTCACCTACAGCCTTCTGTCTGCTAGTATCATTAGGGTATTATTTAGATGGTAAACCTTCATCGCTTGGAATTCATCTTGCTTTTGTATTTGCAATATGGTGTACAATCTTCTGGCACTACATCAAATACATAGCAGTAAGAATACAAAATCCAATTCTGAAATGTAGGATTATCCAAACTAGACATTAGTAAGAAATATGAAGACTTTGCTAATGTGCCAGTATTATTCTTTCAAAATTAAGTCAGGATTTCTGGAACATACGCATCAGTGCAAAAAATAAAATAATCCCCACAGATATATTTGACAGGCCTGAGCATCATCTGTTTTACCCAAGTCAGTCAACACAGACAATCCTTAAACCTCCTCATCTTACCTTTATAATTTGGAATGGGGACTTTGAAGGGTTTGGACAAAATGCTGCGGATAAAAGCCTCCTAGGAATTCAGAAAGAAAACACGCTTAAGAAGTCTGAAATCAGAGATTGCTCAAGAAGGCAAGCCCAGGACATTTTTTGAGAACTCATTTTGCCAAGTGCTAAGAGTCCCTCTATTCAATCTATTCAAGATTCAACTTCAACTATTTTCAAGAATATCCAAAAGGAAGAAAGTAACAAACCAGCACAATTCCCCCCACCAACTCTGCTTTTCAAAACTATTTTCCTTTGGGTTTTCTAATGCATGAAATTGATTTTTCATAACTCCCATCTTCTCAAATCCACTGGCATTATTCACTTCTTTAAATACTATTGCTTCCCCCGCCTTGGTAATTCAGTCAGGCAATTAATTTACTGTGTAGGAGCTGGGTTACCATTGTAGAAACATCCATGCCGGACCAGCGAGCACCCAGCCAGTCTAGCACTGGTCTTCAGCCGTGGAAGCCCAGAGAGAACCACGCAAGCAGACAGCACTTGAGCCATCTGTGTGGAAAGCTACCCACTTCCCTGGGCACTGTCCTTCACCTAGACCCCACAAAACCCTCTTATTCAGGATTTCCATTATAGATAGTACCCCCACCACACCTCCTTCAACATTAAATGGTTGGAGCTAGCAAAAGGTGTCTCCTAAAGACTCTGCGTATGTGTGGCACTTCCATAACACCTCTGATTAAATGGGTCCATGGACCTCAAAGCATTTGGACTCCCTTGATGAATGAGCTCCATATGCAACCCACCTGTTTTGGTGTGCCAGCAGTAACACCCACTTACATGTTGACTGCTATCCAGGCAGTGAGGTCTATTGGTCAACTGAGCCAAGGGTTTCCGGAAAGGCGACCTGTAACATTCTCCACCCTCTGTCTCACTGACAGGCTTCTGTCTCTTACGAGTCTGAAAAACAGAATCACAACAAAACAACTCAGGGGCAGCTGGTGAGACCAGAAGATAGATGCATGGCTGTCACACTCAGTAAGCACCTAACCACAGAGACAATTCACCCAGCCAGCTGAGTATCTTTGAACAGACACAATTATTACTCACTGTCACTGCCAAAGGACAGAGCCAGCAACACCACCAAGGTCACCATGCTCTAAAGTTTAACTCGCATGAGGGCTAAAATGTTCTCCTAATTACAAAAATAGCTGCCACCTTCCTATCTGTAGAAGACCAGGCTGGTCTGTACTAAGATTCGTGCCCCTCCCCGCAAAAAAGCAGAACGAAAAAAAAAAAGGAAGGGTCAATAGCATGGAACAAACTACATGAAAGTCCCCAGAGGCTCCCACAGCATCTGTTGTTACACAGGTGAAAGGCCTCACACTGAAACCTAAATTTCAGACACTTAGCAAGACATGAAGATAAGTAAGTCATTGATCTGTTTCCTGATTTAACACAGTCCTCTTCAGATTGAGGCATGGTTTTAACCACCTGCTGGCATAGAAAAAGAGATTTGACATAGAAAGCACTAGGTGAGACTCTTTGACCTGTATGACATAGAGCATAGCATCATAACATTGTTTTGTCTTAAACATCTACCTATTCCTAGTTACCAGCCCTCTCACAAAACACTTGGAAGCTCTCCTAGGGATAGTTTTTTCCATAACAACAAAGCATCATCTATACACAACGATGTTCTTCTACCAACTACATGCCCAGACGCAAGTTTTCCCCAAACAGATGAAAACGGCATGAACCTGGGGCCTGATCCTCAATCCCCAGAAGATGGGGGCGATAACAACCTCCAGATCAGGCACCAGCGACTGACCTGGGCAGCGGCGGCTCCGCCGCCCCCCCGCACCGCATCCCCCTGCCCATGGCTGCAGAGGCTCCGGGCATCACACGGGGCCGAGCCCGCCTCAACCCCGCCTGGGCGAGGCCGGCCTCGACGCCGAGGGGCGCGGGCGTTCTCCTCCCCGCCCCGAAGCCGCCACGTCCCGGGGCCCCTCGCTCACCGTCGGGGGGTGCCGGTCCTCCTCCTCCTCCTCGTCGCCCGCCTTCCTCTTGGCCAGCTGGCTGGGGGCCAGGCTCCTCCTCTGGAAGAGGGGCACAGCGCACACACTGAGGGGACGGCGGGGCCGAGGGGACCGCGCAGCCCCGCAGGCCGGCCCGGCCCGGCGCCCCCCGCCCGCCCCGCACTCACCATTGCCTCACGGGGAAGGGGAAAGGTGGACCGGTAACGTCCCGCGCGCGGAGCGGTTCGCGCGCGCCGTGCTGGAGGCGGGAAAGGCGCTGGGCGGGCTCCGCCTCGCCCCGCCTCTTCGCCAAGGCAACAGGCATGGCCAAGCGAGCGCCGAGCCGTATCGACCCGCTCGGGGCTCCGCTGAGGGAGGGAGGAGAGGGGGCATGACCGACCGACGGACGGGCGGACAGACAGACAAGCCGGCAGCGGCCCGCTGGTGGGGCGCAGAGCAGCGGGGAGAGGAGGGACGGGGCTTCCACCGGGGTCGCCCGCCCCGGCCTGCTGGAACCTCCCCGCCGGGCCGCGGGTCAGGGGCCTCCCTGCAGCTCCCCGGTACCGGGGCGGGCGGCGGCCCTCAGGCCCTGCTCGCGCGCTCTGGGCACCGTGGCTCAGGCGCTGGCAGGAAGATGGGCGCCGTCTCCACAGAAAGGTGCGAGGACGAGAGCTTGAGCTTTAAAATGAAGCGAATGAAGGTGACCCTTTGCGCCGAGGAAGGAGAGCTGTGGAGAGGGAGGTGCCTTCCCTTTACAATCGTGTTTCAAAGTAGACTGACGCTTTTGCACAATTTTATGTTATTTTACATACTTACCTGTTCAGAGTATGGCTGACCCTAAAGCCCCGATTATGGACCGGTGTCTGTTCGTGCACTCACAGAACAAAAAGACAATCCCTTTGGTACATCCTAAAGGGTATCGGGGGTGGTTCAGGGTGAAAAGCAAACTCAGAGCAGCAACAATTTGAGTGTAGATTTGTTTTCCTTGAAAGAGAAGGGCAGGCTAGTCCTCAGGAAAGAGCGAGGCTGTTCCTGTTCCATGGATCACAGCTGAGATGATAAATGAGGACTGGTGCTCACCAAGCAATTTAAAGAACAGACTTTCTACAAATTGCAAAACCGCAGCGTTTTGGAGACACCCAGCTAAATTCTCCTTCTGGCTACATGGGAAACCCCAAACAACTCCATGAAATAAGCCAAGTCCTTTGATCCATGCAGCTAATTCTTCCATTGGTGGGCAGGGAAGGCACCCTCAAGATGAGGTTCCCACACAGCTTGCGATACCAAGATGCGCCTCTCACAGGCCTCAGAGCACGTCCCCCGGAGCCTGTGGGTTCTCAGAGGCCTCAGCAGCTGACAGCATTAATAGATCTTGGGAAACTCGTCAAATCTCCAGACATCGTCCATGGAGCACCTGGGGACAGGCAGGGAGTAAAATGTGGCCTTCAGTGAAGTCCAGCGCAGCAAACGAGTCAATGTCCAGTGCCCTGCGGCTCTTAAAAGGACTTTGTCTTTCCTTCCTCCTCCAAGGAGGAAAAAGAGAAAGGGAAGGATGGATTTCCCCTTTGTTGGTTTTTTCACTGGTAAACCTGGGAAATAAATTAAATGCAAAAACTTAGTTCAGTCACTTCCAGTTGCACAGCTGACCTTAAACATCAAGAAACACAAGAAGCCCCTTTGGCAGTATCCCCACCTCAAGTTACATACTATTTTTCTATTCAGTTTATTAAACATCTATGTTAATACAGTTATGTACCTTTAAAACATAAAATAGAGTGGATATAAGACAAAGCCAAATTCTTGCATCTGTAGGATGTGAGGTGTAAGTGGGCACAGATTCCCTGCAGCCTTTTACACCTCCTGAATATCTAGTACCTTAACTTTACATTTTTCCCTCTCTTTTTCTTTTATGTCCAAATCCATTCGTCAGTATTTTATTCCTGAAGTGCTTTCAGAGCTCAGTGACGAATGTTAGATGTTGCAATTACTGGCTCACTGGGCAGAGAGTGGTTCTGTAGGAAGGTAATTGGCTATTTTTCCTGGCATGAATAATATTAGTATTAATAGCCTCCCTCACCATGGCTTTGAGAGCAATTCTGCTGTGTGTTTTTTTGCCTGCAATGGGAACAGACACATTTTCTGGCCCAGGCCAGGCTGGGTCAATAATAAGAGGAAGGGGAGGCAAAATGCTCTTTCCTGCTCCATGTAGAGCGACAAGAAAGATCTTAGTCATCTTACACTCAACACAGAACTGCTGAGGACTCCATCCTGCAACAGCTTTTCTCTTCTAACCATTCATGACAAGTCCCAGAGGGAAATTTGGGGTCATGCTAACGCCTGAGTGTGGCCAGCCCGCTCGTAAGCCAACCACGCTGCAAGCCTGGGGCAAGGTGGACATGCATGAGGGACATCCCCTTTCTTCCCAAAGAAACTGGCTAAGAAATACAGCAGAAAGAAATACGTCATTCTTTCTCCAGAGGGGAAGGCCGAAGGGCTTGCCCAAGGCAGCAGGAGCAGCCAGGGACAAGGTCCGCGATGGCCCTTTCCGGAGCTGTGGGTCCCAGCGCAGATGCTGCTCAGCGTTCTCTTTTCCACTCTTCTCTCCAAACTGGCACCTTCAGGCAGAGGTTAAGTCCTCCTCTCTTCCCCCTTTCTAATTACACAATTTACTCCTTTTCTAGCTGTAATCAGCTCCCATTTATACAGCCCTAAGAGATCACAAGGTAATCACCATGGGGAATAATCCTGTGATTTCCCTTGCCATCTCTGCAGGATGCTGAGTCCCTCCAGTACAAGCAAGGAGAGGGGAGGATGCCAAACATCTTCCTCAGGGACTCTACAGGATTAACCCAAAAAAACAGTCCAAAAAAATTTAAAAATCATCCAACAGAGCCTGTCTTCCAGTCACCACCATGGTAGGAACTCACGGCACTCCCTCGGTGTCAACCACCACTACACTGCAGTGGGACCACTATTCCACCCAGACCCTGGTGGACACAGTGGCTCTCCAGTGACCTCCCTGATTTGTGGGATCTCCCTTCTTTTACAGCCCCCACTTTTTTTTTTGAGGCTCCTTCCTTTTGCTGTGGAGCACAGGCCTTCCCCAGTTCCCCACAGAAACTTTTAAGAAATGCATTGCAGGAATTGGGGCCTCGTATCCAACTTTTCACAGGCAGGAATAAGGACAGGTCCTGCCCAAGAGAACTTGTGACCTTTGTAGCAGGCAGAAAACAGCATGAGGGAGAGATAATGTGAGAAAATGTCTTCTGATGAAAGGACACCTCAGACCTCATCTAACAGCTTCAGCCATTCTGCAATGAAAAGCAGAGGTGAAAATCTGTAATCATGATAAGAAGGGCAGAGCTACAGCTTTAACAAAATTCAGCAGTGCCACCTCGATCTTTAGGTGAAGCTCTGAAGGGACCAGGACTGCAGGGTGAAGACCCCCGTGCAACAGCATAGCTTGGCCATATTCAGCTGGGAAAGTAATTAGTTAAATATCCTTCCAGTTAATTCCTTTGCAAACCACGAGAGGGAAACTGAGTATGGTCATACCAAGTTGCTGTCAGCTGGAGTTGTGATCCCGTTTCATCACCACCAGAGACAGCTCAACTGCCCTTCCACCGAAGCCACTTATTGAGAGAGGAAACATTAAGTGCTTTAAAAATATTAACTTCAGGGAGAAAAATCTTTTTCCTTTCTGGAGGTCAGGTGCCATTCAACACGCAGCTGGGCTGCATGCTGGATGGCGGCAGAGGTTCAACAGCAAGGATCGCAGCACTGCCGCTGCTTTTGGCACGTTTGCGTGAATATCACCCGAACGAAAACTGAGTCATGAGCCCAGACTGATGCGAGTCGGGTGGCTGATACGCTTCCCACCCCCAGCCGTCTGGCTGCTGAGCTGCCACAGCGCTCCAGCACTTATGGCTGTGCCCGGTGGCGAAGGGCTGTGGCTGCGGGGCTGACCCACATCCCACCCCGCCATCCCTGCCGTACCCTCCATCGCAGCCGTACAGCACCGGCTTCAGCCTGAACCCCGCTGTGTGATGAGCACACCCAAAGGCACAGCTCTCATGTCCCGCAGCAGGGTGGCACAGCTGGGCGGCTGCTGCCCACTTCGGTCTCGGAGCCCTTCGCCATCACGCACTACATACTAGATTTCACAGTTTCTTTTGATTCATTTATGACTGCAGTCCCTTTGGCCCTGGTGGTACCTAATCCTTATTACTTTTAGAAGAGAAAAAAAAAATCTTTGCTAATCTTGTTTATTTACAAAAATAAGACCCACAAAATCCTATTTCCTTAAAGCAGCAAAGGCAAAAGGAGCAGGGAAAAATCTCCACAGACGCTACTCCAGTGAGCTCTGAGCCCCAGAAATGCTGCACACCCGCTTCCTTCCTCACGGGTTTGGTGCGTCCCTCTCCAAATACCTCCTTGCCCCTGTGCAGGAAATCAAGATGCCCTGCCCTGGAAGGCAGAGACCTCTGCACCACACTGAGCCACACGCCATGGCTTGAAAGCCATGAGGTGGAGAAGGGACCGGTGGCACAGAGGGAGGATGTGGGATGGGCAGGGAAGCAGGAAGAGGGGCGGCCTCCAGGTAATGCAACAACCTCCTCCACAGACAAAGCCCTGGGCTTTCTCCTTCAACATTGTTGCTGCATCCAGCAGTAATCACAGTCTCTGTCACTAATTTGACATTAAGCAGCTGATTCCTCTTCAGGCTCATGGCACTGGCTGAAGAGTACCTGGAAGCAGAGGCTCAGCCACCAACTTGGGTTTAGCATCGCTCACCTACAAAGTGATATCCCCCCCCCACTCCGAGAAAAACCATCGGCGACTTGAGTGCTTCAGCCATTTCCCACTCCATGGGACTGCTTTCAAGAGCCAGCCCTTCATTCAAGAGGAAGGCTTTTCCCACGGGGTACTTTCCCCCGTACCACCTTTGCTTCTAATTTAATTTTTTTGCCAAAATTTTTTTAAACATGCGTGAGTCTGACTCAGCAACCCAAAATATTTCATTTGATGCAAAGCAAAACGTTCTATTTTGTTTACAAGCTAATTAGCCGGTCTTATCTCCCTCGCCTTTATAAGCACAGGCAAGCCAACAGCACAACCTGCAAACATTAAAAAGCCTGGTTTTAGGAAACGTCAGAGTCAAGCTGTGTTGGCATTTCCAAAAACACATCCCTCGTTTCTTAACGGGAGAAGGGGAGGCCAAAATGACTTCCCAAATTTGGATTGATTTTGCAAATTGCTTTAGCCCTGCTGAAGGCCCATTTTTGCAAGAAATTTACAATCAGTTGCAATTTTTCTTGCCAAGCTCAGACATTTACAGAGCACTCAGAGAGCTGCAGAACAAATCCAAGGGCAAATCTCAGCCTTATGGACCAGGGACAGCCCCTGATTCCGCTGGGTCCTCACCACTCACCCAGCACCGCCACCAGAATTCTTTGGGGCTGCATTCAGGGGTGCTGCTCATGGGTACAAATACGCCTTTATGCAAATCCAGTTGCAGGACCAGGACTGAAATAAATAGGATTGCAGCCATCTTCCCATAACAGCTACCTCCATCATGTCACTTTTATGATCTACAGAGAGACACCCACCATAGTTAGTCTGGGTGTGAAAGCTGAAAGACAGAATATATATGAATATATAATATATATACACACATATATGTACAGACACACTTACTTTCTAAGCAGTTAATCTACCAAGCACCCTCCACCACATTTAAAAATGTTTGCTTATCATCTTGCATGACCAAGAAAGACTTTTCTGCAAATGGGTTTTTCTCCACGGCAGAGGAATTGCTTCCCTCCCTGCTGTCTGAGCTCTGCAGAGACCAAGCACTGGCTCCCTTGGGAGAACGGTTTGGCCCCTGCATGTCATTTTTGTGATTTATACAACCTCCAAGGGCCAGGAGCAATGCTGGCTGGCAGCAGAGGTGGTCTCTATGCTGAGACCTGGGTTTGAGGAAACAGTCTTGATGGGTGGTGGAGGTGCATCCCTTGGAAGACATCTTCTGAAGTGTGCACGGTCCCCAAACACTTCAGCTCCTCTATTTAAAGGGGGGCTGGCAGGGGCTGAGTATAACACACAGGCAACAGGGTTTTCAAATGATTTTTGTGGCAGCACGTGGTCCTTCCCAGACCTTCCCACTACGGTACCAAGTTGACCCAGGTCCCGTATGGCTCCAGGGAGCTCTGGGGCCAGCTTGGGAGCCCACAGCATGGACCGTGCAACCTTAAACACACCTGACCTCACTGGGTGGGCAGACCATCATATTGCTCAGCTAATAAGGGATCTGTCACCTGTAACCATGTGTGACTGCTCTCCCCAACCGCTTTGTCTTTGTTTAGAGAAGTCCTTCCTCTGGCAGGAGGCAAAATATTGTTCTCTCTGCCCCTGATTAAATCTCAATAGAAAAAAAAACCTGGCTCCTATAAGTAATGGCTCAGGACACAGGAAACATCATTTCATTGGGGCAATTAGCGCAGTCTAATTAAACCCTAGTCTTCTGATCAGGCTCTGCTGATTAAGTGCGTTGCAGACACTCTGGATTATATTAACAAAATGAATCAGTTAATTACATGACAATCAATAAGAAGCAAAAAGTAGGACAAGCAATTTGCCTTTAAATGACCATCTAAATTCATCAACATTATACATGTTTGTAAGTGTTAAGGGAAGGGGCAGACGTGACAGATCTCTTAGGCACTAAGATAATCATTTCTGATAGCTGCAATTCATGAAAAGCAGAGAACTTACAGCATCTCCCTGAAAAAATAATTATTTTTTTATAATAGTTTACAAAACAAGCAGGGCACCAGTGAACTGAGCTACTGGGGAAAAAAACACCTTCAAACTTAGCTCTTTAATAAACCGAAAGTCTTAGTTTGGAGTTGTGACCTAAAATGGTCAGCATTGCTTTGAACCAGAGACATTGTGGTCTTGCATGATTATCTGACTTAGAGCTCCCATCCAAATTGAAAATCTTGGCGAAGTGGGAGCTGGAAAATGACATTGTTAAAGAGGCAATTTTTGCCCTGAAAAGCTTACAGCCTGAATGGAAGGACTTAAAAAATAAAGGGGAAAAACTATTTTGTGAAAAATACAGAAATATCTGTTGTTCTCATTTTGCAGGGTTCAAAACAGGCAGACCATGAGGGATTTTCAGCATTTGTAATGACTGCTTTTAATCGTTTGGGGTTTCTTAAAAAAAAAAAAAACAAAACAGAAAGCGTTATCAAGATGGCTATTGAGAATTTCTCCTCTCTGAAAGCAGGCTTTTCAGTCAAGCTAAAAAGCAATAACATTTTCAAGAAAAAAATTCAGTGAAAATGTCATAAAAAATGAAATGTCTGACAAGCACAACAATCTTCCCAGCCTTGAAAAAAGGGATTGGGTATTTTATTTTTTACTTTCTGCTTTATGATTTTGGATGGATGGATAATGCAGAATTAGAAAGGTGACTTTTCCTTCTTCCAGAGATGGAGACCTGATGACCAGAAAGATGGGTCTTACCCCAAACCATGCCTGCAGTCACAGACTCATTTAGGTGAGGAGGGACCTCTGGAGGTCTCTGGTCCAACCCCGTGCTCCAAGCAGGGCCAACTTCAAAGATTAAATCCGTTTGCTTTGGGCTTTGTCTGGTTGAGCTTTGAAGATCTCTGAGGATGGACACTCCAGCACCTTCATCCCAGTCACAGAGAAATTGCACCCAATTCAGCCTCCAGGTTCAGTGCCCTGATGAAAAAATGTCCTAATGCCCCTCACTGCCCTGGGATTGTCATGGGAGAAATCCAGGAGGGTTGGCATACGCAGTGGCATCTACAGTCACAGGAGAAAGAGCCTCAAAAAGAAAGAGGTGTGGGCCAGAGCTTTTTGAAACCTTCAGGCTCTGTCCACAGCCTTCAGTAGGGACATGAGTAATCGAGTGTGGGTGCTCTCCAAACCACCTCATCCAAACCAGCCATGCTGTGGACGCTCAGCCCCACCACAAGCCAGCCTCTAAGCTGTACTCCAAAGCTGTGATACCTGGTTTGTCATCCTTGCTTGTTTTTCCCCCCTTTCACTCTGCTAGCAGTTGCATTTCTGGGGGCATGGGGCTCATTTCTGAGTCTCTGCAGCAATAAAACAAAAAGGAAGAACCTCAACGCCACAACCTGGACTGCCAGGCAAGGAATTTGCTTGCCATTTATGGGCAACCATTTGCCATCTTGCACGGGAAGTGGATCAAGCTACTGGGGGACTTTGAGCTCCAAAAATCACTAGAAAAAAACGGAAACTGCCAGGAAGCAGAGGAGAGCGGATTGCAGTGAGACGGCTCGGCTATCTCAGCGGCAGGTTTTACTGACGCTAAGAGCTCTGGGCTCCTGGAATTGCTTTCCCAAAGTCTCTCCAGCTGGCTGCCGACGTAGAGCCTGCAGAGAGTTGAGGCAAATACCTTTCATCTTTTTTAAGCTTTATTTCCAAAGGAAGCAGAATTATGCTGCTGTTCTTTTTTTTTTTTTTCCCCTAATAACTTTTAAATCCTTTGGCTGCTTGCACAAAATTTTTCACAGGGGGACCAGACGTGCAGTTCTGACAAGTCTGGAGTAAACAGGCAGCTGGGGAGAGGAGAGAGAAACTCTGCTAGCGCAAAATGCCTCTCGTCGACAGTCACACCGGAGCATGAAACATCTCATTTACTGGGCACCATGGAGTCCAAGCAGAGCTCAGCCTCCAGGAATAACTCCGTGGGAGATGGGCTGCGCCGGTTCAGCCCATCTGTCTCCCAAGTTGTCCTGCTTTACGGCAGGGTTTTGCAGTTTGCTCTGAGCAATGCTTGTGTGCAAGTAGCAATAAAGAGTTGATTTCTAGCATGGAAGGAGGTTGTGCTCAGGGCTTGTTTAGTCCTGAGCTGCTGGAGCCACCCCATGTGCAGCTGCTGAAGAGCTCTGCTGCATCCTGGGGTGGGTGTACCGTCAGGCATAAGCCATCAGATGCATCAAGGCATCCTTCCTCTCTACACAGCTGCAATACCGTGCTCAGTTTTGGGTACCCAGTCTCAATGTGTCAGGAGGTGAGAAGAGTGACCAGCATTATCAGAGCCCTCGAAAGTAGGAAGCGCAGAAGGAGACTGAAAAGGCTGCGATTGTTTTAGTCTCAGAAAAGGGAAATACGAGAGCAATCTGCAAATTAGCAAAATTCTTGTGAAGAAGGGAGTCTTCTCTGTGATCACAACAGGTAGGAAAGAAAGTGGTAGGCTTCAGTTGCAGCCCAAGAGGATATGGGTTAGAAATTAAGGAAAACCTTGCCAAGAGGAAAAACAATCCTGTCTGGACAAGGATGGTGTTCCACCTTTGCAGTTTTTAAGAGCAAGCAATACACCCTCCAGCTGGGTTTATGCTTTGGGTGGAGGTGACCCCTAGACCTCCCTCCTGACCTAATTTCTAGTTTTCCATAAGGAAGCCACCATCACTGAGGAGACCACCAGCAGCTTAACGTGCTGCCTGAAACAGATGGGCAGGATACAAACCTTAGAAGAGAGGATGCCGGTTTGTCAGCTTGCCTGGTGTGCTCGGTGCTGCACAAAGCCCAAGGACAACTCCTGCCCCATTGCTCTGGACAATAAGGATGCTGCGAATTCCAGATTATCATTCATGCCTAAATTTCCTATTTGTATTCAGGAAAACCTTGGGGCTTTCTTCCATGCCACAACTAAACTACAGTGAATTAGCATTTTAAAAGCTCTGCTGAATCTATATTTGGCAAGAACAATGCAACTGTTACTAATTTAAACTTGGCCAAACCACTATCCCACTATATAGTGGAGAATTTCAGTCTGTATCTGGATTTTGCCATTTCTGTCCAGGACGTTTGACTGTCTGGAGTAAATCAGCACTTTCAGCTTGAATTGTAAAACTGCACTCACATAGGAAGCACCTATCACACAGACTGAAAATCTCCCTGCTTGCCAGAGCAGAGAGGCCACTGCACATGTCCAAAATATATGTGCAGTGCATATGGATGCACATGCTGGACACTACCAATGCCTGTCTGAACATTGGGAAGAAGGCTTTTCCCCTTCAAAGGCAGCCTCGTAACTTGTCATTCTTGGAGAGCCTCTTTTGAAGGCACAAGGACCCTAAGTCAGCTGATTGTGCCACACACAGTCTAATCAGCAAACCTGGCACGTTCGTGTGCAGAAGAGGGAAAAAAACCCCTTGATCACTACTTGCCTTTTACCTTAACCAAGCCTGCCTTGATGTCATGAAACCCAGGGTGCTTGGAGTACAGAGGCACAAGTTCAAAGAGACAGCAAGAAGTTAATCTGAAAGCAAAAGGTGCTGTTCAGGCAGGTGGGAAGAAGTAATTAGAAAGCACAGCTATTCCAAAGCTTCAATAAATGACATCAAGGCAGCCATTATACACTCACTAAAGCACAAGGGTCCTCCACTCTTGTCAATCAAGAAAAAAACCAAGACTGTAGACACATGGGCCAGACTGCAAGGGCAGGAGCTGGCAGGGCTCCTTGCCACCCTACTTGAGCAGGCAAAGGCAACTACATCAACATCCACTGTGCTCCATGAGCTCGATGGAGCTCCATGAGCTTCAGCTTTCTGTAGGCGATATCCCATTTTGGTGTTATCCATCCAAAATGCACTGACTTTTTAGTTCAGCATTTTAATTATTATTTAATTTCACCTTCAAAAACTATAGCCTGGCCCACTCTGGTCCTGGGAAGCCTGGTGACAAATCAAAGGGCACTTATGCTTTTGTATATCCCAGCCCCAGGCAAATGTAACGCCAGAGCTGGATTCAGGATCCTGTCACTTCAAAACTGCAGATGCAGAAGGAGATTCCCTTCTGCATAATTCTTCCTTCTCTAGCTTCTTGTCTGTAAAACGCAGCTAATCATTGCACAGCTTTTGTCTATTTAGGCTGTAAGCTCTTTGGGGCTAGCCAAGGACACCGCATGTGAGGAGCCCCTCCATCAGACAAACAGAAGATGACTTGCATGAGCTGAATGCAAAGTTGGCAATGAGAGATGGCATCTTTTATCAGAAAAATTGATTCACAAAAGCCAAGAGGAGCAGTTTTCTCTCCAGCGAGCAACATCAATACACACATATGGATCCAGAGCTAGTGTTTCTCCCACAGCATTTCACCACTCCCCTTTCAACATCCCTCTCTACCCTTGTCCTGTAGCAGCGTGACATTCAGACAACTGCTCCCCGACTCAGGCTTTTCACATCCTACAGCCAGGCCTGAATCCCACATGGCGGTGGTGCAAACCCCAAACCTCTCTCCTACGCCAGATGTGTGCCAGCTGCAAGCTGAGCAGCACAAGCTGCGATCCTCCCCTCAGCTGCCTCTGGCTGAAGGAGTAGGCCGAGGTTGTGGTACCCGGCTGCTGCCGTGGGGCGGGAAGGGAAGGGATGCCGCTGAGCAGCACAGCACGTCCCTTCTGCAGACCAACAGCTCCTCTCTCTCCTTCTCCCCCAAGCCCAGGAGACACCAGCCACATTATGCAGCGTGATACAGCTTCTCATCCTCGAGGGCTCAGAGAATCTCCTGGACACTGAGCAGACTCCCGCTGGAGTTCGGAAGATGCCTGTGTGAGTGTGTGATCCCTGCTGCCACCCTCTGCTGTCAGCTCTGCTCACAGGCAGATCTCTGTAAGCCTCCCAAGCCGCTGTGGAGCTGGGGCTGCCGGCAACAGTAGGAGCCCTTTCCCGTGCTGTAAGCACTGATCCCTCCTAAAACCTGAAGCGATTGCATTAATCAGTTTGCTTCGAAGTAGGCCATGCTGAATGTGTTTGAGCCTGGCTGATAAAATGGGGAGAGGAAGAAGTGCAAGGAGATTAGAAAGGAATCGTGCTTAATTTGGGAACGTCTCTGAAGATTTATTCCAAAGCATGAAAGCCATGGAGAACGCTCCTGCCCAGAGATTAAAGATGCTCTGACTCACATCTCTGAGGCCTGACAATAGCTTATTCAGGAGAGCTGCCTGCAGCCACAAGACAGAGGATACAGTTTTCCCAAAGCATTTCAATTTTCAAGAGAAAAAAAAAAAAAGACTACACTTCATTAGTTTCACCAAATAACATGAGATGCCATGGTCCCCATCTCTCTTAAAGCTGGCTATAGATCCCTATGCTTTTGTCAGCCTGAGAAAAGCCACAGCCAGCAGTTGGTGACAACTTCTGAATCGCCACTTTCTGGCATTTCTTATTGCGTTTGACCTCCAAACAAAAACAGAGCTAAGTAGCCAGTGGAAGGCCTGTGCCAATCGGGGGGGAATGCAGCAACCATCACCCCTTGCCTGCCCTCCCCTTCATGTCTCCTTCTTCCACAGAAGTGAAATCCAGGGGCTCAAAGTGTACAGCTGTTTTATCATGTTGGCCTCTTCCAGGCCACCTGGTTCTCCTTGCTGGATGGCCAGCTCTGTAAGCATCACACGACTCCTGAGCAGGTGTCCCCATTCTGTGGTCCCATGGGTGGCCCACTGAGCACTGGGTGTGTGGATGGTGCCAGGACCTCAGCATCTCTTTCCCCACAAGCTCGTGATGGCCCCACTGTCCATGCCAACTCCAGGTGAGCCTGCAAAGGAAAGAAGGTGGCACCCGCAAGAGGTTGCGTGTAGGCATTGGTCTTGTGTTTTCTGCTTTGCTCCTCTCATCAGGTGCAGAAGGGAAGGGGATGGTGAGTTTGGGAGAGATGGGATGGCAGGGAGCCGTGGGATTGCTGCCAACAGACTGCCCACGCTGGAAATCCCTTTGGACTGCTGATGTAACCGAGCCTTGGGGATGAGCAGCAGGACAGCTCCAGGACATCAGGAAGAAGGAATCAGATTCAATGCTTGACTGATGTGGGCACGACTTTGACATCACCTCTTACAACTAGTGTAAATACTGCCCTGTGTTTTTATTCAGAAGGACCTTTTGGTAGATAACTCGGTGAAGAGGTTGTGGCTGATGCTATTGACATCAGACCATCAAGGTGAAGTCTGACGTGGGGTACACCATTTGGGTGGTGTCAGCTCTCATCTAGGGGGGTCAGGCTGCTGCTGCAGAGAATGCTGCCAGCAGGGTCCCTCCGCAGGACCCTGTATGGGACTGCACACCAGCAGCTCATGGGACAGGGGGACCAGGGGGCAGAAGACCAGCCATGGCACTGTGTTGCCGATGCATGAGAGGTTCCCCTGCATCGCTGTGCAGCAGATCATCTTTGATACAACATTACAGACAGTCCTTTCTGAGCAGCTGCCACTGCTGCTCCTTGTTCTGTTCTTCAAGATAGCTGGAGCAGAGATGAGCCCAGCCTCATAAGAGGCTCTGCAGAGTTTGTTTTGATCTTCCTGCTGATGGGGAAGGACAACCAGAGCCTGCTGAACAGAAAAGGCTGTGTACCAGCTCTAGGCGTCCAGGTAATTGTACTCACCTCCCATCCATCATCCCAGGAACGGCAGCCTCTGTTGCCAGACCTAATGCCCTTTATGCCGTTTCTTTCATGGAACTGGCTTGAAATTGATTTTGAAACAGAAGCAAGAGGCTGTATCAGTTTTCCCCGTGGAGGTGTGACAACGTGTCTGCTTTCTGCCAGGTTAGGTTAATTTTTTTCTCTGCTGTATGTGTGTGTGTTCCCCTGGCTCTGTTCGCTGAGACAGGTAGAAAGGATCCCATCTTCCCGAAGTCAGCCTGGTGGGGAAGAGGAGATGACTGATAACATGACGTAGCAGAATGACAGCCACCCCCACACTTCATGCTGTGTCCATCACCTGTACCCTCACCGGCTTTGTTTGTCAGGGGAAGGGTTCAAGGAAGAGATCTGAGGCAGATCCATTCTCTACAGCTCAGTCAGCCCTTTCCAAATCATGAAATCCATCTGCCAAGCCATGGAAGGAAACTGAATTTAAAGGCTAATGCACAAGGTTTCCTCACCTGTGACAAGGGGACCCCATCAAAAGGCATCCCCAGATTTCTAAGCAGTGCAAGGTCATAGGATTGCTTTTTGATGTCTTTTTTGAGATTCCTGCTTTAGAATTTGTCTAACTAGAACCTGTAGTGCTAAGAACATGCAAAGAGATGACAGCCATGCCCACAGGTCTCCCTGCTCTTCTGCAGCCTTGCAGCAAGATTATGATCTTCTGACTGGAGATGGAGTTGCGGAAGGGATCCAAAATCAGAAAGAGGGTGGATTTTTTTTTCCCCCCAGATCACTGTCGGTTTAAATATTAACAGAGCAATCAGGATTTCCCCCATTCTTAAGTAGAAGTCTTATAGCACCATCTGATCTTGAAGATTCTTGTTAACGTCACAGTGTCATTCAGCAAACACAGCTGCCAGATCTGGTCCAGTGGCAGTTTGAGACACTGCCAGCTAGTGTAGACCTGGTGTGAAGGTAGTCCTCTCAGCCCCAGCCGGGATCCAGGCAGGGCTGGAGGAGCCTTCACAAGGTTAGTCCATCCTTCTAAAAGAGTCTGAAAATATATTTGTTCAACCTGCCCTTTAAAACCTCCACAGAATCACAGAGTCACAGAATGGTTGAGGTTGGCAGGGACCTCTGGAGGTCATCTTGTCTAGGTGGCTCAAGCAGGGCCACCTAGAGCTGGTTGCCTAGGACCATGTCCAGTCAGCTTTTGAATATCTCCAAGGACAGAGACTTTACAACCTCTCTGGGCAACCTGTTCCAGTGCTCCGTCACCACAATGTACTGGTGGTGCCTGGGGTAGTTCTTTCTCAGGTGCAGGACTTTGCACTTCTTGTTGAACTTCACAAGGTTCCCGTCGGCCCATTTCTCCAGCATGTCAAGGTCCCTCTGGATGGCAGCATGACCCTCTGGTGTTTCAGCCACTCCTCCCAGTTTTGTATCATCAGTGAACTTCCTGAGGGTACCCTCTGCCCCATCATCCGGATCATTAATAAAGATGTTGAACAAGATTGGGCGCAATATTGACCCCTGGGATACACTGCTAGCTACTGGCCTCCAACTAGACTTCGTGCTGCTGATCACCACCCTCTGGGCATGGCCATTCAGGCAGTTTTCAATGCACCTCACTGTCTGCTCATCTCTGGCAATGGAGAGGTCTTGCTTTTGTCTGCAAATCTGTTGTCATGCTTCACTGTCCTCCCTCTTGGGATTTTTTTTCCTTCCTCATTGCCTTTTGAAGCTGACTTTCAAACAGTCCCTCCTTGCACCTGGCTAAACCTTGGTGCCACGTACAGAGGAAAGTGGGGAGAGATGTTGCCTTTCATGATTTGCTCTGTCACTGAAGGGAATAGCCCTGGCTTGTAGCACAGGCTCATTCAGCAGTGTTTCATGTCTATGCATCTGAACCTCTTGTTTTCAGATTACTCTGGGGGTGGTTTCATTAGTGGTTGATTGAGTGGTCTCAGCATGGCTCTTGTGGAATACCCACATCTTCTCTTCACCACGGAGCAGATGGAGATGTTCTCAGGGAGACACTCATGCATATGCAATATCTACGGAGGAAAATGTCTCAGCTCTTATTGCTGCTGCCAACAATGCTGCCTGTCAGCTTCTGGGTGAACTCAACTGATATTTATTTGGGCAGTATCAGAAAGGAGCATTGGTGGAAAACTCCCCAAGTCGTG
The DNA here is from genome assembly GCF_018139145.2 of Gymnogyps californianus. Taxonomy (NCBI): domain Eukaryota; kingdom Metazoa; phylum Chordata; class Aves; order Accipitriformes; family Cathartidae; genus Gymnogyps; species Gymnogyps californianus. The sequence goes on along the minus strand of NC_059478.1, from coordinate 26,218,161 downwards.
TAAAAATGCCATTGACGCTTCTGGTAGAAAATCTTCAAATGCTGTAAATACCTTATTGAAACTGGTTTTTTTGTCACTGAGTGTTGAAATCTTGACAAAATGCTTGAAAAAAAATTCTTTGGAATGTTTTGACCACCTTTCCAAAAAGAGTGCGATTAATAAACACAATGGGCTGCTTTCCACTTGAGTAGCCCTTTATACCTGCTGGAGTCTTCTGGGTGAATGAGATTAAGGTATGAAAGACTTCAGGAAGCAAAACCACCAATAGATTCGGAAAGGACAGAGCATAAAAAAGAGTGCCAGACACTCACTTTTAGGGATATTCTGGAATTGACGTTAAGCCATTTTTGTGCTGCCCAGGGGTTATATGGCTAAAAAAGGACATATGAAGCAGTCTTATGATTAGAGAGCCATGATTTTGGTGCCCTCATGTTAGGAGAAACAAGGGAGCGGGGAAACCAAGTAGAACTGCTCTCTCACCAGCTGGAAATGGATGCCGTGGCTAATGTACTTGCCCAGCATAAACACATATGGATTGATAGGTATGGCTGAGTGAATTATGATCCTGCATATTCCTGTTTGTCTGTGACACAATAGACCAGCTCTCCTCTCCCACCTGCCATTCTTAATTATTGTTGGGGTTTTTTTTAATATTAAAAAAGGCATGTTTGCCATCAGTCATGCTCATTCTCTAACCGTCATCCTGGATCCAGACTGTCCCGCCACTGACCACAAACATCCTACAGTCAAAAGTCTGGTGTTCTCAGTAAAATCCAAAAGCCGTAAATATTTCGGCTTAGTAGAAATTGAGTTTTTCTTGATCTTTCACATGCAAGCACAAGTTTCTGTAAATGCTATCCTGAAGCCTGTGAAATGCTCAATGGCCGAACAGTGAGGCACCGGGCTCAGGCAGTGCTTGCATTGATTAGCTAAGCCCTGATTGATGTGTGGATGCTTTATGCTTTGTTCTCTAATGTACTTTCAGCAGCGCTAATAAAATTTCCTTTGAACAAGCGGGAACAGGTGATCACACAATTATGTGTGTCTTGTCTGTCTGGATGATTCAGCCTCATGTTGTTGTCATAGCAGCATTTCCCCATCGCGGGCTCACACGTTGAGGTAGGGCTCTTTTGTATGTGCTGGTTTGTGATTTGCAAATAATAAACAAAACCCGGTGTCCTGCTTTGATAGAAGAGGATTTGCTGTGTTGTTGGAATTGTAACTGCATTTAAATGTGGGAGGAAAAATGGAGCTGATATTGATTGTCAGCACCCTTAGGATGCCCCGTAAGGATTTCCAAGGATGAAAATGCAGCCTAGATTTGACTTTGATTTTGGGAGTCAAAGAAAAGAGCTGTTAAATTTGTTTCTATATCCTCTGGAGTGAGAGTCGGGTTCCCTCTCCTTCCAAAGGAAGCGTACTCTTTGGCAGTGCTGTGTCATTACTCATGTAGTGTGACCCAAGGAGCAGGACTTTGGTTATTTAACCAGTCTTGGCACATGGTTCTCTCCAGCCCCTGAGCCACAGGTCTGCACCTTGCTCTGAGTCTGTGCTGACCACCAGTCATCCTGGCACTGTGCACTGGGATCACTAGCTGGATCCTACGTGGGATGCAAGGCTGTGGGATGTGATGTCATGTCATGCAATGTCACATAATGCTGCCCTGATCACACTCCAGCTTGTTGGCTACTTAAATTTGCTCTTTGCCATGCTGGCCGCATAGGGAGCCACATAGGTCTGGAAGGGCTCTCACACCTTTCAAGCCTGTCTTCGTGTGTCACCGAAGTTCAAAGGTAGCATGGGTTTCTAGAGGAGATTTAAAACAGCAGGGTGCCAATGATCCATGACAAAACATGCTGCAAGAACTGAGCCTACTGAAAACACACAACATTTCTAGCCTTAGCTGTAGAAGTAACGCAGTCTTAAACCTGCAACTCTTCCAAGGCATTGTTTCCCAAGTACATATAGGTGAATAATGAGTGTGGCATTAAGTATCTGGAGATGTTTAGACATGAAAGAAGCCTACGTCCAGTGCCACAGCTGCGACCCTTGCAGAACTGACCAACTGTAACCAGTAGGAAGGTCCCACAGTGACAGAAGGGTTGTGCCAGCCCCAGCTGGGACACAGCACTGGGCTCTGACAGTGCATGTGAAGGACTCGAGTATCGCACGCACGTCCTGAGAGCCAGCAGGTCCTTGGCGGAGGCAGGGAGAGCGCCTCTGCTAGGCAAGTCTCCTGTTAACGCTTTCGAAGAGGCATCTCTCCTTGCATCTGATCCCTGTGGCTTCCTACAAGTTCAAATTGACATCCAGGGAGGCAGATCCTCAGTCGGGGTGGATCACCATCTGACTAATGCAACTTGCTCCATACAGAGAGGGCCTGAGCAGCTGCAAGTCCATTTGAGGCTGATAAGAGCCAGTCGTGGTTTGGGGCGTGTGTTAAAACAACAGAAAAAGCTGACACACAAGCACACGCACAGAATGGGTAAGGAAGAGGAGAGTGGAGATCCTAAAAGAACCCTACATCTAGGGCCAATCTGAGTGCCACTAATTTTCCTTCTTTGTTTGCCCTGGCAGACAGAGCCCAACGTGATTCAGGTGTCTAAGGAAATTTTCAATCATATTTAAAGAGAGAGAGAGAGAAAACTAGAAAATGGGATGGGACTGCACTGCAATGCTGTGACCTGTCTGTGCCCAGAGCTCTGCCTTCAATTGGAAGAAAAGTGCCAATTAATCTGACACTGAGGAGGGCATAGGCAAAAAAACAATTTCATGTCCGCTCATTTCCCCCCATGACATGTAGTCCTCTCCACCTTGCTAATTGGAGAAAGCTTGCTAACAGCTCTCTGATGTGGGTTTAATTAAATACCTTTTGAATGCCTCTGAGCAGTGGGAAAAAGACGGTGGAGTCATTCCAAGTCTGACACACTGAGGGACGGCTTCAAATCTGGGGCTCCTTGCTTCATCGCCGAAAAAATACAGATGCTGTGGGAGCAGTGGAGGATTTCTAATAATGACGGAGCTAGAAACTAAAGGCTGACAACATCTGGCTGTGGGAAGGAGGATCCTCCACATCCTGGCAGTTCTTACAATACTGCAGAGAAGATGCTTAGTCATCCGACAGCAAAGGAAGGGCTCTGAGGGAGGGAAGACACCTCTGCAAGGGATGTATGCAAGGTGAGGATGCTGCTGTTGTGTCCCAAGAAGAAGTGCTGCAGGTCCATAAAGGGAGGGGAGCAGTGAAGGGTGGCGAAGAAGAGAGGAGGAAGATGTGCTCTTGAAGGGGACAGCCAAAGAGAGGAGCAGCAAGCAGCAGATGGCTTGGAGCACAGCTGTGTCCCAAGTCGACAGGAAACACTTCAGCAGGTCACTTCTGTTTGGTGGGTGTACACTGGTCTTGGTGCATTGTCTGAAGAGAAGCATTCCTGCCTGAGAATCGGGGCTGCCGTGTGCTGAGGCCATTTGTGCCCTAAATAGGAGGGCAAAGCGTGGTTGATTTTATGAAGGGTGAGCTTTGGCGTGTGGAGATGAAGGGGGAGCACACCATGGGTACCAGGTAGACTGTGGACCAGGTAGATGCCCTTGCAGCGAAGCCAGACCCTAAGCCAAAGCCTCAGCTATGACACAACTTTTCCTGTTTCTTTAAAACACCCATTTTCCCCCCTCCCTGTCCCAGGAGGAGGCCAGGAGTGCTGTGTACAGGCTGAGTGCTGCAGGAGAAAGCTTGCAAATAATCTGAGAGCAAGAGAAAAAATTTCAATGAGACTTTGAAAGAGTCTATTTAGTTTATCAGAAAGGAGGTCAAGAGGTGATTTGATTACAGTGCATAAGTGCCGTCAGCGGAAGAAAACACCAGTTTCTAAAGAGCTTTTTAATCTATCAGAGAAAGCCGGAACAAGAGCCAATGGCTGAGAGATGAAGCCAGACAAATGCAAATAAGACATACGGAGCATATCTTTAGCAAAGAGGAAGATAAATGGGAAGAGCAAACTCAAGGAGAACGGCACTCGGTATCTCTGGGTGCCTTCAACTGGGAGCTGGATAACAGACTTAAGCCAGAGAGGAGCTGGGTTCATTCCAAGGTGGCGTTTAGGAGCCTCTGGTACATGGGTATATGTATAAAGTGGTCTGGTGCTTCTTTGTCTCTTAATAGGAAGAAAATCCAAGTTCCTTGCTCTTGTGGGGGCAGAAAAACGTTTGAGCACAGGCTTTGGGCAAAACCTGGTTCAGTCACCAGGAAGAGCTCAGCTCAATGTTCATGGTTTCTAAGTCAAAACCGTATCTTGGGGGCCTGGGCTTCCAAAGGCTTGGTGGTCTGAGCCTGTTTGGTGTTCCTCCTGGCAACGGACCGGCCACATCCTGGTGAGGAATTCCAGCCTAGTGGAAGGAAAAGCTCTGCCACACGTAGAAATTAAGGCATTGCCAGTTAAGAGCATAAAATATAAAAACTGATATGCCAGAAGTCCATCTCATTATGCACCTGTGTCTGGCACTGGTAGGGGACTCTAGCAGGGGTTTAGGGGGGGGAAAAACAGGTCTGGAGTGGTCCTTCCCTGGAATTTCTTCCTGATTTCCAGCAATTTGTGGCTGGTGGACTCCTGAAGTGGAGGTTGACACACAGCTACTAACAGACCCTGAAGGATGCTTCTCCCATTAAATTCTCAGGCTGCTTTTGGATCTGTTACACTTTTGCTTGGAGCAATAACATTCATAATGCAATAACACAATGTGTGAAAAAGTACATCCTTTTGCTTGTTTCAAATCCTCTGATCCTCTCACTGGTACCCTTTTTTTTTTTTTTTTGGTGGGAGGAGCACAATATACTTACTAATTGCTATTTCTTTGTACTCTTCAAGATTGTTCAGGCTTCTGTCCCACCCTCCTGGATATTTAGAGCAGAGTATCCTGATGGAGTCAGTCCCCTCCTGTGGTCAAAGTGGCATATTCACTCCATCGGTAGATGTGTCACAGCCAGCCCACCAGTGTGTTGTTCAGCACCAGAGGCCCAAAAGAGACACATGCTAGAGCCATCCTCCAGAGTCGGATTACAAAGGCTGAGGAGAGTATATATAAACAGTATGCCAGAAAATATGGCTTATCTTGGGTTGGCCAGGAAAATTCTTATTTTTTATTTTTAATTTGCCCTGTTTCTAACCCCAGCATCTCTGGGCATCTCTGGGAGAATGGACACTAAGCTCAAGCAGAAGAACTTCCCAGCACTAATTTCTATGTTTCTCATCTGAATCCCTCCTGTTTGATGATAAGAGAGGGTTTCTAAGCCTGGATCCTCCAGGGATGTCTGGGCAGGTACCTCTTTGTTATTGCCGTGTTTTCCCCTTTTTCTCTGTACAGCTGTGTTCAATAAAGGAAAACTTTTAACAAATAAACCAAGCAAGCCCTTTTTGGCCCAGGGGCTATTTGCTGGTGAAACCAGTATTTAAAATTTACCACTTGAATGTGAAGGAATTTCCTGGGTTGTGCTGTCTGGCAAATAAGGCAGCTTATTCAGCATTGAGTTAAAGTCCTGGTTAAGTCTTGGAAATAATTTCATATCAGCAATGGGTGTTTACTAGCGAGTAGGTAAATTCTGCCATGACTGAACCCATCTTCATTCTCCTCAACTCCACGGTCTGTCATAATAAGGGTCTGTCCACAGGTGGGAAAAGTGGGCCAAAAGTAGGTCACCCTGCCAAACGTTTGCCAAAGCCTGCTGAAGGCAGCTATTTTGTCTGAAACAAACACACAAAAAACATGAAAAAGCACTTTGATTCAGTCCACATTCTCTTTTTTTTTTATATGGCTCTAAAAATAAAAAAATCCAGTTTCATACCTCAGCTTTTTTTTAATGATTAATCTTTTTTATTTAATTAATTTAATTTATAAAATATAAGTTCAAATAAAGGTTAACTAGCTAAAAAGAAAATAAAACATATCAGAGTATCTAAAGGAAACACACTACTTGACCCATGCTGAGAGTTAAGTAGTTTGGGAGTACAATGAAAGTCAACGTTGAGCTTTCCAATCCAGCCCATGCTCGGAAAGATTTTTCAGCTCTTGAAAGGTATGTCAGTTGTGGCAGCTGTTTCCCGTATTTCTTTGGGTGGGAAACGGGAGTGAATAATCCTGCCTATTCGAGTCATTAGGGACGTATGGGAACTTTCTTTACTGTTTGTTACAAAACAGCATGTGCTGAGTTTCCATCTGAAAATTAGACCACCAATTCCCAGACAAACTAGGAGATAGTTTTGACGTGGAAGAGTTTGCGGTGTAAATACACAGACCAAAGATTGTTAGTACTGTTTTACCGAGTGCATAATAAATCCCAGAGCCTTAAAAACTGGAACTTAATTATTTCAGTAAGGGCTAGAGAGTCTACACAGAACTTAGCTTTGATTTTCTGAATCTGTTTCTACCTTTGAGTAGATCATCCTTCCACCAAGAGGGAAAAAACTTGCCCAAAACATCACTTGACATCACGGACTTTTTCCTCAAGTACCTACTTAGGGGTGAGGGAAACACACTGTTAAATGTGGCTCCGCCACGGTTGTGTTTAATCACTCTTATTCCTTGGAAGCCACGTGGGAATGTAAGCACGCGACAGCAGCCATCTGGAGACGATCCTGGTCCAGCTGGACTGTCCCCGTTCCCCCTCACGCTCACAGCCGTGCCACCCATCTCAAGTATGCGGTGGGGACGGCACAGCGTCCTGAGCGCAGGTCGGAGTCGTGCCTGTTGGGGTGCACATTGGGCTGTTTGCTCAGCACACCATCACCACTGCTTGTCTGGAAAGCAGGAGTGACAAAGCCTGGCTTCACATGCATTCATGTCATCCTGTCCCCACAGCGCTCATGCCATGGTGACCATCCCTGTGGGCAGCGACAGGATGATTAAATAAACGATATATGGTGTTAAAGCCCCCAAGATACAGGCTTGTCCTGCTCTGGGTAAAGGCATGACCAATCTTGAGTTTCCTCCCTTTCCTCATCCAGAGAGTGAATTTCAAGGGTTCAAAAAACACGTGCCTGGCTTCAAAAGGTAGTAATACACTTTGCGTCAATGTTTTTTTTCCTCCAAGCCTTTCAGGGCCATCTGACCTCATTTCCCAGTTTGGGGCTTCATCCCCCATCACTGTGGGGCTGTAAAAACCAACGTAGAAAAGCAAAGTGGGATTCTCAGCTCACCCCACGACTCCCCGAGGCTTTACCCGAAGCACTGGTTTTCATGAGACTCATGCTACAGCTCTCGAGGAAGACAGTGCCAGCAGCCACGACATGACAGCATCCAAACACCATTCATCAAGCCAGCGTGATTTGCTTTCAGCTGCTTTTAATCTTTCCCAGGCTCTCTGAGGGAACAGCTTGGATCCTCCTGTGAATTGGAGAGTTCAGTCTCCCTCAGCAGACCCCAGACGTGGGCAGTTAACAGCGACAGGCTTTTCAGCAGGCACGAAATAAAGGGCTGGATTTTTTTTTAAATGGATGCTATTAGTGTTCTGGGAAGAGCCTGAACTCTTACTCATTAAGTCTGCAGTCTCCAAAGTATTTATAGAGAGGAAAAGAGCATAACTGGTTGAAATTCTTATTGTTGTAGCATATGATCAATGCACTTCTTTGCAGAGCCATAGTGTCTGTGATTAATTCATAGCCAGAAATAATAGCGGAGTACCTGCTGCGTTGCTATTACCTTATCTCTGCCTCACTGGTTGATTCTGAGGTACAAGTGAAACCAACCCTTAATTACTTGGTTAAAAATCTGTTGGCTGCCGCGGAACAAATGGAATGATACAGCCACCTCTGCCACCGCACTTATAGCTCCCAGAGATAATTGAATGGAAGGAAACACACTTCAAAGTCCACCAACAGCCAGCACTGACAGTAAATACCTGGATGTGCCCTGAGGAATGGTCAGGGACCAGGGAATGGCCAGCCGGAGGGACGATCTGCACCAGGAGCAAACTTCACGCACTGGTGTAGAGCTAGGTTATTTCTATCCTGTTTTCAGGAGGACCTTTACCACCCCATTCAGACACCTTTCACCTGTTTTACAGTCATCTGTGCTGTTCTCCATTTTTTAGAGAGGAGCTGATGCCTTGAGACACTCCTGCCGTGTCTGGCCTGAAGCAGGAGTACCACCGTTTTCAGGCGTTTGTCCCTGTAACCCTGCCTGGTGCTGCTGCGCAACCCGCTCCCCCTCCAGACACGAGAGCAGGCAGTGTTGCCTACATCCCAGGCAGCAAAGCTCAAAGAAGGCCAGCCAGCACTCATCACATCTCTGGTACTGGCTAGGGAGGCTACAAGCATCCCATGGCCTCAGCCAAGCAGATGCAGTGACAGCTCCATCCTCTGAAGTTTGGTACTACACGGGAGCTCCAGGGAGGCACGGGAAAACTCTGACCCTCTCTCCAGCGGGATGTATCCACCAGCAAGATGCTGGAGCAAATATTCCCAAATGTCCTCCAGCTGTGGACAGCCTTGACCATTAAGGCCAGGACTGTATCCCTCAGTCTTGCTGGTGTCATGCCCAGACATGACTTGTTCATTGGGTCACAGAATAATTTAGGTTGGAAGGAACCTCTCTGGAAGTCTCTGATCCAACACCCCTTAAAGCAGAGCAAACTTAGATCAGGTTGCCTAGGGCTTCGTCCAGCCCAGTCTTGAATATCTCCAAGGACTGAGATTCCCCACCTCTCTGGGCCCCTGTGCCAATGTCTGACCATCCTGAGGGTGAATTTCTTTCCTAACATCTAATTGGAATTTCACTGGTCACAACTTGCATCCATTGCTCTCTTCCTTTCACTTGGCATCTCCAAGAAGAGTCTGACTCCATCTTCTCAGGACCCTCCCACGCCAGTCAGTGGCCCTGTCCTCAGAATTCATTTTCATCCTCCTTCCCTTGCTGCCTATGCCAACATCAAAATAGCCATCTTGTATGGAGACATGCCTGCACAGTAGTTCTCCGGGTGGGTTAGGGCATCCTCTTAGAGCCCCAGCTTTCAGGGCTGTGTAATTATGGAGGAGACATTCAGATGCCCTTGACAGGGGAAGCAGCCGGGCTTGTTCACGCTGCAGTAGGACACTGCTGCGGGATGGATGTGATTGCTTCTGAGCCACTCTCTTTAAGGACACAGGCAAATAAAAATGCAGGAGAAAATCAGCCGCGTTACATGGTGAGGCTTTTAATTGCCTTGGCTAAATGGGAAATTAAACGCTGGAAACTTCAAGTCCTGTTTGATGTTTAGCATCCGTGCTCCAAAAGGACGGGTTCTCCGGGCATGGCTTTGGTACGCCCAGGAAGCGTGAAATCACTCCCAAATTGCTCGACATGTAAGGTAATTGGCCTCCATTGCCTGAAACACTCTGGCTGCAGACTCGGGGAGCAGACACCATCTCCCAAGTGGAACAAACTCAGAGATACCACGGGAGGTGTTTACGTGGCACCTGTGTGCCTGGCATCGAGGGCTCCTTGTCTGACTGGTGCAGAGACCATCTACCACTTCTCTGGAGGAGCTTGGTGCCTGGCAAGGTTGGAGAAATAAGTCCCTGAGACAGAGAAAGAGAGAGATTTCTATCATCAGCCCTGTGCCATGCACTTTCCATTTTCTCCTTGTTATGCTCAATCGAGACACATTTGATTTCATATTAGGAGAATCTGAAAAGAGAAAGGATCAAGGGTTGAATGTGGCATGTGTTAAAGCATGTTTCTGCCGACAGAGAAGCATGTGCTCTCAAAGGCTGCCATGCTTGGAGCTCTTCTCCCCCCAAGCTGGAATTTTTGTTCTCTGAAATAGGATCCGTGATAATATCTCACCTGCCAGTTTTGTTTGCCTGGTGGCTATTTCTACCCTCTCCAGCTCTGCGATGACAATCTTCTGCTCGTCTCCAATGATAACACTATGGACTCTGCACATCTGTTGGGAACAGTGGTCACAGGGTAAGCTAAGGTGCAACCACTGTGTGCAGCAAAGACACTCCAAGGCCAAACAGTCCTATCCCCCTTGTTCTTTCTACAGACACATCGCACACCGGTGGCCATCCTTGCTGCCTCTCCCAGGTCTGCCATGCCTTTGGAGATGAGGACTTTGGGTGTGGGGGTGAAACACAGTCTTCAAGATTCATGTTCATGGATTTATACAGTGGCTCAGAGACATTCCCTGCACTCTTCGTTTGTCCTTTCCTAATAACTTCTTGCAGCAGCAAGAGGGGTCACAAGAGTGCTTTGCAAACCTGTGCAACTCCCCAGGACCACGGAGCAGGGCTGAGATCCCGTTCCAAGCTCATGGGCCAAGCTTTAGCAGAAATCCCCTCCTCACATTTCAGGACCGTCTCCCCACAGCTTCTGTAATCTCCAGAAACCCAGAAACCCCCCAGGGAAGGTGCAGCAGCTCCCATCCTTCTGCACTTCTCAAAGCTGTTTCATTAGCAATATTCCTGGGCACAATCTGCTGCCAGACCGCAGGAAATCTTGGCAGGCTCATGGGACGTCAGGGTTTGGGAATCAGCACAACGGTCCCTTTCCACACACCTCACCCCTATGGTTCAATGCTGTTGGCCTCTCCTTAATTTTCACTCTCCAAATATTTGCTTAGACATTAGGATCAGAGGATCAGAAGACAGCCTGCAAGACCCATACACAGCTGTGAGTCTTTTGGCAGGAGAAAGGTGCTGTTGCCTTGAGAGGAGTTGTTCTCCTCTGTGGCAGGTTGACCCTGGCTGGACGCCAGGTGCCCACCAAAGCCGCTCTGTCACTCCCCCTCCTCAGCTGGACAGGGGAGAGAAAATATAACGAAAGGCTCGTGGGTCGAGATCAGGACAGGGAGGTCACTCTGCAATTACTGTCATGGGCAAAACAGACTCGACTTGGGGAAAAAATTAATTTCATTTATTACCAGTCCAATCGGAATAGGATAATGAGAAATAAACCCAAATCTTAAAAACACCTTTCCCCACCCTTCCCTTCTTCCCAGGCTTAACTTTAGTCCCGAGTTCTCTACCTCCTCCCCCACAGCGGCGCAGGGGGACAGGGAATGGGGGTTGCGGTCAGTTCATCACACATTGTCTCTGCCACTTCTTCCTCCTCAGGGGGAGGACTCCTCACACTCTTCCCCTGCTCCAGCGTGGGGTCCCTCCCACGGGAGACAGTCCTCCACGAACTTCTCCAACGTGAGTCCTTCCCACGGGCTGCAGTTCTTCACGAACTGCTCCAGCGTGGGTCCCTTCCACGGGGTGCAGTCCTTCAGGAACAGACTGCTCCAGCGTGGGTCCCCCGCAGGGTCACAAGTCCTGCCAGCAAACCTGCTCCAGCGTGGGCTCCTCTCTCCACAGGTCCACAGGTCCTGCCAGGAGCCTCCTCCAGCGCAGGCTTCCCACAGGGCCACGGTCTCCTTCAGGCATCCACCTACTATGGCGTGGGGTCCTCCATGGGCTGCAGGTGGATATCTGCTCCACTGTGGACCTCCATGGGCTGCAGGGGGACAGCCTGCCTCACCATGGTCTTCACCACGGGCTGCAGGGGAATCTCTGCTCCGGCGCCTGGAGCACCTCCTCCTCCTCCTTCTTCACTGACCTTGGTGTCTGCAGAGTTGTTTCTCTCACATATTCTCACTCCTCTCTCTGGCTGAAATTGCTGCTGTGCAGTAACTTTTTCCCCTTCTTAAATGTGTTATCCCAGAGGCGCTACCACCATTGCTGATGGGCTCAGCCTTGGCCAGCAGCGGGTCCGTCTTGGAGCCGGCTGGCATTGGCTCTATCAGACATAGAGGAAGCTTCTAGCAGCTTCTCACAGAAGCCACCCTTGTAGCCCCCCCACTACCAAAACCTTGCCACGCAAACCCAATACATCCTCCAACTGAAGGAAAGAGAAAAAGTGATACTTGCAATCTTGGATCTTTTTTTTTCTTTTTTTTTTTTTTCACTCCAGGCACAAAAGGCCAGACTGGTGTAAATGGCTGGAGCTACATTAAAACCTGTTTGTAGCTGTTGAAAAAATTCAGGTCATCAGATTATTTTTTTTAATGGTTGATCATGATTGCATTGGTCATTAGGAGAACGGGGGAAGGATCTTTGTATCAGTACACTGAAGAAAGCAAGAGGGGAAGGTATCCTGAGAGATCACCTAACCACCCTTCCCTGGTGTGCTCCCCTGGCATGTCTTCAGTGCATAAATCCACTTCTCTGGGGCGCGAGCATTCATTTTTCTGCATTCACTACTCCCTTTGGCTGTCTTTTTACATCCCTGCTCCTTGGGATTCATTCTCTCAGCAGCCTTCCTTAAAGGGGAAGCACCTTGCCGCTGGGCGGAGTGGAGGAATGAGCAGAAGGAGGGGAAGCCTTCATCCACCTCCTGCTCCAGCTGTCTCTGGGAAGTCTCCTCTGGGCAGGCAGAGCTGTGCCACACCAGCCCCAGCCTGGGGGGACCTTCCTTTCCTCGTGACCCCAGCTGGAAAAAGTTGGAGTCAGGGTGATTTGCCTTGGCGGTTTACCAAGTCCTGCCAGGGCTACACTGTCATCGAATTATAAATATAGGGACTTCCAGTGGACACCTACAACATCTCCTGCCCTTTAGCAGGACCCTGCTCCACCCTGTGCGTACCCGATGGCAGTGTGTCTAATATCCCTTCTCGAAAACTTTTAGAGAAGGCATATCCACCTCTGCTCCCAGGAGAAAGGAGGCATCAGTAATCACCGCGCTGGTGGGAAAATACAGGTTAATAAGCAGCGTGGATTTGGTAGATAAAACCCTGCTGCCAGGGAAAGGGGCCAGCTGCTGGCAGCAGGAAGGATGTATCGGGAGCAGGGATGCACAGCTCCTCCAGACACCGTGCACTCAATGTGCAAATTGCTTTTGTTGGCCGGTAGGTAAGACATGAGGGAGGCAGCAGGGTTTGCCCAGTCCTTCTACTCCACAATGGATAGCTCCAGCTGATTTCAGCAGTGATAAAGATCACCTCATTTTCTCCAACAAAGACCACACAATTACAGAGTGTGTCTGATCAGAGTGGCGATAATCACCAACGTGAGCTCACCTCCTCCACTCACTCACTTGTTTATTTTGGAGGTTTCTTAATATACCAAGAGCCAGTGAAACTACTGCTAATCCACCCTCCAGCAGCATCTTGGCCAGGAAAGAGGAGCTGTCACCACCACCACATCCTTCCAGACAGACACTATAGAGATCAACAGCTTTGATACTGCAGGGAAACTCCTAAGAGCCTCTCCTGGCACCAGTGTCTCCTGCCTGCTCCTCCCTGCGGTCCTGGTCCTCATTTGGCTCCCTGTAACCAAACGGTCACCCTCTACAGAGCGAAATGAGGTGATCTGCATGTCCCATATAAATACCTTCCAAGGGATATAGGGTCCAGCAGAGAAAGGGTCTACAAAGGCCACATTTGAAGTCAGAGAAATGTAAATGTGACCAGAATATTGTTTTTTTCCCCCTAGTATGGATCAACCACTTGAGCAACCTGCCCAGGAGAGCAGTGAGGCCTCCAATTTTTGATGGCTTCAAATCACAGGCAGGTGCTTTTAGCTTTTTCTGTGAGGGACGTTTTAGCTGGATACAAATAACCAGACTCAGTACAAAGTGGGAGAGATGAAAGCTCCTGCTCAGACGATCTCTCCAGCCTCACAGGCTTGTCACCTGCGTTCACCAGGAGGCCAGTGCCCGAATAGGATGAGACCTGCTCAGAGCCAACAGGAGCTTAGCTGGCCATGGTGCCGTGGGGGTCTCAGCTCCACCATGGGAAGGGCTCTTCTGCTGTAGCTGTTCTTCCCACAGTCCCTGGTGGGTCACCAGTGTGGACCAGTGAGAGTGTCAGAGTGAAGTATATCTTGTTACTGGGCCATGCTGGAAGGTCCCCAGCTGGGGGTGTCCCAGGGACTGCTGAGAAATCCTGCACTGGGTTCCAGGTGGGTATGTCAGGTTTGGGTATCTCTGGCTGTTCACTGCTCCAGCTTGCCCAGAGCGATTCCTCAACCTAGCTGACCCATATGAAGCCCTCCCCATCTTTCAGCCTCTCCTCACATACCAGGATGGGGACGAGGGCTTCATCCTCCTCCTCACATCCCCAACCCCTACCACTGCTAAAGACTAGCCCTGGATGGGAGAGGGCTGAACCATGGAGAGGGGTGGCTTCATAACCAGCTGCTCCTGGCTAAGGCACCCATTAAGGCATCATCTTTAAGAGATTAAGGCTAAAGCATCATCATTAAGAGATCATCACAGCCACTGAAAGGCTCTGACACTTGGCACGGACCCCTCTGGGTTCTCATCAGCACCTTGACATCTGCAGGGTTAAGATTATTGCTGAGAAATTCTGTTGAGCTGGGTGCTTTTCTGAGCGTGAAGGCAGGGAGAAGGGAAAGGCCTTGCAGGATACACCCTGGGTATTTCCTTCATGTCCAAGGAGTACGTCATCATCCTCTGTCGTGGCTCCCATTTCTTTTTCGAGGCCTCTGGATTCATTTGGTTGGTTCATTTCATTTGGAGCAGGCAGAATGAGTCATGCTGCCATCACGTCAAAGACCGGAGCTGGGAAGGGGAAGTCTTAAGCTGTGAATTAACCCCTGGGAGGAATAGCTATGGAGACTACAGCAGAGCTCCCTGATGCAGGGTTGGGTGGGGAGGGACGGAAGAGACTTATTTTCAGAGCTAGCTGGAGAAAGCTCTGCTCCCCCTTCCCGTGGCTGGACCCACCTCCTTCCCCTTGCGTGGGAGCTGAGCCCTGTCCCCTCCTGTCAGCTGAGTGCCAGGAGCCCTCCCCAAGGACTAGCAGGTCCTGCGAGGGCTCTGGTGACACTGGTGCTTGGTGCTTTCCTCTCCACCCACTCTGCCCTCTCCTCTGAGCCTGAATCCTTTCAAGAGCAGGTGGGTGGATCTTCCCAAAGCCCGCAGGATTTGTACAGCTGACCTGACGCACAGCTGGCAGGGGGCATGTCCATCACACATTTCCAAAAGCCCACGGAGTTTTTCTTCTCCTTGCTTTCTTCCTCCTCCTCCTTTTATTTTTTGTGGTCGCAGGTGAACACAGGATATTTCAAAGAGATCTCTGCCAACACTGAAGCTTTGAAGTCAGCTGGTGGAGCAACCTCAGTTGACATGGGGAAGGAGCGGGGCCCGGCTGGGTGTCTTCCCAGGACAACTGAATCAAAGCCAGAAGAAATGACAGCACAAGCTGGTCCGACTCGGTCTGGCTGGAGGTTTCTCCCTCCCTTTGTTACTGAGCCCAGCCCGATGGCCCTTCCTGGTTTTAAATTAGCAAAACCTTTGCTAAGCTTCAGATTAAGTTCCTGGGTCACCAGCAGAGATGGCCTGTAGCAAAGCCCTGGATTTTATCTTTAATTATTGGCAGGAATATTACATTCTTGCAGAAACTGAGCTGAGAAAAAGCCAGCATCTGTGATCCCTGCTGTGGAGCTGAGCGTCTGCTCAAGGGAAGGCTGGTAATCAGGAAGAGAGGGGTCAACAGAAGATGATCTTCTAAGTCTTCCTCTATAGACTGACTCTTTAATATGTTTACTTAGCCAGATGCAAATCCTTTTCGCAAACTCATGGCACTGCTGAGTACAAGTATGAGCAGAAAATGAACAAAGCTGGAGCATCAGCTCCTCGTCTATTGCCAGTACGAGACTCCTGGTAACTACGTGGAGGAAGGAAAATGTTCTCTCTCCAGCGTCCGGGGAGAAGCAGCTGAGTTTCCAGCAGCGTTCTCCAATTTTTAACCAAGAGATCCTGTCCAACACCTCGCTGCTTCACTCTCTCTTCTGGCTGCCCTCCTTCCCTGATCTGCTCCTCGGCTGCTCCTTCCCTGGGTCCCCAGGTTTTGAGTCTTGCCCTTGTCCATACCCAGCAGCAGAGTCTGCCCATGGCCAGTGAACTTGCTAAGGCAGGAGATCTTCAGAAAACCAGTAATGGCATCAAGTGCAAAACCATCTCCAAGTGTGGTCAGGAGCAGATGGAAGAGTATAACAGAAGCCTGGTGTACCCTCACCTGGATATCCTGTGCCGACTGAAGACAATCCTGCCTCCTCCTACCTGCTGGCTGGAGCTTATTTTCCTTGATGTAGACTAGAGAAGCATCCTAGTGACCATTCTGCTGGAGTAGAAACCTCTCATGGCCACCTTATTGCCTGCTGGGGCAAGGGCAAAGTATCACTTGGAAAGTGGGGATGCTGCCTGCATTTGGCTGTTTGCATATGTTTGATCTACAATGGAGGAGCAGGACGAACTGGAGGCCAAGCCAAGTCTTATTACATGGTTGTGGAGCCACCAGAAATTCGCCATATAGCATCCTGTACTGGGCTGGAAATGGTGCGCTGGCTGGAAGATGAGGCATGGGTGGGAAAGGAAAGGAAGGCAGCGCAGCATGGGCTGAGCTGCTCACAGCATGGACAGCCATGGGTTGGGGCAGGTCAGTGTATTTGGAGCTTATCTTTTCACAGTTCATTTTTCTCTCTGCTCTTGACAAAACATGCACAGGTGTATGTGTGGTGTGTCTTAGCATCAAGGTCACCTTGTATTCAGCCCAGCACAATAAAACCTTAAAGGAATGGGGTATAACAAAAGAGCCAGGTGGCTTTGAGCCTCTCAAGGAGTGATGGGTCTTGAAATAGATCACAGCTACCTGGAGGTTAGAAAGCCCTACGTCCATTGCCTTCACGGGTTACTTCCTAAGACACCCTGCTCCTGTAGTGCAGAGGTCTGGGGATCCCCTCTGAGCTGATGGTGACAGCTAAGAAGGAATGAGACTGGCTTAAGCAGAGCCTGTTTAATGCCATTCCAACCCCAGCCAGCCAGGTCAATTAAAAAATAAAGACGAAGGCACTCGGTCCAGGTCTGCTGTCCCTATCAAATTCATTATCTCCCCCCGCCAACAGAAAGAGGGCAACTGTTCACGTAAGACACAGCTAATAATATCTGAGTACAGGACATTGCTGCTAAATTATAGGGAGGGCTTGGGAAGGGAAATTAGTGTCATTTGCAAGCCCAATAATAGGGGCTGTGCAGCATGAATGCCGATGCGGGAGCTGGCTGGAGGACAGCGTGTGGCTTATGCAACTGTCCCCGTCCTCCTCCTCCAGCAGGCAGAGCTGGGCTGGCAGGATGCATGCTGGGGTGCTGAGGAGCAGGCTAGCAGAGGAGAAGTGGGCTTGAAAGCCAAAGGCAATTAAAAACAAAGGGCAAAGCAGATACCTCTGTCTGAGGGTGAAGGCATTGGAAGCTGCTCCTAGGGGAGAAGGCTCAGCCCTTCCCTCCCAGCTGAGCTTTGGCAGAGCACAGTTTAGGGGCCCCCAGGGCAGCAGCTACCAGGTATGGGAGGTCTGCTGGTTTCAACTGAAGGATCAGTTCTGGGCATCTTCTAGGAGCAATCAAACCCAGTAAGGAAACGGAGGCACGGGCAGACTGCACAGCCTGTGCTGTGACTTGAATCTTAAGGCAATTCTTGAGTGCTTCTTGGTGATGTGTAATGTGGTGCTGCTCCCCGGGGACAGCTGCATTCCTGCAGCGGGCAAAGCATTTCCCATTTCACATTACAGCCACATCTTGAGCAAAAATGTGTTACAGAGAAGCAGAAGTGCTCTCTGACCAAATGCTCCCAGGCTGCTAACAAACCTAAAGTACCAACACCATGTTCTTGGTCATCTGTGGAGTATCTCTGGCTCTGAGCTCAAAATTCACACCCCATCAACAACCCAGCAAACATCACAAACCTGCCAAAGAGCCCCACTACTCTGCATTCCTGCCATGCTCTCTGCTGGCTCTCATAGACACTCGGTTCCTGGGCCAGGGAATAATTTTACAGCAACATTATCAGGATGCCTAAACAAAAATAAGGAAGTGGAGCAACTCTTGCTGTGTCCAACACAAAGACCAGTGTCCCCTTCCTGCCTGCTGAGTTATTTCTCAAATTCCTCGACCTTGGACCGTGCTCCAGGGCCCCTCCTGTAGCTGATTGGGAAGTGCTCCATTCCCCTGATGAACAGGGGAAGCTGTGATTATACTAATCAACTGCTCATTAGTGTTACTTGGCTCCGGCTGATCATACACCAGCCCCAGGATGTACAGCCACCTCTGTCACCAGGGGATGTTGAAGTTCCTCAGCTCTGTTGCTATCCCCACCTGGTTTTGCCCACAGATGGAGAAGGGCTCTCCAGGGTACTGCTGAGATCTGGCAAGCAAATCTCATCCCAGCAGATATGAGCCCTCTTTCAGACTGTGGATTGATCACCACAGCGCTGTGCCTCTGAGTCTCAGATAGGCAATTTTGGACCCTGAGATGCTTCCAGGGGACAGCCAACTGCCACCGAGGGCTGAGAGCCATGCAAGAGGAGCTACAGATCTCAACGTGCTGAGACAGAGAGAGGTCTACGAGAGCCACTTCATTTACCCAGCAGCACAGCCTCCATAGAGGACCCTCAGCCCAACCTCTAGTGAGCTGTAGGTGGCCAGAGAGCCAACAGCTCTGACCCTAAAAACAGCCAACGGGGAAGCCAGCTGATTATAGAAGAGCAGCATGAGCACTGTCACTTTCATGGCAGCTTTGGGTTCA
The DNA here is from genome assembly GCF_018139145.2 of Gymnogyps californianus. Classification (NCBI taxonomy): domain Eukaryota; kingdom Metazoa; phylum Chordata; class Aves; order Accipitriformes; family Cathartidae; genus Gymnogyps; species Gymnogyps californianus. The sequence goes on along the minus strand of NC_059478.1, from coordinate 26,199,617 downwards.
GCCTTCCAGCCACAGTGCAGCTGCTGCAAACCAATATTATTGGAGAGTTTTGCCACCTGGCAAAAATCAAAAGCCAGCAAATACTTCATAACCTGTCCAAACCTCCCTTCAGGTCTCCATGTAGCCCTCATTTCCCACCCCCTTTCCTGGTTCACACCTCTAGAGTGTGCTTCTGTCTCCTCTCCCATCTCCATCCTCGCATCACTCACAGCCACTTTGAAACCAAACCTACCTACCTCCATGGCAGCTTGGCTTAAACAGCCCTTGGGCAGATGGTCCCCATGGCCACCACCAGACTTCTAGGTCTGTGATGGAGTTAAAGCTGCTCCAGAGTGTTTCATCCCCAGGTCTAAGTCTAGGTGTAAGGAGGAGAGCCAGGAGAGGGTATTTATGGCAATGAAATTGTATCTCCTCAGGAGGCTGAGCCAGAGGATTGTGCTCTGCAGGTGCCGTCCTTCCCCTTATCCTCACACCCCCACGTCCTGCCAGCCCCTGCTAATTCACATGAGATAATTAACCAGTGCTCCATCAGCCGCTTTCATATCTCAGAAGGCGGCAGAGGGATATTTCTGCACGTGCACGCAGAGAGCACCTGTGTATTACCAGCTCAAAGTCAAACAGCAGGACAGAGCCTGGGGAGAGCAGAGACCTCAGCAGGGGTGGGGGAGACTAGGGCATGGTGACACAGGTGATTTGCCTGGTGCACTGCAAAGCCTGGTTGCAATGTGGGGACCCAGACACCCGCTCCTACCAGCCCACCAGAGGGTGGGCTACCTCTGTTTGCATGGGAGATCTCTAAGATGTCTGGGAATGGGCACTTGGAGAGACCTGATCCCTTGGCTGGAGGGAGCAAGGACCCTCAGTGCTGGAACCAGAGGAGGCTCCAGCTTCTGTCCGTGTCCCTATGGATGTGGCAGCCCCAAGAGCCAGGCCCTGGGCAGGCAGAAGAGTCACCACTGGTCTCATCCCTCCTCCTTCGCAGCTGTGACATGGGATGGAAATCCCCCTGGGCTGCCTGCAGTCCCTGGGGACTCCCTGCAGAAGCCACTGCTCTTCCCTTTGGGTCTGTCATCCTGACAGCTCTCCCCAAGGAGGTCTTGAAACCGAGACCCCAGCACAGCAGAGTGCTTGGGACTCATGCACCACCGCATCCTGGCAAGTCTCGTCCTCCTCCAGCATTCCTCACTGAAGGCTGAGGACGCAGCCGTGCTCTCCTCTTTCCCTTTCCTCCTTTGCTCCATCCTGTCAATCAGGCTCTGGCTCAGAAAGGTTTCCTCACACAACAGCTACACTAGCTTTAGAGAGATGCAATTAAGATGAAACCCAGTTATTTAAAGCGGCTCCTCTCCCAGCATGGCTCTAATGTCACCTTTGATCACTGAAACCGACCCAGCTCACAGATTGCCAGGGATGCGTCCTTTCATTTTCTCCCTCATCCCCTCGCTCCATTCAGACAAAACTGGTTTCTTTCTTCCTGCTGGTGCTCCAAGCATTTTGCAGAGCAAAGGACCTGTCATTTTTGCATTGATCAGTGGTGAAAACAGCCAAATGCCCTGGCTGTGGCCCATGAAGGTCAGAGAGGTCATGTAGATGATGCTGCGTGTTGGGCTCGGACAGGCTTGGCCCAGGCACAGTGCTGCCCTGCGGCTGTGCTGCAAATAAGGATGGACTGCAGCAGGGCAGGGACCCCTGTACTAACGCATCTGAAGGGAAATACCCTGAATTTATTGGGGGAGAGCAATCACTGATGGGGGAGGCTGGACCACTTCCACCCCTTATAACAGTCAGTTCTGCTCAAACCATCACTTGGGCACGGGCTTAGCTTTTAACCCCCAGGCAGGCCCTGCTCTCACATGCGTACAGGAGCTGGTGGATCAGGACTCTTCTTCTCAGCGGTCCCCATCCATCCACACACACATTTGATTGTCAGGCATTGAAACCCCAGATCTCTTTGCCATTAAATGCATCCATCAGGTTGCATTTTCTATTAGACTGAAGGCCTCCTGGTTGTCAGTGCTTCCACCCACGCAGGCAGCTCTCTCCTGAACTCTGTCTCGCTGCCTCCAAACCTCCCTGCGTCACATTTTCTTTGGAAATGGAGAGCAAATACATGTGTATCCCCCTGCTCACCCAGGGAGATGGCAGAGCAATTTACAGGGTTCCCTGGGCGGACAGGCTTCTTCATCTGAACTCTTACTTCAATCTATTTTGTTTTGATTTGCAGGAGAGATGTCTGTTCCCGCAGGTGGAGAGAAGAGTGAGAAGCTGCTCTGTTACAAAACACCAGTGATTTGCAATTCGTCACCAGCCCAGGGCCAGGTGCACTCTCTACTGCCATTGCAGGGTGACACTTTTCTCTAATGCTTAGAAGCAGAAGTTGTCACGCCAAAAGTCTCAGCACCAACATTACAGGTTCCTTCTGATCTCTCCAAAGATCTCTGATTTAGCAGCTTCTGAGGATTTCGGAGCACAGAGCAGGTTGCTGCCCTACCTAGGTGACAGCCCCTGGGCCAGGGTCTGGGTCCCAGTCAGAGCTGGTGTGACTCTACAGTGAGGGACCCCAGCCCCTGGCTCAGCTAAATCATTTGGTCACCCCTGACAGGGAGAAATTTGTCAACTTTCAGCAAAAGATGCAGTTTTAGAGTCATCCCACTCCAACAGACTGCTGGGGGGGCTGCACCCCCCATTCCTGCTTTGGTTAGGAGCTGGGGGCAGCAGGGAAAGATTAAATGCACCCTCTCCCCCCCTGGTCCATGATGCTAGTTGCGCTGAAGCTGGCTACCAAGATCTTGGTGCTTCAGGAGAGAGGTGTCAATGCTGGTTCTGGGGGGGACAGCAAAGAAACCAGCCCAGGTGCTGCTTCTGCCCGTAAATCAGTCCAGATGGGCCATCGCTAATCTGCTGAGAGCTGGGTCCTCTTCAGGGCACCTTGTACGAAGATGAGCTGATCAAGCGTGGCAGGGCTTCCTCAGCACACCCTGCTGCTAGCAGCCAGAGAGGGTTAAACACAGAGCAAATGGTTTCTCAGGAACACTGCGATCTCGACAGCACAACCTGCTCTGCCCACAGCCACGGAGCTTAAACAGCGACTGCCTGAGAGGTTGTCCCTGCCACCTGCCTCCTCCGGGTCTCTACTCCTGCCCTCTCACCATACGGAGACCGGCTTTTGTCACTTAAAGGTGTGATCAGGAAATGGAGGGCTTTTAAAAACAGTGCTATTAAGAACAATAAAAATAATAGAGCAGGAACATATGTCTCTCTGCAGGCCTGTCACCTTCTGCTTGCTTGGATTGAAGTGTTTTGCCATCAGAGCGTGACAGCATGCTGATACATCACCAGCGCCGCAAAGCTGCTGGCTTTATTACTGTTATTAACCAGGTTTTCTAAAGAAAGGCAACAGCACGCCATGGGTAACTGCCTGTGTGGCAGCCCACCCTCATAGCTTTTTAATCGGTCAGCTAATTTCAACCCACATAGCTCAAAAGGTTGCCAGAAGACTCAATTTGTGCACGTGCCACTGGAACAGGCAGTGGGATGGGGCAGAGCCCCAGTGACCACCCTGCTGAGACAGGCTGCGACAGCTCAGCCCCTTACTAGACACCAGACAGCACCCTGGGAGAGCGTGCAATACCCCACCTCATACCTTTTTAGACCCCAGGGAAAGAGAAAAACAGAGTGTATTTTTGTTTAAGCTCTGCTGCTCAGGGAACGTCTTGCTGGTTCTCTGGTCCAGGATGGAGCTACTACCAAGCTACAGGACCGGGGGGGATGCTGGGGCTGAGCCCTCTGTCCCCATTTGTCTTGCCATAACACTGGCAGCAGGCAGTTCCCAAAGCCTCAGTCTGAGATAAGTACTGACACATCCCATGTCCCAGAGAGACTCCCGAGGGCTTTTTCAGGACCTCCAGACTGGGCTGGCTAAACAGGGATAACTGGTCACCCTAACCCGAACTCAGCAGCTGCGCAGTGCTCCTATCCGGGGACCCAGTCCTGGTTTGAACAATCAAGCAGCCATCTTCATGGTCATTCCTCCAACCTCACATAACTCAGCCCTACTGCTAACACCACAGTTCCCAGTCAGACCTATTTGGGCACTGGCTCTCAAAGGCTTTCCATCTCATCCCTCTATATTCTTCAATTAATTGTCCCCAAGGACTGTTGGTTTTCTCATGGGCTGCTCGGGGAAGCAGGTTAGCTTTTCTCTGGGGAGGTCAGAGCTGCCCATCTCCTTTAACAGCCCAGGGGAAGAGCAGGGAGTATGAGGCTTCACGCACAACCGCAGGCAACGCTGCATGCTCAGGAGCACAAGACCAAGGTTTCATTGCCTGAGTGACATCCAAACCACCATCCATCACTCCAGTACTAACCCAGGCAAGCAGCCAGACTGGCAAGCACAGGGAGGGTTTCCCATGGAAAGCCGAAGTCAGTCCAAGCCACGGGCACAAATCAGCCAAGAATCCTTGCTCCTCACGCGGCAGAACCCCGAGGAGCCAGGACATCTCTCCATCGATTACCTGGAGCTCACGTGTTTTAGTCTGTCACTTCAGCCCACTCCCACACAGCTGTGACCAGGCTTCTCACTATGGGATCACTCTGTTTAGCAATACACGTACACAGGCTCTTAGCCAAACAGCGGGTCTGGAGCAGTTTGTCCTTGCTCATATTTTCTTCTTTCATTACTAAGGCAAATAATCTGTTTCAGTAAGCAGAGGGGCATTGCTCTTGCTACTTTACATGCTTCTTGTTGAAAGCAAGATTGCCCTGATATGAGTCTGTGTGAGGCAGATTAAGACCTTCATAACTGCCCCTCCTCTAGTAAAATCTCAGTTGGTACTGCCATGATGTAGGCTCTCCTGTTGCCTCAGCGGTGGCAGGAAGGGACTGTTTCACCCTGTCCGGCAATTTAATCCCTGACCCACATCAAACTGCTGTGTGTTGTGCACAAACAACAGCGTTCAAGGATTGACCAACTTCCTTATGGTGAGAAACCCCAAGTGCCCAAATCATCTCTGGGGTGGAGCACGTCCCAGCACCAGGCTGTTTGGACTGGCAATAAGGAACTATAAAGAAAAAGGAGTAGGATCTAAAGATCAATCCACACTAAAGGCTTAAAACTGAGCTGAACTTCTGGCCAGGGTTTAAATTACACAGCAGCACACCCTTAAAGTAAAGCAGCAAAATAAATGAAGTCACTGAAACAGTCACACTCCCAGCATCTCCAAGGTCAGGATTTTCACACCTCCCTCTCCTGTGTATTGGCTTTCAGAGTCCATTTTTCACAGGTACAGACAGTCACAAGCCTGTGAGAAAAAAAAAAAAACACACCAAAAACCAGGGAAATTACTTCAACCGTTGTCATTCCCTGTCTCTCAGCAACAACCGTGTCTTCTCCTCCTTGCTCCCCTTCCAGCCTCTCACAGCTGGCAGAGATCTTACGAACAAACAAGGCTCCCTGCAGCGAGGCTTGCCTGGGAAGTTCTGATGCTTCAGTCTAGCATGAGGGTGATCTCTTCACCTGCAGAAGTGACAGTTCTTGGTTTACTTCTAACCATCAGCTCTCAGACCCCCATCTGTGAAGATCCCGAGCCCCATTCCAGGGCTGAGCAGCTGGTGACAGTATCTGGGCTGACGCCCAAGTGTCAACAAGGCAGCTCTGTGTTTCCACCCAGACCTAACCCTGGGAGGGGAGGTGGAACACAAGCATGTGAGAAGACACTCTCACCTCACCCTGTCTAACTAGTCACATTAACCCCAGGACAAGTTCCCTGGGTTTGTGTTATTAATGTTGCCTCAGCTAGGCTGAGGGAGGGCTTCCCAGGGGGTGGATTTTGCTCTAAGAGACCTTTCTGTGCCTGTCTCAGGACGGAAATTCACAGTCTGAGCCTCCTCCAGAGCTTTTCATTTTTCCAATTAATAAATGAATAATCAGCATAATTTCATGCCAATTGTTTTGTGTTTCTACACCATAGAGGTTCTCTGCTCCTCTGCTACCCAACCCTTCTGCTCCTTTCAATGAAATTAAGTGCTAAACCACAACTTCCACATCCTCAAAATCATTCACACAACTGGTGTTGCAACAGAGCCGGGCAGAGGCAGAAGCACACCCTCAGAAGGCCATTGGCACATTAAAGTCAAGCACAATCAGTGTTTGAGGACTTCAGGAAAGGCTTGTTGAGAAGATGTTGTGGCTGGGCACCTCTTCCGAGGTGGCTCTGAAAGGACTCCATCAGCTTACCCACGTGCGTTGTCAACCATGCCTGCCTGGGGATAACAGAATTTGACACCTCTATAGATGTGTTTTCCTGACATTTTGAGTTGTCCTCACTTTGGCTATCAGGAAATGCCAGAGGAAGGACAAATAATTCTTCTGGCCTGTGCTGGAAACATTGTCATCAAACACTTATTTCAGCTTCCAGATGGTTTGGACTGCCTGCATGCTGGGGGAAATCAGTTGCTCTCTACTGCTTCACTAAAACCATTCCAGAAACATATTGTGGGTGTCCATCCATTGCTTACTGGTCTCAGTGATGGTGGGGAACCAGAAAGTTTTTCTTCAGAGCATTCGTGTAGGCTTTACGCCACCCCTTTGTCTATCCTAGGCAGAAGGCAGGAAAACATGCTCTCTATGCCATGAGATTTCCTCTAGAAAATTTCAGGCCAAAAATCCACAGACAAGGGTAGAAAAACATCCCTGAGTAGTTAAGTCCCACACAGCCGTTGAGGAACTCAAGGACCTCAGTAGGTACCAGGTACACATGGCCAAAGGCAAGATGAATGTCTGTATCCCTGAAGGCAGACTTGTCTGATCAGCTGTTTGTATTGCCACCAACCTTGGTGCCTTTGTGTGCCATCATCAGGCAAATAAAGAATAACTATTAGCAAGTGCATTCAGCGGGCACTACTGATGCAGTGTCTCAGCCAGAGGAAGGACTTCAGGATCCCTGGGGAACAGGGGAGCAGCAGCAAAGTTGTGTTCAGAGGAATTGTGATCCATGCTGGATTTAACCAGGGGAGCTACAAAGTTTTATGGTCCATCACAAATATGGGACCATATCTGAGTTCACTAACTCTGTTTCTATCCCAGTGGCATATTGTGCTCGGCTTCACAATCTTGCAGAGAAAGCAGGTTGGGCCCTGCTCATACCACATATGAGCCATCCCCATTAAACTCAAGGGAATCTTTCCATTGCTGTCCAGGGATGCTGGATCAAGGCTTCCTTAGATGCAAGGCTGCCAGGAGGAGGCCAAGGGCTGTGAGCCAGGGAGGTACTAGGTCCAGGCCATTAAGGTCCTGCAGTGGCCCAGAGCCATAGCCACTTACAGGAACAACAGGTCTTCTGACTCTTTTCCTCTGAGTGCAAAACAGCAGTAGAGTTATTAAAGCACCAGCTGGGCTGGCAAAAATAAATCTCTCAAATCTGCCTGCAAAGCCAGAGTGGTACAAGATGACTCTTGACTTCCTCTTGGGTGCCCCTCTGGGCTCTGGGGCACCTGCCATCCTCCCTCCCACGTGTATTTGTGGGCATATCCTCAAGCTGTGTTTACAAAGGGATTTCAGGCTCTTTTAGGATAAGAGGTTGCTATAGAAACAGCAGATAGGAGATTGAGCTCACTGGGAGAAGGCCTGGACTCTACTGGCTTAAACAATAGGAAAGCCCACCCGGGGAATACATCTGGCTGGAGACTGAGCGTGGAGCACAGTCTGTTTTAATGAACACATCCTCCTTTGGGGGAAAGTAGGAGACTGAATTTCTGCAGCCCTCTAGAAGACCAAAAAGTTGCTGGTGCAAGAAGAAGGTCCACTACACAGGGAACACCAAGAGACACTTCCAGCCTTGAGGTGGGATCTGGCCACAGAACAGGGTCTTGAGCTCAACCACCCTGCCAGAAAGCTTCTACCCAGCTGGAGCTTGGGCTCATACCTCACCACTCTTCTCACCAGTTAATGCCTTTGGGTGGTCTGTGAGCAGGCAGATGGAGGTGTGACTGGTCATAGAAATTACAGAGGAGCAGAGTCAGGATGCAGCTGGATAAATGAAACCTGTTACAACAGACCAGCGAGGACAGAGCCATGAAGAAACCTGCACCAGAATCATTAAAAAGGTGTGTCGTGGTTTAACCCCAGCCGGCAACTAAGCACCACACAGCCACTTGCTCACTCATCCCGCATCAGGATGGGGGAGAGAATTGGAAGAGTAAAAGTGAGAAAACTGGTGGGTTGGGATAAAGACAGTTTAATAGGTAAAGTAAAAGCCGCACACACAAGCAAAGCAAAACAAGGAATTCATTCACTACCTCCCATCGGCAGGCAGATGTTCAGCCATCTCCAGGAAAGCAGGGCTCCATCACATGTATCAGTTACTTGGGAAGACAAATGCCATTACTCTGGATGTCCCCCCCTTCTTTCCTCTTCCTCCAGCTTTATATGCTGAGCATGACGTCATATGGTATGGTATATCCCTTTGGTCATTTGGGGTCAGCTGTCCCGGCTGTGTCCCTTCCCAACTTCTTGTGCACCCCCAGCCTCCTCGCTGGTGGGGTGGTGTGAGAAGCAGAAGAGGCCTTGACTCTGTGTAAGCACTGCTCAGCAATAATGAAAACGTCTCTGTATTATCAACACTGTTTTCAACACACATCCAAAACATAGCCCCATAGTAGATACTATGAAGAAAATTAACTCTATCCCAGCCAAAACCAGCCCAAGGTGACCAACTCTGATCTGGGCTAGAGCCATTTCAAAATGCAAGCTGCAGACCAAGAAAACAGTAAGTCAGCCCCAGGGGCACATCTTCCCAAAGGAGGAATCTGACCATGGAAGTCAAGCCAAGACATTTCGCTGCAGGTTGATGCTTGCCCCTTTTCTTGTTTCTTCCTGCAGCCAGCCTCAAACAGGAGGGGGAAAAAAAATACAAAAAACCACACACACCAAAAAAAATTCCCCACACCACCTGGAATAAAAACGTTCCAAAGAAAAACCTCTGTGCAAAGCTCAGTCAGGGCTCATCAGCAAAAGGCCATGATTAACTGCTGAAATAGCAGGGCATTTCCATTTCCAAAGGCAGAGCTACCACACAGCCCTGAGAAAACCTCTTCACAATCAGCCTGTGTTGAAACAAACCCAATCAGTTAGACACCGAGAATGAGTGTCCCTCCATGGATCCCTGCGGGGAGCTGATCTGATTATAGAGTGAGCTGGGGAGGCACTGGAAAGCACCCAGTGGGGGGTTGCGGAGAAGAAAATCAGAGAAGAGTCTCAGACCAGAGAGCCTGTGAGCAATAAACTCACCTGGGTGCAAACAAGAGACAGTGAGGGGAGAGTCTGCCTTGAAAAAAGCTGCAGATCCTCATATAACCTGCCTACTGAAGTAGTAGGCTGGGAAGAAGAGAGCACATGAGTCTGATCTTCACAGTGGTCTTTGTGGCTTGAACAGCTGAGAACCCAAGGAAGGCAAGCTCCAGCCCTGTTAAAACCTGGTGACTGCAGCCCTAGGAAGAAAATCTTTCTGCACCTACAAGCCACACCACAAAGCCTTCAGAGCCAAGAAGCACTTCCTACACCCCGGATGGCTGAAGCCGTGGCATGGCCACAGGGTGGAGGTGACACTTCCGTACCCTCATGAATAGGCAGGGTAAGGCTGGTAGCTGGTTCCCTGGGGAATCTCTCCCCAGGCAGGCAGCCTGGTCACCCCACCACCTGGCAGGCAACAGGGCTCACATGTAGCAGTCAGCAGTCCATGTCTCATAAGCATCTCTAATGTCAGCTCCAAGGAGATGCCTTTAGAATTAATTCGACCCCACAATGCACGGAAGCCAACATACCACCAGCTGACCCTAAGCTGAACACCCCAGCACCTCTTGTATGTTGTATGCCTCTGTCCCCAGGACTATTTCCCTTGCAGACAGAATGTGCCTTCCCCGACAGCTGGGTCAGACAAACCCTGCCAAAAGTCATAGGCCCACCCCAAAAGAGGCAGAACTTGTGCCCCCAAATCACCCACTTCTACCAGTGAGGTCTGAACTCAAATACATCTTCCAGGAGACCCCTAGGTCTCCTCAAAAGGATTTGGATCCACTGCCCACATGCTTAGAGCTAAGCTCATATGTAGGACTGGTGCTTTGGATGCGGTCCTCTGTTGCCCCACGTTAGACACTCTCAACAGCAGAAAGGGCCTGGAGCTGGTGACTCAGAGCCCACCGACTGTCGTGTCGTGCAGCACAGTGAACGGTCCCTCCTGTCACGCTGCAGCTGGGAGCTACAAAGAACCTTATGAGACAGGCACCAGAGGAAAGCCGTGCTAAATAATCTGCAAACCAACATCTAATAATATTGCCAGGTCCCCAAAGGGAACAAGGAAGAGAAGCAACCTGAAATCAACTGTCAAAACAATACACTCCCCGGTCTGGATAGGGAATGGGTTTCTCACTAGGTGCCAGAGTCACTGGTTTAACCTTTCTGCTCGCCCCTGTCTTCTCACTTTAAAGTAAAGTGCTTATTTAACAGCAAGAAAAAAGAAGAGCAGAAAACAGAGTCACAGCATCCCCTGGAAGTGAGGATCAAAGGACACCGGAAGACAGAAATAGACCTTAGAGAAAGGCAGGTGCTTTGGGGAGGAATGTGTGCTCTGCTAGGGGTCAGGGCACCCTCCCCTTGGCCAGAGCCTGTTACAGGCAGCAGGATTCAGAGATACACAGAGAAATACAGAGATACACTGATGGTAACTGAACAAATCCTGCTGGAGTCAGGCAGGAGCTTTTCCCCGTTACTTCAGGAGTCTTAGACAAAGTCCCAGCCAACAGCCCCTTAAGTGGAACAAGAGACCCCGTAACTGATTGAAAGGCCTTGGTCTGTCTATGCCACACTCATCTTTCTACTCACGCATCCACCCCTTCATTCCTACCATCCATCTTTCCACTCCTTTATTCCTACCCACATCTATCTGACTGTCTTACACATCCATGCATCTAAAGCAGCATTGGAGCTGTTTGGTACTTACAGCACAGTAACATCAAAACTCAGGAAAACTTCCTTTCTGAGCCAGGACCCATCCAGTCCCCAAACTCTCAGGGAACAAGGCATTCTAATTTCCCAAGTCCTGCATTTGGAAAAACACAATTTGCCCAGAGGAGAAATCAATGCCAGAGGCCTTGGAGAGGGTGAAGTATCTGTAGCCTTCCCTAGGACCACCCATCTGCAGGCAAGACCACCTGGGTGGAAGCATGATCCTGTTGCACTTAAGAATATTTTTCAGTACTGCTGCTGAATGATGGGTAGGCGTATCCCCACCCTCCTCCATTTGTCATTTTAATAGCAAAATGAGCTAACGGTGCAGCAGAGGAGGCCAGAGCTGTTGCACTCACTGCCTGAAGAGCAGAGAAACCTCCAAAAATGGCATCAGCAGGACACAGATGGAAGAAGCTCTCTTATACTGATACCAATGCACCAGGAGAACCTCTTGGCTGGGACCAGCTCAGTTTGCATTTCACATAGGGGACAGTTTGGGAAGTTTTAGTTAAGAAAAATGACATTTTAGGTTTGGAGTATGGAAATATTAAGGGCTGTCTGGGCTGGTGAAAAACTGGAGACTCGATCCAAATGTGTGAGAGCATAAAGAGGCCCTGACCACAGCTACACCCGAGAGCACTGAGGGATGGGAACACAGAAAGCGATTTCCCCAGGTAGAAGAGGGGGATCTGTGTTTCAATGATCCCTCTCCTGAAAACACAGCATGGCACCAACTCCTCTAAGCATACCAAGTTCTGGGACAGAGGAAGCGGCAATCAGGCTGTCAGCAGAGACTATTTGTGCAAAAGCTGTAGAGGTCAGCCCATAACCTCTTTCCCCTGCCTTAGGGGGCACGCAGCACTTTGGGCCAGCGTAGAGCTCCATAGCCTTGGGGAGGGCATGTGGGAATGAACAAGCCCCAGCTGCGATCCTTGGCCCCGGCCGAAGGCTACGTGGAGCAGACAGGAGGGTTGGGAGTCATGACCTCCACAGCTTTGGGACACTTCCACGTACTGCAAGCCCAGGCACACACCCACTCCCATCAGACCAGGGACACAATGATCCGTCAGGCTGGCCCTGTCCCGCACTTGACGCAGGAGGAAGATAAAAACCCACTTGTTCTTTCAGTTCCCGAAGGAGAATAACCAGCTTTGGAGGTCAAAGTCCAGTTCCTGCTCCCAGGGGAGGGGCAGGGCAGCACCCATTTAACTGGTAAAAGGAGCTTAGCTAGAGCCATATCAAGTAATGGGATAGAAGCAACCAAAAAAAGAGGAGGTGGAAGGACACTTAATCTCTTCAGTAAACACTCAGGCTAACATTTATATTTGTGCATTTGCCAGTCACAGTTCAGCTGGAAACAAAAGCAGGCTGGGTGTCGGAGAGCAGCAAGAGCAGGGCTGCTCCTGAAGGAAAGCAAGCTGGGAGCAGAGGTGGCCCTCACAGAGCAGGGCAGGGTGCCCCAGCACCTGAACAGGCGGAGCAGAGCAGGGTGCTGATGATAGGTCCATTGACAGCCCCAGGTGAGTCAAAGTGATAAATCAGACCCAGAGACACAAGTAAAAATAAATCTGAAGTAGCAAGGGGTGTTTCCAGATCTTTTTATGTTAATAGCTTATTACCGACCAGCAATAAAAGGGAGGGAAGAATTCACTTCTTATCATACCTTCTCAGAGGTGTTGAGTAGGGTAATGAAATAGAAAATTTGTTTCCAAGATACATTCAGCCCTGAAATCTGAGCATCTTTCTCTGGATGGTTGGGAAGGGAAAAATAAATAAATTATGACCACGGTCTCCCAAGGTCATGGCAGAAATTGAGGTGTTCATTTAAAAAAAAAAAGGGGGTGAGGAGGTTTCTGGAAGAATTCATCAATAGAACTGGTCATGTTGACACTTGCCAGGCAAATTCATCCCATGGAAGGCCATGGCAATGGGTAACTGGAGATTCTTCGTGGTTTAGCCACTGTTTGAAATAAAACACTAGATTTGGGGATTCAGGGCAATACCATCTCTCAGCTGCGTTAAAAGCCGACGTTCACATGCTCCCAGTGGGCCATATTTTGCACAGCCTGTATAGACAAAACACACTGCATATCTGCTGAGTTGGAGCATGGTACAAGCAGCAAACGAAGCATCTGTCTAGGGAATATCTAGGGAACTTTGCCTTCACAGTCCTCTTGCCTTACACCTCACTGCTGAGGCTACAGATCAGAAAAGCAGGTACAGTCCCCAGGAACAGTAGCTTGCACTGCACTGCAATGACAGTTCAGAATTGGAGCCTGGGGTGCAAGATCCTCAAAGCCATCCAGACCTGCAGACTGGAGCAAAGCTCCCAAAGGACCACAGGAAGATAAGAAAAGTACTACTGAGCCCACATGTGACAAAGCTAATCCCAGTCCTTTTGCTGGCTCTGAAAAGAGGGCCCCACTAACAAGAAACCTGAACGTACATGAGCAGATCTTCACACTCTGTGAAAATCCCCTCCTGCTAACCCCTGTCACCAGAGATGTCCCCAAACAGGGCAGGGAGGCTGTGCACCGCAGCCCACAAGCACTGCCCAAGTGTCCATCCTCACCCTCCTTAGACAAACCTGGCTAAAATTTGTGATGATCTGGGCCCCATCAAGCCCAACTCCTGCCAATCCCTTCTTATCCCAGATCAAATGGCCTCTTTGAGCCTCAGTTGACTGCCAGGACAGTGCTCTCCCCTGTCCCCCTTGAACAGGTCTTCACTCTTTAGTGCTTCTCTCCCCTTTCATGCTATATCGCAGGTTACTTTCCTGATGAAACGTGTGCTGAAAAGCCCATCTATCTGCCTGCAGGACAGGCAGCTCCTGGCAGATGTGTTGCCAGTGTCCATGCTTTCCCATCACTCTCCTGTCTGCCACCGCCTCTTGGATATTAAAAATCACCTGGAGCGATGATTCCTCATTGCTCTGTGCTCCCTCCTCCGATCTGTCACCGCATAAGCCACTTGACAGGTGATTATTCGGTCCCTGAAGCCGGGGAAGCCGGGCTTAGATGTCTATCTCCTTAGATAAACACGCAGGCTGAATTAGAGAGGGTTTCTCGCTGGACAAGCAGACTATTTTGGGATCACATCACTAAGCTGCATTATGGCTTCGTGGATAGACTCTGGCTCTGTGTGGCTGGCCTGCTGGCCTTTTTCACTGTGGATGGTCACTCCTTGTTCCTCCCCTGAAGCAACGAAGCACTGCTTAGCCTGAGCCATGGCCGGGCTCCCACTGGCCCATGGCCATGGTTCCTCCATGCCTCTTGGTAGCACCTGTGATGGTACAGGCTCAGGGCTCTGGTCGTGTTGATGTGCCCATTCAGGACTCTGCTGGGTTTCTCTGCCAACGGGCTGCGTTTGTCGGGCATTGCTCATCCACGCAGAGGTCCAGGCTTCAGGGGACCACAAGACGCAGTCCCTGGATCAGGGCCTCAGCTGGGACACCAGCAGGGCAGATCTGTCCTGCTGTCAGACTCCTGGGCTCTTCTCCCTGTATGGCCACTGACTCAAGTGTCTCTCTTCCAGGAAACACCATTTCCCCCCCCATTATATAAAATGGATAATAAGCAGATTAAAAAAATGTAACGTCAAATGCTGGGAGTCCAAGATGGTTCTTTGGATATGCACTTTGTTGTCCTGATTAAGGCACTACATTTTTTGGCTTAAAGAACTAATTTTGGGAGCTGTCATCTTTGGTGGTCTGCCATTCCAGCTGGAGACAGCTCTGCCCTCCAGCACACTCTATCACAGGGATCTTCATACACACAAGCTGTTGTGGGTGGACCTGGGTCGTTCCCAGCAGTGAGGCATGCATGTTTACCAGTGTCCTAGTGCCACAGGGCTGCAGCATTGTGACATGGGACAAGGAGACCTCACGCCAAATTCTACTGCCCACCAAGCCAAGGACTTTGGCTCACAGCACCCGGAGTGTGACAACAGCCTGTGCTGACAGCACAGCCAGCTGCATGGTTGTTACTGGATCAGTGATGGACTTTGGTTTGGCTGCTTAAAGGCACCCAAGATGACTCTATAGCACTTTGGCATTTATTTGCTTTCCCAGAGCCAGATCAAAGCTCTCAGGACTGTGATGGGGTGGCCCTTAAGAGCAGATCTTCAAAAGCTTCTCAGTTATGAAAATTCATTGCCTGACCTATGTAGGAATTTCTGCTGGTCTGTTACCTGCATCTCCAGGAACCGTTCAGTGTCATACAAAAGAGGTTGAGCTTAGGCTGAGTTTACATTCAGACACCTCAGCAGAAGGCCCCCACAACTAGATCAAAAGCAGTGTGGAACCATCCCTGTGGTTGGTGAGCACCTCACCGTCTTCAAAATGGCCATGAGGAGCCGTGCAAAAGTCATGTCACTCTCCAGTTCTTTGCTTAATGATCCCTCCAAACTAGATTTCACTGGGAAACAAATACTGGTTATGCTTCATGAAAGCCCCTCTACATTCCTGGCTGTCCTTCCTCTGGTAAGGCACCTTCTTCAGTGCCATCCCTCAGAAAACCCATATAATAGAGAAGAGTCGAGAAAAATCAAGTTCTGCGTGTTTTTTTCAGGCAGCTTGGCATTTAATAAGTATGCTCTACAACTTGAAATGTCAACTAGATCCTTACTACTGCTGTGGCACTTTGTTATGTATTTAGATAACTAATTAGGAACATGGGTACTACAGGGGAGTTCTGCTCTGCCCCTGTACACCTTAATCACTTGTCCTCTGAGACACTAAGGAAAAAAAAGAGACAGAGAGAAGATGGCACCTGAAAGAGCAACAGTACAAGGTTGTACCCCCATCTGCCCATCCCAGTGATCAGCATTAATGCAATGCTGCAAATTTCAGCCTCTACTAGTTCACAGCTTGCTGCAGGGCCAGCAGGGCTGCTGAGCGGTATTCACAGCAGGTCTGACACCCCAGCACCGCATCGCTGTGGGAAGCAGGGACAGACCAGCCTCCTCCACGAAAGGGACCTCTTCTGCCTTGGTTTCACGGTGTGGGGAACAAATGCGGGTTTGGAAACACCCCAAGATGGTATTCCCAAAAGGCACTTTTTTGGCGAATATTTGAGCCACACAGAAGGGAAAAAAAAAGTCTTTTTCAAAGAAAAAACATAAAATAAAGAAAAATAACTGAAATATCCTGCAGATCAAAAGTCTTCCTGGTTGTGCATAGACATGCTGGGTGAGCAGTGGGATGGAAGTGAAAAGATTACTTCTGAGACTGTGAACAGGCTCATTGGAACCAAATTATCATCCCCTTTCACATTCATTTTCCATCCATATTTTTATTTGGTGGTAGGAGAACCAACCTGCACCTCTCACTAGCTGAACCTCCTACTTTCTTAGCCTCCCATTCACTGGGATTCCATTCCCTGGGCCTCCACTTACGGAGTCTCGCACTCCCTGAGATTCCCAATCTCATGGCCTTCAAATTTCCTGGGCCTCCCACTCTCTTGGCCTCCTACTGCACAGGCCTCCTACTTTCCTGGGCCTCCACTCTCTGTAGCCTCCCACTCACTGGGCCTCAATTCAGCCTCCCACTCCAGGGTCCTCTCACTCCACGGCCCTCCCATTCACTGGGTCTACCATTTTCATAGGCCTCCCAGACCCTGGGCCGCCCTACTCCATGGGCTTCAACTCTCTTGGACTTGCACTACCTTATGGCCTCCCACCACCTCTCGGACTCCCACTCTCTTTCACCCTCCATTTCTTTTCTGGGCTCCCACTACCACTCACCTTATAAATAACTTTCAGCATCCCACCACCTCTCAGCCTCCAGTGTCTTTCTCTGACTGCCCAATACATTCCAGCCTCACATAACATCTCAGCCACTCAATACTTCTTGGCCTCCCACATTTTTTCCAGTTTTCCACCCTCAGCCACGAATTTTTTCCTGGCCTCCCACTACCTTTCACCCTCCACTTAGTTTCTGGCCTCCCACTACCTCTTGGCCTCCACATTTTTTGTCTGGCTTCCCACTACCTTCTGGCCGCCCACTGCCTCTTGTCCTCCACTTTTTTCTGGGCCTCGCACTACCTCTCAGCCTCCACATTTTTTCTGGCCTCCCACTACCTCTCAGCCTCCACATTTTCTCTGGCCTCCCAGTACATCTCGACCTGCACTTTTTTTTTGGCCTCCCATTACCTATTGGCCTCCACTTTTTTTTGGCCTCCCATTACCTATTGGCCTCCTTTTTTTCTGGCCTCCCACCTCCACTCGGCCTCCTTTTTTTCTGGCCTCCCACTACCTCTTGGCCTCCACTTTTTTATGGCCTCCATGGCCTCTTGGCCTCCTTTTTTTCTGGCCTCCCACTACCTCTTGGCCTCCTTTTTTTCTGGCCTCCCACCTCCACTCGGCCTCCTTTTTTTCTGGCCTCCACGGCCTCTTGGCCTCCACTTTTTTATGGCCTCCACGACCTCTTGGCCTCCACTTTTTTATGGCCTCCACGGCCTCTTGGCCTCCTTTTTTTCTGGCCTCCATGACCTCTTGGCCTCCTTTTTTTCTGGCCTCCACGGCCTCTTGGCCTCCACTTTTTTCTGGCCTCCACGGCCTCTCGGCCTCCACTTTTTTCTGGCCTCCACGGCCTCTCGGCCTCCACTTTTTTCTGGCCTCCACGGCCTCTCGGCCTCCACTTTTTTCTGGCCTCCACGGCCTCTCGGCCTCCACTTTTCTTCTGGCCTCCACGGCCTCTCGGCCTCCACTTTTTTCTGGCCTCCACGGCCTCTCGGCCTCCTTTTTTTCTGGCCTCCACGGCCTCTCGGCCTCCTTTTTTTCTGGCCTCCTTTTTTTCTGGCCTCCACGGCCTCTTGGCCTCCACTTTTTTCTGGCCTCCACGGCCTCTTGGCCTCCTTTTTTTCTGGCCTCCACGGCCTCTTGGCCTCCACTTTTTTCTGGCCTCCACGGCCTCTCGGCCTCCACTTTTTTCTGGCCTCCACGGCCTCTCGGCCTCCACTTTTTTCTGGCCTCCTTTTTTTCTGGCCTCCACGGCCTCTTAGCCTCCACTTTTTTTCTGGCCTCCACGGCCTCTTGGCCTCCTTTTTTTCTGGCCTCCACGGCCTCTCGGCCTCCACTTTTTTCTGGCCTCCACGGCCTCTCGGCCTCCACTTTTTTCTGGCCTCCACGGCCTCTCGGCCTCCACTTTTTTCTGGCCTCCACGGCCTCTCGGCCTCCTTTTTTTCTGGCCTCCTTTTTTTTCTGGCCTCCACGGCCTCTTAGCCTCCACTTTTTTCTGGCCTCCACGGCCTCTTGGCCTCCTTTTTTTCTGGCCTCCACGGCCTCTTGGCCTCCACTTTTTTCTGGCCTCCACGGCCTCTTGGCCTCCACTTTTTTCTGGCCTCCACGGCCTCTTGGCCTCCTTTTTTTCTGGCCTCCACGGCCTCTTGGCCTCCTTTTTTTCTGGCCTCCCACCTCCACTCGGCCTCCACTTTTTTCTGGCCTCCACGGCCTCTTGGCCTCCTTTTTTTCTGGCCTCCCATTACCGCTCGGCCTTTTTTACTGGCCTCCAACTACCTCTTGGCCTCCACTTTTCTTCTGGCCTCCCACAATCTCTCAAGACTCCACCTTTTTTTTTGGCCTCCCACTGCCTCTCGACCTCCACTTTTCTTCTGGCCTACCACTGCCTCTCAGCCTCCACTTCTTTCCTAGCCTCGTAATACCTCTCGGCCTCCACTTTTCTCCTGGCCTACCACTGCCTCTCAGCCTCCACTTCTTTCCTAGCCTCCTAATACCTCTTGGCCTCCACTTTTTTTCTGGCCTCCCACTATCTTATTTCCTATCACTAGCTCTCAACCTTCGCTCTTTCTCTGACCTCCCACTGCCTCTTGGCCTTTTACTATTTTTCAGCCCCCCACTCCCTCTTGGAGTCCATTTCTTTTCTGACCTATCACTCCCTCTCAGCCTCCCATTCCCTTTCAGCCTCCCATTCCCTTTCAAGTCTCCCATTCCCTTTCAAGTCTCCCATTCCCTTTCAAGCCTTGACTTTTTTTTGGCCTCCCACTACCTTCTGACCTCCACTACCTCTTGGCCTCCCACTACTTTTTTTTTTTTCCACCTTCCCACTACCTGTCGGCCTCCCACTACGTGTCAGCGTCCAACTTAATCCTCTCTCCTTCCACTACCTTACGCCCTCTCACTATCCCTTGTCTCCATTTCTTTTCTGGCCTCCTGCTAGCTCTCACCCTTCGATTTACTTCTCTGCCCTCCCACTACATTCCAGCCTCCCACTACCTCTTGGCCTCCCATTACCTCTCAGCCTCTCCTTTTTTTCTGGTCTCCCACTATGATTTGTACTACAACTACTTTTCAGCCTCATCCTTTTTTCCCATCTCCAACTACATCTCAGCCTCCAGTTTGGTTCTCTGACTTCCTACTACCTCTTGGCCTCCCGCTACATTACAGCCCAAATTTTTTTCTGCATCCCTCTACCTTTCAGCCTCCCACTGCCTTTTGAACTACAACTACGTTTCAGCATCATCCCTTTTCCAGCCTCCTATTAACTTTCTGCCACCCACTCCCTCTCAACCTCTCACTCCCTCTCAACTTGCATTTCTTTTCTGGCCTCCAACTTCCTGTCAGCCTCCCACTCCATCTTGGCCTCCACCTTTTTTCCAACCTGCACTACCTCTTGACCTCCCACTCCCTTTTGATCTCCATTTTATTTCTGGCCTTCAACTGCAATTTAGCCTCCCTCTACTTCTCAGCCTCCCACTACCGATGGGCCTCAACATTTTTCCAGCCTCCCACTAGTTTTGGCCTCCCACTACCTTTCAGCTTCAGCTTTATTTCTGGCCTCCCACTACATTTCAGTCTCTAGCTACTGCTTGGCTTCCCATTTGCTTTTAGCATCCACTTTATTTCCAGCTTCCCACTTCTTTTCAGCCTTCAACTACTTTTGAGCCTCCACCTTTTTTCCAGCCTCCTGCTAGCTTTTGGTCTCCACTTTTTTCCAGACTCCCACTACATTTCAGCCTCCTACTGCCTCTTGGCCTCCCACTACCTTTCAAACTCCCATAACCCTTTGGCCACCCTCTGCCTCTTGGCCTCCCACTACCTTTCTTCCTCCACTTTCTTTCCAACCTCCCACTATATCTTATTCTCCACTTTTTTCCTGGCCTCTCACTACCTTTGGTCTCCACTTTTTTTTAGTCTTCCACTACCTTGGCCTCCCATTCTCTGAGTCTCCCACTCCCTTGGACTCCACTTGCCGTAGCCTCCCACTCACTGGGCCTCAACTCTCTTTGTCTCCCACTCCTTGGGCCTCCCAATCCCTTTTTCTCCCACTGTCTGACCCTCCAACTGTCTGAGTCTCCCAGTCACTGGGTCTCAACTCAATGTAGCCTCCCACTTGCTGGGCCTCTACTCTCTTTGCCTTCCACTCTCTCAGCCTCCCACTACCTGAGCCTCCACTCTTTTCCTCCCACTCTGTGGGCCTCTACTCACCATAGCATCCTGCTCTCCAGGCCTCCTACACACCAGGCCTCCCACTTTCCTGGGCCTCTACTCTGTGTGCCTCCATTCATTGGGCCTCTCAGTCCCTTGGCTTCCAAGCATGGAAGACCCATTTCTGTGGTCGGGTTGATTTTCTTGCCTACTTACACCATCCCATAAGACTTCCTGAGCCCAGCCATCCTGAGACAAACTAGCAAGGCCAGACCTCCAAGGAACTGCTGGGAGATAGTCTCTGTCCTTCATCATGAGACTAAAGCAAAGCCCAGAGATGATCAGAGCCCTGCAAGTCCCCCAACACTGTTTAATCCCTGCCCACCGCAGCTCCTCTGCCAGGTGAGCACCCTCCACGCAGTCAAGGCTTGGTCTGTCATGTCCCAGCTCCTGGGATCACATGTGGGTCAGTTTTCCCACTAAACATGTACAGCACACTTTCAGCTGAGCCCTGTGTAATTTTGTACTTTCCCTCGTATTTGCATCTGGAGTATTTGTTTCCCTCCAGGTACAGTCTCATGAGCAGTTCAAAGGGAATCTGCTCTGGCTGCAGGAGCTGCTCTCTGGATGGAGTCGGGATGGATTTCTAGTCTGCCCTCAGCCGCCACCTTTGCAAAAGTATATTAAAAATGACATGAAAGTGAGCTTCTGATTTGAAAACCTTTTCCATAACAACACTGCAGTGTGCCACCAGAGTTCAGATCAAACGTGATCAATTTTCAAGTGAAAAAGATGGCTCTCCTGCTCATATTACTGACCACACTGGGCTCCTGCTTGGTTAGGGTTGTCACCAAATTCTGCTCACTCGCATGACCCAAATGGCTGCTTGTGTGTAAATGAAGGCAGAGATCAGCTCTGCAGCTGAGGCTTCCCAAACAACCGAGCTAAACATTTCCACAGCAGTCACAGTCAACAACCAGTTGCTTTTCACTCACTGTCGGTCTGCTGTCAACCAAGTCAAAATGGAAACAAGCCCACCCTCATTCATCACCTTAAAAAAATCATCACTAAACATCATCCCCTACACAAAGATCTTCTCATCCTCAGAGCTAATGCACTGGACTTCACGCAAGCTGTGGGAATGATCCTATTAGTAGGCAGCAGTGGGAGGTTTTGAAGTTGGATGTGAGCTGGGCATCCAGGCATAAAGCACAACAGCAAGTCCTCTGAACTTGCTCCGTGCCAGATCGCTCCCTGTTACTCTCATCCTGCTTGAAGGCGCTGAGTTGGTTTCACTGTTTTCTGTGCTGTTGGTTGTTCTCTCCTCTCGGGAGAATTTCCTTGTCTGATGGAAATATTTTGTTCCTTTCCAAATGACCGCAATATCTGGAAATAATAATCTGTGTCAGGTAGAAGAACTAATAGTCAGAACTAAGGAACGGGGGGCGGAATCAAGGGTCGTTCACAGCTTGAAACTCTGACCTGCTTCTGCTCAGCTGTCTGCCTGTCATCCTCCTCCTGGCCTCCTTAGTCAGATAAACTTTGCCCTGATACTGTCATACAGTCAAAAAAAAAGTCTTTATTTCCTCTGCCAAAGAGGCCGTCTTGAAAACTGGTAGAAACCAGCCAGGAAAGCAGAGGGAAGTGGAATAATCAGCACTAATTTTCAGACCAGGGAAATTGAGACACAGAAAAGGGAAAGTGCGTTTCCAGAGGTCACAGGGGCTGTCAGTGGCGGAGAGGAAAAGGGACCATGGGACATGTGTCTTTCCAAGACCATGACCGTATCTCGCAGCCTTTAGGAGACAAGCTTAGAGCATCCTAGTGCTTCTCTGGCTCTGTTGCAAAGCATTTCCCTGCCAGCAGCTCACTTCACAGGGAGGGAGTCTAAGAGATGGACCCATAGCAGCACTGAGAAGCTGGGAGAGAGCAGGACCTTGAGGTGTAGCCCATCCCTGGGGACAGGTTTCCCCTTGGACAGCACACATCCCTCCCTCTCCCTCTTCATTCCTGCCCTGACATTCACCTTGCCCATCCATCTTCCTCCTCACTCTTCATCCCCAGATAATCCCATTACTTAAATTGATGTCAAGCTTCTGCTAAGCACTGTCACCTCTGTCCTTTGGCTGGGCTACAATTCTGCCCCCAGCGTGGAGATACTCAAGAGCACGGTCATAGCGGCATGAGCATTGCTGGAGTCTTTATCATCTGGTTTGGAAACTTCCCTCTGGGGACATTGAGGGCTTGAAAACATGGCCTTGAGCCATGAGTTGTCCCCACACAGAGGGATCCCAAAAGCGTGAAAGAAACTGTCTGAAAGCAACTAATGAAATACAAGTCTCTGCTTCTAGGAGAAAACCCTCTGGCTCAGAGCAGGGGTCAGGTCTCCTAGGGCCAGGGCAGTTTGGTCTCAGGTGAAGAACTGGACTCACAAGGACCACTACTTTCTACTGTGGCAGGGACCCTTCTCCCAGGTCTCCAAGTGTGAGCTCACAAGCTGCATGCTTGCATGCCCACCACAGCCCCCCACAGCTGGCTGCACATCCCCCAGTGAGTGCCAGCTTTCTGAGCAGACCTGGAAGAAAAGAGGCACTACATAAAAGGCAAAAAGTGCTACAGGGGGAGAATATTAAAATGCAACATTTAAAGCTGCCTCTTTCTGTTGTGTCTTCCCCCACACCATCAGCCCGGTCTTTTCTTGCTCTGCACTGCGGGTGTGACTGGCTCTGATTGATTGCCCTTTATTTCCATATTAAGCGAGGCAGTTGGGAAATGAACGCCTCCCTTTGCCATGAAGCCCCATGTATAATTTTTATTAAAAGGTTGTTAACTTGCCTTTTTTATTTTTTTATTTCCTCCTTCCAAAGTCCGTGTTTTTGCATGCCATTAAGAGAACCATAGGAGAGAATTTTAAGAGTTATGAAATGCCAGATCATGTTAAATAGATTCTGGATGGTCTTAGCAGAAATCTGGCATGTTGACAAACCTGCTACACCAACCATTGTGCCCAATATTAAGTCAAAGTCCTATTTGAATCTCCTCCATGAATGCCACATGGAATCCCACCAGATCAAGGAATGGTCCCACTTGGTCTTCCCAAGTGAATATCCCAGTGCACTGCTAAGATCAGCTGCTCAATGAACTAGAAGGCTCCCTGCTACGGTTGCCCAGCTCACCTGACACTCCAGCACAGCCCATTTTCTGTACCAGGCCCTGGTCTACAGACTAGACTTTCATTAGTCAAGTGTCTGTGAAGATGCTGGGGCTGATGGGCTTTCTCTCCACGGTACTAGGCAGTTTCCCTCCCTGGAAAGGGCTGCTTCTTGTACCACCCCATAGCACATGGGTACAGGACAGCACAGAGCTTGTGGAACCACTTCAACAGAAGGTCCTTCCATCACATGCTCTCTGGCTAATTGCAAAGCTCAGTGAGGGCTGAGGAAAACAAATAGCTGCCCCTTAACACGCCCAAGTGCTTTCCTTCATCAAGGAAGGCTCAGCATTCAAATGAGCTGCATATTTACATCTGTCATGCTTGCCTCGAGAGCTGCACTGCACACACTTGGATGAGTACAACGAAAGGTCATCTAGTCCTGCTTCATGGGGAGCACTGCTGAAGGGCTCTGAGACTCAGCACTCTCTCATGCATGAGCGTCACAGAGAGCCTAGACAGGCACATTCGGGGAGGAGGGGTAATACAGTCTTTCATCTCTTTTTCCCCTCAGAGGAAATAGCACCAACAACCTTAGAAATCCAAGTTAGGAACCTTTCAGGGAAAAACATTACTGCCCCCACCTACCTGCCTTCTACACTGGGAGATGTCACCTACCGACAGAAGCAGCTGAAAGAGACGTGTGCCCATGCCTCAGCCTCCCCAGCTCACAGCTGAGTGTATTTGCTTGCAAGACAACATGCAGCTGAAAGCTGCAATTCTTATTTATCTGGAGGAGAGGGAGGTTTAGTGAGCCCACCAACAGGCAAAGGCATAGAGACAAGCCTTTCTTCCAAGTACTAGTGCTAAGAGTAGTGTGGGTAAAGGGTTTACTTCATAAAGCTTCTGGAGATTTCTTTTTTTCTCTCCTGTTCCAGCGGAAGATGAAAGATCAAAATCTCAAGCTTCTGTGAATTAAAAATGAAACAAAACTGAAATAAAAACACCTGGTTTGGGCCAATTAAAATGTTTTGTTTCAGTAGCTTCTGAACATGCTGTTAATAATCAGCTTAAATTGCAGAACAAAGGTGTTTCAAATTAGGAAACTAAAAATCTTGGTTGTCAAAGTGGGGCTTTTCAAGAATATGAGGGCTCATTTTTAACTGAGGCATTTGTCAAAACTGTTCCTTTTTTACCCACAAAAAGTTTCAGCTTCAATAGATCTGCTACACTTCTGACACAGACAGAGACAAGGAGAGAGAAAGGCACGGCTGCCCTCACCGTTTCAGTCATGGCCCAAAGCTGGTGGGAAACCAAGGTCACACCCAAGGTCACTCACTAAATCACCATCACATCAAAGGTTTGAAACTATCGGACCAATTCTGGATCCCTCACTGGCTTTTGCTATTGCCTTTCATAGCACCTGGATTTCACTAATGCCTTAAAATCTCCAGCCCATCTTTCATCTCCAGGCATTACATGCAAACCACATTACCTCATTAGGAGATTAATGGGACCGTATTGCACAGGAACTGGTGGTTTCCATATCATTCGCACTGCTGATCCGGGTGCCTTCTTCAGCGTGCTTTATAATCACTCCACCTGTGCAGCTTGGGCATGACTAGAGTGATAAGCAACCACCTCTGCTTCGTGTGGCAGAAGAGAAACCTCCTCAGCACTGTTTTTATTGCTAAGGCAGAGCAGAAGACATTGCTGCTCTTCACAACATCAGCTTGGAGGCCTAAGCACCGTTTCAACAAATGATGCTTTGACACCCGAGTTATTGCAAGTGGCTCCAGGCATGGTCAGATCCCTGAGGAAGGAGCAGACCAGTATTCGCTTAGGAAGGGAGTTGGAGAGAGGCTCAAAGGCAGCAGTGGCACAAAGGAACCTGCATCTCTGAGGTTTCCACAGAGACAGCGGTGACAAGAACACAGCAAGGAAGTAGTCCCCAGGGCTGCCATAGCAAGCACACTTCCACACAAAAGTCAGTAGAGGAAAAAAAAGGAAAGATGCTTCCATGAAGCCACCTCAGCCACTTCCCCATGCCAGTATTGGACAAACAGCCTCAAAAAGACTTGCATGGAGGCAGAAGGGGTCTAGGAAAACAAGAAGAAGGAGTTTCTAGGATTCTTGGAAAGCATCCTGGCAAAATCCTGGAAAATTACATAAAATTCCTAGAAAGCAAATAATTTCCTAGAAAGCAAAGAATTCTTCCTACAAAGAATCCTTCCTACAAAGAATCCTAAAAAATTCTGAGAAAATATTTGCAAAGTTCCTAGTAAGCACGCTAGGACTTTCCTAGAAAGCAACATGAGAAATGGCTTGAAAGCAACATGGGACATTCCTGGAAAGAAAAGGGGAGATTTCTAGCCAGCAATGTGGAAATTCCTAGGAAGAAACTTTAAAAGTCCTGGAAAGTAATATGAGAATTCCTAGAAATCATACTGAGATATTCCTTGGAAGAAAACCAAGAAATCCCTGGGAAGCACCCTGGGAAAATTCAAAAAAAGCAAAGGAGAAATTCCAGGAAAGGGAAGGGGAAATTCTTGGAAAACATCTTGGGACATTCCTAGAAAGCAGAGGGGAGATTCCTGGAAAGCAACCACAGTGGGGAAATGCCTAGAAAACATCATGAGAGTTTCTAGAAAGCAATACGTGAAATTCCTGGAAAGCACCTGGGAACAATCCTAGAAGGCTAGAGGCAAATTCCTGGAAAGCAACCTGAGAAATTCCCAGAAAGCAACACGGAGTTTCCTAGAAAGAACTCTGGAAAATTCTGAGAAAAGGTATGATGGGTTCCTGGAAAGCACCGTAGGACATTCAGAGAAAGCAAAGCGGAAATTCCTAGAAAGCATCCTACAAAATCCCTAGAAAACAACACAGGGCATTCCTGGAAAATGTACTGGGACATTCCTAGAAAGCAATGGGGAAATTCCTGGAAAGAAATGAGGAAAGTTCCTAGAAAGCACCCAGAGTAATTTCTAGAAAGGGATGTGGAGATTCCTACAAAGTGTTGGGGATGGTGCTAGAAAGCACTGACAATGCTGATTTTGAGGGGAAGAACATGTGAGGGTAGCAGCAGACCTAGAGAGAGGGTCAGGGGAGGTAGAGAAAGACATTATACCCCCAAGATCCCGAGGGTGCTGGAGGTCAAAGGCAGAGGAACCGCCCTCATCCTCGGGAAGGTCCAACTCAGTGCTGGGATGGCTGGGGGGCAGGAATGTTACCTCAGAGCCCCAGGTTCACACATGAAGGCACACAAGGTCACGTTAAGTCTGCCCACAGTGGTCCTGATCCACATGCATCTAGTCTGTTCCTAGAAACCTCCAATGATGGATAAACTCCCTTTTCCACACTAAGGCATCTCTGTACTTGCCTCCCCCTACTGCTGGAAGGGCTTTCTTTGGTGCTCAGCCTCAATGTCCCTACCTCCGCTTTCTCTCTGTCCCCTCAGGCACCAAGAAGGATGTGTTCCTGCGGTCATGGGATTATTCAAGTTGGAAGGGAGTTCAGGAGGTCTCTAAGTCCAACCCCCTGCTCAAAGCAGGATCAGCTCTGAGGTCAGACCAAGTTGTTAAGGGCTTCGTACAGTCAGGTCTTAAAATCCTCCAAGAACAGAGACTGCACAGCCCTTCTGGGCACCTGTCCCACTGCTTGACTGTCCTCATGGGAAAAAACCTATGCCATATAAGGAGGATATATACAACCAGTCTGAACCTCTCTTGTTCCAGATAATGTCCATTCCTGCTCATTCTCCCACTACGCTCCACTGTGAAGAGCCTGACTTTGTCTTCTCCATAACTTGCTTGCAAAAGCCTCCTGAGCACGTTCATAGCTATCTGAGCTGCCCATGCAGCCCTCCCTTCCTCTCTGGCAGGCGGTGGGCCCATCTGCCCGACTCCCTCAAGACCAGCTGTTTTTTTCCATACCTTCTTCAGATGCTGTTTCTCAGCCCGTTTCTGCTCAGGAGGAAGAAAAGATCACAGAGAAGCTGGTGGCATCACTTTTATGATGTTCCCCTCCCCAGCTGACCCAGCTGAGCAGGGAAAACTCTCTGGGAGACAGTCTGGCAATTATCTCCAATAGGCCTTTGCACATCTGATTGACTTCCCTTTGCTTTCATGCCTGACACTTCAAACATCGCGGACGGCAAGGCAGGGGGAGGATTTGGCTAGTGGAATGAAACAAGGACTCCAAAAAATACAGCTGCCTCATCTGGAAAGCAGAGTGTGTCTCAGCCTCCCCGCTGCGCTAAGCCTCCAGTTCTCGCCTGCACACCCAGGCTTAAAGGCACAGACAGTAATCATTTGTAGATAATTAATTGTGAGAGTGGCAGAGGCAGCATCCACATCACTCACAGAAAGCCAGCATGGGATGTGACCTCAGAAGGTGAAATCCATTCTTGGAGGCTCCTGTTAGGTGTGGAGAGGGACCTAACATCCTAGGAAAATGGAGCTCATACCTCTGCCATTGACCCCAGGCAGGTCCTTCAACTGGTTTGTGCCTCAGTTTCGCCACCTATCCCTCTTATCCCACCCATTTTTCGACTGGGAATGGCTCCCACTATGTAGAAGGACAGTATCCGGCACAACAGCCCCTTGATCTCACCCAGCTACCCAAATAAAACAGGCCTGGTTCTGGTCACTGGCAGGTGGCCGTGGTACAGCCCACCTCTGAGGGTCTAGACAAAGTTCTTCTCAGAGCCTGGTGGCTTCATCCGTACTGCCATATGGGAGCAGGTCCTGGCCTGCCTGTCCCCATAGCTATGCCCAGTCACTGGCCAGAAGGGTGTTAACAGGCGTGGACCAAAACAGTGCTAGGGAGCGTGCTAATGATGAGAGAGGATGGACCAATGTGGGACAGTGCCCTGGCTTTCTTAGGTACTAGTGTAGACATGGCCACCTTGGCCCCTCTGGGCCAATCTCTACCCTGTGGGGGTACAAGCAGACCCACACGACCCATTCCTTTCTGTCCATGCTGTTTAACTGTAGCTCAGGTTGCAAGTGTCCAACTTTGGCTTAGGAAGAGCTGAGTTGAAGGCACCTCACAAGGAATTAGTTTCAGCATCCCTATGTTCAGCCTCCCCCAAACCACCTGCAGAGCTCGCTGGGCATCTCTGTGGCTGCTCTCTGAGGGAATTCCTGCTCTCTCAGTGTGCGGGTTTCTGCCTACAAGATGACAGCTGCTGCTAGGGCAGAGCCATGCACACCCACATACTGGCTGAATGATGAAAACAAAAATGCCTCACTCCCACTGGATGCTGTTTTATTGCCTGGCTTGTGGTTGCTGCCATGTGACTCACTTCCAGGGGAGGCCACTCAGCACTGCTGTCGCAAAAAGGAGAAATGGTTGCAGAGCCCGAGCTGCTGTGCAGTTGGGAAAGCAAATCAATACACGTTTGGCAGATCCATCACTGTCTTGGGCAAGGGAACTCGAGCTGGAAAAACTCTCCTGCTCCTGCTGGGTCATTAGTAGAGCCCCCTATTCTAAATCAGGGCCTCCATCTAACAACAGTGCTCTACTTGATTAATGCTGATTAGCCCTGCTTTACTTGGTACGTTGATTAAAAAGCAAGGTTCATTTCCCAGGTTTCCTTCCCAATCATATTCCCTAATTTCTTTTGGCACCTCCACAGCCTCTTAATTCTTCAGTCCTCCAAGAAGCTCATCAGACAAGGACAATGCTGAGGCACTAACAAACAAAGGTCAGATGTGAATTATATCCAAAGGGAAGCTCTCTCCTGTGCCATGTTACTCTACATGGTAGACTGGCTAGTGGTGGCTTCACCTTAAAATGTTACTTATGGATAACTTCAAAGGCAGATAAAAACCCATCGTCACTCAAGATTTCCCTACATACCAGCAGAGCTCTGGGCCTTCTCAGACACATCTGCTTGGTTCCCACCAACAGTAGAAGCAAAGGGACCCGTATTGCCCGTTCTGCAAATTATCGGCTAAATTGCTGTAGGAATGACTTTATGGGTTTAGACCGGTGGCCCACCCAGCCTGTTCAGTGGCTGTAGCAGATGCATAAAGATCAATGGAACCAGGGCACATACAAAGTGGCCTTGACCCAGTCTTCCCAGCTTTGGTGATCTGTGGTTCAAGGGTCTTCATCAGCTAGAAGCCATACTCAGCTCACGGGGTTTAACATCCACCAAGACTTTGTCAAATCCCTCGTGAACTCATGCCAGCCTCCACAACATCCTGGGGCAACAGGGTGGGCAACATAATTGCACTTCATGTGAAAAAGTATTTGCTTCTGTCTGTATCAAATCTACTGCTTGCTTGCTTTCAGAAACACCTCATTATGAGGAAAGGGCAGCAATCCTTCCTTTCCAGCTCTGTACTGTCCATGATGTGATAGGTCTCTGTCATTGCCCCTTTAGGCACCTCTTGTTCTAGCCAGGGAGTCCTACCTTCATACAGAAACAATTTTGCAGCTTATTGGAAGTTGTTTTAATAAAACAACCAGGGCTAAACAAAACAAAGATCCCGTTACTGCCTCTGTTTCACAATAAGAAAGTGGAAATTCAGAGTATCTTTGAAACACAACCAAGTAAATAACAATTTGGCACCGAGAGCAATGAGTTAATCTGACATCTGAATATTCACTGCTATCAAATAAGATGAAGACTTGCCTCCTTCAGCTCTTATGTAAATAGAACTCATCTGCGATGCAGATTTTATTAATTAACTGGCAAATCGAGAAAACCCCAATAGGCTGTAATTGAACTTCACGTTGATGATAGATGAGGAGACACTTACAGGCCATCCACTGTGTCTGCACAGTCACTCCTGGAGCTGCTGCCATCCCCACCCATCCTCACAGCAGAGAGGCTGCCCCATCCTGAGCAAAATCAAGAAGATCTGAGGGGCAGACGCCCAGAGCTGATGGGATACCTGGCACGTTTGGCTTCTGAAGCACCCTCTGGCTGGTCACGCTGATCTGCATGGCATTGCCTGTCTGCAGCTCCCAGACTCTTGCAGGAGGCAGGCACTAGCTACTCAACCTTTAACAGAAGTGAGGATGCCCATAGCTTTGAGCGGACTTTCTACCTAATCACCTCTAACACGGAGAGGGGACACTCGTTAGCACCATGGAGAGCTGGGCGGCTCAGATGTGCCTGGGGGTCCCAGGTAACCTCAGAAATGTAATATTTCCAGATACCTGGGGATGGTATACCCTGGTGATGATATACCCTATAGAAACACACCCAAAACCAAGACCTGAGGCAAAGCACAGACTGGTCAGATTTATCTGGGTCCCAGTGGTGACTCCCTGCTGTGCAACATGGATGGTGACAGGGCAGCTCGTGCGGGGAGAAGGCAGCCCTAAAGCCCCACAGCAGCACCATGCTGCCCTTCTCCAGCAAGGTAGAACGCGGCAGAGCTCAGCGGGAAGGAGATTAAGGCATTATTGATGTAGGGGGAGAAGGGATGAACAACACAACCCCCTGCATGGGTGCTTTGCAGTTCTTGGTGGGGAGCTAATTTTGCTTTTATTTTGCTAGAGAAACAGTGAGGCAGCAGTGAGGCACCCACCCTCGGAGCTGCTGAAGCCTGGGTTCATCTCAGCACAGGAAGGGGAAGTGGCATTTGAAACACTGAGATGTGAGAAGAGTTTCATTATTGCTCTGGATGGCCCCTTCATTAGAGGAAAACACAGTATTTAATGAAGGGGAAAGAAAACAGGAGCTCCCTGCTGCATCCAGAAAGGTGTCTCTTTTCAGCTTTGCTTCATTCCCCTTATTTACAGGAATGAGGGAGGCTGGACCGATCCGTCCCTGTCGCACCCCGTTCCTGGGTCTCAGGAGGGGTGCTCCAAGGCCACCCCAAACCAAGATCTCCCCGCAGAGAGCTACCCATAAGCGCAGTCCCTGCTGTACTCCCCAGCTTTGGGGTACCTCCCCGTGCCCACACTCAAGTGGGCAGAGGCTGGCCTTGTGTGCAGGCATGGGGTACCGAGGTCTATCCCCTCTCCAACCACAGGCACCCCAAGTGCTACACACCCAACAATTCAGTGCCATTCCCTTGTTATCAAGGAGAAACTGAGGCATGGGAGATGTGTTATCCACACCTGGCATCAAGTCTGAAGACCATGTTTGATTAAAGGGCACAGGGAACACTCTCCCCATGGCTTCCTTGCAAAGTGCCCTCAGTTTACCAAGGAAGGACTTGGTTTCTCATGCCTGGCTTAACAAACCCAACATGGGATTCACATGTCAAGCTAATTCTTCCCAGCTGGCACCAACTATTTGCCAAGGTAGATTTGCTCTCTCAATTACACGCCACAAAGTTTTCAGCATGGAAAGCCAGAATCTCTTTTCTTTCCCTTCCTCCTCTCCTAGTAATTGGTTATTTTTTTAGCAACACGTCAATGGACTTCAGGAGTAGAATCAGCTCACATTCCCTTTGCTGGGACAACTCTAGCTCTGCTAGGAATTGAGATGAAAGGAAACTTGCTTTCATCCCAGCATAAGCAGGCAAGAAGTGGAGCATGAACAGAGAGAAGATGAGCAGAGAAACAAGCACTATGATTTTATTCTGAGTCTCTGCACCTAAAGCTGTCCTTAATCACCACTCGTGACTCATAGCCATTTCTTTCACTGGGAGCTCCAGACAGGGTAATTTAGTTTCAGGGACTCACAGGCACGTTGGCTGGAAGGGACCTCTGGATGTCTCCAGTTCAACCACTCATAATTTGCTCCCAGAATTTGCTCGGGATCCCTCGTGACCTGTCCTGTTCCCAAAGTGATAGGCTTTAAAAGTGTCCTGAGGTGAGAGCGCATCCTGCACTGGAGAACATGTTGGAAGAGGAAGAGTAGTTTCAACGGGTGCCTACTCTCGCTGCTCTGAAAAACTCCCCAGTCCACCTTCACTAAGCCAGCTGTACCAGGAGATGAACTCTGGGGCCTGCATGGGCGAGGGTTCATGGAGGACAGCAGGAGGAGGGGATCCGTAGGATCTCAGGAGACTGAGTAAAACGAAAGGACAGGGGACATTGCTTGCAGAAAGCAGTGGGGTTCAAGATAAGGTCAGGAGCTGGAGAGGGGCTGTGTGTCTGAAGGGTGGATAATCACAGACTCAGACCATCAAACCCAGCCATCATCTGAATTTAATCATTTTTTCCTCCTTGATTCTCAGCTGCAGCCAGAAGCTGGAGTGAAGTTTGCCTGGAGCCAGGATCTGAATCTGCTGTGAGACCCTTCGCCTGTTCTGTCTGCTTCACCCCGAGAGACAAGTGCCTTCATCCTGGGCCTTCATGCATTATTTACAAGACTGCAGAGACCACAGCCCCTTCTCAGCCCCATCGCTAGGACCTTCCAGTGACTTCCAAGCAAAGGAGCAAATTTCCTATAAATTACATTTCCAGCAAGCATCTCTGCTAATTAAAGATTATGAAATGAATTTACCATTGCTTCAACTAAAATCCATTCACAGCTAATACCTTCCTCTTTTCCAACGTTATTCATTTATTGAGGGTGGGGAAGAAAGGAACAGTGCTTGGAGTCTCCAGAAGTTCTCTGGATTTGGAACAGACTTGGCTCTGCCTCGTTACATGGAATAGGTCCCTGGAGAATGCAGGCTGATTGCAATCTAATTTATGGCATTCATCAACATATGAATAAATGCTGGGGTCTCAGATATGAGATCTCTCTATTTCCCCCTCCCTCCTCGCACAGGCTCAGCAGCTTGGCTCCACTGCCACGCTTCCTTCCCTCCCAGTACTGCTTCTTTCCTTCATTAAAGAAACAGCCTTGGTTTTGGTTAAGAAAGCTCATTTATAGTGAACAAACTGGGCATCTCACCTGGCTTTCTGTGAATTAAAGTCAACTGAAACCAAGGAGGATCTAGTCCCTGTTTTGAATAATTTTGGGATCTGGTGCTCAGCTGCTGTGTGCCTCAGATTCCCTGTCTGTGACACAAGGATGCCGTTCCTGGCTTCCTTCTGAAAGCCACGGGGAAAATAAAAATACACTTGTGCTTTGGAGCCCTGCAGGAAAGTTTGCGGAGGCCTTTTGTGTGTTTTACTATTGCTTCTCTGTATTGTTCTTGGCTTTGACCTTGGACTGAGCTGAAGAAAAGAATAATCAAACAAAGCCACTTAAATTTCAGGTGCATGTTGGACACTTGTTAAAGAAAGCCTAAAACTGCCAAGTCTTCTGGTAGCAGCCATTAACCCGTACAGTGACTGGAAGCCCTGGAGCTGTTGACAAGGTTATAAATCATCAGCAGTGGTGGATGAAGGGCCGCTTGTCTGCTCTCTGCCTAGAGGCTGGCACAGGCAAAACACGACAGCAAAACAAATCTAAGGCCAGAAAGTCGGTGTACAGCATGCCTCCAGGCAAGGAAGGCAGGTCTGGGAATAGGATGAGATGCACAGAAGAGCAGAGCGCATTCAGCTGTTTAAAGGGGAGATTTTTGCTTCTTTGATGTGAGGAGGCAATAGTTGCATAGGGTGACAGTGAAGACAGGTATAGTCTAGGATGGGAACTATAGACCTACGATCTCTGGCTGCTAGGGTCAGGCTTCCTTTCCTTGGGGCATAACTCCACAGCCAGAACTGGTTTTGAGACAGAGATCTCAGTGTCTGTGCTCCCTCACCAGTCGGATCCCAGGGTCACCTTTAGCAGGGTCCCATTCTGGAGAAAACGTCTGTGTGCAATTTCGTTGAAGCTCAGCACCAGCATGAACAGGGGGGCTGCTGCTCCATCTCTCGCCTGTTCTTCCTGAATTGTCTAAATGTGCACGGACTTAGTGGATGCAGCTTAGTTTTTTCTCTTCTCTCTGATAAAAGAAATAAAGCATGTAAGGTCATTTTTACACTAATCTATAGACCACTCTGTCCATCAAAAACATCAAAGAGTGCTCCAGGGAAGAAGGAAATAGGAAGCTCTCTGTGCTTGATGGAACAGAGCAAGATGTGGACTCTGATTGCAGTGAAGAAGACTTGAGTTGGATTCACTAGGAAAAGCTATAACCTGACACTGAAGGACAAGAACTGACTGCATAGCTCCTCACTGATGAGAGACCTCCTTCATCTGTGAAACAGCAGGTTCAGCCAGAAGAACATGCAATGCAATCAACATTTTGAAAGCCAAGAGCTTTGGTGAGCTGTGGACTATTTGATGTAACATTAGCAGACATTTAATACCTTCATAGTAGTAAAGTGCAGGAGTCAAAGGACTATGTCTCTGTGTGGTTAACAGCCTATGCAACAAAATCATGTCCTGCTCATTATGAATGTCACCTTTAGTCTTAATTCAGCCTTCTCCTGGAGTTTCAACTCCTAGAAGGGAACATTTCCCTGGCTAAATTACTCTTTGATAGCATCAGGCAGGCAGATTGGAAAATACAACATGTAGCACTTTCATCACAAAATAAAAAGATGGAAGGGGTGCAATTACACCTCTGGTTGCAGGTGGGTTGAAAGTGGTGTCCTGGTTTCGGCTGGGACAGAGTTAACTCTCTTCTTAGTAGCTGGTACAGTGCTGGGTTTTGGATTTAGTGTGAGAATACTGTTGATAACACTCTGATGTTTTAGTTGTTGCTAAGTAGCACTTGTGTTAAGCCAAGGACTTTCCAGTTTCCCATGCTCTGCCAGCAAGCAGGTGTGCAAGAAGCTGGGAGGGAGCAGAGCCGGGGCAGCTGACCTGAACTAGCCAAAGGGGTATTCCATACCATGGAACGTCATGCCAGTATATAAACTGGGGGGAGTTGGCCAGGAGGCACGGATCGTGGCTCTGGCATCGGTCAGCGGGTGGTGAGCAATTGCATTGTGCATCACTGGTTTCTTTTCTTATTTCTTTATTGTTGTTGTTGTATTCTTTTTCATTACAATTATTATTATTCTTAGTTAGTAGTGTATTTTTATTTTTACTTTAGTTATTAAACTGTTCTTATCTCAACCCATGAGTTTTACTTTTTTTTTCCTTTCCTCCTCCCCACCCCACTGGGAGGGAGGAGGGGGAAGCGGCTGCGTGGTGCTCAGTTGCTGGCTGGGGTTAAACCACAACAAGTGGTTTCCATACTTGTTAAATACGTATTTTTGACTTTTGCTGGTTCTGCTCCTGAGTTTATCCTGTCCCAAAGTAATGAAGCATTTTGCTGCCACTGCCAATCACAACTATCTGCTGCTGACAAGAGAAGCGTTGCCGCTACAGTTGGAGCACCACAGGGTGCTCGAGGCAATGTCCCTGCTGAGATGCAGCAGAGCTCGGTCCAGGCTGGCGCTTCTTCATGCTCCTGTCACTCAGTCCAGGGCTCCTGCAGTTCACAAGGAGTTGGCTGATCTTGCCTGACCTGAATGGGGAAATGGGGTGCTATCATCCAGTTTCAATCTCCAGTCCAGAAGGGCTGTGCCCGCATCTTTCCTCCATTCCAGCACCCACGTACCTGTAGCAGCTGGATGTTCTCATCCGTGATCCACCATTTGGACACATTGCTTTGGAGCACAGGAAGGGGAGTGTTACCTACTGTCATTCAGGACACTGTATCTGCTGGTGCCCACTAGAAGACAAACACAGGCTAACGTTACAGCCCCCCTCTACCATCAGCTCCTGTCGCGGTTTAACCCCAGCCAGCAGCTAAGCACCACGCACCCAGTCCCTCACTCCCCCACCCGCTACTCCCAGTGGGATGGGGAGGAGAATTGGGAAAGAAGGTAAAACTCATGGGTTGAGATGAGAATGGTTTAATAACTAAAGTAAAATATAATTCTAACAATAATAATAATGAAATATAATAATAATAATAATAGTAACAAAAAGGAATATAACAAAAAAAGAAGACGGGGAAAAAAGGAAAAAAACCCCAGTGATACGGAATGCAATTGCTCACCACCCGCTGACCGATGTCAGACCAGCAATCCGCCCCTCCCAGCCAACTCCCCCCATTTATATACTGGGCATGACATTCCATGGTATGGAATATCCCTTTGGTTAGTTTGCGTCAGCTGCCCCGGCTCTGCTCCCTCCCAGCTCCTTGCACACCTGCTTTCTGGCAGAGCATGGGAAACTGAAAAAATCCTTAACTTAAGATAAGCGCTACTTAGCAACAACTAAAACATCAGCATGTTATCAACATTATTCTCACACTAAATCCAAAAGCCAGCACTGTACCAGCTACTAAGAAAAGAATTAACTCTATCCCAGCCGAAGTCAGGACAGCTCCTTTAATGTGAGCATGCCTGGTGTGGCAGAGACAGCCAGGACGTGGCCCCAGGGGTTGGTTTCCCACCTGTGAGTACGGGAGCAGTCTGTGGACACAGTTACAACCCAAGCAGGGAACAACGTATCGATCAGGCATGCAATGCACTGTGTGATGCCGAGCTGAATGAATGCCTGGGAAATCGCAGGTAAGGGTTATGGAAGGTGCGGTGGAAAGGGCACGGCTGGAGCACAATCTGCGATGCAGAAGAGAGCACTGCATCACCTCTCGGATGCGGTAGCAAATTAATCAGGAGTCACAGAGTGTATTTGTAACCTGCCTGGCAACCCAGCTGCATTTCATACGCTCAACCCGACTCAGCTCTTCCTCCACACCTGAAATACCAGCATGACTTTACAGGTCCCATGTTAGAAGCAGGTCCTGCTCTGGGAGGAGAAAACACTGGAGCAAAGACTTTGTGAGGGACAGACAGCAGAGCTACACACTCCTATGTGTGTGTCTGTAGGGGAATGAGAACTAGCGTTAGGGGAGGTCTCTATTTCTGTACCTCTAGCTGCGATGGAGGAAGTATTTCAGGGAATCAGGTAAGTTTTCCTTTTCGCCTTGCTCAATTCCTTCATTTCTACCTTACTTCTACCCTTGTTGACATTTAAAGTTTCCTCCTGGAGCCCAGGCGTTAGCAGGTGGACGGACCCCTCAGTCCTGCCCTTCCAAACTCTCTGAAGACTCAGGGTTTGCATCCATGCAGTTTATTCTGCATTTTGCTTGAAAGAAACAGCTGGTGACTTTTTTATTTTAGCTCTACATATCCAGCTTAGACGGCGGAGAAGATAGAAAATGTAGAGACTGCCAGTTTCTCCCTCCAGATCCCTTTGAGAGGCTTTGGGAGGTGTTGGATGCCAACAGCCTGGCTCATCTTCTCACTGGATTTCAGGATAGCGAAGCTGTGAGTGGAGGGGGACATGGGAAAACCAGTACTTTTCCACTCGTTTGGATGAAGACTTCCTGTTCTGCTTTGCCCATATGTATAAGGTTTACCCGTAGATAACCCCTGCAAATAATTTTCAGCTATTTTTACCTGTTCTGTGGCCAAGCAGCGCTTTCTAGGGATGCAAACAGAACATGTAATTCACTCTTCCCACCTCACCTCCACTGCAATTACTCCTGTTGTCCTGGGATTCTTTACTTGGGAAATGCTGCCCTTTCTTTCACAAAGCAACCTTTTCATGCTAGATGTTTTTGTGCATGCCTTCAGCCTCTCAAATCCATTGAATAAGCCAAGCTGTCCATGAGATGGTGCCACACGCAGAGTTAAAACCTCATTTTGTTTACCAGAGACAGCGGATAGGGAAGCGTCTTCCTGGGCATTGCACTTAATATGGCATGTTCGTGGTGCCATTTATTGTTATAATCTGGACTTCTTCAGCTTTGGGAGCATGAATAATACAGCATCAAAAAAAATTTTTTAAAAGGTGTTTTTATATATAGATAGATAAAGATAGCTCGCTCTGATTCATCTGCTAAAA
This sequence comes from Gymnogyps californianus, assembly GCF_018139145.2. Lineage (NCBI taxonomy): Eukaryota > Metazoa > Chordata > Aves > Accipitriformes > Cathartidae > Gymnogyps > Gymnogyps californianus. The sequence continues at coordinate 26,161,379 of NC_059478.1, read as the reverse complement.
ACTGCTGCTATTCCTTGTTTGTTTGTTTTTTTCAAGCAGAAATCGCTGGACAAGAGGAATGCCAGGAATGGAACTCCAGGATAAGCCTGTATTTCACAACTTCTTGTCATGCAGGAAGGTTGTAGTACAGCAGCCGCGCACAGCCAGGCAGGGAGGCAGGAAAGAGCATCTGACCCACCCAGGGATGAATGAAGGTCATCATGCCTCATCCGTGGGAAGGCTGCAGAGACTGGGGCATGAGCTGCGCAGCCCCCACGAGCTAGCATCTGGCTATGAATGTGGATGTCACCCTGCGCAGCTAAAATTTGAGTGGTTTGAAGAAGTCCTGTGAAGGCCGTTTTACCTTGTGCCGAATGAGGGCATAAATCTTTGTGCTTCTTATTCTGCTGAAGAGGTGCGCTGGCATCTTTGGTGGGGATCAGGGTATTGTGTCAGCAGCCGGTGCAGAAGAGAGACACAAAAATCCTTAAGACTGAAAAATGACCCTTGGGCAGACGAATATCTCGCTCAAAAGTACGGATGGACATACCGTGCATGGTATGCAGCTGAAGCTGCACCTCCTTATTATATTCTCGGCCAACTTCTGGATAGCTCCCAGCCGGGGCAAGACACAAAGCCTTCCTATGCCATGACACACTTCACAGCGATGAACTCTTACACTGCTCTCCAACCCTACAGCTCAGTTTGCACCTGACAGGTGTTGCCACATCCACAGCCTGTTGCCTCCATATCCCTTACATGTCGCAAAGGAGGCCACGCAGCCAGCAGTGGAGCTGGGAGCAGGGTCAGATCTCCAGCCATGGTGTAGCGCCCAGGCTGTAGGAGAACCTCAGGCTTCACCTTCTGTAGAAACGCTGGGATCTGGTCCCAGCCACAGGCAAGAAACCAGATTGTCTGCTCAGGGCATCGCTCGCGATGTGTCAGAGCAGTTTTTCAGCTCTGCATGGACACCAGCGTTATCAAAGGCATGTCCCAGTAGTCAGTTTGATCCTGCCTGTATGGAAATAAAACACCAGTGCTTTGACTGTAGCTACGTAGAGAGTAAGCCATAAAATAAACAAAAACACTAAGGAAATAGCTGAAACACACTCAGACAAGATCTTTCTTGACCCACTAAAACATTATTTGTTCTTCTTCCCAGGGGCCAAAACACTGCTCTTCTGCATGAGATATATGTGTCATTGGATATGTGTGTACCCCTAAATTCAATTTGTCCAATTGCATTAGGACAAGCAGCTAATTCTGAAATTCATTTTGTTCCCATAACCAACCCCTCTGCCAAATGGCATTTGGGTGGAATTGTGGAGATTGTGATTTTTATTTAAAGTGATTTATTGAAATCATTAGCAATGTTCCCTAAGTGGAATCCATGGCAATCCTTTTAATCTTCCCCCCATCACAGCAAATGCAAACATTTTTTTTAATAACAGTGAGTTTGAAATATAAGGTTATTAAAATCCACACTTTTATATTTCTCCGTGCTCTCTCCCTCTCTAATGGGATGGAAACCGTAATCGTGGAAATAAAGCCTCCCTTTCAGACAAGAGATGCAGAGAGTGTAAAATGAACAATTAAGCATCTATTTAGTCACTTTGAATTGATATGGGTGTTAATGAAAATGAAAGAGGGCAACTTTACTTTCACTGCAGGGAAATGCAAAAGGTGGAGGGGTTTTTTTTTTGGTATTGCCCTGAGCCCCTTTAATGAATTCAGCGCCTGCAGCAGACCTCGGAGCTCCCCCAAGTGCTTTTCCAGCCTCTTCCCAGAAGTGCTCGGTGGAGGTCTAGGAAACCGAGGGGGGCTGCCCTCCATCCCACTGGAGCGAGGTCTGGGCTGCTGTCGCCAGCTGCCCCCAGGCAAGCAGAGAGCCGCCAGCTGATGGATTGCTTCATCCTCTGACGTGCTGATTCACAGCCATGCGTTTCCCAGAGAGCCAGGTGTGAAGTGTGGGAGACGGAGATGTGCCAGCTGTGCCAGCTGTGCCGCAAGCCCCTGGCCACAGGGAGCAGGACAGGGACCACCGGCATCCACACTGCCAAGCCACCGGGCAGTCCGGGTGGGCTCTGTGAGCAGGTCTCCGTGGGTCCCAGCTTTCAAGGGTGCACAAAGGCAGTGAACCCCTGACAGCCCCAGCTGGGCAGGGTGCACAGGCTCAGAAATGGCCAAGCACCGTAGTTCCTTTGGCTGGCGCTTGCGAAGCAGTGGGGAGGGGAAGGTGTCAGCCAGGTCTCAGTATGTTCTCCTTTTCTTTTTAAATGAGAAAAAAACAGCAGGTCCTGATGGTCCAGCAGGAAGGAAAGGGCTGTTGTCACCCTGGTTTTATAGGTGGTGAAGCAGTCTCTCACCTGCAACACTGTTCAGCTGTTCATTCAGCGGGTCCTCACTACCTATGAATTCCTCTGTTTGGGATGTTTTGACCCATATCACATGGGGCAGAGACCCCGACCCAGCTCCCCGGGGACTCTAACCCAGGTCTTATTAAAGCACTTGAAGCTGGTGAGGACCTTAAGACCTCCAGAGCCACAGCATCCCCTTTTGCCCCCAGTTCCTCTGATTAATCTCCCCACGCACACACATCTTTGCAAATACTTTGCCCCAAATCACTCGGCTCCATCCCCTCCTGGGAATAAAGGGGCACAGCCTGGTGGGAGCCCGCCTGGGACGGTCGCACCCAGAGCCAGTCACAGGGATGGCTCAGCCTGGACCAGATGCTCTCCCTTTCCCTCCGGTTGATGCACTGGTGCCATGGCAACTGCTAGCACCAAACAGCTGCGGAGAAAACACAGCTTCAGAGCAGCTTCAGTCCCCAAGGATCAGTGGGCACGTCCTGGGGGTTGTCCTCTCCTCCTGGGGACACCAGCCAAAGGACGTGCCTCTGGAGCAGGGCAAAGACAGACTGCATTGTGGTACCCCTGCGTAGAACCCGAAACTCACCTTGCATTGAAAAGTTCTTATAAAAAAATAATCTTGCCACATTTTCCCTCTCGGAAGGATAAAATCTGGTATGGCAGGGCTCAGAGTCTGAGAGAGGAGCCGTTTGCCCTTAGCTCCTGACTCCTGCCCTGGACCTCAAAGTATCCCCACAACTTCATGCTCTGGAGGCAGAGGAGCAGCTCCCACCCCAGGCATCATGACACCGGGGCAGGGGGACATCAGGACGTGTCCCATTGCAGGATATGTGTCCATGCAGCTGCCCAGATGTGTTTCTTCTGTAACCAGTCACAGCTCTGTCGCTTGTGAGAAGAAATTTTAGGAAACTGTAAAATGGTCCTGGGGGACAGAAGTCAGTGTGACTTGGTCCATGCACACTCCAAGGAGGGCAGAAAAACTTTTTCCTCCACATTTTCTTTGCTTCTGGGCTGTACAATCTGCCCATCACCTACCTGAGCCCTGTTGATTTTATTGTAAGGGAGAGATATTGCCATTTTATTCTATACCCTTCCAACCCCCAGGCAGCTGGCAGGATTGCTGCTGGCTGGTAACACACACAAAAAAAAAGTTAATCTTTTGCTATTATTTCTCAGAAGCTCCATTTGGCTGCATTCAGGCCTAATGTGGTGATTTCCTTGCCCTCGTGACAGCTATTTCTTACATGGGGAAGCTGCACAAAAAAAAAGATGTGAAAAATGGAGCTATGATTTATTTTCACCTCCAAATATAGAAAGACAATTTCCCCCTCTCTAAGATTTCCTCTTTCTCCTCTTTAAATAAGTCCCAGTGCCTTCAAACCAAGCCAGCACCCCAGTGAAATCCCATTGCCAAGGCGGATGAGGAGATGTGTTTGTAGGGAACCCAGACCAGTTTAAAACCATCATCAAGGTGACCAGGGACGGGCTGGCTCTTACCAGTTTACACAGAGAGCTAACCAGGGAGGGGAGATGGCAAGGGAGCTCAGCCCCAAATCCTCTGGGCTTTCTGCAAATCAGTCATCCCGCTGATGCCAAAACTTCGCTGGGCAGAGGCTGGGGGGGAAGCAGGGCTGTGGGGAGCATCGCTCCCCTGGGATGTCGGCGGTGGGATTGATGATGTCCGCCCTCCTCCCGGCAGCACCCGCAATTTGATTTCTGTCTGCCAGCGGTGCAGCTCCCAGACAAAGGCTGTGCTCAGCGCTTGCGGGCAGGCTGGAGCTGGGGGTTGCCCCCGAGGGGACACCAGACCCGTCCTCAGCACTGCCTGAGCCCAGCCTGCCACTGGGACATGCTGGCTGTGCCCCTGTGCACACGCCTGTACCCACGCACACCCACATGCACGCTCCGGCTGCTCCCCACCTTCCCCTCCACTTCTCCGGGAAGATCCAGCAGCCGGATCAAGGCACATCTTCTGGCATCGAAAGGATTAACTCCCCGGGGAGCAGCGGCGGAGGCTGAGCCTACGCTCCCGCCACGCATCGCCGGCTTCACAGCACGCTTGGGAGTTGTGGAGCCAACCTCTTGGCGGCTAATCCCCCTCGCTGCTGGCAGCTGGGGCGGCTGGGAAGAGTGAGCAGGGCTGTAGGGTGAAGGGACAGGAGGGGAAGAGGACGGGGAGGAGTGTACACACACACACGCACGCACGCACACACACCCTGCAGACGGCAGGCAGCGGCACTGGATCAGTTGCTGTTTGCGGGGAGGTCCGTAGGGAGCCGAGCACTGAATAAAACAAGCTGGAGCATCAGGCAAGCAGATCTGTTCCCTTGCAAAAGTCCATAAGGTAAAACCCGAGAGCAGCCGCTCCTTGGCTGGGCTGCCCTTCACAGACTGGGCACTGGGCTTACTGCTGTCATGGTTGTCATCTCTGACTATGATTTTGTTTTCAAAGGAATTGATCGGGAGATGCCGGCAAAAGAAGTTGCTGAAAACCAGGCTGGCGCGGCTGGGAGCTGTGTGCCGCCGGCTCCATTGCACACGGGGAGCAGCTGAACTTTGTGGGTTTTGAATATACATTTCTCCACTGCAGACACTTCGGGCAGCATTACGGGGAGAGTCACGGCACGGCACCGCACACCTTGCACCTGCTGTTACCCAGACCGAGTCCGGGGGACAGCAAAGGGGGGATTTCTGTCTCTCCAAGGACCATCACCTGTGAAAAGAAGCTGGAGAAAGGCAATTTGTCTTTCTTTTCCAGATGACTGAAAATACCTACAGGATCCTGTCTCTCCAGCTTTCATCAGTGAGTAGCATCAGGGAGAGACGGCTGAGGAACAAAAATGGTATCAGTCAAAATCATTCCAGCTCCTACTTTTTCCCAAGGAACTTCATGCCCGTAGGGGTTTGCTGCGGGCATTTCCAGGAGTGAGGATTGACGTACCACAGATGCATCCCTACCGGATCATGTAAGAATTTGCAAAGAAACCTACCCCAGCAAGACCTTCTCTACCCAGTTTGCAGTACATGGTTTGGTGTAAGCACGGCTATTCTCACCTCTTTCTCTCTCTTCTAAATCTCTTGGGCTTGGGGATCTCTTTCCTCATTGCAATTATGATTATTTGCAACATCAGTGCCATCAAAGATTGGAGCACTTTCCTCTCCCAGATCCTCCCCAGCGTTAACAAGACTCTGAACTTGGTACAGCAAGTGGAAGCCACGACCAGCTCGGTGGTAAGTGTCCTCCAGGACCCCGAGCAGGACAACTACCTGTCCAACAGCCAGTCCATGAACTCCAGCAACTTCACGGCTGGCCTGGACCACTTGTTCCAGTACTCGTACTCAGACAATGACCAGCTTTACAAGGAGTACAAACCCCCTCCTCGAGACGCCATTCCTCTGCCCAAGGCTGTCCTCTACCTTCTCATGGCAGCCCTGGTGGTGGTGGCAGTGGCATACGCCATCGTCGGGCATCTCATCAAGGACCTCATTCACGACTTTATAGGTGAGTGCGGGCATCACGCATTGTGTGCATGTGGTCAAAAAGAGCCTAGTGCAAAGCCTGGGGATGCTGGCTGGCGTCTCTCCTTTGGTTTGGGTGGGTTTTAGACCAAGCCTTGACCCTTTCTCATTTACAAGAGTGCTAGTTTATCTGATGTGCTGGGTTCTGCAGACTGAGCTGTATGTTGATCAGCTTCCCAGAGAAAATCCTTGGGTTTAGCCCCCTTCCTAAAGAAATGAGGCTTGTGCATATGTGCATGTGTGTATAAATGTGTATGTGCGTAAGTCTGTGCTGCTGAATAATTGTAAAATCCATTGGCCAGTTTCAACTGAGCTTGGATTAGAGGTTTCCAAAATGAAAAGTTTCATGGCAACAGATACCTGAGCAGAGGATAACAACCAGCTAGTGCATCGTGAAAGAAAAGCTGCCATATGAGCTTAACCCCTTATCAGACACCAGTGAATCCACAAACTCCTAGGAAACACAGCTGAGCAGTCTGGCTCCCTTGTACAACACGTAGCACAACCATCACAGCCTCTGCAACAATCTATACAATGATAGCCCAAAGAGCGTGCATTTTTATGAGGTTTGGCTTCCCGGCTCTTTCGTTTCATCCTGTTGCTGATGAACGAGGTCCCTCGTCATCAGGGATGAGAGCGCAAACTCTCTGCTGGCTGCAGCTGCCGTGGGCAGGCAGAGGTGCAGGCAGAGGTGCTTGGCTGCTTACAGCAAGCCCTCAGTGATACTCTTGCTGTTTGCCCCATAATTTGTAAGGCTGGTGGTGCCGCGTAGTGCAAATGTCCCCAATTCCCTTCTGAATCCCTGGTAATTTTGGCCCCCACACCCCAACAGCCAGGTCACTGTGTCCTTTTGGGGGACAGGGCCCTGCTGCAGGGAGCTGGTGGCAGTTTTCCAGTTCAGATGGAGGGCCAGGAGGGATCCACAGAGGGATTTAAGCTCCTGGCTCCTGCAAGTGTGCATACCCCCCCTGAAAGCTCTGGGGAGCAATGTCCTCTGCAGGGGAGTGGGGCTGAAATCCCTTTGCACACCCCTTGCTCCAAGCCTGCCCCCCAGCCAGGGATGAAGCCCTGCAGGCTCCATCTCTGCAGAGGGAGGGAGATCACACTCATCTGGAGCAAAATCCACGTGTTCATTCACGATTCCCCTTTATTTCCCTGCTCCCGGGACACAGGAGATACACACCGGCCAAAACTCCAACCAGTGCCTGCAGGGAGGGCAGCACCCATGCCTTGCTGATGGGAGGGCAAGCCAAGTCCCTTGGGCAGGGGGTCACAACTGGGCAGGGGCTGGCAGATCTAGGACACGGGTATTTGGGGAGGAGGTATTTGGGACAAGAAGGGTCGAACCTCCTGGCACGGATTAGTGCTTGGGGTCTCACGTGAGGCTCAGCTAGGAAAACGGGAGGGAGCTGCTGCTGAGGAGTCTTTCTTCACCCCAGCTGGAAGGGAACGGATACTGTCTTAAAGTGTTAAATATAACACTTAATCAGCAGCTTGCTGGGGCTGTAACGTCTCCTGGCTCTGCCGCTCATCTGATTTAGCGTTGCCTTCCCAACAAAGGTAGGCAGCAGGGACGGCACCTAAAAATATACATGCTCCTGCCCTGAGATGCTCAAAGGACCAGGTCAGGCCAGGTTAGAACCCCCCCCGAGGCGGGAGCCAGTCCAGTTGCAGTGCCCCAGTGGAGCAGACATCCCTGTCCCCGTTGCTGGAGTCCCTGATGCGGGAAAGCATGGATGTGGGTGCTTAAAATCACCCCTTGGGTGGGTACTGCAAAGCAGGACCAAAATCGACATAAATGTCATGCCCGCCCGGGCAGGAAGAGATGCTGAAGCCGCGGTCAGAGGCACCCGTGCCCCTGCCATGCTATTTCCAGCTCAGCACCAATGCTCCCTGGTGACCTTGGGCACCTTTTGCTTTTGCCTCTGCGTGGGACGAGGTCAGCAGGGTGCCCCTTCCCTCGCAAAGCCCTTTTCAAAGGGACTTCCACAGCCTTTCACAGCACTGCGGCCGTCCCAGGGCTGGACAGGCACAGGGAGAGCCCTGGGGTCTGCCCACTTTCTGCCACTTCAGAAGAAGCCCTTTCGCAGCTGAACGCCCTTGCTGAGGGCAGAGCATCCTCCCTGCCCCGGGTGGAGGTGACATCTCTCTGAGTCAGGATCAGAAATCCAGGTGTGGGCTTCTGCCCCATCCAGACAGAGAGGAGAAGGCATTTCCCAAACTCCAGCAGCACCCCTCAGTGCCGAAGGCTGTCTCTGGCTCGTCCTATTTGGCGCTCCGGGCCCATCTTCACACCATTTATATGCTTAAAATGAGCCAGCCCTCGGAGGAGAGCGGACGAGACCGTGTTTGTTAACACTGCCAAGCAGTAGCCTTTAAAGAGAAGGTTTCATTTGAATGAGTTTGCATAAAACGACTTCAGGGACAGGACAGAGGGACTGAGGGATAGTAAATAAGAAGCTGGTCTATTAGCTGCCTTAACACAATGCCTGGATTTATATACTCGGCAGCAGCTCCAACCTCCGCTATCAGCGTTTCTGCGCTAATCATATTTAGAAGGATACAGAGAGAGATGGAAATAAGATGCCAAAGGGCTGGAGCCTGTTTCGGGGAGATTAAAGTGTGAATAGTTAATCACTACTTTAAACAGTCACTCGGAGACATCAAGGATGATTTGGACTCCTCAATAACAGCTTGTAGGACATGGTTGGGGGAGTCAAATCATCACCCAGCCCTGTGTGCTCACGGGCACCACGAGAAGCAGGCACTGGGCTCAGTTTGGGATGGTGGAGGGACTCCCGGGATGCTGCCGAGCTCTTCCCCTGCGAAATCTGAACGAGTATTTGAGACACTGACACCTCTCTCGCAGCCACTTCTTAAAAACTCAATTAGAGCTTGTCCAGGCATCCCCGGCAAGAGATGAATGCTGCTGTGATGCCCAGCGGGGTGGGGAGGAGCAGAAAATGGGAGGCTGCATTGGAGGAGAGGGAAAGATATATTGTCGGAGAGGAGGAAGGCAGAGTTCCCCTCCAGACAGGGTGGGGATCCTGTCTGTCCTCATCCCCCAGAGCACCTGGATATGGATAAGAGGGCTCCGAAAGAGCACTTCTTCAGCTTTTCCTGGAGAGACCTGGCCAAGGAGAGCCCCAAATACCTTAATTTCTCTCTGGTCCCTCCCCGCTTGCTCTCAGCTGACAAAGTCTCATGTTTGCGACTTTCCCAAAACTCATCAGACTTCTCTGCTTGGGGCTGGATGCGAGCCCCCCTGAGGAGGGAGGAAGGCTCCTGCGTGAGGGCAGCTCAGACCCGGCTACCAGTTAAGACAAATTGGGGCGAAGCATTTGGAAAGCGGCTTAACTCGGGAGCGCTGGAGAGCTGCCAGAGACGGCGCTGCGGCGAAGCGCCGGCCGGGCAAATGACAAGCCCGTCGCCAACGTACAAAGCGCCTAATTCCTGCAATCCTTGGGAATCAGCCCGCCCTCCCTCCTCCGTCCCCAGCAGTTCACTGACTATTGCCCTTATTTAAACACAAAAAAAAAAAGAAGAAAAAAGGGGGGGAAAAAAAAGTTTGACTGGAAACAAAGCTGTTGCCATGGAGACTGCAGCGCATGTGGTCCCCGGGAAAGCATCTCCCTGCCTGCATGGGAACCACATGGGAAGGGTCTGTTGGTCTGCGTGGGAGCTGATGCTTTGCGGGGAGACCTTTGCCGGTGTCACCCGGTTCAGCCGAGGTTTCCTCTGAGTTGCTGATCTCCAGAGGAGACCTTGAGGAAACTTTTCCTGCCCAGCTGGGGTAAGGCAGGGCAGGCTCGCCAACACCGGCGGGACTGTGCTAGTTGATGGCTTCGGGACTGCTCAGAACCCTAAGCCATTCCTGAAGCAGGGCCTTTCTTTTCTTTGCCCTTTTGACCCACCAGCTGTATTTTTATTTTTCAGCCTTATCTCCACCCGCCACATTTCAGGCTTCTTTAGAAAACAGTCTTCTTGAACAAAGAAAATGTGCATGAATGTAGCGTTGCTGAAAATAGCTGCTGGGTGATCCTGCAGGGACTCGGGATCCGCTTTTAATTGCTCCCACGCAGAACCACAGGGCTCTTAGGATAATTCAGTCCGTGGCAGGGATTGCAGATAGCATCTCAAGCCCATCAGAGGGGACTTACATCTTCTTTTTGGGCTCTGTTTTGAGGATGATTCCTTTGCCTCCCAAAGTTATGGGAAAAGAAGAGACCATGTCAGGTTCCCTTTTGTTTCCCCACCTCGGTGCTAACCCACCTCTGACACTAACCCCCCTGCCTCAGTTTCCCTTTTGGTGCATGGGGGTGCATTAGGGGTTCCTTAGCCACTGTTTTAGGGGTGCTGATGTCTAGCAGCGGCTGCTGTAGGATGGCTTTCACTGGGTTAATTCCCACTCCCAGCTACTGTAATAACAGGCAGATGCCCCATCCCCACATCCACCCTGGCATCGCTGCGGCTGCGGGCTGCAGCTCTCGGCCGGACAAGCGGCCACAGTGGTCTGGCCCTGAGAAAAGGAGGCAGAGTTGGCCCCACTCTAGGACGCCTGCTTTCACAACCAAACCTTTGAAGCACAAAGCCCGAGCAGTGAGATTGCTCCCGGCACACGCTGCTGGGGATCGACCGAGGCTGGCCTCGCGGATGCACCATCCCACAGCGGCATTTCCATTCCTGCCATCGTGTGGTCTAGCAATGGGCTGCATCAGGACCCTGGGGCAAGGACCATGCCTTTCTGCTCCTCTGCAAGTGCTGGTGTTCCTCGAACTGAGACCGAGCAGGGCTTCTCACCCTCTGGCCATCTTTGCTCTGCCTTTGTGGAGAATGCCTAAGGCTGGAAGGTGCGGAGAGCAACTAACCACCCCCAGGAGCATCCCTGCCTCCCACTTACCACACCTGAGTCATCACATCTCAGAGACCCGCTCTCCAGAGCAGCAATGCTGCCCTGAGGATGGAACTGGGATCAAATGAAGGCTTGGTCCATGGTTATACTGGTGCAGAGAAGCTATTTTTAAGAGAATATCGTGATTAATTGAATGCCTTTTCCATGTCACTCCGTTTCCCCACCAGACCCTTCATGCCAGTGACAGCTCTGCAGAGGGACAGTGTCCTTACCTGTCCATTGGCAAAGCAGTGTGCTCGTGTTGCTCAGGGTGCAGGACAGTTTTGACTCGGCCAGCACAGCTAACCTAAGAAATTTCTGCAAAACAGGGAAGGAAGAACAGACTCTGACAGCAAGTTAATTTAGAAAGACATGAATCTGGGGGGAAAGAGGGACTTCTTGCTAAGAAATTACTACTGACAGAGGCAGACGGAGATTTTCCAGCAGAACAAACCTGGGAGATATCTGCTGATTTTGCTAATGAATAAGCAGAGTTTGTCCTGCAAATGAGACAGATACGGTGTCCAGCTGCGACTGCTGCATCCTGTCAAATGCGTGAGGGATACCCTTGAACTCGTGTCCGTTGGGAATGCTTTGGCTGGAGCTGGTCCTGCCTCACTGCAGAGTACGAGGTGATCGCTGGGTCAGGACCTGTTTCAAAGAAAGAGGTCTTCTGCTCCTGCTGCTGGGAAAAGGGCTTTTTTAGCAGCTGCTTTCACACCCAGCTCCATTTAAAGCAAGTAAAACTAGAGCACGAATTTTATTGTTCATCTAACATGTTTCCCCTTCCGTTGCTTGTTTCCACCTCTGCAGGGAGTGTGAATGTCTCACTCACCGGGTTGCATTTAAATTTCAGCCCTTTCTCCCACCTCCCTCTGCTTTTCTGTCAGGGACATCTCTTTTCCAGTGGCTGAAGTGCCTCATGGACATCCTGCCCTGTCGCTGATAAATGCAGGGGACCTGGCCAACCCACTGGGATGAAACTGGGCGTAGAGCGTCCCTGTGCCCCTGTGCACACAGGCAGCAGGAGGCTGCTCCCCGCTGCCGGCACTGTAAGGGTTTTCTAAGTGAGGACGTTCCCTCATGTCGCCAGTATGAGGAGGGGTAAAACACGCTGTGAAATCCGGGCAGCTCAGAACGGTATTTTTCTGCGCCCCTTGGATCAGCACATCCCAAGGGTCCTGCTGCCAGGGATGCTCTCGAAGACTCAGGCAGAGCCAGGGAGGTGCAGGGGCACTTTGTGCCACATCACTCTGCTATTTAGGGAGAGATGCTATTCCACAGCTCCTGATTTACCCAGTCCGCCCTATCTCCTCTCCCCAGCTGCTTTGGATCAATTGCTCCGTATCGATCTCACCCCATCTCAGCACTTTCCACCTCGCCTTTCGCCCTGCAAGACTTCAGCAGGCACGCTAAGCCTCGGCAGCACCTGGTGAGCGGGGAGAGGTGCCTCTGGGTTAGGCGCTGCTCACCCAGCCTGGCTGAGAAAGTCACTTTGTCCCTCTCCTTTATCTGAGGCATTCACATATGTGCCCGTGTGCATGCCCTGATTTTGCAGCATGTGTTACGAGCTCCTTCCAGGGGCTGGGTAGGGGCAGGCAATGCTTTTCCTTACCTCCAAAGTGTGACCAACCTGTGTCCAGGGGTGTCACTGCCCCAGGAGCACACCATGGGACCCCTGCTCACCCCAGCTCTGCCCTCGGCTGCCCCAGGTCCATTGGGTGTCCCGGTTCAGCCTGACTTCTCTTGCCTTCTAGCTAGAGCACATGTGAACCTGAATGTGGACTTTGCTCCAAAAGAGGATTTGATTTTCGTCTCAGTGCCAATTGTGTCCGTTTTCTGTTGCTCATGCAGACCCTCTGCCAGATGTAAAGGATGGAGAGAGAAATACCTGTTGTGATGCTAAGGGCTTCAGCTACCTTCACTTGGTCACCACCGTCCCTCAGCTCCTGGCCCCTCACCACCCTCCATCACCTGATTACAACCCCCCGCAGGCTTCATTATCCGAGGTTTCTAACGCGTGCTTGTGCATGATGTGAGGTCGTGCATCCCATCCCCTGCAAAGGTCCTTCTGCGTCAGAACAAGGTTTAATCACATCAGGACTAAAGATGTGCAGGTCCCATCTCTCCTCCCCCTCATCCCTCCCCAGACATCCCATGGAGGACCCTGGGGGACCCCAGTTTCTCACCCACAGGCTGAGCAAGCCAGGGAGGAGCTGGAGGGAGAACCTGGGGAGAAGCATGCATGGCTGGGACAGAGCCGGCCGGTGGCGGCTGGCAGGGGAGACGAGGGCGCTGACATTTTTATGGCTGTTTCTCCAGGGTCCTGCTGGCAGGAGATACTCCGCCAGCTCCACGGGGCCTCGCTCCCCTCTTCCGCACATGGCAACATGCTGAAGTTACAGGCCATAAATGGCCACAAATAACGTGTAATTGTGTAATTACTTCACTCCTTACTTACACAGTCAAATCATAAAGGCATCGCAGTAAATACCCTCTAATGACAGCCTAATTACATCTTCCTGCAGATTACTGGGTAATTAGATCCAGCAGGCTCCAGAAATAATTCCCAGGGAAGCAGCGGTTTGGATTAGCGCGTACAATCCAACCCGCTCTTACCCGGGAATTAGACTGCGTCAGCCTTACACGAGCTGCCTTCCCCGGGTGCCCTGGCCAGCCATGTTCCCTTTGGTGACGATGCAGGGTGACCCTTTTCCCATGGAAATGGCTTTTGCTGAGCCCCCTGGCGCTCTCCCAAAACACCCATCCTCTGCGTTTCTGCCTTTACCACAGTGCCGTGGCGCCGTGCCCAGCTCTTGCTTCTTCAGCTGCCTGCAGATGTCCCCAGGGGTTCATCACTTGGCCACCAAAGGCCACTTCCCCTTGCTCACAGGCATGCAAAGCTGTGTTCTTTGCTTCCCGTTGCACGCAGCACCACTCACCCGATGGCTCCCGGGATATTTGGGGACCCATCACCTCTTTTTCTACAGGTCATTCCCCTTCTTCCCTGCCAGACCAGCCCCTGCTCCCACTGGAGTTTTACCACTGACGTCAAGGAAAGCAAGCCAAGACCTTTAATAGTATTTGTAGGAGGCAATCTTGTTATTGCCTTCCGGATCCTCTTCACGCCAAGTGGCTGTGCGGGGGCTGGTGTGAGCCTGAGAGGTCTTGGGGGCAGGAGGGGCCGGTCTGGCCGGCATGAACCCAGCTCAGGCTGCAGGGCCAGGCCGGGAAGCAGGCAGTGGAGTGTTTGGCTTTGGTCTAAATCCAGTAAATCCAAGCAAAATGGAGGCTATAAAGGAAAAAAGACAGAAATGAGACTTCCAGGCTTGGCTGATTTCCTCAGGGAAGGGTTGTGATGGGGAGGCCAGGCTCTGGTGGGGACTGTGGAACGTGCAAGTGAAAACTAAATGCCCCGGCTGGGACTTGGGGCAGACCCAGGGCTCCCCAAAAGTCTTTGGACCACGTCTTTGCTGAGTTCCCCAGTCACTCTTGCCAGCACTGTGGTAGTTGTGGGGACTGTGGTGGTGGTTCTTCTGCCCTTCCCACCGCACAAATGGCAGACCCCACTGGTGCGGTGATGGAGGTGAACAAAAAAGGAAAAACAAGAAAGAACAGTCACTCTCTGGACATGTCGCCTACACCCAGCGTGATGGGAGCTCTCTCCTCCTTGGAGCCTGCACCCACGTCCAGCCAGCCCATGCTGGCAGTGGGGCACAACCCCCTCTGCTCCCTGCCCGTCCCCCATGGCAGGGGTGGACACCCACCCTCGCTCCAAAGCATGAGCATCGCCCCGAAAGCCATGCACCGCACCCTTGGGGATGATGTTGCCAAATGGCTTCAGGCTGGAGAAGAAAGTCAAATACTACATTGCAAAAATGACAAAACTTTTGGGTTTTCTTCAAAAAAGAAGGAGAAGCTTTGGGGCTTTCAAAAAAGCCCCGAAATTTGACCCGCAGTGCACACACCGAGCACAGGGAAGACGACAGGTCAGTCCCATCTCTCTTCTCACACCTGCAGCAGTGTCTGGACACCACTGGTGACGCAAGAAATTAGACCTTCATCTCCCTTCACACCTGGGATCCCGCCCTGGCATTTGCCATCATTCAACCTCGGGTTTGCTGCCAAACTTTTTTCCGCAGCCCATGAAAAAGGCAACGTCTCACTGTGATTGCATTTCTCTGGCCCTGCTCTGCCAGGCAGCCTGCGTCCTCCACCAAAGAGCTGCAATTCAAATGCCCCTTGGGGACAGAAAATACCCCATGCCACAACGGAGAGAAATGTTATTTCTTGAGAGTGATCCATTGGTGAATAAGTGGAGTCCCTCAGAAACAACTAAACCAGGCTGGTCCTTTTGTCTGCCTCCTGATAGCCATCTCCACTTTATTTTGGGAGCAGGGCTGAAGCAGAGGGGTCTTGGTGCTCCACTGCCCACCGCCGCCGGGTCCTGCCCAGCCCCAGGGGCTCCTCTCCCCTCGCCTGGGTTTCCCCAGCTTTGGTTTCCTCATTGCTGGTGCCTCCCCATCATGGCTGGGCATGGCCTCTCACCGCCCAAACAGCCAAATTTTTAAAAAAAATAGATATTTGGGAGGCAGCACCACTTGCCTCCACTGAGCCGCAGCCCCTCACGCTGCAGGGGAAGTCTTGGTCACGCCGCCATCCAGCAGCAACCACTGTATTTTGGAGGGGGATCAGTCATCCCCAGGGTTGTGAGAGCGGCTGGATCAGCTCAGAGCCATGCCCTGGTGCTCCGATGGCCTGCCAGAAGTGCAGCCCCAAAGCTGCCCATGGAGGGTTTGAAGCCCTGGTGTGGCTGTGATACACTCCCGTGACAGATAAGCTGTGTCCCCGTCCATGTCTCCAGCCCCATTTGGATGTCACACAGTTATTTAATCGTCCCTTCTGTTTCTGACAGCAAAAACCCACTGTAGAAAGTCCATTGCTGGAGAGCCCAGATGCACACTTTGCTTCAGAGACACTTCATTTTCATTTTTGGGATTAGCAGGGTGATTTCATTTGCCTAAGCCGGGAGGGCTTCCAGAAACCAGCAGCCGGAAAACCAGCCCAGAGCTGGGAAGAGCAGAGACCCTGGTACCAGGGGAGCAGAGGGGGCTGAAGGGGCGGGGGGAGTCAAGGAACCCTCCTGGGGGGTGAACACCCAGAGCAAGGGGTAGGAAATAGCAGGGGGCAGCAATTTCCCAGCCGACTTTGATTCTGGGAACAGCCAGAGGTAACAAGGGGCTTGTTTTGTGCTTCTCCTTCCTCCAGACTGGATCTTTGGCCCCAGCCCGGATGACAACAGCAACAAGAGCGACGTCAACTGCATCAGCAACAGCGTCAATGAGATGAGCGAGATGCCCGAGGTGCCACGGCGCCGGGACCGCCAGCCCCAGGACGTGGTCATTGCCATCGGCGAGACCTGCCATTTGCCGCAGCAGACGTGACCGGTGCAGTGGCCGGGCCAGGCGGGACGGAGCAGCAGGATGGAGCAGTGGGATGGAGCGGAGGGATGGAGCAGCAGGATGGCGCAGCAGGACAGTGCAGCAGCCACCTTGCAGGACCAGGCAGCGAGAGGAAGGGATGGGCAGAGCCGGCACGACAGAGCAAAGCCCTTCTCGCCCCGGTTTTGCCAACCTCTAAGAACCTTGCCAGGGCGGGCGGCATCGCCTCTTCTCCCGGGCTCGTCAGTCCTGCCCTAACATCTGCCCTTGGGTTTGTGACCTCCCTTTCTTCCCTGTGAATAGCAAAAAAAAAAAAGCAAATGCAAAATACAACCACCAAACAAAGCTCGCAAGAGAAATGAGCCAGAGAGGAGCCGGGCAGTCCTTTGGCATGCGGCTGTCCCGCAGCACGGGGATGGGGTGGTCAAAAGGGCGAAGGAGACAAGGAGGCTGCACGAGAAATGGGAGTATCTGCGTTTCTGGGGACAGACCCAGGACGCAGCAGGGAGCTGGGGCTGCAGCGTGAGCTGGGGGCTGCAGAAAGGCACTGAAAGGTCAGTCGGGGCCAAATCCAGCCCAGTACGTTGATGACCTGCCCGGGCCATCACGCCTCCCCTTAGTTTTGCAGCTCCAGCTCACAGCCCATTTCAGCAGGTGCATCCTGTGGCTCTGGGACAGCGGGGTGATAGCCCCACCTCCCCAGGGAGCCTTCCTCCCCCATGCCCATGGGCAGGCCAGGGCCACCACCTTCTCTCCACCAGCTCTGGTTGAGCCCAGCGTCCCCTGACCAGGAGCAGCTCTGTTGGGATATGGCACACTCGCGTTCTCTGAGGAAAGTTGCTGGAGGGGAGGGCAGGGACTCACCTGCAGGAAACCCAAACTCTTCGTGGGGAAAAATAGCCCCTATATTGCTGCATCCCTCAGACTCATCCCAGTGTGGCCATCCCCCTCGTCACCCCCGAACTAGCTACCACCACAAGGGGTGCTGGCTCTGCACTGGGGACAGCCACATGTGCATGCACTGATGGAGGGGGGAGACCTCCCTCATCTCCCTGGGTGCCTTCCTCTTCCCCGCCAGGGCACCGCCATCCAAAATGGCCCTTCTCTTTTCCTGCCACTTCCCTCTGCCCAAAGGCATCCTTTCCCATTGCTAACTCCAGGCAGATCCCCGCTCCCCCCTTTGTAAGAGGCTCAGGGGAAGCCAGCAGCAGCCAAGTTGGGGGGCACACTCCCAAACCAAGTGGGAAAAAGAGCATCCTGATGGTTTCATTGGTATTTTAAGGCCAGCTTTTGCCCCTCTCAGGGTTTTAAACCAGGATCCATCATTTCTCTGTATAGCAGAGCAGAGCCACCAGGACCAAGCTCATTCCTTGGTCCCGGTGCCTCTTCCTTGTGAAGATCCCTTTGATCTCCACATCTTTCCTGAACTTAAAAAAAAGGCTATA
The DNA here is from genome assembly GCF_018139145.2 of Gymnogyps californianus. Taxonomy (NCBI): domain Eukaryota; kingdom Metazoa; phylum Chordata; class Aves; order Accipitriformes; family Cathartidae; genus Gymnogyps; species Gymnogyps californianus. The sequence continues at coordinate 26,143,735 of NC_059478.1, read as the reverse complement.
CTGATGGCCCAGAGACCTGATCACAGGTAAAGGCAAGTGGTCAGGACTTCTGCCTCTGCGTTCAGGGAGATGAGCCCTGCATTTCCTAGCCTGAGGTACTCAGCGCACCCCTAATAGCAGGGGCCAGAGCATCATTTTACCCTTCTGGAAGTGATTAGGGAAAATGAATGTGGTTTCGACCTCCTGCTCTGACGGCTTTTAATGAGAGCCATTACCAGCAATCCCACGCTGGGACTTCGTCAGCTTTGCAGCAAGCAAAGGCGGTAGCGACAGTACCGCAAACCTCCCCCCAGTAATTAACCATTTCCAATCAGACACACCATCGCTGCCACCATCATTTTTCTCCCAGTTTTTTGGACCTGGGTTTGTAACGTGGCTGCTCTGGCAGCTGTCAGCCAGCTCCTGCGCTGGGGTTGTCGAGGGGAGCTGGGCAGTGATGCCGCAGCAGTGCGAGGGGATGCTGGGGGGTGATCCCGGGTCTGTCGGCCCCTGGGAGCAGGGCTGCAGCGCCGGAGCTGGCTGTGGGCTGGGGAAACTGGGAAGGTCCAGATTCCTGGGGGACAGGAGATTGTACGGAGTGGGAGGGGCTGGTTTCCTTGCTCCCCTGCCCTTTCAACACCTAGAGGCTGGGCATCGGGGTCACCCAGGTGCCCCCGGCCACCGCTGCAGAGGGATGGCAAGACCACGTGTCTGGCACAGACACTGCTCTCAAAGGGACCAGTCCCTGCCACGGGGACATGCCACTCACTGGGCACAGCTGGTCCCCCTGTGGCTGCAGGCAACAGCCCTGGCAGCTCTTCTGCATCGGGGACCCATCACCCACCAGCTGCTGGAAATAAGGTGGAGGCTTCCCTGAGGCTGGAGGCAGCCACCTCCACTCCAGCCAGGTTCTTGCTCCCTTCCCAAGACATCTTGGGTCCCACATGCCGTGGTTTGACCATGGGGAGCTACTCCTGCACCAAGCAGCAGCAGCTCGCGCTGAGGGCCAGCGTGGCTGTCACCCACCCCAGGCCACTGTCCTCCGAGCAGGAGGAGAAGGAAGGAGCCAAGCTCCCTCCTGTGGCCGCCTGCACCGGGGCCTGCCGGGCTGCTCAAGGCTGGGAAGGGGCCGGCGACAAAGTGCCCTCGACCCACTCCCCTCCATGGCCTCCTGGAGCCAGGACCAGGAGGTCCACCCCCTGGAGCCACCCCCTTTGAAGCTCCTCTTTTGCAGGGATGCAAGGAGGGATCCTGGTGCTGTGTCCATCCCCCAGACCGACCAAGCCTCCAGGTAACATTAAAGTGGTGTGCATGTGGGGGGAACCACCGACCATCTCCGTGAGCCGCAGGGTCACTCCTGGTGAAGACCAGGAACCAGGCTGGCACTGGAGCTGTGTAGGACCCCATGGCTGTAGCTGCTTTGTCTACTGGCCCCACTGGAACCTGCCACATGCTGGGGCAAAACTGCAGAGGACAGCAGTTTCCCACACCACCTTCCTTCACATCCCCCCATCCCCACGTCATTGCAGTCATCTGGCATCTGCCTTCCTCCTCTTCCCCCTAATTTGGGGAGGGGAGAGCTGTTTGGGGGCCGGTACAAATGGGGCAGCAACCTCATCTGCTCTTCTCACCCACTAGGACACCCACTCTGAGCTGGGCTGTCCCCCCCAGCCCTTTCCTTGTCCCTCACATCCTCCGAGCAGGGAATGAGGGTCTGGCCATCCAACATCAGGGCCCCAGGGAGAAAGTCCATGGGAAGAGGCACCCAGGGCTGCTTTACCCAGGGGAGGTTTTGGGAGATGCTGAGAGGGAAGGGGGCTGATGAGGGTGCCAGGCTGCTCCGACGGCTCCAGTCCCTTGCACCTCTTCAGTGCAGGAGGTTGCTCTTTAAGTCCCTCTTTCCTCCCTAAGCGCCTTAGGGAGCAGGAGCGAGAGATGCTGGTGCTTTTTATAGCAGCCATAATCCCCGCTGCTCATGCTGCCTGCACCCTCCTGCCCCGAGGCCCAGGGCTGAGCCTCTGAAGTGGGGGCAACTGCCCCAAAACTGCCTCGAACCCCTTCGGTTCCCAGCATTGCCTCTCTCCCAGGGCACAGATCCTGGCTGGAGCTGGTTCTGGGCTCAGAATCCCTTTGCAGAAGGCATTGGAGGGCCACGAGCATTGCACCCCCCTCCCAGTTGCAGCACTCTGCCAGGGACAGACAGACAGACAGACGTACAGAGACGCATGGATGAGCACTGGAGCAGCTGCCTGGTCTCTCCGCTCTGCTCTGAGACTTGCGGAGCTGGAACCAGCCCCACAGCGCAGCCACAAGAAAGCCCCTGAGAGCGGGAGGAACTGGGGGAGGCTGGGGGTTTCTTTGCTTTCTGATCCCACGTGCCTTTAACAAGAGGGAAACTGAGGCAGGCAGGAAGCGGGGAAGGGGCAGAGCGCTCCTGGCCCCACAGCACAGGAGCAGAGCCCTTTGCAGGGCAGGCAGTGAGCTTTAAAGGCAGACAAAGCTCCACGCCTGGATGTAACCTCCAAGACCTGAGCTTCGGCATTTTATCAGGGTTGTTTTGGCACTGGGGTGGCTGGTTTCCCTTACTCGGGCTGCGCTCGCAAAGCCAGGGATGGCATTTGGGCAATGAAGGCTTCATCCCTGGGGACGGAGGGGACTGGGGAGAAGGGATGTGAAATCAGGCAGCGGGAGGTGTGATGGGGCAGGAGCGGGTGCCTGGGAGAGGCATATTCCACCTCCCATCCCTGTCCCAGTGGCCAGCGCTGTCCCCCCACCCAGCCCCAGTCCTGTTCTCCCCCCAGACCACGGCCTTCCGTGGAGGACAGCAAGCACTGCAGCTGCTTCAGTCCCATTTGGGGACATCCCCCGCTGGTCCTGCTCCCCATCCTTCCCCACTGGTGTCCCCAATGGGAACGTATCCCAACATCCCCCTGAGAGGCAACCGGGCAGCACAGAGCCATCAGCCCTGGTCAGGCAGCACCCCTGCTCTCCCCTGCCAGCCTCTGCTGCCACGCAATTTCTCCCTTAAGCAGCTCAGCTTTTACATCTGTCCAGCCAAAAGTCCCCCTGACTCTGCACCCTGCCAGGGGGAACCCAACACATCTCTTAACCTTTTACTGTTTCTGTTTTACTGCCCACGGCAGATGCAATTTTTCTCCGGCCCCCAGGACCAGGGGGTCTCGCAGGAGAGGGCAGCACAGGAGATCCTGCCTAAAACCATTCAGACCCTGCCTGCATCGCTTTCCCCCTGCTGCAGTTCTGGCCTCTGTCTCCCACAGCCTCTTTGCAATACATTTGCTGTAATTTTCCCTTTAAAGACCCCACGGGGAAAAAAAAAAAAGCCAGGGGGGTTCTTCTAGGTCAGGCTGCACTAAGACGGTGAAAGAAGATTAATTTGTCAGAAGAGGAATTCAGATTTTTCTTCCCCTCCCCGCCAGGGACCGAAGCAGGGCTGGCAGGCAGGAGGCGGCAGCAGGAGCACGCACGTCTCCTGGGCACACGCAGCTTTTGGTGTCACCTCTGGGATGGCACTGAGCGGGGGTGTCCCCAGGTCCCAGCCCTGCGTGGGAAGCGGAGGGGACTCTTACCAAGCGATGGGTCACACAGGTGGGAAGGAGAAGGTGGCACCTCTGGGACCCTGATGGGCTAGGGTGGGTGCCCACCACCCAGGGAGGAGGAAGGGGAGAGCTGTGCCACCGCTCCCTTTTGGCACCCAGTGTCCCTGAGCCCAAGCCCATCCTCGTCACCCACCCATGCCCACACACCCACCAGGCCCGGAGCAGTCACGCTTGTTTTTCACTCCCAGGGAGCACCAGGAAGCTCTAAAGCGGGAGGATTAGTTTCCAAAGCAAAGGCCTGGCCCACTGCCAGCCTGGGCAGGGAACAGCCCGGGGAGGCCTTTCCCAAAGGCTCAGCTTGCTCCTGGCTCACGCTCCAGCTTTGTCCCCATGTTGGTCACTCAGCTGCTGACGCCAAGAGCAGACTCATGAGCGAGCTCGGGGGGGTCCCACAGGTGGGGAGGAGGCAGGAGGTTACCATGAGACCCCCTCTTGGTGCCTGAGCCACCCTGGGCAGTCGGAGACTCCCCTACCCGGTGTGGCTTCTCCGGTGTGTAACAGAGATTGAGCACACGCTGCAAGCCCTTTCCTTAGAAGATGAGCACGGGGTGACATCTCTCCCTTCTCCTCGGCTGCCTCTTTGCGCAAAACCTGTAGGAGGTTCCTGCCTTGGAGACCTGTAACCCTGAGCCAGTAGGAAGGAAAAGCTGGAAACCAGCTGGAAAACCAGGACACAAGAACCCTCCGCTGGGCTGGTTTAACCCCGTACTGGGGCATCCTCGGCAGGGTGCGGGGAGCAGGCGGGGTGAGAGGTGCTGGCCAGAGGAGAGCTGGATGATGGGGCCAGGCTGGGCGCCAGGTGCCCCAGGACCGGGACTGAATGCCATCCTGATTTGGAGGCGGTTTTGGCATCACGAGGCTCTCTGTGGGGATCACCACTTTGCTCCGACTGGCACCAACACTTCAGCCTTTCCCAGGAGACCATCCCGGCTGCCAAAATACGGCAGGCTGAGAGCAGGGCTTGGGGGCCCTTCCTGCCTCATTTGTTGGCCTCTCCTGCCCCATGCTGCCTGCAACGGGTCAGGCAGCGCAAGCCCAGGGTTCTGCTCGCAGCACTGCTCCCCGGCAAGGCTTACAGAGAACCAAGGGGTGCATGGGTCTGCCATTCCCCCAGGGGCTGGGGTGGCCTGGAAGACACCCCTCCACACTGCCACTGGTGTCACTGGGTCACTTCATCGCATCACTCTGGCTGAAAACTTTCTCTTGAGGGGTTTGATTTTTCAGGCAGTTCACCCTGCAAAGCAGCCTGTGCTCAGCTTGGGGGAACTGGCGGGCAGCACCGGGTTAGACTTGCTTCATCTGGACGTTTTCTTATCTTTTCATCTCTGAGCAGCGGGTGCCAGAGGCAGGGCCATGGCAGGAAGGTCTGAGACAAGCCGGTGCTTGTGCACGGCCCCGATTTTAGAGCAGCCCCAAGCAGCCCTAATACACGGAGTTTGCCTCCCAGCATTTGATCCCTGAGCGATGCACAGGGAATGGCACAAGGGACAACAGGGAGCATCCTCCCCACAGCACCAAGGAGGGTGGGGGTGCCAGGATCCAGCCCCGCAGCCTGCACTTGCACCCGCACATCCCCTGCACCCACTCCCCGGGACACCCCACGGCGATGCACCCGATGGCGACGCACCCCACGGGTTTGTGTGGGGCCACGGGGCTGCCAGACCAAAGGCCACGATGGTTGGTAGAGAGGCTGGATGCCACCTCCCCTCTGACCATGGGGAGCAGCCTCTTCCCCTCTGCAGGAAAAGGTTATTTTCATGCTGCCTCCCCGCAGGAACTAACATAAATTGCTTAAATGGCTGCAGCGCTCAGGGGACAGGCCCTTTTGGAGCCGAGCTGCATGCAGGGAGGCGAAAGCCCAGGGGACTTTTTAATAACTAGCAAGGGGAGCTATTAAAGTGTTTTACTGCCTCGTTAAGACAGTCTAATCTCTGTGTATATCTTAAAAAAAAAAAATTGGCTCGCTGGTGTTGTTATTGTAACAGAGGTGGGTGTTTTCTGGCACTGGCTGGGATCCTGCCTGCTTTATCTGTTTGTTTTCTTACCTGATACCAGCACTGAACAGCCCAAGGGCAGCAGCAGGCAGGGCCAGGCAGACCGCTCCTCCCCGGGCAGCAGCGAGGAGAGAGGCTGCAGATCTGTACTGCGGGCTGTTTCCCACCCATGGGTGCTTTGCACCCCATTGCTGCACCCACCTTTCAGCAAGACGGAGGTCCCTGGGATGTTTCCCCAGCGCGGGTCTGGGACACGTTGGCTCTGCATGTGCCTGGGGAAAGCCCGGAGGTGTGCCCCCTCATCCAGGCAGCCCAGAGACAGGGCAGGGGATGGCAGGAAAACTGTGAGGTCTCATCCACCCCTCCAGCTCCAAGGGCTGGGATTTGGGAGATGATACCCAGATTTTGGGGCTATGGGCAACTTAGGCTCCTGTAAGCTAGGCTGAAGAGTCCACACCCGGGGGAAGCCCCAGCAAAGGCTCATCTGCAGCGATACAGAGTAGTCCAACCACCAGGGTCTAGGTTTGGAAGAGGAATAAGCTGGGCATTTTGTTTCTAAGGTTTTCTTCATTTTATTTTATTTTATTTTACTTTATTTTTTACCTCAGCCCAGCACAAAATGGGGAAATCCTACCGAGTCCTGCTGGCTCCAGCATCCACCTCTCCATCTGCAAAACCTCACGGTTTCAAAGCCAGGAGCCGGAACGGATGCTGAGGCCGGGATGGCAGGGCTGGATAAGCCGCTTGCGTTTGCTTTGGAAAGGCTGATGTTTGCATGAGCACCGGCTCCAGTGGTTTTAAAGGGACCCACCCAGGAGCAAATCCCAACAGCCTGAAATCAGAGCTGTGGCTGCTCCCACCCCGGGCAGGGCTGGAGAAGTCTCTGTCCTACACCCAGACCCCCCCTGCGCATCCTGGGTGGAGGAGGCCACAGCAGCCAAGACTGTGGCTGCAGAACAAGGGAAGCAAACGGAGACCCCAGCATGGCTAACGGGGCTGGCAAACACCTAGAAAGATCTTCCTTGGAAATTTGGGGCAGGAAGGGTGAAGCTGTTGTTTGTAGTTAGAGACACAGTTCAGCCAAGCTCAGTATGCCTCATCTCCCAGAGATCCAGTCTCACCAGCATCCTCGCTCCTGGCAGACGTGCTCTGGTACCCGGCTGCTTCAGGAAGCGTGACTTTTGTGTGTCACCACCCTGATGTGAGAAGGGACAGATCCCCGGACATGCGGTCTGTGGCTGTTTCAGGACTGGGGCTAAACCTGCCCTGCCTGCAGAGCTGCCAGCAGCTCCAGGGCGTTTCAGCCCTGAGTCTCTCCCCTTCGCCTAGAAACCCCCGTAAACTCAGCAAAGCACAGACAGCGTGGCCTGGGAGAAACACTACCATTTATTAAGCCAGCTATTTTTTTGTTGAGAATTATTTTAACAGCACTGGAGGACTTACCCTGTCTCCCCCAGGGACCCTCAGCTGATTCATTGCATGCAGGGCTAGAAGGAAAGCGGGGGACAGCCAGCCTTGGGGGACGTGGTGGCTCAGCAGCAGTGCTACATAGGGAGCCACGAGCTGCTCGCAGGCGACAGCAAGCCAAGCATGGCTGCTCCGGGGCAGGCAGATGGGATGCTCGCGTGGCGCAACCTGGTCCCGGTTTGCTGGGATTCCCCCAAGTCCTCGGCAGGTGCCGTCTCTGTGAATTTTGGATGTTGTCCTGCTCTCCATGTCCATCCAGGGAAGCCCTGAGGATCTGCAGGGGAAGGGAGGGTGCTCGGGGGTCTCGGCACAGAGGGTAGTTTCCACTGAAGGTGCTGCTTCAGAGACACAAAGCTGACCCTGTCATGCACCCGACCACCTTCCTAACCACAGCTAGCTCACATCTCACATCTAGGAAGAGTCACAGCCAGGTCTTCCCTCTCTCCTGGCTTCCCATTGACATCAGGAGATGTTGTCCCCACTCCCACCACCCCAGCAAGGCTGCGACCCACGCAGGCAGGGAAACAACAGCACCATGGCAAGAGCAAAGCTGTCACAGCACTCGGCCGGGGCCAGACGCACCCACGGGTTGTGAAGCCAGGACTCTCCAGGCTTGTCCACGCGCGTGGAAGAGCCCCTCTCCTTGAAGCAGGGGGCTGCGGGATGCTCAGGTCCTTCCCTGCATCGTCTGGTGAAGGCAGCAGGTCCTGCCCAAGCTCTCACACAGCTCCAGCTGCAAGCCATGCTCTACAAGCCAGCGAGGGGTGTGCTGGGAGGCATGGTGGGTGGACAGTAAAAGGCACAGGCAGAAGCCAAGGCTAAAAGGACAGAGAAGATGTCTCCAGGGCAGGGTTGCTGCAAATCCACCCTGGCAGAGAAGCCTCATGTTTCTGGTTGCTGGTAGGGGGCAGAGACCTGGCACCATTCATCACACAGATGGAGAATCCTGGCCATCACCCCCATCACACTGCGTCAGGGGAAAGCACGAGCCTTTCTGAGTCTGAGCCCCGCAGGCTCTGCCAGGCTGCCCGTACGCTGCCACATCCCGGGCTTTCTGCAGGACCTGGTCTCAAGGTGGAAGACAGTCCAGAAACAAACTGGGAGAACTGCATCTCCATCTCCCACCCAGCGCTTTGCCCTTCTCGCGTAATCACTTCAGGAAAGGAAGTCTGCACCGTCATCCTTCCTCCGCAGGGCATGGACGAAGGCTCCCCAGCCCAACAGGAGCAGTACAGTGACCGCCCTGATCACACTTCAGATCAGCTTCACAGAGGCGTTTAAACCAGGCAGGGCTTCACCCACAGGGAAGGAGTTTTTAGCATCCGTCATGTGCTGTGGCCAAACCCCAGGTGCCCCAGGTCAACTCTACCCTGGATGGACACTGGCCTGGAAGACGATGATGGAAATAAGCACATCCAACAGGGATGCCCTGCTGATGGTCCTGCCCCGCACCTCACACTGAGCATGCTGGTGCCACTGAGCTGTGGATGCGTGGGAGCATCTCCTGTCCTCTCTTGGTAGCCAGTTTGGGGGAAGGGTCCCCAGTTTTTGCAGACAGGAGGCTGAGGGTAAGAGGGGAGAGGTCCCAGCAGTCCCACTGTCCCAGGTTTCCCCACCAACCCTTCCCCACCACCAACATCAAGGACAACAGAGGAGTGACCAGCCACCTGCAAGCACCACCCCAGAGCAAAGAATTAAATTTACAGGGACTCGCCTCTCCCAGAAATTTGCTGCAGGGCGGGCACCTCATCCCTTAGGGCTGCATCACCAAACACTGACGGGGGGGGCAGGGGTCAGAGGAACAGTGCAACACCACCAAGCCAGCCTGTCCCCCCCTCTCCAGCCACCCCAACTCTCCCAAGCGGAGACAAGAGAAGCAGAGCAGGCAGTTGGGAGAGCTGGACTGGGAAGGCGAAGCCACGGGCTACAAGAACGTCACATCGTCCTGAGACTGGAGCCAGCGCCAGTGGGCATCGTACTCCAGGTGCAGTTTGCTGTTGAGTTTGCAGTTCTCGAAGTCAGCCTCAGCCTTCCGAGCCTTCCCACCCGAGTTCCCCTTCCCCAGCCTCTCCCCGGCCCCCGATGGCAATTTGGTGTCTCTGCCTGGTTCCAGAGAGGAGGACTGCTGGCCCAAATACCCGTTGGCCACCTGGGGCTCCTTAGCAAACCGGTGATCCTGGGGCAGCCCGGGTGGGGAGAGGTCCACGTGGGGCCACTCGTGCTCCGCTTTGCCCTTCTCTTGCTTTGCAAGACCCCTCTCGGGGTCGATCCTGACCCAATCCTGCTCCGCCCTGACCAGGGCTCTGCCCGGTGTGGATGCGGTGGCGTTTTCGGCGGCGTTTTGGGAATACTCATCCATGTCATCGGCCAACGTGTCCAGGTAGCTACCGACAGAGATGCTGTCCAGCCTGTCGTTGGGGTCCTCCTGCAGGCTGTCCCAGCTGCCCCGCCGCGAGGCCGCCTGGCTCTCCACCAGGCTGTACTGGCTGCTGGCCAGGCTGCTGCAGCGGCTGGTCAGCGTGCTCCTCTCCTCCAGCAGCCACTTCACCGCCTCGATGCCCTCATTCACCACCACCAGCTGCTGCAGGATCTTCACGTCAACCGCTCGCAGGTAGGCCTGGCGGGGAGACAGAGAGCGCGGGGTTTTTGAGGGGACCAAGGTGACCCCGGCGGCCGAGGGCCCCAAGTCCCAGCCCACCCTGGCAGAGGTGTCACCGCAATGGCCACAGGTCTCCTGAGCTGCTTGATGAACAGCACGGCATGGGGGAACAGCCTGCAGGGAACCATCCCAGGGGACCCTGTCCAAGACCTGGAGACACGACCGTCGGGGACCAATGACTTATGGCACCCACCAGCCACCAACCGCCTCAGGAAAATAAATCCAAGGCACATACGTCACTGTCTCCTATGAGGACAGGGGTAAGCAAGGAACTGGAGGCACTGCGTGCAGATCTGAGCCCAGAGCATCCCCCAAGCCCTAGGAGGCTGCTGGCAGGGCAAGAGGACCAGGCAGGGGCATTGCTCAGGGCAAAGGTCTAGCTGGACTGTCAGCACCTCCCCGGGCTGTTTCGGCAGGATCCATTCATGCATTTACTTCTCCCCTTCTAGGGTCCGATCCAAACCTGGTGACAATGTGACATGGCAGGATGTGGAGCCTGAGACCCAAATCACTCCCAAAACAGGGGAGGAGGGTGTGGGGGACAGGCATTGCTGATCACACCACTCGCCTCGCGGTCTCCTGCCCCTCCGAGCCTGGGGAAGCTCTTTGCAAAACTTCAGTTGCTGCAGAAACATCTGTTTTCCTAACGGAAAGCCCCGCGTGCCAAGACATTCCTGTCTGTGTGATACTGGCCGCCGAAAGCCACTGGATTTCCCCTGCGCAGGACGCAAATATTTTGCCAGGAAAGGGAATAAGGCGGCAGCAGGGGGGAGAGGGAGAGAAACCCATTGCAGGACAGGTACAGGCAGCCTGGGACCTGTGGATGCCCACGGGCTCGTTCACAAACACACCTCATCCCCAGCACCAGCAAGCTGCAATGGAAATCCACACAGTCCCCTGGGATCATTTCTAAGCACAGTGCCCAGTCCCCAGCATCCGGTACCCTCAGAGTCACCCGCCCGCCCACGGGTGACCTGCCGGTCTCTCGAGACGCCTGTCTCCGGTCCCACAGCAAGCGCAGCAACAAAAGCATCTGAGGAAGGAGCCTGGGAAAACTCCAGCCAGGGTTTTGGCACGTGATGCCTCTCAGTCCAGAGGACACAAAAAAAAGGGGCAAAGATTTGTAGAGACCCGACACCAACCCCCCATCCCCTCCCCATGCTCCTCAAGCTGGATTTAAATAAAAAATAGTAGCGATGTGCCCGGATTGGGGCAGGAGCCAGCTTCGAAGTGCAGAAACTTCCTTTCTAGGCAAGTTATTTCAAAAACTGCCTACAATGGACTTTTCTGCCTGCGCTGCTAAAGCATCTGGCCTTGGCAGGGAGAAGATGCGGGAGGAGGAAGGCTGGGAACCCCTGATGGAGGGGTTCCCCATTTTTCTCTGCCTCATGCAACTGCGGCTGTCAGAGATGCCAGGGGAGCCATCCTGAGAGCAGAGGGTGGGAAAACACTCCCCACTTTCTATATCGTTTGCTGGAGAGAGTCAGCCATCGATTTGCTGCTATTTCAGGCCAGCCTGACCCCCCCTCATTATACCCCAAAAAAACCCCTCTCCAGCAAGTCAAGGTTAGCACGGGACGAGACCTAGGTCCAGCTGCTCTCTATATTCCCCCAGATGTGGTAATGGGTACACCGCACCGACCCCGTACCCATCCCAAAGCCCGCACGGTGCTCCCCACATGGTGCCCACTGGCATCTGGACCCAGGGCAGCAGCAGCATCCAGAGGGGAGGAAGGCAACTGCGGTCCTGAGTGCATGGCAGGGGGCGGAGGAGACCAGCCTGGATCCCTGCTCCAGGATGTGACACCCTGCACTGCTCTGTGCCTCAGTTTCCCCATGTGCATCTCGCAACGCTGTCCTCCCCCACATCCAGAAATGTCTCCTCCCCTTTCAAAGGGGACCTCATGGGCTGTCGGAGCTGGGGGGACCATCATGCTCCTCCCCACACTCTCTAGGGGCAGGCAGAGGGGGGAGAGCATCCTCCCAGGGGGATACAGTCCCACTCCCCTCCCCAGTGCGTGAGAAGAAACCCGCAGGCACCATCTCCCTTCGGGATGTCTAGCCCCCGGGATAAAACATCCTCCTTGGATCAGGTGAGAGTGGGAATTTGCTGTCTTTTCCTCCCACCGCCGACTCCTAGGCCAGCTTCTCCTCTGAGCACTGGGTTTGCTGGTCTCTGCTGAGGGGGGGAAGCAGATTTTGGTTCCTGTTCATGGGGGTGGGGAGATGGGGGGAGCCCCATGCTGGGTTTTGGGCACCCGGGTGCCATTCCCAGGCTGCTGACCTGGGTGCGAGGTGTCCCCCGCTTCTTCACCGGCTCGCGAGAAGAGCCAGGGCAGAGAAAGGAAAAGCCTTTCTGAGCCGAGGTTAATAACGTGCGTCCAAAGCCAGGCCTTGCAGACCATGGGCTGACCCTGCCTGCACCTGGGCAGGGCAAACACCACCGCTGCTTCCTCCTCCTCCTCCTCTGAGCAACCCAGGGCCCGCAGACCTTTCTCCTCCGGTCAGAGTGCAGCCTGGAAGCCGGCACGGAGAGAGGATGAAAGGAGAGGGAGGATGAAAGCGGAGGGAGGATGAAAGCTTTTACACCGATGTGGAATACCAATTTGGCCAAAGCGCTGATGCGGAAGGCTCAGGCTGGGTGGGTCCCCAGCCCCCCGGGTGGCAGGCAGGGATGCCAGCATATTTAGCCTGTTTCCCTATGGAAACGATGCTCATTCCCTCCCGCTCGCATGTGTGTGTGTGCGTGGGAGAGTCCCTTCCCCCAGCAGCACTTGAACCCATTGCCCAATCTCGCCACGTTTCCCGGAGGCGCAGGCATCGCCGGTATTTGCTCCCTCCACGAAAAGAGGGAGGCGAGAAAGCCGCCACCGGCACTCCCACGGTCCCCGGGAAAGGCTGCCACCGGAGCCCAACCCTTTACTAGCCACCAGAGAAGCCCCAGCAGGAAGCGAACGCCGGGAAAGCTCCCAGCAGCGCTTGTGCCTTGTCACCCAGGGGGTGACACCCGGGGGGCGGGGGGACGACACCCGCTACCATGCCCTTGGCGAAGGTCCCTGCCCTAGATCCTGATCCCCGGGACACCCCGGTCCCCGCCGGAGCCAGCGCCTGGGGGGTGCGTGGGGTGAGGGGGGCAGGACGGAGGTGGGCAGAGGGGTCCGTAGGACCCCGGGGGGGGATGCTGCGTGGGCCGGGGGGGGGATATGAGCTGGAGGCTGTTAACCCATACAGGAAAGAGCAAAACGGGGCGGGGGGGGGTCCCAAAATGCAGGCAGAGCGCGGGGCACTATTAGGGGGCTGTTACCGGGGGGGTGGCAGGCAGTTACCCGAGGGGAGGAGGGCGGAGCAGTTGCCCCGGGGAGGAAGCAATTACCGGCGGGGTGGCAGGCAGTGCCCCCGGTGCCGCGGGACTCACCAGCTCGAGGCGGAGCGCCCGGAGGCGGTCGGCGAGGGGCGGTCGGGCGCCGCGGGCCGGTGCCGGCGGTGCCGGCGGTGCGGGGGCGGTCTCGGCCCGCAGCCCCCGCAGCAGCCCGGCGGGCGGCCGCCGTCCCACCTTGCTGGCCAGCTCCCGCAGGTCGGCGGGCAGCGCCTCCCCGCCGCCCTCCATGCGGGTGGGGCGGCGGCGCCGCGCGGGGCGGCGGCCGCGCTGTCACCCCGGCCCGAGCGCCGGCCCCGCCCCGCCGCGCCGGTCCCGCCCCTCGCTCCGCCCCCCGCCTCCACCTGCCCGCACCCTGCTGCCGGCGAAGGGCGGGGGGGGGGGGTGGTGGCCGCGCACCAGCGAGGTCCGCCGGGGAGCGCAGAGCGGTGCTGGGGGGCGGAGCCCGGGGGCGGGGCTGGCGCTGGCCTCGCCCCCGCGGCGTCTCTGCGGCGCCGGAAGCGGCGCGGCCCCGCTGGCGCTGAGGGTTCGGGGGGCGGCGGCGGCACAGGCGAGCCGGGCCCTGCCCTGTCCTCCCCTGCCCGGCCCCGGCCCGGCCCGCCCCAGCCTCGCCCCGCCTCGCCTCAGCCTCCCTGCGCGGACCGTGAGTAGCGCGGCTGGCACACACCCTCCGGGCCGCACCGCCCCGCTGCCGGTGCCCCCCCGGGCTCTCCGCGGTCCCGAAGCGCCTGCCCCCCCCCCCCCCCCCCCGGCTGCTCCGGGAGGGCCGCCGCTCCTTGCCGCCTCCGTCCTTGGACGCCTGGCTTTCCCTCCGCCCCCTCCCCCATCCGGAGCGCCTGGGTCCCCTTTGCGACCCCTCCCCGCAGGCCTGGGCCCCCCCACCCCCACCCCCCGAGTGCCTGGGTCCCTCTGCGATACCCGCCCTTTTCCCTCCGGTATCGCCGCGGTCCCGTTGCCCTTACCCTGAGGGCTCTGGGTCCCCCAGTCCTCTTCTTCCCCCACCCGGGTGGCTGCTGTGGGCTCCCCACCCCGTAACTGGTGGTTCCCACCCTGCCTGGCCCCTTGGGGGGAGCCTGTGCTCCAGCCAGGCCCCTGGCTCTGCTGGGCCTCCGCATCCCACCCCAGGCCCAGCAGGTTGCATGGGGAGCTTGGCCTCCTCTGGGCACAGCCCCTCTGCCCCAGGGATGCCGGGATCTCCAGCAGGACTATGGCCCAGCTCTGGTCGCCATGTCTAGGCTAGCTGCATCCCCGCTAGTGAGGATGGTGCCGCTTCACAGCCCCTCTGCTGTAAGTGGGGAGGGTGCCCTCCCCACCAGGGACCCCGCAGGCAGATATGGCTAGTGATGGCACCTCCATAACGCCTGCCGGTCTGGAGCCTGTCACCTGCTTGTGCCTCTCGGCCGCTTTTCTTTTCCGGAGCGTGGGAGTGGGCCCACCGCACTGCAGCGGCCTCGCTAAGGGGCTGGCCTGGAGCAGAGGTCCTCACTGGCCTATGGGTTCAAGAACTTCCCATCGCCCTGCTTACAGTCCTCCAGCGAAGCCTGGCCTCTTGGATCGCTCCCTGCAGGGCTGGGGGTGCTGGCAGGCAGGGAGGCTCCGTGGGGCTTTTGCTTGTGGTATATGAGTGCCATTCATGGCCACTGCTTGTGCCAGGCCCTGTCTTTGCTGGGGAGAGGGTTTGAAGCCGCTCGCCTCCCTCACCCTGCGCCTGTCCCATCATGGCAGGGAGCCCCGATGGACACGAGAGCAGAGCAGCACGCGTCCTGACCCCCGCCCCACAGGGCTGTCCCCATGCCGGCCTCCGTGACTATGGACGAGTGGAAACCTAACCCTGCTGTCAAGCCCCACAAGAAGCGGAGCTGGTACCTTGCCTGGAAGTACAAGCTGATGAACCAGCGCGCGCTGCGGAAGCTGTGCCAAGTGAGTCACCCGCAGGCCTGCGGTGGATTAGGAAGGATAATCTACGGGATTTACGAGCTTATGGAGCAGCTGCATGGATGGAAGTGGGTCTGCTGGCAGTTTGGGTGACCTAAGGTGCTGGTGAAGCATAACTTGTCCCCCAAAAAGCTATCTCCAGTGGCTTTGTGCTCATGCATGGAAGGGTCTGCAATGTCTAGCAGCTCCTTCCAGCTGCAAATGGACCTATTGGGTGGCTATGGCAGGAGATACAGTTATCCAGGTGTCCTGGGGGAGCTTTCAGCTAGAAACCTGACCAATTCCTCCCCTCCTGGTTCCAGACCTGTGCCGAGTGCAGCAGGGCTCAGCCTGCAGTGGGAAACCATCCTTGCTCCGTTTGGTTTGCAAACCAAGCCTGGTATAAGGCACGACAGGTGGACAGAGAAAATAGGGCTGGGTAACAGGATCTCGTGCCCCAGACGCAGCTGGCGTCTGGGAAAGCCACAGGCCTGGTCGCTTGTGCTGTAAAACAGCTAATCCTCGGCAGAGCCGGCATCCTGGGGGGTGTCTGGGGCCATAAGGACAGGAAGGGTTTGGCCCCATGGCAGTGAGCTGCAGAAAAGGGGCCGTTCCTGAGATGAGCAGAGCTCATGAAATCTGGCAGTTGATTGCTGTGGGAGGGAGCAGGGGAGGGTTTTGCATGTGCCTGGGAGGACAAAGGCTCACGAGGGCTCCATGGGCAAGGAGACTGCTCAGTCTTGTGTCCCCTGGGATGCTTCGGGCTTGGGAATGGGCCTGGTCATTCAGGCAAGGCATTGCTCATTGCGCTGGGGGCAGTGGGCTAGAGCCTGTCTGCTGTCATCTCTCTCCTTCATGGCACTGCTGTGGCTTAAAACACAGATGAAAATTGGGCTTAAATAATGTAAGCCAGAGCTGCAGGTATGGGGTAGCCAGGTCTACAGCAGCTGG
Source organism: Gymnogyps californianus (assembly GCF_018139145.2). Classification (NCBI taxonomy): domain Eukaryota; kingdom Metazoa; phylum Chordata; class Aves; order Accipitriformes; family Cathartidae; genus Gymnogyps; species Gymnogyps californianus. The sequence goes on along the minus strand of NC_059478.1, from coordinate 26,127,778 downwards.
GCCTCTATCAGCAGCTCTGAGCCAGCCTTGCTAGACCTGGCTGCTGGTCTTGCTTAGTGCTGCCTTGTTCGCCCTAGTCACCGGGGCTGCTCCCCCATGTCTCCAGTACTGACCAGGGTGGAAAGCCTGGGCAGGCTGGTAAGGTGGCCTTGCTGCAGGCTACCAGGCGCAGCCTGCTCCTCGCCGCAAGCCCAAGTCTCTGTTCTTGCCTCATTAAAGGCTTTCTGGGCACAGATCCCGAAAGGTGCTCATACTCCTGAGTCAACAGCAAATCAACAAGCCAAAATGCCATAGTGACATTTATATCATCACATTTGTCTTATTGCTGGTTTTCCATCTTCCTCAGTTACTTCTTGAACTCGTTTGGCTGCTTGGCAGAGATGGCAGCAACATGTAGCTTTGAGGCAGTAGCTGGCCAGGTAGGGCAGGGATCCTTTTAGTGCCTCTCACCAAGGGCAGGCCTGTGTGTGATCTCAACCCCATACCAGATCTCAGAGAATCAAGGGTTCTAGAGCTGAAAAAGGCACTGATTTTTAGGAAGCAAGCTGTTGGGGGCTTGAGGGGCAAGGGAAGAGTCGCAAAACCACCCAAGACCTGTCTCAACGTCCCCTTGCAGGGGGACCAGGCTATGAGCAGCCTCCACCAACCTCTCCCCTCCTCTCCCTTAGTTACTGTGACATCTCCACGCTGAGTCTGGGGATGCTCCAGGGAGGTTAGTAGGCCCCTGAGCTTGTGTGGCTGAAACTGGAAACCATCCAGTATGTCCAAAGCATGGCTGGGCCAAGGGGCCAGAGCTTTTGGGCCATGGGATGAATCTGTCAGCAGCACATAGCAGTCAGATTTGGGCCTCTGTGGTGGCTCTGCTGTGAGCTGGGTGGACCCTCCTGGCATGGAGGCTGGTGGTGGAGCCTTGCAGCGGTGTTAGCTTTGGGGGTAATAGATGCTCAGGGCTTTGTGTCTTAAATCCAATGGCAAAGCCTTCCCTTGCTGTGTGACTATCCAGGGCAGCTTTTGGGCTCCCTGCTAGAGCTGTTCCTGAGCCCTGGAGTAGGGCTATAGCTACTGGGCAGGGACTTTGTCCCCGTGCAGAGCCCCACGGCCACCACATGCTGCTGTCACCTTTCCACCATGAAGAAGCACCTGGGCCCTGGCTTACAAAGCTCCTTGGGTCGAGTAAAGACAAATTGCTTCAGCTGAGGTCTTGTCTTTCAATCCTGCATCCCAAGGCAGCGTTGCAGCTCTAAGACCATCCTCTTGGCTGTGGCCAGATGTGCTCTTGCAGCTTACACCTGCAAGTGGATTATTTCCCAACATGGGATATTTGTGGTCCAAGTCTTCCTGTGTGGCTCTGTCTCAGAAAAGGCCCTTTTAGCGTGGTGTAGTTTCTGCTTTACGCTGGGTCCAAATACCAGGAAAAAGACTGAAATTGAGGAAGAGAGGAGCAAGATGCATTTAAGTAAATACCGGTGCTTGTAGAAATGTTGTAGTCTTTTCTCCCTCCTCTTGATCTGGGAGCAACAAGGCCATGGGCAATGGTGGTGCTCACATCGGGGGTTCCCATGGATGGCTCCATAGCCCCTGGACCTTCCCATAGCCCTCTGTGTCAGCATCCATGAAGGTTGCCTTGAACTTTGCTGCAGACAGTAAGGCTGCAGGCTGTTCTCTGCAGCCTGTGGCACAGTGCAGTTTCCTGAAGTCAGACCTCAGCCTCTTCCCTTTGCCTTGCTTTAGTCACACAGCATCTCCTCTCCCTCTGAATACCCTGAATACGTCCTCTGGTTGCAGAGGGAGAGACGAGAGTAGTGATTCTGCAGGAGAGGCAGAAGTTAAGGTTACCATGGGAGCTGTAACTCTGAATTACCAAACTCTTTGCCTGCAGAGACCCTCAACCTTGATGCAGTATTTTAGCAGGCATCTGCTCACAGATCTGGAAGTGGGGATACGTTGGAAGTGGGTTAGTTCTCATGTATCAAGAAGTCAGTGCTCTCCAGCTGATGAAAGCATTTCACCCTAAAACTCAGTCACCTGTATTTCTTTCTCTGCCTTTCCCCAGAAGAAAACAGGGGAAATGACAGATGCTTATGATCCCTTGCAAGATCTGCTTGGGGTGCCCTGCAGCCTCTGCCAAGTAGGTGGGCTGATCTTGGGGTTGTTACTTACAAGTTGCTAACGCAAAGCATCCTGCATTGCAGACAGGTGCTGTCCTCTTCCTGCTTGTGACTGTAATTGTGAACATCAAGCTGATCTTGGACACCAGGAGAGCTGCTTATGAGGAGGAAGAGGAGTCTGCACAGGACTACGGTGAGGGGCAGCATCTTGCTTTTCTTTGAAAGTAAGGAAACCGGAGGGAAGGAAGTAATTTCTTTAAGTCAGGGCAAAATAGTGACCAGCTACAGCATGAAAGACAGGTCTGTGTATGTGGGCTTAACAAAAATGAATAGAAAAGACTGTTCCCATTCCTGGTCTGTCTACTCAAGGTTTCAGCCCACTTGGCTGCAGAGGTCTGTGTGGGGATAGTTGGGGCTAGACCTGTTGCCATTTTGGATTTCCCGTACCTGCCATCCCTGTAGATTCTGACCCATGGCTTGTTGGGCTGGGATACCTGGTGGGCATGATCTTCTGGAGGCTTGGCTGGGCTAGCACTGAGCAGGGACAAGCCAGAGATGCCTTGTCTGGTTGAGACTGGGCATTTCTCCCCTGTAGATGATGAGATGCTGAATGTGGAGATCCCTAGGCACCCTGTCAGCAACAAGAAGGTCTTGGATGTCGAGGTGTACTCCAGCCGGTCGAAGGTCTACGTGGCTGTGGATGGGACGACGGTAAGTGACGGGTGCTGGCTGTCCCTGTGAGCAGAGAGGGGATGGAGCTGAATGAGTGAAGCCTCAAGCAGCAGGTGGTGAGAGCACTTTGGTGGCTGGCAAGGAGGTCAGGAGTGGATCCCCCTCCTGCCTACGGGACCCTGGAGGAGGTGTCCTGTGTTGTCTTCTGCTCTGGCATCCATCACTGCCATGAGCAAAGGCAAAATGTCACAGGAGATAGACTTGCCCCTTGTTTGGGGGCTCTGCTGTGCTGAATGGGCAGGGAGGAAGAGGTCTTGGCGTATGGTTCTCATCGCTTCTCCGCTTGCAGGTCCTGGAAGATGAGGCTCGGGAGCAGGGAAGAGGGATCCACGTCATCGTCTTAAATCAAGCTACGGTAAGGCATCCCCATGTGTCTGCATTCGTCTTTCTTACTGGGCAGTGTTTGTCCTTGCTCTTTAACTGTGGGGTGCATGACGCAAAGGGCAGCCAGGAGGGAAGTCCCTAAATCCTTGTTTGTCTGTAGTTTCCAGAGCACAACATGGTCACCCAGAGAGTCCCTGCAGTTTCTCTTGTGCTTGCCTAGCTGCCCCTGGGGAGCAGGCAGGAGAGGAGTTGTGAGGTTGGGTAATGCTGTCCCATGGACCTCAGTGCACTTCATGTCGTGCGTGAAGGCCCAAGGGCTGAGCTTGCCTGGGGACTAACTCCCTGGCATACCAGAAAAGTAACTCATTGTGTTGCTCAGGAACTGAGGCTTCCAGGACAGATTTCCATAATTCAGCGTGTCCTGGCCATATAGCATTTAAGATGCATCTGACGTGTGAATACCAACAGGGTCATGTGATGGCCAAGAGGGTCTTTGACACCTATTCTCCCCATGAAGATGAAGCCATGGTACTTTTCCTCAACATGGTTGCCCGGGGCCGGATCCTGATCTTCACCATTAAGGTATGTGACCTTACTGTCAAAAGAAAAAGTCACCTTGAGTCAGGATGCCCTAAAGCTTTTCTGGGCAGTTGCCTCCTGAATGTCATCAGGCATTCCCAGGGCTAATTGTCACATCCCCACTGGGCTATGCCTCCCTGGCTGGATCACCTCCCTTGTCCTCTCACTCCCCCTTGTTACTACAGATACTGTTGTGTGTCCAGCAAGGCAGGAGAGCAAAAAACAGATGTGTCAGAGCCTGCAGCAATAAACAAGAAGTTAGGTGGAGAATGGACATGGGGAAATAGAAGGATGTGGTGGGACCCTTCTGGGTCCCAGTTCCAGGCTTTACAGGGGGCACTGTGGACTGGGCTGGCTCTAGCCTGCTGTGCAAGCAGCGCTGTGCTTCTTCAAGGTTTCAGGTTTAGCTGTGTGAAGTGTTGCTGAACACATGGCCCTGCTTGAGAACAATTTGGTCTCGAGGAAATGGGAGTCTGCGATTCTTCTGACCTCCCTGTGGGTCATGATGAAGCCACCGGCAGGTTTAGTGGCACAGAGACCTTAGGAACCTGCTCTTGAAGGTTTCTGGCTCAACTGGTTCAAGGGTAGGAGTGGGCCCTGTAGCTCTTTGGTATTGATGGGAGACTTTGCTTGTTTGCATCAGGAGCCAGACCTCAGCTGCAGGGTTATGTTTTATTCCAGGATGAAGGCTCCTTTCACCTCAAGGACACAGCCAAGAATGTCCTGAAAAGCCTGGGGAGCCAAGTTGCACCGTTCCTGAGCTGGAGAGACATGTGGACATTTGTGGGGAAGAAGGGAGGTGAGTCTTGCTCAGGCTGGGAGAGGGTTCATGGCTCCTTTTTTTGGGAGAAGCCGGGTGAAGACAAACCCAGCCCATCCCCAACACGCTGTATGAGCAGGGAACTAGTCACAGAGAGCGGCAACTCTGTTGCTGGGGGTGAGGGAGGGGATGGAGGCAGAGCATGTCCCTTCAGCAGCTCGCCAGAGGCCAATGGGAAGCGGTGCCAAGATGCCACGTTGAGCTACAGCCCCTGGTCATGCCTTGACACAGCAGGGATGGGCCCTTCCAGACAGTCCTGACCCTGTGTCCCTGCTCCAGGGGAAGTATACGGGGAGAAGCACGCCAAGTCGCCCGCCCTCTCGACATGGGGTGACCCCGTACTGCTGAAGACAGAAGTTCATCTGACATCCGTGGAAGGTAGGAAGTAAGATCTGCTCCACGGTGCCAGGTCTCTGGGAGATGTCTGCCTGCTGCTCTTGGTGGTTTTGAGTCAAAGCCGTGGGTCTGTTAGCAAGATCCTAGGATGGACTTAAGGCTGTTTGAGATGGGGATGGTAACTTTTAAAATGGGGCTATCTTCTCTTCTTCCTGCTTCCGTGGCAATTCCAGGCATGGTTGTTGAGAAAGGTGAGGATGGGGAAGTGGGGACATGGTCTGGCCATTTGTCGCCTCTCCAAACCAGGCCTGGTCCAGTCTTTTATGACTGTTGGCCTTGAACATGGCCCATTGCTGCTCAGAGAGGCCATATGGTGGGGATGGCTTCTGAATGGCTCCTGTGGTTATATCTGGCATCCAGAAGTGTTGCTTGTTCATAGTAATAAGGACTGGCTTGGTGATGGCTGAGCCCAGGGAGAGCCATGCGTGTGGCAGTGCAGCCTGGAGCACACAAGCTGAGGCCATGGGGATGAGCAGTCTGTTTTTTCTCCTTGGTGCCTCCAGATGCTGAGTGCCATTGGCCCGACACAGAGCTGAACCGCCGCCGGAAGAGGTTCTGCAGCAAAGTAGAAGGTTACGGCAGTGTCTGCAGCTGCAAAGACCCCACACCCATTGAGTTCAACCCTGATCCTGTGAGTGCAGGGGCAGAGTATTCAGGGAAGGCTCCAGGAGGGAGGGCTGGGCTGGACCAGGTGTGTTTGCAGCTCAGATGCAGAGCCCTATCCTTAAGCATCAGCTGAGTGGTGCAAACTGCCCCTGGGCAAGCTCTTAGCCCCGGCAAAGGTAAAGTGAATACAGGTGGTCAGGTCATGCTGGGGAAGGGGAGTTCCCTTGCCCTATGTCTGCTGTGAGCTGCCGGGTTACTGTGGCTCTAGGGACATCAGTGTAAGCCACAGAGCCTGTACATTTGGAGATGGAGCAGCTATCATGGCGTTTGGGCTGTCCTTGGCACAGTGCTGAAGGGTTTGGACAAAGGTCTCTGGGTGGATACAAGTTGGGATTTGGGAGCTGAGTCTGAGGTGGGGTGAAGGAGGAAAGCTGGCAGGGTGTCCCGCAGTGCTGAGTGGAGTCCTGGTTGGTTGGTGTGGTCCTGAGCCAAGGGGTAGGACTATGCAGCTCTGCTGTTTAACAGCGAGGCCAGTCCCTACCCCTTAGATCCTGCTTTCGGTGGCATAGACTCATAGAATCATTTAGGTTGGCATGGCCTCCCCCAGCCCCACTCACACACACTGTTCTCTTCCAGCTCAAAGACAATAAAGTCTTTGATGTGCCTGTAGCTGTCATTGCAGGGAACCGTCCCAACTACCTGTACAGGTAAGCACTTCCAGGGGACACGGCTTCTCTGCTCTGTGCCACGAGACCAGGCATGGCCCAGGCCCTCCCCTTCATCCTGCTGGCGGGATCCAGCCTCCTCCTGGGGTTGCATGAGCCATGTGGGCAGACCTGCTTGGACAGCTCCCAGGGTCCTTGACCACGGGAAAGGGAAGAGCCCAGGGGTAGCGGGTCCTGTTCCCTAATCATGCACACTTTCCCCCACCCCAGGGTATCCATGCCCCTCTGCTGAATGGCCTGGGCCCACAGGGCTGTGCTGCGCTCAGGCCCCTTGATCTCTCCCCAGGATGCTGCGCTCTTTGCTGTCGGCTCAGGGTGTCAATCCGCAGATGATCACGGTCTTCATCGATGGGTACTATGAGGTGAGAGCACTCCCAGAGGTCCCTGTAGCCAAGTCGTTGGTTCCCCAGCTGAGAGTATGTGGTGCTGGCCCAGTCCTTGGTGGGTGGCAGGCTATGAGTCCCTTCACCCTTCCTCCTGCTGTGGGTCACACTGCTCCTCATCCGCTCCTGTGCAAAGTCAGCTTAGCCAAGCCATGGGTGTGGATGAAGCTTCCTTGGTCTTTCCCAAAGCCCGAGGTTGACATCCCCATGTCAGAAAGGGGCTGGTGTGCAGCAATGAGGTGGTCATGCTGGACTCTCCCCATCCCCTTTTCTCGCTTGATGAGTATTGTCAGCCCTTTGAGCAGAGTCTGGGTGTAACACCACTTGTCCACGAAGCACTCCCTCGCGTGAAGCAGAACAAACCAGTCCAGCCGTGCCTGTCCAGCTCCACTTTCAGTAAGAGGTGAACAGACCCAAAACAGTCTGTTTTCACAAGGCTTATGAAAGCTGAGGCCAGGTAGAGGAGAACTGGCCCTTTAGAGGGCGAAGACCTTCCCATCAGCTCACCCTTATAAAGCCCTGGAGGATCCCACTGGAAGCCCTGGCTCGCTGGCAGTGGGATGTGCTCTGGGACAGGCATGTGAGATCTTAGTAGGTCTCAGGAGCTTGCTAGCAGTCTTCTCTGCAGCAGCCCATGAGGTATTGTCTGGTTGCCTTGTGATGGAGACAGGGAAGGGAACAGGCTCGTTCCCTTGCAGGCCTCTCCCACCACTGCCAGGTTGTGGGGCTGGGGGAGGTGGTTTGTTTACACAGGCTCTTACTGCAGCACATCAGAGTGGTTAAAGATAGCAGCATCCATTGCCATGGCAACTGGAGCAGCATCCCTCAGCTACGAGGGGGCAGCCTGGATGCTGTGCTGCCATGGTGGATACCAGGGAAAGGGGGAACAGTTGGTGCAATGGGAGCTCCTTCTCTCTTTTGTGGCTAGGAGGTGGGATGGACAGTAAGGGGATGGAGAAGGCCTTGGTGGGGCCTTCTTGGGGCAGAGATATGTCAGCCCAAATATGGATTACTTCTGACCCCAGTCTGGATGTGCTTGGTCAGAGAGGTCCCTTGGCAACTGTGCGAGAAAATGAAGTGGATTGTGGTCTTGACATTAAGCAGCTAGCAGGTGTTCCTGGCTATACTTGTTTTCTTTCTGCACTGTCAATGAGGGACTGGGAATTTGGGGCCTCTTGGATAGTCTTGGATACAACTTTGGGTCTGTAGACTAGCAGGGCTAACAGAAACTTATGGCAGTACTTAAAGGCTGAAAGGGCCAAGAGGGTTTGGCGAGTTCCTTGCTGCGGGGTCTATGTGCATCGTTTTGAGCCTCACTTGCCCCCAAGAGGACAGCCACATGCGGGGCATCCCACAAGCATATTCTTGTTGTCCCAGGGAGCTGACACTGGCAGAGGGTGGGGAGAATGTATCCAGACCCACACATCTGATGAGCTTTGTACCTCTCCGTTGCAGGAGCCGATGGATGTCGTGGAGCTGTTTGGCCTCTCAGGAATCCAGCACACTCCCATCAGCATTAAAAATGCCAGAGTTTCCCAGGTGAGAGACCTTTCCCAAATCCTGGGAGTTATTTCCTGGGACCTGGGATAGCATTCAAGGGAGGCAGGCTTAGCCCTGCATATGTGCCAGGTTGATGCTAACACAGGCAACGATCTGTCTTTTCTTGTAGCACTACAAAGCCAGTCTGACTGCAACCTTCAACTTGTTCCCGGTGAGTGAGACCTGCCTGCACCCCGTCTAGCTGCCTGCCCGGGGGAGCAAGGCAGCGCAGGGTTTCCCTGGGAGAGTGGCATCTGTGACCCCCATCTCACAGGAACTGGAATCAATCCTCTGGGGCAAGGCACAGCACAGGCAGGGGACACTGCTTGGTGTCTGTGCTCTGTCCTGTTCCTGTCCATCCTTCTGACATTCTCCTTGCCCTACAGGATGCTAAATTTGCCGTGGTTCTGGAGGAAGACCTTGACATTTCTGTTGACTTCTTCAGGTAAAGCTGTGGGTCCCTGTTTGGGTGGGGCATTTCCTAGAAGCTCTCTGGCTGCTCAGGAAAGGCCGGATCCCTGCCGTGCTGTAGCTTACCTACCCGAGGCTGAGCGGTCCCCAGGCAACAGCCATAACTGAGCTCTGCCTGCAGAGAGTCCTGAGTCCGCTGTCCTGGCACTCAGTGCAGGGTGACTTCGGAGTCTGGGATCTCTTCCTGGTTTGCTTTTTGGGGACACTGATCCATTCTGTACACATGGTTGGGGCTGCCCCATAGCAAGAGGACAGGGACAGTGTCTAACAGGGTTCCTGTTTCTTCTTAAGGAGGAGAGACTGATGAAGCAGGAGACAATGTTGTCCCCTCCACATGGTGAGATGCAGCTTAGCTTGTTTGGGTGTGCCTCCCCTGATCTCACACCAGCATCAGCTATCTCAGCCCAAGAGATGGGTTCAACAGTGGGGGTGGCCCATCCCTTGGTGGAGAATTTGCCTTGGGTTGCATGAGGGAAGGATGTTTGACCAGGGACCGGGCAACTCTTTCCTCAGCTTTCTGAGCCAGTCGATACACCTTCTGGAGGAGGACGAGAGCCTGTACTGCATCTCGGCTTGGAATGACCAGGTGGGTCAGGGAAGGATGGTGGAGCAGGGACACCTCTGCCCTGTGTTGTTCCCATGTCAGGCTGGGATCCAAGTTCCGTCTTTAAAGCAGGGTGTCCCCCCTGCTATCATCCTAAGTGAGTCTGTCTCCCCAGCCCTGGATTGTTCAGAAGTGTCCCTGCAAATCACCGTCCTGTCCCTGTCATGTGCTTCCCAGTGGCTGTCCCCTGTTCCCCATGCTGAGATCCTCAATGGAGCAAGACGCCTCCTTTTTTTGGTGGAGTAGGGGTGCATTCAGGGTGCTGAATGCTCCCTGTAACATCGCAGGGCTATGAGCACACGGCTGAGGACCCCTCGCTCCTGTACCGTGTGGAGACCATGCCAGGCCTGGGCTGGGTGCTCCGGAAAAGCCTGTACAAGGACGAGCTGGAGCCAAAGTGGCCAACCCCTGAGAAGGTGAGTACCCCAGAGGGACCCTGTCTTCTCCACCCCCATCTCTGCCCATCAGCAGTCCCTGATCATCACCCAGTCCCTGTGGGTACAGCTCTTGGAGGGGCCCTGGCTCTCCCTGAGCTTCTACTAGGAAGGATGCCCAAGCAGAATGGATTTGGGACAGACAGAAACTTGAGGACCATGTAACCAGCCACAGAGCTGGCTGGAAGAGCCCAGGCAGGCTGGGGCTAAAGGGGCTAGAGCTGGTGTGGGCAGCCAGAAAGGTCCCTGGATGGTCACACTACCAAATCACATCCCCAAACTTGAGTGTGAGTGGCAGTTTCCCCTCCCCAGCTCTGGGACTGGGACATGTGGATGCGGATGCCTGAGCAGCGAAAGGGCCGGGAGTGCATCATCCCTGACATCTCACGCTCCTACCACTTCGGCATCGTGGGGCTCAACATGAACGGCTACTTTCACGTGAGTGACCTCCCTCAGCCCCCAAGCCCTGTCCTGGTGCTGAGCTCTGACTCAGCCACCTTTCCAGCTAGCAGGGATGCTTGAGGTGACCTCCAAGTACTGCTGACTCCTGACTGAACCCCGTTTTCCTTCCCTCCCCTCTCTCTTCCTCCCAGGAAGCCTATTTCAAGAAGCACAAATTCAACACAGTTCCGAATGTCCAGCTTAAAAATGTGGAGAGGTGAGTGCTGGTCAGAATGAGATCTGGATGAAACAGTTGCTTGACCTCAGCCTTGTCCCCTTGTGCTGGGGACGTCTGCCTTCCTTCTGGAGCAACAGCCATAACCTCCAGCCCCAGCACAGTGGCCTTCGCTGGGGAATCCTTGCAGTGGTTTTTGTAAGGTGGGGTTCAGCTACCCTGTGCTCCTGGTGGATGTGTTGAAGGGTCACGTTTATGCTGCCACATCCTCCAGGATGCGTGGCAGTCCCTGCTCTCCATTCCTTGGCTCCAACCTGCCTTTTAATGTTACACTGGGGCAGTCTTAAATTTGGATCATCTTGGGATGTTCCCTGCTTATCAAACTCTGACTCTGCCTTGATCTCTGTGTTCTCTCCTCCTCCAACAGCTTGAGGAAGGATGCCTACGAGACCGAAATTCATCGGCTCCTGGGGTAAGTGCCTGCAGGAAGGTTAGGAGACCACGGGGCACGCTGGGTGAACCAACCAGGACAGAAGAATGGGTGGAGGTAGCCCTGGTGGCCCCAGCCACCGCTTGCCTGTCTGAAGTACTTTGCAGTGGGAATAGGAAGGAGGTGGGGTCCCCTCTCACTCCCTGTTCTGTTTCTGCAGTGAGGCTGAGGTCTTGGACCACAGCAAGAACCCCTGCGAGGACTCCTTTGTGCCTGACACCGAGGGCAGGGTCTATGTCATGTTCATCAGGATGGAGCAGGAAGCAGATTTTACCACGTGGACTCAGCTTGCCAAGGTGAGGCCCCTGACATGGCCTGTCCTCAGCCCTGCACCGATCTCTGCATCGCTGGGAAACATCTGGCTGTTGTTCTTGGGTTTGCCCATGGCATGGACACAGCTCAGCAGATGGATTCTTGCTGTCCTTGGGTGATGTTAAAGCTCTTGGTGTTTACAGAAGGCACTGGGTCATCCAGGGCAGATGCTTGGCTCAGTGGAGAAGATAAGTCTTACGACTTCCCTGTGTGGGAGCCCAGAGCCTGAGCTTGTCTGGTAGTTTCCATTGCATGCCTGGAGGAGATGATCAAACCCCCTGTCCTGAGGCAAGGATGGGAGCGGGTTCCCCCCTCCTCTTACTGATGGTGGCTGGAGGGGTGCTGCCCTGCGCCACCCCAATCAAGGGGTGCCGCCCTCTCTGCTGTGTCTCGGTGAGGGCAGGGGTGGTGGCTCTTCCCTTGCCAGGGGATGCCTGGCCGTGGTGTCTGTCCCCAGGCTCTGATGCTTCTTCCTCCCTCCCCACCATCCTAGTGCCTCCACATCTGGGACCTGGACGTCCGCGGGAACCACAAGGGGCTGTGGCGGCTCTTCCGCAAGAAGAACCACTTCCTCGTGGTGGGGGTCCCTGCCTCCCCTTACTCGTGAGTATCGGGGCGCAGCAACCTGGGTAATCCCCTCATCCTTGTGGCACTGTGCCCTGCCCGGCGCACTGCATTGTCCACTTCTGTCCCAGCCCAATGCTGGGGCATACCATGCCCCCTTCTTAATCAGTGTGGTGGGAGGGGGGACAGGATACAAGCCCAGGGCTGGAGGATGCCCCAGTGGGAAGGAGATCATGCCAGGAAGGCCAGGCAGTGCTGTTGGGAGTTGGGGTCCTGAGGGGGACCACCACCCCTGCCCGCTCCCATCCAGCCTCCTCACCTGCAGGTCCAAGAAGCCCTCGTCGGTGACACCAATCTACATGGAGCCCCCTGCCAAGGAGGAGGGGGCGGCGGCAGTGCCAGCGGTTGCTGCAGCAGAGCAGACGTGAGACTGGCGGCTGGGAAGCGCAGGGGACCGGGGGAAGACAGAGACCCCCATGGTGCAGAGACAGAGTTGGCAGCAGCTCTCAGAGGCTGGTGGCTGGACACGGACTCCCATTTCAGGCTGTAAAATGAGATCTCGGGCTCCCTCCAGCCCCCTGTTGTGGGCTTCCTCTCCCTCGCACAGGACAGGGACCTTCCCTGTAGATATGCCACCACCCATCCCAGGAACTTCTTTTTTTTTTTTTTTTAACACAGACTCTTTACTAACGCTGCTCCTTTTGCCCCCTGGCTGGGCAAGGCTGGAGGAAGGAGATGCTCAATTGGGGGCTAGAGGGGGCCTCAAGAAACACCTCTGCTTCCCTTTTTGGCCTCCAAGTCCTGAGAAGGCAGCATGCTCATGTGCAAGTGCTGCAGCCTACCAGCTAGGTGTTATTTATTAACTCTTGCCTGGCTGGCTCCGTGCCCAGTGGTGAATGCGGTGGTGAAGAGGGGATCTTCCAGCATCTCTTCTATCTCCTGCACGATGGATGCACCTTGAAGACTGCTGGGTTGGACATCTCCCCGCACACTGGCTTCGCTTCTTGGGCTGCAGCGACTGGTGCGGCCCAGCTCACAGGCAAAAGGGAATGCTGAAGAGGAGCTGAACTTGCTGTGGACACATAGGAGACATCCCATACCCAGCACGAGGGCGGTCAGGTGCCCCTTTCCTTTCCCTGCAGTTCTGGGAGCTGGAGATGACTACAGATGGAAGTGGACCAGGCTGTGTGGCTCGGACCGTCCTCACCCACCTTCTCTGTGGGGAGCAGCCCTGCCCGCCGAGTTCTGGGAGAGTGGGCGAAAGTGCCTTGCAGAGCGAGATGGGAGCAGCCAGCGGGCATCCCCCTGGCTGCAGGGGCAGGATGGACCGGGGTCCTCTGGAGCGAGGGATGCTGCACTTCGGCGTGGTCCTTGCCTGTGGTACTGTACCCTGCCTCCCTCTCCCTGGCCAGGTACCTCCAGCTTTTGCTGAAGGCAGAGGAGGTTTCTTCTCCTGAATCCCCACCCTTACCATGGTACATTGTTAGCAGGGAAGCTGTGAGCTGAGCCAGGATGGGCAGCCTGGCTCTCCTGCTGTGGTACACCCCTCGTGCAGAGGGAGAGGGAGGGGGTGCCTGTCCCCCCTCCCGTGCCTTAGGAAGGACCCCAGGGCCCCCTCCCACCCCCAGCCACTCGGTACTAATGTCCCCTCACACTGGAGGCAGTCCTGGTCCCCTTGCTCAGTACACCTCCCTGTCTCATCAATGCAGCAAGAGATCTGTTCTCTGCCCAGGTTCCCCAGCCTCGAGCAGGGATGCTACGCTCTGGCTTGTCCTTGGGAGGAGGATTTGCTGCTCAGCCCTTTCCCTGGGGTCTTCCCCTTCATTTTCTCACTGTGAACTGAGCGTTGGGGTCTACACTAACTTATTTATTTATTGCTTGCGGGAAGGGAAGGATAGCAGGAAAGCAGCATGGAGAGCTGGCAGCCCCCAGGCTGCGCAGGGGCAGTCGTGGAAGGTTTGTCTCTTGTCCCCCTAGCTCCATCCTCTGTTCCCCTCCTTCCTCCCTTGCCCAGCATAGGAAGGAATAGCTGTGAACCCGGGAAATCTGCTCTTCTGGCCAAAATGAGCCCTGTGTGGACACAGCACAGCTCTAGCGTGACCCCAGGGCCTCTGACCCTCGCGGTCCCTTGCATGCCTGTCCCAGCAGCAGGGACGGGACAGGTGCAGGAGGGGAACAAGAGGGTGCAGGGTGGCACCCTTGAGACTGCGGTACCGGGCTTGGGTTCAACCCTGCCTTCATCTGCCACCCCCAGTGCTGCCCTTCACTGGGACTCTCTGGCAGCCAGTGGGCAGGCGGACTCTCTGCACTGGCCCTTGGGGTAAAGCAGGTCCTTTCAGTGCAATGGGAAAGGGACTTGGCTTCTTCCCGGGCAAAGCAGATCACTCCCCATACCCTGCTTTGGAAAAACTTCCACGGCTCTCTACCATGATGCCCTTTCCTTGGCATCTCTGTTCCCAAGGCCCAGTTTCCCTTCTCCCTGAAACTAAATGCACCCCCTTTCCCTTCTTCTCTGGCAGAGCTCAGGCTCGGCTTCCTCCTAGCTCCTCCTGGGGCTGGGGAAGGTGGTCCTATGGATAGGGAATGGCTAAACGCAAGTTCCCTTCTCTGCTGCCCACCCTGCAGTGACCAGGGGCCTGTGGCTCCCTGCTCTCAGCAACAGCAGGACTTGACTGGTGGGCTTCAAGCTCCCCGCTTTCCGCACACCGCGAGGGGCCTGCTGGGTGCTGTTCTCCGTCCCTCCCTGTTCCTCCAGCAAGGCTCCGGTGCAGCAGCTGTGGTAGGGCTGGGTGCGTGGGCATCCCCAGGGCTTGCCGCTTTCTGAATCAAATTATTTTTTCAAGAGTAAACATTGCAAAGCTGTTGAGCCTCGTGTGTTTCATAGCTGGCCTCATGCGTGGCCCAGGGCTGGGGTCCCCAGTTGTGGCCACCTGCCTGGAAAGGACAGACCCCTGTCCTCTGGTGTCTTGCTCTGCCCTGTGCACTGCAGGGCTAGCGCTGGGCTAACAGTGGCCCCAGGCCCCTGCCCTGTGGCTCCTGTGCCAGCAGAGGTCCTCTGAGCTGTGCTGTGCCATGCGGTGCCAGAGTGGCTGGCGCAGGTTTGCGAGCTGTTTCCTCCTCAGGTTTTATCACTTTCATCTTCAGTTCAGCAACGGACGGAAACTCTGACGAGCTGCCTGGGGACTCTTGCTTGGCGTAACCAGCCTTCGTGCTCCCCCTGGCACCTCCAGCTGCCGTCCCCTGAGAAATACAGACTCGTGGCCCTCGGCTTGTGGCTTGGTGTCCCCTTGGTGGTCAGCAGGGTGAAGCGGCTGCTCGTGCTGGGGTGGGGGGCAGCGAGCAGCCAGGCCTGGCGCTTGCACCCCACCATCCAGCAGCCTGAGCCCCATAGGGCTGAGCTGCATTTCTGGCCTCTGGTGGATTTGGGTTTCTTTCCTTTGAGGGAAATGGGGTGTTGGAATAAGGACCCCCTGCTCAAGGTCACAGCAGAAGGAAGGGATGTCGTAGCTGGAGGGGACCAGGCCCCTGCCATCAACCAGCCACGGCTGGAGCTGAGACCTGACAATTCGGGTCGTGCCATGGCAGGGCCAGGCCTGCCCCCCACTGCTCCTGAGCTGTTCAGCCCTTGCCTGGTTGTGGCCAGGGATGGCAAAGCAAAAGCAGGGGCTGCAGAAGGGACCTCCAGCAAAACCACCCCTGCAGCGCAGCAGCCTTTGCTCCTCCCCATGGGGGTGGATGCTGGTGGGGGTCAGGCGAAGCCAAGCGAGGAGCAGGTTTGGTCCTGCCATGGCAAAAAGTAGCCACAGAGCCTCTGGGTCAGCCCTGTGTGGGTGACTTTTGCAGGAAGCCCAAGAGACCTCTCCAAACTTCTGCCCCTGTGGGGCAGGAAGCCCTGGGAGGGCTGGGGGTGCACCCATTTCTGGAGCAGAGACCGCAGGACCCAAACGAAACCGCAATGGGAGAGCGTCAGCCACCAGCAGGGACCGGCTGCAACCTGTGTCCCGTACTGGCTGATTCCTGCTCCCCTGCCTGATCCCTGCAGCCAGGCTGGGCTTCTTCCTAGGTGGCTGCCACCCCCTCCCCGGGACCCGGCACAACTTTCAGGGGGGCACCCCCTTGCCAGAGGCTTTTCACCCAGCCCTGGGGGCTTTGCTTGGCAGTGCTGGAGCGGGCTCTCACCTCCTGGCAGCCTCCCCGTCCACATCCGCCTCCCGCCGAGGCCAAACCCTGCGGTGCTGAGCCCCTGCCAGGGCGCCGTGGGCGAGGGGAGGATCTGGCTGCTGGGACTGATGCCCCTGGGCAGAGCCCTGCGGGGTGATGTGGGCTCAGGTTTGAGACCCACCGCATTGTGCCCGCCTCGAGGAGCCGGTATTTGCAAACTGCTGTGTTTATAGGAGCATCCCCTCCTGAAACGGAGGGAAGATGCTAAAAGCAGGTTAACCCCCTTTGAAGGGGAGTGCCTGTGCCAGGCTGATGGAGAGCTTCGGCTCATCGTCCCCGGGTGATGGTGATGCCAAGGTTCACTGCCTGAAGGGGCTCAGTCCCAAGGAGTTTGTTAGAGGAGCCAGGTCGCTCCCCATCCTGCCCTTTCTTGGGGTCCTGCTCACCTCCTGGGTCAGCCCGTAGGTGCTGGAGCATACCTGGGTGTCCGGGAGCTGGCCGGGCAACTGGCCCATCGCCTGCCCTCCCTGGGAAGCCCAACCTGCCAGCTCCCACGGCTCGGCCCCACGCAGCACCACCTTTAGCACATGCTGCCCAAGTTGCTGGTTCCCAGGTCTTGCCTGGCGCCACGCAGCCCCCCTGCAGCCCGGCCTCCCTGGCTTTGTGCAGCCGTACAAAGGAGAACCTGTCCCGGCTGCTCCACCTCCCAGGAGCTGGCTGATAATTAAACAAAAGCAAAATAGCCTTGGCGTGAAACTTGACCTTTCCAGAGCTTGTGGGGGGAAGGGAAATTTTGCTTCATTTCTGGTGGTGATTATTTTTATGTATTATGCTTTTTTGGCAGGGGTCTCTGTGCCTGGGGGAGCGGGGAGTCCCCATGATCCAATGATGGGCTGGGATGTGGGAGACAAGGTCCAGGCTGACCCTTCCCATGGCACATCGGTCCTTCTGTGCCCCACAGATGGAGGGAAGCACCCTCCAGCTGGCGTCCTCCAGGATAACAGACACGGTCCTCTCGGATGGAGGGATTTCAGCGCTGGAGGGATGCCAGCGCCTAGGGCACGTTGGCCCCATCCCCATCCCTGCGTGGGAGGGAGGCAGTGACGCTGTGCCCAAGCCACCTTTGTCCCAGCTCAGGGAGCTGATCCCAGATTTTTGGCAACCTCTGCTTTATAAAGAGCCCTGCAACGCCGAGGTGCCCAAGCTGCTCCCAGGAAGGAGGTCTGCTTGGCTTCTCCCCTTGGCCCCAGCTGTGGGGGGTCCTTCCCCTGCGCCCATCCCATCCCTGTCCTCATCCCCTGCTGCGCCTCCCAGCGTGGGGCTGCCACCCCCTGTGCCCGCACCCAACAGAGCCCAGCAGCAAATTTAATCTTCAACTGGGTGCCCGGGATTGTTGCTGTGATGGTTATTACGCCGTGTCCTGCCCGGCGTTAATGATTCACAACCCAGGTTCAATGTCAGCTCCTGCCTGCTGCCTTTCAAATAGCCCTTCCATTGCCTCCTCTGATTTCCCGACAACTGGGGCACGGAGCTGCGCAGAAAGCACCCTTGGGGCTGGGTGGGAACCCAGGATGGTTTCTCTCTGGGACAGGGAGGAGGAGGAAGAGAAGGGGAGCCAGGGAGGAAGGCTGTGCCGGGGAAAGGGTGCATTGCCTCATTTCTTCACCTGGGCCAGCCTGTGCCCTTCGAGGACGTCCTCTCCTCCCAGATCCGGAACGTCCTGGCCAGGCTGTTACAGCGGGCGGGGGAAATCCCCCGCAGCGGGCACTCCTTGGGCACCTGATGCCGGATGAGTTTGCTTTTGCTTCCCATTCACTCCCTTTATCAGCACAAATCTGAAGAGCTGTGATTCCTTCTCCCACTCATGAGCACCTTGTCCCCCACCAAAGCTAATTCTCAGGAGGGAGGGGGCAGCTCGTTTCCTAAAGCACTGAGCACTACCCGCTCCCTACCAGCACACACCCCCTCTGCCACGCAGGATTTTGCCCATTGGGCCCCAGGGCAGGCGATGCTGGTGGCAAACGCGCCCTGCAAATCTCTTGGCACTTTGGCCCATGTGCAGCACCCATTGTGGTGGGGCAGGGGGTGCACAGGCACCCCATGGGGCTGCAGGGGGGTGAAAGGCAGCTCTTCAGGTATCTGCCTTCCCCATACGGCCGGGAGCTCCAGCCCCTCATTTTCCCCACACTGTGCCCACAGGGATGCTGCCCTACAGGAGGCTGCCGGGGGAGGGGACGACGGATCCACCCCACCCAGCCCAGCCTCCAGCACACACACCAGCCCCTTCCTTATTGCCTCTGAGGGAGCAGCTCAGCCTTGAGCCATCCTGCTCCCCAAGCAGGGGAAAGTTCCCCACGTGCGCTCCGAAAGTGGCTGGTTCCCACTGGGAGAAAGTCCAAGGCTGCTACAGGCAGGGTGAAATACAGTGACATCGAGCCAGTCCCCGTCGCAGGGGGACTTGTGGGGCCTCAGCAGACGGGATGAGGCTGGAGGTGTCACACAGCTCCCAGGGGCTCCAGGCGGGTGGGGGTCTGCATGCACCCGTTTCCCTGTACAGAGCAAATCTCGGAGCACAGGGACCAAACACTGCCCATTTACTGAGCCTGGCCCTGACGGTGACCCTGGCTCTGCTGCCCAGTGTCCCCCCGCACAACCAGGTCTCTCCCCACCACCCTTATCACCTCCCCAGCCGGGAGAGGGGCAAACCCAACCCAGCAAAAAAGCAAACTCTGCCCCTGGGCTCAGCCACCCTTCCCTTCGCTCCCACCAGCTCTGCCCATCCCAGAGGGTTTCTGCCCACGCCGGCTGGCCATGCTGGTCGGCACCCGCACAGGGGGTTATTGCCCACAGTGGAGCAGAGCAGGGCACAACCCATGGACCAGGAAGCACCAGAGGGTGCGTGGCCGGAGACAGCAGTGACCCAGGCTCTGGCAGGCAGCAGGGTGCTGCCCGCTTGCCTGCAGTCCCTGCCAGGGAGACTTTACCCTCCTGCTCTCCCCCACCCTGTGTCATGGGTGGAAAAGAGGAACCCCCACCCCGGCACACACACCCCATCATGTCAGCCACTTGGACATCTTGAGCCCAAATGGCTCGAGGAACTTTCTCGAGGGGCAACAAGGAAGTTTCTGTTTGCGACCATGTGCCCCCGAGGACTTTTTGGCCTCGCACTCCGATGGCACAACAGTCAGCTTTTGGGGTGCTGCCAGGCACCTCGGGGTGCCAGTCTGGGGGAATCGGGCAAGTCTAAGGATTACAAAGTGCAGAGATGCCTGGTGGCACCCACATGGGTTGGGGTGCGTCCCAGGGCTGGTGGGGAACCAGCTGGGATGGGGTCTCCTCTGGGGAGCCCAAAAGCTCTGGCAGTGCCTGGGCAGTGGGAAGCGGAGGGCAGGGGCACAGTGGGAGCACAGGGGAGGCTGCACCAGCCTGGCTTTCCCCCCAGTGCCCCGCTGCTGCCCTTAGGCTGCCAGGGGAGCCGAGAGCGGGGAAGGGCAATGAGGAGGAATCGCATCCAGGAGGAGAAACTGGTCCTTTGAGTTTCTCCAGCAGGCAGAGGGGAGGAACTAAGCCAGTGGTTGCAGGGTTATTGCCAAAACTCAGCGCCAGAGACGGCCTGCCCTGTCCCAGAGAAACCCCACAGCTGCGAAGAGGTGTGAAGCCGGGAGCCTCCGGCCGGCCGGGCATCGCCCCCAAGCCCGCTCCACCCCATGGGGGTGATGGCGAGAGGGTGTTTGCCAGGAGCCAGCTTCGCAAGGCAGCCCCAAAAAGAGGGAGCAAAAGGGGACACGGCCAGGGCAGGTGTGCTCAGCGGTGCCCAGCTCGGTGCCAACGGGCTCCTGCGCACCACGACACCTCCGGGAAGGGCTCTGGGCAGCGCCAGGCTCCAGGCAGCTCCTGCGTACTTGGCGAGGGAAAAGAGGAATAAAAGCCCTGACGTCATCCATGAGGTCACCGGTTTATGGTGGAACCAGGATCTTCACCTGTCCAGCGAGGAAGAGGAAGAGGAGGCCATTTTCTGGCAGCTTCCCTCCACACCTCGCCATGGGGCAGGGCCAGAACCCACATACTCAGGGCTGAGTCACCCGGGGTGCAGAGCGGGTCCCCGCACCCATCCCGCTGCCACGCAGCTGCTCCCGCCGGCGTGCTGGGTGCTGGGCAGTGCCAGGGAGATGCCGGACCCCAAGGGACTGCAGTGGTGCCCCAGTGCAGCCCCGTACCCGGTGCAGGAGCTGATAAGGGGGTGCCACGGCAGGCACGGAGCGAGGCAGCGTGCGGGGAGGCTGTTTGCACACTGGCCTCCTGCCCTGCTGCTAATCGCCCTGTCCTTCACTGCCACCGCCCCACAGCCCTCGCACCCTGCCCCACAACCGGGGAGGTAGGGAGCCTCATGTCAAAAATGGGGTGAAGCAGTCCTCGACAACACCCACCCCTCAAACCACCCACCTTCACCTTGCTTTTGAAATGGGGAAACTGAGGCACAGCAAGTGGATGCTCAAGGTGGGGTGGTGCCAAAGGCAGGGAGGGAGCAATGCTGGGGAAAGAGGGTGGCTGGAAACCCCCCCAGCCCACCCATGACCCCCCACCATCCCCACATATAGAGGGGATTGTGGGTGCATCACATGGGCAGCGTGGGACAATGCTGGGGGATGGAGATGCTCAGAGATGGGGCTGGCAGGACCCGCTCCCCCTCACCACCCCAAGCACCCCATTTCGGGTTCCTGGGGCTGATGGGGACATGGGCACCAGTACAAACCCCCCCAGAGCCAGCCCTGCCTTTCAAGCCAAGCTGCTGCTCAGCCCGCAAACCAGCGTTGCTGAGCAAGCGGCGGCTGTTGCAGAGGGCAGAGCAGGTTTGCGAGGCTAATGGTAGCCCCTGCCGCTCCCCGGCTGTTGTGCAAACACCGGGCTGCTTGTTTCCAAGCACCTGAGCAGGTGAGGAGCCACAGCAGAGGGGGGGCAGGCAGGCTGCAGGCAGGGCTGTACTGCCTGCATGGGGCTTATGGCAGGGGGGGCAGAAGGCAAGGCAGCCCCCCGCCCTGCTGCACTCCCCCAGGCAGAGACTATTTATTGAAGGCAGCACTGAGATCAACTCCAGGAAATAATTTGTATCCAAGATGAAAAATTTATTTGTTTTTCTTTACAGCATGGAGAGGGGCTCGGCCATGAAATGACAGGGGGTACGAGGCAGCTCCGGCCACCGCAGGGCCAGGGACCAACAGGGCTGTCTTCATGCCAGGGCAGGGACAGAGACCAGCCAGCACCTCTTTTAGGGGACAACACAGTGACAGGGTCAGGGCTGGCAGAAAATGGGTGTAGGGGTAGATACATCCCCATTTGAGGGTGTAGTTACCACCTACAACACCTTGGCTGGCCACCAGCCCCAGTTCAATGGAGTGATGCAGGAGGGCACGGGCCAGCCCCAGTGCCAGCCCCCTGCCCTGCCAGCCCCCACACAGGGACACCATGGGGACAGCGTGGGAGAGGTACAGTACATGCCTGCAAGGGTTTAATCAAGACATCGCTGTGCCACTGCCGGATCAGCAGCCCTGATCGGCCCCTGTGCTGCTTTATCTCCCAAACAGACCAAGCAGCTTCCTCCTCCACCCCCTTCAAAAAGCCCCCCCCCCAAATCTCTATGTACAGGCTCAGTGTGCCATATCAGTACAAAAATATACACAAACTCTACAGATCCCAGCTCAGTAGATCAAAACACAGCTATAAATCACAGTGCACAGGACAGCATCAGGCCCAGGGAGCGATGGGGTCCCCCCAAGAGCACAGCATGCCATGGGTGCACCCCAGCATGGTGGGGGGGGCAGATCATCTTCCTGCCTCGTGGGGTCATTTCTGATCCAGCTGGCAGTACAGGTACATGGAAACCGCCATGGCTGCGATCTGTGGATGGCGAGAGGCAAGTCAGCCCCCCTAAGTGTCCCACCCCAGCACGGGTTTGGGTCACAGCCCATAGCATCCATCCCCAGTGCACACAAGGAAGAAGAGCCAGGTGTGCCCAGGGAATAAGGCTCAGTAGCCACCCTGGGGCAGATGGTGGTCCATGGGGCTGCATCAGCCACCTGCAGCCCCTTGGCCACCGAGGCCAGTCCCAGCCCCACCACTCACTTCCAGGTACAAGGAGGAAGAGGCAGCACAGCGATGCTCAGGCACTCACCTCCAAGGCAGCGATGCCGGCTGCCACACCACCCACCACACCTGCATTAGTCTTGATTTCTTCCAAGATCTGACCAAAACAACCCTGCAGGAGGCAACCACGCAGGTGAGGACGAGCAAGGGGTAGCGATCCCCCAACCACTGGGGCACAACACCCCTGGGAAGAGAGGCATGGTTCTCCAGCCTAGAGCTGCACGGCCATGGAGAAGGTCTGGGGGCTTCAGGGGGCAACTCATCTCAGCCGCTTCTCAGGCCAAAGCACAGTATTGCGGGGGGAGGAGGGGAAGAGGCAGGGAAGTCACCCAAAAAGGCAGAGTGGTGCCTGGGTTCATGCTCAGCTCCAGGCATGCCACACTGCTGCAAAGCTCCCTTTAGGAGCAGAGCAATGGTAGCAGCTTTGCTTGTCTCCACCAGCGAGAAGCCAAGGCCACCACAGCTTCCCCCAGGACTTAAAGCCCATGGGACTGCCATGTCCAGAGCTGGGGCTGGAGCTACAGGACAGGTCTCCCTCCCCATGCCAGGGCACACCCCAAACCAGGCTCTGCCAGAAGGCAAGAGCTGCTGGCACATCCGTACCGGGACATCGCTTTGTGCGGCGAGCGTGCTATTGCAGGGCTGCAGGTCCTTACAGCAGGGGTCTGGGTAGGTTCCATGTTCCTGCTGCCACGGGGAGCCACTGAAGTCTGTGTAGTTATTCAGGCCACAGCAATGGACCTAAGAGGGAGAGAGAGGAAGGGATGGGGAGGGCATCCTGCAGGTCTCCCTCCTCCTGCCCCATGGAGGGGGTCACCCAGCTCAACCCAGCTCAACCCAGCTCTGGAGGCGTGCTCAAGGACCTTCTTGGGACCAGGATTTTGCCCCACACTCCAGCATGTACAGCTCTCACCCCAGCCATGGGACCGCTAGATCCCAAGTGGGTAGGTCCCAGGCACCTGGGAAGCTGATGGGGTGGTGACAGCTCAGCACGTCCAGGATTGCAATGGTGCCCCCATTCCCATCCTGCTGGCCCATCCAGGTGTGCACCACCAAGCCTGTGCTGGGAGCATCCTGACCCACAAGTGGGGGCCCCAGGGCTCAGCGCACCTTCGTCATGGTGACATTCCAGATCTCCGTGAAACTCTTATCCGTCCCGTACTTCTCCTTCAGGAGAGGAGTCACCACGGCTGTCAGCAGCGTCTCTGCCTGGAAGAAGAGGCAGAGAAACACCATCAGAGAAGGTCCTGGTGAGCACCACAGAGCCAAGAGCCCCCATACTGGTCTCAGCCCATGGGGAGGGGACCAACCAGACCCAGCATGGCCAGGAGCACGTCACACCGCATCCCTTTGGCCCAAGGACAGCTTGTCCCTTTCCCCACTAACTGGTGCTTTATGGCACCAAGGCCATTTATGGCCAGTGAATCATCTGATAAACAGCCTAACTGATGGAGCCAGGAATGATGTTTGCCCTGCAGTTGACTTCTCCAGTGCCTAATGAGGCAGTCACCTTTCTCCCCAGGTGTCTTCTCAGGTGCCTAATAAGGGGTTGAGTTTGCTCAGCACGAAGCATTAGGGACTTCCTCTCCCGTGTTGCTCCTACTATCTGAGGTGGAGAGGTGTCAAGCCTAGGCTGGTACTGGACTAAGGGGTTTGAAAGAAAGAAGCGGGCAACACTTGTACCATAACCCTCATTTCTTTAGGGCAATGGGAATCCCTATTCCCACCACCTATTCCCTGTCCTCATCCCGGCCAGGCCGCTCCAGCCTGCCTACGTAGCTGGTGCCGGCAGGGACCAGCATCCCTTCCTCCTGCAGCAGGACCCACCTCCCAGCTTCCCCATCCACGGGCAGCACTGGCAGCACCAGTGTCTTCTGTTTTCCCAAAGGGTAGGACAGGTCCCAGACTAGCCCAACCCGAGACTCAGATACGCCACTCACAAGACCTGTGTAGACGAGAGCCACCACGGCAGCAGCAATTTCAGCAATGAAGATGATCAGCACGACCGAGAAGAACTAGGACACAGCAAGGGGAGGGAGGTCAAAGCAACAGCCAGAGTCCACAGGGCCCCCAGGAACCCATCTGCTTCCCAAGGGCTGCAGGACCCTACCTCAGGGCTCAAGCCCTATCTCATTGCCTTCAGCTCTGCTCCAGGGCAGAAGCAGCACAACTTTAGGGTCCTCCAGCCCTCTGTCTGCATGGGGCTGACCTCTCCAGACATGCTCCAAGAGAGACCTCTGCTCAGCACCAGCTTCTACATCCTTTCACCCCTGCCCAGGGCAGATTTTGGGTCCAGCACTGCCCTTCCAAGGTCCACCCAGCCTTCCACCACATGGGAACATCCAAGGAGCACATCTCCACAGAGAAATCTGTCCCTCAGATCTCCCCCACCAGAGACCCAGCTCAAATGAGGCTTGATAAGGAGATAAGTCAGGTCCATACCATCATCAGGAGACACTTGCTCTCCTTCTGGGCACCACAGCACCCGAGGAAGCCGATCACCAGCAGGATGGCACCAATGACGATGAGGAAGTAGCTCACATTCATAACCTGCAGGACGCTAGAGGAGAGCGCCCCAAATATATCCAGGAACGACTGTCCATCCATTGTGATCCAGATGCCAACTCCCAGGAGGGTCCCACCACCGAGCTGGGAGGAGAAAGACAATGTCAGCTCCCAGGCAGGCAGAGAGCTGGGATTTGGGGAAGGTCCTGGCACAGGTATTTCTCCCCTCTGCAAGTTTTCACCGTAACAAAGCAAGACTTTGTGGCCACTGAGGGCAGCTCAGGGCGTTCCCACCGCACACTTGGAGCAGCCGGATGGGTCACTATCCCAAAACACACCCCACCACCAGCACATCCCCGGCTGTGGCATCGCAGCTGCCCCCTTCCCCAGCCCAAGGGGTCTCGGTGCCAGCAGCAGGGCAGAAACCCCCACGCAGGGCAGTCAAGCCAGCAGTGCCACCAGCCACCCCATGACCCCAGAGGGGCCCACATGGCCAGCTCAGACACTGGCCACCATCACGCTGCCACAAGTTCCTCCATCTGGGGAAGCTTCCCACTCACGCAGGGGAGCAGCTGAGCAGCCCCCAGCCCCAGACGCTCACACGCTCCTGGCAAGGTCAGCTCAGGGCTGCCTCCAGCCTGCCCCAGCCCTGCCCTCCACCCGCTCAACCTTCCCCACCAGCCCCAAGTCCCAGCAGGAGCTTTAAGGAGGGAGTGTTTCATCAGGGCAAGCTTGGAGCCTCTGCACCCCCTCTTCCCAAGGCTGTATCCCACCGCACCCCCTTCCAGGTGGCTCCATTGCTCCTGCAGAGCCAGGGTAGCCCTCAGGAGCTCCACTATGCTTTGCCCTGGGTGGGAGCAGAGGCTGTGTGTGCTCTGAAAACCCCCGACATCCAAGACCCCCAACACCGCAGGTCGCTGTCACGCACGTGGGCGGCTCCCCTACAGAGACATAGCCCCCCAGGCAGGGACCCAGCAAACGCCCCTGCTCTGGGGCACACAGCACCCCTTGCCAGAGCTTCAGAACAGGGAGGGACATGGGTGGCTGATGCAACAGCCACGGTCCCCAGAGCTTTGGTCAGAGCTGGGCATGCCACTGCAGCGACAGACGCCTGCAAGCCCAGGGCTTTAGTCCTCAGCTTGGGGCCAGAGACCAGATCTCACACCCCACTGGGGTCCCAGCAGCACAAGTCCCACCTACACCCAACTGCCCACATCCCCTGCTCCATCTTCCACAGAAAGGGACATGGAGGGGCAGGAAAGCCCACACAGGCAGGCTTCACCCACCCCATGCCTGGCTTAGGGTGCTCCCCAGGAGCCACTCCCGCAGACCCCAGCCCCTCATCCCAGTTTCCCACGGCAGCCAGGGGGGCTGCCAGGCTCGGGCACCCCGGGCAGAGACATCAGCTGGGGTACACTTACGAATATGGCCAGGTTGAAGAGGATCATCATGACCTTGATAAAGGTAAAGCACCCCATCTTTGCACCTGGGGAGAGCAGAGAGGTTATCAGGGGGAGCCCCCACCCCGGCAACAGCCGCTGCCCTCCTGCGAGCAGGGCTTAGTCCCCCTCCAGGGGAGCCTGGGGGCTCCCCACGGGCAGAGGGGGAGGGGAAACCCACGGGGTCCACTCCCCGAAAGGCCGAGCCCAGCCTACCTGAGTGGAGAGCAGCTCCCAAAGCCCCGACGCAGCCCGCCCCGACCGCACTGCCGCCCCCGCCCTGCCGCCGCCGCCCTTTAAGCGGGCGCGGTCCCGGGGCCGCCTCCGCCGCTGGAGCCCCCCGCCCCCGCCCGGCCCGGCCCCCACCGGGGCCACCCCCTGGGGATGGCGAAGCCACGCGTGTCGCTGGGTGCCTGGTGACTTGCTGCCCTCTGCCGCCGGAGCCGCCCGCCCCGGGAGACCTGGGTAGCCCGGCCGGCTGCTGCCCGCGCCCATCGCCGCGGCCTCTGGGCGTGGGCTGGGGGATGTGATGTCCCCGTCCCACTGCTGCTGTGATCTGACAGCCCTCGCGGGGCCCACACGCGTGCCCCTGCCTGTGTCCCCACTGAGTCCCCGCCCGACAGAGCCCCATGGAGCAGGAGGCTGGGACCCCCAGGATGGGGTCTTTGGGGGGCAAGGGTATCTGTCCCCAGGGGGCTTCACCCCATGGCGGATGCTGCAGCCATGGTGGGGGTACCACCCCGCTGCCCTCCTTCACAGGTGCTCGGCAGCGGTGCTGGGCACTGTGCTTGGGATTTTCTGGCGATGGACAGCCCCGTGGGTCACAGCCCCCTCTGCCACCCACTCCCAGCACGACCATAGTTGAGTCACCCCATCTTCCCAGGCTGATGCTGTGGGTGCGCTGCTGGCCCTGCCGCTCGGGACCACTCGAGCAGGCATCTCTCTAAAACCCACATCTCCAACCTCCTGGGCCAAAACAGAAGCAGGCAGAGGAGGGCACGGGGGAACAGCCGTGCGAGCTGGTTTGCAAAGGAAAAGCCAAAGCTGTACGGGCCGTCCCTAACTGTTGCACAGGGAGGCAGATTTTCGCTGGCGGGGACACAGCAGGGTGACGGCAGGAGAGGACAGTGACAGCCATAACAGATGCCAGTGCTGGAGCAGGTCAGCGGAGACCTGCCACTGCCTGAGGGCTGCCAAAAGTGATTTTTTATGGAAAGATGCTTTGAAACGGGGCTGGTTTCCCACAGAGTGGGGTTGCAACAGAGGGCCAAACAGCACACAGGGGGATGCTGCGTCCCCAAGCCTGACCGTGGGGGTGGTCCTTGCCCATCCAGCATGCCTTTGTGGCAGCGGCTCGTGTTGGTCCCCTCCTCAGCACCCACAGTGTGTCCCTTCAGCTTGTCATCAAACCGAGGAGCGACGCAGGAGGCCAGGGAGCTCTCGTCCTGCAACAGCAGGCAGCAAACGCAGGCTCTGGGTGCTCAGCACACTTTGCCGTGCACCCGGCTCCCTCGAAACCCCAGAGCAAATTCCCTGCCTGGCCATAATGATACATTTCAGGAGGATGAAGTCAGCCCCGCTGGGCTCCAGCCAAAGCCCAGTGGTATTTGGGGGAAGCCTTCAACCCTCCCAGACACCCTGGGTATTAATGCAACCTGTGCTGGAGCCAGGGGGTTTAACCCTTTACCCCTCGCTGCCTGCAGCCTCAGCCCTTCCCTACAGCAGCTCCCCATCCACTGCTGCCACAAAGCCGCTCCGAGTGAGGGGCTAAGCCTTCATCCGTCTCCCGAAGGGGGACCACTGCCCCCTAAATGCAAAGGAAGACCCCCATCATATTGCCCCTCTCCCAAAAGTTGCCCCATCCCAGCCTGACCCTATTCGCTGCACGCAATCCCCCCACCCCGAAAATAATTTTTGGCAAATATGTAAATACTCGCTCTCATTCCCAGTTGTTCCCAGCCACGGGGAAAACCAAAGGACAAGCTACGGGCTGCTCCACTCGCCTTCCCAGCGCCTGGCGCCGCAGCCTGGGGTTTGGCCGCTCCCCAGCGTCACCCATCTGAGCCCCATTAGGGAGCCAGGGCTGGATTTTCTGGCTCTCCAGGAAGGCCTGGCCTGACCACAGCAGGACGAGCCTGGTGACATTGCCGCATCCCTCCCACCTGGCAGGGCCCCACCACCTCCCTGCTGTCCCCATCCCCGCACGCAGCCCAGCTGGACCTCGAGCATCCCGTTCCCCAGAGCACAGGGATGCCTCTCACCGGGGCGTGGGTAGCACGGCTCCTCCCCAGCGACCTGGCCCTAGGAGGCTGAGAGCAGGAAAGTGGCCATAAGCGGTCACCCCCGAGGTCCTCTGTCCCCAGCCCGGCCGCTAGCCCATGCCTGGGGGAGTGTGGGAGCCAGGTACACATTGGTGTCAGGATGTAGCCATGGTGTCTGCACCAAGCACCTCTCCCTGGGCTTTTCTTCAAGGAAAAGCTGCAAGCTCTACTCCCAGCTTCATGCCTCTTCCAGCTCGTGTTCGCATTTTGAGCGTTCAAGTGCTGAATTTCCAGCCTGCTGACGATCCTGGGCCTTGGCATCCTCCGGTTAATGGCCAGGCTCACTGCGGGCACGGCCTCCCCTGCATCGGGACCCTCCTACCCAGGGCTCCAGCGAGGCAGTGCAGGCAGCTGCCGGGTGCTCCGAGGAGGCATGTCGGAGCAGCCATCCATTCCTCTCTACAGGCAAACTAGCCTGCGATGCTGACAAAGCATCTGCTTGGGAATAGGTGGGGGGGAACCTAAACTGGCATCTCACACCCAGCGGGGCACTGGGCACCCTGGCAGCCCTCCTGCCAGCGGGGCTTGCTGGAGCCTGCTCAGCCCCCTGCGTGAATTAGCAAACGCTAACGAGTCCAAGCAATCTGCCAGCCAGGAGGCCAGGTAGGTGCTGAGCTGGGCTCGCTTGGCTTAATGCCATCCACAGGGACTCAGCTGAGCACAGGGGACGTCCCCCGCCCCGTCCCTCAGTTTCCCTCCTGGTAAAGCATCGGGTACAAGCCCTGAGCAGGGCCAGCCATGGAGACGAGCCCAGCCCAGGACTGACGCGATTTCAGGGTAGCCCCAGCTGGGTGAGCTCCTTGCAAAGGGCTTTCACATGTGTGTTTTGGGCTGGCAGCATCTGTCCAGCTGTCTGTCCGGCGCCCAGTCACCTTGAGAGTGGTGGATGGATGGACACACTGCAATGTGCCAGAGATGAACCTGGCTTCGGATTTGCAGATGGAAGTTACTGAATGTTGCAAATTTGTGCTGAATTCATCACTTTCCGCCTCCTGCTGGGGAGAAATAAAAATCTACAGGAGCCAAAAGTTTCTGACATCTTGAAAATGAAATATTTCAGTTCTCAAGCTTTGAAAGGACTCAAAGCATTTTGGCCAGAGAACTGGGGAAATCACGGATTCCCCCACCCTGGGAGGGACCGGGCAGTGGGACCACACCGATTTCCCCGCGGCTGCAGCTCTCGCTTCAGAGGAATCCTCCCCATTTCTGTGGCTACGCGCAAAACCACAACTGAGTCCAAAAAATGGGAGCTGCCCCATCTGGTGCCATGATCTGTGCCATGCGGGGCCCAGGGTGTAAATACAGGGTGATAAGCGGGGCCTGCAAGCCTGTCCCAGCGGTGCATCCCCCCAGCGTGAGTCCCTCAGGGTAAGGATCCAGCCCTGTGCCTTACATAACTGATTTTAATCATGATGCTGTTGCTAGCTGTGTGTTAATAACGCAATTAAAGAGGGGCTCGATGACATCGCCCTGCCTGTGTATCGGGCTGAGCTTCTTCCCGTGCATTTACCCCCCGCAGCGAGTCCCCTCGTGCCTGCCCTGCCTCTGGCTGCCTGCCTGCACCCCTCCAGATAACATTTTCTTATTTCTCACATGTGTCCACGCCAGCAAATCCCTCCTGAATTAATTAACAAGGGCCACGCCGAGGCGCCAGCTGCTGTAAAGCCAAGCCGGGTGGGTTTGGGGATGCGGAGGGCTGCGCCGTGGGGTCACGTCAGGACAACCCCGTGCCTGAGCACTGATGCTCTTGGGGGCTGCTGCAGGCGAGAGCCGGGCTGTGAAGCTTTCGCCGTTGTCTCGCCAGCGAGGATGGCCAGGGCCGCCCGGTTGATGGAGCTTTCTTCCACCACAGGTCGGGGTGCAGGACCTGGCCCAGCTCGGGGCTCAATACCCGGGTGTGCTGGTGCCCACTGCCCAGGGAGGTGGCGTTGAGGGGCCATCGGTCCCCGGTGCCATGCTGGGGTGCCCTGCCTGGCACAATTCTGCCGGCACCCACTCCGGCAGCTCCTGGCACCTGCCGTGCTGTGAAGCTTCAACCCTGCAGAGAGGCACGGGAAAGATCCCCAGTGCCAGCCCTGGGCAGTGCCCCGAGCCTTTCCTTATGTTCCTCGGGTTTTTTCTAGCATCTCCCTCCCCAGGTGGGGGGTACTCCCAGCCCAGCCAGGCAGCTCGGCAGCGGTGGCAGAGCATGGCTGTAGGAGCGAGCGGCTCCCGGCTGCCCGCAGGCGCCACACTGGGAAGTTGTTTGAAGAAGCGCTTGGCTCTTCCTAAACCAAAACCCACAGGGGCCAGAGCTTACTCCTGGGCACCCTGGGAGAAAACCAAGAGGGAGTTTTCCTGCTCCTAAAGAGAACAGAAAGCAAAGCGTGGCCCCCTCCAAAGGGGGGAAACAGAGATGAAACCAAAAAAGCCAACTCCAAAATGTCAGTGGAAATCAAACATCGTTTCTCTCTGATTTCTGCAGCTGGGAAGGGCTCAGCCTGGTTTCACAGCCTCACTTACTCCAGCTGGGCACGTTAACAACTCTATTTATGCTCTATTTACTCAAAGATGTGTGGCTAACTTCCCCTGGCCACTGCCAGGAAGCATGCCATGAGTGTGGCCAGCACATCTCAGGGCCAGCTGGGATGGCACTGGACAATCCCTGAAGCAAAGCAGGGAGCAGCGAGGCTGCCCCTGTCACTTTGGGAAGGCCGGGACAGGCAGCCGAGGCCAGTGCCTGCTGAGCATCCCCTGGAGATGCTCCCACCAAGGGCTGTCCCTCCAGCCAGGAGAGGAGAGGGGCTTGCAGCAGGGCCTGGGGAGGCCAGCAAGGAGACGTGTCGCTCTCCCACCCCATATCCCATCCCAGGCTGTACAGACAGTGAGCAAAGGGGGGCTTGAAGGGGAATGTGGGGTGCAAGGATGCCTCCTCCTGCACACCCCGCAGAAAAGCAAAGGCCAGTCAAGTCAAAGGCAAAGCTCTCATTGCAATGAGTGCTGCTCATTAAGCAAAAAAGGAAGGATCTGTAGCTAATCAGGGCCTGACAGGCAGCTCCTCTGCTTGCTCAATAAATAGTAGTGAAGAGCTGAAGCACCTTTTATGTCTTCATAGGGTGCTCTCTGCAGGCTCTCTGCATGCCCTGGGGGATGCATCCACCTCTGGGCTGGAGTGAGGTGTAGGTTTAAATTAACAGTGTAGGGGTGACACAGGGTGAGGGGCAGCCCAAGGTGGGGGAGTTTTGGGAATGAGTTTTGGAGCTGCAATGTAGCTGGAGTTGGGGGGTAAGGGGTGCTCTGAGGGCTAGGGGATGTCTGGAGGCAAGCAACAAGGAGGGGCCCTGGGACAGGAGCCGGCCGTGCTGGGGAGGGATGGGGTGATGCTCAGCCCTATCTGGGCCAGGGGCAATGGGACTTGGCTCCAGCAGGAGCTGGTGCCTTTGGGTTTGGGGACCCTGAGGTGCATCAGGAGGGAAAGATGTCCACTGCTGGGAAGGAGGGATCCCACTCAGCAGCCTGGGAAGGGGAGATGGTGGGTGTCATGGCAGGGTGTTCCCCTGCACCAGAGCCCTGGGACTGTGTTAATTCCTGGCCTGTATATAGGATTGATCCTAGGATAGGATAGGTGGTAATATCAGATGGTGATGTACCCACCAGCCTCCCCAGCTGTAATCCTCTCTCAGGAGGAAAACACCTCCTCGCCTTTCCCCAGGCAGCCCCTAGAGCACTGGCACCATGCCCAGCCCCGTTTGGAATGACAGCCCCCGTGGGACAGGCTGGGGAGACCAAGCAGGGCTTTAGGCACACGGCAAAGCCCCTTCGTCCCCAATGGGGCACAGGGGACGCGACTGGGGCAGCCCCAGGCAGGGAAGCAAAACTCAGGGCAGGGCAGCGTTTGGCTGTTTGCAGCCAGCTCTGACTCTGTCCCGGCAGCTGCAGCAGCAGCACAGTGCCAGCAGAAGTGGGACGAGGGAGAGAAAAAGCCCTTTTGGTCCCCAAAGGCCAGCAGCTGGGCTGGATCTGGGCTGGGGAGCGGGGCAGCAGCGGCTGCGTGCTGCCCAGGGAAATGCTGCTGCGGTGAAATCCCCCAGGATGCTGCTGCCCTGCATGGTCAGGCCATATGCTGCAGGGAAAGGAGGGGAGAGTTTGCTGAAATTATGGATGAGAAGGGCCGTACATCTCCTGCATTGCTCTGCTGGCCTCTGTGCCTCGGTTGCCTCAGTTTTCCAGCCCTTCCCCAGCACCTGGGGTGCCCCCTTGGACCTCGTGCCATGCCTGCACTGCTCCAGCGCTGGCCCGGATTTAGCCAGCATGCATTTCCCAGAGCCCATGTTTTAGGTACCATCTATTTTTAGGATGCCCAACCTGCAGCAAAGACAAAAAGCAACTGCCAGTTCAGAGAAGTCAGTGTGAGAAGCAAGGACTTAAAAAAAACCCCAAGCCTCTGCACCTCTGGGAACATCACATCAACATCTTTGTGCCTCACGAACAATCAAATATTGGGACAGCTCGCCCATGCCCCAGTGTAACTGGATCTGCTGAGGCTCGCTGAGACACGAACCACCTCAGGGCAGAGGTACCCCCAGCGTGGGTGTCCCCCGGCTGGAAGTGAGCTGAGAACTGATGCTCTTGTTGCATGCAACAGCACTGCTGTTGCCACAGGCTGGCGATGTGGGTGTCCCCGCTGCGGTCGAGCTTGGCCCCTTCCATATGAGCCCTGCCAGCCCCCTCCGAGTTCTGCCCCACTATATTTTAACTGCTGCCTTGTTAATTTTTAAGGAGCCTTGCTGCATGCGGGAGCTCTTGCAGCACCGCCCTGCACTGTTTTATGGGGTGCCCAGCCCTTACCCCGGGTCCGGGGGACATTTCTGGGCAAATGCTCAGGAGGAGAGTGAGGAACTGGAGCATCCCCAGGCTGGGATTCTCCATGGCAGCTCCTGCCTGTCCTGTGCGTGTTTTCTAGCCTGGCTAAGGGATGGGGTCCTCTGTGGGTGGGCTGGGTGCTGGGGCAGGGTGAGCTGGCTGGTATGGGGGGGATGGGGTTCATGGGGTGCTGGTTCTCCCCTGTCCTTTAGCATCCCTAAGGATGGATGGAGGCTCTCCAACCCACAGAGGAGGCGATTTGGGAGCAGGGATGCTGCATCTGGGGATGAAATCATCCACCTACTCCTACAATTCCCCCCTCCCCGATAGCCGGGCGCCCCCCCTCGCCCCCCCCCCGCCGCAGCGCGGCGGGGGGGGGGCGAGGGGGGGCGCCCGGCTATCGGGGAGGAGGAGGAGGAGGAGGAGGGACGCTGACATCACCGCCGGAGCGCGGCTCGGCGGGGCCGGGGCGGCCGGGCCGGCTCCGCTCCGCTCCCGTTCTCCGCTCCCACCGGCTGAGCCGCCGGGCCCGGTAAGGCTGGAGGGGCAGCGGGAGGGCTGTGGGAGGCTGGTGGATGGATGGACAGACGGACGGTCCCGCGGCTGCTCCTCGTGATCCATCCATCCATCCATCCCTCCATCCCTCTTCCGCGGGGTCCTGCGGGAAGCTGGGGGGCAGTGGGTCGGCAGCAGCACAGCCTTTCCCCCGGGGAAGATGTCTTTCTCGGAGGAATATTTAAAAATGCATCAAAAAAAAAAAAAAAAAAAGAAGAAAGGAAAAAAAAACCAAACCTAAAACCACCTGAAAATCCTTCGTCTTCATCCGCCAGCTCCGTGCAGCAATGCCAGGCTGGAGCTGCCGGAGGGGAGCTGCGTGCGGCAGGCGGTTTCTCAGCACATACATCTATTTTAAAAGCCCGTGGCGTGATCTCTTGCCCTACTTTCCAGACTCTTGCCGGTACTTTCCTTGCGTGCAGCAGCCGAGCCTTGCTGGCGGGAGCTCCCCGGGAAGCCGGAGCTGAGCGAGCCACTGGGCTCTCCCCGGTGTCAGGAGGCTGGGATGGGGGGACGGGGCAGTGGGGTTGGGGTTGAGACAGCGGTTTGGTCGCTAATGTGCTGCCTTTCATCTCTGACAGAGAGAGGGAGGTCCCCAGCGCTGTGCGGATGAGACCAGGCTGAGAAGAGGATGGCACGTTTGTACCCAGCACCCCAATTAGACTCATTTGCTCCCCTCTGTTTGCCCCAGTGATGAAAAGGCTCCCTACCCACACCTGAGCCAACCCTGCTGAGCCCCGGGCACCGGTGTGGTTCCGCAGCGATTTCGGGGCTGGAGGGGTCAGGAGCCGCTCTCCAACGCGGGGATTTTCCAACACTGAGATTTTTATTCTGCGTGCACAGGGAAGGGAGCGCTCCCATCCCTGCCGCATTGCCCCAGCCCGGCCATACGTGCCCCGTGCGGGCACTCCAGGCTGCCGATGCCCAGCTGGATTCAGGCAGCGTGACCCACACCACGCCATCACCATGGCCTCCTCGGACGGGCTGCAGTACCGGGCTCTCTACGAGTACCAGAAGGACCGGGAGGAGGACCTGGAGCTGTGCCCCGGGGATGTGCTGACAGTCAGCAGGGCCGGGCTGCTCAGCGGCCCCGACTACAAGGACGGGGACGAGCGCAGCCCCCAGGGTTGGCTCCATGGCCTTAACGAGCGCACCAAGGAGCGAGGTGACTTCCCCGGCACCTACGTGGAGTACCTGGGTCCCGCGCGCATCGTCACCACCGCCAAGGCCAGGCCACGGCCCTTGCCCCCGCCACCCACCGGGACCCCCACACCCTGGGGTGAGTGCTGAGGGAGCAGGAAGGTGGGAGCTTACGAGTGGGTGTCCCCTGCAAGATGGCGAGGGTGGCGTGGAGCCCAGGTGGATGCTCGTATTTGGGGTGGCTTGGTGGGGATCCACCCTCGGGATGGGGATCCAGCCCCAGAAGGAGGAGCTGCCCCAGGAATTATCTGCCCTGGTGCATCAAGGCAGCCGCAGGAGGGGCAGGGGGTGACCAGGGTATCGCTCCCCCCCCCAGGCAAACACACTGCAGGGATTACTCCTTGCCAGCATCCCAGGCTGGCTGCTGTGCTGGCATGCGGTGTCCAAGGGGGTCCATGTCTGTGAGAGCACAGGAGAAGATGCAGGATCCTCTTGGCCCCTCAGGGAGGAGCAGAAAGTCCCATGGTGGTCCTCAGGGACCTTTTTTTCCAACTGCTCTTCTCCCCACCACTGCGGCACCCGATTCCGGCTGCTTTCGGTGCCCAGGAGAGCGCTGGCCCCCGGCCAGCTCCCGGCCTCACTGTCACTTTGTGCAGGCTGGGACAGGGGACGATCTTGGCAGGTGGTGGGGTTGGTCCCTGCGGGGCTCCTCCATCCCCGGGGGCTGCAGCACAGTGCTGGGGAGGATATTCGGCAGGGCCCTTCCTGGCATGGGGGCCTCCGGCCGTTTCTCGGCTGGGATCTGCCGAGCTCGTGCGGCCGGATCTGCCCTCACCACTTGCTGTGGCCAAGTGCATTGGGGCTGGGAGGGATTTCACAGCAGTTGCATAATGTAACCTAGCTAAAAAAAAAAAAAGCAAAGTAAGAAACCTCCCTTCCAGCCAGGCACGGTGCGGCGACCCCGGCCAAAGCTGTGGTGCCCTCCTTCTCCAGGATGTGATGGAGGAGAAATGGCTGTCCGTGTGGGCCTGGGGTTGGGAGGCGGCACCACCTTTAGCCGCAGCTGCCCAAAACCTGCCTGGCTGCTGGCCCGGCACCTCGGGCACCCTCCTTGCCCAGTTTGGGACCAAGGCACAGATGTGGTAGCCAGAGAGGCTGTTTCCATCCTGGGCTAGCTAGGCATCAGAGGTACCTTGGTCCCAAGTTTAGAGGGACACCCACTGATGAGGAGTCCGTCTCCCTCCAAAATATGGTTCAAGGCCCCCTTGCCACCGTGATTTAAGAGGGTGGGGACCACCTGGCCCCTGTGCTGAGCACGGCAGGACTCAGCTGGCACGGGGCAACTCCTTCCCCCAACACCATCCACCACCACACGTTGGGTTGCCATGCGGATCCTGCCACTCAGCCCCTACAACAGCATGAGAAGGACGCTGGGACCCCCTTCTGCCTCCCCTCACCAAAACATGGCTGCTCCTCCCCAACCGATGCTCTGAGTGCACCAAGGCAGCCACAGTCCCAGCAGCGCTGGTGAGGATCGGTAAGCAGCTATGTGCTGCCTTTGCAGGAGGGAGGAGGCCACTTTTTGGGGGTGCTTACCCTGCCAGACAAGGGGTTTGAGCCCCCTTCCCAGTCAAGCTCACCGGTGCGTGAGGAGCCCTCTGCCCCTGGCTGTTTGGCAGGCAGAGCCCTAGCAAACGCAGTGCTGTAGCGTGGACAACTCGAGTCTGACAGGAGCAGGCTCAAGGGCTCTCCAGCCCCATTCACCAGGGAGAAGCGTGAAGCCACCCTCTTGCTTCTGCCCTCGCTGCCCATCACCATTGCCTCACACCTGGTATGGGCTCCTCTCCGAGGGGCTGGGAGAGGTGCCCAGGGACCCCTGCCTGCAGGTGCCGGGGACGTGGCGATGCCCCACAGACAGAGGCACGTCCCCAGCAGCAAGCGCAGCCTGGCTGGAGAGCCTGGCCCGTGTGGAAGGTCTCGGCGCAGGAGCCCCAGCCCTCCGTGTGCTTGGGTGAGAGGATAACAACTGAAAATTTTAAAAAATGTAAAATTGAGGGTTTTTTTAATAGGGAAAAACCCACTAAAACCAGGCTTTGGGGGTAAATTGGGGAGGGTGCTGCCATCTGCAGGACATGCTCTGGCCATGGCCTTCTGTCCAGCCCCACTGTCCAGGGGGACGTTGGGTGCTGCCTCCCCAGTGCTGTGCCGTGGGGTGCCCTTACATGGGGTGCCTTTCCTGGGGCAATGCCGGGGTGTGCAGGCACCTTGGCAGGGGAGAGTCATGGCCCACGACCATGTCTTTCTGCAGCAGCGGAGCAGCATGTACCATTTTATGTCGGTTTAAACCCAAACCTCCCGGCTGGCGGGATTTCCCTTAGAGTAAAAATCTCCAACGTGCTCTTGGAAGAGAAGGGATTTTTTTTTTTTTCTTTTTTTTTGGAAAATTCTTCCCGTACTGTTTCCACTCCCAGATGGAGGTTTTGAGGGACATTTGTTTTGGCTGGCCCAAGTGCTTATTTTTCTGCGACAGCAGCGTACTGCCCTGTGTGCCCTCGGTGCCCACTGAGCCCTGGTGCTGGCTGGGGACCCTGGGGACCCTGAGCAGGGTGAAGCCCTGCGGGGAGCCCTGAATGGGAGAGAGACACTGCGTTTCCCAGCCGTGCCCCGGAGCCAGGGCTGGCTCTGCAGGGAGGAATGGTCTTTTTTTAATTAAATAATATCCTAAAAATGGTTCTGCAGTGGATCTGAGTTCCCGAGGGACTTCCCAGGAGCTCGGCGGCTGTTTTGGCCCTGCCTGGTTGTCCTGGGCGGCATCACTGCTGCAAAGCATCACCTCCGCTTCACCCAGGGTCGGAGCCAAGTGGTGCGTCAGGATGCTGGGGTCCAGCCTGGCACCCTGCGGGGAGAGGATGGGCTAAAGATCCAACCTGAGCTTGGGGCTATTCCTGCTGTTTCCAGCAAGGAGAAACAGACGGTTATTTTCTGCCATTGCTGCCTTTCCCCAAGCCAACGCCTTGGAGGCCAAAACCCAGTTTTCCCTAATTAAAAAACCACCTGCACGGTGGGGACATTTTCCATGGGCTCCCAACCACCTGCTTTGGTTCAAACCCTGAGATCTTCCCCATTCCCACCCGATGCACCCACACATCCCCATCAGGCTGTGGAGGGGACCCTGTTGCCAGGCTCGGGGGTCACAGCCGTGCCTGGGGACCGGATCAGCCACCTACGAGCAGGAGGTTTGCGTCCCTCCTCGCTCTCCAGGGAGCACCAGGGCATCACCGTGGCAAAGATGAGAGCCCAGATCCAGCCGTTGCAGCCAAGTTCTGTTTTTGCAAAAGGTCAAAGGCATCGTGACCCTGTCCACAGCCCCCTTTTTTTTCTTTTTCATTCCTTATAACCATTATGGGTTTATTGGCTTCACACGTGAGCTCCCTGCCTTCTGCCAGGCAGCAAAAACCAAAGACAGAATGAACCTAATGCTGGAGTTGACCGAGCTGGAGTGCACCTTGCTGGGGGGGAAAGTCACACTCAGGCTTTATTTAATTTGCTATAATTTTTTTAAACATATTTCCACCAGAACAGATCCGCTCACCACATAAAACAGGCAGACGAGCTCTTGACACATCATCCTGTCCAGATGCCATCCGTGCCCCGGCTGTTGCACACAGCTCTGATGTGCTGTGGCCGGTGGCAGCCCGTGCCAGCCCCCTGCCCTGCCTGCTCCTGCCTGTCCCCTGCCCCTGCCCGCTGCCTTCCCGCAGGGGCTCAAGGCCACTAACAAGAGACTGTGGAGGGAAAGCCCAGCACTGCATTGCCAGGGCCTCCATCAGGTATAACCTGCACAGGAAGGGTTTATCAGCTGGGGTGATAAGAAGGGAGGGAGGGAGGGAGCGAGTGATGGAAGGATGGATGAATACAGCGTGCCCTGGGGTAAGGAGAGCTGCTTTCATGCCTGCCAGGGGATTTGCTCCTCTCTGGCAGGGTCTGGGGTGAGGTGTCCTTGGTATAAAACCCAGGAGCCAGCAGCACCTAGGGATTTGTGCCGTGGGAAGCCTGACCCATGTTTGGCTGAAGGGCTCCTCAAGGGCTGGGGGAGGTCTGCACCAGCCAAGGGGGTGGCTGAGACCTCCCTGGGCTTGTGCTCAACCCTGTTGTAGACACCAGAGAATCCAAGTGGGTGAGAGCTGCAAGGAGCCATGTCCATGCCGGGTATGGATCTGGCCCCCCAGCTCCTGCCTGGTGCCACTAAGGGCTGTGGGTGATGAGAGGGGGCAGTCTCGGTGCCATGGGAGGAGAGGCGGGGAAGGGGTTTTGGCCTGAAGGGTCTCCACGGTCAGGGCAGGATGCTCTCCGCGGGCAGGGTGCATGCCCAAGCAGGTCTTTGCATCTCAGCAAGCGGGTGAGCCCCCGACGGTGAGTCTTACAGTAAAAAGAGGATAAAAGAAGGGAGAAGTTCTCCAGAATTGGACAGGCATGAGCAGAAGTGTTGGTTGTGGCTGTGCCAAAGCAGCAGCTTTATTCTGCCCTGGGGCAGCTGAGGAAAGAAGCTGGAATTCCCTCAGGCAGAAATTTCCAAGCCCCTTCTCCCCATCTTTCCATCACAGGGCTCCCCGGGCAGGCAGAGCTCACCGAGCACCCCACCCTCCCCGAGCAGGCGCTGCCGACCGTGGCCAGGCTCATCGAGGCGCTGGAAAAACAAGGTACAGGCAGCCATGGTGTCTGTCCGCAGGGCGTACATGGGTGCATGCGCACGACCACTCACTCTGCCCGCGTTCGGAGATGCCCTGAGAGCATCGCTAGAGCCAAACCTCTCCTCACACACCCTGGTACCCATGCAGTGTGGGCAGGGTGAGGGAGCTTGGTGGTCTCAGTCCCTGCCCGCTTCCATCGCGTCGGAGGGAGGATTTGGGGCTCAGGACTAACCCCTCTCTCCTGGCTGCTCCCCAGGTCTCGACAGCGAGGTGCTCTACAGATCTGCCCCCGGTGCGCTGGGGGATGCGGAGCTGAAGCAAGCTCTTCTGGCAGGTAAGTCCCAGAGCCGCGTCCTGCCCCGTATCCCCAGGAAGGAAGGGGGCTGTGGAGGTGATGCTGCCAGGCGAGCCATGCTACCCAGGCACAGTGGGGATCAGTTACGGGCTCCAACCTCGTTATGGCCCTAATTACAGCTCTGTAAGGCCCTGCCTGCATGCAAGCCCCCCTCCGCTTGCCCGATACCCCAATGTGATGCTGCCAAGAGGGATGCAGGTGCGGGGCTGGGGTGCTTTGCTAGAAGCTCTATATTTTTTTTAGGCAGAAAAATATTTCATTTTGCAACCCTCTAGAGTTTCTGTTTGAGAAAGCCTTTTGTGGGTGCGGTAGGGAAAAAGAAAAAGGGAAGAAAAAGCTCATTTTTTAGGAGAATGGGAAGCGTTTTGCAGGACTGGGAGGGCATGAGCAGGGTGGGGAGGAGGGAAAAACCATCTCCCCACCCCTGCTCCTAAATTCATGGCTGGGATGGCACGGGGGCGTTGAGGACGTGATGGATCCAGTGTGCCGCTCAAATCTGGGGCGGGGGGGCGGGGGGCTGCGTCGAGCATCTCCATCCTCCTGGCCGCGGTGCCCAGAGGGCGGCACTGTGGCACCAGGCACGGTCCAGCCCCGCACAGTCCGGTTCTGGCCCCGCGTCCCCCCCCCGCCTGCCCTTGGGCCCCGCATCGCGGGAGCTGCCGGCCGGGGCACGGCGGGGGCGGGGGGGGG
This sequence comes from Gymnogyps californianus, assembly GCF_018139145.2. Classification (NCBI taxonomy): domain Eukaryota; kingdom Metazoa; phylum Chordata; class Aves; order Accipitriformes; family Cathartidae; genus Gymnogyps; species Gymnogyps californianus. The sequence continues at coordinate 26,087,235 of NC_059478.1, read as the reverse complement.
GGCGGCGGCGGCTCTGCCAGCGCCGGGAGCCGGCGGCAGCCGGGCCGTGTTGCTGGGGAGAAGGGCTGTGATGAAATCGCTATATTAAGCAACATGACCTCATCGCTTCCCCGCGCACCGGGAGCCGAGTTCCCGCCGGGCGGGGGACGAGGCCGCGGAGAAGGAAGGGATGCAGGAGAGGAGATGCTGGGTGTCCCGGGGCTGCTCCGTCCCTGCTGCCCGAGGAGGGCTCTGCTCCCCCGGGGATGATGGGGGGCACAGTGCACCCCACCACCCCGCTCTCCTCCCCTTGGGGAAGCCCCTGCTGCAGTCTGGGGAAGGCAGGAGCAGCGGGGTGCCCTTTCGCACGGCCTTGTCTCCCGGCCCAGATTTCCCAGCTGATCTCCAGAGGAGGTGAAGGCATCCGGAGAGCAATCCCCGCGGCCCCGGCTGCCCTGGGCATTGATGCCTGGGCTGGGCAGGGGCAGCAACAACAGCATGAGAAGGATGCTTTTCTTTCTGAGCACGCAGGAGTTACGGGTCCTCCGTCCTCCCCGCACAGCGGGTGCAGCATCCCCGGCAGGCACAGGGCTCCTTGGCAGCACGGCAGCGGTCACTACCGAAATCCTGCCCAGCCTCAGGAGACTCCCCCAGCCCAGGGGCAAAATCCGCTGGCTTTGCCGGAGCCTGGGCTGGAGCTCTGAGCAGCTGCTGGGTCCATCCAGGTTTTCATCTCCCACTGCAGGACCCAGCACCGGGCAGGGAAATGCCATCATGGTTTTCAAACCATTTGAAAGCCCTGAAAAATCCCCAACAGCCCTGAGTGACTTGATGCTCCCAAGCCTCGCCATCTCCTCTAGGACCTAAATAAGCTCTTTTGTTTGGCAGCTCAGGGGGCTGCCCCGTGTGCTCGGCAACAATGAGCTAGGCAAAGCCGGAGCTCCCCGGAGCTGGCTGGAGCGGGTAGGACATGTCACGCGTTTGCTATCTCTCAGCTGAAGGGGCTGATGCTCAGCCCCGCCAGAGGGATGTTCTGCAAACAGGATGGGGACGATGTTCCTGCCAGGGCCAAGCATCCCGGCAGAGCCCAGGCTTGGCAGCCTGCTCCCCCTGCAGCCTCCTGCGGACCAGAGACCCAGCGGTGCTTTCCCAGGGCCCTGCTGGAGCCCAAACTGGGCTGGGGAGGGCAGGAGAGCATCTCTGCTTTGGCTCCCATGCAGGCCCTTTCATTGCATTTGGTGGAGTAAAACGTCCCTGCCAAAAAATGGGAGTTTGCATGCCCCATGCGCAAGACAGCAGAGGCGAGGGTCGCGTTCCTCTTCCTTCCACACTCCTGATGGTCCATCCCTCCTGTACCGCATCTCTGCCAGCAGCCCGCCTGCAAAAGTCAAGCTCCATCTTGGGGAACGGGGAGAAATTGGAGCTGGGGCTGGCGGTGGCTGGAAGCGAACTGCATCTCAGTTGGGGGGAAAACTGGGTTCCCACCAGGGGTTTCAGCTTCCCTGCAAATACCCAAATCACACTGGTGTTTGGCAGTGGTGGGAGGAAAACTGCTAGAGAGTGCAAGAAAAAAGGAGCAGGGGCTGGAAAAGTTTAATGTTGGTTTTCTAACTCCCAAATCTTAACATGTCAGAGAAAACAGGGTGTTTTCTACACTGAAAGAGCATATGAACTTTTGGTGGGGAGGAGGAGGTTTCTCTGGGGACAAGGAGCCACGCAGGTCAGAGCAGTCCTGGCTGTCCTGGGGAGCCTGCGGGCATCGTGCCCCTGGGGCCGGACAGCGCAGGCACCCATCTGACTTGTGCTGATCGAACTCTTTCCCCGTCCCTGGCCCTTTCAGAGCCCTTACCCGTGGGGGACCTAGCCTGACAGGGCAGCCCCCAAGCCGAACATCACCCAGGCTTTGGGATGAAGCATTCCCAGGTTTCCCATCCTCATGGGGCCATGGCAGCATCAGGCATGGCGAGCTTGGATGCAGCGTGGCTCCACGTGGCTGTACAGCCTGGGCTGGGGCTGTCCCTGTCCCCTGTCCTAGCGCTGGTGTCATCCTGCAGGATGGTGGCGTCTGACCGCTGGCTAGAGCCTGTGCACCAAACTTGGTATTTCCATGTTAGATGATGCAAGAAAAATTATTTATAGGGTAAAAAAAAAGAGAAAGCAAAGACAGAAAGCTCCCCGGCTGTGGGGCTGCTTCAGGACCTGGGGGCATCTCCGTGCCCATCGTGCCAGGGGCCACACACTGACCCTGAGGGTTTCCAGCCCCCAGCACTCCTGCTGTCCCCTGTGTGTGGCTCAGGGGCTGTTTTGAGCACAGGGGATGGGGCAAATCACCTGCAAAATCCCTGGTGCCTGCTGACATGGGGTGTACAAGCCCCTCCGGCACCCGGGCGTGATGTCCTCTCACCCCATGCTTGCTCAGGGTCCTGCCCGCACTCCTCTCTCCCTGAGATGTTCCAGGCAGCCTTCTCATGGCTGCCACTGAACCTGGAAACATGGGACCTTCTCTGGCCGGTGGCAGCGGAGCCGTGGGTGGGCTGGTGGGTGCTGGACCCCTTCGGAGCTGAGGGACCCAAGCTGGAGGAGGCTTGGCATGGGGATGGCTGCAAAGTCCTGCGTGAAGTGGTCGGGCAGCACTTTGCCACCACTGGTGAGGGGTGGTCTGCATCCTCCTCACTCCTCCCTGGTGGGGGACGGGGTGCAGAGACCCCGCAGACCCCCCCACTCCATGCCTCCCTGGGTGCCCCGTATGGCTCGGATGGGACTGAACCCATCCAGCACTGAAACCTCCCAGATTCTGGATACCCCATGCCCCGATCTGGGCTCTGGGCTCCATCGGCAGACGCAAACACCATGAGCCTTCCCCAGGTAGCACTGGGAAAAGCCTCCGCCGCTGGCAGGGCCAGGCAGGAGCTGCCTGCACCCTGGGGTGCCGGGGCGAATCCGGCAGCAGCGTGAGGCGGATTGGAGCCGGTGTCTCCAGGCGTGCCGTGCCTGCGCTGCCATCCTGCCCGCTTTGATCTTGGGCCCCGGCGCTGAGTAGTCTGCCTGGAGACACGCTCACGTGCCCCGGAATTAGGTCAGGGCTCAGTGGGGATTAGCAAGCGGTGGTGGGCCCCGGGGCCTCACCGGGGCTGCCGGGAGCTGCTGCCGGGCAGAAAGGGCTGGGCTGGAGTGAAGAGCAGCCTCGCGGGCCCCACACCGCTTCCCACATCATCACAACGTGGATGCCCAGGGAGGGAGCGCATCCCCGTCCTCATCCCTGGGATGCCAGAGGGGGTTGGAGGCCCCCGAGGGCTCTGGTTTCCTCTGGCCAAGCTATTAACCCCACCACAATGACTTTACTGCCGAACACAAGGTGCCCCGGTGCCTGCCACGCTGCTTTTTATTTATACCTGCGGTAGAAATAAACCTCGCGTCATCAGAGCCTGGCAAGAGGCATGATCTCATCTCTTATATTTGGTGGTGACGAAAGAAGGGTAAATAAACGGCAACGGCGCAGACGTCCCTGCCAGACCCATCGGGGTGAATTGGGGGTGAGCTTTTGCCATCCCCTCCCGTAGCTGCTGGGGAAACTGAGGAAGGGAACTGCCCTTGGGAAGCTGAGGTGGGGGAAGGCAGCCTCACTGGGCACCCTTGAAAGGGGGGGTCCCAGCACCCCTGCCCTGGCTGAGTGCAAGCCGGGGGTATGCCGAGGTGAAATCCAGCTAGGATGGTGTTTGGGGCTGCCAGGAGCTCCTGTGCATGGGCAGGGGGTGTCCTGGCAGCTGCCAAGTCCCCAGCACAAGGTACCAGCAGGCTGGCTGAGAGATGTTACAATGGTGCTGAATCAAAGCTGGGGAAATATTCCCTGATTCGGTGCACAGTTCCCCAGTAAATCCCCACTATGGGATGCCCAGGAGCCTCAAATGCCTGGTCGGGTCCAGGGGATGTACAGATCCTTGTGCAGGCAGCATGTGTGCAGATGGGAAGGTATAGCCCCTAGGACTGGACAACAAGGACATCCCTGCAGCACCAGCTGATGGTTAAACCTAAAAGGTCTGGAAGGGGTAGGGAAACTCCCAAGTCAGTATTTAAGTCAGCCCCAGGTATGGGTGGTTTGGGTGCCCCTCTGTCACAGGGACCATGCACCCAAAAGCATCATGCTGTGGCAGCACTTGGCAGCCAAGGTCGAGCTTAGCCTGTAGGACTCCCTGCTGCACCCTGCTGCGAGAGGGGCCGTGGGTGCTGGGCAGGGTCCGCACCCTATCACCCATGCACTGGCCGGGGATGTGGGTGCAGCTGTCACCTGTGGCCACATGCAGGGGACAGCAGGTTACCAGGACCTGGCAAGCCTCTCCTTCAAACCAAATCCCCCAACCTCCTCCACGCCACCTCTTGGCTAAACATCCTCCGCGTTTACCGAAACTCCGGGCTTACTCACACCTCCCCAGCTGGCTGCAGCTGCCGGGAGAGGTCCTGGTGTTTCCTGCCCAGCCTGACTCAGCCCAAAGCCCCCGCACCCCTCTGCCTCTCCTGGGATGTGGGGTCTCACATCCCGGTGGGAGGAGGCTGGGAGCACCCATTGCTTTTTGCTCTGGGCTGGTGGTCATCCTGCACACCCCTTCCCCAGCCCCAAATTTATTTCTGTTTTTCATCCCCGATGGGCAAGGGATGCTCTCTGCTGGTCCCTGGTTGCTTGCTTGCTCTGCTGGCAGGTCAGCGAGCAGATTGTGTGCTGGAGGGGGTTGGTATGGGGTTGAGGTTGGGGTTTTGGGGTGTTTTCCTTCTATTTGCGGCAGACGGATGGAATCCCTCTGTCATTCCCCCGGGGAAGGGACAGGAACATCTGGAGAGCAGCGGGAGAGCATTGACTCATCTTGCAGCATCATTAACTTCTTATAGCTGGTTATCATCTCCCTCTGATAAGGAGAGAGCAGCATCCGTGGGGTCAGGCCAGCCGTAATTGGCTGGGAAGGCTCCAGGGTTAACCCTTCCCCAGCTGCCGGCCAAGCCTCCCCGAGCTGCTGGGGTGCAGCTGGTGCTGGGGAGCAGCTCGGAGCACCCCCCGGCTGTGCTCTCAGCCTAACGGGGAGCCCAGCTCACCACGGCGGCTCCAGGGGAAGGAGGGGAGCTGGGGCAGGAGGATGCCACTGCATCTCTAGGAGGATGGGGGCAACAGGCTAATGGCTATTTCTAGCCAACGTGCCAAGGAAAATGGTGCCATCAGCAATCAGTCCCTGTTAGCAGGGTGTGAATCCCCCTGGTCTCCCCATCACGCCTCTCTCCGAGTGTAAAGATGTTTTTGAGTCTCGCTTTGAAACTGGCTGAGCCTTCCCTTTGAACACCCCCCCAAGCCCATGCCTAATGATGCAAACGAGCTAATTAGGCCACGGTGGAGCCTGGGGCTGATCGCCTGGGGCCAGCGCCCGGCAGTGGCCCCTTCCCTGCACAGAAACAGCTTGCGGCTGCTCTCCCCAATCCGTGCCAGCATCCTTAAGGCGAGTGACAGGTCCCTGCAGAAACCTCCGTGGCAGGCAGGGGAGAGCAGCCGGGCTCGCCCCAGGTGAGAAGGGGTTTGGGGTTTGCCCGGTGCATCCTGCTGGTGGGAGCAGCTCTCTGCAATGCAGCCGCTTGCCCAAACAACGAGATTCTGAAACCCCCCAGCAGCATCCCTGGGTTTTAGCCACACACTGTGGGGTTTCATCCCAAAATGGGGGTTGGAGCATCTCGTGGGATCCCTGACCCTGCTCTGCTCCCCCTGCCCAGCTGGAGCTAACCTGCCAGCTCACTTCTCCAGGGCAAGTACTAGCAAAAATGGGGAACTGGCTGTCATCCCCCCGCAAACCCCAGTAGAAATAACCCTTTTGGCCAGCTAAGAAGGTCCAGAAGTGTGGCTGGGAGATGGGAGCATCAGCATGGACCAGAGTGCGGCTGGGGTGCAGCAGGCAAAGGCTGGCACAGCCCTGCCCACCTCGAGGATGCTGAGGGCAGAGTGGTCCATGGGGTGATGCTGTGACATCGGGGGGGTGCCAGAAAGGCAGCACACACCTTTGGTCCGCATCGTGTTTGGCCACAGTGGACGGCTGCCCACCCTGGCACGGTGGCATCTCTCCCAGCTGTCCCCATGCTGCCCTGGGGCACGGTTCCCAGCCAGCCGGGTGCTTGCTCCTGAAAATGAGGTAGTGTCTCCAACGGCTGGGTTAAAGGCTTCGCTTCAGGCATTGGTCAATCTGTTTTCTCTCTGGTCTCTGAGCCAAATGGCAGGCACTGGCCATAAGGGACCCGCCACGGCTTCTTGTTCCCGAGCAGGCGGAGGAGGAGGCTGGCAGGCTCCTGGGCTGCCTGGCCCACGGCGGGGATGCCCCAAGGAGAGGACATCAAGGTCAAGGTGCCCAAAATGAGCCTTTGCCAAGAGTTGGGGAGTGGCTCCCCATCCTAGCCCTGCCAGCCAGGTGCCTCCAATGCCTTGCGCTAGGAAATAGCTTTTCTCCGCCCTTTCGGGTTTATTGCCCCAGAAGGGAGTGCAGCCACACACAGTCAGCTGAAATGGCTGGAGACTCAAGGCATTTTCTGCTGGAAAATGCTGGGCTGGGAGATGGAGCATCTCCCAAAACGGCACCGATTTCAGTAAAGCTGCATTTGCGGGTGAAGACCCAGAGAGGGGAGGGGAAGGGGGCTCAGAGCAGGGCAAGCCCACCATCTTCTTCTCAGTCACAACACACTGGGCCATTTAGGGCCTGACAAGTCATCTTTAAGAAAGTGCAAAATTTGCTCTTTTTTCAATATTCTCATTTAGAAGAAGCGAGAAATTCAGTTTCTATGAACGAACCATTTCAAACGATCCCAAATATCTTGGGCTTTTTTATTATTCCCCCCCTGCCCCTACAAGATTTCTCCTACAAGGAGAATTTCAAAACATTGCGTTTGGCTCCAGTTCAAATCAAAGCCAGATTTTGAAACCTCCAGATCTTTGCAAAAGGGACCATCACCCTCCGGGCAGCCACCTCTCGGCCCGGCCAGGCTGAGAGACCTCCAAGACAAACGCATGAGGCAATACCAAAGGATGCTGAAAGGGCTCTTCCCCCTGGACCCTGGTGAAGCAATGTCCCCACGCCGACCCGGCCGCGGGGCTCAGATGGACGCATCCCACCCTTTGGCTCCTGCCGGACCGTGGGACATTTCTGCTCGGAGCGCTGCCCCGCTCCCGAGCCCAGGCTGGGTGGACTCAGCCTCCCCCAGGCCGTTTGCCCCGGTCCCTGGAGCATCCTTCACCGCCTCCCCCGGGGCAGATGCCTTTCGGGGCTGGGAGAAACGATGCCAGCTGGGGCACGTTCACAGCGTTTCGGGCTCGCTGCAGGTGACGTGGGCCTTTAAGCAACGTGCATTGCCCGGGGACCATAACCCCGTCCCATGGATGCATTTTTCCAAGCAGTTCCTCCAGGGCTGGGGATGGCACATGGTGCCTGGCCCTGATGGCTGGAGAGTGCCTGGGGCAGCCGCTCAGCCCATCCCATGGGTGCTATCCTGCAGTGGGACCCCGGTGGGATGGCGAGAGCCCCTGCTCCATGAACTGGATGTATAGTGCACAGAAAGTGGTGGTGCTACCTCGTGCTCTCCATGGGCACATGGAACTCAGGGTCGGTGGAAACTGGGACAGGAATATTTGCTGGGGGGGTTGGCAGTGGAATCATGGGCTGCCACACCTAGGGGATGGGGGCATGGGCGAAGAAATCGGCACCCATATCCAGAGGAAGGCCTGCGGGGATGGACAAGCTCCATGCTCCATGCCAGAGGGGCAGTGCCACAGGCTAAGGGCTCCCGCTGGTTCTCTCCCTGCAGACGCCTCAGCCGTGGACATGGACCTGTATGACGCTCAGACGCTGGCGGAGGCCCTGAAGTGGTACCTCCAGGAGCTCCCATCACCCCTGGTCCCCCCAGGCCTCTACAGCGACTTGGTCCACATGGCTCAAGGTAAGCACGGCCAGGCTCCCCCCGTGCCTGGGACCTTTGTGAGGCTGGAGGAGCTTTGGGAAGCTCCTAGAAAGGCTCTCCAGCATCTCCAGGGCAGCTCCTGACCCCATCCCTTGCCCGATGCTGCACTAAGGGCAGATCCTGAGAAGGACTGCCCAGAGCATTCCCCTGCACTGGAGCAGCATGGCAGCTTTTGGGAAATGCTCCGGGAAAGCAGCAGCTTCGCCCTGGCTGTGGCATGGCCCTCTCCCACCGCAGTGCCCGGAGGAGGAGGTGCTGCCTGCTGGAATGAGCAGCTGCCAAGGCTGGGTGATGCTGGCCCCAGAAGAAAGCGTTATTACAATATTTTGGCTCTGCTGCCTGGGAATTTTTTACTGTAATCTCGTTAACTCTTGGCTTTATATGGGCATAGAAAATTCTCTGCTTTTTCAGCTCAGTGCCGTTAGGAAGTGCCTTTAGGTCCCTGCAAGCTTTCCAGCCTCTGTGCAAATGTACGAGACCATCAAGGTTTTGGGTTTATTTGAATTTTTTCAAATAAACAGGGCAGGGCTCGTACCCAGGTCAGCAGAGTCCACGGTCCATCCCAGCGGGCAGCCTGGACCAAAACCCATTTCAAAGGAGTCCTCACAGAGCCGCTCAGCCTCTCCCAGCCCGAGGCCCCACAGGCATTGCTAGGCACACGCCAAGCCCTCGCCCACCATCTTAGATAGGACCTGAATCCCTCGCCACCTTCGAAACCAGGATTTCCCCTTTCGCAGCAGCTCTTGTCTCGCTGCCGGTTGCTGCACTATCTGCCATCCCCGTGCATCACCTCCCCGTCCTAAACCAAATTAGCGCTTGGACAGATCATGCTCTTGGCTGCCTTAAGAGGCACCAAAAGATCACTGGACCAGAGTGGCCTTTTCCTGCTATGTCCTGGTGCGAAAAGGCCACGGGCTCTTCGTGGCCTCCAGCAAGGCAGGAGGGACACACAGAGAAGATGAGGGATAACTCACACCCCATCCTCCGTGCCCTGCGCAGAGACACGGAGCCAGGAGAAATACCCCCGGGGCCACTGGCACCTAGACGCTGCCTTCCCCTCACCCCTCAGAGAGAGGAGAAATCAAAGCCTGCCTCCCTTCCAAGGATAAAAACGCAATTAGGAAGCAATTAGCTGGGTTGCCTCGTTAAGCGACTTCAAAGGGATGTGCCTTCCCCCCCCTGCAGCCTGCGTCGAGCCGGGCTCTGCTCCTGGCACGACGGGTGCAGGAGGAGGAGGAGCAGGAGGGGGCAGGAATGGAGGCAAAACTGACGGGGATTTCTCCAGGGCTTTAAAAAAAAAAAAAATACAAGTCTTTCAGGAGACGGTGCCGGTTTTTGGCAGTCTGCCCTGCAAGCAGGCTCCTTCTGCCCCGCTCAAGGCTGCAGGCTGGAAAAGCGGCGAGCTGACCCCTTGCAAAAGGAGGTGGAAAACATCCCCAAATTCCCCCTTTGGCTGTGGACCTTCCCCCTGTGGCATCCCCTGGGTGCAAAAAGCTGCAAAAAGCAGCCAATTGGGGTAGGGGAGGCCTGGAGCGAAGCTGAACATCCCGCGGGAGCAGCTTGTTGGATACAGGGGCACACAAACACCCCATCGCCATCCCAGCTGGGTTGCAGACCTGCTCGGGAGGGGATCCCAGACCCGCCACCCCTCCGGCTCCGGTGCACCCCAGCCCCGAGGATGGATGCCGGGAGCTGGCTGGACATCAGCCAAGCCTCAGCCCTGGTGCAAAGAGCCGTGGGGAGCTGAGTCAGCCCCCGGCCAAGCCAGGCTTTGAAGCCAGCTGAGAGCAACACAGCCCTGGGGACCTCCCTGTTCCCCGCAGATGAAAGGGACGGGCCAAGGCGGGGATGGAGGATGGCTGAAGAGCTGCTGTTTCTCGTGCCCGGGGCAGGACCGTGGTCCCAGGCCACTGAGCTCACAGCTCACAAGACCGGGGAGCCCTGGCCAAGGCTGTCAGAGGGCATCGGGGACACAGGGGGATGCTGGTGGGAACACTGCGAGGCTGTGGGGCGGCTCAAAGTACGCACGGCGGGGGTCCTGGCAGCACCGCCATGATGTGCAACACCATTAGGTGCCTGCTTGTATTCAAATAGGCAATTCAAGCATCGCTGGAAGTAGTTGCCCCCCAATCAGCCCTCCCTGATGCTGCATTTCGGGGCGCAAGAGAGGCCACACTGGGAGGGCTGCAGGGACCTCGCTGCAGCCATGCCTGTAGCTCTCAGCCCAAGTGCAGCTTTTTTTTCTCCTAAAAAGCCTTTTCCCTCCCAGCTTGCTGTTTCTGCAGGGGAGGGCTGAGCCTTTAAATTCGGCAGGTCTTCCAGCTGGTGCCTGTTTCCCCCCTCTGTTTTGCTCTGCCTTTTCCATGGCTTTGCAGGGCAGGGCTGTCGCTGTTCTCCGTTGGAGCAGCAGTGAGGGGTGTTGAGGTGCAGCCCCTGCCAGGTGAGCAGCTCAGTCCCCCATGCTCCCTCCCTGGCTGTGCTGAGAGGGGGAACGTGCTCATGTCACCCTACAATCTGATCTGGGGTGGTGTGAGTGGGTAAATGAGGCTGGCAGCCTCCAGCAAGAGGCAGCTGAGACCCCCAGGGCAGCACCTCTGCGTGCCCTGCGCTCCCTGGGTACCCACATGTCCCACAGCCTGTCTGCGGGAAGGGATGGGCTGCAAAGAAACAGTCATGGGTTTTGGAGGAGAGGTTGAGGTCAGGTTTTTTTGAGGCTCTGTGGGGAGTAGAGACGTGCCACAGCTCATGCCATGTGTGCTGGTGGGTGCCAGGCTCCTGTGAGAGACAAGGGGACGCCCCAGCCTCCCAAACTGACATTTCTTCCCCACTGTTTCCCCTCTGCTGCAGAGACCCCGGGCCTGGAGGAGTGTGGCCAGCGAGCCAGAGCCCTGCTGGCCCCCCCGGCCCTGCCGCAGCCCCAGGCGCTGCTCCTGCGCCAGCTCGCCCACCACTTCTGCCGCCTCTGCCAGGATGCCCGCAGGAGCCACCTCTCACCCCGGCTCCTCGGGGAGCTCTTCGGGGAGCTGCTTCTCCGCCCCGCGGCAGCCAGGTGAGGTGCCCCTGGCATGCAGGGGACGGGGTGGATGAGAGAAGGGTGCCCGTAGCCAGGCACGGGCACGCTGGCCCCTAACCACGCTGGTTTTGCTGGATAACAGCCCACCAGCGGCTCAGCCCCAGCGTTTTCCGAAGGGGGAGGCCGGAGCTGGGAGCCCCCATCCCAACTGTGATGCTCTGACATCACACCCATTCCCACGGTGACCAGGCATGGTGTCACACATGGGACTGGGATTCGCAGCATCACACCAGCCCCACAAGAAATCCCTCAGGGTGGCTGGGTCCTTTCCCAGGGATGTGGGGGTCTCCGGGGGGGCTGACCTGCTGGCACCCTCATGGATCCCCCCTTCTCCCCACAGCACCGAGGCGAGTCCTGAACTCCACGCAAGGATTCTCGAGTCCCTCATCATGGCCAGCGAGGCGGCGGAGGTGCCGGCAGCCCCTGGTAAGAGATGCCCGGCTGGCGGCAGAGGGGGGGCAGCAGGAGTGAAATTCGGGGAGGCGATAGCAGCAGGTCGCGGGGCGGTTTCGGTGGCTGGTGCGGTGATGGGAAGGTGCCCACATCTCTGTGGCGGTGCCCGGGCTGTGCTGGCTCCCTGGCCAGGCACGCTGTTCCCATTTCCCTCCCTCCTTTCTCCTCAGAGAGACTGGTTTGGGGGCATTTCTTTGCAGCCCCTCAGAAGGTTTGCAGCTGTTTTCTTGCTTAATGTCTGTGTCACTGCTCTTTGGTCCTGGTGTGGCGCAAGTGGGTCCCGCTCCCCCATTTTGGGGGCTCGGTAGGTGTGGGTGCTGTCGGTCGGGGGCTACTGTGGAGCTTGTTTTGGTGAGCAGGGATCTGGCTGCAGTCTAGGAGGAAAAAAATACCCGCACAATCATAAAACGGCAGGATGGTGCTTGCTACAGGATGAAATCCGGGTTTATGATTCTTGACTTGCATTTAGTTTTCATGTGTGCAGAATCGCACTGCGTCCATTGACACACTGCTTCTTCCCCCATGGGGCATCCCCAGGATGGGGACGAGGATGGGCACTTGTCCCCCACCTCTCCATGCATGGGAAAGGAGCCAGGAGCGTGTGTTTTTCTGCAGGTGTTAATGACCCCACCCAGCACCCCCCAGGACTGCAGTTCTGCCCCTTTTATTACAAACACCAGCACCTCTTTGCTTTTTACTTCTGCTCTGGTGGTTGAAGCCCCAGCCCTCTGCTGGCCACCTTCTCCTGCCATGTCCCTCTTGCTTGGTGGCATCTCATGTCCCATCGATACCCAAAAACTGAAGCACATGCTCCTTGTGCCCTCTGCAACACTCCAAGGATGGGAGGCAAGCAGTTCATCCAGGCAGGGATGTACGTGGTAGGGAGAGAGGGTGCTCAGCAGAGCACAAACCACAGACCTTGAGGACCACAGGGACCCATTCCCGTGGGATCCCATCTCCAGGCAGCCACCGAGATCCGGCTGTGTCCCTGCACCAAGCTGCCCAGACCCCTGGGAGGCACAACTGCTTCCAGCCCTCCTGCTTGGAGATACGTCAGCGTTGACCCCAGTGAATCCTGTCTCCTTGTGATGCGTCTGGGTCCTTGTCATCACCCTGCCTCCCTGGGGGGTGGCTGGGCCAGGCAGGATTACAACTCTTAATATTCCTCGTAAATCAGCCCTTTCAGACCTGTCATCTTATTTATTGCTCTCCCCCGAGCTCTCACCCATGAGTTTGTCGAGATCCGTATGTCTCTTCCACCTGCTGATCCAGATGTCGGGCAGCTGCAGCCTGACGGTCCCCAGGGTCCCCACTGCCGTCCCCGGATCCTGTGCTGTCACCGGTTGCCCCCACCTCAAACTGAGCAGAGGGACTGGGCAGGATCCTGGGGTCCTCATCCCTTTCTGGGTCAAAATCTCCCCTATGGGCATGTCCCCATGTGGGCACCCCACAAGTGTGGGGCAGGGCACGGGGCATCTGGGCTTGCTGCCCCATGGGCTGCTTCGCTGTGGGACTTCGGACAAGTCCTGCCACCTCCCCTCTCTTCATACCTAGAAGCGAGGATATTATTACTTGGCTGTCATCACATTAGGATGTTGGGAAGCTTAATTAAATGCCTGCAAAGCGTTTTTGAGAGCTGCGGATGAAAGGGGCTATATATAAAGTGCAAAGAATTATTATTAGCAGTGGGGTCCGTGCCCCGGCCCCACTCCCATCGCCCTGGCCCTGCTCCCTGTGTCCCGGCACCGTGATTATTTTCGTGCATGTGTGGAGTTGTGGTTTTATAATTATACATGTAAAATAGCTATAAATACTCTGCAATAACACGGCGGGTGTGTGCACATAGCACAGGAATAGGATTCGGTAGCTGACACGGAGGAAACCGCGGTGTGACCTCATTCTGACTCAGGCGTAAATATACCTCGTGCGAGCAAGCGGCTGGGGGGTTTTGGGGCAGTTGGGGGGTTTTGGGGGCCACTCGGGGGCTGCAGGCACAGTGGCCGCCTTGGCAGCGAGGGTCATGTTTTGGGTGAGGTCCAAAGCTGGCTGCTAACCCCAGGGAGGCTCCTGCAGGGTCGGGGTCCCTCCTTTCCCATGTGTCCTGGGGCTGATAGTGGAGGCTTGGATGTGAAAATCATCAAGAATAAAAATGTAAATTATGAAATCTGGTTCCTGGAGGGGCTTCCTTGGGCAGATTCACTGTTGTTGAGTTTGCGGCATCCCTTCCCACAGGCACTGCTCCTGGGGGTTTCTGCAGCCGCCCATGGATAGGCTGCGAAGGGGAATGGCACGGGGTGGGTCCATGATGGCTCCTGAACGCTGTTCCTGGTGACCGGCGGATGCAGCATTGGGGTCATGCTGGAGGCACTGGTTTGCATGGGGCCATGCACTGGTTTGCACGGGGCAAGGCCATGGATCAGTAGCAAAGCTGGGGTAGAGCCTGGGCTGAGTGACCACATCTAGGCCACCTTGCTGTGCTCTCCAGCAAGCCCCCAGTGCTGGGCAGCAACCCCCAGCCCAGGGGCACAGGGACGTTCCCCAGCCCCATGGGGACCTGGGGGGGGGCACACAGAGCCCACAGCAGGACCCCAGAGCCCCAGGGAGGCCGTTTCCTGAGCAGGGTGAGGGGGCAGGGGAAGGCGAAGGGAAGAAGTGATGCAAATACCAGCTCAGCTGAAGGAAGATGACTTCATCTCCTTTTCCTCTCCTGGTGCTATTTATAGCCACTTTAATTTACTCCTCTTTGCTTTATTATCTCTCCAGCAAGCCGTTAGCCCTCAGACAGCAGGATGCCTTTACTCACCATGCAGCACAGACTTCTGGAAAAAAAAAAAACACCACCACCAAAAAAAACCCGAAAGCGGGGGCAGGAGGCAGGGAAAGGCGGCAGAGCGCTGGGGCAGGAGCATTGCTGTCCTGTGGCATAGGTTTCTGGAGAAAATGAGAGGATTTCGGCTCCTTTTGGGGAAAAGTGAGAATCAGGCAAGGGAGATGTCCCCTTCCTCCTTCAGAGCAGTGGCTGGAGGGGACAGGAGCAGTGGTGCCAGTGTCCCCTCCTCACCCCAGGACGGGGGCCGCTGTTTTGCTGGACCCTGCTGAGGCAGGCACTCCCTGCTCCTCCAGGACCCCCAGTCCTGCCCCACTTTATGTGGGGCAGTGGTATAATGCCAGCGGGTGGGGATCGGGCTCCAGCACCCAGCCCAAGTGCCTTGAAAACACCTTCCCAAAGAGCAGGTTTGGCAGCCCCATGCCATGGGGAAACTGAGGCAGGGCCTCCCCATGGAGGCACTCTCCCAGCAGCTCCAAAATCCGGTCCCTGGGGAAGTTGGTCCCCAGACGCCCAGCCCTGAGCCCAGCACCATGGCACCCCACACCCCAGTGCTCAGCAGGGATGGAGGCCACAGGGCTGCAGTGGTGCTGGTCGCGGGTGACATCCCGTGACATCTTGCGATGTGACACGCTGGGCACTTCCCAGCCCAGGCCCCAGGGAGGCACCTCTGTGACAGCATCGCCACTGAGCAGGACTGCTACGTTAAACCAAATTAGAAGTATCTGGCTTTGAAGTTTTTAATGAACTTTTTTCCTGTTTGCTTTCTTCTGAATCCAAGGGAAAAGCCCGTCCTCTCACTCTCCCTGGCTTGTGTGTCAGTGTGTCATGGTGGAGGTTGCAGACTCGGATGTGCAGGGGTTCAGGAGGGAGCAGAGGGCTTGCCAGGAGGGGCCGGCCCAGGGGGTGTAGACCCCCGCCTGCCCAAGATGCTGGGGATTGTGTCCAGGCGCTGCCCTGCCTGTGCGGGAGCATCCCAGCACAGCCGGGAGCATCCTGCCGCTTGGCCTGGCACATCGGCCCCAGGATGCCTCCGGTTTGCGTTACCCCTTGGTGTTTCATCCCCTTGG
Organism: Gymnogyps californianus; assembly: GCF_018139145.2. NCBI lineage: Eukaryota > Metazoa > Chordata > Aves > Accipitriformes > Cathartidae > Gymnogyps > Gymnogyps californianus. The sequence continues at coordinate 26,071,862 of NC_059478.1, read as the reverse complement.
GGCTGCCGATGGGGAGCCGAGGGGAGTTAAACATAGCCAGGAAAAAATCCAACCAAAAACCCCTGGGTGGAGGGCAGCATGGGGACGCCATGGCCGAGTGGTCCCCTGTGCCGAGACACCTGGTTCTGCCTCCCCTAATCTGCAAATAATACAGAGAAAACAAATTAACACTGGGGAAGTAGTGGGGGAAAGAAAAGAGAGCCAGAGCCTAGCTAGCAACGTGAGATAGGGAGAGCAGCTAAAAATAATAGATCCCTGAAGGCACGGGGAGGGACATGACAGGGATCCACACTCCTGCCATCCCAGAAGGTGGCCTTGCGCCTCCCCAGCTGCTCTGGCCGTAATGCAGCCCAGCCTGGTGAATCTGGAGAGGGAAAAGCCTCCAAGATGGGCAGCAGCAGGGAGGCGAGAGGTGCAGAGCCGTGCCATGGAGCAGGGAGCGATGCTTCCACCCGCAGCAGAGGATGGGGGTCCCCAAAGCACCTAGGGCACCCAGCTGGGAGGCAGCTGCTGCCTGACCCACTTGCAGGCAGCCGGCGGGCAGTGGGATGCTGCTGGGAGACCCCAGGGGTGCTGCCTCCGCAGCTAATTTTAGCCTGTGTTCAATTAATCATAGAACAGGAGGGGATTGCAGCATCGCGGCAAGCCCAGACTTTGCCGGTGCCTCTGCCGGCTCCCCGGCCTGCCCCGTGCTCACTGCTGGGAGGGCTTGGAGGAGCAGGGGCTGGGGCGTACCCCCACCTCGTGATTTTGGGCTGAGGAACTAGGAGTGACACTGTGCCGCAGTCCCCTTCCTCCAGCTGGCTTTAAGCGACTGGGGTAGCCCCGGGAAGGATGTCCCACGGCAGCCTAGGGACAAGGGGGCAGGAGGCCTCCCTCAGCATCTCCTCGTGCCTCAGTTTCCCCTCCTGGCTGGCAGAGGTGGCCTTTGCCAGTGGGGTTTCTCCGGTTGCCTGTACTGCTCCAGGCAGGCATTTTCCCAGCATGCCAGGGCTCCGGGATGCCTCCCTGGGGTGGGGAGCAGTGACACCCAGCAAGGGATGTTTCAGCCAGCCCAGACCTCTGCCGCACGCCCCGGTGGCAGCCCCTTTCCTGGGGGTCACCAGCTCTGGCCCCTTCCCATCCCCAAGCTCTGCAGGTGGCCAGGCCCAGGCCACGGCACAGCGCTGCCGGGCAAAGCTGGGGCAGGAGCAACTGCATTGCTCGGAGACTGGCAGCTTCCCTGGCACGAGGAAGGACCCTGGCAATGCCATGGGGATACGGGGTGACATCCCTGCGGTCCCTCTCTCCCCATGGCAGCCACAGCCCTGCTCCACCAGTCCCGGTGTTGAAAGCATGGCATGGTCCAGCCCTCCCCCGTGACAGGGAGAACGGCTCCTGACGGAAACACGGCTCAGCTGGGATTGAAACCCTTTTCCTCCCCGCACCGCATGGCCAGAGCTGATAACGGGCTGGATAACCCCAAGCATTGTGTGTGCCACCGGCCCATGACCCGCCAGGGGTTTCACTGCCAGAGGGGAAACGCTGCCACTCGGCCGGCCGGGATTCGGAGGGAGCCTCCGTGCGTGCCGGCGGCGGGGCGCTGGGGCTGCCCTGCCACCTGGGCAGCCTTCCTTTCTTTTTGCCGGCATATGAAGTTTTGGGATGGCTCCGTCAGATCCTTGCTGGTGCAAGCCCAGGCTGCTGTGCCAGCACGTGCCGGCCAGCTCTCGGCTGTATGGCCACAAAAGCTGCCACCCAGAAAACCCGGGGGGTTAAGGAAGGTTGTCTGGCGTGGCCAGGGTTTGGCCCTCGGGGTTTGCAGGGCTCTCCAGACAGGGCTTTGCACCTGAGACGCCCCTGCCTGCTCCGGAGGGCAGCTCCTGGGGACCAGGCTGGCTGAGCAAACCCTCCCCATCCCAGACAGAGCGACCGGCTTGGCTGTCACAGCTCAGCCAGGGCTGGCTCGCTCCTTGTGCCGGCTGCTCACCGAGCCAAACTGCAGGAGCGTGCATGCCAGCGCACGTGTCCTCTCGCCTCCTGCCCTCAGACACTGTCTGGGCTGGAGTCACTCTTTCTGCTGCAGTGACTCCGGCTAAACAGCACCAGCAGCTTCACAAAAGAAGATGGGGAGGGTGACAAAGTGCCAGTCACACCACACGCCACAGCCGGTTTTCCAGCGCGGCACTAAAGCCAGGAGCATCCTCTCCTGCGCGGCGGCATTTCCGTCCCCTGCAGCCTGCCTGGCAGCGGACAGGCAGCAGCATGCTGCCCCACTGCCCTTTTGGTCAGGAGATGCCAGAAAAGGGCAATGCTGCCCACAGGGGATTTCATGCTGGAGCAGGAGCGCTAAAGGATGGCGCATCCCTCCGTGATCCCACTGGCACCCCTGGACCCTGCCTCCCCTGAGAGCATCCCGGCTCTGCTCCGAAGGGGTGGGAGGAGGCAGGCTGCCCAGCACACATACATGAGCAGCTCTGGGGAAAGGCAGGATTTGTGCTTCCAGGAGGGAAAATGAGTCATGGGGGGATGGCAGGGCCATGCCAGCGGGTGAGCGCGGGACCAGGGTAAGCGGTGACTGTCAGCTGCTATCCGGGAGGTCAGGCAGAAATGCTCTCGCAGGCCTTGCCTGGCTTTAAAATCTATTAACGTCATTTTGCCATTCGAGCTGAGAGCCGCACAGGCAGCAGAAATGTTCGGGCACGGCTCAGATCAGAGCAGGATTTCAATTACAGTAATCAAAGGTGACACAGATAAGAAACCCCTGGTCTATGAAGCTGCGACAGCTGTCCTCTGGCTCAAACCGGCACCCATCCAGAGCGGCTCCATCAAAATCACTGAAGTGGTACCAGGGTAAAATTGGATTGCGAATCCATTTTCATCTGCTGTGGTGGAAAATGCTTTCCCTGTGCTCCTCAGGAAAGAAAGCCACATTCTCAGGGGAGAAGCAAGGGAGGAAGGTGCCAGGCATGGAAGACGGGACATTGTCCCCAGCAAAGGCACTGATGGCTGCTTGTGGATGATGGAGGCAGCAGGAGGAGCAGCTGGGATGCTGGAGCATCACGGCTCTGCCTCCTGCTTTCCCCTCTCCCCTTCAGCCTGGCCCCTGCAGGGATGCTCGTGGCTGAGGCAGGGATGTGCGCAGCTCAGTGCCAGGCTCCCCAGAGGGATGGACAGCCCTCTGAGCCCTGCTGTGGCCACAGCACCCCAGGCTGTGCTGCAGGACAGACAGCCCCGGCAGTGCAAAGGAAAGCCTGGGGAGAGGGTCAGGGGGTTGGAGGGGGAGAAGAGCCCTGGGGAGCAGGAGCTGGCACCCTCCTCTCTCATCCTTGCAAGTGTCTGACTTGGTCCTGTTGAGAAGTGCCACAAGCACGCTTCCAGTGGGTGACCTGCCGTCTGTGCTGGCGGAGGCCGTGCGGAAGCACAGGGTGAACGTGCCAGGAGCATGCCCACCCTTCCCACTGGCTGGGGAGGATGCTCGCAGGGTGACGCCCAGGGAAGGCCGCCTCCTGCTCCTGCCTCTGCCACCACTTGAGTGTGTCCCTGGTCAAACCCTGCCACTGCTTTTGTCTCCCGTAGCCTGGGGTTGCAAATCTTTTGCATGGCAGCAGGGCAGCAGCAGCGTTGTGTACGCCGGTGCGCTGGCTGAGCTCCCCCGCCTGCCACCTCTGATCCCCTCACCCCTTCGGGCTCCCACCCCCGCCTCCTCACTGCCACCCCACAGACCCACCAGTGACCACTGCCACAGCCTCGTGGGACCCTGGATGCAGCCGAGCCGCAGGGGCACCCCCTGGGTCCCACGCACACAAGGGGCCCTTTCTGCCCCTGCCCTGGCACAGCAGGAGCCGGCCAAAACACAGTGACTCTTTCTGCACCCACTGGCCCCGCTCCAGCCTGGCTGGGTTTCAACCGCCCGGCTGCGGCGTGTCCCCCCAGTGCCCCCCGGGGAGCGCGAGCCCTCTCCCGAACACTGGGGGTTTGTGTGGGGCGGCGGGGCTGAATGGTGGGTCTGTGCGGCCAGGGCTGCCGGGCAGGGAGGGAAGGCGAGCCGCTTGCCTCATCTGTTTACCTGGAAGTGGAGATTGTGGCCAGGCCCAGCTGCTGCTGCGGCAGGCACTTCCATGCCGGAGCTAACGGGATGGGGAGTGCCGCGCTGCACCCATCCCCGAGCAGCCCGCGGCATGCCAGCGATGGGGATGCGGGCAGGGACCTGGTGGTGCTTCTCTCCCTCGATGTGCCCGCACAGTGCTGGACCTTCCTGCCTGCCGCAGCCGGAGAGCTAGAGCCTGGGGAGAGATGTGGGGATGGGGATGGGGCCCAGGCCATCAGAGGGGTGGGCGGTACCGCTGGTCATCCTCTGCCCCGCAGCATCACTGTGCCCCCAGGGCTCTATGGAGTCCCCCTGCATGTGTCCCCATGCCAGCTGGGTCCCTGTCCTGGCTGCATGTCCCCACACTGTCCATGGGTCTCCATCACCCCTTGCATTGTGCCCCTGGACTGGCAGAGTCCCCATCCTGGCTGCGTGTGCCTCTACCACCTGGGTCCCCACCCTGGCTGCCTGTCCCCATACTGTCGGCTGTCTCCATCCTGGCTGCATGTCCCTATCATTAGCTCTCTGTACTGGCTGCGGGGCCCCACATTGGCTGTGGATGCCTGTACCAGCTCTGTCCCCATGCAGGCTGTGCGTCCCTGCACCGGCTGGGTCCCTGTACCAGCAGCGTCCCCAGGGGGACACGGGAGCCACTTAGCAGCTCCAGGAGAGAGGGACCACCCATGCAAGCAGCAGGTTTTGTCCTTGTGTGAGTCAGGACTGATGGCCACACACGAGCTGCTGGGGAGGGAAAGGGGACGATAGCGTCTTCATCAGCGCCTGGATGTGCAGGGATTAACGAAGCTGGCTCGCTGTCCCCAGAGTTCAGGTTGCCTTATCTGGCTGTATCTGTTCCTACCCAGCTACTGCTAGAGCTGCTCCAGATGCCGCACAGCTAATCCCAGAGGCTGCCAGATAGGGCAGGGACCGCTGCCTCCACCCACACCTCCACCCACACCCTGCCTGCACCGGCAGGGCCAGGGGCACGGAGCTGTGCCGTGACCGGCTCCTGCCCCCAGGCCGGCTGATGCTGGAGATAACCAGAGGCCCAGGGCAGAGGTGCAATGAGTTTGGTGTTCTCAGTCTCTGGCAGTAGTACACGCAGGGTTGGGAGGCAGGCACTGGCATTGCCTCTTATCCTGACCTCAAGGCTCGGTGACCTTCCAGTTCTCCCAGCAAAGCTGTGTCTGCCCAGTTCATCTCCGTTCATCCTTTCCTTCAGCTGAAAGAGTTACAGCCCTATGGCCAGGGCTCAGGGCCTGTGCCAAGTCTCTGGGAGCTCGTGGCCATGCTTTGGGGTCGCTGAGCAGATTTCTCCATCTTTTGGATATTTCTGGCATTTAGGGAGGAGTGCAGGCGGTGAAGGTGCTGGGGTACCCACAGAGGCTGGCATCTCACCGAGCAGCCTGGCACCACATCATCCCCAGGAGACACGGGGCTGGGGCTAGACCATTCGACCTCACGCCACACAGACATGGCTGCAGCATCCTTGCTGAGCATCCTCAGCTCTTCCCAAGTACCTGGAGGGCCCACGAGTCCTGGCTGCCCATCCCCAGTGCTGTCGGCAGGGTGCCCTCCCGCTAGCCTCTGGCACCCCTAATTTCTCCATCCTGCATTGGCCCTTCATGCCCTGGGGCAGGAGGAGCATCCGGGGCTGTGCTTCGGCACCATCCCAAATTTCCGACCTGGCATGCACAGTGCCATGGCAGCGCCTTTATTTTTTCAGCTGCTTCCCTGTTTTCTTTGCAATCGGGCTCTTTTGCTGGGTGACAGCGATCACAGGGGTTATTTGGGGAGGGCTCAGCGTGCCGCTGAGCAAGCAGCTTGCAGCATAGTGCCCAGACCCAGGACCTCGTGGTGGCCTGTCCTGTCGTGCACCCCACATCTCAGATGGCTCTGACCCTCCCGGGCCGTGGCACAGAGGGAAAAACATCTCACCTGGGCTTGGGAGAGACCGTTCAGCTCTGCACACCCCAAAGTCACCCCGGGTCCTCAAAGCCACCCATTTCCCACGGGCTGCGCGGTTCCATCTACCACAGACATGGACTGCCCAGACTGATGTCCCCAAGGTCACCAACGCCGCTGGAGCTCTCGGTCCGCAGCAAGACGGTGCCAAGCCCGCTGAAGCAGGCGCCCAGCATTGCTGGCACTGCTCTCGCTCCAACGCCGGTGCCTCCTGTTCCCAGCCCATGGCTTCTCCAGAGCATCTCTCCTGTCGCCTCCCAACCCTGCTACATTGGGATTTAAAGCTATGGGGAAGGTGGCCTGGAGAAGGCTTTGCAAGGTGCTGGCAGGGAACGACAGCAAAGGAAGCCACCCCAGGGGAAAGAGTGGGGTCCGGAGAGCAGAAGCCCCCAGGACCCCTGTGTGAACAGGGTTTGGAGGACTGGAACCCCCAGTGACAGGGTTTTGGTAATTGAAAAAGCACCAGCCCGAGCTGGCCCTGCCCAAACAGCCTTGCTGGGCCGTTTTGGGAGCGTTTGTAACCATCGAGTGGCTGCACATTTCTGAGGGGAGCTCTGCTCCACAGCCTCCGACAGCTGTTTCTGCAAAAGCCTGAAATTGAAACATCTGGAGTGTTTCAGAAAGAGAAACCCGAGTGTTTTGGGGTCCAGAACAATTCAAAAGATCCAAGACAAATTCACGAGCCATCAGGCTTGACCTGAATGTGGTCTTTTCAGTGAGGAAGCCAAAAGTCCTCGTCCAAGTCGTTTCCTCCCAGCTTTTAGTGGGATTAGAACCGCAGTGTCCTGCACTGGCAGGCGTCCCCCCATGCCGAGCACATCCAGCCCCTGAAATCCCTTCACGCTGGCCCCAGAGTCCATCTCGGCATCCCGACGCTTGCTGCTGCCATCACTTCCAATTTAGACCTTCTCGTAGCAGAGACCAATATAGAAGCACTTTGCAGGACGGCGCTTCCCCTCCCCAGGGAGCCGGCGCCGGCACTTCGCTCTTCCCGCTCGCCAGCTCCGAGGAAGACCGAGGAGCTTGAATTACTTTTTTCCAAGAAGGGTGGATTTGGTTTGCAGAAAGATAAGGGCTGGGGAGTAGTTGTTCTGCTCTGCTGAGCCTTTTGCCATCTGGAACAGCTTTTGGTTTCCTTCTGGATGCCTCTTCCATGGCCTGCATTGGCAGGCCTGGGAGAGGGGTGAGGGCATCACTCGGACCCCCGAGGAGGGGAAGGGCGAGGAGATGGAGCTGGGGGACACATGGGTCTGTCCCTGTGCACCCTCTTTGCAGGGGTGGGGGAAAGTCAGCCCAGGCAAGTGGAGAGCTGGTTTAGGGAAGGGCTTGGAACAAACCAAGCTGTGCCAGTCATGGGAGTCCCCTGGTCAGCCCTTCTGTGGGACATGCCCGCTCTGGCTGAGCTGCCACCTGCCTGTCCCCTCGCCGGGGTGGTGGCCGTGAGCTCCTGCAGCCACTGCGTCTCATGCCACGTCCTCCAGCCCAGGGATGGGGAAAGCCTCGTCCTCTCCACCCTCCCTCTTTCCCTCCTGGGGAGAAAGGTACAAGCAAAGAAGTCAACGCCAGGGCTGGATCGCCCAGGGTCTAAAGCAGGGAGAGCTCTCCCCAAGCGGGGGGCACTGCTAACCCCAGCCCCCCAGGTGAGGTCTCTGGTGTTTAGTAAGGGGTTGTGCTCCTGCAGCTACTTTGTCCTCAGGGAGGCCATAAAAAGCGTCTCCCAGTGCTCCCACTGCCTGTTCCCACGGAAGCTGGGGGAGAACTGGGTCTCTTGGGCATGGCGCTCCTCCCAGCTGGAGAACACCCTGCAGAGCTCTGCCAGGGGGTGGATGTCAGCTCCCATGGCCCCGCACGGCTCTGAGCCAGTTGCGCCTGTGCCACATGTTGGGGTCCCCTGGTCCCCGCCAGCGGCTCGGTGGCTCTGCGCCAAACATTTCCTATGTGGTGGCTTTGATTTGGTGTCCCCGAGGCTGACACCCGGCTTGGAACCACGTTGCCGCTGCCCGGGCAGCCTGTACCATCCTCAGCATCCAGCGCTTGAAACCACAACCTCTCGGTGAGCATCCTCCCTGGAGAGGCTGCTCTCTGCAATTAATCCGGGCATGGTTTATGCTAACGACTCTCCCCACTTTAAATTATAAATGGCCCTTGGCATGTGTGCACACAAACACACGTGTGCGCGCAAAGATCCTTTAAGGCCATCATTAGCTGTAATTAGCGGGATCTGTCACTCATCTTTGGCAGTTAACGATGAGCCCTGAGTCAGAGGAATCCGGCAGCAGATAAAATAAACACGATTTCAAACAGTTTGGAAATAACAAGCCCTCATTAATCAGACAAGCCCCGAAGGGAAGCGCTTGGAAAAGCAGCGGCTTCTTTGCTGTTGCCGAGAGCGGGGCTGGGTGGGCTCGGTGCTGGCCCCCGCCCTCCCCAAACCCCCCCTCTCCAGCGGGAGCAGGAGGCAGGATGCTTTCTCGCTTGGCTGACTTCATGGCAGGGCTGAGGTGTCAGAGCCAGTCAGCTCGAGCAAGAGGCCTGAAAACTGGTAAAACCCACCCAAAAGGGCTCCTGCATGGCCCCTCTCTGGGTGAAAGCAGCTGAGGCAGGATCTGGCCCTGAGATGCGGGTGGGGGCAATGCTGGTGCAGGGGCTCAGCTCTGGGTGCAGATGAAGCAGCTCTGGGGCAGCACATCCCACGGCCACCGCTCACCCCAAGACGTGAAAGGCTGCACGCTAAGGGTGCGTGGAAGGCAGCGGGAGCAGCCCCAGGATCCGGCCGCACAGGGCAGAGCAGGATTTGGGGAAGGGGCTGGTATGAGGGACGTTTCCTAGGGAGCAGAGGGGGCTGAGGAGGTTTCTAGCTGTCACAGCTGCAGCTAAATCACAGCAAATAGGAGGGGAATGGGACACACGAGGCTGGATTATATTACAAAGGAGCAGTCCATCATGGGGTATTTAAAATAATCCGCTTAGATGCACAGTAGCAGATTTGGAGTGCTAAGGGAATTGAAGGCGCTGTGGCTTTGCAAGGCTGGATCAGATGTAGTTAAGATGCCACTTAGGACAGCACATCCCATCCTGCCTCGCTGCCCCAGGGGACAGGCACATGGCACCCGCAGCCCCTGCAAGGCCACCCCTGCCCCGCCAGGGAGGCACCCAAGGTGACACTGGCCACGTCGGGATGGGTGACAATGATGTCCTGTGGCATCTCTCTGGGACAGGCGGCAGGTTTGGGTGGTGCCAGCCCCAGAGCATGGAGCCATGGGCTGGATTAGGCGCAGGGCAGGGGATTCCCACAAGGGGCCAAGCCTGCGGAGGAGTGAAAGAGGTATAATCGGTGCTCGGGGTCCAGGGGACACTGGTGTAACTCAGTGGCACCTTCGTGCCAAAGCCAGCTGCCCGGCAAAACAGCTCGGACCAGGGGATGCCCAGGAGGGAGCTGCACCCATGCTGCCAAGGGATGGGAACCTCCTCTAAGGGCATCCATGTGGCATTTGCAGCTCAGCTGGGGCTGGGGACCCAGCGGGGGGTCCCCGGCAGGCTGGGATGGGCTGTTACAGGGGGTCGCCTGGGGCTCTTGGTACCTGCTTTGCGGGGGGAGCTAGGGCTGGGGCTGCTCTGAGGACGGGTGGCCCCATCTGCAGGGATGCCAGCCGGGCTGCTCTGCCCCTGCGTGGGCTTGCAAGCCCCACAGCATGGCCAGTGACTGCAGAGGGGGATGGCTCCTAATGCCATGAGCTAGGGGGTCCTCTGCTGGGGTCTGGGGTCAGCCTGGGGTCTGCATAGGTAGGAGCTGTCTCAGCATCCCTGAGCATCCTCACACTGCTCCTCTGAGCCAGGCTGAAAGCTCAGCCCCAGGGAAGCCTGCTCAGCCCGAGAGAGGGATTTCATCCCAGAGACTTCATCCCAGGCAGGCATTCCCCCAGAAGAGCATCCTTCCAAGAGCAGACAGTTTCCAACTTGGGCTGGCACCTCCAGGCTGCTCTGATCCTAAGGGGTTCAGCCCACAGTGGCCCTGCAGAGCCAGACCCAGCAGCAGCCTCTTGGAGCCGGGCAGCGTTGCCAGACGTGACCCCAGCGTGGAGCTGGCCATCACGCTGCCCATCCCTTTGCTCACAGGGAGGGCAGGGCCCAGGAACATGTCCACAAAATCCGAGGCCGCATGTCAGATTAGGCCACAGGACTGCCTGCCGCTCTCCTTGCCATTAACCTGTGCCTTCTGTCCCCCCCTGACCCCGCTGCAGTGCCGCGTTCAATGCGAGGGCTCACTCCTGCAGGTTTAACCACTGTCCCCAGCTCCCCTGAGCATTAATCCAATGGAGGATTAAGGTTAACAAGCTCCTGGAGCCACCCAGCCCTCATGCCTCCTGGGATGGACCACTCTGTCCTGGCCCCAGAGAGGGCATGGTACCCTGCTGTCCCCCTGGGGACTTGCTGCTGTTCCACGCGAGCCCCCCAGCCTCTCCTCCACCAGCATGCATCTCACCGGGGTTGCGCGGCACGTGTTCGTCTCTCCTCAAATCGGGGCCCACAGGCCATCCCTGGGGCTTTGGGGGCTTCCAAGCCTCTGTGAGCATCTTCCCCCTGCTCCCTGCAAGCCCTGGGGTGGGGACCGGGGCGAGTATTAGCTTTTCCCTCCACTTCTCCCCTGTCCCCTGGGCACTGTGCTCTGGGTCGCTTGTTCCTAGATAGCTCTGGGTTCATGACAACTAGTTTAAATGCATGGAAAATACCTTAATCCCTGGTAAGCCCCTGATCCCTGCCTGCCTCGTGCTCCCCGCGAGAGCCCTCCACTCCAGCCATAATTCCCGGGGAGAGGTCATCTGCACACCCTCCAGCCCTGGGGACAAGGGACCCTCTCCAGGGCACCCACGAGCTCCTGGGGCTGACACGTGGGTGCTGGTTAGCCTTGCCCAGGGAGTCCTCTGTCACCTGCAGGGGACGGTGGGGACACGGCCCCCAGGGATGCTCCTGCCATGGGGTGGGATGGCCAGGGCAGGGAGGGTCACAGGTGGAGCTGTCACCCTCCTGCGCCACCAGCTCCGGAATAGGGGTTTTTAGAGAGAACCAGATAACTGTTACCTATTTTTCTATAGTTATGAATTTTTTTTATTTCTGTTTTGGGTTCCTATATGCTTCACAGTGAGCAGAGCCCCCAGCCTCCCAGTCCCCGTCCCCCCCGGGGGGGGAGCCTCTCCAGGGGGGCTCCCCAGGGCACGGAAGGGGGCGAACCCCCAGCTTGCGGGGTGAAAGAGGGCCCTGGCTCTGCCCCCAGTCCCATTTCCCCTACACCAGGAGCTTCTGCTGCCTTCACCTGCCCTGACCCGTGGCCCCGCAAGCTGTAATCCCCCTCCTGCTGCACCCGCAGGATCAGAGGCTGACAGCGCCAAACCCATCCTGGAGAGAAGAGGGCACCAGGGGGGTGGTAATAAACCCTAATGACACCCTGGGGAGAGGAGGAGGAGGAGGGCCACAGGCTCCCCCCAATCTCTTGGGTCTCTAAACAGGCAAAAGGAAAACCCCCTGTTTGCAGAAGCGTCTCCTATATTTGTAAGAAGCAAAGACAATGCTGGGATAGAGGCTGAGCTGAGCTTTTAACCAGCCAGATTACACTTAGCAGGAGCATTTACCTCTGCCTCTAATCCGCCTGCCACAAAGACTTGCTAACTCCTTCCCGGATTTAGCTGGAAGGCTTGAACTCTTCCTGCAGAGGAGAGAGTTAAGCCTGAGCTGGTGCTGGAGCTCTGCAGGGGCCAGGGTCAGTGCTACCCCCCAGGCACATCAGGTTTGGGCTGGATGTTTTAGCCCCAGACTCAACTTTTTTCTGGCAAGCTGGTCCCGCAGGTAGGATAGGCAGGAGAGGGGCAGGCGCCGGGAGTCCCTCGGTCCCTGGGAGCTCAGTGCTGGTGGCTTCAAAATCAGAGCCTGTGCAGAGCAAAAATTTGGACATTTCCAAGCAAAAATCACTGCTGCTTAAACGCAGAGCAGAAGCGAGAGCTCTGAAGGAGCCACCTGGCAGGCGCAGCCCCTCTTGTTTTCAGCTGGATTTCTTGCAAGAACAGAAAACATCCGCAGCCGGCGCTGGGTGGCTGGGGCGAGGGGAGGGGAGGCTGCTGCAGGATATAGCCGCGCTCCCAACACCCGTGGCCGGTGTCCCCTGGCTCCCCTGACTCCCCCACCCCAGAGCAGCCACGTCCCCCATCACCTGCGCTGGATCAGCCCCATCGGTCCTCAGAGCCCAGGGCACCGATGCCCGCTGGTGGGCACCAGCACTGTGGCTGCATGCAAGCAGGATCCGTCCCTTTGTGAGTATTCCCTTGCAGGAAGCTTCGCCTCCATGCCAGGGAAGGGAGAGACAAAAATCCCGGCCCTTGGCCCCGCAGCACACCCCTATGGCACCCCACGGCACAGTGACCCCGCACCACTGCTGAGGGCCGCAGTGCCCCATTAAGGGATTTTGGTGGGACGCTTTGGGGCAGGGGGACGGGGACACAGCATGGGCTGATAGTCACCGAGCTGGCCCGTCTCAGGCGGCCGGCAGCTCTGGCAGCGCTGCCGGCACAAGCGACTCTGTGGCAGCCCACAGCCCGCCGGTGCAATTCGCCAGCGAAGACAACCCGGCTGGGAGAGGGGCCAGGAGAAGGGCTGGAGCGGCCGCCGGTGCTGGCGCGAGCCCGGCTCTGCTCCGCAGGGCCTGGCCCGAAGGGCTGCCCACCCTCGGTCTCGCCCTGCGCCGCCAGCGCTAAGCCCCGAGTGCCAGGTTTGCAGGCTGAGCCGGGAAGGAAGCATGAGCCGAGACAGCAGAGCCAGGGCTGAAACCTCCCCTGACTTCTGGGAACCCGGCAGTGTTGGAAATTTCCCTCCCGGCATGGCTGCGTGGGAGGGGACGGCGAGTCCCCTCGGCCAGACCTCGCACGGTCTCTCTCCATCCGGCAGCACCTCCCGGGGTGCGGGAGGGGTGCGAGCCTCCAGCACAGCCCAGGCCAGGGTGACACGGATGGCCACTGCGCCGCCGCCACCGCCCCGGCACCGGCACCGGCTCCTCGCACAAAGGCCGGAAGCCGGGTGCAGCCGGGGGTTTCCCGGCTCGGCCACGGCCCCGGGCGCCCCAGGGCTGAGCCGGCTGCCAGCCAGCGGCGCCCAGCCTGGCCTCTGCGTGCCTTTGCTGAGCTGCTCAAACAGTTTCTGCCACGGTCGGGGCTTTCCCTGCCTTTCGTCCGCTGGCACAGCCGGCTGCCCCAGTGCCGTCGCAGTGGAACCAGTATGGGGGGCTGGGGGCTCCCTGGGGCATGGCAGCAGCTGTAAGCGTTCCATCCGGGGTTAATGTTCACAGCATCACGGTCGAGCCTTACACTGGGTGGCAGAAAGCACCTGGCAAGAGAAAATCCACCTCGTGTTTCTGAACCTGGTGCTGGGACCTGCGCTGGGCTGAGGGTGTCAGGCTGCAGCCGGTAGCGGCGAGGTGGCCGGCCACAACAGCCCTGGCTGCGGCAGGACCCGCGGCTGCGCCGGCAGGGGAGGACGTCGGCCCCCAGTGGGTCCCAGCCCCGTCAAGAGGTTTGCTGCCCTTCGGGATGTGTTGTGGGGCAATCGGCTGCTCCGTCCGCGGGGTCCCGGTGGGGACCATGTGCATAGGGCTGGGGTGGCAGGCGGGGGTCCCCTCCGGTGGCGTGCTCTGGCCTCCTGCACGCCAGCTTCCAGAAATCACCTGAAATCCTACATCAAACGTGCCCCTAGCACCTTGAAGGCATCTAGGCAGGTTTCAAGCCCACCTCCTACGTTTGCCCCCTGCAGTGGGTGAGCTCCACAAATGCCCCCAGGTACATGAGGACACTCTGCAACCAGCTCCATGCTGGGATGGGGGTTGTTGCTGGAGAACAAGAAAGCGTGATTTGGTCACCACAGCTTTTGGGTGATGAAGATACATCCTCTTGGGACTGTTGCTTTCCTAGTTGAAGCGCAGGGCTCCTGCCTCTGCCACACTTTGTTAGCTGCTGCCTGGCACAGGGCTGAGCAGTGATGCCCGTGGGCAGCGGTGGGTTCCTCCTGTCTGAACCCACGTGGAGTCTCTGAACATCAGAAACTCCAGCTGTGCTCTGCCATCCCCGCCAGCCACTGGCTCCCTCGAAGCCCCCCTCTCAGGGGAAAAACCTCCTGAATTTCCCCTTGGAAACCAACAGCGCTGCATGCTGGGGGAGCAGGAGGGGAAGGGGGGCCATTGCTGGACCACAGGTCAGAAAAGCCAGCCAGGTTTCCTTCCTTGCTGGCAGCCCCAAATTCACAGTGACCTAGCCCTAATGTGAGTGGAAAATTAGCCATCCCTAATAACGAGCTCCATGGCCATGCCACAGCACCCCATCCCTGCGGCAGCATCCCCCCTCCAGCTCCTCCTCCCACGCACCCAGTCCCAGGCGAGTGTGCCCCAAGGGGTCAGGCATGCAGATGGGGGGGCTCTGACTGAAGGCAAACAGTTGCATTTCGAGGCTATGAGGTGGCAAGCGGCTCTGCGCCATCAGGCCGCGAACAGCAGGACGTGGCTATGGAGAGAAGCAGGTTTGCAGGCAGGAGGGGGTATATCCCCCCCATGCACGCCCTGCTCCCTTGCCCAGCCCTGGCAGGGCCAGTGCCTGAGGGTGCAGCTCCATGGGCTCCAGAGTTAGACAGGGACCCCAGAAATGGTGAGAATCGGCCCCAGCTGGGGGTTTCCAGCCAGCGCAGAGGCAGATGAGCAGGGTCCGGTGTGTGTGCACATGTGTGTGCATGTGTGTGTTACGCATCCCCAGGAGTCCACCCCCCGTTTCACCACTTGTATTCCTCGCCCGCTGCCTCCCTAACAAGCAGCCCACGAAATTTCAATGCCTTCACCCAAACAAACAGCAGCAACCTCTGGGAAACGCTGTTCCCGCAGGCTGGGGGCCGGGGCAGGCAGGCAGGGCTGCAGAGCCCCCCCGCTCCTCTCCTCCAGCCTGCCGGGCAAGGGGCCAGCTTAGTTCCCGTGGCCCTTTCTGCAGGCGGGGCTGGTATGTTCACCACAAGCTATAGATGGCCTGGCTGCCGCTTACAGTAAATCTGAGTAAGTTGTTTTGGGCAGAGCATTTGAAGTCCCGCAGGCAGCAAACCGGCCGTATCCTACTGGCACAATCAGCTGCCGCAGGCGTCTCCCATTTCCAGCGCGCCCCTTGGCTTTCCCAGCACCGACCCGCCGCGCGTCAGCCCCCGTCATTGGCGTGAAGCTGCTTTCCCAGGGCTTCCCCACCTTCCCGGAGGCAGCTGATGTCTCGGGGAGAGGCGCTCCGTCTGCCATCACCCCCCCTTGCTTTGGGTCCGGCTGTGCAGGAAAGCTGACAAGGAAGGATGCTGGGGTACTCGGTGCTTGCCAGCATGGTCCCACAAACTGCTGCCCGGCCACCCTCTTGCTGCTTCTTTCTCCCACCGCTGCCCTCCGGCCATCGGCTGTAATCTCCAGCAGAGGGACTGGGGGATTTTTCTGCTTTCTTGGGTGAATGTGAAATCTTTGCCCCTGCGGTGGTCAGCGGATGAACCTGGAGGGCCACTCAAGCATTTCTTTAAGGGCTTAAGTGGAATTTACGTGGTGAAGATGCCTGCTCTAGCCCTCTTCATGGATAGGCAACTCCAAGCATTGGGAAAAGGCAAGATTTGGCTTAACCAGAAGAGTTTCTCTGAGCCCTCAGGATCACGTTTTGCATTTTTCTCCCCCTTATCCACAAGGATTTTCTCCCTACCCACTTGCTAAGTGAAAACCACTGAGCGTCTCAGGTCACTGTGAGGCTTGGGGCTGCAAGGACTGTCCCACACCTCGCTTCACATTTGCACCCGAAGTCCAGAGGAAGGTGAAGTACACACTGGCGAGAGATTCAGCCCCGTCTGTTGAATGACCAAGAAGCAGAAAGCAAGCAAGGCACTAAGTTGCCCAAGGACAGATCACCTCCCAGATGCTGAGCCCTGCCACCCCTGACCCAGCGGCCCAGGGACATTGCCCTGGAGCAGCTCTGCTAGCCCCACAGCATCTTCTGCATTTGGCCCAACCCTTCCTGGCACGGGAAAGGAGGCACAGCAGACACAGGCAAGGGATTTTCCAGGGTGGGAGCTTGCTCCTAGTCTGGTTTTTCAGAAGCAGGCTGCAAGCTTGTGAATCAAAGGTATTTTTCAAGTTGGTTCCTGCAGTGGAAGTGATCAAATAATTGTTTATACACCCATCTGGCCCAACGTTTCATGCTCACAGAGCAGAAACTTGCTGTCAAGGCTCTGGGATGTGGTTCCCCCATGATGCTATGGCATGTTGTTAAGAGGAAGATGTTGAGGCCGCAGGTGCCTTTCCAAGGCAGAGCCATGCCGCGGTCTGGGCACGCTGCCGGCCAGTCGCTGGGCCAGATTCGTGCCGCCTTTCTCTCTGTGGAGCCGCAGGAGTGTTGTACCTGGCAGCAGACTTTCCCCCGTTCCACTTGCCCAAGAGGGTGCTCCCAGCATCTTCTTTGCTCCTTGTCCTCTCCTTCCCCCTCTCACCAGTGTGCAACTCCGACAGCCCGTCTCTGGCTCTTCCCACCTCCCTGTGCTCCCCGTGCTCGAGCAGGCATCCGGAAGGACCCTGCTGCTCTGAGTGAGAGTGGAGGACATGCATCCCCATGGGAAAGTCAGGCTCTCCCAACAGCAGCCTCCTCCAGCTCCCAGTGACAGTGACGTGAATGTTTCTATTCAGACCAACCATTTTTTCAGGCATTTGTAACCCCCTCTAATGTGTTTTTCTTTTTCTCTCTCCTTTGGGGTTGGAATTATTCTGACTTTGTGCAAAAACCAACTCTGAAGTGCTTGGGGAGTGGAAACCTCCCATTATACTTTTGAAAAACAGTATTAATCTTCCCTCTCCTTTTATGAAGAGCTCTTTCCCCGATGACTCAGGACTGGAGGTAGGCATTTGATGTGGAAATAGCCCTTCCTGAAAGAGCCCTTTTGATGTTTGATTTTCACAAGGCCAGCTCCAAACCAACCGTGGGGGGCACCAGATGCCGGTGGGGCTGGGCCCCAAAGGGTGCCCAGGAAGGACGCGGGGCAAAGGGGAGGTGCTGCCAGACCCTCATCCTGCCTGCCATTTCTCTGAGCAACAGGCAGGTGTTTCCAGGCTTTCAGAGACAATAAAACCAGAGGGATTTCCATTCATGAAAACTGCCCTTGGCCTGATTCAGCTCCAGGACCTAAGGCGGGTGCCCAGCCTGCAGTGAGCCGGAGTGACGGATGCAGCTCTCGGCCATCCGTGCTGCCTTCCCTCCGACAGCACGGTGGCACTGAGCTCTGCAGTCCTGTCAGCATGGCTGTGCTGGTCCTCCCGTCACCTTCTGCACCAGCCATGCCCAACTCCCTGCCACTGCCCGCAGCAGGAGCCCGTGGCTCTGGCTAGGAGACGCTCACGCTTCCTAAGAGCAGGTCTTTGCCCAGGGCAAGAGAGACCTGGCATCTCCCCATCAACCGCAGAGACCAGAGGGGAGTGCAAGAAGCAGGATTTGGCCTCAGCTGCAGGAATGCAACGGCAAAGGGAAGAAGAGGACACGCTGGCTGATCCCATCGCCCACTGAGCTCCCCCGAATGCCTGTGCTGAAACCCACTCGCTGTGGGGAGCCGAGGCCATGGGGCCGCGCCGTGAGGATGAGGATGATGTGCCTGAGCTCGGTGTGTGTAGAGCTGCGGGCAGATTAGCCGGAGCGCCACAGACCCGGACGGCATCCGCAAGCAACAGCATCCCCATCCTTGCTGCAGAGGCACAGGGGACAGTGAAGTGGATACTCGCTTTGGGACCGAGCCTCTGTCTCGGGGTGCCTCTTGTGGTCACCCATTTGCTTCTTGCAGTCTGACATTGCTCCTAGCTCCTTATTTAGTGGTTTTAGTGTCCACCAACTTAGCCTCCTGTAGTGCAGCAGCAAGCTTTTCTCTCCTTCTCCTGCCTCTCCCCCTCCTACTGTTTTCTCATTTAATTCCTCAAAGCACTTGTAAGAGGCCGTTCACCTGGGAGGTATCGCCTAAAACAAAGTCGTATTGTGTACGTTTGGTCAAAGCAAGATAAGAGCTTCCAAGCGGCGGGGCAGTAAAGGTGGCTTCTTCAGGTGCTGGCAGCTCTCACAGAGCCCACAGTGTTTGGGCTGTGTTAACCCACTGGCCGGGATTTGCATAGGTACAATACCCCTCTTCACTTTCTGGCAGGTTCTTGGCCTGGAAACTGTTGTATTAAACCTTAGACCAGTATGTTGGCCCGGCAATCAGTATCACACTATTTACTTTGTCTCTCCCCTTTTTCTTTTCGGAAACAATACACATTTTATGCTTTGTCAGCAGAAGGCAGGGCAAGAGCTCACCCTTCGGGGCATCCCACTCCTCCTGGAAGCTGCAGGCACCCAGTGCTCCGGCAGCTGCCAGCTTTGCCTACGCTCTGCAAAGAGCTCACATCCAGTGTGTGTTCATGGTGCCGAGGAACAAGTTTTTGCACTTTGGTCTTTACCAACCTATGTGTTGTGAGAGAGACCTGGCCGCCTTTTTACCCAAAAGCTTTGTCCTTCGTAAAATCTGAAGGTGTTGCAAGTTTTGCCTGATCCTTGAGGAACAGAGGAACTGCCGGGCATCTGAAAATGCTGGACGGCGCACCGTGCCGGCACAGCTCAGCCCTAAGGCACGTGCTTAGCAAGACCAATGCTCCCGGGAGGCAGGGGACCAGCCGCACACGTGCTGCGCAGTCCCTCCGTGCATGGGCAGTAAAGCTGATGCCTTCCAAATGCTCTGGATTTGTTGCACGTTTAGAGGACATCTGTGCTGCGCAGGCACTGACGGGCTCAGGCTTCCAGCAAACGGCCGAAGGATTTACCTGATGTGCTGGGAAGCTGAACTTCATGCTGCGGTGGCTGATTTGCCAGCATGTGCTCATCGACAGCTATGCCACTGCAGCCAGGACTCAGTGAATCTGTGAAATTTTGGGGTTTGATGATGATAAAGTCCCGTCTGGTGGTGCAAAGCGGCATGGTGGTTTGCAGGGATGAGGGAGGTTTTTTCCTGCCTGTTTCTAGAGGATGCCTAGGACTCCACAAGACAAGCGTGGCAGCAGAGACACGGAGTGAGTTCTCAGTGCCCTGAAGTCCCACCTGTCCTCCAGGAAACTAATATTCTTCTCTTGGGAACCCAATTATTCAACTGAATTCCCCCTTCGGGTTTGGAAATCTTCAGCAGGGAAAGAACCTTAATGCAAAGGACAGACAAAAAAAGGTCTTAAAGAAGCTGATCTGCAAGTTGCCTTTGCTCAAGCCCTCCCTGCCCATCACCTTGGCTGCATGAGGAAGGCCTTGTGTTCATGTGCTGGTTTTTAAATGATTACCCTACACAGCGCTGTTTGTTTTATTTCCCCGCTTAGTGTTCAGAGGCTGTTCTTCTTGCGCTTATTTACTGTAAAGCAAAGAAAGCCAGGGAAAATGATCTCCAAAGCAAATAGAGCCATGTTTCCATTTGGGAAAACTTAGAGGGAATGCGCGTGTAGCTAAGCAACAATGCATAATGGTAAATGGGTCATTTTCCAAGGCATGAATTGCATGTGGATAACTGCAAGGAAAACAACCCCAGCCAACATGCTGCCGACGTTTGAATTCTTGGCCTAAGCGATTAATAAGAAATGAGATGACTTTTCAATACCCCCGAGAGCTCCCTGGGTTATTATGGGTTTTTTTCTCTTGCTTTCGATCTCCACCCAAAACCTTGGGTGAAAGTCTCCATTGCTGCGGCTGGGCAGAGCTCTGAGTATGGATGCATTGCAGCGAGGTTCCTTGGACCCGAAGAGCGATGGGTCAGCTCCACCACATCCCAGGGAAAGGGACGGGGACAAGGGAGTCCCATGGCAGGACTGGGGACTCAGCCATGAGAAACTTCCTTCTGTTTAGGGCCAGAGTGAAGCCAGCATTCACTCGTGCATTAGCACTGAAGCTTGATCTCAACCTCCCCCCAGCAGTACACAGGGATGGCTTTGCTCACTTATCCTCCCCGTGAAACTAGATAATCTCCGCTGCAAGAAAAGGGGGGGGCGGTTTTCTTACCGTGGGGTAACATGTTATGGATATACGAGGGTACTAGTACTAGGATAACACTAGCTATGGGATCGTAAAATCGTTCGGAAAGCCAGGGACGGGAGAGTTTGCTGAAAGATAAATAGGTGAGGTCACGTTTGGTTGGGGGCATAATGTCCATGTCACGTAGCTGCTGCGTCATGGGTGACACTGCCTGGCTCAGCCGCGAGTGAAGGGTTATGGAACCCTTCAGCTTTGCATCCGAGGGCAGGAAAACTATTATGTTGGGTTTCTTTTTTCATAATAATAACAAATCTACAGAGTTCAAGCTTTGCATTTGCAGAAGTGACCACTCATCTGGGCTCTTCCAGAATTCCTCCTACTGGGAATGGTGCCACCTTCAAACTGGTGCTGGCAATTCAAGTGGGATGGCAGCAGAGCAGGGACGAGACCTCGCTTTTCCTAGACGTGCCGTTGATTTCCTCTTCCTGCCACTTGCATCACTGGCTGTGATCAAAATATACACTGCCATGTTTATTAAAAAGAAAGAGTTATTGCAGGAAGGTATTGGGATTATTTCTTTCCGCCATGAATAAAGTTCTACAGTTCCTCTTAAAATCAGACCTGAGGAATTTACAGAGTGGTTATTGTACATTCCTTGGAAAAAAAAAATCTCTGAGCAAGTAGTTCCAGTGCATTAAAGCCATGAACAGAGAAAGTGAAAAATATTTTAAATTCCTCTACAGTGTTACATTTCAAAAAATGTCCTGGTTTAGAACATTAGAATTGGGGGGGTGGCTTTTTTCTCTCTCTCTTTTTTCCCCTCTAATTTCTCTGAACTTGTTACAAGTCTCCTTCCATTTTGCTCACCATTTCCAAGCAACTAAATAGAGAGAGGCCTGGAACGATGACAGAGATGTGAAGTGCACAAAGGGACCGGAGTGTGGTCCGATAATTCTGTAATTGGAGCTGCTCGAGGCGAAATTTTTTTCAAGCCAGTGTAAATGGGGATCACTGAAACCCTTAACAATCAGTCTGTCAGGCTGCTTCTTTAATGGATTGCTCTGTTTAACTCTCTCTGTTTGTCACTGGCAAGATGACAAGAGAAATTAGTGTACTGGAAAATATAAGGTAACTGGCAGCTCCCCAGCCCAGTTCCACAGCCCCACAGACCCCGGGGTGCCGCAGCACCAGAGCCCGACTCACCGGCTGCTCTGCCGCCTCCGTGGAGGAGGAGGAGGGGAGCTTGCAACCTCCTGCCCTTCCTAGGGGTAGGAAGACCTGCAAAAATACCCTGCGGCTCTGGGACTGACATAGCGAAGAGTGTGTGGGGAGAAGGGGTCCCCCCCCATGGCTGTGGGGTCCCTGAAGCACCGTGCACAGCTGGCTGCAGGCTGGGATCGGGGTGGGGAGAGGACTTAAGCGTCCTCCCAAGGCCAAGTCGCAAACCTTTCATCAGCTGCACACTGGCTTTGTCTTCTGCCTTTACACCACGGATACTTCTTGAGTTTTTTAAGCACTATAGGTTAATGTCTGTCTTCTGGGGGCGCTGGGTGTAGGGTGGGAGCACTCGCCGTTAGAGAAGATGCTTCCAGTGTGTGCGTGAGCGTGAGTGTGCGTGAGCACATGTGAGTGCGTGCAAGTGTGCGCTGCTTTGGAGATGCTCTGACACCTCCACTGTTCGCAGTCAGCCTCCAAAATTTGGCAGCAGCGATGCCCCGAGGCTAGAGATGTACCTTTCGCTTTTCCCATGAAATTCCATTCTGGTTTGGCTGAGTTATTAAAAAAAAAGTTTGAAAATCGCCATTTCCCTTCTGCTGCCTGCATTCCTCAGGAAAACTTTGGCAGCCTGTCAAAACAATAACTGAACGTGAACTTTCTAAAGAGCTGGCCCGGTGCTGTCTGCCAAAGCAGCAATTCAGCACAGCTCAGCGCGGCGTGTCCTTTCCCTCACCCCCCCGTGCCCACCCCCTCGCACACCCATCCCCGGGCACCCTTCGGCACAGACGTGTCCACCCTGGACACCAGTGGGCAGCGCACGGGGTTGGCATACGCTGCCCAGCTGCAAAAGCCACACACACCTCCTCTCCTCTCCTCTCACAGGAGAGCGGCTTTCCACTTCCAGCCTTGACCGTTACTCCTGGCGATTTTTGGGGCAGAAACCTCTGGAGCAGTGAGGAAAGGCCAGTCCAAACTTCGCTGAGGAATACGTTAGCTCCAGCTGCAATAACCTACGTTATAGACATTTATTTAAAAGATCTTATTCTTTTTTTTTTTAAATGTTATTTCCTATGTTAAAAGAATGTTGTTTACAACGCAAAGCCAAGTGCTTTTAAGTTAGGAAATGCCTAATGTATGATTCCTCACAAGCTCAACTCTGTGTGCATGCATTGTGCTATGACCTTTACGTACATGAACCCCTATTTCAACCTCTTTCCTTGTCGTGTGGACATGGGAGGGAAGAGGGCACAAGCTGCTCCAACAGCTGTAAATAAGACACTTCCTAACATTGAAGTGTTGCATTTGAATGTTTTTGCAGACCACATATTATTCTTTAATACAGGTTTTTAATGCAATGTATAATTTTCAAACCAATGCACCCGACTTCAGCCCACTTGCCAGAGTTTTTCCTCACCACAGAAATGCGGCCGCATCTGGGGTGGAGCGAGGCAACTGTTTTGCAGCCAATTAGGACATAAAATGACTCTAAAGCAGACAGGAGGAAGCACAGTCCTTGTTAAAATCACCCATTACATTTCACACGAAGGTGCAAGAGGTTGCAGGGGGGGAAACTGCTGCTACTTCACCCCCGCAGGGGTTAATACTCTTAATCTGGTGGCAAATGCTTTGCGGTCTCTGGGGTATTTTCGGGGCTCAGATTGTACAATTCAAGGGGAAGATGGTGCTTGCACCGTCCCCATGCTGCCAGCACCGCGCTGGTTCAGGAAGACAGGATGAACCTCTGCCTTTCCCACCACCTCTTCTGCCAGCAAGCCCCAGGTTTAGCTTGCAGCGCACGGAGCTGCGCTGAGACCCCAGAGGCAGCGTCTGAGCCAAAGAAGACCAACCCTCCTGCCTTCCCTCGTCTCCTCATCGCCAGGAGGTGAGAAACAGGCTGGAATAATCCGTTAACTAAACCAAACTGCCGCGACTGGTTGTTCTCATGCTGTTACTTGCAAGATGCGGCTGCCCCCGTGGGAAGCTGGCCACCAATTACAGCAGATACTCCACAAATCCCAGTGTCTGTGCAGCACAAGGCTAGTAATTTCGTGTAGCATTTACTGCCGGCCAGGGAGTCGTCCTTTCCGACACGAACGCAGCTCTACCTTCTACAAACTCCCCTCCAGCAGGCCCTGAGCTTGTGCCAACGGTGAAGCTAATATTTGGATCTCGGGAGTGGCCAGGAATCTCTAGCCTGCCCCAAAAATCTCTCATGATTTTAGTGTGTTTGGCTGGCAGCACCGTGGATTCAGCCCCCTCCCTCCTCCACCCCTCCAACTATAAAAGCCTGTTGTGGCCTACATTCAGCTGTCGGATATCACATTATCATGGCTCGGCAAAGAGGAAACCAAGCAGTTTGGCACAAATGGCTTTTCTGTGTTCAGCCTGTTCCAACGCGAGTCCGTTCGGCTCCTCCTGAAGCACATGGAAGCGCTCAAAACTTCAATATTTAATCTTGCCTTGAAATGCAAATTGTCAGATCCAAGGAAAGGAAAGCGAGCGAATGCATGGCCATCAACGCGGGTATGTCGGGGAGGCAGCAGACGCTGTGCTCGCTTCTTGCCTTTCAGCCTTAGCGTGGGGCACCAGGACTCTTTCTCAAGCACTGTGCCCCCCGCTCAAGCATTGTCATTATCGCCATTATTTTATTTCAGTGTTTGAATGTAGCTTTTCCCAACTTGGGCTGATCTAGTGTTCAGCCAGACCTCGAGCATCCCTGAGCACCTGGCGTGCTCCCGGTTTTGTTTCTGTTCTCCAAGGGCACTGCCATGATGCTGGATGCTCAGACTTTGTGCCCGTGGAGGAGAGACGCACAGGCAGAGGGGATTTTGCAGTGTGTAAGGCAGCACACGTGCCTCCCTCTCCCCCCTCGGCATGCATATGCACACAACCACTCGCCCCTATTGCAAGGCAGGTGGTGTGGTAGGAAAGGGAGCACCCCATGTGTGTGTGTTGGGAGTCAAGTAACCCTGGATATAAGCACAGTTTTGAGAAATAAAAACACATTAATATTCTGTTCTCTCAAGGCATTATCCTACTGTTTACCATTACACTCAATCCTTTGCCTTAAATTGCATCTTTGATTAAAGCAGCAATGAGAGAAACCAGTGCTAATAACAAAATGTATTCTGCTTTAAATCACTAAAGTGAAAACATCAATAAGCTGTAACCATCAGTGCCGCCATGAAAATGAAGGCAACCACCATGGGAAACAGCAAGGATGAAATCCACTTTGCCAGCATAAAAGCCAAGTAATTAGGTCTTATGTGGGTGGAACTTATAATGAGGTGCAGGAAAGGGGAAAATGAATTTCAATTCGAGCCTCCCTCCCTCCTTCCTCCCCCCCACCAGAGCTGCTAATCCAAGTTTGGGGGCTGCCATAGGGATGGCAGCCCCATTTCTCAGCACCGTGGGGTCTGCAAAGTGGCATCCGCATCTCCATCTGCACCCACCGCCCAACCCTTGCGGGGCTGCTCTGCAGCCCTGCCCCACGCACCGTCGGTGGGCAGCGGATGGTTTGTACCCACGGTACCAACTTAAATTTCACTGGGAGGGGGGTGTACTTCAGGACGCACATTTCACTTTGAGCAAGCTCGAGCTGATATATTGTATCAGCCCAAGAAATTTAATTTAAAAATTAGAAAAAGGAATCATATCTGGTTATTGTGGATTAATCAGAGTTTGTGGATGGGGATATAAAATCAATTTATCTACAGCGAGTTATTTGAATCAAAGCCCTGTGCTCCTCTGCAGCTGTCCATCCCTCAAGGAACTCTATTACTGGAGCAGCACTGCTCTCAATTGCTTGCCGTGGAAGTTGTGGTACATCAGCAAACTTCAGATCCTCTGTGCCCAGCTCTTCCCACATACTCTGACGTTGGGTATAGCCTTTCAGTTATTCAATGTTTCAGTCACCCTTCGGTTCACCTAAGCCAGGAGTGTTTTCAGGAGCTTTCTACCTGGTGCTAGAGCAGGAAAAATTATTCATAACTTACTCTTCCATGCTTTAAAGTGCAAATGAAGCGGCCAACTTCAGTGCTGGGTTTTCTAACGTTCCCTGACATCTCCGCAGCAGACCAAGGTGCTCGTCTGTCCTTGTGCCTGCGACACTGGTTGGAAGTCTCTGGAAAGGGCTTTTCCTTAATTTCTCAGCAGCTGTCATTTTGCCTTTCTTTAAGGATGCTTCGCCACACTAAGACCGAGGCTGGCTGCCGAGCTGGCTGCATTTCTGCCTCCCGCCGGTGCTTGTGGGCTGCGGGCTCAGGGTCTGGCCATTGGGATGTGGCTGGCAGGCAAGCTGAGGTTCAGTTTCGGGTGTGTTTGCAGCTCAGATTTATCCCAAAGCTTGTGAGAGACAGCCATCCAGTTTGGTGCCTTTTCCTCTGCTTTTTTTCCCCTGGTTATGTCACTACAAAGAGCGTTGGGTTTCCCCGGGGGGTCACACTCTAGTTAGCGGACAGTTATGATGCCCTCTGCTCAAGTTATTATGTGGAATACACAGGAGGCAGCTGCCAGGGACCTGCAGAAGGCAGAGGAGAACAGCCCATGTTTCTGGCAGCAGCAGCAGCAGGGCAGGCAGCTGGGAGGTGGGGCGGTGGGGTCGGCCAGCCCAGGCCCCAGCCGGGGATGGGGACAGCCAGCAAAGGGCCTCCTGGGCCTGAGCCGCGGCCCTCTCCCACAGACCCCATCCCCAAAGGGGGGCCGGCCCTGGCCGGAGGGTAGCAGGTAGGCCCGGCGCTGCGGGGCACCGACCCGAAGGGGCGCAGCCCCCCCGTCGGTGTGGGCAGGGGGGTCTTCCCTCACCGGTAGCGCTGAGGCCGGCTGTAGCGGGGGGCGCACGGCCCAGCACCGGGGCTGCCGCGGCCGGGGAGCGGAGCCGGGGGTGCCCGCGCGCCCCCGTCCCCCCTCTCCGCCTCGGCGCTCGCCTTTCTTTGTCCCGCTTAGTAACTGGGGCTCCCAGCCAATCGCCATCGAGCCGGCCGGCTTCGCCGCCAGCTGATTGGGTGGGCTGGCCGGAGCCCTCTGCCAATCCCGGCGCTCGCTGCTCCCTCAGACAAAGACAGCAGCTCTGGCAACTGGGCTCGACTCCCCCCGCCCCCCGCGCGTGCTCCGCGGCAGCAGCCCCTTGGCGACAGGCCAGCCGAGGGACCTACCACCTCCCCGGCTCTCCTCGGAAGCGGGGGGGGGGGGGTCGCTAGGAAAAGGCGGCGAGAGAGGCGGCCGCAGTGGCGAAAGGGAGCCGGGTAAAAGTTAGGACAGTGGGGAAACAGATTTTTGTTTTGTGCTCAGCTTTCTTCCTGGGCCTGTCTCGCCGGCGTGAAGAGGGACGTCCCCCTTCTCCTTTTTTTTGCCCACCCCCTCCTCTGCCTCGTGGAAGCGCCCGCTCGCACGGCCTCCCGCCTCCTCGAAGGGGTTAAAAAAGCCGGCGCGCAGCCCCGCCCCCGGGGGCCCCTCCCGCGCGGCGCCGGGGGGGAGGCGTGGCCTCGTCCTCGGCAAGAGGCGGTTGGCGACGGTTGGGCCCCTCAGAGCCTCTTAAAATGAAACCTAGCGGGGCCGGCAGCGCCGCAGAGAGCCCGGGGCTGCGACCTGCCGGAGCCGCCCGGGGCCGCCGCCTGCGCCGCTCGGGGCTGCCAGCTGGGCACGGCGGGCGACGCCGCCGCGGGCTGCCCGCCCAGCGCTGAGCTGAGCTGAGCTGAGCTGAGGCGAGCCGGCAGGGACCGCGGGCCGAGCGGCCCCCAGCGCTGCCCGCCCCGCTCGGGCTCCGCGCCCGCCGTTATTGTTGCCCGCCGCCCCCTCCCTTCTCCTCCGCCGGCGGAAAGAATTCATCCAGAGACTGAAATCTCCCCTTTTTATCCGCTTCTTCCCACCCTTCCCTTTTGTGTGGGGGTTTTGTTTTGCTTTCAGCCCGGTGTTTTAAAAATACCCCGAAAATGGCGATTTTTAGAGAGAATTCAGGAAAGTGGCTTTTCTGTGGAAAGGTGTCTTTTTAAACAAAAAGAAGCACTCTCTCTGTATATTATATGTGTAACTACCTATCTTAGTTCCTGCAGGGCAGCTGCTGAGGTGGCTTGTGTGGTGGGCTTTTTTTAATTAAGTTTAATTTTGCGAATTTTTTTTAATTTTTTTTTTTTTTTTTGCTAGAAGTGTTATTTTAGAGCGGGGTGGATTCTTCTCGGCTTTTTTTTTTCCCCCTCTTTTTTTTTTTTTTTTTTCCCCACCTCCCTCCATTAAAAGCCGAGAAAGCCAATCTCATATTTATAAACCTGCCGGGACTTGACTGTCGCGATGTACAACACGGTGTGGGATATGGACCGCGATGACACGGACTGGAGGGAAGTGATGATGCCCTATTCCACTGAGCTGATATTTTACATTGAAATGGACCCTCCAGGTAGGGAACCGAAGCCTGCGGTGCCTGCGTGTGCACCCCTCGCAGCGGGTCGGGGCCGCCTTTCATTCCTGCCTTCTCTCCCCTGCCCGTCCTCCCTCCTACTTGCAGACTTTTCCCGTTTGGAAAAGGAGGGGGAATCTGCAGAGGGGGAGGGGAAAAAAATATATATATCTGTAGTTAAACTTTGATGTCTGCGTAAAGTTTTCAGGGACTTGAACCCGCTGTCTCCTGGGCAAAAGTATTTTAATACTGTTTTTTGGGGGGGTGGGAGGATAACTGCAATTTATGGTGCCTTTTGGGAGGTGGAAGGAGGCAGGAGGAGGAGAGCTGCTTGCAGCCCCTCTCCCGAGTCTCCTTTTTTCTAAGCCTTTATTGAAAACCGTATATTTTGGCTGTATTCACTTCTAGAGGAGCGTTTTTATTAGCCTCTTCACCTGTGTGCCTTTATGTGCCTGTAACACTTTGATGGTAGTGATTTACCTACCTTCATTCAGCTCCAGTTTAATCGCTTTTACAGTCTCCGAGATCCTTTTCTTGCCAGCTCTCTTCCAGCATTGACAGATGAGGTGTGTGTTGTCGCCGAGTTTTGGTGCTGGGGGGATAATACTTGGGAACAGGCTGGAATCCATCCCTGGAGGCACTGTTACTTTGATAACGCTTAATAACCTTGTTCAAAAGGGTTTGATGCAACTTCCCCCCCCCCCCCCCCCCCCCCGGGATTGTCAGTGCTGAAAATGGAGAAATGCATTGTCCCTTGCTTGCCTGAAGTTTTCAGATGGGACAGAAAGTTTCTTTTATGTCTGAAGAGTGAGGGAAGGCTTACAAGGAGAAGAGGTTGAGTCTTTCTTTGGTAATGAATTAAAGTAAGCATAAATGGGTACTGGTGAAACCGTATCTATACCTGTAAGCCTAACAGGCTGAGAGCGGTAAGGTAATTGAAGGGCCTTTATGTTCTCAGGTCTCTGATCTGTACAGCCAGAAGGTACAGTAAAATATGCACCAAAAATCTTAGCCTGCAGAGAAACTGATAGCAAATAAGTACCTATAAGTGGTATCTTCTGTGTGGCATGTACTGTTAGACTTTGAAAATGCACTTTTCAATCTGTGCTTGAATCGTGGCTTGTATCTCCAAGTGTGGTTTAGTCTCTTTGTTTCAGCACAGTGAGCTCTTTTTTTCTCTCTGTAGGTATGTGGTACTTTAATTAAAAGAGGAGGAGGTGATCATCCTGAGATTTTTGGATCTCAAGGACCTATAGTCACTTCCTCTGGTAACTGACGCTTTAAAAATTGGACAGATCTCTCAGATGCACAATACTGGCCACTACTCGTTAAATTCTTGCATAGCGGACACTACCTATTTTTAGATGTTACTCCTGAAAGCGTAAAGTTCAGTCAAATCTGTTTGCTTCTGTGAATTTCAAAGGATATTTTTCTTGTAAATGCTTTTGATTTTAACTATTCATGAGGTTAGTATTTGTATTTGCTTGTATTAAGCGAACAAAACCCCAAGTTCCATTGTAGGTGACATAAAACAATTGGTGTGGGGTTTTTTATTAAAAAAAATAAAGCCCTTTGAATGGCTTAGTGCGAGGAGGCTGCTAAAAGGGGCTGGCCTAACTGAACTGGTCAGAAAACAACTTTCCAATATTTCTGCAGGAATTCGGCCATGCAGCCTTACAAAGTTTACATTAAGAAGCAGCGCTTCTGTCATTAATAATGCCAATATTTCCATCATTGAAGCCCTATTGTCAGGGATCAAGGCTCTGCACAGTCCAAACACCAGTTAGTAAGAGGACTTAATGTTACATGCTGATCCCTGAAGTGTTCAGTAACTTTATCTTTCATATTTTTAAACTAGAAAAGCCAGAGCTGGAAATGATGCATGGGATGATGATCCCCATGTGTATGTCCTGATTTCATAAAACTATAACTTTTAAATTGCAGGGGGAGGGAGGGAGAGTGTGGCAGAGGTGGTCTGCTTTTTCCTCATCCGGAGGTGGGGTGGAAAAGCATTTTCTGGTCTGGGATGATAGGTCATCCCTAAGGGGAGTGTGGAGGTATTTGTTTGGAAGACTTAAAACACTTGGCATGCCTTGGGATAAAGTCACTGCATTTGCACCCGGTAACAACCACAACTCCATTTGGCCTGCTTCCAACAAAAATTTGTGAAGGTTTTCAGTATAGCATTCCCCCGCGCGGTGGCTGGAGTTCCTGAGCAGCTGAATGGTGGCAATATGTTTTCTCAGCAGCGCGCAAACTAACAATATGCAGCGAGTGTCCCCACTGCCAAAGGAGGCAGTGCGGTCTTTTGTTCACAGAACTTGCGTGAAGAGATCCCTGGTTGGTCTTTATGCTGCAGGACTGGGCATCGACTGATACTGGGAGCCAAGTGTCGCAAATCACGCATGACTGCTCGTGATTACATTTTAGTGCGTCTAAACTTCAGGCAGAAGACAAAAGGAAGGTGAACATAATGTGCAGTGTCACCCGTAACCTCTAAGTCAAGGGTGGGGATACTGTTTCTTGTTAAGGGCCAGTAGACCTTTAATTTATCTTGGCAGGCTGTCTTAATACCCACCTTAGTGTTGCCCAGTAATAATGCAGAAATAAAATCCTGTGATGTCAGGCAGCCTGCAGCACAGCCGTAGCTTCTGTGAGGTCTCAGTGCACCTGCACCAGCTTATCAGGGTGCTCATGTTTTCTGTCCGGGGTTGTAGGTGTAAATGGATGCTCAGAGCAGGTCCTGAAGCCTCTCTGCTAGAAGGCTTGCTCAAAAGTTCAAAAATAATAATAAAGTTGATGCCTCTGTCACACATGAGTTTTCCCCGGCTCCAGCAGAGGCAGGGTCAGGCAACAAGGGATTGCTAGCTTTCTGCTAGCTTTTAATCCATCCTAAGCATAGGAGTGGGACAGTTTTCCTAAATAGAGCAGTGGAACTAGGGATTCAGTTCTGCCAGCCTTGCAAAGCGTGCCTCAGAGCAGTACAACTAATACAGGAGCAACAGTGGTGACAACCAGCAGGGTGACTCCTGTTACCTAATGCTTTTTCCTTCTGCTTGCATGTATAAATGCATAATAAAATGTATCACTGGTGTAAGGTAGGATCTATATGTGGCAAATAATACTAGGTGCAACTAAATAACTTTCAGTGTCTAAAGACAAAACTGGAATAATCAG
The DNA here is from genome assembly GCF_018139145.2 of Gymnogyps californianus. Lineage (NCBI taxonomy): Eukaryota > Metazoa > Chordata > Aves > Accipitriformes > Cathartidae > Gymnogyps > Gymnogyps californianus. The sequence continues at coordinate 26,040,994 of NC_059478.1, read as the reverse complement.
TTGCATATAGCTAACATAGTAGCTTCTAAAATTTCTAGTCAGGATTCATTTAGCATATTATGGCCATGGCAGTATCATATGCTGGTTCTGGCATTAGGAAACTGGCTGTCAGGGGTTCACTCGAATGTTTGTTCTTGCTATGGGTCTTGCTGTCTGAAAAGACAAGGAAATAGGTTACTGGATTGAATTTAGTTTTTATTTAACAACATCTGTTCAGGTCTGCAAAAAGTTGTTACTGCCAGAAGTTAAATTTTTGAATGGAGGATGTTGAATTGACTGCAAAAGTTACCAGAGTACCTAAAGCATAACTACCTATGTATTACCTCGCTTCTAATTAGTAGGACTAAATAATGTCTTTCCCTCTGTAGATCTGGGATGTATTATCAGTTGTGTTGATGATAAAATGTGTAATCACTGAATACATTTTGTCACAGTTGGATGAAAATCAGTAAGAGTGTTCTGTTGGGATTTCAGATACAGATGTCAGCAAAGAGATTTGGCTCAACTACAAATTAGAGGTTAGTTTCATTTGTGTGGGTTATGAAGAAAACCACAAGTTTAAAGCAGGCTTACTAATGCAGAATGGGCTCTGTCTAGTTATGAGCAGATAACAGAATGTTTGTCCTGAAGCTGCATGAAAGCTACCTTTTTGAAGCCTGTTAGGCCCAAATATGACTGACCACGTTTATAAATTGACCCAACTGTCTTTTTCAAGAATATTACTCTTCCTTGCCTCGTGCTGAGACCGGCTGTAACGATGCTGTTGCTACAAAATCTTTTAATAATTAAGGGGGTGCAGCAATAATCTATAGGCCGCTTAGTTAAGTCTACTTTGCAAAAGCAGCACTGCCATTGTATGAGTGAAACAAGTATTCAAGGGAAAAAGTGTATTTATTCATTATAGTTTCTATTTTCTTCATATATAATTTGACAACCCTTGTTTTAGGGGAGTGATACTATAACTGTAATTTGGAAAACATAGGGTTCTGATCTCAAGGGCAGTGTTTACTCGGATACCAGTTGTGCTGTATCATTATCAATGTTATAGTGGAAACTGAATGTGGCTTCTCAAATGGGGTTTGTGGTATGCAGTAGCCAGATGTAGGTGAACACTGCATGTCTATGCCTGACTAGTTTTCCAGTGGGAGAACAGATGCAAATTTTAATAGCATTGTCAGTATTGTCCTTCAACTTATCTGAGCTGACTCCAGAAGCTTATCAAAGAAAAGTTCTGCTCTTACACATCTTTAAAAAAAAAAAAAAAAAAAGTAGGTCTACTAGTACATGTCATCAAGACAGCAGCACTGTAGCAGCAACTGTCTTCATTGCCAATTTAAGTCTTGCTGAAAGTCAGGTTTCCAAAACAGCAGATGTTGGGGTTGAGAGTTTCCTTATTACAGAAGGGAAGTTTGCGCAGGCTGTTTTGGGGTAGAGCAAGGAATAAATAAGGCTCAGTCCCTTGTATTCTACATATCCTGGAAAATGGTTTGAATCGGACTGTCATCTCCTATGAGGACAGTAATGTGAAATGCTTGTATTCTGTTCTTGTTACACCTAGATTTCTCTATAGGCCTTTTCATTTAATGACTGCTGTAACCATTTTTTATTTCTGATTGCATTTTCAGGCTTGCTTTTGCATTCCTTGCATTTGGTTTTCATTTTGATGGCTCTAACTGTTAAAGAATATCACTCATCGGCTTTCAATTAAACACGTGAATGCAAAAAATAGCATCATTAATATAAAGTGAAATGATGCTTTGCTTGAGATGGGAGAGCCTGCTTTAAAAGGGTGACATTTTTGTTTTATCAGTAGGCTTTCAGATGATGTAGAAATAGTTGGAAGGAAGTTGTTCAGCTCTGTGTTCTGAAAAGCTGTAGGTTTATGCAAACTAAAACATGGGGGAACGTTCTGAGAAGAAACCAAGCTCTTCACCACGTGCTTGAAGGCAAAACCTGCAGCAAATGTTATTTCTGCAATTGTTGTTCCGAACAAATTTGTATCTCACATGTTGCCTGTACCTGACAGGAGTTTATCACTGTGTTGCTTCCATCTACCTCACCTGCTTAAAAGGAGAAGACTCTTCTTGGAATTTTCTTTGGGGAATGTTGTTTTCCCAAGCAGCAGAGTTGACTTCTGTCTTAGCCATTGCCTGCATGATATCTTATTCCAGAATGAAGCTATTCAGGCTTATCTTTGCTCTACAGCTTGGGAAAACAGAGAGGCAGAGCTGGTCATACACATCTGTGCCCAGTACTAAAAGCTGTTGGGTGCCTTGCATCATCTCATGTTGGTTGTTTAGTGAGTCACTTTTTGGGCAGAGAACTAGAGAACACTGGAAACAGCAGCATAAAGAATACTTTTATCAGCATTCCCTGTATGTTTTAAAGCTTAGGCTTTATTATTGTAAAAAAAGACTGTTAACTGTGTTGAAACAGGTTGCTGTAAAACTTTGGCCCCATTAAAGCAATAGGTGTGTTCTACCTGGATTTTTGGAAACTTGTTTTTGTAAAGTAGGTTGCTGAGTAATGCTTAAAGAACAGACTCTGCTCATGTACTAAATGCCCCTATGGAAATGAGTCAGATTTTCTTTTTTCTGCTTTTTATCTCATTTCTTCTGACAGGTTAAAATTTGCACAATACCTAAGTAAGCAAGAATTTGCTTCTCCACATAATCTAAACTACAGTATATGAGCTGGTGCTGGGTCCCCAAACAATGTGAGTGGATGTTACCTCTTTAGAAGAGATTGTTTTCATTGTCCTTCATCTTTGCTTTGCCCCTCCACTCAATAGACAAAGATTTTTCAATGTTTCAGTGAATATATTCCAGTACCTTGAATTCTTCTAGTTCTTCTGAAGAAAAGTGGCTACATACAGGGAGCTTTATAAGAATTCATACAGTTCAAAAGAAGCAAAGTGCAAGTGGTGCCTGTTGTAGCCCTTTCCAAAAAGGACCCCAGCTGCCCTGCTGGACACCGACCAGCTGCCTGGTGAATCCTGACGCCAAAGCACGATGCACTCTGAGGCTTTCCTGTGGCTGAACAGGATCCGGGTTCTTCTCTGGCTTTGAGTCTGGCAGCACACTCGAGATGGCTACCTTCTATACAGCGCTTTTTGAAAAAGGAGATGAAATACTTCAACTGCTTCAATCTGTGACTGCTTCCAACATTCGCCCAGACTCTCTACCAGTTTTTGTGAACTGGAAAAATGTTATTTTAATGATAGTTCATAGGAATGTTACTTCTTCTATAATCAGATACCCCTGAAGCTGACGCATGGTTATTTCGGAAAGGCTTGAAAAACGCCATGTTTCTCAGCACAAAAAATTGTGGGTTTGGACAAATCAAAAAGACATCAATCCATATCCCCTTCTTGTTTGTTCTTTCACTACAGAATAACTTGAGTCTGGGGTTGGTGTCACATTAGGACTCTTGTACTTCAGGTCAGTGTTTTTCCTGCCAACCATAAACCTCCCATTTCCTTCTGTTAGCTACTACTTACTCTCTGTTACTTTCCTACTCTTCCCCATGAAATAAAAAATACCTACAGGAACCATTTTTTCAGGGTTTTTACCTTCTGTAGCCTTATCCTAAACTTCAGCCTCTGTAGTCCCTAAAATCTGATGCTGCACATGATAATCTTTGCTTTTGGAGGAATTCTTTCCTTCCTTGCATCCCTCCCCTCAAAAGAATCAAACAAAAAACCCTAAAACCAGAGTTGCTGCAATGGAAGCTAGAGAAAAATTGCTGTAATGAGGGAACACAGCCCACTGTTCAAGTGTGTTTTTCTTTGAGTGTGTGCAGTAGGGCTTACACTCCAGCACCTGCCCCAGGAGAATGTTTTAGAGGCGAGATGGATGAGAAGTTCATTGGCAATATTGTGTATGTAAGTTCTCTTGTCTGTTACAACCCGAATTTGTACATTGCAATTAAATTTCCCAGGCTGTCAGTACTCATGCTGCACTGCCCTGTATAGTCATCTTGGGGATGTTATAGGAATCTAGATTGGCCCTCCGAGGAACTGCTTCCAAGTGTCAAATTAGAAGTCTTTGGTGTTTGTGGCGTCTTTACTCTGATTCATCTCCTGTCTCCAAAAGTAGTCTCTTGAAGGATACAAGGAACCTTGAATCAATGAGATGAATGTTTAAGATCCTTTCCATTTTGAAGGGTACAGTACAGTCTCACTGATAAGTTTTGGGACAGTGAAAGAAGTCAAACTGCTGCTGTGAAATGGATTTCATTAAAATATTTTGAAGATATAGTGTACTTGAGTGAGGAGATCGAATCAATTTCTTTTGTTACACCTTGAGATCCTAGCATGAGCAATGGCCGTGCAGTCTGAGCCTGGCTAGACTACTCCATGCCTGCTCTGAATCTTAGCTTCTGCTGAGGGCACTGCGTAGGACTGCATAGGTTGGGACTTCTGCCTCGGTGGAACTTCCTTCAAGATCAAGGCGCTTAGAAAAGATGATGCGTGACACAACGTACAACAGTTTTCCTCTGAATACTTTTCTACCTTCAAATTTCTTCTGGAGTGTTGATTTGAAATGCACCTTTTGATCTTGATTTAGATGGCGCTCTGTTAACAATTTAGGTGGTGTTGAAATATTTCTGCTTTGGTTACTAGAAAATAGTTTGACAGCACAAGGACAGGTACTGTATGAGGAACAATTTTACATACTGCTCTGAAAGATGTGAGGTAGTGGTAAGCTGAAATAAAATGCTGCTTAGAGCAGCAAAAGTCACATGTATTTACAGCTGTATTATTATTTTTGAGTAGGCTCTTGTGCAGCAAACTTCTCAGCAGTGCCGATTATTTCTGTGAATTGGTTCTCCTATGAGGTTTGTACGTGACACCTGGATGGATGGTTAGTCTTTGAAATATCTGGGGAATATCTGGAACAACAGCCCTGGGCTGTTTTTATTTAAAATGGCTTTTTCTTTTGGCTTTGGTAGGTCTCCTAGCCATAGTGTGTCACTGCTCAGGCCTGACTTCATTCTCTGTCTTCCACAATGAAAAGCTAGTTCTTCGTTCTCGATCACTGTAGCTCTGTGCTTATGCTAAGGTTTGTGTTTTCCTTACTCTTATCCAAAAATCTATTTCCATGTATTGACCAAAGAGCATTTTTTAATAGCCGTTTGAAGACTCTACCTGTGGAGGGATAGAAAACATGCTGTGGTATTTCTTCTGTGAAGGCAGATGAGGAACTGCTTTAATAAATGCAAAGGAGAATCTACTTGTTCCTTGCATTTTACATTTACTTTTATCATATAGTCTTCTAGACCTGACATTGGATACTATAAAGTACAGTTGTTCTTATTGAATATTTCAGATTTTCATGGACAATAAAATGTCTGCTGTGGACTTTCATCCAAAGAGTTGGTAAAAGCTTGGGCCTACTGGCTAGGAGATAAAGCTATTCCTTGCTGAAGTGAGCCAAGTGTGTGATGCTGGGTAGTGACAATCTTTGAGTGATGAAACACGGCAAAAGTTCTAAAACGTATCCAACTTATTAATAGTGTGCTAATTATGCTTGGTAGGTAAAAGAGGGCTTATCCTTTTTAACCTCCTCATGTTAACTTTGGGACAGTCATCTCAACCCTGTTGATCATGGAACTTCTGACACTGCTGTAGCTTTGCAACTGTTACACTATGGTCTGGGTTGAAAGGAAAATTGGTTTTCATTGAACAGTGAAAATAATTGGGAAGTTGAAGTTTTTTTGGCTTTGCAACTTCATGCAAAGGCTGGAATGAAGAGGAGATGCTGCGTTACTTTGTAATACAGAAGTGAAAGATCCCAGTGTCATTTATCGGACAGCGAGCATCTTCCATTTCTTCCATCTCAGCCCATGAAGTAACAAGCCTTGCAAAGTAGTGAGGGGTGCTTGTGAAATGCCCAAAAGAATTCTGAATTTGAGCCAGCCTCTTCTTCACACACTGTTGTTGTCCACCATTCTGCAGGTGTCCCATAGCAGATAATCTTTTAACCTGTGCAGTAGCTGTGGATGCTCGTGAAGAACAGAGTGCAGCAGAAGTCTGGCAGGCTGTAGGAGGTGAAACAGTGGTTGGGAGGTGTGGGAGAGGACTGGATAGCTGGGGAGTTTTCAAACAAAACAGATCTTTATCAAAAAAGCCAATTAATCAAAACTGAAATATTTCTTAAAAGTGTTAGGTTTTATGAAAGTTCATAGAAACACAAGCAAAGCTATAATGGGAGTGTTTTCATTGGAAGCCTGCCTGGCTTTCTGCCAACTTGTCTGCTGTTTTCTGTAATGAGATATTGAAAGACTTCAATTCTTTGAATATGTCTTACTCTTTGGCATCTCGCCTGTTCTGGGGGAGGAGAGCAAAAATGTGAGCATGCCTGAGGTTCTGTGGCCAGCAATAATGTGATCGAGTAGCTTCCTTCTCCGTCCCTTGAGGAGTTCTCAGTGCGTGTTAGCTGCCCTTTAAGGAAGGGCAGCTTCGAAGGGCATTGGCGCTCAGTACTTTGCAAAAGGGGTCTTGGCAAGAGAACTGACGAGCTGAGATGTGGAGCTGCCAAGATAACTTACCTGCCAGTGGTGGGGAATGAACCACTGTCAGCAGGTGCGCACGACCCTCCTCTTTGTCAGCTGGAAAATCTCTGCAAAAGCATGGTGCCTTACTGCTCTGGCTTGCACATGTAGTACACAATTTCATGGAAATGGTGTGCAAAAAGCGCCTTTGTTCAGCGTATGCTTTTTTCTCAGGTGTCTTGAGGGGATCTCATGCAGCAGAGACAAGTACAGGACTATTGAGGGAGGGAAAGATTTTGAGGCTTTGCCTTAAAAGTGTTAGAGAAATTGAGAAAAGTGTTTGAGAAATTGAGTAAGACTACAGAGAGCAGTTAAAGATTGGGGAGATTTTTTAGTTTTAAAAAAGCTAGCCTACATTTTCATTCCAAGTCTTCATCTATACCTCCAAAGGGAAAACCCTTCTGTCCTTAAGGACTATGTCATTAAAATGTTAGCTGACCTAACCGTGGATTACTTGCATGTTTCCATAGTAATGACACTTTCTAGAGCTTTATATTACAGTTTGTAGGGTATCTACTGTACGTCAGCCTTTTTGAAGCTGGGTAACTATCTTGGAAATCCTCTGATCTGTTTTCTGCTTGTCACAGTGGAGGGAGAGTAGATTGAGAGCATCAGAAAGAAGGCTAGTAAACAAGCTCATGGAAGTGCTGAGTGACTTAAAATTGACTTTTGTCAGCGTACTTGGTAGTTGTGATTATTTGTAACAGTAAGATAGAGTTAATACTGCATTTAAACCTGCTATGCTTTTAAGTATCTGGCCTGCAGCTCTTGGAAAATACTGGAAGAAATAAGTTATGGAGCCATTCTTAGACTAAGTGGCATCTGCCTTAAAACTGCAAATTAGAGTTTAATTAACTGGCAGGTTTATCTTGTACGTAAGTACTGCAGCCAGAGAAGAAACGGGCTGCTTGACTGGATGCTGTGTGGGATGTAGCACTTGGAGACCTACAGCATTCTTCTTTTTTCACTCCTCCTGAATTAGTGCCATTGAAAACCCTCACACATAGGGCTCTGTGGCTCTTAGATCATGTAAACTTGTGAAGTTTTTGATTCAAAACCTGACTGGGAAAAGTGCATATCTCATGGAAGTCACGGTATACTTTGCTGAAGTTAGATTCAGGATTAATATAGCCTGCTATTTTCTACGAGATACTTTAATTTAAAAAAAATACAGCAGTGCTAAACTTCAGACACTTGCCAGCTTTCTTGGTTGTCTTGGTGTTAGAGGTGGTTTGAATTTCAGGGAATCATGTCAGTTAAATCTTGAGTAGCCTTTTTAAAAAGCAATTCTACTCAGTCAAGAAAGCATCAGAAAAATTGCCTTGGCAAAGCCTAATCAATAGGCTTTTCTCTCTAAGGACCTGCGCTGCAGCTCTGCAGAGCAGCTCAGCTGAAGCTACCTGCTGGAGCCGGCACGGCAGCCTTCCGGGCCCTGACGTCAGCAACATCCGATCCCGGGCCCGGCCTGCATTGGCTGCTGCCGCCTCTGCTCCATCACCAGCTCTTTTTTATTTCCCCCCTTCTAAGTGACACTGATCTGGGATTGGGATTTAGCTCGAGCTAGGCTGCTTGGGGAAGCTAGAAAGAGGGGACTAGAGTTGCTAAAGAAAGAAAAACCAGAGATGCCCGCTAGTGCGTGAGGGAGAGCCAGTCTGCTCTCATTGCTGTGGTGCCAGGCGGTCACTGAGGGCTGAACCTGATCTTGGGAATGCATTCGTGCGAGAGTGGAAGGGGCCAGCTGAGCTGTTGCCTTTTGGATTTTGGAAAGATCTGTGCTGTAAAGCTGTCCTAGAGACATGGTAGGGGAAGGATGCTTGTGTATCTGATGTTAACAGCAAGTTCTTTATTAGAACAGGTAGATCCATTGTGCTGTTAATCACTTGTGATCAATGTCCTTTCTCTCCCAGGAAAAAGGAGGCAAGAAACCATCAGGATCGTTCACTCTAATCAGAGCTTGTTTTGAGATAAAGTGAGATTGTGCCTGTGGCTAGATCAGAATTGGACCCAGTGACATGGAAAGAAACACGGCTGCTCTTGAAAGCATTTCTGTTGACTTCAAGCCAGCCTTATTTTACTTTACTGTAGGATTTTAGCGCTCTAATGTTCATCAAGTAAGGTGTATAAAACTGGATTTTTTTTTTAAATTTAAATCAAAATCTGTAGACTCTTTAAGGCTCTCTGTAGCTTCTCATAGAAATGTCACAGGATTTCTTCTAGCAGGGTGGTTAGTACTGTCTAGGTGCTAGTAAAAACTATTTTAGGATGCCTCTTCTAGCAATCCATTGGGCCAGTGTTATGAGAGCAGCAGTAGGGTGGATGCTGCTCTGTTACAATAGACTTGCCATGCTATTACAAAATGCTCCCCTTGTGTCGTCACAGGTTCTGGGCTGTGGGGTTTAAACTACCTTCGTGCTCAGTTCTCCATTTGTACAGGCTACAGTCATATCAGGCTGAGAGGGTAGCCAAGAAACACTGAAATGGATGGGCATGTTAATCTACTGGGTAAAGCAATAGCAAGGGCCTGGTTCTGTATCCAATACAGGGGAAAATCTATTATGACTCAAAGAGCTCAAAGTATTGAAAGTAAAGAATTAGATCCATAGCTCTCTGGAAACAGGACCCACCCTTACAAATACTTTTGTATTTTTAAAATGTGCAAGCTATTAAAAAGCATTTTTCAAAAGTCTATTGTGAAAAGGACTAGCTTCCATGAGTCAGGTTTTACAGGAACTGGTCCAAGCCTTATTCTTCTCCTGGGAAGAATTTCCTTCCGATTTTCTTATGCAGAACAAAGTTCTGCAGGCAACCCCCAGATAGTGAGAACTGATACCTACCTATGAAGGGAAAGAAGGAGAAAACCCCACCTGTAGTAAGGACACTTGGTGTAATGTCTAGTGCTCCGTCTCCATATGCCAAACTCCTGTTCCTTACCTTTCTGGTCCTTGTTAGTTTGCTTTTCTGTGCCCAGTGCTGTGGAATGAGCCCTAACAAAGCTGCTAAATAATTCCACAGTATATAAAGGAGCAAGACTTAATCTTACAAGGAGGGCTAGAGAAGTATTCAAGTACTCTAGAGAATACTTGAAAGCCTCTTCTGGAAAGCCCCTATTACCAGTGTAAAACAGGCTTTTACACTGTAAAATACCTTGAAGTTTTTGGTATGTCCAAGCCTTAACTTGCAAGACCCAGTGAAATAATTGCTGGTGCTGGTATAGCTTTCTAAGAATTCTCCACACTGTTGTATGCTTTTTACATGAATCTCCATGCGCTTGTTGATGACTCAGAATCTACAAAAGATTCTGGAGTAGATCAGAACATCTACAGGTTTTCTGAACTTGGATTTACTGCCGTGTGCAGACACTGATGAGACTCAGAACCGCTGCGTTGGTCCTGTCGCTTGCTTAGAGTACGTAGGGTAGCACAGCCCAGATGTGAGGTGGGCAGGAGGGAGGACCTGGAGACATTTTCTAATTCAGGAACTTTGAATGGGGGAAATGGAACAGCACAGGGCACAGTAAATACAATTGACTCTACAGGCTTAGCCTGGATATATGCTCCTCTGACCCCGCAAAAGTAGGATGGGGCTGGGAGCCTCAAGCAAAATAGGGTTAGAACTGTGTCTTAGTCTCAGTGGTGCTTTGTACAAATACTTAGGTGCTATACAAACAACTGTAGTAGTTGAGCTAGGAATAACCGAAGCCTCCTAAGCAGGAAGCTACTTCACTGAATCCAAAGGTTTTCACCTTCCTTTTATAACAAGACCTGTTGTTGCCTCACTAGATATGTGCACACCTGAAAGTTCCCAGCTTACCCCATAAAAAGAACCTGTATGCTATGGTTTAATGCTCAGTCCCGCAGAATGAATGCTGCTATCTGAATCAGGTGTTTGGTCAGCAACCCCAGGGTGCAAACGTCTGGGTCAAGGTTCAGATGTAGTTTAGATTGGCTCGATTAAAGTATCTACTGGTTTGTCTGAGAACAGTGAAGTTACTGTGTCGGATATTCAACATGAAATGGTATTTGGAACTGCAGTTGGAACACTGTTTTCTCTTCTTTAATGTGGGAGGTGTGGCTCGGAGGTGAGCAGATGGATGGTGCCAAGTAGCACACCTCTCAGCGTTAAGCCATTCCGCGCTGGAGCTAGAGATCAAAATCTTCTTTCTGCTCCCTTTATTTGTATTTCTGCTTGTACACTGGAATCGTGTGTGTCTGAAAGATGGCTGTTGTCAGTGTGTCAGGCCTGCTCGCTGATGCTTGTGTAATCTGATGGCTAGGGCACAGGGCTGGGAGCACAGATGTTCAGGGTCTGACTTTAAAATGTGCTAGTAGCAAATCAGTGTGTGTAGCTGCTTTCTTACTCTGAATTCAAATGTGACCTGTCCCTGTAAAACACTCTGTCTCGTGAAATGACTGAAAAATGCTCAGTTTCAGTGGTAGTGTTCTTGATGAAGCGTTCAGCCTCTGCAAGGCAGGGGAGAGCACTCAAGACATCTTTCTCGAAGAAAATAGTGCAATGCATTTCTGCTGACAGACAAGTCTCTACCAATACATGAACATGCCTGTGGCTGCTGAATTCCTCCTGATACAGGGCTTACGTTCAAGACCATGATAAAGTTGTTTGAGTGAAAACTGACCAAATAGAAAGAGTTTCAGTGCGTTGTATGCCCTTACATTGTGTAACCTATTTTGAGAACAGAAGTAAAAGCCTGTTTGCCTTGAGTTCAGAATAGGGGAATTCTGGGCAGGTGTGCGCTAGGCCTACAGATGTGCAGTTCTGCCTGTCTTTCACAGATTTGTAGCATCCCCTTTCCTGTGGTAAACACTTCTGCTATGTAAAGTGGTGCAGGCACTCTAATAATGACCTAATGTCCCCTTTCCCCTTCCTTTGGATAAAGGGGATCTTCCTTTATCACCTCAAGTCCTATAATATTCAGAGGGTCATAGCTTTTGTTCCTAACAGGAGCCTAAATGACAAATCTAGTATGAAACATGAACCTTGGGTCTACGATGGATATACCACTGCCCAGCCACCACTTCTCTCACTAGCAGCATTTTTCCCTCTGAAGAAGAGTCCACCTGTTTGCTCTTACAGGTTGGCATAAGGACTGGTGACGCCTGAGCAACTGGAGTTTTTCCATAGTGGTGCACAGTGCTCTCCAGGCTGTGGCTTTCAAACACAATACACCTTTGTTACTTGTTTGGAGGTTTAGGCGGTGATTGCCCTTGTAGTCATGCCTGAGCCAGTCCTCCTTTTAACAAAAACTCATGTTTCCTCATACTCCTTCCCTTTCCCCTCCCTCAAGCACGTTTGGTTTGAGTACTAGGAAATCTGGGATCACAGTGCAGCTGTTGACTTCAAAATTCTTTAAAAATTACAAATTCCATTTACTTTGAGAGAGCTTGAAATGCAAGTTCAAGATGCACATTTCTCTTGCTCTTTCACTGTTGTATTTCATTAACAGTTTAGTGATTATTTTCCCCTGTTTACCTTTCTTTAATCTGTTCTTCATTTTCAGCTCTTCCTCCAAAGCCCCCCAAACCAATGACTCCAGTCAATACGAATGGAATAAAGGACAATTCCAGTTTCTCTCTGCAGGAAGCGGAGTGGTACTGGGGGGACATCTCAAGGTAAGCAATACTACTAAAATATATTAATTAAAATATATATTAATATATGTTATTAAAAATAGAATAAGCCTGTTAGGCATGTTCTTTTTCTCTTGAATTCTATTTCAGGCAGCATTTTACAGGAGGGAAACACTTCAGGATGATACTTGGCAAGGCACCTAAATGAAAGTATTCGACTGGATTCAGGACTTGTGTTTGAGTTGTTACTGTTCTGGTGCAGATATTGCCAGTCTTGGTGACAGTTATTTGGGGTTTCTAAATTTCTCCAGATACACAAAGTCTTTAAAAAAGAGAAAATCATTTCATTCAAAAGAAAAGTGCTTCTGAATGTGCTAGCTAATAAGGTTTTGTAAGCATACAATGCTGGGATGCATGCAGTTCAGCAAAATTTCAGTAGGAGACTTGCTCAGAATAAAAGGAGTTGCATTCTTATTTTTGGTTTCTTTAGCATTTCGTTAAAATTGCATCTGTATTAATTTCTATTACATGGAGGTATAAAAATAGCTGGTGATGGTTAGCATTTGTAAGAGCTATACTGAGCAGATGATACAGACACATACTCAATAAATTAAGTTTTACCTCTTAAGGAAACGCTTTTCTATGCGCTTGAGAAAATAGATGGCTTGGGTTAGGTTTGGAAAATGAAGTGCCAGTTTTTATATACTTAATTGCATAAAAGAACTGAAGTGTCCAGTCATCTCTTTCCCTCTTAAGGCAATTCTGAAGAGTCTAGAATTTGGAACTGTAAGGGGAAACATGAGCGTGCTGGGACTGTGATCAGGAATTGCTCAAACTTGTGCAGATAATACTTTGAAACACTTTGTCAGATAGAGGCAAGAAGAGTGTGTTTGCCACAGTAGTTCATTGAAGTTCTGAGAAGGGAAATAAAGTTTTCATATCTTTATTGTACCACCCTTATCTTTATAAAGCAAACCCACATAGATTTTGCTTTTGAAAGGCCTTGGCAGTGATATTTTTCTGTTAATTCTAAATCGAAGCAGAGTGGCAAAACCTGATCACAAAACACAGTAGGCAGGGTTTGTTTAAAACTGCTTGATATTGGTATCAGTTTATTGACTGTGGATTTGTTCCTCAATTAACAGTGCACGTGATGGCAGGAGCTAATGCAGTATAAATCACATTGGAGTGGATTTATTAGATTACAATGTGATACACACGCATGTAAAGATGGAATTGTTTATGACCCTAATTTGACAGCCAGCAGGTACGGACTGCATCGGGCTGTCAGGGCAGGAGCCGTGTTCTTCAGTCAAGAACTTGTGCTGAAAATTTTGTCACTAGCTCCAGGGTGCAACTTGCGGGCATAAGCCCAAGCCCTTAGATCATATCTATCCATTCAAAAAGGAGAAGGCCATTTGAGTTAACTGGGTCCAATCTGTAAAATGTTCTGAGAGGAGTAAGCAGGTATGCACATGATACTTAATAGGAGTCAGTTTTACTAACAGAATGGTTTTCAGGTAGCTAAATCAAAACTAAGGCTATTTTGTAAGAATACTTTTGCTCCTTAGTATTTGAACAAAAAAGCTGCTGTTGATTTTTCTTTGTAAGATTCAGGTAGGCTTCCTACCTCACTTAGTTAATGTTGAGGCTACCTGATAAACTTTAGTTTCCAGATGATTGTATTAAAGTGCTTAATGCTTCTAAGCACCTGTGAGGTGAGCTGTGAGGGAGCTGTAATAAAGTGAGATATGTAATCTGGGTGAAATGGTCAGACCTGGCAAGATGCTTAACTCTTCAGCTGAAATAATTTTCTTGATGCTTACAGGTACTCACTTTCACTAAAAGATTTCTTGATTTAGCTTAAAGCTCTGGACTGAGTATCCTTTTGCTTCAGTTGTAAATAAGGAAAAGTTGCACTGAAGCTAGCAAGGTTGTAGTGGTTTAAAACTGCTGTCAATAAGATCAGAGTTAAGCCAATAATGAGTCTCTTGAGACTAAAACTGTGCTAAACTCTAGACACCTTTGAGCTATGATGCTAGAGACCATTTCTTAAGAGGTCAGGACCGGCTTCTCAAAGGGCACCTCTTTCCAGTGTGGACTTTAAAACCTGAGCAGATTACAGGGAGAGGTTGTGAACTCTGAGACACAGCTGCTACTGTTGCTTAAACAGAGACTGCTTCCTAAGTGGCAGTTGACTGCAGCTGCTATTTTTTAGTGTAACTACACAAGTTCAGACTTGCTTTAGATGGCCTAAAAGACTGGAAAGGCTGAGTGTGAAAGAAGCTTGCCTGATATTTTGAAGATTGAACTCCTTACGCATGCTGGTGTTACTGGCTCCAATATTGATACCTGTGGCAAAGATGATCATGTCCTTAACGCTTCTAATTTTGCTTTCCTTTCCATTCTCCAGGGAAGAAGTAAACGACAAATTACGAGACATGCCAGATGGAACATTCCTGGTGCGCGATGCATCAACCAAGATGCAGGGAGACTACACTCTGACATTACGGTAAGCATTGAGCAGTTGTAGTCCACATAGTAAAACCCTGAGTAGCTAGTTGCTATACCAGTGACAGCAGTGGCTGTGTAAAGCTGACGTAGCTCAACTTGAGAGATGTTCCCAAAGGTACTGCAGATCACAGAATGAGCAAATAAATAGCCAGGTCTGATAGTTAGTTCTGTTCTGTGCATTGAATCCTGTCCCTCACTAAACACTACTGTAAGGATCTCTGTGTAGATTAGATGGGACTCGGGGAGGAGAGCCACTCAGTAGTGCTTCGTAGTTTCAGAACTGCTAAGGTAAAAGTTATTTATAAACTAGGGCTTTGATTAATAGGAGTGTGTTGAATATCTCGTCAGCGTGCAGCTCTGGGGAATTGAATACAGTGTCTTTGTAAAAAGAGTATCTTGTGCTTTCTGATCTAAAGTTCAGGAAATACTGAATTGGAGCCATGTTCCTTTCTTCGTTAAAATTGTCTGCAAGTGGCAGACTTCCCAGAGCTGCCCCAGCCGTGTCTGCTGCAGTTAGGCAGCAGACCTCATGTGACTAGCTGCTGGTACCTTGCCCAGCCTGTCCAGCCTCTTGCCTCTGCCAGCCTCCCAAGACTGGTTGTTAGAGACAAACAGGCGAGGCGCATAAGCCACTGCCTCTGTAGCACACCTTTGGGAGTTACTGTGATATGGTAGATATTTGATCTTGCCGTGAAATTCTGTTGTCTTAATGGCAGGTTTGACCCCAAGGGTGTAGTTTAAATTCTGCTTTGGCTTCTGCCTTGAAGTTCATGGCTTGTGCACTAAGGTTTGGCATGATTTGGTTATTTTGCTGAACACAGATGTCTTTAGGAACCAAAATTGAGAGTGCAGGAAGGACAGTATATTGTCTAAACAGTCTGTTGGTGAAAAAAGGAAGAAATAAGCACTATATTTGTGGAAAGCGCTAGAATGTATAAATCTGGATAATGTAAAGTCCTAAACTTACAACCCTCTTATAATCCTCAAAGGATTTTGTTTAGGTTCGTGTATCCTGTATTAGCATCCATAACTCAAAAAGACTTGTTAATCACTATATAAATGTATACTCAGTTGTATACTATTAGTGACCCCAAATTGCAGGAAATTGTGGGTTTGGGTTTTCATATGGCTCCTTTATTCAGCCTTCAGCATCCTCCATTTCCCTTGCAAAACTTCTGGCAAAGCTAGGTCTTAAATACTATAAGCTGGCTCCAGAATGAACACATAGGAAGAGATTTACTTTGGGCTTTGCTCCTGTTCAAATAATATCTGATGATAATTCTCTGTGTATTGACTCTTAAACTACCTAATATCTGCTAGTATGTAAAGAATCACTATGAAGGTGTACAGTGTCAAAGCCACTTGCCCAGAAGTTTCACTGGTGTCTTTGTTAGCAGCCTTAGTGTTGAAGAGGGATAGGAGGTACACAGTAAAACCTCTAAGTGACTGTACTGCTTTACAGGAAGGGTGGCAACAATAAACTGATAAAGATCTATCATCGGGATGGAAAATATGGCTTTTCTGATCCACTGACATTTAATTCAGTTGTGGAACTGATTAACCACTACCGCAATGAGTCTCTAGCTCAGTATAACCCGAAGCTTGATGTGAAGTTGATGTACCCAGTGTCCCGGTACCAGCAGGTAAGATCTTCATGGGACCCCACTAGCTATTAGTGCAGACAAGAAAAAAATTGCAAATGTGTATATAATTTTGTTTTCTCTATGTGAAGCCTGATTTTTTTTTTTTGAAAACTGAAAAAAAAAAAAAGGTGAGTTTTCACATTTGACCTCACTTTGCTTATAATAATGGGTCTTCCAAACTGTCTAGCCATTTAAGCTTCTTCATTTTATCAAGTTTCCAGTCTCCATCTGAGCAGTCCAATAGAGAAGTGAAACGCTGACATGCAGCAGACTTGAGCCTGAGAAGCCTTTTTTTCCCCTGTGAACCCACAGGGCACAGTTCTAGACAGCGTTGCCCTTGAAGCACTTATGAGCCACTCAGCTGCCCGCTCTGTGCCTAGCCATCTAAATTTTTCAAGAATATTTTTTAAAGTTTTATTCAGTAGCCCGAGACATTGTCTTGCATTAAGGAAAAAGAACTGCAGAGCTTTTTGGGAAAAAAAATACTCTAACTTCAGATTCCAAGCAATTCACTTCCTCCTTTCTCCAGTAGGCGATAGCAATCCTAGACCTAAGCTGTAGTGTGGTTTTGGAAGCTTAGTATTTTGGCGTAGTTCTTGGTGTCCCATAGTTCCAGTTCCTACTGTCTGCAAACTGTGGAACTTGTTGCATGGAGGAAGGGGGATTTATATACGGTGTTTGTGTTCTGTAGAAACCCGATTATAAAAATGATGCTAATAGCTGTAAAATGCAAATGTGCATAAGTGGACAAACAAATATTCTTAAGGAAAAGCTGCTTTGCTTGAAGACTTAATAGCTTTTTGTGTGTACAGGATCAGTTGGTGAAAGAAGATAATATAGATGCAGTAGGTAAAAAGCTTCAAGAATACCATGCTCAGTATCAGGAAAAGAGTAAAGAATACGACAAATTGTATGAAGAATATACCAGAACATCACAGGTTGGTTCTACTTTAGCTATCTGTGAGTCTGTTTCTTGTTGTTTAAAAAGTAAAGAAAGTTATTTTAACCTGTTATGGCTAATAAAGTCAGTCCAAGGCCAGAAAATACAAGGAAAAAATTTAGTAAATTGTGTAATAGAGCAAGGTGGTTTCAAAGTTGATGGGAACAGTGAATATTACTTGTTGCTGATAGTCCTAGAGGTATGGTGTGGGGCAAGGAAGAAAGAGGAGCTGAGCTTCCTAGTATAAGGTAGAGCGGTGGAGAAGGCCATCACCTACAAGCTTTGTACTGCGGACTTCTTCCTTGGCTGCTGAGTATTTCCAGCTGCTGTATGCTGCAGTGCAAATTGTAGAGGGGTTTGTCCAGGTTTTTTATGAAGTCATGTTCAAATCAGATACCAGATATTATGCATTAAGGAAGTGTGAATACAGTATTTGGACTGCTTCTTGTAAAATAAGATAGTTCATATATGGGGAGGAGGTTTGCTGGCAGTCTTCCTGCAAACTAAGATGGAAAATATGACTAAAATATTTGAGGAGTTTGCAGCCTAATAGAGAGCATCACGTGGGGGAGGAGGGTAGACTTACAGGGAGTAAGTCTTCCCTGTACTTCCCTGACTCTACTTGGACATTTGACTAAATTTAAAACTGATTAATCACATTTTGACTTGGGGGGGGAGAAGAGTTCATCTTCTCAGTCAATTTAGGGAACATAATCGAGTCTTGCATTGTCATCTGTATCGTGAACAAATGATGAAGGACTCTTTCCTCACATAGGAAATTCAGATGAAGAGGACCGCAATTGAAGCATTTAATGAAACTATTAAGATATTTGAGGAACAGTGCCACTCACAAGAGCGATACAGCAAAGAATACATTGAGCGATTTCGTAGGGAGGGGAATGACAAAGAAATTGAACGGTAGGCTCTTAAGTTGTGTTTGCTTACAAGGAAGAACTAATGTCCACATTGACACTCCCATGAAATTCTTTTCTATAATATTGCATCATATAAAACACTTTGTAAACTCAGTATTTTCTCTGAGACCTTCCCCCAAGGTGTCTGAACTTTCAGTAAAGCCCTCTTCTGTCAAGGAATTGCATTGAAGACAGAAGAGGTGGGAGATCTCTGGTTTATTCTCTCTCAACTTCAGTAAATCAAGATACTGTGATGAGGACCAGGAATGGATCAGGAAATAATAATTTCATTTGCTTATCCCACTTCTGTTTGGATTTGCTCAGAATATAATTCAGAAAAGTCTTTACTTGTTAACTGTGAAATGTACATAGATCTGGTAAATCCCATAGTCAGTTTTAGTCACTTTCAAAGATGATCAGTATTTAATTGCCACTACTTGGTAGTGGATAGTGGTCATCTAACAGAAATTCAGTAAGGGCCTCATTTGAAATTGCCCTTCTGTGAAGATACTAGCAGAAAAAGCTGTATCTGAGCTTTTGAAGAAATGCCAGGTATAATGCCTAATGTGACACAGTGCTTTACGAATCACAGTAGGGTAATCTTAAGGAGATTTTTAGACTGAAAACAGTTACCTGTAACAATCTTATTATGCAACTGTGGTGCTTCATTCTGACTAAAGATCAATTAACAGGGCAAATATGTAGTTCTCCTGAATAGTACCAAACCTGCAAACTAATCTTGAATGAAGAGACAGGCAGCGTTACTTCCTGGTAGCTCTTGATCAGTAATTGAAGTCTGCATTTGAAATCTTGTTAGTACTGATACCTATGGTGGGATTGCATAACTGATACACCAAAAAGCGAATCTGACAGTGAAGGAGGAATCTGTTCTAGCTTACCCTCCTAGAGATAATTTATTCCTGCATCTCTGCCAGAAGGAAATATATTAAGGTAAACTGAAGGTTCGAAGTATGCAAAAGGGTGGTAGGCCTTCTGGCAAGAGGTCTTTTCTGGCACTCTGACAGTAATTTTCACGTTAAGATGAGGTGGTCAAAGGGAGGAGCTGCTGTTACAGTACTTCTTGTGATACTCAAGTGCTGCAGGTAAGGTTCAGTCCTCCTAGACTGGTTTGACCTCACCTTTCAAATATTACACTTGTTTGCAGGATAATGATGAACTATGAAAAACTAAAATCACGCCTGGGTGAGATCCATGATAGTAAAATGCGCCTGGAACAAGATTTGAAGAAACAAGCTCTGGACAACAGGGAGACTGATAAGAAAATGAATAGTATCAAGCCTGACCTAATTCAGCTCCGCAAAATCAGAGATCAGTATCTTGTGTAAGTAAGCCTGATCTGTACCTCAGAGTAGTGTGTCTGAGCCTGAGTAATGACTGTTTTTCCATCAGGATAATGGGAATTTAATTTTCTTTTCATAACCAAAGTTCTGTGAGTGCTAAGGTACTACATTCTGGCATGGGATGTCTGAGTAATTGGTTGGCCTCTTCCTGACTTCATTACTTAAAGAGCCTGCCACAACTAGGTGCACATTCTGCAACTCCTGTAAATAAAACCTTTAAGATAAATGAGTTATAAACAAAACCTGTGCCTGCTAATACAACAGAGGTTAGTACTTTTTGTGCAAGGTGTGGCAGATGTTGTTCGTACCCACCCTTGATTTCACTGACACCCCTGTTATCCAGCTCCTAATGTCCTTGGGCTGGACTCAGTGCACTAGGATTCTGGCAGAAGACAGAGGGAAACACGCTGTCTCAGAAGGTGATGTTAGGAGGTTAGAAGAAGCCAGTGGCAATACCCATTTTGTTTTCCCAAGAGAAACAGGCAGCTGTCACAATTTTCATTCCGCTTCCTCTCCGGACTGCACTGTGCAGAGGCAGTGCCTCTTCCTCAGCTCAACTCTCCTCTTTCTCCATTTAAGAGGTTGCTTCATGGCTCCTTTTTGCTGTGTCCGCTAAAGGAGGCATCTCAGAATATGATGCAAAGAAGCGCTCTTATGCAATCTATGGTCTTTCTATGGCACTTGCTACTGGAGAACAAACTAAGCCCCAGACTGTTTCTTTGTGGGACCTTGTGTCTGAGCTTCAGCTTGCTCAGTAAGAAAACCCGTACATGTACTCTGAAGTAACGTGTTAATGCTCTTTTCTTTTGGCAGATGGCTCAATCACAAAGGGGTGAGACAGAAGCGAATAAATGACTGGCTGGGGATCAAAAATGAAAATATTGATGAGTAAGTGTCATTATACATATGATTTTACTGAGAAGGGTTCCATTAATAAGTGTTTTCTCTTGTGGGGGTTGGTAATACAAAACACCAGTTTCTCAGTAAAGGACTGTAGAAAAAGGAAGGACTGCAGAAAAAGGGAGAAATTCTCTAGGGGAACTGTATGTCATGGGAGGCAGCAACTCTGCTGAAGCATTTAGGATTAAAAAAAGTTGGAACAATTAAGTTCTGAGTTGAAGCCTTTAATATCTGTCCGTTAGGAGCCTGACCTCCCCATTTGGGTGTGTTTTGGTATTTCTTTGAATGATTTCTGCAAAAATAGATAGATCTGCTTATTAACTCCTTTACCGACCACTGGTTAAGTTAAATTTATCCTCTCTTTCAGCACATACTTTGTGAATGAAGAAGACGAAAACCTGCCACATCACGATGAGAAAACTTGGTTTGTTGGGGATCTCAACCGTATCCAAGCGGAAGACTTGCTCTGTGGGAAACCTGATGGAGCATTTTTAATTCGAGAGAGTAGCAAGAAAGGATGCTATGCTTGTTCTGTGGTGTAAGTCTATTTTCCTTTTTGTTCTAACTACTCAATTCATAAATCTCTACCACAGCTCTTTATTTTGGAGAGCAAAAGCCAGGCCTAGCCTAGGCCTACTTGTTGGAACATGTTGCATGTTTGCAGGAAGACTAGCATGGTAAAAGCTTTGTTGCAAAAATGTGCTTTGAATGTGCAATAACTGTAGTCCTAGCAGTCTCTTCAGTCACTACAGTAGCTAGTACAAAATTCTGAAGTATCTCAACTTGAAGCTCTACAGTCATAAGTAAATGAAGGCCAAATTCTCCCATATATTCTTCCCTGCCAAGGAACACATGGGAAGAAGAAAAATAGGGCTGTAAAGCTGTAACATCTTCCGTTCTTGTTTTCAGACATGGCCAACTCTAGATGCTTTCTCTTGTATGTTTAAGATAATGGTGATGCTTCAGAGGAGACGTTATTTGTGACCAGTAGTTTTTATGACATTCACACAGCCTTGCATTGATTTCTTATGTTTCACTTCATTTTATGCTGGTATAATGGAGGTCAGAAATACTTTGATTCCATTATCTAAAAACCCTTCAAGCCTGTTCTGGAGTGCAAAATGACTTTCACTGATTTATTTCACATGAGGTTAATTGCTTCTGAAAGCAAGTCCCAGAAATTAATATGTGAAGGTATATCACCTCAAGGTAACTGAAGATTGTAGTATCTATGTTCAAGATACTGTTTGTCACAGTCACTGAAGTGATGAGTTCATCAGATACTTTCGTTGGGTTGGTATTGTACTACAAGATAGCAAAGGGATGTCATAATGTAACTTGTTCCTACATGTGACTTAGATTGTAATAGGCTCCAGGCTTAAGGGATTACATAATACTCGATCTTTCTGGGAGATAAGTTTTTCTAGCAACTTTGGAAATACTGTGTTGCAGTAACTGCTTTGCCAAGTTAGGGACTCAGTCGCTATGACTTCAGATAATGAACCAACTTGAACCCATGCAATGCTTGACATTAAAAAATGCACACTGAAGGTTAGTGCTGCATTTCGTGAAATACTCTGTAGGTCCTAAGAATTTGTGGGTTCTGGCTTCTTCGCTTAGCGGAAACCTTTCCACTAAGAAGTTGAGCACAAAGTCATAGCTGACTTCAGGTGCTTATCTTCTTGGTTAAGCTCTTGACTTTTTTTTTCCCAAGAAGCATTTGGAGAACAATGCAGTAGGGAATTGTACTGCTGGGACAGAAGAGGCCTCTTATGGATTATTATGCAAGAGTGTTTAATCACATGCCCTGAAGTACTGTTTCTTCACAGACTATATTAATCTCCTCAGCTTGCATCTGCTGGGTCCTCCATTATGTAATTTAGTGACTGGCAGCGTTGCTGCATTAGCTAATTGTTAATAGACTGTCACTTTTGGTTTGTCCTTTGATGTTAAACTCTCCTGGTTTCTTTCCTTGCAGAGCTGATGGAGAAGTGAAACACTGTGTGATCTACAGCACTCCAAGAGGTTACGGGTTTGCAGAACCGTATAACCTTTACAGCACACTTAAGGATTTGGTTCTTCATTACCAGCAGACATCCCTTGTCCAACACAACGATTCCCTAAATGTCAGGCTTGCCTATCCTGTCTACGCACAGATGCCCCCCTCTCTCTGCAGATAAATTTTGGGGAGGAGGAAAGTGTTGGCTATCTTGGATTCTTTTCTACAATTTTTATTAGAACTTGGAGGGCATTCTTTCTCCTTAGACTGCTTGTTTTGCACAAGAAGTGATTCTGTGAATGTGAATCAAAAAGAGGCCTAGCAGCAACAAGACGACAACTTGGGTGTAGGTGTCCTGGTGCTACCTTAAAAGCTCAGCTGTGCTTTTACACTGATACTTTTGTTTCCTTATGAGGGGAATAAACTCAACACAATGCATACAAAAATACTGGAAGCAAAACATTGTTTTATGGAGGTAATTTTTTGCCAGGCACCTTCAGTGGAACTTCTAATTGGATTTTGTTTTCTCTTGTTCTTGTAGAGACAATTTGGAGCCTCTGTTTGAGGCATCAGTAATGTCTTGCAGTCTTAAACTCCCAAGAAACTGGGGGGAAACTCTACCACAGCAATTCTTCTCTGTTAATTTTAGCAGCTTCACTGCGATTCAGCCGAACTTCCAAAAGAGGGCTTGTCTTGAGGTAGCATGCAATTTGGTGAGAGAAGACCAAAGGAATTATGGGAAAGCTTCAGGTTTTTATTTAAATGGAAAAATGCTTGTAAAGAAAAGTTGCTTTATTTTTTTGCCAACAGTAACAAAGTTTTGGTTTCAATGGCACTACAGGTCTTCACTTAAAGGAAACATAACCAAATTGAACATACCAAAACTTTGTTCGTTGCCAGATTGAGCACTTATGGGAAAGGTTGCATTAGCATCCGCACATACTTTCTACACCAAAACTTGAAACAAATAAAAGGAAAAGCTAAACATTGTGTGGCTTCAAAACACTAAATTTGTCTGATCTGAGGTAATTGCTCACTCTCCTCTTTCTTCACCCCCCTTTCTCCCATTCCTCAGCTTGGGATTCTGTTTTCAGTTTTTAATGATACTGTGCTTCAGAATGTAAACTAGAGTGAAGCTTGCACTCGCCTGTTGCAGTTCTCTTGCTGAGCAGTGACAGACTCTTGTAATGCTTAATTTTGGTATAGAAGAGGTGGGTGCAATCAAATGCTTCTGGATGGCTTATTGTACCAAATTCTTTCATGAGGTGTAGTCATTTCCAGTTGTATAGAAGTGAGCACGCTAATTATAGATATCCTCCAATTTGTTCTTTGCAAGCTAGGTT
Organism: Gymnogyps californianus; assembly: GCF_018139145.2. Taxonomy (NCBI): domain Eukaryota; kingdom Metazoa; phylum Chordata; class Aves; order Accipitriformes; family Cathartidae; genus Gymnogyps; species Gymnogyps californianus. Next base: position 26,017,240 of record NC_059478.1, on the reverse strand, counting down.
CTGAACTCTCACACCACTGCAGCCAAGCAAGATTTTTACACTGGTATAATCGAAATTCCCTTGTAGTTATTTTGGACATGATGCAAAACACAGGAAGGGAAGAGAGCCGTACTCCTCAGTTATTGGATGTCTGGTGCCATCCTTTGGCAAGGGCTGCTGTCAAATACTGGAGTGGGTAGTCCTGGGCTTCGTGAAGTATAGCAATCATCCAATAAATCCCCTCCCTGTAAAGTATACAAAGCAGCTTATTTCCATTCCTTAAGCTTCTAAAATGAAAAAGAGCTAAATTTGGCAAACTGAACCACTTGGCATCAAAGCACAACTGGCAAAGTAATTGTTCAGTGTGCAACCTTGAAAGTTACTTTTGTTCCCATTACTGGAAGCAGTTCCCTTGCAATGCACCCATTGTGCAGGACAGGAAGCAGACGGTCATGCAGGTCTGGGAATGCTCTAGACCTGTTTCTGACCCTGGGGCTTATTTCCTGTTCAGATGGGAGGGTTTTTTCTATAATGCCTGGGCAGTAGTGCCAGGCTTGTTGATGTTTAATGTTTACACTAGAAGTATTATTTCACTGAATGTCATGAATTTGCAAGCAGGGAAATGACAAGGCTGAAGCACTGACAGCCATTGCAGGAAGGGTAGTCTGGTTGCCTGGCATGCCTGTGAGATGTTTTATTTTGCACTAATGACCCTGACGCATCCTAGGCACTTTCTAATCAGCCAGAATGCAATCTTTAGGCAAAGAATTCTGTAGATGCCACTTTTTTCTAATTAAATGAAACACTACAAAACTGGGTGAGAGGAGAAGAAAATTCATGCAAGTTGCTATGTCAAAGTGACCCACATCTGCTTGTGTGTCCCTTCTCTCCCACTTCCCCAAGAAAATGGAAAATGAGACGTAGCCTTTGTTCTTAGTGGAAATCTGGAATGGATTCCTCAGTGGTATATGGACATGGAAATTTTTCTTTTTAAAGCAACTTGCCCTACCTCTTGGATAATTTGCAGTTCTAATCTGGTAGCTGTAAAGCTGTCACTCACACCTCTTGTGCATCTAGCGTTCCCTTGGTGCTGGACTGAGTCCAAATGCCCGATGAGGGAAATCAGTTCAAAGGCACAAATGATAGCCAGGTGCCTCATGCCTGTTGGAAAAACCTGTGTGAGAGGAGTGTCTGATTGTTTTCTCTGCCTTTGCGATCTCGCTGGGCTCTCCTCTTACAATGTTTGAGGCTGATGTGGCACGTCCCTGTTTTTGTGACAGGGACAACCTGGCTGAAGTGTTTCCCATCTGCCCTGTTTTTAGATAGGGCTCGGTTTTGTTTTAAACAAGCACAGGTCTACTTTCAGGCTCATAAATCCTGACATACCCTCGCAGTACTGACAGCAGCGGGATAGCAAAGCGGAACTGTCTGAAGTTTCCCTGTGGTGGAATCTGACTGATCCTGTGAGGTCTTGGTCCAGGCTCCGGCCCTGGCTCTGCCAAGGCAAATACAGTGTAATTCCATTGGTGTCTGTGAAGGTAGCTTGGCTTTATAGTGGTGTGAGTGAGTTGGGATTCTGGCCCCTCGCTCTCTGAGAACTCGTCGCTAGTCACAGGTGATGTATTTGCTGTGAATGATGCACTCAGAGCCCATAAGCCGTCTTGAAGCATTCTTTGAAATTCTGTTTTGCCCAAACCTTCAGATCGGGGCTATGGGCAGACTAAGTCCGTGTTCTTGTATTTGGCTCCGTTATCCTCAGCAGTCTCTCTGAGGCTGTGTTTTGCCGCTCGCTCTGTTTGGTTTAGGCACCTGAAGCCCCGGCTGCTACGATTGCTCCCCTTTGACTCTCACGTGCCATTGCACAGATTCTTTTTGCATCCGTTTTGCACTCGTAAGGCAAATGAAAATGGATATAAAACCGACTGACACGTGTAGCTGGTGTGATCCACGGGGCAAGGGCTTGCTCCTGCTGTGCTCGCTGTGCTCGCCCTAATTCTGTTTGCTCAGTAGCGTTAGACCTGTGAGAAAACCCACGGCTTCCAGGAGCTGTTCTACACTTGCATGACTGAGAAATCAGAAATGGGCCTGTGAGGTGCAGGATTACACCCTAGTATGAAAAGCAGCTGTTAAGCCTAAAACAAATACAGGAAATGTGAACATAAAGGCAAAACAAAGGAACTCAAGTTCTTTTAAAACAGTGAGGTGCAAGAAGGTTTTGGTTTCAAGAGTCAAAATGTCAGGAGGAAAGGGGGAAATAGTCTCACTGTTGTAGCAGCCGTCTGTTAGCGGACTGCAGTTAGAGGAGTACTGATCTCATTGACCCATATTGTATTAAATATATATGTAGAGTTAAATAAATAACTTTTGCACAGTGTTAAATGGGGGGGGGAGAGATGTTGAAACTCAAATATGCACAGTTTCTTCTAATCTGTTTTGAAGTATATTTGCAGGGATCGGGGGTGATTCAGTATTTTGTATTCGTATGGATGGAAATCAGGTCTACTTCCACAGTTGCCATTCGCCCCATTGCATCAGCCACGAGTGCCATGTTTCTGAAGTTAGTAAGTTATAAATCTTTTCCCACTAGTTTCTTTATTGATAACGAGTAATCTTAGAATGGGAAGAACCAGCCTAGAAACAGAGGGATGTCCCGACAGATGCTTCACTAGTATGTGAAGCAGTAAGATGTGATTGGCTACCTTCTGATACTGGAGTGCTCTAGATTTGGGGGGTGTATTTTGGTGTTTTTTTAATTCTCATCAGCAGTGGATTGGGTTGCTGCTTTGCACCGTTGGTTGTTGCAATCTAGAGTTATATCCAGTACAGCCCTCTGTCTTATGCCAAAAATAAAATGCTCTTCCCACACTCATCTCTCTTGATGTGGCAGATGGTCAAGAAGTTTTCCATTTAACGTGATGGGCCTGATTCTTTTCTCGCCGACACTAGTGTAAGCAAGACTTCCGCAACTGAAAGCCATTCCCAGGAAAAGAGCTTGTGTTTAATCATACCTGAATTCAAATCACAGCGGGGCAAAAATCAAAGTTTGTCCTTCGCAAAGCCAGGCAACTGTAATGGGGACTGTGGAAATGAATGTTGACGCTTAGTGCTGTTTTGGGGAGGACAGGGGAAGGAGGAGGGTCTTGGTTGCCCCAAATCCTGGGCTCTCTGCAGGCTTGGGTGGCACCGTGTCTGTAACTGAACGCTGTGGCTGTTTAAAACAGCAGAATTGCTGTAGGAGTGTCACACCTTGAGTTTGGAAAAGCCCCTTATTTGGTACTTGAACAATCTCGCTTCTGTTTTTGAATGTCTGTTTATTTTTTATTTTTGTTACACTAACAGGGAATAAAAATCTGAAACGTTAGTGAGTCTTGTATGCTTGCTGCATTGTGCAGACATGAAACAGGTACTGCTTGTGGATTAGGAGAGGTAAGAGACAGGTTCCAAATGCAGTTCTACAAAGCGCTATGATGGGTTGGGGGTGGTTTTGTTTAGATCATGTTTAAAATCAGATTTTCTTATGTGTAGCTTCCTTATGTTGATTTGCAACCTCTGCTTTTGGAACAGCAAAATCAAAATAACATTCCCGAAGAACAAAGATGCTGTGAGGGGAGTGGGGTTAGGCTTGCTCAAATTCAGCGTTCAAAGCAAATAGCTTTAATGAAGAGGAAGGGTCAGCATCCTAAAGCATCCCTCTGGTTGTAGTTCGATGAATCAGTAGACAGACCATGAAGCAGGACCTCCGCCTTGCACCACGAAAGAAAGAGGAGGTGCCAGAGCAGACCCTTCCCTTTGGAATAATCGGTTGCACTCTCCTTAAATGTGCGTGCAAGGAGATGATAGTTAGGAAATTAATAGAAGTCCTTAAGGAGTTGCTCCTCTTTCTGTATTGGAAGGGAACTTGCATTGCTGATCCCCTCGTTTCCCTTGGCACAGCCTGTGCAGCCAGGAGAAGGGAACCAAGTTACTAGCCCAAATAAACGCGGACCTGTTCGTGAAGCAGCTCGGCTAGTTAAGTACTGCATGAGGAGTAGCTTTGGATGGGGTTAGATGAAGTTTGTCCAACATTTTTGTGAATCTTGCATTCTGTGGGCAGAAATACTTTCCACCGAATGGGAAGGGAAAAAAAAAAAATCTCTCTTTAAATCTTTTCAACTCCTTCCTGTCTGCTCACAGGGGCAGATAGGGAGCTTTAGCTTGTTAACTGTTTAGATGATGACAGTGCTTGACGTGCTGGTCTTTGGGGCTGGCTCCATACAACTAATGCAGAATTTGCATTTTTTTTTTTTTTAATTGCTATTGGCATAGACTCGCCATTTGTTCTAAAATTTGCCTTTAAAAAAATGTAATATGAGCTTCAGAGGCAAAAAAAAAAAGTGAGAACGGGCCCTTATTGATAGGAAAAACGCCTCGTTGATCAACCTGTCTTAGAGAAAGCAGCTTTAATTTGATGCCCCCCTCCACCACCACCTTCCCTTGGGATTGCTTCTGTGAGATCGGCGTTGGCAACCGAGGCGGGGGATATTTCCCCCTGTATTCAGCAGCGCCGTACCCATGCGCTTCCCAAGTGCTCGTAGAAGGGGCTCGGGATCGTTTGGAAAAATGATTGCATCCAAAGACAAAAAAGTCTCCAAGGGTGAATATCACCCCCCGGCTCCAGGGGAGCTGTCGGATGCTGGGGCCGGCCGCGAGCTGCCCCCGGGTCTCCGTCGGTGTGGCGGGGGTTCGTGTTCGGCCGGCTGCTGGGGGTTTTGGTCTGTTTTGTTTTCGTGAGTGACTTCTACATCCAGCAAAGATACGTTTGATGAAACCTGTTAATTTTGTATATCTGGCTGTTTATTGCACCACGGGATTGTAATGGTCTGCATCATCTGTGTGTGTGTGTGCGTGCGCGTGTGTATATGTACTGTATGTATATAGATATATGTAAAATACATTCACGTACACATTTATATGCATTAGCTGTAAGTGGCACTGCCTCTTAAAAATAAAACAAAATTCACTGTTAGCGCATTCTGCCACGTGTTTAGGCAGAATTGGGTTTGTTTTTGTCAAATGAAAAGGAGTTTATTGTGTTCATCTTGCATATGTGCTTCTGAAATGCTGAACTCTGGATTTCCTTAGGGGGTTACTGCTTTATCTGTAAACCGAATTGAATTGGAGTGCTGTTTACTCTGGGACAAAGCATTCAACTTTGTTCCAAGCAAAGGTTTAGCAAAAGAAACCCTCTTGCTCTCCTGCGAGATGCAGTGAACGTTTGCACGTTTCAGTAGACCCCCGGGCCCCCTGTCCAGAGCTGATGTGCAATGGGTGGTGTTGGTACGTGTCCCTTTGTGAGTGGACTCTTTGTATAAGGTGTGGTTCAATGTAAAGCATGAGTGGGTGTTTGATCTTGTATCGAGGGCTGAAATAACAGCACACTCCTTTGTACAACCTTTGCATTAATGTTTCTGCTTTTCTTTGACTTCTATTTTCTTTAAGGGAAACTGCATCTGTTAAGAACCTGCTTCTCCAGAAGCTATCGAATTATTTTGTTTTCCGGATGAATTCCAGCATGTAACTTTGGTACTCTTGTTTGTTATTTGTGTAAAACCTGTTCTTCTGTCGTTTATGGTGTAGTCAGAAAAAAAAGAAAAAAAAAAGAAAAAAAAAGGAATTCATGTAGTTTAACTTTTAAAGAAAAGAAACAAACTGCTTCATAAGGAAACCAATTGTATGTTAGTGTTTTCAGACAAGTCATCCTGTAGTTTCTAGCTCAGTAATGCAACACTGTACTTGTCACCAGGTGTGTTACAATTTTGCTGTACTTTCTTTTACTAGATGGTTGGGCTTTTAAATCCCAGACACTAAGCATCCTGGGCCTACTTGCTCTAGATCAAAAAAATGCAATAAAAAAATTGCAATAAAGCACATTGACATGTAATGTTTTAGAAGGATGTACTGACAGCTGTTTCTAATAAATTCAGAACTGCAGCGTGGTCGGGCTGTCATGGTGTTTGCTGTGTTTGTGTCTCCTGGCCAAGGCCATGAGCATCATCTTTAACGGAGGCTTTTAAAAAAGACTCGCAGAGGTCCAATTCGCTCTCGACTGGAGCTGAAGCAGCCAGGCCCCGAAACCCTCTTGGGGCTGAGACAAGGGAGGAATACATGTAGCACACGTGTGCTCCTTAATGGAGCCTTTCCTCCGTTCCTTTTACAGCGTCTTTAGAGAGAGCAGGAGCCATCCGCAATGTTCTTGCATGCCTCGTTGCTTCCTCTGCCATCAGGGAAAACCACGTTCAGTGGTGCTGCTCCTGGTGCTGGGAGGAAAGGGGGGGCTGCAGCGCTGAAGCAGCCTCCCGAAAGACCCCGCTCGCCTGGATCGATTCGCTTAGATCCTTAATTTCGCAGGAGTTTGAGAAATCACCGTTTGGTTTCCCAGTTCCTTCGTGAGCACCAGGCACTGGGGCCACTGAAAAAGCAGTGAGTTTGTGGGTGGCGTTGCCCATCCTCTTCCATTTCAAGCGCAGGGGTAGCAGGAGGGCCCCGGCACGCTCGCGCTGCAGAGGCGGTGTTGGTACGGCCGAGCTCCAGGCACTGCAAGGGTGCAGTCCCTCACCTGCAGCCCCGGGATTTACTGCACCAGGCTGCAGCCGCACAGCCCCCCTGCAGCTTGTGGGGAGTTGTTGCAGCTAACACCTCTCCGTATGCGTGTTTTGCATTTTGCATTCGAGGTCTCAGGAGCTGCTGGGGAGGAGCCCAAGTCGCACGGGGCAGCCCGAGGGTGGCCAGCCAAAGAGCCTGGGCTTGGGCAAGCTTGAGGGCTGGCAAGGGCAAACCTGGTGGGGCTTCACCCCTCAAACTTGGGAGTCGGGTGGGATGCTACAGCAGCATCCTTGAAAATTAGGGCAGGGGCAGAACTGGTTTGTGCGAGGCTTGGCTGGCTGGGGTTGCAAACGGCTCAGCATTTTTGCAATCCGATGAGTTGACGTTTTTGCAGACTGCTGAGCAACGTTTTTCCAACCTGCTGAGTCAACCATTTAAAAAAAAATGCTGCAAGAGCATTTTCTCACATTGCTGAGTAAGCCTTTTCAGCTGCTGAGTCAGCATTCCCTCCATCACCTGAGCCGCAGGCCCCTCCGCCAGCAGGCGAGGAGCACCGAAAAGGGCAGAAAAGCCCCTGGTCGTGGTGCAGGGGAGCGGGGAGCACCCGTATGGACCCTGAGGGCTCACTGAGGCATCTGTCTTTACACCCAGCAAGGAGGACACCCCCATGTTAAAGCACCCTGAGGTCGGGTCCCCCTCTGCCTGCTGTGTGATCCCTACTGCCCGCAGTCCTGCCTGCAGGGATGCGGCACAGCACTGGAGGGATGCGGCTGGCTCAGAAATATCATCCGGAGGCATCAGGAGCCGTGCGGCTCCCGATGGATGAGCCATGGGCGTTGCAAGCTGGTGTCCACCGCATTGGCACCCCGGGGCACCCAAGCGGGAGGATAGCGAAGGGGAAACATCAGTGAGAAACTGGGAGGAATCTGCAAGGCACTCCTGGGGACTGGCTCTTTTTTATTATTATTTAATTTATTTCTTTTTAATAAAGGCTAATGAGGTAGAATTACAGGAAAGATGTAAGTCACTAATTGGGAAATCATTTTTCAGGGCTTTGCCAGACGGTTCGTTCCGTTATGAAAACATTACAGCCGGGAGCCGGCGTAGGAAATTTCCAAGCAGCCGTGCTGACTGGGTGGAAAGAAAAACACCTCCCAGCTCAGATGTCTTCTTGGAGAAAGGGCAGATCCCCGGGATTTTTCCATCCTCGGCAATGCCGTGGAGCTTCCTGCAAGTCCCCTGGGTTCCCCTGCCCAGTCACGCATGGGACCCTTCCTGGGGGCAGGCGATGGCCTGGCACCCCCCAGGCATGGCATCACAGGGCAGAGGTACGGGATGGAAGGACAGACACCCCCAGGATGCTTTCATGGGATTCCTGTTCCCCCAGGGCAGGAGCCAGTTGTAGTGAGAGATTCATGAGAGGATCTTGCCCATGGGAAAAAAAAAATCTGGAAAAAAAACCCCAATAACATCTCCAAAAGCCCGTCCTCCCCCAGCCAAAATGCCTCGATGTAAGGCATCAGGGTTTGGTTCGAAAGCCACGGGCTTGTTGCAGCAACCAAGCTGCTCTGCTTCTCCTCCTTGGTTTCAGCTCTCAAAACAGACTTATTTTAGTCTAATAGTTCAGTTTAACAGACACCGTGTTGCTGGGTGGCAGGAGCAACATAACCACCAGCTGTAGCTCAAAGTACCACAGACACATTCATAAATACACGGCAAGGCAGTTAAGGCGGGCTGCACGGCGCCTTGAGCTGCCCAAAAGGGTGGGGGGTTCCCTATGGACACCACGAGGGACGTGGTCACCTGTCCCCTCCATCCCGTTCCAACACGCATGGCAGGTGCATGGGACCCATCAGGCTCGTCTGCCATGAATGAAGCAGCTGAGCATGGAAAGGCAGCTGGGGTGGCTTCTTCTCACACCAGTCCCACCATGACGAGGGTCTGGGTGGGTGGAATGGTGCCCAAGAAGAAGGGTGCAGCCTGCATCCCCTGGGAGCGGGACCTCCCCAGGGATGCACAACCTGGCCAAGCCCCAGGGAGACACGAGGAAGATGGAGGAGCGTTCGCCCCGGCCATGAGCCACAATTCCTCCCAGCAAGACGTGAGATGCAGCATTTCCCTCCCTGGAGCACCAAGTCCAAGGCTGGAGCAGGGGCCAGCAGCTTTCAAGTAAACCGGCGGATTAGGGTTGGACACAGACCCAGAATCCCCATTTCACGGGAACTCTCATCATCTCACTCACCGGGTTTCATCCAAATTGGAACAAAATGTTAAAATACAAAATTTGACTCTGGACAATACTTTCAAGGGGAAAAAAACCCCAACACAACAATTTTGGTTCAGCTGGCAGAGTCCCACGCCAGCATCAGCCTTTCTCTACCAATACAATCCAAACGCCCAGGAAGGTTTGAAGGACGGAGGCTTCACCCTGACGGAGATAAACCGCTTCACTGGCTGCTATTTTCTCCTTGATTTTTCATCAAATCTGCACTTTCTGATGGCAAAACTTTCTCCCTGGGGAAATCAAACTGGCTTTTGTGGAGAAGTGATGGGTAGGGGACAAGCTGCCAGGGCACCCTCTGCGTGGCGGCTTTGTGCTGCCTGGGGCAGAGGACACAGCGGAGCAGGGGAGGAAAGGTGCAGAGCACCAGCCCGGGCTGCTGGCTGCCCCCACTCCTGCCCCCAAACCCATCCTTGGTGGTGGTGGTGGTGGTGGTGGTAGTTCCCAGGAAACATCATCTCAGCCACAACTGCCCAGCTGCTCTCCCCCAGCCTGAACACTGGCTCGCGCACCACGGAGCAAAGCCCGACTCCAGCTTCCCCGTGGGCTCCCGCGCTCTTCAACAGTGCCGTCTGCTCGCAGAGCCCTTTCCCTTCCCCATCCCCGCCAGACCTGAGCCGCAGGGCAGAGCCTTGAACTCTCCCTTGGAGCGGGAGGAGGAGCGCAGGCAGCCTCCGGCCCCGGCTCCACAGGCCCAGCTGGCTTGGCCTCACTGCCGTGATGCAAACCAGAGCAATCCAGGGGCCAGTTCCCAGAAGAGGGATAAGGAGCAGGAAGAGGAGCATTAGCTGTCGCAGGGCCCCAGGGGCGAGCAAAGGCATGTCCTGGGATGGAGCATCTTGGGCAGACCGGGATGGCAGGAGGGCAGGGGCCAGGATGTGCCCCTCCATCCCACGGGTGCTGCGAGGGTGGCAGCTAAACCTTTCCCTGGGCTTCTGCGCAGGTTCCTGGGAGAGATCCTGGCTTTTCAGGCTGCTGTCGCAGGTCTCTGCCCAGGCGAGGGACAAGCCTGCTTCAAGCAGAACCGGTGCTGGAGTGTTTCCCAAACCTTTTCCCTTTCCTCCCACTTTCAAGGGAAGGGGCTGGATGGGTGCGCTGGGAGCAGAGCCAGCCCGCCCATCCCGGGCAGGTGCTGTGCACGCTCCCGCGACCGCTCTGCCAAAGGAAACACAAACATCCTACCCAAAGAAAGCACTTTTCATCAGCAACACAGGTTCCCATTTTTGCACAGGGCCAGCCTGTTCTGGGCAGCTTTCCCCACCACACCGCCGGGCTGAGCGAGAGCCTGGCCGAGCTTTCCGGGCTGGGCTTCGGCCAAAGCCACCCTTCCCACCCCACGTTAGATCCACCAAAACCTGGAGAGGCCTAATGTGAGACACTTTGGAGTTAAAGGGACTTAGCCTCAGAGTCCCTCTTGTCTTCGGGGAGGGGGAGCTGGGGATATGGGTCCAGGGGGATGTGGGACCTGAGGATGTGGGACCTTGGGGATGCAGATCCAGGGGATGTGGGACCTGGGGATGTGGCACGTGGGGATGTGGATCCAGGGGAATGTTGGACGTGAGGATTTGGGACCCAGGAGATTTGGGACCTGGAGGATACAGGACCTGGAGGATGTGGGACCCTGCTTCTCCTTACTTCTGGCAAGGGGAACTTTGGCCAAACCTGGCTGTCCCCAGCCCTGCAGAGGCGATGAGCCCCGGTACCTAGAGGCAGCTGTTGGAGGGAAATTCCAGTTTCACGGAGTGGTGCAGCTTATGAAATAGGCCCGGACAACAAAAAAAAGCTAAAAACCTGAAAAAACCCAAACGAACAAAAAAAAAGACTGTAACTTTGGCTTAAAGTTTGGGAAGACATGAGGCGAAGACAGGAATCGGGGCGGAAGAGGGGGGTGAGCAGGAATGTAAGGGCACTTGGACGCACATCACTCATGGAATAAATAGCTCCGGGTATTTTATACCTGCCCTCAGTGGCGGGCAGGCGGCGGGGGAGAGGAGCAGCAGCAGTTCCTCATCCTGCTCCTCTGCGCCCATCAAAGCGCTGCCGCTGAGCCAGAGCCGGGCCGGTCCCCCGGAGCTCAGCCTCCCCGGCTGCCGGCGGGAGCGAAGTCCACAGGGGCAAACGTGAGGCCGAGGCCCCGGAACAAAGTGGCCTTTCATGGCAGCGGCTTGGCCAAAGAAACCGGGGAATATTTCTGTCCAAGGGCTTCCAAACGGCACCTAGCTTTGATCCTGGGCAGGGGGAGGGTGGTTGGGGTTTTTTTCTTTCCTTCTCAGTGTTGCTCTTATTTTTTTCTTCCTACTTCAAGGCATAATTTTTGTGAGTGTTTATAATTTCTAGGAGAAATTTCTTGCTGCTCTGGGAAGGAAAACTCTTGCTGGGAGCAAGGCGCAGGCAATGCACAGCCCCTTCACCCGTCATGGCTTTCCCCCACAGAGCGAGACTTCAGCTGCCCTTTCTGCTGGGGATTTTGGGTGCAGTGCCACAGCGTGTGGCTCCCACAGCCCCTCTGAGGACACGGCACCCCTCCTTCGCACCCAAGGGTCCTCCCGAGGGAGAGACATCCCTCCCCCCAGGGCTCACTGCAGGCACAGGTGTCTATCACCTCCATTTTCAGCTCAGAAGTTGGTTTCTGAACCCATCTGATAAATCCCAGCCTCGGTCAGGGTGGGAAACCCAAACAGCTCCACGGCTGTGCACCTTCCTCCCAAACCATGCCCCTTCCAGAGGACCCGGGAGCTTGCATGCTCAGGTGGCCTTTCAGACCCCTCAGATGATGAGGACGAGCATCTTCCTCCTGACCAGCCCCCAAACCTGCTGAATTTCCAACCAGTTTCTCACCTGTTTAAAATCTGCTCCCCTACCCCAAACACAGAGGGAGGGGACGGGCCCCCCCACCCCAGCGGAAGCCGTGCCCAGCCCCGGGCTCTCCCCTCCTGCAGCACAGGGGACGGTCCCCACGAGCCCGTACACCCACACCGCGTCGGCCGCATGTGACACCCCCGGCAGGGCAGGCAGGCCAAGCCTCCCCTGCCTGCTGCCCACATCCCAAGTATTTTTAGGCAGCAGGAAACACGCCTTCGCTGCCGCCAGCCTCTGGCGCAGGGATGGGAGGAGACGTGGAGAAATGGAGTCAGCCCTGCGAGGCCACTGCTGCCCTGTGAGCCGGCGGCCAAGGGAATAAAACCACCCCCCTCCTCTTCCTCCTCCTCCTCCTCCCAGCCCCGCCAGCCGCCTTCTGACGGATGTTGCCTTTGGACGGGACCCTCTTGCAGCCCAGCTGCCGAAAAAACACCGCGGCGAGGCCCGTGCGTCCGCGGGCCATCTGGAATCCATCGCCGGCTGCGTGCGGGGACATCGGCCAAACCCCAGCCCTGCCCGCCGCTGGCAGTGCTTTGCTTTCCAGGGGAGCACCTGCGGGTGCAAAAGGATCTCCCCCCCTCCCCAGCACCCACATCCAGCCAGAGCCCCCCACTATGCCACGCTGCCCCACCACCACCACAGAGCGAGTGGGATGAGGGAACCCCAAACGGTGGCAGCAGCCCAGGCCAGCCCCATGCTGGGGGAATGGTGCTTTTTCCTCCCTGCCGAGGGATGGGTTGGCACCTCCAAAGCATGGAACACGGAGGATGCTCCTTGCCAGCTCACTGGGAGGAGCGGCAGTCATTCGGCATGGGTGGGAATACGTTGCTTCTGCTTGAGCTGGGAGATGCGGTGGGTGCCAGCTGAGCCATGGACCAGCCACAGCTCCAGGAGGCTGGAGCAGCCCTGATGTGCTGGGCCATATGAAGGGGCTGCAGGTGCCACAGGGCATTTTCTGGCTCTGCCACTGCATCCCCAAGCATCCTCGGGCACATCTCTGCAGCCGTCCCCACAAGCCTCGACACTATTTGAGGCTCATCCCCCTCTCCCTGAGCAGCAAATGCCCCATCCAGCAAACAGACCCCAAAGGAGCATCATCCCCCTGTACCCACGGGTGCAGCGCCTGCCCAAAAAGCCCCTGCTGTTCATCCCTTGGGCTATCCGCAGCCCCCATGAGGGCAAGCCACCTCTGGAGCTTCACCAATGCCTGGCCGGAGCATCCCCGGAGGGCTGGGGCGGTTCCGGAGGAGCCCGAGCCCCACTCCTTAGGGAGCAGGAATTGGGGCAGGATGGACCAGATTGCCCTGAATTTGTGGTGCGCCTGCAAACGTGTCTGCGTGTCCTCCCCCCGCGCATGATGGCTCCAGCAGGCAGTCAGAAAAAGGAGCGCCAGCCCAGCTCCAACTGCAATCTCACACCAGCTCAAGCTGCCAAACCCCAAAGACCCCAAAAAATTCATGCTTGGTCTCCCAATCAACTGAATATCCCCCCTGTCCCATCGCCAGCACCCACCCCTCCAGCGCAAGGACAGAAAAGCAGGGCTGAAACGTGTGCGTCGCATGAACAGGAGGGGTTTTCCTGGGTGCTAGATGGGGATTTTCATAAAAAGAGAAAGCCTCACGCCGCTGGCTGCACGGGCAGAGCTGGTCTGACTCCGGCGGCTGGAGATTTTCCTGGGGAAGAGGAAAAGTGGGGCCTCCATCCAGCTGCAAAACAGCTGGGTGGGCTGCCTGTGCCCCCCCGGCCTGATCCGGCAGCACGGTGCAGGCAGGGCAGGGGCTCGGCTGCTCTGCGGCACTGCTCCACCACCATTTCCTTGCATTTAAAGGCTTACATCCCAAAGTGAAGTTTTCCTTCCCGTGACAGCAGCCGCGGCCCTGCGGCTTTCTGCTGGACGGCGTCGCATCCGGCTGAAGGCTTGGGAAAGAGGCGAGGGGGGGAAATTCCTCCTGGCCCAAAGCTTTTCATGGCTAAAGCAACTGGGAAAGACAGTGCGTGCAAATGCAAGGGCTGGGGGACATAGCAGGGGCACAAGGGGTCCTGCTCCCCTCCTCATCCTCTTAATATCCTCATCTTTTTAACAGAGAAATAGGGAAAGCGGACAGTGCTGGGGAGCAGCGTGGTCCCCCCTGCCCCGGACAAGCATCCCCCCCTGCCACGGGAACGTGCATCCCCAACCAGCCCTGCCGGCAAACCCAACGGCACCGGCAGGGTTAAGCAGCACCCTAATTAATGACAGCTCCAAAATTAACGAGCTGGCTCCAGCATCCGCATCAACTTCTATAATGACGGGCAGGAGGGAGGCAACAGGAGCCCATTTGCTTTTAAAATCACCGCAGAGGAGCCGAGCAGAGAAGCGGCTCAGGGTGGCACAGCAGCAAATCTGGGGCTGGAAACGGTTAAAAGCCCATTTTAATCTTCTCCTTTTCAACTCTAGCAAAGCAGCCATGGCCCGGAGGACGAGAGGATGGAGACAGGGAGGAAATGGGCTTTTAATGCCGCCCTGTTTGCAGAAGGCGCCTGCGCTCTGCTCCAGTCTGTTTTTCTTGGGGACTGATTGAAACTGTTCAAACATCCTCAGCGGAGCCAGCAGCACGGTGAGCAGGAGTCAGGGCCAGGGAGCGCTGGCCCCGGCAAGGTCCCACTTCAGGTGTCTGCCTGTAAAGCCAAAAATCGCAGCCGAGGGTCAGGGAAAGGTGCTGCCCCAGCACCGGAGCTGGGAGGGAGCAGGGTCGGGCGATGCAGGAGCACGGGATGAAGCCCCAGCAGCTCAGCTCCAGGCTCACACCAGGACAACGCTGCAGGTGGATGGCAATCCTTGGAAGCTGCCTCCTCCCAGGAATGCCGCTCCTGCAGTTTTTATTCATGAACTCCTGCAACATCCATCTTTTCAGGGCCCTGCATCCATCCCTTCCCCTTCCCTGTTGGAAGCAAAGGCAGAGCCCGAGGCTCCGCTCCATCCCCCGGCCCCGCTCCCTGCAAAGCTGCTTCTCTCCTTCCTTCTCTGCCCCATCAGTAATTGGGAAGGGCTGGGGCTGAGCCAGCCCTTCCCCAAAGCCACCCTGGGCACTTCGGAGAGACGCCCGGATCAGCACAACCTTTTCAGCAGCTGCCACCCACGAACTGGACCCAAAACCCTGGGAGGATGCAATGCAGAAACAGCAGAGGCTGGAGGGCAGCATAATGGCCCTGGGCGCTGCCCTTCAAGCAAAAGGCGTCTGGGCAGGGGCAGGCACTGGTTCCCAGTTCAGCAGGTGGCACCGAGAGCTGGGATGAGGGCTGGCCGCGGCACCCGGCTCCCGGGGAGGGTTGGGGATTCGCAGCCGGCAGCTTCCCTGGGCTCATTTTGATGCTTCCCCCTCCCGCCCAGGAAAATCCAAACACCACAATTTCTCACCACCCAGGGTTTTCCCACAGAGGCAAGCGGGAGAAAGGACTACATGAAATTTTATATTCTGGCTGGAAAACTTTCCGCTTGACAAAGTGGCTCCTGCAGAGCCGCACAGCCACCCCTGTGCCGTCCAGTCTCAGCCCAGCACCGCCACAGGCAACTGAGCCCGTCCCCATGAGGCAAACCCCAGGACAGTGCTCCGGGGTGCTGTGCGTCCCACCAAGAGCCCCAGCAAACATCTGCAGCAGATGTGGGGCTTTGCCCCCCTGGCACAGCTCCCTTCCCCAGCCAGTCCAGCAGCCCCGGGGGAGCATCCCGCATCCGGCAGAGCAAGAAGGTGCCCCCCCGGGGCTGCATTACTAAGGGGAAACTGAGGCAGGGAGCGGGAGAAGATGCGCAAACCCCCTGGGTTGTGCCTGAGGTGTCAGGATCCAGCCCCAGAGCAGCCAAAAGCTCAGGAGCCCAGTGGGGAGACAGATGCTGCAGAAAAGAGCCAGCTTAGAGGGTTAGCTCCTGGCTCAGTCCCAGGGACTCAGCTCAGGCTAGGAGATTAAAGGCAGTGAGCTGGGCTGGTTTAACGGGGAATCCAACCTTCTGCAGCCGGTGACCTGGGAGGGCAGCACCTTTCCCAGAGACCTTCTCCTCCAGGATTAACAAGGGTTGCCAGAGCAAAGCCCAGATTTATTCCCAGCCCAGTGAGACCTGTGTCCTCGCTGACAGCAGCGGGGGCGGCTTGGTCATACACTTTCAAGGACACCGAGGGAAACTCCTCTGGGATGCTGCCCTCCCACTGCGCTGCTTGCAGAGCCTCCCAGGAGCCAGCTTTGGGGGGAATCCGGCCTTTTAGTAAAGGGGAAGAGCCGGCTGCTGACCAGAGAGGAGTTTGCAGCAACCAGGCCCATGGGTTTAGCCCATCCTCCCCTGCATCCCTCCCTGCTGGCACCCAGTGCCCTTGCACAGGGGCAAAACAGAAATATATATATTTATATGTATGTATGTATTAGAAATGCAAGAGGATGCTAAAACCAGCAGCCGGAGCCATGGTGCAACTCAGGCTATCACCAAATTGCCCCACTGAAGGACCACAGAGCCCGATGAAGCTGCAATGGGTTAAATATTGCCTGACCCACTGCCCGAGGGGAGCAGCAGGGAGAGCCAGAGATGCTCCTGGGTGAGATCTGGGGGAGCAGGATGCTCTCCCAGCCCGATCCCATTGAGTTCAATGACAGCCCCACACATAGGAGCTCCCCGGGCAGCAGCGTGGGAGAGCATCCCACTGCTGGAGAGGTTCCCAGCCAGCCCCGGCCCGAGGAAACCACAGGTATGTCAGACCAGAGAGGGGAAGGGCAGGAGGGATGAGTTGCACAGGAAAATGTGGCAGCTTGTGGGTGCTCATGTCCCGGGGCATCACCGTCCCTGGCACGCAGCACCCTGTCCCCCATCTTGCACATCTCAGGACCAGGAGGACTGATGCTCCCCACCTCACCGCTGACCCCCTCCGCGCCGATTTAACCAGCACATCACGCAGCCCTCCCACGCAGGGCCATCCCCGGCAGCCCACCGTCACGCCGAGGCCCCGGTTAGTGCCAGCACGAATAAGCCGGCCGGCAGCGAGGAGGCTCCCACGGCCAGAGCTCGGGGGAGGCTGTTTGGGGGAACCCTCTGACGCAGGCGCAGCTTAGTGGGATTAGTGGGCAGACGGACGTGACTGCGAGGCAGTCGCCTGGTGCTAATTAAAGAAGGGATGTATTATAGGCACCCGGTTATCCCCTGCATTTCACTTATTTTTAGCTCCCAGGCTGCCAAGCTGGGGTGGCACATGGGGAAGGGCATGGCTGCAGGGCAGGATGGATCCATCCCTGGCTGGTGCTCCCCGTTGAGGGCTGGAGGGGCAGGGGGGGACCGTGGTCCCATGTCCTGGCCAGCACTGAGCCCCCATGGGAAGGAAACCTCTGTCCCCACCAGCTGCAAAGGACAAGGAAGCTTTTCTTTTCCTAGAAAGGCAGGAAAACAGGTTTCAGGGAGCAATAGGAGCATCCCTGCCCAGTCCCTGCCCCAGATCCATCCACGAGCCTTTGCCACCACCCTGACCCCCATATCCAGGGTTGAAAATGGCCCTTTTTGGCATCACCCAGCACAAAGCGCTGCCATGTCCAGGGTGGAGGCAGCTCCCCTGTCCTCGCAGACCTGTCCCTCGGCGGTGGCACTGGCCTGGCAGCAATGCCACCGGTCCCCATCCCTTCCCTTGTTGCCCCGCTGCCCCTCAGCGCAGCAGGAGCGTGGCCCTGGCACATGGCTGAGCCCCCTGTCCCCACGGGCCGTCATCAGGTGTGGAGCTGGACTTCCTTGGGTTTTAAATTCACTGAAAAGAGTGGAGAAACAGCAGCTAGGACAGAGCCCAACACCTCCCCAGCCCTTGTGCCCTCCTGGGCCAGAACAGCCAGTTAGTCCCATTTGTTTCCCCCTTTGCTACATTCCCGTAAGCGCTCTGGGATTTGATATTTTGGGTTTTTTTCCCCCTTTCCAGTGTGAATTATTGATCAGGTCACTGCTAAGCTTACCCCCCCACGCCTCCTGGCTGCCGTGCTTCCCTGCTGGAGCCGAGAGTGGGGTGGGGAAGTAAATCAAAATAACAGGATAATTAACAACCCAGGGAGTTGAAACCCAGCCGAAAGCCGAGCCGCACCGGCTGGCCAGGGAGCAGGCTTCCCAGCAGCGGGGAGGTTTTGCAGGAGGGTGTTTTTTCGGGCAGGGCAGGCATGCAGGCAGGACCACTGCCTACAGCAGGTCTCACCTCCCAAGCCGAGGCACACACAGGATTTCCCCTGGTCCCCTCCAGATTCCCGGCTTTGCTCTGTTTATTTCTATTTATTTCCCCCGTGCGAGCAGAAAATGCAGCAGCTTCTCCCCAGCTGTGTGGGTTGCTCAGGCCCAGCTGTAAGTACAAGGCAAGATCCAGCACTAACACAAAATAAAGAGGTGATGGCTAGCGAGCATCTTCCTTCCCCTCCGAAGCACTGCCGTGTCAGGCTGATGCTGGCAGTCCTGCCAGCCCAATTCCCATCAGCTCCCAGCCCCGTCCCCTCAGGGTCAGCCCTGGATGAAGCTGGGGGGGGATCTGTTATGGGGCAGCATGCCAAAATGCAGCTGCAACCCCTGCCGTGAGCCAGGCTCAAGGACTAATATGTCCCCACATCCCCAGGGCTCGTCACCAGCTGCAAGCCCCAATGCTGCTGTGGGATTGCTGGCCACCGCAGAGCTGAGCAGCACCCAGGGGTGGCCAAATTCCTCCTTAGGTGGCCCATCAGGTAAAGCCTCTCCCAGAGCAGCGAGGCTGGGCAGGTCAGACTATCACTCAATAAATTTCAGCCGGAAAAAAAAAAAAACCAATTTGTTTATTTATTTAAATCCCTCGACTCCAGGAGCAGGTGCCCTGCACCCTTGAGCCTGAGGAGAGCGGCCAGGGCCGTGCAGGGCCATGGGCTCCCATCGCCTCAGCTGCGGCTCGCCCCAGTTCCCTGTTGCTCCTGAGAATTAGCCAGCCCGTTTGAGCGGGTTTACGATAATCATCAAATAACTCGTTCATTGACAGCACGTTAGGCTGAGAAGACTGACTGAGCCCTCGTTTGCTGATTGCTAATTAGCTTAACATTCCTAATCCCTCATTAGCGACTATGAAGTAAGCTCTGAAATATGAGGTCAGCCCTAATCAGCATTTAAAATATAAAGCCCACTGGCATGTGATGGAGGTGAGAGAGAGGGGGGTGGCTGTGGGCCAGCCTCGAGGGCTTCCATGGTCAGGGGGAATGGGGCTGCGCAGGGCAGAGCCAGACACAAAGTGTTAAACCCTGCGGGGCCACGGATATCTGCACATCACCCCAAATCTCAGCCCCCCCACACGTGGTGCATGTCCTGGCTCCACGCCGGGCGCAAGCAGCGACATTTGGGATGGCAGCACATGAGATACCCCAGGTCCCTCCTGAGTCCCATTCCTTGCTGTGCCCAGCTGGATGTCACCCCCGGGGCTTGCAGCACCCCTCTGCCACACCAAAACCTCTTGCGTTGCCCCCTGCAACCAGGCTTTCCCGGCTGGAAAGCCCCAGATGGGCCATCCCACTGAAGGGGACCCTCGTGTCACCGAGGACTGGCAGCAGGAGGGATGGAGGAGCAATCAGCCATGGTAAATACTCTCAGCAATTAGTGCCGGGTCCCTGCTCCGGGGCTTTCCAGAGAGGAGGGAGGCAATGGGGTTTAGGGTGGGTTTTAACCCTGGTGAGCTGAACGTGTCCAAGCGGGGATGACAAGTCCCAGGGTGACACGTGACATCCCTGGGACAAATTCCAGGCAAAAGCACCCGCAGGCGAGGCTGACCTGGCCCCGCTCCCCGCTGCATCGGAGGGATCATGGGCCACCGGGTGCAGGGGACGCTGCCATGCGCCGGCCCCATGCTCCCACCGCCATCCCCACCAGCTCTCCCCCGGCCCCGCGGGGTTTGGGCAGGGGCCTTGTGCTGCGTAGCCATGGTTTGGTCCTGCTGCCCTGCCTCAACCCTGCCTGCCGAAGCCTCCTGCCTGCAGAGTCAGTGGAGGTGCCAATCCCCCGCGTAAATACCCAAAGCCTCTTTCTACTCCTGGCTCTTGTTGTGCCATTTCTTGGGGGGGTGGCTGCGCAGCACCTCGCCACTTGCACCCCGCACCCAAGGGTGGCTACAACCCCCCCCCCCCCGGTGTGTCTCCCCCGCGGGCTGCTGCTGCCTCTCGGCACTGGGGGCAAACCAGCCCCCAGGCTGCAAAGCCTGCAGGGTCTGGGGGCCTGGAGCTGCTGCTGCTGGCAGGGGCAGACCCAGAGGTCCAGGCAGCGGCTGCAAGGGGACGAGAACAGCCCCAAGGCTGCAGGGCACGGGTGGCCACCAACCCCACCGTGCCAGGCAAGGCCGGAGGAGAAAAGTCCCCAGGAAGGGGCAGAGGAGCAATGCCCTGAGAGAGCCTGGTTCTGCCAGTAAAGC
This sequence comes from Gymnogyps californianus, assembly GCF_018139145.2. NCBI lineage: Eukaryota > Metazoa > Chordata > Aves > Accipitriformes > Cathartidae > Gymnogyps > Gymnogyps californianus. Next base: position 25,997,143 of record NC_059478.1, on the reverse strand, counting down.
CTCAATTTGAAGCAAAATGCACCAAACTTTTTTTTAATGCGCACAAAGGCAGAATAAACTCATCCTCTCACACCACTGACAGGTATTATTGGGCATCACCTGCCCGGTAACAGCTTTCCAGGTCCAGCCTCTCTCCAAACCAAGCGGGAAACAGCACTTTGCAACCTGGTTCCCCTCTTAGCTGCACCCGGCGCCTGGGCTGGAGTCCGAAATCGCATGTATCGCTCTTCTGGCAGCGGGGAAACAGCCTGGGCCAGTCTGGTCTCGCCTAAACGCATGTGAAGTCAGAGCCGTAAGCTTACAGGAGTATCACGCAGTTGACCAGGATAGCACAAACCCTCCTGGCCCTGGGGATGTGCCCCTCGCTCAGCCCGACCCTGAAGGATGCTGCTGCAATATCTCCCATGGGGTGACCCTTTCCCCCCGGCAAGGGCAGCCCCCCACTCACAAGGCAGCCCAGCCCTCCTGCACCGCAGACCATTTATTATTATCATTAAAAGGTCCCAAAAAAGGAGGAAAAAGCTTGCAGAGGTGACAAGCCCTGATCCCCCCTGCTCACAGGGCACAGCAAGCGCCACTGCTGCTGATGCCGTATTTTGACGGGGCCACGAGTTGCTGCTTGGTGCATCCAACAGCAATTCCAGCTGCGGTTTCTGTTCGGGACAGGCTGTCAACAGTGGGGGACTGAGTGCCTGTGCGAATTGCTTCGGCTTTTCCCCTAATTCCCATCTTCAAAATTCCAGGTAAACTGCAGGCAGCCTGGCTGCTGGCAGCGGGACTTTGCCTGGGGTCTTGCTTGCACCTCATCCTGGGGGAAGGAGTCAAATCTTGGTGTCAGTGTCAGTCTCAGTGTCAGCATCAGTGAGCGGGCGCCGAAGTGCACTGAGCGGCCCACGTGCGTGCCGTCAATCAGGAAGAAAATGGCCCTTATTTTTTTCACCTAATCCTCTGGAAGAATAAACTGCTGTGGACTAAGAGCAATTTATTTCTGACTGGGGGAACCTCTACAGGAGGGCTGCGGACTTTAAACTTAACCCTCATTAAACTCCAGCTAGTAAGTCTTAAAAAAGGAGAAAAACTGGATGTTCCCATGAAGATGTAATTTGAAAAGTTGTTGTCACATCTCTGCTCATCCCCAAGGAGCAGGACCAAAGCGATGCTCCCGCCCCAGCCCCGGCCCCCTGTGTCGATGGAGTGTGATGCTCTGGACTCAGGCCTCGGGGCACGGCCAGCCCTTGCTCTGCACCAGGTCCCTTCACAGAGCCAAAGCCGGCTGCAGGAGCTGCAAGCCTTGCCGTGCCAGAGAAAGGCCATTTTGTTCAACGCTGCAGGAGATGTAACAGCGTCCTTTTGCTGCGCACTCTGCGCTCCCATCCCTCTGAGCCGTGCTGTCCCTCTCCGCGTGGGCAGGAGTATCACTCTTTTATGAAGCGACGTCAGCAATGACGACCAGCGGCGCGGCGAGAGGCTGCCGGCAGAGGCACTGCAAATCTCCCATGGACGGAGCTGTGTTTCGCCCCCGATTTCTGCTCGGCAGCTTCTCTGGAGCACGGAGACACGGGATATTTTGAGCATCCTCGGCAGCAGCAAACGAGGCCGAGTCCCATCTCCCCAGACATGAGTGTCTCCCCAGCTCTTTATTTCCAAGGGCAGGAATGAGCCTTTGAAGGCTTGTCCATGCGGAGACTGCACATCTGCAAATGTTAAAAGTGAAGGGCTGTTTTTGGAAAGGTTTTGGGTGGTATATTATCAAGACAGCCTAAAGAACTGGGTGCACAAGGGGGCTACATAGCTCTTGCCGCCTCGTGCCATTCGGCTAATCCAAGCCAATGCCGTACCTGTGCTGCTGGCAGCCGCTGCCCTTTGGATTTTATTGTGCACGTAATTCATACACCCACCAGCTATTGTGTTCAATTGTGGTCAGTCCCATCCTCTCCTTGTCTTGCTGTTTTCTTCTGTGCTCAGCTAAGTTTCATGTCTTACACATTTTTACCCCTTTAGTAAGGACTGACCCTTAGGACCCTGCATTAGCAGGGACGCAGGACACCATACTTAAGGGGCTCTCGGTGGAGGATGGTAAATTCTGGGCTTGAGTTTCAGAGTGGAAAGCTTTGGCTTATCCATACATCTGGCCCGTGGAGCAGAAAATCCCAAATAGCCTGGCAGATTTACTCCGATACCGCCGACACCCAGACACTCTGCAGGCTATTTTCTGCCCCGCCAAGCAGCCGGTTGAGCCGGCGGGTTGAAGGCACAGCCACCCCCGGCGCATAAGGGGGTGTAAGGAGAGTAAGGGAGAGTAAGGGGAGACCAAACAAGAGACACACAAAAGTTTGAATTTATGTAAAAAAAAAAAAAAAAAAAAAAATTATTTATTTTGGAGGAGGATTTGAACATCGACATGCAGGTACAACATGAATAAAAATTATTGCACCGCTATTATGTGGCAATTGTTCAAGTTTCTAAAAACACAGAAATTCCACACTTTCTCTTATCTAGCTAAGTGCTGAGTGACACAGCTTGGCGGAGCCCAGCTCAGGAGGTGCTCTCACAGCCACCTGGATATGGTAATCGAACACAACGTAAACACACACTTCTGTCAAATCTTCTACTAGAAGTACAGAATTATCCTTCACATCCAGTAAGAGAAAACCAGAGAAAGACTTTATCCTCCCCTCTTCGGAAGAAAAGAAACAAACAAAAAAATTAAAATACTCCAAATCACACCTTAATGCAAGTGTGGCAACCAAAACCACTGGTCACTCCTACCCCTTCCCCGGCAAGCGCTCTTTAGTATATTAGCAGCCAAAGGCCTCTGACATTCAGACCCAGGAGTGGCCGTTACAATGCTAAAGTCTAATATTTACAATAAATATCATCCATTTCTCTTAGTTTGCAACAGTAAAAGACAAAGGGAAAAATAACACTGAAATGAGGCACGGGGCAGGAATGGGCCGGCTGGATGCAGGAGCAGAGAGGAGCTGCAGAGGCTGGAACCAGCTTTGATGCCGTCATCCCAACACGGATGAGGAGCAGGAGACACATCCAAGCCGACAGAAGGAAGCAGGGAAACGAAGGAGGAAAGCAGTGTATTGGGATGGTTATATGCACGGCTCATTCACCAAACGCACACCACACACGCGCACACAACTTCTACCTCCCGCCTGTCTGACTCCGAGTTATCTATGGAGGCCAAGTTCCTGACTTGCTGAATGCTTCACTCGGGTCCGATCCTGCGCTGGGGAACACACTCTCGCTCTTCACAGACAGCTCTTCCAACATCTCGTTCCTCCCCAACACGTTTTGCAAGCATATTTGAGAAGGTATTTTAAGCAATTCTTAGCAGAGCAAGGAAGAAGTCTTGGTGTATCATCTACCTGGTTTATTATCAAAATTTTATAGAAAAAGTCTTTTTGCCCAAAGTTTTTGCTAAGGTGCACCATATAAATTTGACAGAAGGTGGAACCGGGACGATGGGGCACCTGGCACACCGAGGGAAGTCGCAGGACTGACCAGGAGCAGGGGATACGGGGCTTCACTAGGATGCTTTCCTGGTAACGCTGTTTGGCTTTGGCTTCCAAAAAACCAGGGTTTTTTAAATTGCACTGATCGCTTTCTGTACCGTAGCTACAAAAGAGGCAATGAAACCCATACCTCACCTCTTCTTTGGCCAATTCAGGCAAAAGCAGCAAAAGCTGTGACATAGCAAGGTTTTTCACTCCTCTTTTTATGCATAAGAAAGGATAACTCTGCAATTCAGCACTGGAACCACCGGCTGCAAAGGGAGGGAGCCAGCAGCTAATACAGCTGGTACCTTCAGAGGGTCCCATCCCAGCCTGCGTGAGATGAGCCAGGTTACCCAGCCCTCTCTCCTAAGAGCCGTGGTTGGTTTTCCCCTTAAGCTTTTTAAATGCAGAGCCCTTCGTGGATGCGCCAGGAGCACGCTCACAGAAGAAGCTGTGTCACCGCAAGGAGAAGGAAACGGGGACCTGCCACCCCAGGAACAGCCAGGTCGGACCACATCCCCACGCAACTCTGGGCTCACTACTTAATTGATACAGAGACTTCCATCTGGCCAAGGTTAGGTGCTCTCAGGAGATAAGCTTGAGGCTTGTCTTTGTAATTACCACAGACTCAGGATGCTGAATCAATTTTTCACTATTCCTGTCCATTTTATCATATCCTGTACTGCCAATTGGACCTTGTTTCTCAGCAATTTTTTAGTAGATCAACCCATCAGGGAGAAAACCAGCCAGATAAGTACCAGACCCTGCCAAGTCTGTTCCTTACTTGCTATTGCTCCAAATCAGCACAGAATGATGCTCATCAACAAGAGTGCTTTGAGAGGCTGGAGATACCCAGGACCCTGACAAGGCAGTGGAAATCTTATGGTTTATAATTGCAAACCAAGTGTATACGAGTAGCCTATGAATTCCAGGAAAAAGAGCAAAGAGACAGCACAGCAGGCTCTGCTCTCAATACCGTCACAGCAAGATTTATTAACGTGTTATCTGGGAGCGTTGAGGCTTTGGTTAGTGTATTAACAACACCATACATGTTCACACAGACACACGGAGTAAACACTCTTTTAAACATGTTTTAAAAAAAAAAAAGCTCAAACCAAACCAAAACTTGGTCCAGAAATGAAATCCAAGCAGCCAAAATCAAGTATATAATGGGGGGAAACAATGGTTAATACAGAAAGAAGCAGGGTGAGATTCCAGAGATTTTTGTGACTTGTGGATTGAGCTGAAATCAAGTTGAAAGAGATGGAGAAAATACATTCCTATATAAAAACATATTTGCATTTAGGGGAAGCGAATCAAAACTTCAAGTTCAGAAAAAGCCAAGACAATGAAGAAGTCAGCGGTGTAATGAAATCAGACCAACAGAGGCAGGTTTTAGCTTGAAATACTGTTGCACAGTCATTCTGCTTCTGACAGAGTAAGCCAGTGAGCAGGATACTAGACCTTGCGGGTGATCCGCAGGGAGATACACTCAGACAAGACTAGAATAAAAGCTGAGCACAATCTGGGACAAATGATGGGAGTGTTCTTTGAGAGGAACCTTTAATTGGATGAAGAAATGGCTTACAGTGCTATAGGTATCACCACTCAACACATTTATTGGTGTATTATTATTGATCTAATCCTCAGCAAAGAGCACTGTTATCCAGAGTCGGTCACACTTAAAGCAAAGCAATGCCTAAACCTAAGAGCAAAGAGTAATTTTTTAATGGAAAGTGACCTCAGCAGTGGAAATGATCTAGCTATTGAAGCTGAAATCTTAAAATATCACATGTGTTTTGAAGTCTGCTTGCAGTTTCTCCACAGAACTCGAGGAGTAAGAACTCTTCATAGGTTTTTTTTTTTTTTGTTTTTAAAATGGGCAGATTCAGAAAACTCAGCAAGTTTCCCAAGCCCCAATTCAGAAATGTTAAGGAACACCTTAAAATCCCTACCTATTTAGACTCACCAAGAGAAGGAAAAGTCTCCAAAGGTCATTTATCATTGCGATAACATTTGCGATAACACACTGGAGAACACGCAACTACAAATTTCTCTACTTTAAAATCAACCTACAAGGCACCCCTCTCCTGGGGTCATTTATTCTGAGGCAGGGCAAGTTATGAATTGAAGCCAGAGAAAGGAAGATAAAGCATCATTAAAATTTTAAAAACAGAGGGAAAAGTTGCCATGTGTCCCATAAAGGATAAGTAAAAACAATCCCCAAAAAACCAGCTTACAGATTGGAGATTTCTCTCTCTGGTAATTCCATTGAAAAAGACTTTTAATTGGTTTAAAGAGAAGACAGGGATCGCTCTCTGTCCGACCCCTCCAGCCAAGTCCCTTGCCTCTGTATCCTCTAAGGACGCGTGCAGGACTGTGAATGCACACGGTGATGAAGAGGCCTTATGAAGAGGGTTTGTAGTTCCAGATTAACTTGCGGACAGGAGAGTATTTTCTTCTCCTTGTCAAAGGACACCAGATTGTAAATTCAAAGAAAATACTTGCAATTTGTGAATTTCAATGGCATTTCAAAGAGCAGGTTGAAAAGCAGAGATTTTGAAGTAAGCTGCCTTTTTTGTACTCAGAATTTTTGGGATCTCAAATAAAAGCAGGATTAGAGGGAAAAGCACAACAGGCCCTAAACTCAGGCAACATAAAAGGTCTGGAAGGGGAAAAAAAAAAAATCAACAAACTGTTTCTTAAGCCCTGCTTTAAAGATACCCTGTTCTAAAGAGACCTCAAACGGCAAGCATTACTGTGTACAAAAATAGAATAGCAAGGATGAAAAAACACAAAAAACAGTATGAAAAAAACCCTCCCAAAAATAGATGTACACAAGTTCTATTTTATATTAGTGTATATTACAAAATTCAAACATGCAGTCTCTATTTTGAATGTAGAATGCTCCAGTCCACGTGTACCAGGGATGCTGCTATGTTTTCTTTACAGCACCATCATGTGACAGGGGAAAGTCTTGTATTTTTAACTGATTTCCAACCTCTTTGCTTTTTGCTTGCGCCAGAGTCCCTTCTTTACAGGGCCTCGTGCTGCCATCTGGCAGAGGAGAGGCTCTCAGAGCTGCTTGTCCAAGAGCGTGAGACAGCTCTTTCGATGGAGTGATTTTGCAGCTACCTCCCAACGCTTCAGATGCTTTAGCACTGCAAAAAGTTGCCTCCTTTTTTGCCACCACGGGACACGTTGCCTCCCAGGGCTTTGCTGAGTTTAACGACTCTGCGCAGGATCCGCTCCTTGTGGTCAGACCATCTGTGCTAGATAGTTTGGCTTTCTCTTGACACACTCCTGCTTGTGAAGTTTCCTGCCTTTTTTGTTTCGAATCTCTCTCTTCTTTACAGGAGGCACCCAAATGGGGGAAATCCTTTCTCTTTTCCACCTCTCCAGAACCAGACATACTGAGCTTCAAAGGGCCTAACATGCTCTGAGCTAGCGGCACTAACTGAGACACGGAGAGCGCTCTTTCGATAGCACCGGGGACGAGGAGCGTGGAGGATACAGGACCTGCTGGGCTCATTTTGCTGGCGGTTGAAGCACTCTCTGCCTGGGACGAGCTGGGTTGCTTTTCAGTACTAGGACTTTTTTGGGACATTTCGCTCGCACTTCCAGGAGACAGAAATGAGGTGCTGTGCTGTTCTGCAGGCTGAAGCGTCTGCTTGTGATCCTTCTCACTGTGATCCGCAGGGCGTACCGAGAGAGGAGTGCTCATGCTTGCCGCGCACCATGAAGAAAGTGCCAGCAGAGGTTTGGAATCCTGTTTTTTCTGACTGTTTTCTGTTAGCAGAGGGTCTTTCAGGTCAAGCTTACCACATGAGGCCCCTGAAGAGTCACCTTCTTCAAGTTCCAGGAGTTTGATAGACGGGCACTGTATACGTTCTGTGCGATCTATTGTTTTTTGAGTACTTGTAGCTCTCCCTAGGTCTTTGATTGCTTCAGAAGACTTGTCTTTTGGACCAAAACACTCAAAAGTTTTGTTTTCTGGCAATTTATGTTCCTTTGCAGTTGCTTCTGATCTTAGGAATGGCTTTTCTGAATTAGCTAATTTTTCTGGAGAAGTTCTTGGGAGGACCTCTGATGGTGAAGGGTGCATGCCGATTTGCAGTGGCTCTGAAACAGGCTTGGCTTGTTGATTATTTCCCTTCTGCAAATCTTCTGTACCTTTTGGATCTTCAGGTAGAAAGGCATCATCTTCAATACTATCCTTGCTTTCCAATTTAGATGAAAACTTATTATCCTCATTAAAAGAATCTGAGCCTTGGTCTCCACTGTCAGGGGGCTTGTCCATTCTTCTCCCATCCTGACTATCTTCTGAACCATCATCCGTTTCGTCTTCGGAAGAATCTACTTCTCTGATGGCCTCTTGCTTTTGCAGAGACTCCCTCCTCTCCACCCTGTCCTGTCGAATAGCACCCAACTTCCGTGAACCCGGCTTCTGCAACATCCCTTTTTCCGCTAGCCCAAGTTTTCCACCTGTTGTTTCATTTGCAGATTCTTGTAAGCTCTGGAGACTAGGATCCCTCTGTAGCATCTCCTTCTTAAATTCAGAGTGAGAGATATCCAAGCTATGCTTACGTGAGGAAGCCAGCTTCTTCTCAGAAGAGGACAGCGAGGCAGCCAGTTTCTCGGCCGACTGCACTCTCTTTAGCAAAGGAGACCTAGGGGGCTCAGCACTTTTGGGGCGAGAAATCTGTCTCACCAGCGGTGGAGAGGAGTGTAGTTTTACTGGAAAAGACTGAATAATGCTGGAGCTGCCAACTGAGTGTCCTGGTAAAGGAGACGGGGAGCGCTGCGGTGATGTGGACTGTGGGGTTGGTGACGGAGTGTGAGCTAGTGGTGACAGAGGGATGTTTCCTGCAGATTTGCGCCTCGGAGATCTGTACTGCCTTTGAAGCTTTGGTGCTAGTCCATGCAGAGAGCTGGGTCGGATGTGTCCAGAGCTGGCTGGAGAATTGGGAACACTGGAACTGGGAGAGCTGCTCTGGGAAGAATTGCCACCAACTTCAAAGAGAGGGGGGGAAAAAAAAAAGACTAAGACGACTAATATATATTTGGCCATTAAAACAAGTTATTGAAAATAGGACATGACAAAATGCCATGTTACCACAAAGCGCTGCAGTAATATTACAAGGTAATATTGCATGGCTTCTGATGGAAAATTCACATCATTGTCACACAACACCAGAATATAGTAAGAAACACTCTGCTTTCGGAACGTTTTTTCTGAAAAAAAAACCTCCAAGCAGATAAACCATGTGTTTCATTGCTGTTCTCAAGGTGCAAATCTCTTTATTCCATCAGCTGATTCAATTTTCAAATATGACTTTGCCACACTGTTTTGATTCCTTTTCTCTGAACTAACATAGAAAATGTGTCAAACTGCTACAAAAACATTGCAACTTACAATACACATTTGCATCGAAGTGAAAAGATGCTGTAGTACAGCAAATGCATTCTTAAAAGGATGTATGGATTTTCATTTTTAAATGAATCAATGAATGAGAATACATCCATCCTTAAGGTAATCGACATCACAGCTGTCATTTTACTTCACAAACAGACCTACTACCTGCTGCTGTGTATTTTACTTCAAAAATTAATCAATAAGCAAAAAAAATCTTCTCCAAGTTTTTTTCTGTTTGTGCAGATTTTTTGGGTTGTTTTGCTTTGTTTCTTTTTTTACCTGAGTGTACAGACTCGGGAGTGGATCTGTAACTCTGCGTTGGTGACCGAGGAGACAGGTTGTGAGTTGGAGAGCCAGGCACACTTTCTCCAGAAGACAGAGAGCGGTTTAGTGAAGATAAACTCCGGCTGGTGTGAAGTAGCGATGCTTGTTTAGTGATCTTTCTCAACAAAGAACTCTTCTTCTTACTGTGGAAGAGCATTCAAAAGTTGTTTACAAGCCCAAATGATTTATTTACCTTTATTGGCATATTTCAGTCAATTTTATGGCACAGTTAAAAAGAAAAAGAAAACAAAAAGAAAAGGAGGACTAAAGGATGCACCTGCTGATACACATTATCTGCAAATTGATTTGACAAGATCTCTCTTACGTTATCTTGGTTACCATTTAATTTTCACAGAGAAACATCAAAACGAACCTTTCCTGACCATCCTTAGTTTTGCTCTTCTTGTTCCTACGAGCCATCTTGGATTTGTAGCTGGCTTTTCGAGCTGGACCAACTTTGATGGACGTGTTCTCAAATGGCGTGGTGGAGATGGACACTTTATTTCCACTCTGTCAGAAATTAGACACAGAGACATTGCTTAAAATGTGGCTATTTGAAGCAGATCTGCAGGCTAAGCAGGTAGGCTGCTAGTTTATTGCTGCCTGCCATTTTGTAATCCTTTGTCAAACTCCATTTCCTCCTTTGCATTTCCACCTATCATTTATTAAGGAATTGCTGGGAGAGAGCCCTCTTTAGTCAGCCTTTCACAAATGATTAGCTCAGACCCCAGCTGGTAGGTAAAGCTTCCCAGAGCAGATAGAACACAGCATCTGACCTCTCCCATCGAGATCCCAACTGCCTCAATTTAATACTTGTAATACTTGGAAACTTGAACAAAGCGATATTCTGTCACCAATCCTATTCCCAGTGCTCTGACTGATGGCAGATGTGAGTGTATCAGGCATCTATCATGACAAATCTGCAACACAGAGCATGGCTTGTCTCACTCATCTTAAAAAAAAAAAAAAAAAAAAAAAAAAAAAAAAATCCTGATTCCTCCTCTATTTGCAGTCCCAAAGACTTCTGTCTCTTGGAATGGTCCAAAACTTTGGGCTTTATTTCTGTAAATGGATTCAGCTCGGAGGAGGTATCAAAACGCAAGTCATTTAACTGGATAATTTTAAGACCAACCATTACAAAGCCGCTTTTAAATACCACTAGGAATAATCCTTGAGAAAGCAGTATTAAGAGCTAATAACATTAGCACAGCCTAAAGGCAAAAAATAAAAGTAATTTGCAAAAATTTTAAGGTATTTGTTTCTTAAAGTGATGTTTGAGGAAAGATATACTTAAATCTTATTAACCTTTGTCTCTACTGGTGATAAAAATGTATCTGACGGGTCCTTATTTCTCACACAAAATACCTGAGTTCAGCTTAAATTACATGCAGAAATTTTGGAGATTTAGGGATCAAGCTGCAGCAATGAGTTTTTGCAAAACAAGGGCCAGGTGCTGTGTACAGACTTGTATTTCAGACAATGCCGATTAGATACCTACGGCATTTTAAACAAGCTGGCTCATATTTTCCAAAATGTAACAGTGCTGCGTCCCTACCTTCAGAATCAGCTCCACCACTTCTGTGTGCACCAGTCCATGGACCGGCTCCCCGTTGACATGGGTTATTAGATCCCCTTCACGCAGACCTGCTTCGTTCGCTGGACCACCTTCCTCCACGTGCTGGCAACGAGAAGGGGATGACTGATTTGAGAAGAAGAATGTACAAGATCGCTGGCCAGATCAGACTCAAAGCCCATCCATCTCATCTCTTGCTGCAGCCAGCATCAGCTGCTTCAAAGAAGGGTGAAAGAAACCACTGACTGGCACAGCCAAGCACAAAAATCTGTCCTCTTCCACCCCTCCCTCAGCATCCTGCCAGTCTTCTCCCAGTCCAAGGCAGTCAGCCAGGATGGTTAAGCTGATCAAGAGACCAGCTCCTCCCAAAGCAAATGGCTTAACACACTTCCAGAAATTTTCAGCACTCGGGAATGTTAACTAGATACTCTTGATTTCCAGACAAGCATTCAATCTTTTTCAGTTTCTTTGCCATCCCAAATCCAGCATGCTTCCATGTACATGCTGGAACCTAAGGTGGCCAACAGACTTTCAAATAAGACTCTGTGCCATGTGTTTAGGGTGCCTATATTGCATCTCATCCCAAACAGTTTCTTCTTCCACTTCCCATCCTTTATTAACATATCCAACATCAGATCTTTTCCCCCATGAACACATTGCCTTTCCCCATCACTGCTCAGAAAGGTAAGCCTCCTTTACAGTGAGGAGACAGATATGCTCGAGAATACTGCAACTCTCCCTCTAGCCAGAAAAGACTACAAATCAGTATCTTGGTAAACTCGGCATTTTTCAAGGAAAGCAGAGAGGAGCAAGGGAAAAATGCAGCTTCAGATTATTTTTCTAGGTAATAATGAGTGTTAAATAATGACCAAAGCATATAAAGTCCAAGTTGTCTAATGAACACAGAGATACAAGGAAAAGAATGAACCACCTTTACCCTGACTCCATTCTCCTTAACTACACAATTCAAACAACACTGCTTTGGGGAACGAAGTCATATATGTTAACAAAAAAGGAACACAGAGATCAAGTACCAGAAGTAATGGGAAGGAAGAGATACCGACGTGGAAACCAGACCTTTTAGCATAGCACACAACTAAGCCAAGAGCTAAATCCCTAGGCAATCAGCATAGCAGCAGTGATGCTTTAAGGCTTGTAATCAATTCCAGGCAACTGCTTGGAAAACCCCAGCAGACTGAACTGATCAGAAGCAGGCTATAATCGCTAACACAGGTCTGAATAAATTAGCTACGACTGGCCCTCATGCAACAACTCCAATAAAGAGAAAGAGGGTATGTACACAGAAACATGCTTTAAAGTATGTGCTACGGGTGAAAGAAGGTGGATTCATGTAACCAGGGAAGAAAGAAGGAAAGAAAGGTTGCTGTGGTTCTGTGATGGGCTTGAAAACTGCTACAGGTAAAACCCAAAGTGCTGGTTATTTATTTATTTATTTATTTAGGGTTCCCCCCACCCCAAAAAGATAACTTTGGGTCCGAATAAGGAGCAAGCAGGGTGGTAAAATACAGTTTATAAAGCTAAATCCCACAACCCTGGCTAAATGCATTTCTGGCCCCAAGGGTACTCTTTTTAGAAAAGCAGAGACATACCCAGACCATGTGATGCACAGTGTAGATATCACTGTCACCCATATAGACGCGAATGGCACGGAGAGTGAAACCGTATTTCTTTCCAGCCCGATGGATGATGATTGGTGGTTTCAGGTTTGCGATAGCAGGAGAAAAGTCGCGGCTGGGTGAGGAGTCCCTCGAAGATGGGTTGGAGGATAGAGAATGAGGTGACATTGGACTGGCCAATGGAGAACACGTGTGGTGATCTACAGTGATGACACAAAGGTGGGCAAAAATTAGGAAACCAGGCCTCAAAAAGAGAGAAAATTCTTGTTAGAGAACAGCTAGGAAACCATCTCTCCCAATGCTCTTAAAGCTGGTGGTCTTCACCAGAGCTGGGTTTGCCTGCAGCTTCAACTAATTCATACTTTGAAATACAAAAATCAGCAGAGTTTCCAAAAAGCACATTTGGAGGTGTATATTTAATACAGCAGGACTGCTCGCCTAGGATTATGGTTGGGTCACAGTGTTTACTACTTCTCTTTCAGGGATTTACAACCCATCATAAGCATTTGCTCTAGGTACAATCCTGGAACACCCCATTTCAAGGTTACGATATATTATCCTCCTCCAAAAGATCAGACAGTCTCTAGATCTTGGTGCAAGTTACATGTTCTTGCTGAGATAAATCAAAATCAGTTAGTATTAACACAACAATCCAGTAGGCAATCAGAGAACAACTACATCTAGGTAGTTTTGGTAGTGTTTTAAATTCACAGGGGCAAAAGTATTTAACCCTAAAAAATTAGCTACTGCAGGGACTTTGCTACTGAAAAACAACATCACAAGTGTATTTTAGAGTGCCTTTCCTAAATGAACAGCCGAGGGCTGGGCTATCAGCTAAACTGTCTGACTCTGCTTGCTAGTGGAACAACATTCACTTTTAAAAATACAAAGCAAATACAGAACTCTCATTTTAAAGTGAAGCTGGTCAACATCAGTAAAATAAACCCAAAGAGCGGGAATATTAAATGCAGCTGTAAAAGGTAATCTCTAATCCATTAAGAAACACCTGCTGAATCACCCAGCACGTATTTACCTGGCAGATGAGAGCAGCTCTGGAGGAACCTTTGCTGGGTGATTAAATACACATTTTAGAGATTTTCATGAGGGAGTTCGTAGTTCGAAAAGCAACCAATGCCCGAACCACAAGAAATGCAACATGCATCACCACGATGGTGCCAAGAAGCAGTTGCATACCTGCCGCCAGCTCCCCGGCTGAGAGGAGCAGGCAGGCATCGCGCTGCCAGCAGGTTCTGCTGGGTTGGCACTCGTGGCCCAGCTGCAATTTCCTGCTCCCGTCTAGGCAGGAACAGGTAGAGCCCTGGAAATACAGCATGGTCTTATGCTCTGGAAAGAGGGACAAAGTCCTTGTGGGGAGAGCCTCCTGCTGAACTGGTCTGTCATAGCTCAGCATGGTTGGGCTGTTCACTAGAAGTTACCACCTGGCATTAGGAATTGTCAAGGTCTGGCTCTGCTTGGGGACAGAGCCGGGCCAACAAGGTAAGCTATCCAGCATTGACTTACTTTGTGAGTTACTTACACTATTGAATTCTTGAACACTCAATCTCAGCCAAGCTATCTGGAGTTACTGAAACTTCCCAGTGCGTGAACGCACCAGACACATTCAGTTCCCAAACAGTGCCATAGTTAGCATGTGACCCCCAAAATATAGTACCTTGAGGGTTAAAATCATTCCATGTCTCTATACCTCCTTGCTGCACCATTGTCTAGAGACCAGCTAGGAGCCAATTTAAACAAAACTAGGGAAAGAATAAGGCCCAGCTGCCATTTGCAGAAGCTGCAGTCAGACCACACACACAATGCTCCTGTCTGTGGCAAAGCAGTATTCATTATCCTGCCGAGCAGTAAATATTAAACCGATTGTAAAAGTTAGATCTCTCCCCTCCTGCCAGCGAGGGCATTATTCCAGGAGAGTGAAGGGGGAGGATCTGTCTGCAGACCTTTTGTTTAGTGCTTGCAGATTCTGACAATGCCTCACCCAAGGCATTTCTTACCTGAGGGAATCAGGAGAGACAAGGCAGTAGCGGATGCTGATTTAATCACTTTATTGACAGGTCTTGAGGTACGTTTCTCCCCTGATTCCCCAGAGAGCAACCTGTGTCGTGCCCGCCGCACTGCCAAATCGCTGATGGCTTTTGGAGTGGTAAAGTCTGGGCCTTCATTGCTATTACTGCGAGCTCGTGGATCAGAGAAATCTGCAGTGCTCCCAGCTACAGTTTAAATTAAAACAGATTAGAACCACAGGGAATTCCTAACAGTCTATTCCCCTACAGGCAAAAAACATTAAATCAAAGTCATGTTTACATGAAGTCCAAGAGTAAATTTTCCTAAGAAGAAACCCCAGGGCTTGAATTTTTATTTACAGAAATGGTGTTATTCTGAATACAGAAAATTAGCGCCTTCTATTCTGTTGGAAAAGCTCGCTAATGAAATCACGTTGCTCAGTAGCAGTTACATGAATCCTAAAGCTGCGGTGCAGTTCTGCAGGCAAGCCATTTCAGTGGGATCATTCATAGATGAAAACAGGTTTATGGAAAGTGCTCCATTTTTACAACCAGCAAGAACTGTCAATCTCTAAGTTAAAACTGCCTGTAATAGAAGAGCCAGGTTCTACTGGAGTTGCACATAAAAAATCCACTTTAAGAGAATACTAAGGTACTAAAGTCAGGGAAAGTAAAAATGTGGATTGCAAAGACAACCGTAATTTGCCCCCTTCTGTGCACCATTGCAATTTAGTCTTGAATTACTTAACCTGCTACAATTATACATAAAATGCAAAGTAATCTTGAAAATCAGACTGGGCACGTAACAATAGCAGATGCTGGGGGCTGGGGGTGCTGTACTTAAGCTCGGTGCCTCAGTTCCCCATCTGATACCTTAAAGGGGCACTGTGAAAATACATTAATTAGAATTTACAAGGTGCTTAGAAATGAAAGTGGTGAGCATCACAGCAAGTCCACAAGGGAAATTAATCATTCTGTCTTCAAAAGCAAATTTTAAGCAGCATGCAACAAATAAAGCCTAAGGGCCACATTTTGAACAATGAGGACAGAACAAAACATTGATCATCGTTATTTAAGTGGGCACCACTGCTCTGCATACTAAGTAAAGCAGGAAGTACCATGAAAATAAAAATTCAAAGCACCATTCCCATAGACCTCAGTACCAGATGCCTGTTCAACATTTAACAGCCACAGAGTTTCAAATAAGGCTCCCAGACAATGAGGAACCCAGAATCGGAGGCTGCGTGTGAAAAGGCTGCGATATACATTAGAGGAGCACTCCGAGACAGTGACAGGAATTAAATTCCTTTCTTGCAGTCCCCTGCCTCTGAGTTAACTTTGTAGGCTGGGGACACTGAAGCAATGGTATCCCTGAATCCCATGTGCTGGATTAAAGACTGCTCTAATGCATTAGGCTCAGGGGAGCAAGCTGCCCAGGGAAGCTTCATTTTTGCCTATTTCAACTTGTAGATAGTCAAATTTGCAATGAAAGTGTTCTTGCAATTTTTAATAGCATGTTTCTAGGCTTTTAGTATGAATTGAGAAATTAAGGTTCCACTATGGCACCATTATGTCATCCAAGCATGTGGTAGCTTACTTCCTTCACTCCTACACCTTTTCCCATGGGTTAATGGAGTACGTGATGGCAGCACCGGGCCTCTTCTGGGAGGATGAGCCATAGAGGGGAATGGGACAATTTTGAAGGAATTTCACAGACTGCATTGCAGAAGAGGAATACTGAGATGTGGGGATCTTTGGCTTTACTCTTGTCTGGAGGCAAATTTCCTCTAAAGCATTTCCACCTTCTGCTATCAATGCACCATCACATCTGCCCAGTGCCCTTCACTTTGTCCTTGTCCAGTCTTGCTGCCACTCTGACTCCTTCCTCAGTACTCCTTTCCTCTCCTTTCCATCCTCAATGCATCCACAATTGCTTTGCCTGCTTGCTCCCAGTTTCTCCCAGCAACTTGTTTCTTATTTTCTCACCTAGTTAGTCCTTGTGCTTCAACACTACAATCTAGTTCTTCCCCTAAATATGCCTTCCTTCTCAAACATTATTTTGCCAACCTTCAACTTCCCTGCTCTCTTCCATTGGTCCAAATTTCCTTTTTTCCCTCCTTACTACTTCCCACCAGTTCCCAGCTCTGGCCTCCTCTGTTCTCAGAAAC
Source organism: Gymnogyps californianus (assembly GCF_018139145.2). Taxonomy (NCBI): domain Eukaryota; kingdom Metazoa; phylum Chordata; class Aves; order Accipitriformes; family Cathartidae; genus Gymnogyps; species Gymnogyps californianus. Next base: position 25,980,498 of record NC_059478.1, on the reverse strand, counting down.
AAGCAGCTTCGCCCTCTGCCTTCCCGGCGCCCTGAAAGGGGCAGGAGCTGGGGACACTCCAGCACCCAGAGCCCAGCCCTGCACCACAGCAGCCCAGGGCACCATCACAGGGAAGGTCCAGCTCAGCCCAGTGCTGCAGAATGGCCCCAGGACGGTCAAAGCTTCTGAGAAGCCAAACACTGACTTCTAAGACCCACTCTCCTAAACTTAGGCTGCACTTTTTTAAGCCTGCAACTTGGCTAAATTTCGGGATACTTGGCTGAGACAGCAAGTAGCATGTCCCTGACAGAAACCCCACTCCCCCAGCAAATTTCAAGTCTCTACTCCAAACTTTTTGGATAAATAAAACCCCAGAAAGCAGGGATCTGTTAGTATGGCTGACACCCATATTCTCCAGCTCCAACTCAGCAGTGATCTGCTCTGACTAATGCTTAAAATAATGCTGCCTCAGGTAGGCACCCAGTGGTTGTAAGCAGGCACAGATCATACGGGTCCCAAGCACGAGAAGACCTTAATCAATTTGAAGTCACAAGACTGAAATATAAGATGTAATTTTGAAGAGATTAAACCACTGATGTTATTCCAAAGGCAAGCACATTCACAAAACTATACTAAAATAACCACTTGGCACGAGACATTCACATCACCCAACATCCAAATCCACAGTTTCATAGAGTTAACATCTGCAAGCTAACATGGCTTTCTTGGGGACCACGACACCATCACACCAAGCACATACCTGTCAGTGTTGAGGCGCTGCTGACGGCCGTGGAGTGGGTGGTGGGTCCAGCATCACCTTCCAGCTGCAGCTCCTGCTCCACAGGCTGTTCTGGAATGGGCACCGGCAGCCCCTCCCGCGACTGCACAGCGGATAAGAGCATCCCCTCGGACTGCGGCCTTTTGAGAACAGTTCCCTCATCCTCAGCGGAGATGGCAAAACGGGGCATATCGAGAAGCCCTGAGCAGCGTCGGCGGACCGTCAAGGGTGGGCTGGAGTCACTTTCCGTGTGTGAGGATTCAGACATAGACAAGCGCTTGCGCAATCTGAGACAAAAAACAAGACAGAGCCCCTCAATTAAGTTAGGGGGATAATGAACTTTAAAGGGTGAAAATAGCGCACAGACCCAACTCACACATATGAAGCCAATTTAAGGTGAAGTCTTTCCACAAATGAAAGCTTTACTTAAGGTTAGAATCCCTTTAAATACATTTAAAGTATTTGCTACAAATTTAGGAGATGTTAGTACTTAACTAGATACATTTAAGGACCATATCACTTCTACACATTCATTTTCAGCTATTTATTCCAGGCTTCACCTCTGGAAATACATCATATGAAGCATTACTGACCTAACACTGGTCGTAGAAAGTTTTGGCACAGGTTGCTGTAAGAAACCAGAAGACTTAGTTCTACAGCACTTACATTTCAGGAGACCCAATCACCCAGCTGCGGTCTCGACTCTTCAAGCCACCAAGGCTGTCCAGTCGGTCATCTTTTTCTTCGCTCAGACTCCGTTTAGTTGGTGGTGGAGTCTTCCTCTCTTCGTGGATGGAAAGACGTTCCATGCTGCTGTACACCTGCATATAGCAAAAGACCCTTCTGTACAGAGAAAACAAGCCTAAGTGGCCTTTTCTGATCAAGGGGCATAATCTCTTCTCAAAATGGAAGATATTCCCTGAAAGCATGAACTTGGCAATGTTCTTTGACTAAATAAGTGCAGATGTGACACGCTTAAAGTGTGCCAGGAAGGAAGGGAAAAAGGCAAACTTCAGAAACATTAAACATGCTTCTCTACAACAGCACCAAACACCTGTCCTCTGAAAACAGCCCAGCACACCACAGAAATACTAATACTTTTTGAAACTATTTGATTTTTGTTTTTAACGACTCTCAAATCCAAGAGGAGATATTGCTAAAGCAGGCTCCACAGGTCTTGAAGGCTGGCATCTAGATCTTGAAATCTTGCTACACAAATTCAATTCAGTGATAGGCATCACGCTCATGACCCCATTTCATTATCATCAGTCTATCAGCATTGCCCCAGGCTTATTTCAGAACAAAAAAGTCCTGCCCTCCTCGAGGAATCTACTATAATGCTGACAGCTTAATGAAAGTGCCTTTCTTGGTTTTACAGCCGTCTTTAAATAATTAAATGATTAAGCAAAAAAAATCCATCCTTTTAAAACTACACTTGACTGTGGACCTAATTTACATAAGAAGAGATTAATGAAAATAATGTTATTAAAAATTCAGAGCATCAACACGATAACTATTAATAAATCATATGGCTGAATTGTCAGACAAGAATTTCAAAATATAATGAGCTTTTTATGCCTCCCACATTACAAATGCTGTATAATTTTCCAGGTCTCAAAATAAATTCACTAAAAGTGAACTTTTTCTCTTTGTGGCAAAAACACTGAACCCTAAAGAAAAGCTTCAGTCTAACAGATGAATAATACTCATGGTGAGAAAAGGCAGAAAAAAGAAACCCTTACGTACTCATGAGAACTTTTTCAAAACCCCAACTAATCCTCAGGTCCAATTTTAAACATACTTTTGGTGATGCAAATCAGGAGCAAGTCCATAAAATTAATGGTAACTGTTACTTAAACCACTGTAGCCTGGCTGAGGACAAAGAACAACAAACTGGTGCTTCAAAACTGACTTCAGTAGTGGAAATCTGGAGGAACTGTCATGAAAAACTGAAATATCTTTCAGAGGCCACAAGTAAAATTCCTACTCCCATCTCATTAAGAAGAGGGAAATACAATTCATAGAGCAGGCTGACCTCAAAACAGCATTTCTTCTCCCTTCTGCCCCTCCCTAAACATACTTTATTTTATCCAAGCTAACAGTGGAGTTGTACTACTTTGAAATGTCCAGAATTCCAACTTTTTATTTCAGATCACCTGAGTAAGAACGAGACACCTGCACAGACCTGAATCCAGAAAGCATGGCTAGAGGGGACCTCCTCAGGGCTTCCCGTCCATTTCCCCACCTCAAAGCAGAACCAGCTCTCTTGTAACACCTGACAGATGTTTCTACAACCTGTTCTTAAAAGCCGCCAGAGATGGAAATTCTACAAACTCCTCAGGCAACCCGAGCCAGTGCTTAATTGGTGTTCAACATCGGAAACTTTTTCTTACCACCTACCCTATACCTCCTTTGTGCCTATCATTTCATATCAGTTCTGGGTAGAACAGGAAGACCAAGGTACTCCTTTCCTTCTAGCAGTTATGTATTTGGAAACACATTAGGTTTTATGTTTTGTAGATCTTGGATCATTCTTATTGCTTTCCTCTGGACTCTCTTTTACTGGTCCATGTTTACTTTCAAGAACATTGAGTTGAACAGGACAGAGTACCCCAGCTACGGCCTTCCTACTGCTAAGCAGATGGAAAGAACTTCTTCATTTGCCTTGCAGAAAATATTCGTGCTCGCCCAGTATGGTAGCTGCTTTTTTGCTTCAATAATTTGGCACATATACCTCACGATGCACTATATGCCCAGCTCCTTCTCTTTGAAATTGTCACCTCGCCTTTTGTTCCTCAGGCTGTATTTGAGACAATGAACAACAGCAGGTGTAAACTTCATCTGTGCTCTTACTGCACGGGATTCCTTTGATTTTAGGCCATTATTCCAAAATGCCAGAATCAATTTTCATCCCAATACCATCTTATCACCTACTGGAAGACCCTTTCAGAATGACACTGTTCAAAGCAAATAAGCTTTGGACACTCCCTATGCCAGCATCCAAGTCATTAGTAAAAACATCAAACTGTATCAGATACAGAAGAGACCTCCACAGTACCCTGCATATTAGTGAAACATTAAGAAATACAAAATCTCATTCTCCAATTATTCTGGCACTCACCTTCTAATATGCCACAACCTATCACAGAATAAACAACGTATACAGTTTTCTCTTTCCTCAGTGAAATACTAAACACCATGCGACTCCCACATATCATCTGCATGATTAAAATCTACCCCATAAGAAGCAATGAAACTGTGTTCCTCTCTAGATTTTTTCTTTCAACAAGCTAGCATGCTCCTACCTTGCTGAACCTCGGCGAGCACGAGGAAAACTGCCGAATTTCCACGTGATCATCATCATTAGTGTCCTCCTCTTCTTCCGAATCCAGGTGTTGGTACCGTTCTGAACGGGCTGTGAACAAGACGTGGCACATTTCATCAGTGCGGGGAGTGTTGATAACTCTCACACCTCAAGCATTCCTACTTGTCTACTTACAAAGAACTTTGAGTGTTCATACACCATGCAGGGTATTTTCCTTAATACTGAAACATACCCAGCAAGTTTTGCTCATCCTGTACAATTAGCAGTGAAGAATACCTCCTTCCTACTGAATTTATCTTACATCATCAGCTATATTATATTCTAAAAGCAGCTGATACTCAGGAGGTGTCTAATCCTCCAGACCCTTTGTGGTAGGGATATTTCTTCCCTACAGCAAACAATCATACGGAAGGAAACACGGAAACAATTCACTGTCCCAATTTCCAATAAACAGCTTTATGATTGTACAAAGTCTGTCCTGCATACATACATACAAGCCTTCTTTAAAAAATCAAAATATTTACCCCCTCCAAATATTTCCTCTTCTCCCTCCTACAACTAGAAAAAGGATTAGATTTTGTGAAAGAAAATGGGCAAGCAGCCAATATGCAAAGCTATTTTTTAATGCAAAAATCTAAACTGTCTCCAAAGAGATTTTGTGCTTTGAGATTTGCAGCACTGGATTTTTAAGCCAGCCACATTGGATTTTGTGGGGTGGGTGTTAATAAGTTTGGCTACAGAAAGCTGATAGCTACACTGAGCCAAATTTGCTGCACTCTATCAGCCAGAAAGCTACTTTTATAAATTCTGAAATTTTCTGCATTAGAGTTTATAACAGCACCACCAAGTCTTATCAGTGTCTATGTGAGGTATTTCCTGATGTGAGAATTCCAGCCTTTGTAAAGGACTCACATCAAAGTCACCCTGATAACCTGCTGAGCATGCCTGGGCGCTTGGGGAGTTTGCCATCGTTCCTACTTGACAGACCCAGTGATTTGCACCACTGAACATAACGTAGTGCTTTTACCCACCAGGATCCGCTCACGGCTGCTGTACTGCGCCTCTCCCAATCACTGACCCAATTCGGTGACCAGAGCTCAAGTTTCAATGTCCGATAAGTCCAATTAGCAGTGGGAACACACCGCCACCTCGGTTTCTACATGTATGTTGTACCAATACAACCTTAATACATGCAAAACACACCTCTGCCCCCTCTGCACAGCTTGACTCAAATTGCTCTCTGCAGCAAGTACATGGAGATTTCTCAATCTCTCTCTCTCTGTCCATTCTACCTTTCCATCCAATCCGTAACCTAAAAACCTCTTCCCCAAACTGGAAGAGCACTATCTAAATAGGATCGCTGCTTTTGCAGTGTGGCAGTCGAGGGGCTGGAAGCAGGCTGCTCTGTCCCTCCCTTCACCCTGAGCAAAGCGCGGGAGCAGAGCAAAAATGTGCTGCGTACGGAGTCAGTGAGTCCCATGGCCCTGGGAGAACGATGGAAGAGATGCCATTGAAGTAGGGCAGAAATTTCCATAGCTCAGGGAACTGAAATAGCCCAGTATCATCCTGTGCTGCGGCTGGAGCGTGGGAAAGACCCCTCTGACAGTGACAAGCCCAAGCCCTTTCCACCTGCTCAGCTCCCCAAGACAAATGAGAAAAGCTAGGTAGCAGAGGCTCTGGGGCCAGAGATCTCTCCATCTCTCACATGACGCTCCTCCCTTCTGTCCCAAGAGCACTGACTCTGTCTGATGCTTATCTGGAAATACCAGGAATCTTACATAGCACTGATACCATGGCAGTTCCCAGACATTTATACACACCAGACAGGCACTTAACTTCGTATCTCATTAGAGTTAATAATACTAAAATAAGGTGACACACTTGCAGTGAAAATAATTTAAATTACTTTAAATCTCTAAAGAATTTTCCTTACATATTTGTCTCCAAGGTTTAGTTTGTTTTTTTTTAAAAACTTTCATTGGCTGAAAACGGTCACTAGGGAAAGATAATATTGCTCAAAAACTCAAGGAAGTTGGATTTATCAAATGTTTTGGAAGTACTGAAATAAACCCAGCATAACAACCGCAGCACCTCTCACTGCAGGGCCACGGCTGGCAGGACCACAGGCACCAGTGAAAGGCCAACTGACTTCAGCAGCAACATTTTTTTCATTTAAAATTCATTTGCTTTCAAAGAAACCTTACTTGGCATTCAACAGAAACTTTTCAAAGCAATTTCCATCAAGTGTTTTATTCAATTTCTAATAACGACTTATCTCTAACGATTTCAAAAATGAAATATGCACAAAAAATATGATGCCATTTAGGCCGAATCTTTAGTCTTACTGTCAAAATAGCTTGTGTCATCCTCAGATTCCAACTGTGGGATGAATTCAGCTTTCTGCCGAAGTAATCCATTCCAGTCCAAATCTTTAAAGAACCGATGCTGTTTCACTTCAAAGGCACTACCTGAAATAAGCATCTTTTATTGCAGAGTATTTCTTTCAGCATTTGCATAACAAGAAAAACAAACCCTAAAAATATCAAGAGCCTAAGAGAATGTACCCGAGTACATTTAAGTCACATATTTTCCAGGAATTTTAAGAAACAACTTATCCTTTTACCAAAGTGGTGATGCAGGATAAAATCTGAACAAGATTTCCTCCTTCCCACCTCCTCTTCCTGTTTAGTGACAGCACATGACTAAACTGGCTGGAAGACAGCATCTGCTGTTACGTTCCACAGCAAGATGCAAGATTAAGAACTAATTAACGTCTTAATTTAAAATTTCCAAACTCTAAATACCATCTTGTTCATAGCTGAATAAAGAGAGCAAACTTGGAAAGGTACTTAGCATGTGAGTGGCTCCACTGTCATGAATAAACTCATTCATGTGCTTAAAACAAGGCAGGGGCTTACGTATCTTCCTGAATTAGTATCTTTTGTTATTAATCTCAGAAGCTTGGGTACCCAGAAAGAAAAACTAAGGATTATCTGTCTACTAGTACATGCATTTTTTTTCAAATGAAATTAATATTCATAAAAGATGCTACTGTCTTTTTAAGAAAGAGAATAGCAGAGGAAAAGAGATAAAAGGTTTGCTGAGTGCCAGTGGCACTACAAGATGCCAAGTGGAACAGCAGTCTCAGCATTACAGGTATACAAGAAATCAAAAAAATCAGTCCATCAACTCATTTTATAAGGCAAGAAACTCTACATCTTTTCCATGACAGCAACATCTTTCAAGTACATGGATTTGAAGTGAAGAAGAACATGTGAAAACCATCTGATATCATTATTAATTCATGATCTATTCATCACCCTTGGGTGCACGTGTTAAGTCTGCTGAATACATGTGTCTTTTGGAATTGTTATAGATATAAGTTTTTATTTTATCCTTAAAGTGTAATTTCCAACAGGAAATCCAAAATTAAATCAAACTAATCAAATCAATGAAACAGACAACCTGTGCTGTGAAGCCGCAGTGTTGCACAAATTATTTTAAAACAAGAGTGTAGCTAGAGATTATTTATGGTTATTTACTATCAGGAAATGAGAAGTGTTGGCTTGTAAAACTTTAAATCTGACATTATAATCCAGGAAGATTGACATATGCATCTGACTTTGCCAAAGAGATTATCAGACGTTGTTGTATGTCTGGAGAATTCTACAGTACAGGCCTCTAGGAATGGGAAAGTTTTCATTTATTTTATTACACCCAGGAGTTTACATCCACGTAGGGGATTAAGCCCCTAGTCAAACAGAACTTCAACAAAATCTGATTATACACTGTTCAAATGGAGACACAACCCTCAAGCCTTTAATGGAACAGCACAAATTTGAGAAGTTATGTTACCAAGCTGACGGTGCCCCTTCCTTGTTTCCCAAACAAGACAGTAATATCTGACTCATGTACAATCTACACTAATTCTCAGAGCTTCATCACACAAGATTCACTGAACCCAGTATAAACTGTTTCCCAGCTCTAGATGAGCATTTTGCAACATGGGTGGGTGTGCATCACTGGCAAGGTAGTTTCTTTTCCTCCTTCCGGCTAGTACTTTCCTATGCACAAGGTTCCTACCCGTTCCCATTCTTTCCAGAGGATTTTGGCGGAGAAGCTTAGAAATGAGGTCCTGGGCATCTGGTGGCAGCGCATCATCACCTTCTGGCCAGGCAATTTCATCTGGGGACAAAAAGAGACTTGACATTTTCTACTAGCTTCACTACCAATTTGAATAACCATTCACATTCCTATACTGTAAAATGCAGTGTTCAGTACCGCCCCAGAATTGTAAATACCTTGAATTCAGCAGCTTGCATACTTAATATAATTCAAGCATTGACATTTTCCAAAATGCATAAAATTCAGCATCAGCTTAAAGCTGCTGTCAATCCAAGCAGTGCTTGCGGAGAAAAAAAGCATCAAGAACTCTATTAATAAAGGATGAAATGGGACTTCCATGACAATCCATAAACAATGACACTGACAATACTGTGGCTGTATCTCGTGCCCGCACATTCCACGCTCGTTATACTTGGAACAGAGAGAACAATTCACAGGTAACGACTTCATGTATCATATTTAGTTCTCTGCTGAAATTTGCTTTTTACAAAGGACATTTGCCAAGTGTGTTAAAAATTACTGTTTCAGAAAGCATTCCCAATAGGAAATGTTTTCACTGGCATATTCACTGAGGGAACACAAAGCAATCGTTTGTCCAACTCCAAGCAGGAGATAGGTTTAAAAAGCCACAAGATGTGAAGGTACCAAGTACAACAGCTTCAATGTGTTTTGCTTAGAATTTCCTTTTTATTTCATTTATACAACAATTACTAATTGACTGACATTTGCACCTACAGAAGCAATAACCAAAATCAGACTGAATTAGACCAGTTGGTGGCTGCTCCTTTCATATTCTCCATCATTTAAGTTAAAAGACAGAACAGAAGAATCCCCAAATATTTTTCCCCAGTCCCACAAGGATTTGCATGACTCCCACACCATGCACAATGACAGAACTATCTAGCAAGACGTGAAGCAACTCAACAGCTTTCGACAGCTGGAATCAGATGGATGCTATTTTGACACAGAAAGATAAATATTTTAAAATTAAAAACCATTATTTTATATCTAGTGCTTCCTGACTAAACAGTGGATCCTCAATATTTTCAAGGTTTTATTTCACAGCATGCTTTGAAAGCCCTTCAGAGCCAGAACAGTAACATACCACTGATCACTTGTCCAAACAGCTCTTCAGGTGTGTCCCCAAAGAAAGGAACACAGCCGACTAGAAACTCGTATAGGATAACTCCCATGGCCCACCAGTCCACAGGCTTCCCATAGCCCTGGCGCAGGATCACTTCTGGTGCAATGTATTCCGGAGTCCCACAGACCTCAAGAGAAACACACAAGAAAGCAATAAACCTACAAATCGCCAAATTCACATCAAAGCTTATTTTTGTCTTTTTCTTCCTTTTCCCCCTCAGAGCTTTACAAGGAATGTTTTGCCACTAACCACTTTATGCTCTGAACTACTTCCACGGAGCAAGAGTCTCTATTTGAGGAACACATTACCTGCACAGAAATGATATCACATACTCTGAAATGTTCCTAGTGTGGACATGCCAGCTAAGTAGTTCTTTGGTGCACGTGTAGTAAAGCATATGGGAAAAATGCATATTCTGTGTGTGTAGGTCTGTCTGCTTGATGGATGACTACTGGCACAGCTATAGCTATCAGGAACTGAGTTTTGACAAACCTCTCACATCTCTGTGCTACCAGAATTTAGTTTCACAGATGCAGAATTAGCAGCACAGCATGATTACACACTTCAGCATTTAAACTTGGGAGGTACAGCTGGCACAGACAATGGCTAAGGAAATCACATTGGAAGATCTAAGTTGCCTCAGGCTTAGAAGCAGCAACAATAACAAAATAGTTGTAAAAAATATAACACTGCAAAGTTCAAGACCATGACCTAGTGACCAAAGAGAGTTCCTGCTAGAAAAAACATCGTTACTCAGAAGCAAAGGAAGACAATACCACAGGATGATTATGAATTAACACTTGGCACAGCTGAAAAAGAAAATTCAGCTGCGATCCTAGCTATTTTCAGAAGACAGAAGTATTATTTAATCCCATTATACAAGGCACTGGTGAGCCTGCATCCAGAACAGTATAGTTCCTGTCAACTATGCCCAGGAAATATCAACTCAAGCTGAAAGAGGTGCATGGAAGAGCTGTTCATTCATCAAAGGAAAATCTAACTTGTTATCTAGAAGAACTTAGCTGGTTAAGCCTAGCAAAATGAAGGCTAAGGAGAAAAATGACCCTTAGTAAATATCATGGGGATAAAAATCCATGTTTAAGCCATCAGACAAAATTACAAGAAGAAACGTATAGGAACTTGCCATGAACTTTCTAAGCACCAGAAGGGGGAGACCGTGGAACAACCTTCCAGCAAAATCCGTATTACATCCCTAAACCAACTTCTGTTCACACCTGCACTGCTGCCTGGGCCATACTTTCAATATCCCAAACTAAGAGCTGAAGTGCATCACTCCAAAACAAGAAGTTGAAATAACAAACAATACCAATTTATGCACAAACATGAGAATGGACTTGTATCTTTTCCTCCCATTCTACAACACACAGCACAGCATCGAGGCAGAGAGGGAGTGCTACAAACTCCGACTCTATCCCGAGACAGAATCCTGCATCTGATCCCACATCAACAGACAAAATTCTTCAGCTTACCTGCTTGTCCAGGAATTCCCTGGTATCCTTCTCAATGTGTCCCTCGTAAAGATTAGTTGTAAGACTCATTAACCCAATTTTAGACAGTCCAAAGTCTGTTAGTTTAATGTGACCCATGGAAGTTATCAGGAGACTAGAAGAAAGAGAACAAGCAAAATAATCCAACATTCAATTAATTGTTTCCCAAAAGCAATTTACAAAAAGAACAACACAAGATAATGCTAAGCAAGTTCTCAGTGTTACATCCCCATCAAACACCTGGAAGGAACCTCCTATGCAACTGAGTATCACAGAGCAGCCAAGGCAACTAGAAATCAGACTACCTCCTGCCATAATTTCATCAGTGTAGCAACAGTTTTGAGATAATATCTGAAGATGTTCTTCCCACCCTTTCTCAGTGTCTATCTGGTTCTACATCAGTAGCAAGAGACTCCATAAAATCTCCTACATGTCAGATGCCATTGAAGATCTCTACTGTTTCTAGCCCCCATGTCCTCTTGTCTATGGAGAAAGCCCCTGACGAACTGGCTCTCTCCCTCCAGCTTCTGAAGAGCTAAAGACTTACTTATCAGGTTTTAGATCACGGTGAACAATCCCATAATTGTGTAGGTACTCCAATGCCAGAACAGTCTCAGCAAAATACATCCTCGCCATATCAACAGGTAGGGCACCAATGTTCTTGAGAAGTGTAGCACAATCACCTCCTAGAAAAAAAGTTGCAAATATGGCACAGTGAAATGGCAAATATCAGTAAGAAAGAACAGCTACAGGTCTACAATACTAGATTAGAGTAAGTTTCCTAAAGGCTGCCTCTCTCAACCCTGTTAGCCTGAATTCTAAAGCTCTCTCTACACTCCGTCTTGAGCTTCAAATAAATGTTAAAATCTTAGGAAAACTGAGATCCATGTATGTTGGGCATGCTTGCTCAAGAACTGTACAGATGCCATTTCCAAACCGTAAGCAAGCCTTGAAAAAAAGGCAGTTCATGACTGTTTGGCCTCTCTATAAATTCCTATGCTTTCCACCGCTGAGACACATACTACTTCTGATATACAAGCTTCTTAAAATAGTAAGTAAACACCTCTACAACTACTAACTGGCTCTCCCTACACATGGAGAGGCAGCCATGCCTTTGGACACAGTGGTAGTCATGAAAATAAGTTTGTGGGCCCCTGATTCAAGCTTCTTAAGGAACATTGGCCACACATTTCATTCAACCTTCATCTCTACTTGCAAATAGGAATTAATATTAAAATTTGTTATGTCAATACATCTGTTTTCATTCCACTAATTGATCTGAAAGAGCACTGATAAAATAACTATAAGCTTATTTCTCATAAACACTCAGCCAAGCAAGCCAGGCATAAGAAATTAATCCTATCCACCCATGGAAATATATTGCTTACAATAAGATACAGTGATAAAATCAAATAATATTTCAAAGAATAAGCAAAACAAACAAAAAAAACCCCAGCATAAAATAGCACTGTATTTTAAAAAAGGCTGCTAAAGAACAAAGACTGTGTTGCTTGGTGATGTTTCTTAACTGTCTTTTTCTGACTGTAATGCCAAGCAAACGTGCTATGGATCTAGCCATGCCATCCCATAGGGGAGCAGGAAGATTTCTTTCCAGTGAGGACTAGAAAGTTCATGCTGGCTTCTGACCCCAGCAGTTTTCTACACGTAGCTTTAAGTTTCCTCAACTCCACTGCAATCATGTTGTATTAGTCACAGGGATTCACAAATGGAGTATCTCCTCATGCTAAACTGTACTAGCGGTAAAATGACTCATTTCTCCGTCTCAGCCCAAGCAGTCCATACACTCCTCCCCAAAAAGGGCATCACGACCTCGCCTGCGACTGCAGGGCTGACTGAGCTCACTTTCCGTGAAGAAAGGACTAGCACACACATGAGATGGTCTTCCCGTTTGGTCTTACACCCAAAAGTACACATCTTATAAATCACTCGGAAATGTCATCCTTTACGAGGAGACACACCGCATACACAGTATACGTCCATCCTATCTAAGGTCCCTTTGCAGGTGTAGATAATGACAACTATACCTTCCACGTACTCCATAACCATGCACAGGTGGCGCTTGGTCTCAAAGGAGCAGAACATGCTGACCACAAAGGGGTTCTCAGCAAACGTCAAGATATCTCGCTCCACAAAAGCCTGCTGGATCTGGTTTCTCAAAATTAGGTTCTGTTTGTTGATCTTCTTCATGGCAAAACGTTGACGGGTGGTCTTGTGTCGCACCAAATACACCGCTCTAGAAAACCACATATCAAGAGAAAAAGTTCCATTTTCAGTTCAAACTGGGTTTTTTTGGGTGGTTGGTTTTGGTTTTTTTTAAAAAAAAAACAATGATGGTAACTGTTTTGGATGGATCCTAACAGACTTATCTATGACTCCATAAAATCCCATCTCGGTGCCAAGCTCCCCTAGAAAAGAAGGAACCCCATGATGCTTCCTTCCAAAAGCTACTCTGCCTTCTGGAATTAAGCAGCATTTTCACTGATGTGACTAACAAGGAGATATTTCAGACACAAACGTCACAAAATTCCTTAAGCATCATTGCAGAGGCATGTATTTTTCAACACTACAGTCACCATTTCACTTAAAAAATTGTCCAAAACATATGGAATCAGCACAATTTCTTTCCAAGCTCCATAAAATTAATTTGAAGCAACACTGTCACCAGGGATTTCCTTCAGTAAAGTATCTCTTACACTTCTATCATTTGCAGATCATTAGATTCCTGCACATTAATAATACAGTTTGCAAATAAAATTTTCATCCAGTTTGCCTGCCTTATTGAATCAGTACTTGTTTCCTTTTCTCTGGAGTATATTACATTTAACATAGTATTGTGTCTCACCAGCAGCTGACTATAAAATACATCCAGTATAAAGACAGATATGAGTAACAGCAAAACTACAACCTCTCTCTTCCCTTTTTACAAAGTTATGTTTAAATCATGGGGCCTGTGCAGAAATATGACTGAAAATGTATAAAATCTTCTTGTCTAACAATGTGCCTCTTTGACCTGCTCCGTTGTGTCTTCACTGACTAAAAAATATGCTTACACTTTTCCACATATATTTTTTAAAAAATGAGTTGCTGTTAACTAAGCACTCACTTCAACAAAACACTCAAGCACATGCTCAGGTTTTGCTGTTATGACCTACTGAATATCACTGCTTTTCAGTTACAACCTAATGACTATCACTGGTAAGGATTTATGAACTGCAAAGAGTCAGGAACCATCTTTAAGATCCTGGATAGGTTTGTATGAGCAGTTAAAATTTTAACCGACCAACTTCATTCTGGATTCTTCAATGGATAATAAAATCTAATAGCATTTTTACTGTATTACTTCTCACAGTAGATTTGCCCCAATGTAATTTTAGCATTTCTTTTAGTATTTCAAGTGCTCACAAACAGCCATATATGTTACATATATAATCTGAATACATGGAAGAATGGAAAAGCATAAACTACTTCTCCCTCAATATTCTTGCTGTTTCAATGAATCATCAATAACATTTGCAACTGCAGAATTTTATCCTCACTCATTTAGCCTTTAAACAAACAAATCACAGGACTTAACCAGACAGCATGAAAGGAAATACAGACTGCCTTGCTAAGCAATAAGGAAATGGGTGCAAAATAGTTTTCTTAGACTCATGGAACTACATTTTTTTACTGCTACTTAGGAAATCTCACAATAAACTAAGTGACAGTATTTTCCCTAGAGATAATGTTTAGGGAAAATGTTTTTGTCATCTCAAGCTAAGGTACTGAAGTGTCTATATTTCACCTACCTACCAGAAAGAAACGGTGCAGAAATAATTACTGGAAAAACAGGCTTGAGGTCACAGCTAGGTACGGCTTCAGGAAACTTGCGCCACAGAGGGATTAGGAATACCATATTCTGAAAACTTTAATGTAGGGCAACTAATTTTCCTGAGCTAGAAGCTGTGTGTCAGTTCAGCACAACGTAAGGACTTCACAGTGAGGAACTATGTCCAGGTACAGGGGCTATTGTCTAAGAAACCCCGAGAACATGCAAGAAATGGCATCTCCCAGAAGAATGCAGAAGACATCACAAGTGTGGAACCTCTGTAAGACCCAAGCAAAATTGATTTATGCTTTGGACCCAACAAAAACCAGTCATTTGCCAAACTTTGCTATAGCCCTTCCCTGGGTAGGACAATAATAGTATTTTCTTCTAAAGCAAATTCTAAAAGTCTTACCCATAAGCACCATTACTGATCAGTTTAATAGTTTCAAACTCTTCTTCAGATGGAGTTTTCTTTGACTGGACAGAGGCCCCACGACTCTGGGGAAAGAAGCCAAGACAAGAAAATGGAAATCAGGAGCAGGAATGACTTAATTCTATACGTCACTTTCTTGTCCTTTTCTTCTTTAAGCAGCAGTCACCCAAACTCAATCCTTTTCTAAACCTCTGGAGTCCTCAGCTTTAGGATAACTGTCTGCATCCCTAGAACCCTTGCAGATTCCCTCCACAAATATTAGCACAAAACGTGCTATGGACTATAAGATTCAGGCCTTTCCTCAACATTACATTTTTAAAAACCCAATAAAATAAACAACTAAGGATCTTTGAAACCTAGAGAGTTATATAATTAAATTTTTCCAATGGTCCATTACTAAAGTCAACTCTCTTCAATACCCATCACATTTTACAAATGCAGATATAAAGAATTTCTCCAGATGATTTTTGTTTGCAACTCTAAAAAAAATCAACAAAACTTGATGATAATGCCTGTTTGCAACTTTTAAGCATTTCACCACCACAGTATAGAGATTTCCACATTTTTATGAGTGTATACTCTAGTTTTAACATGTGCTTTTAAATGTCAGCACTTTTTTTAAAATTAAAATTACTCTGCATTATAATTAATTCTTTACTGTAGACGACTACTTTCCAGAGAAAAAAAAGTGCTAGACAGAGTGAGTGTATTACTGCTTTACCTCGACTGAATCATCTGTCTCAGGAGTGTCTGGGCTGTCATAGCTATTCAGCTGGGCCATTTCTGAAAAGAAAGAGGAAAGATTACTCCTAATGATCTCAATCAAACACTATTCTCTTTGTTTATACAAGACAAACAGGATTTTAAGAGGTGCTTGGAGATGACAAAGGACATTTTTCCCTCTGTAAAAAGTCACCCCAATTATACAGTGATAACCTTTAACATCTTGCAAGCTGTAGGCAGTATTTTATATAAAGATGAATGTAATTAATTGTTCTAATTTCAGCCTGACTTATTCTAGATGGTTTCTATAATAAGTAAAAGCAATAAATGCATGTTTGGGGAAACTGCCATCTAGTTAATATTAAAACCTATTCCATGCATATATGTCTGCATATAGCCTGGTGGCACCTCTGTACTCCAGAAAAGAAAAAGCATTACATTTCCAACAACCTCCCTCCATGAAATATGTCTGATTCTGCAAAACGCTGCGCAGCAGCAAACTGGGAGAAAGTCAGTTAATTTACACTACTCAGCTGTCTTAGGAGATGCTATAAACTTTGCAAACCCAAATCCTACATTAACTACTAATCTCTGAACAGACATCATTGACATTTCTGGGTGCCCTCCTTACAGAAAGGAAATAAGGCACCTTGACATCTCCACATATTTCTAAAGAAAATTTGACTTTAGTAAGGGGAATTAGTGATGGAAAGGTTCTCTCCCATGACAGGGATCAAAGGAAATTTCCCTTTAATGTCAGATTTCAACAAATGCTATTAAATTGCATTTAGCAATCTTTGGTAGAAATTTTCCCGAAGAGCTCTTCACTTGAAGTCAACCTGTCACTGTCATTTCGGTAAACACCGTAGAAGTTAAACTAGTCCTATCCAGACTACTAATTTATGCTAAAATTATGCTCTCCTGAGAAAACAAAAAGTACGGTTCAATTGCTGAAATATTCTGCAGTAACCTCCAGTCTCTGTCACACTTTCTATTGTTGCTGAGCAAGCCGTGCATGCTCGTAAAACTTGTCATAGGAGAAGAGATTCAGCTAGCAAAGTGCCAGGCAGAAATATTAACTCACAAATTCCAAAGTTAGGATCTTCTGGGCCTCTGTACATTTACAGCATATTCAATTTACCATATGCAATTCTGGCACCTAGCAGAAAAGTTGTTACTGTCTTCTAAAGCATTACTCTCTTTGGTTTCGCTGCTATGCAAGATGTAAAAATACAGTCTCGTCTCCACCTAAAAATTCATACTAGTCCTGGTTTCTCATGGAAAATCACAACAAATACACTCTTCTCAGAGAGGACAGCAAAGTGGGATGACAGGATACTTTCCAACCAGGCCACCAGCAGGCAGACAAATCAGAAAAATAACAGGTAAATTTACTTTTCCTGTCCAACAGCACAGAGAAAACAGTTAAATCATAAAGCCATTTTCTAACATTGTTTCAGCTATAATACAGGGAGACATTATTAACATCATAAGTAAAGAACTGTCACTGTTGATGTGCGATCCTTACCCCAGCAACATTCCTTTGAGACATGGGGCTGGAAAGGACAGTCTAGAATTTGACAGCGCACAGGAAAATAAGGAAAAATGGCCGAGAAATTAAACCAATAAAATAAAAGCCTCCTTCAGCTATGTAGCGACCAGGAGATCTGGTTATCCTTTCAGCAGTTTGGAGGGTACAAAACAAGAGTTCTCACCCTCCAGGGGATCCCTGGTGAGTCCCAGCTGGCTGATAATATAACGAGGAATGTCGCATTTAATTCCTTGCCCTTCCTTGGCATGGCCTTCTGCAGCTTCTAACAAATGGTAGAACTCTTCAGGATCAAACTCCTACAGCAAGGTGGTGAGAGAGACAGAGAGAGGTAAATGATTCAGCTTTACAATTACAAAAGGTTTCTCCCCCATATACGAGATTCCTCAGAAACATCCAAAGTTAATTCTGGGCTCAGCAGTGATACAAAACATTTGCAGTTACAACAAGCAAGTCAATGCACTCTGCTCTGCAAAAATGAGAGACATTTACAGCCTGCTGGATGTCCGCTGGCTTAGATCTGCAAATCAAAACAGGACAAGGACTGTAGGGACTTTTTATGAACCAAAACCAGACTATCGGATAATACGGTCAAGATAACGTAAGTGTCACTGTGGACACACCTCCCAGTTTTGTCATATTGAGGTGTGCCAGGGAAAGGTCTGTGATGAGGACTGAGGTGCCTTCTTCTGCCATCTCCGTCTGGCAGGTGAGTTAAGCCAATATAAACCTCTCCTGCTTTCAAATGTCACTTCTGATCAAACCATATGCCCACCTTATTCTGTAACTGTCCCGACCTTAGTAATTGCTAATAAAATTATTAATAAAACAGCAATTGCTATTTTATCAGCAGAGAAGATTTCACTTTCTATATAAGAAACACTGCTGCAGTATTTCTTGTACTATACAGTACAGGATCATCTCATCAACTCAGTTTTGGTGTGTGTGATCTCTAAGGCAAGAAAAGGTTGAAGGTGTGATGTCTTTTACTAGACTAACAGATACAGTTGGAAATAAAAGACAAGCTTTTGGCGGCAGGAGCACTCTGCTTAGAAGCAAGTTCACTGGTTAACTTTAACTCTCCCCTACAAACGTCATCATTCACCAGCAATGAGCAGCTTTGCCAAGACTCTGCAAAAATTTTCTAGTAAAATGGGAGGATGAAAGGGGAAGAGTTAGAGCATACAGCTGTGAGGGCATCAGAAAGGAACTGATGTGAGTGTGGTCAGCAGCATAAAAGAGAGCACAGAACTGCAAACAAGAAAAAGAAATTAGAGATTGTGATGATGTAAAGATATTTGAATGGTTAGAGAAAACAGAGAAAAGACGCACTTTTTCTTGATTGCTCTAAGCTATGCTGCTTGGATACACACTGTCACCAAAGACAGCAACAAGGCAAGAAACAAAGTTCCTTCCTAACTCCTCTGGAAAAGGATTAATCAGCTCTCTCAGAATTGGCAGAGAGCAGAAGCCAGACCAGAGGGGACCACAGGAGAGAGATGGTCAACAGACTGCAGTGTAATACAGAGAACGAGGTGAAAGGGAAGGTGGAGTCAAGGAAGGACTCTTCAACACACAACTGGAGGTCACTTATTGGTGAGTAAAGGACAGAAGAAGAAAAAGTCTGGTGACGAAAAATTCAAACATACAAAAATTTAAGAAATTAAATAAATTCCAGTTCTGTCTTCTTTTTAGTAGATTTATTTAATCATTTGAATACAGAAGAATGATCCCTACTAAGGGGAGGCAGGTGCGATGGAAAAATAATCTGAAAAAAGAATAAATTACATACTTTTTCCCAAAGATGGTTTCAGTGATGCACAAAACACATTATTATTTTCTTGAAGCCCCAGAGACTCAGTCCATAAATAAACATTTCACAGTCCAACAGGTAATACAAAGACTGAAGCCAAATAACTGAAGTTTAAAATACTTAAATGCCTTCACCTCCATTAAAACAATCACAACCATCACAACCACTGCCTATATGGTCAGTTATTTCATTTACAAGGAAGAAATAAGAATGAGCTGTGTTACTAAAATTAACCTTAGTATTAAACCTTAGAAAAACTGTTTGTAAATTCACAAACAATTGAAGCTAAAGGTTAAATTACAAAAAAAGTATGTTAAAAAATAAAAATGAAATGTAGTTCTCAAGCTATTTAAATGGTTGACTATCCATTACTATATTTCTTGTTCTTTTATGGGATAAAAGGAACATTAATATTTAATTCTTCATGTCAGCAGAATAAAATATATATTTGGAAAAAATAATGCTAGAAAGGCAATACAGGTTAAAAAAACAGGGAAGACTAATATACAGATATAAATATGATTTTTATACTTTGAAGTCTAGCCGCTTCATTGTCAAGGTTGTCACTACATGCTTTGGAGTTCATTACTCAAATCTCAATGATTTTACTGCTTCTACCTTGCAGAACATCAAGTGCAGAAGATAGTGGAGGAACCTGGAGACCTATTGATTTGCAGCTAAAAACTGGCTTGAGTTTGGAACTGCTTGCAGGTATAGAGATGGGTTCACAAAACCTACTGAGGTTTCATGTTTTCCTAGATGATGTGTTACTAGTAGGGCGTACACAAGGATAAATGACAATGGTGAACGCAGCAAATACAAACACAATAAGCTGAAATTTATTTCCTTTCTTCATTGTCTTCACTTCCAAAAAAACATTTTGAAGAAGTGCTGGAAGATAACTGGAGTCACAAAACTAATCTAAATCACAAAACTGGTTGTGAAAGCCAAAGAATTTCCAGTCCGAATGGAGTTGTGCCCAGGATTTTCAATGTACTCTAGCGGAGACTTCTTGAATAAGTAAGTGTAGGCATCTGTCTTGCTGGTTGTGCAGCCTACTTCTTCATCACTGACAGTGGTCTTCCTTGCACTATAGGGTTCACAGCAAAGCAATCCATCTGACCGTCATGGAGGAATAAGGGAACCCTCCAAAGTCTACTGGTTCTCAGTACTTCTGCAGGTGTTGTCAAAAACTGGTATCATTGGAAAGATTGGACCACTCTTGTCTACTTTGTCAAAGGAAGCTCTGCAAAACTCATTTATCTTCTAGTGACTCCAGTAATAAAAGTCGCCCATGGACACACTGCCCTCAACACGCTTCAAATGTTAACTGTACCTCTATATCCAGCCACAGATTCCTAATTTAGCCAGTTTCTCTAATGTCTCAAACAGATGTAGCTTCCCTGTCATTTTTATGTCCAGAAAGAACCATCAGATTGTGTGCTTCGACACACCAGGGAATTTCATCCTGTCATTTCATAAGTTTCCACTGCAGGTTTGTGACACCTTCTCCAGCACTCCCACAATTTTTTGTGACTCTTCCCTACACTCTCACCAATTTTTCAACATCCTTTTGAAATATCGTCACAGAACTGACTCCTATAACCAATAACCACCACAACACTGTGTACACCAGAGGCCTGATCACCTCTTTCCACATATACTCAAGGTTTATATTAACTCTCTTGCCGTGGTATCACAGTGAGAATGCACATTCAGGCTGCTTCTCCACTGTACCTACAAAATATTTTTGGAGTTGCAGGACTTCAGGACACAGTGGCCTATTTCATTGGGATGGCCTAAACACTTTTCACCATTTTCTAGAATTAAATAAAAAAATACATTCTTATTAGCCAGAGTGAGTTGTTAAAAAAGCAATGAGACTTGCTTTTCCATGTATTCCAGTAGCACCCAATAGGATTTCAAACCCAGGCTTCCAAATCTGCCTGGATCTCTCACTGGCCTATCCCTCTGTGTGTTCACAGCTGGAAAACCTGACACCAGGTTTCTCTGCAATTGCTGGGTCTACGGTAAGAGTTCGAGTCCAAGAGCCCAAACACCGTTTATATCATGGAAGGGAATTTCTTCCGTAGTGACAGTTCTTTGTTAGCACAGCTCCCTGGGCACTGTACCGTACACACACCATACATTTACAGGCTCTTTACTGTAGCTACTAACAACACGAAGAAAATCAGGTGGCATCAAGTCACATGAAATGATGTCAACAGCTACATCTGGTCTCTCAGCCATAAACTTTATACTAAAATATAATTCAGCTGCTGTTGCAGCTGACAGTCCATTGGAAAGATACTTCTATATTAATGCAAAAGACACTCAGTACATCTTTTTTAAAAATATTGATTTATTTTTCATCAATGTTTTAATGAGAATTTAAAGCTTTCTCTTGAAGGCTTTGTGTTCCTTATCTCCTGAAACACACACCAGACTCTTTAGATCATACACGCACTCTCCTGAGGACCAAACTTACCAGG
This sequence comes from Gymnogyps californianus, assembly GCF_018139145.2. Taxonomy (NCBI): domain Eukaryota; kingdom Metazoa; phylum Chordata; class Aves; order Accipitriformes; family Cathartidae; genus Gymnogyps; species Gymnogyps californianus. The sequence continues at coordinate 25,958,800 of NC_059478.1, read as the reverse complement.
CACTCAAGCAGCCGAGCTGGTCGTGCAATGATAATCATCAGCTTCTTCACAAGTTGGGTAACGAAGGCAACCTCGGAGCTCTCGGATCGCTCGTGGGCCTGTGGAGAGCAGAACATCACATTATGGTCCTAGCAGTGAACTCTTCATTTTTATATGTCAGATGCTGAACGCAGAGCAATCACCAGCTCAGTAACTGTAATTCGGCAGCAAAGGCATGACTGAGTCAGGGCAGGCAATGATCTCAGCTCATTCAAGGATGCCAAGTTACATATAGCTTTTCCATTACAACTGACTCCTTTTATCATGCAAGAGATATTTCAAAGGCTCTATTTGCATTATATCACCTATCAATTATATTAGATATGATGTGATTTTATTTTATTTTTAAAAATTAAAAGAGGAATACTGATTTTTTCAATTTAACCTTCCATACGATAATGACGTCTAGATAATTACTAACAGGCACACATATTTCTAGGCTTTACTTTCAGCTAGAATTTGAACTACTTCTGTTCATCATCAAGAAAAACTAAACTTCAGTTTCTCTTTATTTAATTTTATAAATCCTGCTGAACAACTACAGCATTGTATTGTATGCTATGTGGGACCAAGCAGACAAGCAAAGCAAAGAGCATATAGAAAATTAATTCAGAGAATTTATTCTTGTCCAGTCCCTTTACCAGATTTCAGTATAAATTCAAGGCTCAGTTTCAAGGTATGTGTGTGTGTGAACGAGTGTCTTTTTATAACAATAAACACACTAAAGCAATAATTTAAAAAACAAAAAAAACCCCAAATACAAATTTGAACAACCCCCCCAAATTACTCTTCTTTTGCTCAAGCACACAATGGTTACATTATGAGTCCTGAAGCACAAATAAAACAGTATTTCATTGCAGGGTGATAAAAAGATGGTTCCAACGACATGTAAAAACTCTGAAACAAAGTATAGCTATTTTTCCCTCAAGGTCTAAAAATTAGGCTTTAGCATAGCCACAAACACAAAGTCCGGAACTTAACCAATGACCTTATGCTGGCAATGAGCCAGTTGCTTATAGGAACGATATTTTATCAACAAGGATGCAAGCAGCAATAAACTAAAAGGTTCATTTAGCATTGTTCATTAGCACCATGTAAGCAAAAGACATATATGGGTGAGAAGTCAAATCACAGTGGTGATCACCTAAAAGAACAATAAAAACACAGGGAAGCAGAAATTCAGAGCTAGAAACATACAGGCAGCATTTCAAATAATATATCCCTGATATTCTGTTACAAAACAAAAAAAAATTTTAAAGTTAATTATTTCTCACTTTGACATAGGTCAGCATAAGAAATGTTGATTGTCTACTTCAGCACTGATAAGCTAGGGCTAGAATTTTAACCTTGAAGAACACGATGTACCTGCTAGTTCATTATCTAAAAACAATATCGGAGATGCTTCCTGGCTATAGAGTCTTAAAAAAGAAGATTATTTTGAAAGCATTGAAATAAGTTGCGATTTTTTTCTAACTAAAAGGTATTTTCTAATTATAAAATATAAAATAATCATAATGAAGATGAATTCTAGAAAGAAATCAATGCTTTCATATTTGAAAAGCCATTCCAGATCACGAGGGGTTAGCTGTGTTGAAATGAATAAATAAAACATCAACAACTTTGTATTATTTGAAATATGAGCCATGCAATTGGAAAGTCCTTGACCCCCCCATAAGTCATACTATGCAAAAAATATAATATAATATATATAATTCATCATTTTGCATCCATTTGTACTGTTAAAGCAAACTTATTCTTTTAAATTAAAGTCCTTTTGTTTTCTCCTTTTCTCATCTATGACAATTTAGGCAAAATAATTTAAAAATGTAACTAATCTAATCAGGTGTCTGTTTTGAAAATGAAAAGCTAGACCGTGACTGCCAAATGATACAGAAAAGCAAAAGGAAAAAAAAAGGATTACAAAAATCAAAAACAACTTGTAACAGCCACTCAGCCATCATCTCTGCACAGCGCTGCTCTTCCAAGATCCTCAGTAAAACTGCCTCTTCTTGTTTCTCTCTCGCGCAGGACAGCCCGGACATCCCTACAGACGTCTTGCTTACAATCTGTCCCAAGGACAGCATCTGGAAACCAGAAGGTTATATAGCCAAGCACTGCCTGCTGCTTCCATGTGCCTTGCTACGAGGCGTGCCATCTAATTAGCAGTTCCCAATGACGACACGCTTGTCTGAAGGTTGCTGGTGGCACTTCAGGGTTTCCCCCCCTCCGCCTCCCAAGGGGAGGAGGGAGAAGCTACAGGGGCTGTGGGTAGAGGCTGATGCCATTCCTACACACATTGCCAGTGACACGTGTACAGGAGGTAGCAACGGGTAATTTACAAACCGATTCCCTTATCTGAAAGACCCATCCGTCACTAACTGTAGCTACTGGGGCATGAAATTAAAATCACTGTCCTCCCCTGGGGTTCAGCAGGACCAATAACTGGGATACGCAAGTCACAACGCTGTAATTGAGCTAATATACTGATGGAAACCAAAACAATAGACCTGCAATGCCAAGAACCAATAAATTTACGCTCAGGCTCGTATTAAGAAAGAAATCCCAATCAGAATATCCATTTGCCAATGTGCAGCATCAGTCACTGCAGTATAATACTAATACCCTGCCCTGTTTCTTTTGTTCCATGCACAGAAACACCTGTAATCCTTCACCTTCCTCACCAACTGGCTACACCTATGCAAAAGCCATTACACTTCTTTCGGCTAGTTTTACCTTGTCAATTCAGCCAAGTAATAACTGACTATAACCTTTTTTCCCCCAGTAACCTGAGGTCCTATCCCATCCTCTAAGCCCACCCCACGGTAACAGAGAAAGAACTGAATGTCATATATTCTTTTTTATAAGTGCTTTATCCTATTTTTCAATATTTTTACTTTAAGTGTGAAGTGTAAAATTCAAGTTCATGTTTTCCAAAATAAAGAAAATCTCTTAAATTCATTTTTACTTCAGGCTCATTTCAATGATGCAATAAGCAATAGGTTTTTCTGGCTAAAAGACAATATTTCACAGTCCAAACAAGGGAAAAGATCTCATTTGCCATAACTAACGAGATTTGTTGGCATTCTATTATAAAAGCCAGGATCTAAAAACTTTTAAAAGCTTTCTGGTTTGGTATATTTAAACAGCTCATTATTTACATACCTAATTACTCTGTTTTACAGATACTTTTTTGAATATAAAGTAGACTCAAACTGCAACATATTAAATCGAGTTTCCTTTCTATGGTTTGAAATACTGCGTGAGTTTAGTTTGTTACCTTGTGTCAGAATCAACACCTTAAAAAAGAATTTCAAGAGAATCCATTCTTTCACAGTAAAACTGTATGAAAATTTGTGAGTATTCCTGCCACTTGCTGACCTCCTTATCTACCAATAAATCATCTTCATAATCTTTCTATACGTTATAAAAATATACCATAAAACTATATATCCTACTGCACAGACCATACAACTGCCCAAGTGGAAGAGCTTTTTTGATAACCTTCCAGTTGGTATTACTTATATACTGTGTAACTCTGCGTGATACCTTACAAGCTAAGCAAAGGTAAAGACCCTGCCCTCAAATTTGGAATAATCTAAACTTGACTCCAAACTTCTTGCGTTTCAGGTAAGTCCTCCAAAAGAAATATTATCACCAATTTCTATATGTTTAGACTGAAACGTCCCAATTATTTCCTTCTAGAACGCAGTCTGACGGGCAAAGCACAGACTGGTAAGTAGGGGAAAACAAGCAGCTTTTAAATATTAAAATATAAAAGAAAAGCCAAGGAACTATGATAGGACATAAAAAACAAATGAGAAAGATGTGGAACGAAGTCTCTGACATTCCTCTGCTGTCTTTAATTTCTTTGTCCTCTTCCTTCCCAGCCTGTTCTGCCTCCCTTGTCTCTCTAAGCTTTCCCTTTAGTCGTCTCTAGCCCACCTTACTTCCGAAAGTAAATCAATTAAACTTAAGAGCTGACCCTTCTCTCACCCCCGCTCTGCAGAAGATGTTAAGGAGGAAGAGGTCAAAGAAAGCCCTGAATGTCAATTCCTGAACAAGCCCAGAGATGACCATTGTATCTTCTCTAATAACAGTTCAATGTCGTCTTTCCCTGTGCTTAAGAGCAGCAGTATAATGCATGTACGATCAAGGGGAAAAGGACATTTAAGAAGTGTGTTTTGAGGATTTGTTCTGAGGGAGGGGAGAGGAAAGGAGAAAGCAGATTTATCTGACCCACACCTTCTCCGAGATCCTGATTAACCTCTTCAGGCCAGAAGACAGGCCTGAAAGTGCAGACTGGAAGTGGCCAGACCCAATTTATTGCTCTCTTACTTCCTTATGGTATGAGAAATCATTGTCCACACACAGAGGAGGAAAGTCTGGGAGTGGGAGAATTTCAAGCTCCAAGTATCTGCTACCAGAAGCAGTAAAACACACTGCAGTCCCCTTGCGCCCCTTGAAATGTAAGCTATTTTGCCGAGCATACACACTCACTTTTAGTGAAATCTTTTCAACTTCAAAACCATCACCCAAAGAGGCCTGATCCCTTATTCCATAGCTGACGTGTGCAAATACCTTGCTTCCGGACTCTGGAGATACAAGGTGGACCCACTGACACGTGCTCATCTGGCTGCAAGAAATCCCTCCACCTCCCCTTTTCACTGCCAGCCCTGGGGCGCCTGCCCTGCACACGCAGGACTGCTCGCGTGCCTCCGCCAGCCCGCAGCCAGCCGCCGCTGGGCCCAGCAGCAATGGCTGGGTGATGCTCACCCTGCCCAGGAAGGCTACGCTGCCACTTTCAAACTCCAGAAACATTTTCCTCTCTTTTAAAGACTACGAATACTGAACAATTTCTTTGACTAGATGCAGTTTCTCCAGCCCCGGAGGGTGGCATCAATGGTCAAACTCTTGCACGGCATCCAAAGAACACCACTTTTACCAGGAAACACATTTTTTACTATTAAATGCATCCACAGTGGTTACTGATATCGCATAGGCAGACAACCATATAGGCCCTCGAAATATATTCCCTGCGTCTCTTGATCTGTCAAAATCTGCCCCATCCAGGCAGAACACCACAAAAACAAACATGAGCCATTTTTCTCCCATGCATAACAAGTATCAGGGAAATTACAGCCACACTCGTATAAATGGGGTAGTCAAAGATTTTAGCTGATACAAGGGAAGATTCTGCAGTTTTCACAAAGCTTTTTAATACAATAATTGTATATTAATATAGTATTTTTATTCATCTGCCATTTTCTAATGTCTGGAAAGAATGGCAAAGGGGCACAAACTAGTGCAATTCATGCCAGTGGGCTGGCAAACTGATCAATAACATATAAACACATCTTCACCAAATAGATTAAAAATCATCACAGAAAATAAATTACTTCAGGTGTTCTGTTTCTAGGTGTCTCTGTGATATTTGTTATCTGAGCCTGCGATCTTTATAAATCCTGTGTTTTCAGCTTGCTGTCTCCTCAAATCAAAGCAGAGGATTAGGAAGACATTCCCAAACAGAGGTCTGGACCCAGCAACGGGTAATAGCACTGACTGTTCACAACAGCTATAGCATAAATTCTAAGAGATTTTTTAAATTTAATATTACTTTCATTTTAAAGGAAAAGAGCCATTTTTAATGAGTAGCTGAAGCATACTGAGCATGCATTAAAATTGTGCCCCCTTGTGTATTTTCATATGCTTTGAACACCACAAAACACATTGAAGTACTAAAAAACCCACAACTGGATTAAGTTCAGCTCAAGAAAATCTTTTATGAAAAATTTATAGCAACACTACAAACTATGGTGTTTTCACTCCTTGAAGGCACTATTGTAATTAATAAGTCATTCAGAGTCTTGAAGTACATGAAAGAAAAGTTCAGTAATTTCCTTCATCTGGATGAACCCAATTTTCATAAATGGTAAAGACTGCCTTTGACTTACTCATATGCATATTTAACTTTTGTACAAACGAAGTACACAGGTGAAGTGATTTGCTCAAATTCGCCCATGGCAGATCAACAGCAGACTGGAACAACTCAGATCTCCTGACACCCCCACTCGCTGCCCTTCCCCTGGAATCCACATTGTCTCTCCTAAAATCAAAGCTCTGGCTTGTTGTTTAAAGTTTCAATCAAAATAATATATTCCACTTTCCAGAGAGCACTTACATCCTGGAGAAGTTTCTCCAAGTTTTCCTGCAGCTCATAAAAGTACCGAGAAGTAATAAGACCTTCACGTGATTTATCTAGGCAATCCCTGGCCAGTTCAATAACTTGATGATGAATGAAACTTAGGACCCCATCTGCTAATTGCAGCACGTTCTCTGGAGCATTAGAGGCAATAAACTCAGCCAGCCGTTCTTCCATCTGTGCCGTGGCCTAAGAGTACAGAATAAACAGAAATTATTAACAGAACTTAAACATAAACAAGTAGGGTGCTAAAGTAACATATCCTCAATTCCAAAATGCACGAGGCTTAAAAAATATTCCAAAACACAACAGCATTTTGCTGAGAATAAAAAGAGCATACCATAGGCAAAAGTTATGTTCACATGAGAAAACAACAAAAATTAATCGGAACATACTTTCTGAAAACGCAAATGACCACAAAAATATCCTGGCCCTCAGGCTGTATTCCTCCCTGGGTCTCCAAAGTAAGGATGTAAGATACGAGGCAGTTTTCAGAACTTTTAGGCAAGACCACGGAACCTGAAAATCATTGCCCCAAGCAACAGACACACAGCACTTCTATCACTATAAGCACTGATAGCATGTCTCCAGAGAAACATCTATTTTTGCTATTGGTATAACAGGAAGGAATGGCCATATCGACAGCTCTGGGATACACAATCTTCTACACCCGTTTCAATGAGATGTTAACTTTCAAAGCTTGATTCCACAGACTTCAATATTCAGCTTTTTTAAAAAACCCCCACACTTATTTTCACTGCAGATCACTTCAGCACATTTCAGTGTGACTGAATTCAGATTGACTTTTCTAAAAATCCAAATCTATATTCATTGCTTCTCTGGTACCAAAAGCCCCAGTGGCAAACTTGGTTTTTGCCAAAACCTCCAGTATAATTTGGAATGACTTTAAAAGAAAACTTTGTATTTCCAATATGTAAATGGAAAGCCTACCAAAACCAAAGAAGTTTGGATCAGTATAAAGCAAATTTAATGCAGTTATACAAGGGAATAATGAGAGAATCTTATTCAACATATTTTGAAATTACTCTAAAATAGCTTTTTTAAGTATATATGAAACTAAGCAAAGCATGCCTCTTCCAGCCTTGATCTGATTCGGAATTTAAAGAAAAAGACAAGGATTAGTTAACAATATATGAAGACAACATAAATGGACTGAGCAGCCAGAGCATGGCCCTTCTCCTCCTTCCTGCAAGCATTTGTCATGCCAATAAAAGACATGAGAAATTTAGTAAATATGATGTACATACACAAATACACAAAGCTTTTCTATTTCTTCTACTGCAGAATTAATATGTGAAGCAGACAAGGCAGCTTCAAACTCTCAGCAAACTGCACTGCTTGGAAATCAGAGGTAAGAGCTGGGCTCCTTCTCCAATGAGCACAACAAGTTAATTCTGAGCTTGGTCACAAGTTCATTGAATGCATTAATTATTCAAAAAAAGTGATTCCTTACCTTTGGAAACCTTTCTTTGTACACATGATTCATCATTATTATTTCACTATCAAAGGAAATTGGGGAACGACCCGGGCTAGACGAGAAAAGAAAGTACGTTATCATTTACAGATATCACATCAAAACCCTCCAAAATCCAGTGCTGGTCATAATGCTGCCACGCTGACTGTAGCCCTTCCAAAGCTTTGACTTCACTTCAGTAATGGGCAGATGCTTAACTTCAGAGACAATCCTAGCAAGCAATGGCAACCTACAGCCCTCACAGTTAACTCATCTGAAAATCGCTAACACTCCTGTCTTCATGTGAACTCAGGCAGAAACTCACCTATTTTCAGTGAATGCAAGCCCTAATATATAAACATGTAAAAAATCAGTGCATTTGTTGCAGGTACATCTGTTATTTCCCTCGTTCTCTTACTGCCCTCCAAGGTAGTGGTAGCAGCCCTGCCCAGGAAGAAATCACTATTATCTCTGGAGTCTCTAGTGCCAGAAAGGAGCAGAGTAAAATGAAACAAGGAACTTGAGATGACTTGCTTTCCTTTATCTGAAGAATACCACGCTACAGGAGGGATGCACGAGCAGTGTTATTCAGCTAAATCTTATATATAAATACCACAAGCAATAGGAACAGAATACTTTTATGAAAACTGCACTCCCTTGAGGCATGTTACACCACGGATGCATATGCATGTATGCATAGGTTAGCGAGCACTTCAAGGCACACCAAAAAACAGGACACTAAATCTTGACAAACTGCATTTATATTACTGTTTGGGTATTTTTTTTTGAAGAAGAGTTGCATCTCATTTCATCACATCTGATGGTATGCAATGCTCTGACTCATTCTGCCACTGAGGACAGCCGGAGTGAGGTAATGCAGATAATCCCTAGCTACAGGATCGCCTACAGCATCTCATTTCTCTGGTTACCTTGTCTTAACATTCGAGACAAGCAAGGGCTTCAATTATTTGGCATCTTACATGATCATTGTCTTTATGATTTTAAGAGTACTACATATTGCTAAAAATATTTATGTCAAAAAATACAATGTTATCTTGAATGAGTTCAAACATTTTAAAATTTCTTGTGAAGGATGAAATGAATCTCTCTAAATGGAACAAATGCATTTTAAACTTGGAATGCATTACAGTTACTACCTTGCTGCTAATCTATTTAAAGGGAAAAACATTCTTTTGGGAACATATATTTACAATTCAAAGAAAATTTAACTCACTGGCTCACGGAATACAGCAATACCAATCTCTTTTCATGCCAGTGCTGGAATTCCATGAATTACATTGTGTCTTGTTTTTATTAAGGTTTATCCCTCAGCTTGGGAAAATGCACTTCAGATTAAATCTCTCACTGAATCCTTACGTTAAAGGAGAAAAACTGATTTGCATGTTTTGGATACCAAGTAAAAACACATTTTCATCAACTTTTTTTGAAGAAAATATATCCCTTAGCTTGGTAGATAGCTATTTCTAATCAAGGAAAATTTTCTTTAAAAAGAAACTTACATTTATATTCATATGTAATGTATGACATAATAAAAAGAAGGGTAAGAATATTTAAATTTCAGACTTAGAAGCAAATTCCCCCACACATCTAGCCTGCTATCTTTATCCTTTTTTCTCTAAGACCAAACAATCTGACACAAACACATGACACTTGTTTACTGGCGGTTCATATGGAGCTAAAGAACTTGGTGAACATAGTCATTGAAGAATTTATTTTTCTATAATGTATTATTTCTCTGTGCGATTTAAGTGAGGTATAAATTAAAAGGATAGATAAGTCCTTTGATACTAACTACAGAAACAGGGAGGCATATACATACTTCATTTTAACACTAAAGTTGTCCTACTCAAATTTGTGCATCGTTAAGTATTTGCTGTCTTAGGGCTACAATAAAACACGAGAGGGTTTGCCTTTTGCTTTCAAGGCACTTTTTTCATATGGATACAGGAAATTAAGAGCTATGCAGAAATCATGCTACTTGAGCTGTCCTGCCAGCAGATGTAGTGTTTCCTTAAGGGAGAGCCACAATGATATGGGAGTTTATTGGGTTTGCTTTTGGTTTTTATGATTCTGAAGCAAAGTAATTTCTTTGCACAAGAGTCTACCGACTGGCAAGAAAGTAAACACTTACAATCCCTTAGCTTCCTTGGGCATTGGCAGTTTTGACTCTCATCTCTGGAAGCTGATTAATGCCACTTTTTACCACCTAAAACGACAGAGCGTTCAAACAGCTCTGGATAAAACCTGGGATCAAGGTTCAAACTGTCATTCTAAATAAAATTTGCTCAATATGACAGGTCAAATTAAATGTCTAGCTGACTATAGCAAGACTGCAACATAATATACTGCACCATAATTTTTTATGTTGATCCTTAGCCTGGGAAACTACAGAAATAATTAGATGGATAACTAACTAACTAACCAAAGGCTAGCTGCCAGGCACTGCTGGTTACTTTACCACACCTTTGAGACACAACCAGGTGAAAAAGAAACCAGGACTGGGCAGATAACTGAATGTCATCAATGGAGAACGTAAGGAAATTTAGAAAAAAGGATTTTAATAAGTTTTATTGGCATGACAGCTTTTCAAATGCAAAAGCTTCACACATCTATCTAGTACCAAAAATGTCACATACAGAACTAAATCAGTCTAACATTTCAAGCCTCACAAAGGAACAGATTATTTTCTGGAAAACAGAGGACACATACTGTGCACGTGCATAACATTTTAAGACAAAAAGCAGGCTGCTTCTCTTTTCTTGGTGTAGATAGGTAGGTCAAAGAAATGATTATTGTCAGTGAGTTTTTCATTTCAGCAGAGCACACATTAGAAGAATAATATCTGTCCCCTTAAGCTTAACAGCAGAATGAAAAACTGCTCTCTCTTTTCCCCTTCTTCACCCTCCCTCCACTTTATGAAATGATGTGGTGGTAGACTTTCAGTGACATCTATCTCCCACAAAGGTTTCTAGCCTTCAACTTGTCAAAACTCATGTGTCTTTATCTGATGCTAGAAAGTGAAAATAGCTTATAGACAGCTATTTCAGAGAGTAGCATTTATAGTAATAACTTAAATCTTACAAAATCTAGTTTAATTGTGACTAAATAAAACTGAGATGTTTATGAATAACTCATTTTTCCTTCACTGTAACAGCTGTATTTATTAGGAAAAAGCAGAGAAGCTAAAAGCACTGTGCTCCCCTCTGCTTTTACCCTGTACATAAAGGTTTAATTAGGATGTATTTACAGCACGTTACCAAAGTCAGAGTCCATAGGAAAATATAAACTATAGGCCTTAACTTTCTGTCATTTCCAGACACACAAAATAAGGAATTTTAAAACTAGGGAGCTAAAGTTGTATGAAGTAGAAACTTTCTACTATTAGAAAACTTCTACTTCTAGAAACTTTCTACTACTAGAAACTAAGTTAAACCTTCTGCTGAAGGTGAGCAGAGCATCGGCCTTCCTCTTCCCCCCAAAAATAAATACATAAATCTCTGACCTCGTATAAACTCCATTAATACTAGAAGTAAGTCAGAAAACTCCCCCTGAAAAAAGAGACAATAAAGCAGAAGCAAATACGGACAATCTACATCTGTCCGTCAAACTTCAGAGCAAATATGACTCCGTGCTGCACACAGACCATAACAATTAGACCTTGGGGCCTAATCCTGTTTCTGGACAGGACAATGACCAAAGGAGAACCGAACTCAGTAGAGCAGAATCCATCTGCTAACGTCTGAATTTATGCAACATGCACAATAATAGTGAAATACAGTTTCCCACAGAATTACAACAATCTATACCATGGAGGAAATAATGTAGAAAATTAAATGTGTAACTTCAGATTATTTTTCAGTATTTATTCAAGGATCCTTCTTCCTGCATAATCATAACCAAACAGCACAGAAGTCCACACCGGGCAGTTATTCTAGTGCTGCTAGAAAAAAGGGAATCTGAGGCAAAGCAGGATATACAGTAATTCTTCTTCTTATGGAACAGGCAAGGGGTGAAACAGAACAGTAAAGTCTTTCTCACTGAGCGCTTCGAAAAGTAATTTCCGAGTTTATTTACACACATTTTGATTTTTTAATTCATCTTGACACTGAGCTTTATAAATATAAACAGTAAATTAATAAATAATAATTATATGTATATATATGAGAGAACATTAAGGGAAAGGGAATACATTTCAATCGCAATCGCTTTGAAAGTGCAGACTAGTGAGGTTTTTCTACAGACTTACACAGGGGCTGCAGCTAGCTCTTTCCAATACTTCAGGTTTTTTTATGCATGCCAGCAAAGACTGAGACTGCTTTAGACAGAAAACACTAGAAAGTTAAAGTAATGAGCAGTACAGAGGGCAAATAAGAATACTCAGTTTTCCTCATAATAGAAAACCATAAAGATGGTGAGTGAAACCAAAAGTTAATAAATTTAAAACCAACCACTTTGAAGAACTTTTTAAAATCAAGTTCACAGAACTCACTGTCTTGAGAGAGAAAACAAAGAGACCAATATTATCTGTAATGTAGTTAGAATGTATTTTCATAAGAAATAGATGCCTTATGCTTCAGAATATAAAACTATTATCCTTCTCTGGCAAATCCGTGGCTGTGTGAATCCCCGCTCTGCAGGGAGCACCGCCTGCTCCTCTGCAGCTTGTGGCAGACAGCACTTTCGGAAAGCAGCAGCATGAAGTGATGCAACCACCAAGATTACTCAAGTGGTTAAAGCTGACGCTTAAGTGCAGTGAGATGAGAGAGCCCCACAACCTGCAGGATCAATTTTTAAGATAAAAATGGACTATGCAGGCCACTGGTGTGGTTTCACAACACCTATTCCTTCTTACCATCTTGGGTATTTTATTGTCAGAAGCTTTTTCTGGCAACTGGCATTTTCTAGGAGTTCTCTCTGTATATTCTTAATGGTAGGATCTAGCACATCAAAAGTCAGGTTGGAGGGTTGCATTTAAAAAGCACTACCCAGCAAAGAGATGAAGGAGCATATTTGATTAAAGATGATCTCATCTACTTCAACTATATAAAAATTCACTGCTACAGTCTTCAACCTTTTTTCCCTAGACAACATTATCCTGAATTACAAAAAGAGATCAAGAAAAATGGGCAGATTGGTGGGCTGAGTGACTGCACAAAGGCAGCTCCTGAAGAAGTCATTATTAGTTAACTCTACTTTTATCTCTGACATTCTCCACACATTCCCATGTGTTAGCAACAGCTAAAGGATGACAAGTAAAGAGAATCGGGAAAAGACGGAGGGCAGCATCTCTCTAACATAAAAAGAGTAACGATGCCAAGTTTAGTGCAAGAATTCACACTCTCCATGCATTTTGCTCCTGGGAGAAAAGATCTTCAGGTAAAGCCCAGGATTGTTCTAAACAGAGTGAATGTAGCCTGGGCATCTCTCTGTTGGTCAATAACTTAAAGGATTTGAAGGCTGCACTACAAAAAAAAAGAGCACAGTTGAGAGATGATATTTAGGAACTACTTCTGCAGGCAATAAAGAAATATTCTCTTCTACTGAAGACACACTGTAAGCACCAAAACAGATGGGTCACATGGAAATATGTTCTTTCATTTAGCATGTGAGTAATGGATCTATTGGAGACGGATGAGAGGACAGTCTCCTGGCTTTAGCAACCAGCTTTATAAGCACGTCACACTTTTGGATTCCAGCGTTGGTCTCAGGCTACCTCCTTCCCCTTGCACAGGAAAGCAGCTGGGAAAGAACCAGTGCCATTTCTTTGGGGTAGAAATTTGGGGGATTTCAAATCAGGCATGATTAGTTAAGTGACAAGTATCTTCAAGCCACACTGGCAGAACACCCCAAGCAACGGAGGTGCTATGACCTTGTCAGTGTACATCAGCCAACGCTACCCTCCACGACTGTACCCTGTTACTTTTTTCACCCAGTTTGATCATTAGGACTGCTCTGTACGAACAGAACATTTGCAGCTAGATACAAGAAAATGGTAAAGTTCTAGTCAAAGAAGCAGATTTTTCCAAAAGTTACATCTAGGCAATACTCTCCTCTATCCAGGAGCATAAAAGGTTCATCTGATACTCCTAAAAAATCTTGGGTTACAGAGACCCTCAAAAACAACAGTCCCAGCGTTTGACAGTGACATCTCAAAATACCAGTTCCTTTCTCATAAAAAGAGATGTAAGGCTGCAGTCATAGAGGATGAAAAATGAATACATGTTAACAATCAGTCATAAATATCAGACCATCTTTTAAATTACAAAGCTGTGGCTGCCAATTAAGGAAAACATCTGATGTATTTTGTTCATCTGCTTTTCATTAAAGCTGATCAAACAAGACCATTAAATGCTCATGAAAATATTACATTTTTAGGAAATTTCTGCTTAATTTTCAACACATAACTGCTCAGATTTTATTTTTTCATTTTTTAAGTAGGTAAAAATATCCTCTCATCAAGTCAGCTAACTCTATTGTGTGGGCAAATAAATAAGCAAGCTGTGCAGTGAATAAGGTCTGGTCTTCACATATTTCAGTACTTGTTTGTTTACAAGGACACGCTACTCTCTGTCAAAGAGGGTATTTACTCCTGCAAACATCGTTCCAATTGGTTGGATTGACATATCAATTTTCCTTTGACATGCAAGGGCCAGCATGAATGCTTGGTAGTGGCAAGGGTGCTTTAGAGTCACACACCATCACAGTACTAGCAATAAGCAAAATGAAAAACAGATCAGGCACAGTAAGTTTAAAAAATTAAATTACTTCATTCTAAGCTTTGGAATACCAATAAGGCTGGCCATTATCACACTGAAAACCAGAGAGAACTAGAGAAAGCATTCAAGAGAGGAAGATGATGTGTCATAGGTATATGACACACTGAATTAATCTCGTCTCGTCACAAATTATAAACCTACTATATGATAACCCTCCTTTTAAATTGGCTCACAGAGGTAAAATTCTCAGCAAGTTGATAATCCATATTAACACAGAAAAAAATAAAATTGGGCTCTTCATTTTATTGTTTATATCATTCCTGCATTAGCAAGAGTGTCTTATACTTCATTATGCCAACAGTAATATGTCTGTGTTAGAAAGGACAATAATTACTTTAGTGATGTGTTGTCTACCTACAGTAGCTGTCTCATCTATAAAGAATTAGTACTACTACAGTTACACTACTCAGCGATAGTCAGCGTTAAGAGTGACAGCAGAAGGACTGAAATAGGACTATTGTTCAAAGAGACTTAGTACAAATCATATAAATAGCCTTTTACTACATGGCGATTTGTGGAGATCACAGGCTAAGTGTGCTACTACCCATAGTACTTACCTGCTCCGGTAGATTACTGTGTAACTACACTTAGTAGATCCATATGCAATTACCATGCAGCCTGCACTGAAGTTTAGAACACACAAATAATTACAAATAATCATGAAAGGTCAGCTCTGCCATGACACGATACTCACCATGGATTTTTTTGTTATCTTGGCCTGTTTCACTTCCTTGTATTACAAACCCTGGCCTAGGTCCTGAGCTGGGCACACTGATTCAGTATTTCCAGCTGGCAGAGTTTCTGAATCTTGTCCATTAATTTAAAGGTGATATCCACCTCTGACACTCTCAGATGAGAAGCAGAAGGGAGACTTCACCTCCTTGTCCCTTGCTTGTATAAATCCTTTTTCTTTCACAAGACGCTGTGTCTAGAGGTACGCATCTCTAGACTTTCATTCACTTGGTCCAGCACTAAATGCATAGCAAAACTTAAAGCTTTTGCCATGATACAAAAAGTTTGTGGATTTATTCCACATAATTGTTAGAGACCTGCAAGAAAGATTGCCCAGAGGGTTTCTGGAATCTCCATCTTTGGAGATATTCAAAAGCTGTCTGGACATGGTCCTGGGCCATCTCTCGAGCAGGGGTTTGGACAAGATGACCTCCAGAGGTCCTTTCCAACCTCAGTTATTCTGTAATTCTGTGAAAGAGGAAGTTCTAGTTGCTTCTGGTTTTAAGTATGGAAAAATCAACTGCACAAGGAAATAACCCCTGTAGAGTTATCTTTGAACAACCAGTTCTCTGAAGCAACAGTAAAAATTATTCAACTGCTAATGCAGGAGAAATGTTTTCAGCACTATTACAAAATTGTTCTTGGGTGCAATTCCATTTAAGGTTTTGACTTCATCTACTCTAGTTTTCATACCCCTTCAGTAGCACTGCTGGAAAAGTTATTAACAGTGACTGCAACCACTTCCTTATATTAATGCAGCAAAATTCTGAGAAGAAACTTCACTAAAAGGAAATCTACGTCCTATAGATTTATTCTAAGACACTTGTGGATCATGTTTTCATAGAGTTATTGTGAAGACACAAAAGCAGACTATGCTAACCATTTTGCAAACCAAAACCTCAGTGTCAAATGTAAAAAAAAAAAAAAAATCCTTTCTGATTAGGTGAGGTGGGTTAAATGTTGATTAAAATAATTTCAAAAACATGTAACAAAAGAACTACAAATGACTATTCTTAGATCTGAAAGCACACATAGAAATGCAATGCATGTGTCCAACATCTTAAAAATTCAACGAACAACCTGAAGCTCACCTGAGACTGCGAGATCGAGGCCTCAAGGCTGGAGAATGGCGCCCTTCCTCATCAGTGATGCTCTCAGTACTGAAATGCTTTGTCAGGAAATGAAGTTCATCTGCCGTGGGCTGAAAGGGCAGCTGGTGCAGCTTCTCCTGAGATGAGCATGATGACTGAGTACAGAAAAAAATACAGAAAAGAAATGCACTAAACGCATGCATAGGGGTCAGCTAATGAATGGAAGAGGAACGGATTCTGCCAGACACTGCACACTCCAGCGGAAAAGAAAGCTGCTTATCAGACCAGGTGCCTCTTTTCATTGTTCTCATTAGGCTAAGCCAACGCTTATGTACAATGACAGAGCTGGTGAGATCAGGAAAACTCTGGGAGAAGGCTCCGATTCTGGAACCATTACATCTGATCATGCAGGTAATTTACTATCAGGAGACAGAAAGGAAGGTACGTGAGTACCAGTTTACTCTGGAAAGGACAAGGAGGTTCCTGGAGTGGTGAGCAACTTTCCTTCCTTTTCCCTCATGCTCTCTCAGCTCAGGAGTTTCACTGGCATGCAGAATGCTATGGAGCTGTGCAGACATGAGAGTTTTTGCTGATTATTGGCTCTCATTGGAAATTGCTATTGTAAATGGTCAGGATTTTACTTCTCCCTTCCTTTACCCATCAGACTTCTTCTCTAACCAAGTAGGCAATAATAAAATGAAAGTAGCTGACTTTGCAGAGTTGTAAGATTAACAGAGTTTCTTGTTATAAACCAGTTATTCATCTTTAAAGAAGTTGACGCATTTGTATGACACATGTCCTGTGATAATGATAGACATGAAACTGTTTTAATTCTTGAACCTCAAGAAACCTGAGATTAAAACAAATATTTGTGGGAAGCATTAATAACATCAAATGTTGGATGTTCCAGGGGAAAAAGCTGTAGGTCAACTAACGAATGCATTTTTTCTTGTGTGATTTTTCAATGCCCCTTTCCATTTTACAAAAGTAAGAAAATACATTACATAAGGACAAATTAAAAGTCCTCTTTAAAAACAAAGCTGGGGGGGGGGGGGGGGAGAAGTGCTGTATAACCAGAGTAGCACTGAATAACCCCAGTGGGCCTTATTAAAAACACCATCCTAATCTAAGTTCCAAGGCTCCATATTAATCTGATGAAATTAATTACGTACACTGTTCCAGTGGAAAAACGTTTCCTTTTGCTACAATGACCCTCACTCAAACTGAAAAGCACTGCATCCTAGTACCAGAAGTATTGGTAGGAGGGAATTATACATGATATGATATGTATGACCAAAGCTTTAACTCACCTAGCATGCTTTTCTAGACTTATTTGCTATTGATGATTTTTGGAAAAGAAAGCTAAGAAGTACGGCCAAGCAATGAAAGCCAAATGCTGACAAGGCTTTCACCAAGTCCTGCATGTTTGCAATGTTGATAGCAAAGAGAAAACACTCTGAAATCACCTAAAACAGGCACATCCAAATTTGTCAGGAAGGTAACAGCTACACTTGAACTGAAGTAAAACTAAGCAGATTGTTGCAGATCCTAGCACAGTCTTATCTAGAGAATTCTTGCCAAGACTAAGATGGAGATCCGAATGTGAGAACTTATAATTGGCTCCAGACCCCAGATCCACTCCCTCTGCACTGCACAGAGGTATTTATAGAAAAGAACCCCCCTGAAAGCCTTGGGACACGCACGAACTCCCCAAGCGTGGCTGGAACTGGAAGCCATCACTTCCAATGTTTTCCTTCAGGCAGGTCTAGGTGCAGGGATCATGTTGGGAAGTCATCTCCAGCACAGTGTCCACACAGTGATGATTATCCAGACGGTGTATCAGCTTACACTGATCTAATCCACACTGAAGCCAAGATGGAGAGTCTGGGTATTTGATAGCCCCTTTGCCCACAGCTATTCTGCTGTGCACACTGCTTATGCCAAATACAGGAAAGATTGTCTCCCTGTAGTACAGAATTATGTAAGCCCTGTTTGACTTTCAGAGCTTTCTTTGATGTCTTTCTTTGTGTCTTACACAATACAAGGAGTGGGAAGAAGCACCTGCCTATGAAAAAACAGCAACACTTTTCAAAGAAAAGGTACGTGTCCGTTGACATCCCGTTCACGATGAATAACAAATCCTGCAATAGAGCAAGAAGTCCTAAAGACACTCTTACAAACCTGCATCAGCAGGTACTCAAGTTCTGGCATTATGAATACATGTCTTATTCAAAACAAAATTAAACTAAAACTACCACATTAAGGAAGGTTAGCACATAGTTACTAGCTACTAGAGTTAGGAAAAAAAAAATCAAAACTGATAGTCTAGAAAGAGCATTAAAAACTTTATGTCTCCCAACAGCAAAATCACTGGGGAAGCAGCGCTAGTCAACTCATGGATGACCCAACAAAATCCTCCCTCCACTGTCTCTCCTTAAAAGCAATCAGATCACAAAGTTTGTAATTCCAGAGAATAATTAAAGAAAGCCCTGAAGATAAAGACCGTGATGAGAAATGGACTTTCCTCTGCCAAGCGCTTCTCTAGCAGTCTTAAGGTGTACAACCTTTCAATGAAAAAGCGTGAAAGCAAAGTGAAACACTTCTGAAGTATTGATTTTTAAATAATCGCATCACTGTATTCAATATTTGCAGCAGACTAATACAAACATCCCCCTGGTGTCTTAATTACACATGCAGAATTAGCCAACTCTTGTCCAGTAAAAAAATTCAAGCTAATACTACAGTAGCTTATATATTAACTCTGCATCTAGAAAATGAATAGCAGATTAGATGTTTAAGAATAATTATATATTGGCCCATTCAACTGACTGTTCTATATTCATCTAACTTGAAAGAAGGTCTTCTCCAGCTTTTTCAGTGTTGGTCTGATGATATATATCTGGTCTTCATGATTTGTATGAAAAAGGTAAACATCTATTTTCTAAAAGTGTCATCCCTCATTTGGAAGCAAAAAATAAAGCAGAATCTACAGGTTTCCACTGACCTTAGACTAGGTAAATGTCTTGGTTTGTTCAGTTGGTTGGTAGAGCAGCTGATCTATGACCACAGAGATGCAGGTCAGCTCTAACTGCCATACAGAAACTCAGGCCAGCAGAACACAGAACTGACACTCTTCTTGATATTTCATTTCCTACTGATATATACACCAGAAGGAAGGTCTACCGGCTGCCTTCTATCTTGCTTGAAAAAGAAATGTAATCTTGAGGACTGATCACACCAAATGGAAGCCCAAAATTCTGTTAAATTCGCATCTGCAGCATTATTTCATTGTGCCCTTTTGACAAGACCCTTGACTACTTCTTACTTCAGTTTTAAAGTCTATGCAGGAATAATACTGCTCATCAACTTCAGAGGTGTTATTCAGATCAATTCAAATTAATTCTAATCTATGAAAACCATGATAATAGTATTGTCATAGACAAGTAGTAAGTAGGATTGGCTTAGAAATGTAATACTAAATTTAATAGCTCCAAGAATTGCATCACTACTTACTAAACGGCCCATTTCAATGTCTTTCTGAGATTGTAACACTGAACCAGCAAAAGGACAAGAGATGAGAGACTCAGACTCATATTTAGAAAAATACAGTCTTGGAATTACAGGTTTTAATCTAACTATTTCCTGCAGGAAGGTGAATTCAGATCTACATATGACTATCACTTCATGCTTCTCATTATACCACCCTGTTTTCTGTTGCTTACAATACTTACACCATTTGAATTGACGCTTTCTATGTGACATGACTATCTCAGATTTGTTGGGTTGTTGGTTTTTTTGCTGAAAAAATGTCAATCAAAATGATCTAGCTATTTCTGGGAACATGACAAGAGACAAATATGCTTTCTCTCCCAGGTCAGAAAGCTGAGAACTTTCTAAAAGTAGCTTTAATGTCCCTACTTCAAAGCAAGGACTGATACTTCCAACAGACTTTTTTTTGTTAGTTTTGCTCTCTCCATGGACATCTACCCAAAAGCTGGTCAAACTGTAAACTCTTGAAAAACTACTGATCACACCTGCAGGTAAGGACTTACACACTGCAGACAGTTTGGTCTCCAAAGGTGTCATCTTCACAGGCATCTTGGAAGCTCTCACAGTGACTACCAATGATCAAACTATTTGGATGTCATCCGTACAGAAAGTAACTACTTGCTCCATGCTCTCATAGCTTGCATCCAGAAGAGGGCTTAGCCATGGCTTATGCGCATAAAGATTTAACCTAAGACTATGAAGGCAAAAGCAGAGCTCCTTTCTAACAGCTGCTCTCAAGTGCTTGAATATATAACATTGCTTGGCAGTGAAACCAGGGGCATCTTTTTCATGTTGATAATGAAATCTTCTCCCACATTTTTCTGTGCTCCTGCGCCTATATCTGTACACACACACAGAGACTTCTCCCACAGGAGACTGAAAGCAAGTCACCTGCCTTCTAAGGAGACAAAAAAAAACCAAACCCAAACCAACAAAAAAACAACTATCTTGAAGGACAAAAAGATAACAAATTGTGGAAATTGTGCAAACTAGAGTCTGTGGGAATGTGTCTGAACATATGAAGCTATAGAGATGAGATTAATGTTGCAAAATCAAATTTTAATCATATCAATTTATACTAAAAGGAAACTTTTGGCCCCAATTTCTTCTCTTGCTATATAGACTTAATTTAACACTCACCTCCTAAGGAACCGTGATGATAAATTTGTGTTTGAGAGGCACTAGAAAGTTTACGGATGAACTTAACAGGACAGCTCACAAGCAAAACAGTGATACTGCATTCAGTGTAAGATTTGCACAACATGGAGTATTGAGTCCTAATTAATGCAGCTATTACAATTATTAGGAACATACTCTAAATAGTACATATAAAACAAAATGATCAGTAGAGGTATTATGGAAAGAGGCAGTGATATGTGACCACATAGTTGAAGACACTCACCGTAACACACATACAGAAGTGTGTGACATTAAGTCTGTACAGGTAGCCTTAACATTTCTAACTTTTCTGTGCTTGGCTTTGCAAGGTTGTTATGTGGATAACCACAACATCTAGTTTGCATAAACTAAAGAATAAGATTCATTGTATGAAGCATCTGAGGGTTAACACGGTGCTGCTACCTTACTGGTATCAATGACATACTAGCCTTTTGAAAGTACAGAACTCAAGCAAACTGCAGCCAGCCTTTCTAATGACATGTGTAAGAACTGAAAAACTTTATTAGGAGGTTCAAATTATTGGAGTTGAGTAACAGATGTGGATTATCAGTTTTTCTTTCTGCTAGCCTGATAGCAGAGGTTTTCATACTAAGAACTTGAAAGCAGACAAGAATTTCATTTCCCAGTTACAAAAAAGCTGAGAGCTGGCTAGTAATTATGCACTATCTCTTAAGAGTCCTGCCACTTCTGAGACGCTGTACCTCTCAACTGATCAGTCGAGCCAAGTGCTGCACTGGGATTTCACCAATGCTAAAGGCAAAGTGCAAGATGATAGGAGCTGGGAAATGGAGGAAAAAGCAGCAGAACCAATAATTAAAATAATTTTTAAAATAATTAGTATATTAAATAATGTTAGCAAAACAATGAAGAAAGATCAGATATTTTAGTAAAGACTCAGAAGCCGATTAGTTAGGGTGTGTTTGTACAAACTGAATTGCTTGGAAAAGTCTGTGCCACTTACTGAAACTGTTGAACTGGGAGTGTTTGTTCCATATCCAGATGAAGGAAGGGAGGCCAAGGACCAGCGGCGTCCATCCGTTCTGGGGAAAAGAAGTAAGTGAAATTATTGTCAGGGATATATTGTAGCTAATTCTTGGGAGAAATAAGCATTCCCCCCCCCCCCCAATTTCTTAACCTCACGTTTTTATTAGTGTCTCAAGTTATTCAGATAAATCAGGTATCCTATTTACAACGACCTTTGTGAAAAAGCAGCTAGGGTAAGTTTTAAAAACAAAAGTGACCTTGGAAAAGATAAAGCAAATGGGCATCAGATTCCTGCATTAAGTAGATGCTTTGTAAATGTTATCAGTTGTGCAAAAATTGGAGTTTCTAAAACAGACAAAGGAAATCAGCTCATTTCAAACTTCTTTGAAAAAGACAGTCATGCCTAAGATAATTATTTATGCAGTTCCTTGCCTTCCAATTAAAGTTTAAAATTGAGGGGAAAAAAATCATATTAGATCAAGAATCAACTGAAAGTGGATTTGTTTGTTTACCTAGTCAGAAGGCATTCTGCCTAGCACATCGCCTGACACAGCTGGTGAATTAAATCCACTACAGCAGATCTGAACAGAGCTGAGAGGTCCTCTCGAAATACAGAGGAGAGAAAAATCACACAAGTCTCACCTAGGGTCTCCTTCTCCTCCAGTCAATATAATATTAGTAGATATTTCCCTATCGTAGCCAAAGAAACATGACCCTCAGGGACAATAGCCAAAACATCCTGGAGATACTGCAGAAAAGGTTTTGTTTTACCAGCGTCAAAACTGAGGAACTATACAACTGCTTTGAGAAGAATCACTATTGCCCTCCCTGAAATTCCCTTCTCCCCCCAAAACCCGCCTCGGTGAGGATGCAAACTGAACTACGTTCAGCTCAGTCTCACAGCGCTTTTTCTGCCTCTGATTTCATTTCAGTCTCGCACGCATTTTGTGCCCTATAACGGATAAATGTGTCCTGTTGCACGATGGGATGGATGTTAAAGAAGTCTCTTCCTCACATCAGTTTCCATTTGCTTGTTTCTTCTATTACAGCAGATTATCAGTAACTGGTCATAAAGGGAAGCTGAATTAGAACAGTTCATCGTTCTAACTTACTTTGGAAAGATTTGGGGGGGTTTTGGTACACGTAGATACAGTACAGTTATGCAAGTGCATTATAAAATAGGATGTTTGCTACAGGTCTGAAATAGTGCTTAGTGCTTATAAAAAACTCAACTGTTATCATCTTCACAGTAATACTTCTCACCCCACTATCCACACCCATGAAGCCTCATCTTCAGAAGAAAATTCAGTGCACACCCAGACATAAACACCTGTTTATATTTTTTCCAGATCTAGTTCCTTTTATTTTCAGGCACTGATACACACCACTCTTCTTTGCCATCTATCTTAGAACGGGAGGGAAATAAACTCACGGTTCTACATCACTGAAAGAATACTATGTGAAGAGAGTTTTTAAAAAGACTCATGCTTCATGCATTAAAAAAAAAGAAATAAGGCTGTAATGTAGATTTCTATTGCATGCATACGTTATAGCTAAACCCCTTTTAGCCACAGGTGATGTTTTCTTTGGCAAGACAATCACATGTAAAAGAACAATCTCAAAAGATTCCAGGAGAAATTAAATTCCTTTCTTAACCCTGAAAAACAACAAATATCAGCATCACAAAGTTGCTGCATGATGCAGTCAGTGACTGAACTCCAAACTTCAATGGTCTCCATTCAGCTTCTTGTAACATACAGGGGTACTGGGAAAATATTTAGGTCAATGCTTCAACCTCATTTTGGACTCTCAGTCCCAAAACAAGACAGTATGTTCCTGACTTCTCAAACAGTAGACAGGAATGCACAGGTCACTCACCTTTTGCAAAAGGAAAGCCTAATCCCTTTTTTACTGAGTTGCCTAAATTGTGTATTGAAATTACTTCAGAATTTTCATTTTGACAAAGTTAACCAAAAAAGCCTTTCTCAATTAGAAAACTACAGGATACCTCTTCATGCTTGGGCTATTTTCTGCTGATGCAATCTAGGCAAGCAATGTGCTAAGCAGTCAGGACAAGGCATATCAGCTCTATTCTAGCAGAAAGAAGCGGGACAAGAGTAGAAATCTTCCAAATCAAAGGCAATGGGAAAGAGACTTTAAAAGATAATTCCTCCTTCATTTATGCAAAACATTTCAAAGTTACTTCAGTGCTTTGTTAATAAACATATTTTTAGAGAGACTTCATGCAATATTGCTTCAGGAAAAGGTATTTGGAAAGAAATTTTTAGGTCTTTTATTTTATTTACTATAGACCCTTTGCTAGCACAATAAAAACATGCGAACAACAAATTTTGCCTTTAAAATGACATTTTAATTAGTTAATTAAGGAGGTATTTTTATGGCAGCTAAATGCTATTCAAGGAACAGTAGATCGATTTCAAACCAAGAAGGTGCTAGAAGAACAAGGCATCTTCTCCAGAGCACTACCTGTTTATCATTTTAAGCCAAAATGCAAAGATTTCCTGTTTTGATTACCAAAGAACAGAAGCTGAATGCCTAAATGGGGTTATTACAGCATGAACTTGTTAGGGACACAGGCTCAGCTGCACAGAAGCATAGTTCATACACACACACAAACAGCAGCAATACGAAACACATTACCTGTCTGCTCTGTGTCCGTGGCTGTATGGAAGAAATTGTACAATGATAATGAGAGAGGGAGTAAAAGATGCACATGTGATTTCTGAAAACACCCTCATCTTCTGTTACTGGTATTCCACTAAGATCAGTTTTAGTGAATATGGACAGAATTAACCATACATTTCCTTATTCAAACAGGAGGATTCCTGAACATGCTAACTTTGTGGCTATGACACAATCACTGAAAGGGTGTCTAGCAAGGGATTTACGATTAATCACTAGTCAGACTAAGGACAATCTTGCAGTACATTGTAGTGAAATTGGCTTTACAATAAAATGAGTTTTCCAAATGTGCTTCCTACTCTGTCCCAAGGATCAACTCATCACAGGGCTATAATGAAAGAATGGAAATCACAAACGATGTCCAAACAGGATAATAAATGAAGAAATTACACCAAATATAAAAGGCAGAAAATTGGAAACAAATCATTTCTGTGATGGCAATGGGAGGAAATCAGGTAAGAACCACCTCTTAAGATCCACGCAACACCAATCAAAAGGGTACAGTGAAATATCCATTTGTCTGGGGTAACAGAGCACCACACTTGCAATTACTTAATACCATGATATAGAAGTTATTCTGATACCACTATGTGATAATCTAATAAATACGTATTGGTACTGCTGGCATAGCTATTCAGGGTGTAATGCAAGTAGAAAATAGAAACAAGTTTCTAAAACAAGCTGTGCTTAAGTGTTCTTTTCAATGACAGAAAAAGTATAGAGAGCAACACGCATACTGTAAAATGAACCACAGTATTCGACAGGACAGACTTAAGCTTTATTCATCTATTTCTTTAAAAATTAGGTTAAGAAAGTGGAAAAGTACAAAAGGGCACTCTTCAGAGTTTTATTATTAAAACATTTCTTTGCTGCTTTAAATTTTAGAAAGCAATGATACTGAAGGATCAAGTTGAAACATGATGTTGAAAAATTATGTTAAGTTTTGACAATGGTTTCAGCTGCAACTTTCCTCCTGTGTTCCAGGGTCCAGAACTCCAGATACTGTGAAAACTGGTAAAAATTCAGTTGACTTCAACAGAACTTATTGAATACACCCAGATCAGGCTCAGATACCTCTTTAAAAATAAAGATGGATGCCGTGAGTCCATTTGAATTGTTTTACCAGCAGGCAAAACACTAATTTTTCCCTCTGAGGCAACAGAAAAATACATATCCAGTCTGTCACATTTCACGCGCTATTATAGTTTTTTCTTACATAAGACCTGAAGACCAAAGTCTACTTCAAACAGCATTCAAGGACACCAGGTCTTCTAGCAAATCACCTCAATGGAGAAACGCTCCAGGATTTACCTGTCATTCGGATAAAGGGTGTACCTTTCTTCATCAAATCCTAACCCTTTATTCTTCTTTGAAGTTTTGAGACCTATCCTTTTTCTAACTAGTCCTCAAGCTAAATCCGTCATTCTCAGAAAACTTACTTCCTCTCAGGATGATCACACGTTTCCCATTCTCAGATCATTTTAACACAGATTGGGTTTTTTTCAACCAAGGCAGAGTTCAGCAAACCCAAAATATCTTCCCCACACTTGAGTCTAATATTCCTGCTACTATGCCCGAACCCTGCTTGGGATCTCTCTTTTTTCCCTGTTCTTTATTTCTCCACAAAATTTAACTTTCTGTATCATTATCCATTTCTGCCTGCCTGCTGGGATACAACATTCTCTCCCAGTTGTCTTTATTCTTTCTATCCTATTCCTTACACTAAATTCATCGCTATAGTATCAGATTTCTTTCCACCCGTTTGATATACAGCACGACCAGCATTTGTCTAGCATTCACAGCAGGACAGATGCTGGCTTCACGTTCAGGTCTCTCAATGCTGCTCTTCTTCTAGAGATTCTTGTAGACTTGCAATTTCAATTATCAGCTATTTTCCTCATTAGAGCAATAATGCACTCTTGACACCAATGCCCAAGACAGTAGAGAAAACTAAAAAGTTACTACCAGTCAGAAGGCAGCAAATAAATGCACACATAGTTGTTCAGGCCTAATTTTAGGTATGTTTACGTCTTTGTGCAGACATAGCAAAGAAGATCAGTACGCTTTGAATACACCTCAGTTATTCAGTGAGAAGAACATCTAGGACTACAACTAAGACACAATTATCCTAATCATAACTGGGTTTAATGTCATTATGACTAAATTATTTGTCATATCACACGCCCTACATGTCATCCTTCTGGGAGAACATTGCCTCCTCCCTAGGCAGTATTGACTACTTAATTTCCTTCATCTTCTTGTAGGTCTGAAAAGCACCTAATACATCCTGGGTGCTGCCAAGATCTAAACCAAAAAGAATAAAATAAAATAAAATTGGAAACATCAGAGAAAGTAAAACACAATCAAAAAACTTCCAACCCATAGGCCGTTTCTAAATAAAAGTATATAGACTATTTGCTTGCCAGTCCAAAAAGAATAGATCCTGCCTTACCTTCGGGCAGGAACAAAGGAAAAATGAGCAGGTGCATTTGGAGAGAAGTTCCTGGGACTGTCCAAAGGGCTGCTACCTGTTTGAGAAAGTAAAAAAAAAAAACCACCCAAAAACATTTCATTCACATTTGCAACAAATGGCATAAGTTTTCACTGTGCAGAAAGACTTTCAACTGCAAGTTGTAGTCACAAATAATTGAAAATATGGAGCTTTGAGTCTTTGATCATTTGAGCATTAGTTTGCTAAAGAAATGTTGTGATACGGATGTATCAGTATTTTCCCTCCTTTTAAAATAATTTAAGGTATACGTTTTCTTTCTTACTTTCAGATAAGTAATATATCACACATACACAATATAGTCTTTTAATATTTTGCAATAATTTCTCTATATAAGCTTTTCCTAACACTTCTCAATGAAAAACCTGAGTTAGAAATTATATTGATGACAGTTTCAGGAATAATAAATAGTAAGAAAGTATTTCTTCACAATGTACATCAAGGCTGAATGCAAAATTCACTGAGGAAGAAAAAGACATACCAAAGGAACTGCACATGATAATAAAAGGACTATAAACATGTAAGATGATCAGGCTATGATGTATCAGCATTCACCCTAACACTTTTCTGAAATAATACTTCTACCATGAAAATGAAAGTTCCAGTGAATTTATACAGCGAGGAGAAAAAAACACTTAATTTTCACTTGGCACAAGAATACTTTCTCTGGGCTTTGTCATATGATGTGTAAGCATATGGTTGGTAAGTGGTATACTGCAATGTATTTTATTTCAAAGTAAAAAGCAACCATTTCATAGAAAGCCCTTCTGAAAGCCAGAATCATTTACAGACTAACTGCAGAAACCTTTGAAAGTTATGGATGAATTAGAAGCTTCATGTCAGCGAGTGTGCTTTCTATCAGGCATATTCTTAAGTGGTTTGCTCTTTCAGATCCTTAATACAAGCACAAAAGAGAAACTACACATAGTAAACATATGCCAACAGCAATTTCTTTGTGCACAGACAATAACATTAAAATAAGAGCAGGAAAACTAAATAGATACTGGACAAGCAATACACTGCAAGTGACATAACTGTGGTCATCAGAAATGTTTTCAAATTTAGATCCCATATAAAATGGATTTATTTTAAAAGTCATGTTGAAAAGTCAGACATCAATGATGAGCCATCTGCAAAGGACTCGTCTCTGTTTCGGGAGAAGTACTAGGTGCCCAGCTTGCCCCCCAAGCCAGCACTGTTTGTGAGGTTACGGTCCCATCCAGCACTGTACTGAAGTTTATAATTAAGTTGCATTAATTTCAACCCAAGTTATTCATACACCTTAACTGTTACGCTGAGCAGAAACGGAACATAAGCACTGTGCTCAGCTGAAGGTAATAATCAGTCACACTTCAGCTATACAAATGGTTCACAAAATTCTGCAGTAGCATCTCTCCACAACTTCTTGTGAGCAACACGTGTGCACACCTGGCATGCATGCCTGGGCAGGTAGGGAGGAGGAGAGGGAGAACAAGCTGATACCTTCTGGGGTATGAGGATGGCCACAGCGCAGCGCAGGCCAGCAAACTCCATCTGGTCTACAAGTCTACGAGGGGAAAAATAGCAGCTGGTTGAGATTAAAGCAGCCCCAGGCTGATCTAACATGTGTCAAGGGGTGATGAGAGAACTGGAGAGGTAAGTGAATTCCAGACCACTCCACAATCTGCTTCATCAAAAGCAAACTAAATTAAAAACAAAGGGTTTGAGAAACAGGTTTGTTTTCCTTTGGCTTGGTTTTCTTTTGTATTGTTAGTTGAGAACTAACAATGAGTTCACAGTGTAATATAACACAATGCAAGTCTTCACCCAAAACTGGACACCATTTAATCCATTCCCAGTATATCCCAAGTGGGAAGGGGAGGGAGTGATTAGAAATCAATAACTAGATGATTTTTGGTGCTTCATTTACTAAGCTTGTAATCATTTTAATTCTTATGGTCACAGTGGAAAAACAGAGACACTATGCTGTTTTTGAATTAAGAGAAGACTGAGTGGTTTGACAGTCTAGATGGCACTGCAAGCTTACAAGAAAGATGGAAGAAGGCTACGATAGCCACAAAGTGAACAACTCAGTGGTGCATAAACACACGTGTCCTGGTAGCAGCACATGGCTAGGGTTAGGGTCACCATTTACTTACTAGCAGAAAGCTGAAGGAGCATTTTAGATCAGGAGGAATTGCAGCAGGAGTGAGGCCTTTCTGCGGTTATGTAGATCTTCTAACAAAGCACGGAAGGCTGCCAGTTTTGGTGGGAACCCTTGTCTTTGCCTTCCCATTTTTCAGGCTTTACTGCTGACAAACCCTACTGTGTCAAGATGATCTTTTTGAACAAAAAGCCGATTGCCCAATGCTGTTATAAACAAGCAAGGAACTGTCATTGCCTTTTTATATCTTCATCAATCTTTTGTATACTTTCCAGATTATGATCAAAATAGGATTTCAGAATAACTGAGCAAATTGGGTAATGACAGTTTTTAAATTTTGAAATTAAGTATGTGGGTGTTCGAACTCTTCTGAGGCACGATCTGGTACTGAGATACTAATAATTTTTAAGCAACTACTTTTTCAGATTTATATGGCATATTTCCTTCCAGACACTGGAATTTTAATTAGATCCCCTGTGAGTTGCTTCTAGTTTTAAAATGAAAAGCAATTAGTTTTTCTACTCAATTCAAGTCTGGGTGAAGCTTTTAAAACAACAACAGGGAGAAGGGGAATTACTACTTTCCCTAAAATTTCCCAGTACTGCTGCATCTGCTCTAGTTGAAGGAATTTTAATAAGAGAAGCCTTAGTGCAATGGTCTCGTTCACAAAGGCTGATCAAAATCCTATTTTTTCTGTTAGCAAAGGTAAATTCCCTTGTTGCTCAAGGGTTATAGTTGGCTACTACTGAACCTGAAACAACTCTGTCTCAAGGGAAGCTGTTACACAGAATGATTGCCCATTAGGTAAATCAACACAGTTACATGAACGTTAATAATTCAGGCATGAACCTTTACATTTTCCGGACACAGGACGAAGGATGCAGCCAAAGCATTTGTACATCCGCTACCCTCAAAATACTAAATCGGACCTTACGGGCAATACATAGGTGAAAGTCTCAGCTATCATCTACAAACATGACATTCATCAGATAGGTAATGAGTCCAAAAACTCACACTAGAACCATTTTGTAAAACCTGCTTCTGAGATTCGTAAAAATAAATAAATACAAAAGACAAAGTTGTTGTGGTCTTCTATGTAGGATATACTA
The DNA here is from genome assembly GCF_018139145.2 of Gymnogyps californianus. Lineage (NCBI taxonomy): Eukaryota > Metazoa > Chordata > Aves > Accipitriformes > Cathartidae > Gymnogyps > Gymnogyps californianus. Next base: position 25,928,292 of record NC_059478.1, on the reverse strand, counting down.
ACATTATTTGCTGAATATTAACACAAGCAGCTAAAGATCTTATTGCATGCTACAGAATTAGCTGCCTTCCAGCACACACAAATCTTAAAATGACCAAAAAAGTTTAAGCACCCTGCATACCACCTGCCTCATATATAGTGAATGCCATGGTGCGCTCACACCATCCGAGGATCACATACATGAAATGCCGCTGGACGGCAGCTATCTAGAGTGGTATGTTACATATTCTGCCCACTCTAAAAATAATAAACAAAAAGAGGCCTTAGTAATAGCCATTTTTCTGCCAGAAGGTGGAACTGAACTTGCAGTGTAAGAGCAGAATAATTTAATTCAGTACCACAGTGCTGCCTGCGAGCAGCTCCCTCCACCTGCCATTACAGATGGGAACAGGACAAAGGTCCCAGCAGTGACAAGCGTCTCCACTGGAAGCCAGCGAGCAACCTGGCTACCTTACAGTTGTGGAAAGTAAATTTTAAAATAGCCCGAACTTCAATTATCCAGCTGTGAGAACCTATCTCTTTCCTACTGAATTATAAAGATGATGTTGCTTCTTTGATTGATTTTAAGCTTTTCATTTTAAAATATAATGTAATGGTAACTTAGTAATCAACCTCATGATGTAACCTCTCTGTAATTTTCAGATTTTAAAAAATAGATCCAAAGAAATACAAACAAATGTAAGGAACATATGTGTACACTTTTTTTCCTCTGATTTTGAAAGAAAAAGAATTTAGAATAAAGGGAAAATTTTCAAACCTGTATTCCTAAAACTGGGCGCTTCAAGTTTGGGAGACTAAACGAGCAGAGTGACTTTCCCACAAAGTTAACAAGCTGTAGCTCTCTATACCACGGTCCCAGCTCATTTTGGAAAATGTTATTTCATACAGTTTGAAAACTGAATTAGTACACTTCAAATCCATGAAGTGTTCTTGAATCAGAAGTGACTTCATGGCAGAGTTAAAATTGTTTGGATGTACTTCCATCTCAAATGTTGAGATCTCTTAAGTATTACTTTTCCTCTAACTTTTCTAGGATATGAAACTGCCTGGCATCTTATCTGGATGCTGTTTCAGACAGTTAAGTGTATGTGCCTGGATCAGTGTTCATTAGGAGGTAGGTTTGCCTGACGGACAGTCAACTGTGCTGTATCACACCCACTGACTTTTACATTACATACAGAAGAATAACTCCTGAGGCTAGTGCCATACAGGACTTGATTTTAGAGTGGTTTCTGAACAGAAACATTGTAGAAAACCTCCCTGATTTCTCTGCATGCTTGCTGTTCCTTTGATACGTAAGAGAGGTTCAGAATAGGCATTAAGAAAAGCATGTTCAAGACAAAAGAGGCCAGGGAGAGGCTCCAGCATTTCCTAGTAACTTATCAGTGTATGTGCCTGAACAAACAGATTGATAGATTCTGTTCAAATACTAAACAAATATCACAGCCTGTTCTCAAATTCACATCTCATATATGATATTTCTTAAGAAAATATTTGTGAGTCTACTCTAAATTTCATCTACTTTTGTCTCTTGAATAAATTATTTTTCCCAGGGAAGGCTCCTAAATATAGTACTGGTAGAGAACTCAAATTACAAGTAATTTATCTTCCTATGCTCTACTGGTTACTCTTGGAGGTCACAAAGGATGTCCTTTTAATTAATAGTTTTAAATCCCATATGCAACATCAGAACAAAAAATGGAAATATTTGACAATTACTGCTAAAGAAAGATGGCATGCCACTGATTAGTTACTCTTGTTTCCAGAAGACACTTCTAATAAAAGAAAAGCTTGTAAAGCCGGAGACAGCATCAAAACCACTACGAGTAATTTTTCATTTTTGAAATAGACAGAGGAGAAAAGCAAATCAAAAGAAAAGAAAAGAAAATACAAATGTTTCTATCATGAACATTTCTGCATTTGTTTTCCGAGCAACTATCACATCAACATCTTGATGCAATCTGCCAAGCAAGGACACTTCCTTCATATTCTGAGGAGCATCTTTCTCTAGGCTTGTACAGCCAATTTGGAATTTGGTAAATCCAACATATATATCATCTCTAGGAACAAAGTAAAGAGCACAATGTAACTAAGTGGAGAATCTCTACCAAGAAAAATGCCTTGTTGAAACCAAATTTTACAAAGCTACCACTATCATAATCACACACCACAGAACCAAGGGAGTTTGAAGTGAAAGGGAATTGCCCTATGCAAATTTTTGGCCCTGCATTTTCTCCGATATTCTGAAGCAAAAAGAAAATGGCTTTAATATACCACTTTTAAGATTTCGTTAACATTTTAATTTGAAAATCATGGGTCATTAAAAAAACCCAATGTCATTAAAGTAACTTCCTAGCCTTCCATGACTGGGCTTTATAGCATTCCAAGCAAGTACGACAGATTTTTATGAAAACTTAGAGTGGTTGAGGCTTTTATGGGCATCCCTGAACAATAACTTTGGTCTTCTTTTTCCTTTCAACAGGCTGGATATCACCTCTGCGAACAGAAGCAGATGGCTCCTTCTAGCTGAGCTACTATCAATTTGCTGTTCTTTCTCAGCATTTCCTTAGTTTCAATCTCCAGATAGTACTTACAGAACATACTGCCATGTAGGAGGAGGAAAGTCTGATTGTAACGAAAACAACAGTTACTTGTCTTACATGCAACAGCGAAGTGCTTCCAGACAGGCTCCACTGTGGATGATGTGCCACAAATGTTCAAGAATTAAATCTGGCCAGGGACATCAAGGGCAACAAGAAAAGCTTCTATAGGTACGTCGATGATAAAAGGAAGACTAAGGAAAATGTGGACCCTCTCCGGAAGGGAACGGGAGACCTGCTTACCCGGGACATGGAGAAGGCTGAGGTACTCAATGACTTTTTTGCCTCAGTCTTCACCGGCAAGTGCTCCAGCCACACCACCCAAGTCGCAGAAGGCAAAGGCAGGGACTGGGAGAATGAAGAACCGCCCACTGTAGGAGAAATGAGGTTTGAGACCATCTAAGGAACCTGAACGTGCACAAGTCCATGGGACTTGATGAGATGCATCTGCGGGTCCTGAGGGAACTGGTGGATGAAGTGGCTAAGCCACTATCCATCATATTTGAGAAGTCATGGCAGTCCAGGGAAGTTCCCACTGACTGGAAAAGGGGAAACATAACCCCCATTTTTAAAAAGGGAAAAAAGGAAGACCCGGGGAACTACAGGCCAGTCAGTCTCACCTCTGTGCCCCGCAAGATCATGGAGTGGATCCTCCTGGTAACTTGCCATATGCTAAGGCACATGGAAAATAAGGAGGTCATTAGTGACAGCCAACATGGCTTCACTAAGAGCACACTGTGCCTGACAAATTTGGTGGCCTTTTACAACAGGGTTACAGCGTTGGTGGATAAAGGAAGAGTGACGGATGTCATCTACCTGGACTTGTGCAAAGCATTTGACACTGTCCCGCACGACATCCTTGTCTCTACATTGGAGAGACATGGATTTGACGGATGGACCACTTGGTGGATAAGGAATTGGCTGGATGGTCGCACTCAAAGAGTTGCAGTCAATGGCTCGATGTCCAAGTGGAGAGCAGTGACGCATGGCATTCCTCAGGGGTCGGTATTGGGACCAGCGCTGTTTAACATCTTTGTCGGCGACATGGACAGTGGGATTGAGTGCACCCTCAGCAAGTTTGCCGACGACACCAAGCTGTGTGGTGTGGTCGACACGCTGCAGGGAAGGGATGCCATCCAGAGGGACCTTGACAGGCTTGAGAGGTGGGCCCACGCGAACCTCACGAAGTTCAACAAGGCCAAGTGCAAGGTCCTGCACATGGGTCGGGGCAATCCCAAGCACAAATACAGGCTGGGCAATGAGTGGATTGAGAGCAGCTCTGAGGAGAAGGACTTGGGGGTGTTGGTTGAGAGAAGGTCAACAAGACCTGGCAATGTGCATTTGCAGCCCAGAAAGCCAACCATATCCTGGGCTGCATGAAAAGAAGCGTGACCAGCAGGTCGAGGGAGATGATGCTCCCCCTCTACTCCGCTCTCATGAGACCCCACCTGGAGTACTGCGTTCAGCTCTGGGGCCCCCAACATAAGAAGGACATGGACCTGTTGGAGCGAGTCCAGAGGAGGGCCATGAAGATGATCAGAGGGCTGGAGCACCTCTCCTATGAAGACAGGCTGAGAAAGCTGGGGTTGTTCAGCCTGGAGAAGAGAAGGCTCTGGGGAGACCTTATAGCAGCCTTCCAGTACCTAAAGGGGGCCTACAAGAAAGCTGGAGAGGGACGTTTTACAAGGGCATGTAGTGATAGGACAAGGGGTAATGGCTTTAAACTGAAAGAGGGTAGATTTAGATTAGATATAAGGAAGAAGTTCTTTACTGTGAGGGTGGTAAGGCACTGGAACAGGCTGCCCAGAGAAGTTGTGGGTGCCCCATCCCTGGAAGTGTTCAAGGCCAGGTTGGATGGGGCTTTGAGCAATCTGGTCTAGTGGAAGGTGTCCCTGCCCATGGCAGGGGGGTTGGAACTAGATTATCTTTAAGGTCCCTTCCAACCCAAACCATTCTATGATTTTGTGATTCTACGCTACTGACTGGTGCCCATTAGGGCCATACCTGAAGCCCAACCGTCTTCTCCGGCATTTTGAAATATTGAAAACAATGTAGTCACACATCACCTACCTCCCTCAGCAATAAAAACATCAAGGGAACATGCTGTTCAGGCAAGCTGTTGAACCTGCATGCGTTACCCTTTCTGAAAATCTGTAGTTACTGTAGGCTGAACAATCATTCTTTCTTTTTCTATAGAAAGAACATCTCCACACACTTCACCTTGGTTACTAACAAGCAGTTGCCCACTTGCTCTGAAATGAGCATTTCCCAGTCGCTGCCATGGTAAAAATGGCAGTAATGTAAAAAAAGAAAAGAATCCTAAACATCTCATGTTGCTCTAAGTAGCAGATAGAGACCATAAGATGGCACACTGCACAGGTGACAGGCTGCCGGAGGCATACAGAAACAAGCAGGATGTTTCTTCTCATGAGAACTGCAGTTAAATCACCAGCACAAATTAACCATGCTAGGAGACTCAAAACAAGATATTTACTTAAATGTATTTATTTTATTTTATTTTACTTCGTTCTCCATCTCAGGTTCTTTTGCAGGACGTCCCGCAGAAAGAGTGGAGGATGGATATGGTAGCGAACTAGAAAATGCAGAACAGATGAGGGCATAAAACATTTATTCTGAAACTATAAGGACCCTCTTACAAGTTAGAAAAGGTGAAAAACTATAGTCAGATTAAGTTTCAAAGAGCATATTTTGATGTAGAGTATCAATATGTTCAAACTCACTACAATGAACACTGACATTTTTCCTAATGATTCCCAGGTAAAGCAGTCCTAGGGAGTTACCTGCATGTCCATGAAGAGGGGAATGTGGTCGCGGGAGAGTTGGAGATGTGCTGGATGTTACGATCAAACTCTTTCTGTTGCTTGTCCGACAGCTGAAAGAAAGAGAGATAAGTGATAAGGCATGGTCAGATGAACAAGAGCACCTGAAAGCAGGTCCTGCAGAATGTCTTTCAGCTAGGGAGGAACTTCTTAGTATTTAGGTCAGTATTGCCTCACGTTCTCAATCTCAGTAGTGACCCTGCAAAGTAGTAAACATAAAGGGCCGAAAGGTACTTTGTCAGCAACAAGTGTTTTAATACACTGGAAGCAATATAAAAACTGTATCTCATGCTGTACGGGCCACTAGAGATAGCTGACAACACATTCCTGGTTCACAAAATATGTGCAACTCATGCTTTAGAAATCACACAAAAAGCAGAAAACTGTAAAATGCCCCAGAGTGCTTCAGATATTCTTGCCAATATCCAACCTAGCAAATAAATTTGTTACAATTATTGGCTATTACTATAAGAAACTGGAGCATATTCCTTAGGGCAGAGTTAAAATTATGAAGCAAAGCACAATTCAGCAGATGAGCAGGGTTACTAATAAAACTTAAAACCTGAGATTCAAGAATCTTTGTGAACATGTGCGGCAATATCTATAGAAAACTCTGCAAAGCAAGTTTCAGACAAGCCCTCTGCTGAATCAACTCCACTGACTGCCATGACTTTGTTCCAGCAAAGAAAGTGACACTTCTGTACGAGGCAGTTCAGACTTATATTTTTCCCCACTGGAGTTTCAGAACTTAGCCAAATGAAGAGAATGATGTGTTCCTCCATTTGCTTCCAAGCCTGTGCTTGCTAGTAGCAAACATTTAGCTCTAGAGATAATAGAAGTAATTGTAATGGGCAAGAGAAACATTTTTAAATCATGGGAGCTATGAACAAGAGCAACTAGATATTTAAATCTCTTTCTGATCACCACTTTTCCAGTTGTTTAAACAGAATTAACAGTCCAAGTTCACAGCAAAATCTCACAACTGACCAAGTATTAAAGCTACGCACATTTATTCATTGTACCTCTAACTTGCTTTCTAGATGGCAGAAACATTTCTGCTTACTTCAGCAGCTCTCAAAACAGGTAAATAAAATCATATTGGTCTTGATAGGGGGTGGGAGAATAGACAGGAGCAGGGAAGGCTGAGCAGAGGCTGAACAAGGAGCTCGCTGGCCCAGCTCGGGAGATGTCCTGTGAAGCTCCATGTTGGGTTACCGCAGGCGCATGCAAAGCCTGTTTGCTTGCAGAGCTCTGAATGCTGACGTCTGCCTCTGTCCTTCCTGCACCGGCTGATCTTCTGGAGCTGCCCAACAGTAAACACACTCAGACTGCCAAGAACTACAATTTAATGCAAAACTATTTTGCTGCCACAGGATACAGTGCATCTGACTATTATTATTTGCAAGCTTTTTTACTGCTGTTCTATAGGAAACTCGAGAACTCGATGCAGAAAAAAATACAACTGAACTGCCAACTATAATAAACAGTAATAAAGTTGAAGCACCATTAACTGCTATTCAGGCTCTTCAGTGTACTTAAAGCATTCCTCAAAATTATCCAACTGATTCCATACAATCTCCATTTACATTCATGTATTATTCAACAACAGTCCATCCAAAAACTGATTGCTATTGTGTACATCATATGGAAAAACTAACAGTCTGATTTTAAGAAGCTTAAAATTTCAGTTCGTGGATTTTTTTTTTTAATATGTTTTCAGTTACTCTATTCCAGTAACTGTTGAAAAAAACAGAATACTCAATTCCAACATTAACACCAGATAATCATTATGTTTATATTACTAGAAAATCTATCTCGCAACACGGAAGTCTTGAGTATTCTAATATAATACATATTACTATGTAAGAAATAAAAAAATCCTGGGTATTTTAATACAAATTATAATGTAAGAATTTAAGATCTTGCACAATATAAAACACTAATACAATGAGAAAACAGAGCTCTATCCTCTATGGTCCTATCCCTTTGCTAAAGAGAGTTCCTAAAATACACTCTAGCACAGCGGTGTCTGGAGCTGGCTATGGAAACTCGGTATATTTAAATCACAGCATAACAGGGAACACGAACTGTCCCAGACTCAGAGCTTTTTAACTGCTTGCCCGCGTTTGCCAAATTGAACCAAGTTTTACAAACCCATTTTCTCTGCTATGTTTGCAAAGATAAGGAACCAAAAGACAAAGGGTTAAGGGGCTGGAGAGCAAGCACAGCTGAGACCCATTAAAATAGGTCAGGTTTACACAAATGTATCCAGAGGAGGGAATGGCTTGGAGTAAAAGCCTAGCCCCAAGTTAGGAATAAAACCTTATTCTCTTTACACCCTCAAAATTGGCTAACTTTCAATTTCCCTGGATCTCTAATCTGGGAAGGGGGAACATCACTTAGGCCTGTTTAGCCATTTCTATGAACCATGTGTGTTGGCAATAAGGCAAAGCTTAAAAACAGAGACTAAAACCAGAATTTCTAATTTCTTGAATCCATGTTATATGATGAGAAAAATATAAATACTCTCTACTGGTTGAAGAGAGCTCTCTGGTTATATACACAAAACTTTTAATAGATCTTGGAATCCCAGAGAAACTACAGAACAAGAGTGATGAAGCTCTGGTAGTCACAAAAACACAAAAAAAGAGGGAAAGGGAGGAGGTAACATGAAGACTTCAGTTGGGAGACCTCCCCCAAGAAGTCACTATAACAGCATTTGAGCACCTCCTAAAGAAGAACAGCTAAATACGAAAGAAGCAAAGCTGGCTTTAACCAGGGCTTTGTGCCAAAGAAATTCAAACTAGTTAATTGAAGTGTTGGCAGAACAGTTCAAATGAAGAAAAAATTGTTACCTAGAAGATGCACTTTAGCCAGACAGATGGTACTGGGCTCAATACTGAGCTACAAGGCCAAAGATAATGAGAGACTACGTTATTAATCCTTTAAACTGTATTAATTATTGTTTATTACTGTTCACAAATTCTCCAAACAACACTATATGTTTCCTTGCCCTAAAAATAATTCAATCTACATAAGAAAACAGGAGTAGAAGGAGAAAGTAGAAAGGGAAAAGGTTACCTATTCATCTCTGAGTATTTTAACTAGAAAAAAATAAAGTTCTTAACCAGTCCAGAGAGATTCCAAGCATTATTATTTGTTTATAAGCCAAAGTTTTTCTATTTTCATTAAATGCAAGGCAAGCCTTACCCTGACCCTCCTTTCCTCTCACAATTTGGTATGGGTCTTGTTAACCTTTTTTTCTCAGATCCCACTTCATAATTTCAGAGAACAAATCCCCTCCAGCTCTTCCAGTTTAGGCAAAACACGATTTTAATAGCGCAGAGTTTCCGCACTGCCTGGAGTTGCAGGGTCGAGCTCCAGCCAGCGGAGCGCTTTGGAGGGCTGTCAACATGCAAATACCCCTGCTGCCACCCCCTGCCCTCCTGTGCCACCGAGGTCGCACACCCACGCTGCCAGACCCAAGTCTAGAAACCCGGGAGAGCACGAGAGTAACTTGATTTAATTCTGAACACACAGAGCAAAATGGATAGTTTATATAGAAATATTTGAAACAATGCCTTTGTCATCACTATGGAAATAGAGCTTTTACTATTTCTAGAGTTAACTTCTCTGCCTGCAGTAAAAATAACATTTGTTACGTGTACTGAAGCGTTCCCAGCACATTCTTGAAACTGAACACTGCAGGACATTGGACATGGGTCTGGTAACTGGACACTGGTTTTGGACCCACTGAAATGTGCCCTGGAGCCAGCACCCTTGGCCAGAGTTATTTATGAGAACATTTGGTAGCGTACCTGCGAGCTGCACGCAGCCCGGGTGCGCTTCCACTACACCCTAACAAATCTTCTCCTATGCACCAACAGACAATTCGATGTTGAGCCTCTAAAATGAGCACCATTAGTACACCTTGCTTCATATGCATATTCAGTCTGAAAAAGAAATCAGTGTTTCAGTTTCAGCATACATCAATATTAGATTCTTTATTTTAGCAGTTTACTCAGGGGACATCTCTAACTTACTGAGCAAAATTGATTAACGTCCATGAGGCACTCATGTAATGAAAGCAAGGGCCACAGAAAAACAATTTAAAAATAAATAACCAACAACCACTATCAAGTAATTTCATAGCGTTGCTGGTTATTAGAAATGAATAATGATAAGGAAGTTTCTCAAAATCTATCTAAATTTATAGGCCTTGAAAAATTTCTCATAGTTGAAGCTGCTGAATATGCAAGTAAACAAGATTAGCACTGATTGCACAAGTCTTCCCATAGACTTCAACAGAAATCAACTTGAAGTAAAAAGATGTACAGAAAAAGTATAGATTAAATCACATTTTGGTTAGTAAACATTAATGCATTTTATTCATATTAGTGATTTTTAATTATAGAGTTTTAGTTTTGTAAACCACCTCAGGTTGTCAGTGTGCCAGATTAACCCTTGCATTAACTAATAACTCCTTTCAAAATAACATTTCAGAAGTCCAACATCAGACTTGTTCCAGATTTGACATTTAATTCAGTGAGCCCAAATCCCTACAAAATGAGATCCAAAATTCAGAGTGATCATACCTACAAAAGCTATCTGTGGTTACATATTTTCCTAAAATGTACTGTCACCTAACCAAACTTCACTAGATTCTCCTCTGATGTTACAGGAGTTTGGTTTCAGTTGATTTGCTTTACAAAGACTTCTTTATGAGAAACAGACATTTTGGAAATGAAAATAAGTATTTAAAATTTTTATTCACAATGGCAGAAAATTTACAAAATCCAAAATCTGCATGTCAATGAATGCACCAGCTGCGCAGCAATGTTAACTAGATGTGGAAGTTATTGTCTTAATTATAGTAATTCAAAGATGGAAGCAATTTCGTAAGCTTTAGCACTACCAACAACAGGGATAATTAGTTCTCTAAAATAGATAAGAATAAGTAAGCATCTGGTTCAAGTGATTTTTTTTTTCACGTTCAAGAATAGTTTAAAAGTTATTCATCCTAGAATAACTGGGAAAAAAAGTGTTATTATTCATGGTGTAGGTTTGGTGGTTTGCACATTCCTACAATAAACACCACTTCTTTTCTCTTAAGGAAATACAGTTACGCTCACTTAAGACTCGAAGGATGGAAGCACAAGTCCAACAAGCAACTTCTTAAAGACTGCAGACAGATTCTCCATCACAGCAGATACAGAACTATCCTCTTCCCAGTGTCACCCAGGAAAACAGCATATATTTCCTGTCATTAAGTCCCATAAGCAGGGAAACATCCTTAATTTGGATCCCTTCCTGGTTACCTTGTCCAGACTAAACGACTAAGGATTCTTTCTCCAGTGCATATCTAGACAGTCTTTCCCTGCCATCCATCCCCTTATAAGGTCAAACCCCAACTCCCATGACCTTGAGACTGGGTTGCAGTATTCCTCTTTCCCCCATCTTATCGAAGAATTTCAAATAGGATTGAACTCTGGAACCTAAAGGAATTTAGCCTTAAAGAAAAATAACAACGAAAACCAACTGCATGAGTGCAGGATCCCTCTTCCACAAGAAGCTTGCATGGACTAGTTACTACAACCATGATGACTACAAGCACAGAAACAGATGCATGTTGTTCAACAAGCCAGGCTCTTCTCAAATTTGTGTTGCTGATTGTTTTGAAGCTCATGAGAGGAAATAAACTGGACAAATAAGTATTTTTTTATATCTGGACACTTTACTCCAAGTTTTCTGGCTTGCTTTAGGTGACAGTTATACCAGGCTGCTACAGACTCACTCTGTGTTCAAGGGTGTTTGTTCCACACGGGATGAAAAGCCTCATCCCCCTCCCTCCTTTTTTTTAATGCCTATTTCATATTAATCCAGATATGTGCAATGTATGAGCTGCTTCAGACGAAGAAATTTTGCGCAGTCATCTATGAGGTACGACAAAGTCTTCTTGGAAAGTGAAGAACACTTCACTTTGCCATAAAACAAGAGAAAAGTCCCACCCGTACGGTTGAAGCCATTCCCTTCTGTATTAAGGTAAGACGTTAAGGGGCGTTCCCATGCCTCATGCTGGTACCAGTAAATTAGAATCACTGTGCGGATGACTGTGGAAAGATGTGAATTCTGCGAGATAAGGAGCATAGAGATAAAAGATGTAGTCAACTTTGGAAGTGTGTGTTGCACTTCTGCACAGATGTCCAAAGAGAGCACGGGGGTAAAAAACATGAAGAACGTCTTTTTTCATAACGCCACACATTTCAGCACGCTAACAAACACATTAACTGAAGTGAACAAGGAGTCGAGCAATGCAAGACTTACAAAGCATGTGGTAAGTTGGATGTAGACTGGTTCTTTTGTTTTAAGGAAAATTAACATCTTAGTACTTAGGAATTAACTTATTCCTAAAGAAAGACCATTTCCCTTTCATCTAAAACAAGCTATATGTTAGATAAACCCTTCTACTTCATTTAGAGCTCAAATTTAAGAAGCAGCATCACCTCAAGCCAAGAAATTACAAAAGAAAAGGCCAGTTAACACCAAATTTATGTCAAATTTGCCTAATGTTTGAGGCTGGTGCACACCTGCTTACACCACACTGTACAGTCCAGACCTTTTGCATTATTAACAACATAGGAACAACTCTGCAAAGCCAAACAAAATGAAATGTCACAACAAATTACAATGACTGGTACAGCCATTCTCAACTAAATCAAGCCACTTTATTCTGAAATATTCCTCCCTCCCAAATACACTCCAAACCTATCTTTGTTCTTATATGAAAAGAAAAAAAAAAAAAAAAAAATCTCTGATTACGGAAGAGACGCCCCAGAATAAATATAGACAGTATTTAATGGGAGAAAACATACACCAACCTTCTCAAGCACTACTATCTCCTACTTCAGTTGTTATGCATTATACTGCCATGAAGTCACATCACAAAGTGTGAAAGGATGATTTAATGAAAACTAAGCATAACTGCATACTTTCATTTCCCATTTCCTCCAACTCTTTTATTAAATGCTTCACGTAGCATAACTGCTTTTTAAATAAGTCTCTACTCAGCAATTCTCATGGAAGATAGTTTATCACATTTTTTTCCTCCAAAAACTCCAAGCAAACAAATTCAAGAATGAAATGACAAAGTGATTTTATATTGTTTCAAATCTTTTAACCGTGTAGCTTACAATGATATACAGGTGTATAATACAACAAACCCATTCTAAACACTCTCCCCAAAGATGCATCCAGAAAACGAAGCATATGAGCTGAAAATGAAAAGGAACAGTTTTCCAATATTCAAAAGTGAGGAGGTTTAATACAAATCTTGCATAAAATAACATGAAAAGTCACTCAGTTGCTTTGCAGCATACAACGTGATCAGTTCTCTTCATTTTGTTTCAGAGCATTTTCTTAGTTTAAGTATCAAAAAATGTTACAAATTAGCTCTTTATCAGCTAATTCCAGTTTCAAACCTCAGTGCGAGGATAAATTACGTATCTAATTTAAAAGCTATTCTAACAATACATTATTTTAGAAATAATCTCCAAATCAGACTGTGTCAATGGAGTTGCCTTTTCTGCACAGAGCACAAATTTTCACACGGTGGTACAGCAGAGTAATAACCAAGGTGGCAGCATTATGAATGTAAATGGGACTGAGATGTTTGCTACTGAATTCTTTGCCAAATTTTAAAAATACATATTCTGAAGGTTAGACCAACAAAATCAGTACACATGGGTGATGAAATCTACACTCTTCCTGTGTCAAATACTCAAATCAAAAGGTAATCTTTTCCCTAAAAAAAGAGCATCCAGGGTTTATTTTCTAGTGATGATTCACAGCCAAAAACTTTTCAATAGATTATATAGAAGCTCATAAAAGATGATGTGCCAACAATACCTTTGTAACTACATAGATTTTCACAACTTGATGGAGTTGAAAAGCTGTTCCTCTAGTTCATACAAACTGTCAGGTCTGACCGGTCTTAAATTATTGCCGGATAGGGCAAATGCCAGTGCAGACACTACTCTAAGGAAGCCCTAGTACAGACAGAGCATGGGAAATGAAAACAAAAAAAATTGTTTATATATATATATGTATCTATCTATATCTCTCTATATATATCTATATATCTGTCTCTGAATGCTGCCCTCCCTCCAAAAAAGGAAATGTAGAAATACTTGTGGTTCAGCAGACCCCAGGCTGAATATGCTTAGTCCATAGGTGGAAAGCAAATCTCCCCATTTGTCAGCCAGCAGCACTGCTGGTTTGCACTGAGGACTCCCCGCTGCTGGAGCTGACTATTCCCAAACTGTAGTTTGGAAGAGGCGGAGAGGCCCTGTGCTCTCCTCAGCTCCACTGGAAAGGTTTTGCCCTGTTGGTGAGACTCATCTTGCCAACTATGGAGATTAACAATAACAACCCTACTGAAGAGTTTCAGGTTTTGTGCCTGCTTGGCAGAATTTTATGCCTACAGAATGCTTCCATACTAGCTGGAACTACAGTCCTACTTTGGCTTTTAGGCAAACTCTTAGGCTAACAAGTGCTGGGTCATGCTTCCATCCCTGGTGCTACTGCTATTTAGCAAATGAGCCTTACTTATTGCCATCCTCAGCTCTCCAAGAGGCAAGATGGACAACATCAACTTTCCTAAGAACCATTCAGCATATTTAACTTGCAAGCACTTTCCAATCCATTAGAGTGCAGAAAAGCCTGAACAGAGCATGGCACCGCATCTGGACAAACATGCCAGAAGAGCAGACACCAGGGAGAGTATGTTGTTAGACAATAAATCCACTCCCCAAGTCCTCATTTACAACCAGTTCCTCACCATTTCAAGTAGCTTTGGGTAAAATCACCATCCCTCAATTTTTCAGTTCTACATGGCTTTTGACAGAAAGACTTCCTAGATATTTTGGATTTATCTCAGAAGCTAAAGGGACCAAAATATCTGACCTTTAAAAAAAATATCCACCAAGGTAAGCTGCAACATATATTATCATGCTTTGCACCACTAGTACACAGACTCCTTCATCCCTCCTACCTTTTTGACCCATGCATCGCTCCAACCATCGCCTGTTATGAGAACCATGTTCTTTTATCATACTGGGACTGCAGCTCTCCCTTTTTGAATTTTGCAGAGCTTCAATATAAAAAAAAATATTTATTGAATAGGTGAACAATTCACAAGTTCATCCCCTATAGCAAAGCACAGTAGATAACGATGTAGATCCAGAAAATCAAAGTCTCAGTCTCAACCTGCCTACCTTACAATGATACTTTAAATGTATACTTTTGCTTCTGAACTAAAAGGTGAGAGTGTACTTTGTGTTTTCATTATACAAGACCCTCCCCTTTCTAAAGCAATAATGTTTCCCAACTCTTAGCAGCTTCTACCAAAACAAAATAAAAAAACCCAAAAATCAGCATCAACGTAGCAACATTTCTTAATAAGGATAGGTTACCTAAAGAGAGTCCAATGAAGAAAAGTTCATTTTTTCCAGAGGGGTAAAAACACTTTCCTGTGAAAGTATTAAAACGTGTATGTATGCACACACAAACATTCAGCTTCCAAAGGCCTTCAAACAGAAACATTGAAAACGATTTGCTGCTCATTATGTTTGCACACACAAAGATGGGAGAAAAATCCTCAAAAATATCTCCAAAAAATACCAACGCATGAGGGTGCTAAGGTAGGCTGATAATAGTCTAATGGACATACTAGGAAAATATCCAGGCTTAACAAAATTGTAATCTCAGCAAGTAAGCTACAAAACTTTTGACATTTTTTCAGGACTAAGCTGTCTTAGAAAGGAACGTGCCGTGCTTTGCCTCTCTGGACTCAACAGGGGCTGAGCAGAGCCGTTCCCTACAAAAGCAAGATAAAGGTGAGACATGCGTGCCGGCGTGCTGCTTTAATCCAAAACAGGTATCAAGAGAGAAAATACATATTGCTCAGTTTGTTCCCTTCAGCTTTGCGAAAAGAAATGCTGCTTGGGATCCTTCTCATCAATACACTCATTGAATGGCAGAGAGGGAAAAAGGATACCTAGATAAGAATTGGCTCTAAATGTCAAAGAAGTTGACAGACAGGAGCTGGAGTTCTGTGGACACTGAAAATGCTCAGTGTAGCAAGTAAAACTGGTATAAATTCATGTAGAGAGATACACTACATTGTTGCAAATCAAGTATTCAGTTTTTTGGTCCTTACTCATTTTCGGAGGCAGGTCTGTCGATAAACGTTGTCTCAGATAAAAGCAACAAACTCAAAAGACATGAAAAACGACTTACAAAAATACATTAGATAACTACACTGCAGCGTATATCAGATCAAATAAGCAGCCTACTTTAAAATAATAAGAAAATACGCCTATAGAAGGCATTTCTTGTTAATGGAGCAATGAACCCACAAAAGGCAGCAGAAGAGGTGGAGGCCCAGGGTGCAGATCCCACCCTGGCATAAAGAGCAGCCCTCAGATCTCCAGCAAGGGTAAGTTTCTGGAACAATCAAGCCTGATTACATGTTAAACCTCATTCTTTTGTGTAAAGCTTACTTGCTATCTGAGCCAAATGTTCATTATCCAATAGCTATCAATTTTTCATACAAGGATGGCCGTTCCAGTTTAATAACTATACAAACGCATACTACAAATAAACACACACACACAGAGTTTTGACATTTTAGCAGCTTGAAGCTGAAACAATCATTCACAAAACTAAGCAGTAGAAAAACACAAACATTAAAAGCCACGAGGTGAGAGTTAAAGCTTGCTGCAGTACATGACAAAGGGTAAAGCAGTTCTGCCATCACCTAAGAAAGTATTCTTGCTTTAAAAGCTATTCTACTTAAGAAGGCTGAAGATTAAAATCAAAATCAATTCCACTTACAGTAAGATGGTGGAGACCAGTAAGTACAAATACATGAATGTATCAGAAGTAAATGGATCGTAGCAGTGATGACAAAAAGGAATCATAGAAGAAATTAGGAAAAAACTAATTCCTAGTAAAATCACAGAGCCATAATTTACACAGCTATTAAAAAAGCAGATACTTAATAAATGTACCTCTTCTAAAATGCTTTATGTACTTATTCATAATTAAAGGAACTAGAAACAGGTAAGTATTATTTTTACAAATGATGTGTAACAAACTTTAGCACAAACTCACAAGCACAGGCAAACACGGCCCAAATTTTCTCTGAGACAAAGTAGGGAAAGATAGGACTGTTAAATAAAATTAGGTTATTTCTGTATAAGTAAAAGACTGTTGTAAAATACATTTCTGAGAGCCAGGTGTTGTCATATCCCAGCTTTCTCACCATACCAGTTCTGTTCCACCACAAAGTCTGAAACCAGCTTGGCCAGCATGAAACCAAATGAGACCCATGAAAACTGCAGAAAGTACAAGAATGAAGACACAGAGGAAGACAAATGCAAACACTTACAGAAAGTCAGGTCTTCAAATTCCATAGCAATCATGCTTAATTTAAATTAAGTCTGCTAATTGTAACATACTAATTTACCATGCAATCAAGACTGGAACAAAATTAAAGGACAGGAAAACATACAATATACTGGAAATAAGTAATTTCAAATGCCACCGCAGGATTCAAGCTAGTTTCCTTAGAGATCAAAGTTTCAGGGAAAGACTGTTCTCATATGTGCTTGCAGAACATTTTAATCTAGAGGCTCACGTCTCTTTGGGTCCCAGCAGCTCTCCTCTAGTACATACTCACTGGCAGTGTCTTATGATACCAAAAGTAACTCCTTCAGCATCAAATAAAACATGTGAAGTGACGTTTACATCTTCTATTAATTCTGACGTAGTTTAAGTGATATGCTTAGTACTACGTAAACACAGCAGGCAGTAATGGATATGGGGAGACTAACGCAAGCATCATACTGCTATATAAGCATAACATTTGCTTAGATTTTCAACACATGACTAAGCTTTGTCTTCATATAAAATACCACAGTCGAATACCAACTCCTCAACCTTGAGGCATTTTTGTGGAAAAGATCACAATTTATTAAGCTTACAATCTCGAAACATGTCCAATTTACTGCACTGCATTGCGTGAAATGATAGACAAGAGAAACTGGTATCAGGTGGCTTGGATTTCACATCTGGCACAAGGACTCCTCTGCGCAGCACTTGTAAGCTTTCCCCTTCTGAATCCCGATTCTCTGGACCCTTCCACCTTCAGCCAACATAGTACCAAAAGCAAGCACGCCAGAACAGTCTTTAAAAATAAACTTTTAAGAGGCTTGGAATAAACCATGAGATTTCACTACTGAAGCGCTTATTATTTTATCTACAAATCTACTCTAAAGAGCACTTAGGTATTACTCCGTAGTCCTCAAAATAATAGAAAAAAAAAATTGGGCTATGGACTGGGAAAAACTATTCAGGGAATATCTGATAATTAGCGACAAATGTAGAATCAAACCACTTCAAAGGTGTTTTCCTTAACACTTTGAAAAAACATATACTTTCTCAATATGGTAATTGAGATGGTGGTCAATACTAAGTGTTCAGCACCTGACCGAAAACTAAGTCATTTGCCTCCAGGTAGGTGTATGGTGATAGAAGATGACATGTCATACACTGTTTCTCTCAGTTCCTTAAATAAGGTCTGCTTTTTGTAAAAAACATTTTGCCCTAAGGTGTACAGTTCCTTGTTAACATCAGCATTCAGCTGCCATCAAAATAACGGGAATCCCAAGTGCACCGGAGAACATCTCTCTTAGTTTGCTCCTCACCACAACCCAGCACCTCTTTAAAGAAGAACAAGGACCTGCAAAGAGTAACGTCACAGCATGGGCAAAGGTTCCTCAAAACCAGATACATCTACAAGTCCATCTCAAAGCTTTAAGCTGATGGGCACTCCAGATTTAAAATTCACTTGTCAGAGACAAACAACAGTTGAAATAAGCAGATGCACAGACTTTGTAAGGATTCCAAAACCCAAATGTGTCAACTTCAATTAAACACAAGAACTGCACATTTCCAGGCCAAACGCATGCCAGTATGTACTTTTCCTGTCTTACTTTCCATAGTAGCACTGATCTGATCTGAGTGTCGTCTGTGAAATTCAGAATCTCCCTTCTCCTCCTACCTCTTCTGAAACCAGCCTCTTTCCCCAATGTTTCATTTTACCTCCTTAAAACAGCAATGTAAAATTATTTTATATTCAGCAGCCTCCTTCATGAGAAGGATTCAAATAATTCATTAAATTGACCACGATTTGTGTGTTGCTTAGTTTCCTCTCCACAAAAGTTCTGACTTGAAAAACTGGTTTGTCCTGGGCAATAGCCAAGCCTTCATACAAGAGAGTTTCCATCCGAACAAAGAGTTTTCAAGGCTTAAAACTTCAGTGTTAACCCTGTAGGACACTTTGGGTTTTAGACTAGCAGGGAAACAGCCAACAGTATTCAAAATTACTTTAAAATCTGATTTACACAGACAGAATCCCAAATAAACTAGAAATTACAAACAATCCGGGTGTATTCCTTAAATCATTACAGCTATTTTGGATATTAGGAGGACCTTCTTTCCATTCATGGTGCACCAGTCTCTTTCATTGTATTTAAGTAGCACAAATATCCCGTAATGGAGAGTGTACTGGAAGCTCCCCAAAACTCATCCATTAGTAAGCAAAATACCCATTACGTTTTCATGCAATCCAAAAGACTGTTCTCATAAAAAACTTTTCAGAAGATAAGGTAGAATTTTTTTCCTCCCCCCAAACAGTGTTTTTGTCCTAAGGCCATATTGAACTACTAGCACAAGTAATTTGACTGAAATTTCCTCTCCAATTAGGAGTGTCAGAAGGCCATTTAATATGCTGAGCTAGGTAAAAAAATTGAGCTAAATATTATCAAAAGCATCAGAGTTCCAGGTCTTGCACCTCCTTCCCAACATAAGGGAAACATTTCTTACTTTATTCATTTGAGCAAGAAAATGTGTGGCATGACAGCTGTCACTTCAAAGTTAATTATAGCATAGACTCACATTTTTAAGATTAGCTTTATGTTACCACAAAAAAGTAAGTATTCTGCTAGCATCAAACTAATTGTTTTTCTTCAAAGTGACAACGTATATATGGAGGAGGTGGCATCCTTCTGACACACACAGCTTTTAATGTCAATCTAGATGAATCAGCATAAAAAAGACACCAAATACATTTGAAGGGATATGTATGGACTCACTGTCTAACACAGTTCTGTTATGGTAGCTTAAAAGTTAGCATGAATACACCAATGCATCAGAAAGCACCACTTATGTGCTCTTGGCCGCCTGATTATTTCCCACTCACTCGTTTACATCCCAGTGAAAGGTGGTTTCTCTTATTGTTTGTGAATATTTCAATAATGAAGAGCATTTTTCTTAGTTAGCAAGGAACTGTTTATAATGAAATACAATGATTTCCATAGAATCACTGATTTTAGAGGTGTCTTGCTACTTAAAGATTGTTTTACACTTTAAGGATAGTTAATTCCTGTGATTTTAACAAATTACCAAATTACTGCATCACTGATGTCCTTTCACTGAAAGGAAAAGAGGAAAGAGAATTTGAGCATCAATGGCAATCGTGGACACAAAACCAGCACATCCTTCCTAACAGAAATCCACCTTTGTCATCCCCCAGAGATATCTTTCAAGTCACTTCAATACACAAATCTCCCCTGTCTTAACTTTGCAAAAAGAAAGTCACTAAACAAAAGTGAAATTATTAAAATCCATAGTCACAGCCTGTTCCACACAGACAGGATTAAATTGCTGAAAGAATGAGGAAACATTAGAAATCATCATTCTAAGTCAGTTTTTCAAGACCAACAAACACCCACTTGCACAATTCTACACTGCTGTTAATAATATCAAACTGCAAGAGTATATTCAAGATATGCCCAAAGCGCAAAGAAACAAAAGGATTTAAAAACAGAGACATTTAATTTAAATACGTCAGACTGATGCTTTATCTTTCCATAATCCAATTTCAATAGGTAATGCCTCAGTATAGCTGATACTAGAATACCAACCCCACGTGCCCTTTGAACCAAGGAATTCTCATATTTCTTCTATAGTTTAAAATCATAAATATTTATACAGAACCAGTTTGACAGGTAAATCTGATTGATGTTTATGTCACCCCTCCCATGACAAACTTACGTATTTACAGTTTGCTCTTGACTTTCTCTATTCTTCCGGGAATATGCTCAAGAAGAAACAATCCAGCCACTTTGACCGAGGAGCAGATGGTTCACTTTTACAGTACCATTAGCTGCAGCGAGAATCCCACCAGCTGCACGAGAGAGCTCATTTCAACAAAATGCACCAAGGAGAAAGAGGAGTCCTTCCCATTTGCCTCCTAATGTAGGAAAAGCCATATGGGAGTGAAGCCCTTTAGGATTTTTAGTACGCATCAGAAGCCATCATTATAGAGAAATGTGCCATAGCACAGTAGTCAGAATACCACTAGTAAACCATTCCTGCGGTGCAAAAACAAATTAAAAACTAAGAGAAATCGAAGGTGGAGAAGCCCAGAATTAAGAGCACACAAGCTATCACAAATGCAGTAGGACTGTACAGAAGTTTTACAAACACATCAGAGGAAAACTGTATCAAATATTTGACATAGCAAAAAATTCTCTGCTGCTAAAAATGCCCAAGATTACAATGTTACAGAAGAAATTTAAATTGCAATCATAATTTTTAAAAGTAAGTTTACTAAGAAGTGAACATTACACTTTGAAAGGGGGCCAATTAAAATGGAAAAATATTTATTCATTTAATAATATGGTACTTCATTCCAAGTGCCCAGATGCCACAATCCTGAGAACATTAACACACAGGAACGCCCAGGTCCCGGCACTGCAACGCACTAGATGTACAGTGACCTCCCTCATAGCCCACATACTCTTGGAAGCAAAGTTACTGCATACATGTACACGTTTTCAGGACCGATGCCCTGGCAAGAATCACAATATAAGTCTGTCATATGAACTAGCCGATTTATCACAATACATGTAAGACCAGCCCAACCTGCCTACCCATCTCCCCCAAGAGGGTAGGCAAAGAGCTGGCAGGCCGCCAGCGGAGCACAGCAGAAGGTGATATTCCCAACAAACTGTCACACATGCTCAAATATTTCATTTCTAAGGCTGACTGAAGGCTGTGGTTTCCGTGCTGTGCGAAATAGGATTTCCACCACATGACTTTGTGCAGCAGCTCTCTGCTATGAATCCTCATAGAGCTGTTTGATCATTTTGAAATATCTAATACTCATTTATGGGATTAAATCAATAAAAAGTCATCTCTTTTCCATTAAGATGTGCAGCAGATTTACAGATCAATTTCTTTCTTTCTGTACTTCAACTACTAACAAATAAATGGAACTGTAAATTTTGAGTAGGAGTTTTCTGACAAAATATTGCACCTGAAACCTTGTTAGTATCTCTCAAATTGTTTCTGTCCTTGATGTCTAATTTTAAATTCAAAATGGCACACTAACAAGGTATTGAAAAATAAAGATACTTTATTTTTGTTATGAGAAACACTGCAGGTGTTCACTCTGTATGGAAGTCCATGATCGTTGAATTCTCACGAAATACTACCTTTATGCACGCTGAACACCATCTAGAATGGAGTGAGCTTTAGAAAAACAAAGTTCTGCAAGCAGGAGCAATAAACGAGTTGCTCCATAAGCTGCAGGTCTAACACAGGTTATGTTCTTAAGGAACAGTGTCCTCCTTCACCAAAGCCCCCCCCCTTGCTCACCTGCACTAACCCAACTCCCTCGCTCCTCCTGGCTCTGCCCATCTCACCTTGCTCTCACAGTGAGCCAAGTCTCATTAGACCATGCTGCTTCCACGCTGACCGGTTGGTGGCCAAGAAGCACCTGAAAGCCAAGTCCAACCTACTTTATCCTTTGGAAACGGAGGCACAGGACAATAATTTGCCTTCCTTTCCTCTCCCCAGCCAAGTTCAAGAAATCCGTAAGGAAATACTGAGCTTTATCTCTGCCACTTCTGTTCTTCCATCAAACCACTGCTGCAACTGCTCAATGAGTGTGAAAGTTACTGCTGGGAGCAGAGAGATCAACACACAACCTGAATCTCAAGGAGCTCTTTTCTTTTAAAAACCAGGCTAAAGACAACAAAATGTGTATTTGAAAATAATAACATCTCTAATGCAATTCTTTGCAACTAAGATCAAAATTTCTTTACAAAATCTTTCTTCATTGCCAGTAAAATTTCTAGAAATCACTGTCAGCACAGAAGATAACTTTGATAAAATTTAAACCACAAATGTGGAATGACAGCAGGAAATAGAGCCCCCCCAATATATTACTATGTAGAAGCTACAATCCTCTAAAAAAGATTAACAGAATTTCTGATAGCTAATGAACAAAATTCACCCTAAAAATCAAGTCAAAGTTTATATTCTGAGTCTTACATAGATTTTTAACTGTATCAACAAATCAGCTGCTGAGAAATTCTGATACTAGCTGCAACTGTTTACTCATAAACCTGAATATACTGCTTTGGTCGGGATTAACTACCTACCACACTCACCAGTAAGTTTTCAGGCTACATACGTTAAGCTCCACATAGCACCTGATGAGCAATAATTATGTTGATATTTCCTAGTCTTGAAGGGACACCACTGTACTGCATCAGATCTGATACCATTTATTATTTCACACACTTCAATGTGATTTTATCAAAATCCAGACAGTAGTGTGAATATGAACACTCATCCTATTAACTACTACGTTAACATATTTACATCTCCAAGAAAAAAATGCTAAATGCATTAAGAATGATTTAAAATTTAAGGTTATGCATATCTCTAAGAAGACTATAAGTGCTAGAAGTCAAAATATTTGCAAGCCCTGCCTAGTGCTGCCTATATCATCATAACACTGTTTTGCTACTTTGAATACTAAAGCAGCTTGTTCTCAGTAAAGCATCTATCCATCATTTTGCAGAAACAAACCCCTTATCACATTCACATACTATGAGAAGGAACAATGCATTTAAATAAATATCTTAAAAAAGAATGATCAGTGGATCTGCACAGTATGATTTTTACAATGAATACAATTACAAATCAAGAAATTAAGAAATCATACAGGAATATGATTTAATCTGTTAAAAAAAGAAGAAAGCAAGCCTAAACAGTATTAAAACAAGTAGCTTAGAAAAACATCGTAAGAATTACTCGCAAAATCCTTAGATTACCTTTTGGATCGTCTCAACATGCTGGTAGCAGGCAGAGAGAAATTGGACAGCACTGTCCAAAAGGAGTCAGACATGATCTTTAAAAGCTTTCATTGCTGGGAAATACAGCACAATCAAGCCACTAGCAATAAATAAGGAACTAAATAATACCAGTGACAGAGCCAATGCAAATTCCCTGTAGACCTTGCAAGCTGTTCCATTAATGTGAGACAGGCAGGCAAGCGTACATATTGCTGCTGTTTCCACTGCCTCTGTTTTCTCCCAGCTCCATCCCTGCCTCCCTCCCTCCACCTTAGGAGGCAGTGCAAAATGAGATATTTATTCCCTTCCTAATATATACAATTTAAAACTGGAGTTTGTGGTATACACAGCATGCATGCTTTGTATACATCTCTCTGTGTTCATCCAATTACAATCAAAAGATTTCCAAGCAAAAGCATAACTGGGCTCTGTTTGCAATCGTGAATAACACACGGTTTTTAAGCTGTGTCTGCACAGAGGGCACCACTTACTGCCTAGTTTGTGTTTTTATTTTGAAATGGTGGCCCTTCTGCTTCCTAACTACATGAGGCAGATCAGGGGCATTTTGCTTATTTTTTTAATTAATCTTCAATCTTTCAACAAATCCCACCTTTTATCTTAAGTAACCCAAGTGGATTTTAAATTTAAAAAAAAAAAAAGCTTACAATGCCACCTAAGATCAGTTTAAAAACAGAAATCCATTCTCCCCCTGAAGTCAGCCGCACCACATACACGTCAGTCACAGTAAACACGAACTCCTACGTAGCACCTGGTGCCCACAAAACAACTCAACCCGCTGAATTCTGACAACAAAACGCAAGCAGGACTCATGTGTGATGCACATCAGAGGTTTCCCACACATCCCCTTGCACATCAGCCACAAGTTCACTTTTCCCCCTTTGTGCCTGTAGAAGCTCCTTGCCGTGTTTTTGCTTTTTCCAGGGTCTAAACAAAACCTCATTGTAGCTGCCTTTTTTTTTCCCCCCCTAATTTCAATATGCAATCTATTTTCTTTCCATTGTGGCTTTTTTAAGCACTTCTGCCAGTAGGAAAGCTAATGACGTTCTCATATTTCAGCCTTCTTGAGTGGCTTTTTATCACAGACATGAGAAAGATGACAATCAACAGCTGGCACTGCCTTCCATGCACAATACAGCCCTTAAAAAATACACATAAATGTCTGGGAGAAAGAAATCCCAGTAGGCTCCCTTTAGTTTTCCACAGAATCACATGAAAGAATTAGATGGTCTTCGTAACTTTCCATTAAATAATGGCACATTTTTAATACACACATTTATCAAGAATCGCAGTATCTGATTCAGCAAAGCATGCCCTTCCATCTGAGCTTCAACACAGGGAAATGTGATTTTGTGTGCTGTGGGAACCGAATCTCTGCTCAACACAACCGTCTCTTCTAGTGCTTTTAAACATTTGTATCGAATCTAAATCACATTCTGGTTTGATTTCACAAAGTTAATTTAGAGTACAACCAGACAAAACTCTGCCACTGTCTACTACTGATGAGAAAGAATAAACACATTCATTTTTGTATCCACATAATAACATATACCAATCAAGTGTAGAAACTGAAGAACAGCATTTTAGCATTCTATTCAGGATATTAAGTGACCTTCCAGTTCCAATAAACCCTAGTTTTGAAAAGGTATAAAAATACTCAGATTTACTCTATCAGCTAAAACATGAATTGAAATTCCCGAGCAATAATGGAGGAAAAAAAGTGCTCAGTTGACTAACAAAATAAACCCATCACAACAAAAATAAATTCCTGATGGCTTATAGTTAGCAAATAAGATCACAGCCAGCTAAACCCCCTAAATTTATATTAATTGTGTGTTTTTCAAAAGTGATTGAAAACTCAGCAGTTGAAGACACATCACTCATAATATCACTGTACTCAGCACCAGCACTTTCACATCTCTTACAGGAAGGACACAAAAAGGAGAAGCCATTTTAGGAGAACACTCTCCATGGGCATCAGTGACTGCTCTACAGCAGCGTTAACCCAGTGAAACCCTGTCCATCCTCCACTGCTCTTGGAGAACATAGGGCACCCCAAGCAGGGCAAGGGAATGGGATTTTTGCTATCATCGGAAACCTGCCCATCCACCCATCTTGCTATTTAATGCAGTTCTGCAGAGCACTTACCCAAGAACTGCAAAAAGCACTTTGGGAATTATATAACACTGGTTCACAAACAGCAGAAATTTCTTTAACACTTCATATTCCTGTTTTTCAAAACGTCTGTTCCACATGCCAATAGCAAAATCTAATCTTGCAAATCAGCATCTGCAAAGCACTCATTTTGAGACTGTCCCCAAACATTAACTACAGAGAAGTTCAGAGTACCCAAAAAAATGTGAAGACACCATACTTGGAGATGCAGTGTTTTTGCTAGAAAAACAGAAGAACACAATGAAACCGTCAAACATCTTTTAAAAATATGTCATGTCTTAAAATACAACAACGTCAACATTTGCAGAATTTGCTTTAGTTGTAACAAATGTATGAAGCATAAGGATTTTCTCACATCTACAATGACAAATGAAATCCTTCTAAGGAACTATATTACTGTCTCTGCATGATAAGCAAAACATTGCAAAATTAGGACTAGAAACTTCTCACTAGTTCAAAAATATAGCCTTCTGCATATCAGAAAGCACATCAAGAAAAATAGCGCACTCACACAAACAGGTTACGAGATGAGTTTTCTGTTTTATTTAACTCATAAAAACATTAATATGTCTTTGTGAATTCCTGATCCTGAGCTACTCCAAGCCTGAAGAAACCTCTTTCCTTATAAAATTCTTCCAGTCGCCTTTCAGGATGTTCAGTCTCCATCAATCTCCCTAATGTACCTTCTCCACTTCATGCCCAACTTGTCCTCGGAAAAGACCACCTGCAGAACGTTTCGGCAGCTCCTGTGAGGATGGAGCATTTCTCTGCTGACCAAATGCATAGTTTCCAGGGCCCTCCTAATGACACTGCATCCACCGGACAGTTACAAATAGCCAATATCAACGACTTCCCCAATTTCTCATCTTTACCATTACCGAAGCAGGACATTAATTAAGCCTGACATTAAATGAGAATGCAATTAGGCAAACAGTCCACACAAACCCCATTGCTTTCTGGACTTCTTTCATAGCAGCTACATTTATCATTAAATAAATTCACTTGGTGTAAGACCATCTTTTTTTAAATAAAACCTGTCATTTTAAAAGTAAACTGAACTCCTTGTAAAGTTTGAAGTGGTACCAAGGAGATCATTGAGGTCATTTGGAAAAGAAAATCCCAAAGGTCAAAACTCTTGTGACTGACTACATTTTAAGTTGACTCTATATCAAGAAAAGTTCCCACAAAATATTCTTGACTATATTTTTTAAATATTTCAACAAAGATGAAACATGTAGTAGTCCAGTAGTTTTCAAATGAAGATAACTTTCCTGAGTCACATTATGGTAAAGGAAAACTTAAAATGGAAACCAGCTGAAATACTAATTGGAAAAACCCTACCTCTTCCTAATTATTCAATCACTTGAAAGGTTACATTGTATCAAGTGTCACATAAATATGTGATACTTTCAGACTTAACTCTTTTTAATAGTCACATAACTTTTTTGAACAGCCTCAAATCCACAAATTATTCACTAGAAATATCCAGAAATTAAAACTGTTTTACTAGCAAAGCTAAATTGTTTGGAGGCATCACAAAAGAGAAGATACATTCTTTCTCTGTAAAGAGAATATCAAGTTTATTTTAAACTTTAAATGGTATACCCAACAGGCACAGAAGATTATTCTACTATAAGTAAGCGTAAGTTAACGCAGATGAACTGAAGAGAGATCTGCTCTATATCACTAACAATATAGGTAAAAATGTATAACATGTAAAAACTCCAGCAGAAAACTTTGGCCTTTCAATACAAAGAAAGGAAAAAAGTTCTTCCTATATGCTTCTAAAAAAGGAGGGTTCCTTTAAAAAAAAAAGACATGGAAGATGTGTGTTGAGCTATTTGGGGGATCATTATTATTTGAACAGTGACCTACGCAAATGAAGAACAGACTGTCTTTGAGCAGACTGCAATCTCAAGACATGTAAGTAACAGTCTGACAGAAAACGTTAAGTTGAATATATCTTTAAGGTTCATTCTTCTATCATTACTTGCTAGGTTATAAAATCTTAGATTTCTTCCTTTTTTGGCAGAAATCACCCCACCCCCAGAAATCACCAAGCCAATACAGAACAAAAGAGCCATACTCTTCTACTACAGTGGTTCATGCACATTTCAATTGCTACCTCTGTATAAAAGGGCTCCCAAAGACACATTTATCTGAGATTAAATGAAGACCTGATGGCCAAGTTTTTTGGGGGTGAAGAACAACCAAACTTCCCTCTGGTGTGCATTTCCCATGCAGGGAACATCCTAGTGACTGCACTAGTTAATGATTCAAAGGATCAGAAACATTTACTGAACTAGCTATCAGGCACTGCACACTCATGTACCTGAATAAAAGCTGCCAACTTCTCATGTAACTTTAATCTGGCACAGTTACTGATTTAACAGGGGTTGCCATCACAGTGGATAGCCTGAAACGCTATCTAATTCACTACAATATCACTGCACAGCTTAAGCAGAAGCAACTGCTCTGATTTCATAGTCCTAAAACAACTCTTACAAAATTGTACTCACTTAGATATAGAGGATGTCAACTATCAGCTCTATCATCACGATTAGTATTTTCTAAATGAAAACACTACCAAATAGTGATAAGGAGCAAGCACTGCTAAAACACAAAGTTAATTGTGCTCAAAATCCTATGAATATTTAATAAGAAAGATTCTTTCTTTGTATCTCTATTTACAAAAATATCACTTATTAGTATGCTAATATTCCATACAAAACTATTCTTCCCAAATAACACTAGTAAGATGCTTGGCAACTTCAATATAACATAAGCTTAACATTATTTCAAGCTCACAAAATTGATGATTGGGCTCAGATGCCATGGAAAGGTCAATTATCCTCTTTAAATAAGTTACTAGAACTCGCATTCTTTCCTTAGCCCTGTTGTCTTCATGTGTGATTCAAATGTCAGTTGTCTGATTTAATTGAATGTAACCTCAATATGTGATTCAAATGCCATAAAAAATGAGAAATGTTATTTGAAAAATAACAATACTGAACATAAGTTCTGAAAATCTTACTTCACGTTCATACAGAAATCTTCTAACATTTTATCCAAAACGTTCTTGAAGACACTCAGTAACACTTGCGAGAAACACAGCATCACAGAGTGCTGCTATAACCTTGACATCCTCATCCAAAGATTTTCCCTCCTCTTCACCAGCCAAAATTTATCCAAAGAAAAACATAGATTGAGCCTCCTGTTGCCACCATAGCATTTCTTCGTCTTTATTATATATTATTTATCACGATGCACTTAAAACTTTCTTTCTAACCTGTAATACAGTGTTAATAAATTCACTGTGCAATGGCATTTGCAAACAGGAAGATATCTTAATCTCTTCTGCCACTCCACCTTGCATCAGCCTCTCCATGAAGAAGTACAGCACTTCATTGGCTTCAGTTCTTTGCAGAATTCTTCCACCTCTGGCTCCCTGTGCTGAGTAACAAGACTGGACTATTGCTAAATTCTCCCGTAACAGGGTTTTTGTATATATCATAAAAGAACTGTAACACACAGTCCTTGATAGACATTGTCCATAACCCATTCCAACAAGACTGCTGCAGCAAAGCAGATTTGCAAAAGCAGGTGCTACCCCTCTGTTTTACAGGGAAACTACAGCGCAGAGCTTAAAGGACAAATTAAGAGAAAAAGCAGCAGCGAAGGCGGCTAGCACACTTTGTGTCTTCGCAGGGATTGAGGACTGAAGAAGAACTACCAGTGGATGGTTAAAACCAAACCAAGACAACGCACAAGTAATTAAGGTAAAATGAACAAAGCAAACAGCAAAGAGAGGGAACAGAGCTGTATTTAAGTGTGTGAATTAGAGGGCTTTTTGTTACTCAGATCACAACTACTAGCTCACAAAAGCAAAAAGGGCTCCCCTCATCTACACAAGACTGCAAACTTCCAACACCCATCTCACAGCAGCAACCTGGACAGACGCTGTGCCAAGGATCAACATGGTGCCTCCAGGCTCAGGGCTACACGTGGTAACCAGCTAGCAGGGAGTGCTTTCACCTGTTTGACAGCATATTACCCAGAAGACCAAATCAAGCCTGAACTTTAAACGAGTTCTGGCATCTGATTTGTTTCTAGGTATAATTCAGGCTGTTTGCTCCAACCTGAATCTCCAGTGCAGGACCTTCCACTCCACAGCTTGTTTCCCTGTTTCTTGGTTAACACACTTAGGCACAGCTGAAATGTTAAGAATATTGTAAAGCCCTTGCATTTACCACGGCTTTTCTGAGACAAAAAGCTTATTTTGGAGGATGTTGGCTAAGAAGAGTTATTCTGGGAGCAAGGGGAATGCTAATGTAATGAACAGACTAAGAGGATGAATTTTACATTTTCAAGCATAAATTCTTAATGAAGTTAGAGCATGGGATAAGAATAGACCTTACAAAATAAGCCATGGTACAGAAGAGACATGAGAAATCAAAACCATGCTTGGGAAACTTCATGAGTGCTGGTATACAAAAAAAAAAAAAAAAAAAGGATAAAAAGTTCATCCAGTTTTAAAGGCAGAATTACATCCTAATTTGGCCATGAATTTTTAACAGAAATTGGTCCCTATTTTAGTTATTCCTTTGGAATAATATGAATCTTCACAGCAAAAGCTTAGCTTTTAATCTTAAAGTCTGGGAAAGCCGTGACAACATAACATCAACCAGCAGGCAAACAAGCTACTCAAGGTTGTGAGCCTTGGAGAAATATATAGTGTACAAGACAGAATGAACATAAGAACAAGCCCGGAACACTGATTTTTATGTAACTACAAATTGATACATCTCTATAAACTGTTTTAGAGCAATTCTGGGAAACCCACAAAGGTGATGCGTTACAAAAGCAACATTCCCTAAAATATACACAATATTTAGAAGCTCTTCTAACAAAGATATTTATTTTATATATAAGACTTCTAACCTGTATGCCCCCCTATATATCAGTAGGGACATACATGTTAAAGTTCTGGAACACAGAAGCAGATTTAATAATTTAAGATAAATTTGCCCAAACTATATTCTCTGCTTTGAAATAAAGTACAGAATAGACAGATATGGAACTCTCAATGATTTCTGTAGTCTCCAGAGAAAAATTCATTTTAAAATACTAAAAACAAAATTTAAACGTTTGCAATGCTCACCTCACCAATGCCCTTTTAAACCATCTCAGATATAAAGAAAAAAGAAAATGTTGATAAATGGGAATATCCATCTTATACTCACTTTACCTTCTTTTCTTCCAAATTTTGATTAGCAGATCTAGCATTATACAGATGTTATAGATTAGGGGAAGAAAAAAAATATATCAAAATTTAAGCAAAACTTATGCAATTTTTTTATATTTTCTAACAAAACCAAATTTAGGCTTCTGCACTACCTATAAAAATGCATCTAGTAATAAAAACAAATGTTTCCAGTTCGTCACATTATTTTGCACAACACACAAACTACTAAACAAACGGATAAGCCAAGACAGCACAGATCATGCATGCAAACGAACACCACCTGCTTGTCCGAAGAACGTACTTTCTGCAGAGAAAATATGACTTGCAAAAGTAATAAATAAAGTACTTTCCACAATACCGACCACTTACAACAACAGTATGTAAAAAATAGACCGTGGCGTTCTATGGTGTAGTCTGCAGCTACCCTTATTTTTAATAAGAAGAGGAAAGTTGCAGAAGCGACAGGTCACAGTTTTATGATCCATCTTGATATTAGAGGAGGCTGCGCACACTAAGCCATGGGGTGCAGGCTGGAACATGTCCCCATGGGCTGTTCCTCTATGTCAAAGATGAATGCAGCTGTAATCAACTCCATTTTGTTCAAATTAATCGCAAGTTCTCTGCGAGGGCAATGCAGACACTCCTGACTTAAAGGAACACTTCTGGTCAATATTTGTGTGGTTTGATTCACTTGGAAAATTGGATGTTTAATGATTTTGGAATCTTCCAATTTCTCGGAAGCAGAATGGACAAACAGTTGCATTAAAATGAAGTGTGGAGGAAAGCTGATAAATTTGCTGAGAATTATAACTTGACCTGTTCTGTTGTTATTTTAAATTTCTCATCTATTGACAAATAAAGTTGAGACTCACAGGAACAAAACCAGGAACAATATAATAGAGAGCACAAAAAATAATATTCACCTTCTCAGGCAAGCTATAACCCAAACATACATTATCACTTCTACTTGTGCAGCAGGTCTTCTAATAGAATCAAAAGTATTACTTCCACAACTTTTTTTTTTTTAGTGTTTATATAAATAAATGCCTATCTCAGCCCAGAGATGTGACAACATGACTCTCATTGCACACCAAGTCTTTCCCAGACGGCTGGATCAATAACATCACCGCTCAAAAGACCTGAAAGTCTAAAGAAAGGAAAGGGCAGGCAGGACAGGAAGGAAAACAAAAGCACACAGAGCTCTTTCACCACTGCAAAGATTACTGTTTGAAGATTTTATTTTAGAACATTAATAATTCATAATGACAGTGTAATGTAAACTAGGTTAGAAGATTATGCTCTCAAGTACCACACAAGGGATTGAATGACAGAATAATAACCACTAGCCAAAGTAGCAACATTTTAGGAGATAAATGAGGGGAAGAGAGAACTTGGAGGACTAGAACAAGCGTATTTGAGATGAACAAACAAAAGCAGGAACAGAGAGAGACTGAACAAAAGGGAAGTACAGATGCAGCCTGTAAAAAAGAGAGCACGAAAGGATACCTTATAGAAGATGAAGCTCTGCTCCAGGCCTTCTGGCATGGTACAGTTCTGAATATTCAAACACGAGCTTAAATTTGAGACAAAAGTTCAACATAGCTCAGGATAGCGAGAGACAGATGAAACAGGATACAATTTTAAAAACTGGTGCAATGTTACCGTGAAATCTTCTTTCCCTCTTTACATTCTAAACTTTCCTTAAGCTTTCAGGTTAATATTGATCTACTAAATGGTTTATCTATCTAAATTAGAAATTGCAACTCATGGCTTCAAATAGTAATTTTTTAAGAAAACAGATCTGAAAGGAATCTCCTGCTCATGGGCAGGAATAGTCCTGTGCTAATGCTAGCAGCTGTGTCATATAATCTCTGTTTCTCCCCAGCTCAAGTCCATTAAATTGACACTAGGTACTCACTATTAGTATGTCTCTACTATGAGTGCTTAAGTGCGGGACGTTAACGAGCCTGTCTGCACACTCACCGATTTTCCAAGTCAAAACTAAAAATAGCACCTGGTTGCCTCATAGTACAATTAAAAACAAGTTTTGGAAAATGCATGGGACTGTCTATCAACAATAATAAACACATGACTGCCTGGTTAAGAATATATATTTCTTTCTCAGAATGATTCCCTTGCCAGGATTCTTTCAGCGCACGGGTTGTTTCTGTACCTGTATTCAAGATCAAAAGGTCTTTGAGGGAGAGACTATGGGGAAGGAAGAATTTTGTACAGAACGGAGCACACTACTATCATTTGAAGAAATCACTTATTTGAGGGTAAGGACAGAAAAAGAAAAGCTTCAATATTTACTACAGTCTCTTAAGAATCTTCTGAGCTTTTTGTTCCTCACTAGAAGTTGCTAGCTTGTCCCAACCATCCCAAACTCTTTGAATAGTGCAGGGGTAGTAAATGAGTCAGCTCATATGCAGGTGTACTAACAGATCACAGCCTTCAAACACAATTATACAGAAAACCCAGTTACGAACCACTTGGTTTATAGGTGAGATGGCTAGCAAACATTAAAGCCCTCCAAATTCTGAAGTCACAAGTACACACTCCCCTCTGGGAGCCTCTGATTTCCCAGGTCAAACCACCAGGTTATGCTTTACAAGTGGTCCCATGGAGGGCAGCCAAACGGTGAGCCTGGAATGAGACAAGAATTCACACCTCAGGCTCCAAACCCCAGGGTTTAACTCTTCTGCTACTGCAGCTCCAGGCAGGACACAGGGATTTTAGCATTTACATAATGCCTTCACATGAAAAAATTATACCATTCAGGCCACTATGCCTCAATATTTCCAACCATGTGGCAAGCAAATGGACAGTTTCCTATCAGCGTAAGAAAGACAAAAAGTTACCCGAGCCTGTCAAGTTTTAGGTACCACCAATACGTCCCTCTCCTGTAGTCTCCATCTCCTAGAAGGGAAAAACTATTCCCAAGAATAACAACTGGTACAAAAGAAAAGGAATAAAGAGAAAAATTTCCATTAAAAAAGAAATTAATTCTGGGAAGCTCACTCATTCATTCAATGTGAGATGTAGATTACAATTCAGTTGCCAAGATTACCTACTCAAAATTCACCACTTCACATTATGCATAATGATACATTCACAAAGTTGTTCTGTTACTCATTATTCCTGAATTGCTTATCTACATTGTTTCCAAAAGTGACATTATACTGTCTTGCAGTCAACTGACCAATTATTTAGCACATTTAAGAAAGCAGAACCTGTACCAAACCAAGCACTAATCCAGGAGGATATCACTTGCTGCAAAAACAGAACAATTTCCAAATGTCATTCAAGCTGAATATAGCCCTTTTCATTAATCCTCTGATATTTGTCAAATAGGAAATTCTAACTAAAATAAACTCTTAAAACCTGTATCAAGTGACTTTAAACTAAAAGGAAATTTAAGTAGAGATAGGAAACTATCACTACCTCTTGACAAGCCTTGAGGTATTTCAAAATAAAAATATAAAGAACCTCATCAAGTCTGAATTCTGAAATGTTTATCTTCCCTAAAAATATGGAACTTCTCCTGTTTACAGGCGCTGCCCTGCTGTTGTAAAATACATGTAGTCTTCAAAACCCAAAACACAGGTGATCTGGGGGTGCACGTGCCAAGAATACATCCTTATATTATGGAAGGGATTTCTGCACCTGCCTTGAAGTAGAAGGACTGGAGTTACAAGACCCTCACCAAGACACACCAGCAATCCCACTACATAAGAAAAAGAACCACAGTCTAACAGGAGACCCCACTGAAACAAGGCGGATGTCTCCATCCCCACCCCTTGGTGAAGGTGAGCTGACCGGCACCCTGCAACGCCCAGGAAGCCCATCTTGTTTCCTGCAACTGAGGACACTGCACGCCAAACCACACTCATACACGCAAACAAGCCATAGCTCTAAATATAGGTCTCCCCTCATCCACTGCAACAGCTTTACAAAAAAGGCTTTAAATAAAGGCAGGCAACCCTCCCGGTACATATGCTGAACGTCTATGTATAATATATTCTTGTTACTTACCACAGTTATTGATTAAATGCTTGTTTCCTAGAATAGGCTTTTTTATGTAAATACATTAATATATTCTTAAATTATATCACAGATGTCCATAAAATCCTAATTATATAAAACTCATAACATTGTAATTACACACTGATCAAGTAATTATGTACTGTGCTCCAACACCGAGTATTTTGGAGCAACATTAGGTTTCCTGTTTTGTTTTACTTAAATAAGACAGCAAGGATCTGACCACCATCACATTCAGAAATGGTGACCAGATTTTGTACAGGCTAGGAAAAAAACCTATGAAACTATTCTGCAAAGCTATAAAAAATTAATAGCTATTATCAATAGACTTTATTAAGGATAGAACCTCCAAGGGAAAACGTTCCTATAAAAATAATCTCTACCATATATCCCTATAAGAACATGTTCCACAACTGGCATGAGAAAATACCCCTTGAATAATCCAGCTGAACCCAACTCTTCCCTTGATTTGTTAGGATAAAGCAAATTTCCACTGAGACTTCACCTCACCTGCAGCACCCAGAGATGCCAGAAATACAGCACCTGAACACTTTCATCCTTGTTACCACAAATTAATCCGTTTCTAGAATTATTGAAACTAGCTTATATCTTGCTGAGGGTGTTACAGCGAGTGTAGTGTTTTCTGAAATGGGGGGAAATGCACGTTCCTTTAATCTCAAGGCCCATCACTTCCAAGTCAGAACAATTAATTCATGACATCTTTTAAGCAACCTGATATCAAGAAATGCTGTAAATCCATATTTTGATTAAATTAAAGGACAAATATGGGTGTACAAAGACTTGCCAACTCATAAAGAGGACCAGCTGTGAAATACAGCCTCATTTTCTTCTTCAGTAATTTGACTTCCCTGCTACCCCCAGAAGAGTGCAAGCCAGATCCCAAATATGAGACTCAATACTTCAGTTTAATTTTGGACATCATTCTTCTTTCTTCCTAAAGATACATGACCTTAATTCCAGCCCACGGTTGCATCAACTATAGCAGTCTTATGTCAGCTGCTATCAATTTATTTTTATTGTAATCATGCTACTTCACATTTCCTTTTACTCTTTTGAAAGGTTTACATTATTTTCAATTGTTCAAAGGCTATATATAAAATATTTTCACACCTAATTAGATTAATTCTTTCAGAAGTCATGAACTTCCACGCTGGCTGTAGAACACACTTCACGTCAGATGCACCAACAGTTCATCCATCCACGTAAAAATATCAACACCACCATGAAAAATA
Source organism: Gymnogyps californianus (assembly GCF_018139145.2). Classification (NCBI taxonomy): domain Eukaryota; kingdom Metazoa; phylum Chordata; class Aves; order Accipitriformes; family Cathartidae; genus Gymnogyps; species Gymnogyps californianus. The sequence goes on along the minus strand of NC_059478.1, from coordinate 25,891,846 downwards.
GGCAAGAAGAGGAAACTTATGTAGATACTTGCAAACACAATATACAGATGGTAAAAAATGAGAAAGATTTAACATTAAGGCATACACTTTTCTAGTTAAATTTTCCACCAGTTCCTAGTATCACTTGCATAGCCATGGAAATGAACCACAGCCTGGCTAACCTGAGGGTGTTAAGCTGAGCAGATCAATGATGGTAATAACTTGCCAAGATGAACCTTTGCTCTAAGCAAGCAGGAATGGCTATCACTGGTACCGTAACCAAGTAAACAAAACTACAACAAAGAAAGACAGGATAAAACAGGATCAAGAGCTGCACAGGTGAAAGCAACAAGGACAAAAATAAAAAGTTATTATAGTAGACCTAAGCTGTTACACAGAGCTATGAATCTATGAATCATCAACCATTCAGTATTTAGAGAGCAGATGGCTGGAAGGTCCCCATATGTGAAAAATATTATTATCAAGAAGAGTCCATAGTAACAGTGGAATATAACTCGACACTAAGGCTTTTATACAAACTATTCTTGAAGAGAAAATTATTCACTGGCCCATGTCGAAAGCCTGAAGATTGAAGGATTCTCAGAGAAAAAAAGCAATAAGTACCAAAAAGGCTTTTGAAAATAATCGATAATCATTAGATGTCCTCTCCAAAAAGAACAGTTCTCAATTGACTTTAACAGTAAGTTAATTTTGATAATTAATTACTACTTATGAGTCTGTTAATTAGCCCTAATGCTAAACAGCATTTAATCACCCTTGTAAAGGAACATTACCCAATACCAGCTTTTAAATAACAAAAAATAATTTAAGATTATATTGATGACAATGACACTAAAATGTTGAGACTGCTCTTTAGTCACCGCCCTTCACTTCACTGCAAGTGCTGCCAAAATGAGCACCACAGTAAGAATTTCCACCAAGTGCTGCCCAGCGTGCAGGGAAAGCGGCAGGCACGCTGGGCAACCACCTCTCTCTTCATGGCAGTGCACAATACACCAAGTACAGATGCATGCAATATCCCTTTCCTTTGCTGACAACCTGATTTCCACCCAACAGATGTAATAATATGTTACTCTTCATTACAGGGACAGATGCCTAAAGTAGCTCAACTTCACATTTTCTTGTTACTCCTACCAGAGCTGGCCAGCAAGAGCAATCTCCCTCTGAAATAACAGTCCAGACTCAAGGGCTATTGCATTGCCACCTGATGAGTAACTGAAATTCGACCAGCTACATCCACGCTGCAGCATGTGAACTTCAAAACCAGCCCTCTGATGGCTCTGCTAGCTCAAGTTTTAAGTAGGTACCACCGAGCTTCGATTTCATAACTGCACACACAAAGATCTCTAGCTTGTGTTAGCCTTTGTCAGTGACTATCTCCTGGGTGAAGTTTCTTCTTAGTGAAGAAGCTGAAGGTTTCCACCGGGGCTGCTGATAGCCATACATGTTCCATAATAGCACAACGTGGAGGAAGGGCTATTCCTGAAGGAAAAAGACGTCAGCCAAGCTCAGAAATGCTTTAATACAAACTGAGCTGGTTTGGACTTTTTTTGGTTTACAAACTCTTGTACCTCATATTTAAGCCTCCTAACAACAGGCTTGATTTTACTCATTATCCTTTGTAGACCCTGTGTCTGGAGACAGAGGCTTCAGCCTGCTAGCTTCTGTAAGAAACTGATGTGGATTTACAGTGAATAGAACGGAGCACAGTACGTTAGCACAGACCCGCTATTCTAGGCACGGATTTTTAAGGACCCCACTCTAGGCTGTTTTAAGTTGGTTTTCTTGACATCAGCGATACCTGTGAGGGTTCCTTTGCTCCATGGTACAAGTTGCACATGCACTCAGAAGCTAACACAAGGTACAATCAAGAATTCGCATGCACACACAGGTAGACAGGTTTCCATTCCTCAATTAATTTTATATTCTTCCCTACGTAGGACCTTAAACTACACATGAACTAGAAAAATTTGTATCAACAAGCAATATCGACCTGAACCCTAAATGACTGGAAGTAAATTAGAACTACAAGGCTGTTCCCTTCTGTTAGATATTATTCTCTTAAACTATAAAGCTGGTAAGTTGATAAATGGTTACACCAACACCAAACTGTTAGAAATTCCTAGTTGATACCTCTCCTTACCTCCACTGAAAAGGATGGCTGTAGCATGGACTAGACGGATTGCTCTGGGGTTGTGAGTTCAGGTAAAATACTAGAGGAGAAGTAACAAGTGCACAGTCAGCACTAAACGGGAATTTAAGGTGCTGCAGACCTGGAGCAGATGTAGGAGAGAACATGTGCTGATGAACATCGCTTCCTCGGCAGTGCGAGTACAAAGAGGAGGAGATTCTGACAAGGTACCACGGTAGAAAAAAAAATAAATCAGGGTCAATATCACATCTTCTGTTTCAATAAAAGAAAAAAAAAGATACTTCCAAAATACAAGTTATATCTTCTTAATAAATGCAATAAACTAAGTCATCCTTTCAATTATCATCCAAACCAAAATGTATTTGTCAGTCAATATAATATCTAGTCAACATTATTTTTCCACTATGAAAATCTTCCAATCTGGAATTATCCAAATCCTTTTTTGTAGTGATTCCCAGGCTTTCTGGAATACACACCACTGTCAATCCTTACTGTAAAACTTTTAATTGAGGAAAAAATAACAAATTGATAATGGCACCAGTAACAGACATGGACCATTTATATCACAGCCTTCACAATTTGGGAGCCATGGTGCTACGCCACGCCTGTGGCAAAAACAGAAATACGCAACTGTGAAAACATGAATTACACAAACCATTAACTAGAAAACAACATTTAGCACTGACAGTGTTTTAGAACAACAACTAATTAAGCCTGAAAGCAGCACTGCAAAATGGCTTTATTCTAATTTTAGCAATGGGGAAACTGAGGCACAAAGAGGTTAAGTGACTGGTCCACAGCACATCCATTGTAGTATCAGGATTACAGCTGAGGACACCAATTTCCAGCTCTGTGCTCAGTTCTGTAAACTATACTGCTTTTGCAGGGTTAGCAGCCAACACACATTCGTATACACAGAGAGCACAGAAAATTTCTCAATGTAGCTGCTTTCCAAAAAGCTGCAAACAGACTTCTACATAAACATAAAAAAGAGGTTCTAACACCTACTTTATTGAACTATACACGATGAGATGTCCTTCACTAGAAATAAAGTAAAAGTTAACTTACAAATATTGGTACTATAAAGTGTGCTTATGCAATAGAATACAAACTAGTGCCACCGTATTCTTACAACTATAACTTTGATTTTGACTGAGGGATGAAAAAGGTTTCTATTTACCATATTTAAAAATAAAAGTGAGCAAAAGGGAATCTGGAGCATGCTTCAGTTTTCTTTAGTATTCAGACATTTTACACTGAATGTCCTGAAGTCAAGCATTCTTGTCAATATTCCTTGCTTTAAATTTCTAATGAATCCAAACACTTATCAGTAAGTAACCTTTACATATTGGAAATCCTCCCCACTAGCAATCTGTGCTTAAACAGCTGATGAGCTGTACAGTCCACAGACAGAAAAGGTTAAGCCTGCCTCTTACCCTGCTCCTCCGTTCACTGACTATGTGATAGATTCATTTAACCTCCTCTACTCATAAACATAGTATTAAATATACAATTTCCTTAATTTTACCTAATAGAAATAATAAATATAATTATGAACATCATAAATAGCAGTTTTCATTAGTAGATTTCAAAGCATTTATCAAGGACACAAGCATTAAAAAGGAAATGCTTGTTTAAATTTCATCTGTAGAAATACTTGTGGCAATGTAAATAAAGATTTTTTGCTTTGAATCTAAAATTTTTCAATAGCATTCTTAATTTAAAAACATAATAAAGGTAGCAAAGGTTTCTGGAGATTTGAGCCCTGTGACAGCTTTCTGGCAGATTATTAAAAGTACTTTTTAAATCTGAAGAGTGATCAAACTAGAAAGACAGTTATAAACATTCAGTTTTACTACATTAATTAATGCTTGGTGCAAAACCTAACCACAATGTACCCCATTTAAAAACATTTAAATATTGCTCTTTTTTGGCTACACTTTATGGTAAATGCTCCACAAAAGTAAAATGTTAACGCTTCCAAATGAAATGTCATTCGTGTACAGCCAAATAAGCATGACAGATAAAGAAAGTTCTAACAAATTAAAGCAATGTCCGTTGGCCACAGAAAATTCTGACTTGTTTTTCTTCACAGTTTCAATTTGAAATGTTTAAGTGCAATTTCTTTTTCACAACAGTCCTTACTGGATCCGCAGAGACGGGGCTCCAAGCCTCTGTTTCCTCCGTTTCATCATTGTGCTGATACACTATGTTTCTTCCCAGCATAAGAGGCTTAGAGCCGGGAAGGAGAGCCCACCGTTATCACTCCAACGCAGAGCACAGAACAATCAGTGCAATTCCAAGCTCTTCATGTACTCCCAGTGTCACAGAGACCTCAGGAGTTCAGTAATGGTCCAGATTAATCACACGGCTCATGTCAAAAACCTAATTATTTAAAAAAAAAAACAACAAAAAAAAACTTCTACAAGTCTATTCATAACATCCAGAGAAAGGAAATGAAGCCCACCAGTATGAAACGAAGGCACAGAAAAGTCCCAAGACACAAACTAGCCATCTGACCTGTCACGCAGCCAGTGATATAGTCCTGACACGCTCAGGCTGAGCCCACAGCAAATCAGCGACAAACTTCTCCTGGGCTTCAAGGAGCGGGAACAGTCGCTCTCACCAAATCAAAAGGAAAGCGTAAAGCCAAAGGGAGTGATGGCACACTTGAAAGGATTCTGGCAGAAATCTCACATAGCAGCTTGAAAACTCACACTGCGATAGGAATAGAGTCGCTGCTCCCACCCAAAGCCCTTGCAGAGTCATCAGCGGTGCAAAGAGCAGCTGTTCTCGGCTGGCGGGGGAACATGTGAACCATCCCTTTTTCAGAAATCAATCCCCTTAAGAAGACGCACAACTTTAATCTTAAAACATCTTCCTGTAACTCCCAAGCTGTGTTCCAGCCACAAACTTCATGGATTCTAGCACTGAAAACAGAGCAACAGCAATCGCAGCAGCCTGGGGAGCCAAATGCTGAGGGGGGGGGGAACCACCTTCATGAGGAGACAATGTTCCCTTGTACAATGCAAGTCTTGCATTTTTGTTTGCAAATGGCAATTTCCATCAGCTCAAAATCAATTTTATGCTATTAACAAAACTGCCCCGAAATAATGTCCAACATTTTTTAAATGTGTATTTGTAAGAAGGTAGCTTCCCCCCAAAAAATTCCAAATATATATCTTTGATAGACTTTAAAGTGTTAAAGACTGTATTTAGGCAGGTAAAGACTGCTATTCACAAGTACTATCAACCAAGCCAAATTCCAGATTACAACTTGTATCTTCAGATCCTCCCATGATTCAAATCACAGCAGGAGTGCCCCACACTACAAGGTCACAACCTCTCAACAGCTATGTCCCATCAGGAGAACAAACTGCCAGTCTCAAAAGTAAGGGCCAGGGTGCCCAGGGTGGCTGTTCCTTAAACAACCAGAGCCCCTGCCGCCCCACGCCGTGCCTTCAGAGTAAGAAAGCACAGCAAGCAGCAAAAGGTACTAATTTGGTATGTTATGTATAATTTTATTATACTTATTAAATGAGAACCTGGATTAAGTAGTGGAAACTTGATAATAAAAACTGCACAAAAGACTCTTCTCACTTTTAAATCCTTGATGAAAACCTCCATAAATTCTTTGTCTCTGAGATTACAGTATATACAGAACACTAAAATCCCCCTTATTCACTAAATCACTTCTTTTATAGAAACAATGCTTTCAAATTATTTTTAAAGCCCAATATACGAATAGCAACACTCCTACGGAGCCCTGCATGAGTAATTCGGCACATTCCACCTCCAGAGCCAGCCCCACATATCAGCTTAAGAGCACCGCGTTATTTTTGATCTACTGCTTCTGTGCTGCTCCTGTGCAGCTCAGAGAAGGATAGAGTGGTTAGAAAATACCACCTTTTTCTCTCCCCAGCTATAAAAAGTACCACAAGCAGAAAGCATTGAATGGAGGCATTATTTCTTACTCTATTTCCAGATCCAAGACAGAACAGAGTGCAAAAGTAGCAAAACTCCCTACTCCTTTTCAGAACCATTTTTTCCTCCATTTCCAGCACTTTGGCTTCTCCACGCTTGAGGCACAGCACTTGCTCCTGGCAGGGAAATGGCATCAATCGATCCCCAGCAGAAATGCATACCCGCCAAGACAAACAGAAATGGAGTGATATACTCCATTTCTCTGCAGATACAGAGGAAATTCCCATGGCACCTCAGCATGGCAAGATAAAGACATAAACCAGCACTAAAGGCCAGAAATTTTTTTTCCTGCCGTCAAACTTGTTGTTGTTTCCAAGGTCTAAGCATTAAAAAGAATACAAGTAGAAACTGATATAAACCGGTATTCAGCATATCCTCCCAAAGAAACTCCTTGGTGTGTTCGTGTGTTATTTTACTGTCAGGAAGCTGGGAGTAAGTTTAACAAATTATGACGCAGACTTGTTTAATGAAACACCCTACGAAATGTCTAGGGCTGCAGAAACTAAGAACCTTTGGAGGTTTATAAGTAGAAGGGGAGGGCAGAGAAGGAGGGAGAGAAAGACAGAAAACGAGCCCCACAGTGGACATAAATTGCCTTAAAAAGAGATTAGAAGGAATAAAGACCACCATAAAAGCCTTGCACGTGTCTTTAGCAAACACTGTTATGCTGCTTACCAAATTTCATAAAGATAGACACAAAAACTTGAGGTAAATACTATTTCTTATCAGCACCTATCACCATCAAAACAGTAGTTTGTAATATTTTATTTACTTAAATGTGTATTTTTACTGGATATATTCTGGATTATAATTATTTTTCCTGTTTCTTATGCCTCCATGTTCTTTTTCCGTTCGTACACAGACTTTATATTTGATACAGATGGTTGACAGCAGGAAAGAATTAACAAAAATAACTTGCATCTGAAATTAACAACTGGTTTAGCAAATTTAGTTTGCTGAGGAAATTACTCTCTTCAAATTTAGATATAATGTGGGAAAGCAATATTTCCTTTTTAGAAAATTTTACATTTAGATAAGACAAAAATTACAGCCACCTAAGCTAGTAACCCTGCCTAAGAAACGATGAGGATTTCAAATATAAACACACATTTTTAATAAAAAACCTGAACTGGTCAATACAGTTCATGTTATAAACAATTCAATTTATTAAAAATGGGGTACTGAACAAGAAACCAGATGGCTCAAATGCAACCCCAACTCAATTTAGTGACTGCTGATTAGCTGTGGAGGCAATCAGAAGAAACAGTGAGCTCCAGGATGGTGTTGCGCATCCTGCAGCCACAATGAAAATCTGCAGTTTACAGCCTGGTCTTTTGGATGTCGAGTTGCTGTTATACACATGAACACACACGAGCGCTTCATCGTGAGCGCTTCATCACGAGCCTTGTCTTGCTGCACAGTCCCCACCTTTGTCCTTTCAAGTCTGGAACGTCTCTGGTGCGCTTCACATGCAGGTGCACATCAAAACCATTTGAAAGCTGAAGCCAACAATACAAAAAACAATCTCTGTACATGCTGTAGCGCCAAAAGAACAGAACAGGGTAATGGCTGAAAATAATTAAACCACTTCCACTAATAGGATGGAGATCAAAGTTTGGGTCTATCACTTCACATTTGCTATTTGAAATTAAAGAAAATATTCATGAATGGTAATCATTTTTTGTGAACAAAGCATGGGGAAAACATAACCCATACATTTATATGCATAATTTATTAAAGGAAAACTTTGAACTCTGATTATTGAACCACACCAGAGACAGAATGTAACTACTTGTTCCTCTTCTCATACTCCTCTTAGCAGCATACAACTCAATTGAGTATAATTTCCTTTAGTGTATTAAACATAACCCCCCTACAGAACCACACACACTTTAAGCACATTAACAACAAAATGGTATCTAAATAATCAGGCATTCCTCTTAATGTCACCCTGCATACAATTCCCCCATCTGTTTTACATGCCTGCTCACTCTGTGCTGATTATTTCAGGATTAGACTGCAAGATCTCCAAGGGCAAAGCCATCGTTTACGGTGTGCTTGCGTTCCCTTCTGCTAATATGAAAGCAGACTCGCTAATCAACAGACTTCACAGGCTCCATCCCACCATTCATTCTCTTCAGCTTCTACCCAAGACCTTCTTTACGTGACAAAATTCCTCATGCTCTCCTGCCAAAAATACTGAGACATCTAACTCCACTCTTTTTCCTTACTACAAACAAGCGTAGCAACTGTTGTTGTCGTCCATGCCTACAATCAGTTCCTGCAGAAAAACAGAGACTACTGACCCAGGCAAATATGAAGCAAGGAGAGACAGATAAAGAAAAAGTTAGAAGCATTGCCCTTCTCCATTCAGCAATGACAAATACCCTAGCTAATCCACAGTCTTAAAACTTTTCTAACTCAAAAATCAACCAAAGCAATCACCTAGCAAGCAGCAATAATCAAGTCTTCATTCTACTTCTGGCTGGCTGGAAAACAATGACTTCCTCCCCAAATACAATCTTTTTACAGTAGTAAATGCACCCCAGCCTCCAGACTAGCACACAGAAAAATGCCAAGCAGCTGTATATTTCAATATAATACAATTGCTACCGAACTGCTACAAAGGCTGGAGTTTGTGCAGAAAATGGATGCACCTCTTGAGGGTTTCTGGCTCAAAGCCAGATACTTCATCCTTCTGTCAATTCCTGCTTCTGCTCCTGTCGGTGAACAAAAGTCAGTGAATGACAGTCAATGAATCAGGACCTAGCTACATCCATAACTATCCCTACTCATTAGTTACAGCACAACAACAGCTTTTCAGAATAAATTTTATTTTCAGAATTTATTTTTGCTTATCAGGTTCACAGTTAAGTTGTTCAAGCAGAGGAAAAGCCTCCAGAAGAACTGAGAACTGCCTACAGTCTGTATTTAAGTGCACATCGTTAGGCCACCCTTTTTGACAGAATGGTTGAACAAATTTATACATATTATATATATATTTTTAATATATATACACATAATTATTCCTTTTCTTGATATAAGTCTCTCTAATTACTGACTCGAAGACTAAGAGTGGATTTTTTTTAAATCAAGTAAGCACTCTGATACTGGGATATGCAAATCATGAACATCAGCTCCACAAGACCCTTTTCAGTGAGCCTATGCACTTAACGGTACAGCATCAACACAAACATACACCAGCCACAATGCACTACTGACTTCTTAAATAGTTAAACTTTTCAAACAAGAAATCATTCGGTAGAATTGACTACAGAATCTGTAATTCCAGAAACCTCAATCAAATAATCAACTAGATAACACAGGCAACTAACTGAAGACATGTCAATTCTTCATAGATTTTCAGTCTCGCCAATAGCTGCGACCTTGTGCCTAAAATTTGTGGCCTGGATCTTCTTGACACAGTTTGCTAAATTTCTTCACATAATGATGGCTTAAAAGGCACTCACTTGTGGAACAAAACTAAAGTGAAGCAATGAAAACTGAATGTGTTAAATCAGTATAGAAATAAAACATTCAGTCATTTGGTTTAGTTACTACTAAATAAAACACGACACATTTGAAGCATTTCATTTGTATCTCAGATATTTCAAATGTAAATACATGAGTAGTTTTGTGTCATACCCACCTCCACACTTGAATGAGGGAAGGGAATATCTCTGGCATCCTCAATTTCAATTCCAAAAGTTTTGTACAAAAATATCTAAGTTACATTAAACAAAAAACTTACTGGTAACTCACTGCTCCACCATTTGTTCAAAGAACCTTCACAATTTTCAAATCATGAATACCACCTTTCTTAAAAATCTATCAAATATAGTTAAACTAGTCTTTAAGGCATACTGGTTTAAAAAAAAAAAAAAAAAAAAATCAGCCAGTGTTTCATGTTCTTTAAAAACTCCCTGACTGGTTTACCATTGTCATATGAATTAAACAAAAAGGTCTGGTCATGCCCCATTTTAAAAAAAAGGCCTTTTGATCCATTGTATTGTTCAGCCCTGAATCACTGGTGCTACACAGCGTTTTCCAAACACTGTTTCTTATACAAAGGGGATAACTTACATTGAAAGACTGAAAATCATTTCTCATTAGAACCAGAAACCTGAGGAAGAAAGGTTATATGCTTTTGTGAGCTTCATGTCTGTACTCTACAAGCTTTGGGAAACAATTATAAATCATAATGCAATAACAGGCAGTACAAAAGCTTTCTCTTTTATATAATGCAATCAATACTGCAATTTCTTCCACCATAATTCTGTGAGCATAGCAGAAGCTAAGCTCTCATATCATCATCGAAACACAAGTTAGTTCGCTAAAATTCTTTAAACATCATAATGTATTAAAAAAAATTGCTATTTGTTTAAACCATGTTTTTAAAAGCCTACTTTTCCTGACATTTGCTACTTTGTCGAAATATCTCTATTACATTGACTGCTCCACAAACACCTGACCTGCATGGCCCAAGAGCTGTGTACTTAGACTTCTGTCAACAGACTGTTTGAAGAGCAGTGATCAAAGTTGTCCATATCACATAAATAATCCGTGACTTCTGTGGAGTCACTTCAGCGATGTCAGTGCAAGCAACACTCAACACCGCAGCTACCTCCATATCAGGATCAGCTCAAGCTGACAATTAGAAGTAAGGTTACACTAGTACTACTTTTCCGACTACACTTAAGGAAATGAATAGAGGCTTCAGTCTCAGAGAAATGCAAGCTAGCTGTTTCCAAGTGCATGACAGGTTCTTGAAAATGCTAACAGAGAAAACAGGAGTATCTGCCCATTTAACTGATTTCCACAATTGAACTGCTATATATGTTCAAATCAAACCAAGTGATGAATAAAGAATAACTATACTTACAAGCTTCCTCTCCTGGGGAGACTGAGCTCTTTCTGGAAAAAAAAAAAAAAGAATGAAAACCTTGAGTTAACTTTACTTGTTATTATATATTACTCATTTATTTATCAATAAATGACTGAAGTGAAACTAATAAAAAGCTGGCCATTTCCGAATGCATGCTCAGTGCGCAACTGCGCACAGCACTGCTGTGCATACGAGGTGAATCTGTACACATTCATAGCACAGTAGTTTGGGGTACAAAAGCTACTCATTTTGTCTGAATAATCATTGCCTTTGCAGTCACAAAATCATAAGCACTCAACAGGGCAAATATAACTTTGAAATTCAAGCCTAAACATAGATAAGGCAGTAATTAATTCTGTCCTACATACCTCATCACCATCATATCCGAACCACTTCTGGAAGTGTGGTACGCAATATGCCCAGCATCTGCTGCATGTATGTTCTCACATTCTCACCAAAAAGAAAAAATAATGCAACAGAGTGGCTTTTGGTTGTGGTTTTTTTTTTCAAATGTACACATTACTTGTGTTATATATTATCACAAAAAATCCAAGGCCAAGGAAACACAACTGCCACTTAAAAGCAGCATTGTGCACCTAAGCAGCAAACGCAAAGGCAGGCCGGGAATTTTAAGGTTTTTATTTAAGTGAACAGACCATGAGCATCCGCAAGGCACAGGCAGTGACGGATGCAGCACCATCAGACAGTAACCACCCGCGTTCGGTTTGTCTTTTAACGTCCACCCCAGCACACCGCTGCCTCCCGCTGCCCGGCGCCGCCGGGCCCTGCGCTTCCGCACGGCGCCACTAGGTGGGAGCCGGCTCGCGCCCACCGCCGCCCGCCGCCGCCCCCCGGCCCCGCCCGCCGCCACCGCCCCCGGCCCCGCCCGCCGCCGCCCCCGGCCGGGCCGGGCCGGGCGGCAGCTGGGGCTGAAGAGGCGGCGAAGCAGCGTCAGGGGGGTGCAAGGCAAAAAGCAGCCGCGGCGTTCCCTCCGCCCCGCACCTAACGCACCGCGAACGTCAGACATTTCCCTTCCCGAGTGGCAGGGCGGCGGGCCCAGCCCACGCCTGCCGCGCCCGGCGGGCCGCTGCAGGAGGGGGCGAGCGGACTGGTGCTGATGCGGGGCTGCTGCACTCCAGCTTTTCACAACAGGCTGGGAAGTAACAATATAGCCGATTTCAGCTTCTGACTTGCGGAACACTGATCTACGTGCTGTATTTTTCATCCCCACTAAGAGACAAATCAGTGTTTTCACTGAATATTGACAGAATTCAGTAGAAAAAACCAAATCCATGAAACCCGGTAACCTCTTTTCCATGTTTAGTTATGGTGTACTTGCTGACTTGAATGATTAACAATGTTATTGACAAACTGTCAATGACTGGCCTCTGTTAAGTAATACACTGGACATTACTTAGCAAAGTTTTTCAAAGCTAACAAAAAGTTACAGCTACTAGAACTAAAAAAAAATCATTAAAGCTTAAACATGCTGTTATTATTTTCAAGTATGAGTTCTCTACAATTTGAAATTTCATTACAGTTTAACAGTACTGAGCAAATTTCATGTGTGAATTATCACAAGGCTGACAGCTTACAGCATCAAGAAATAAATTCCTGTCATCAGACAAACTTGTCAAGATCTAATCAAAACATTTCAAGTATGTAAGATAATAAATCATTAGCATCTATAACAGGTTGTGTGTTTTATATTCTGAAAAGGTACTTCTTCCACTCTCATTTGTTAGAAAGAATTAAAGTTTCCAACTGTGAAGTCTACGTAGCAATGACAGCTTTTTGCCACTGCAAATGGATAAATAGGTAAGATATAGTTATTATATACTATACATTATTCTGTTTGTGTATATAGTATATTAGTTGTACATGCTTATATATATATATCTCTTACATCATATGAGCAGGTGTATTTAATTTATCCTCTTTAAAGAAGATCTGATATAACAAAAGGTGCTTAGCAGAGGGTACTTTTCCTATTCAAATGGCGCATTTCCATTTATTCCAACACAGTCAGCCCCAGAAATTTTCAGAAGGAATGAATAAAGCTCTGGAATTTCATGGTACTGGCTGAAAAAGGAAAATGGTGACCTTTAAATCTCTTTATCTACCTTCTAATTTTTGAGCTTTTAGGGTTCATGTTCACAAGCTTTGCTCTAGTCATTAGGGCTGAAAAGTCACTTAAAGAGAGAACACTTCCTTGCAGCAGCACAGCTCCGGTAATTGTGTCTTACAGACATACACCACGGGAATCGTGGTCCAGTAACAGGAGTGGACAAACCTTTTCCTTTCCTCTACTGTACACTTGTTTTACTCACACAATATTGCCTTTAATACTTCCTATGATGTAGCTAATTCAGGATTAAATGCATACAAGGTTAAAAGAAGGACCGACTTGGGCTTTGTTCCTGAAATCATCCTTTGAAATCTGTCATCAACAGTTTCCAAATAAGGAAGGAAAAAAGTACTAGCAGATGACATCTCAACGCAATCGAAATATTATTCTATCCATGTAGCAATTGTTTTCATTCTGCACCTCCACCTTGACACACACAGTGCAGCTGTGGAATCAATAGGCAGTAGTTCAAATTTAATACCTCTGTGGTCTTGACAACAAAGAGCACAATCAAAGCAATCAATTTTTGTACCTGTTGTTCCACTATGCCTCATTTCGTGTTAGTCTTAAAATCCCCTTCAAAAACCCTATCAGCCATACATCGAGCCATGCCCCGACTCCCACAGCACTTTTCCTGTCCTCTGGAGAAATGCCAAGCCTGCACCCTCCCAGCTATTCGCCCTTTTCCGCTTCTCCAAAGCAGGGCTGGTAACGGCACTTCTTACAATCCTCCAAACCAGACCATGACTGGTGGGGCCAATGCAAAAGCATCAGAGCTGGAAGTTACACAACTGCGAGCAGCATAATTATGAGTTTTGCTTTTCCTGAATCACCAGTGAGTTAAGTGTCTAAAGAAGTTACATCCCAGGGAAGAAGAAGAAAGAAAATGCCTGGAGATGGAAGCACGGAGGGAGCAGACTGCAGACAACTGATGACCTATTTGAGGGTGCCTATTTGAGGATGTCCACCGTCAGGAGAACACTGCAGATCTCCAGAGGACAGAGCGGACAATGAAAATGCCTACCAGAGATAGGGATACACTCACAGGGTGGAGACTCAGCTGGGCCTTAAGGTGGCTTAACACTTTCATGTGTGCAATGGGACCAACTGAGAGTTTACATCTAAAAATGACAGCGTAGTTTCAAACATATGAAGTAGCACTACAAAAAACACTGATTAAATAATTATGCAAAATATAAGAGAAAAGTCCAACAGCATTTGACAAGTATCCTATAAAGGTGAAACTCTACTCAGAATCAGTTTTATAGTACAGATTAAACGCTTTAGTAAATGATGACAGAGGTGGTGTGATTTGACTGGTTTCCTCCCACTCCACAAAGGAGTTTGGCATTACATGTCCATGTATCCTGAAAAAATGAATCACATTTTAAGAGGTAAGATAACTAATAGAACAGTGCTGAGCTGTCACTACTTGGTCTGAACCACTATTTACAGGGTGCAGCTGTAATCCTTTAAGTAAATATGCTAATTTATCCCGAAGGACATTTTTCATTTAAGACCACCCTTCTGACGAGAACAACACATGAACATTCAAGATTTCAAACTGCCTCTTAAGACAGCACATCTGCCTCCCTGAGCACTTGTGCTGCCAGTACCTATATATATTGCCACTATTACTTCAGCCAGCCTCCATGCCACCTGCTCTCTAGGTCAACAATATAACCCTCAAAATAGAGGCTTACATTTACATTTGATTTATATGAAGTGATAAATAGCATAAGAATATTTTAAAAGATGGTTGGACATTATTAACACAGAACTTTCAGAAGTGGAAACAAATAACTACTTTCACAGATCCTAAAAAATAAGAAGTGTATTAAATCTTGCAGTACGCAAATGACAGGAACAGACTGTTCTGAAAGTTAATTTTTTTTTATCAGTTCCATATTTCAAGGCATAATTATTAAACATGCAACTTGATCTCTACATGACAAAAGAAGCAGCAGATTTTCAGACAACTAGTTAAAAATGAAGCTTGGGAAAGAAATTCAGCATCGTGGAATTTACAAAAAGCTGGCTCTAATACACTCCTTGAAAAGAGTTCCTTATATTTGTTTCCTTTTATCTTATCATCTCAGATCATGCAGATATAAAATCAGTTGGACACCGTAACATGCTACAGTTCAGGTTTCACAATAGGACTGGATCCTCACTGGACCTATCATTTTTGAGGCAGCAAGGAAGCTAGAAGAGAAAATATATTGGCCATTTTAAGCATCACTTTTCTGTTTACATAATACATTGTTTAGTGCATAGATACTGAAAATTTATTCTATTGTGATCTTTTGTATACAGAAACTGCATCTGAAAACAGGAACGTTTCAAGCAGCAGAAAGAGTGCTGGCTTTTTGCATACGTATATGCACACAACATGAAACGGAAATAAAGTCTGGAAATCTATTTGTTCATTGACCTACAATACAACCCATATCTTTTAAACCGATATGTTACGTTATAAAAGTGTGAAGAAAACAGGAGCCCATCACTCAAAATTGTCACTTTCTCTCAGTCTTGTAATTTGTCCTTGAATATGTAGCTGCGCATATGGCACAGACCCACAGGCAAAGTTGGATGCTAGAGTCTGCGCTGATGGCAGCTTAAATGTAGCCCTTTCAAATTAAAGTGAGAACCATCGCTACACTCAGGACGTTCCATATTTTTGCCAGAGCCAACAATATGATTCCTGAGATTGCCTTTGACCTTGGCTTTCTTGCAAGGTAGCTCACTATCATACCAGTTGGGACAATAGACAAATATTTTTACAGCTATAACAGTAAATACATTTCAGTTAATAAGTTAATATTTCACAGATGATGAAATTCCACTGACACTCATTGACCTGGTACAATGCACTCATGTTTTAATATTTTTCCTTTGCTGACTACGTTTGCTTTAGGGTATACTATGAACCAGCAGGGGATTAATTAAATCTTTTTCTATACATAACCATTTGCATTACAGAAATGATATAATGAGGGTTGGAATCTCCAGTTCTGATGGAAAATACAACCTGGCCATGCAAGGACAAACTGTAATCCATCCATCAGATTAACAGGAAGGAATTTTTCATGGTGATTAGAAAAAAAACACCCCACACTAAGCTTCTCTTTCTCCTATCAGAATCTGTCAAGAAAAATAATTTCCTTCTTTTCACCGTATCATTGTAAATGGTTATTAAAAACAGTACTTCTCAATTTCTCTCTCTAGAAATGATTACATCTGAACTTGTTTCCCTAACTCATCAGCAAAGAATTTTAAACACCAACACTAAAACCGTATCTGTCTTGAATGTCAGATTAACCTATGGAATATACTGCAGATATTTTCTATAATTTACTGACTTTTTAGAAACTAAATTCAGGATCATACTGTTAGATTGTCTGCTTAGCTACAGAGATGCTTAAAATACAGAAAATGAATATCCAAGCTCTTGCCAATATCATTCAAAATATTGAGAGGACACAGAGTTTAATTCCCAGACCTTTCTCCACACTGTACAGAATTTATGCCTGCAATCACACAAATCCTGAATTGCCATGGATAGCTTAGTCCCAGCGCATCGTCCCATATTCCCAGTATCAGCCAAACTGCCTGGAACTGCCCTTTCCTAAGAGATCTCACCTTCATGGTGACAGGGTGCCAGAGCCTTCAGGACAATGTGCCTGGCACTCGAATAGTTAACAGTATATCTGTTCACCCAGTGTTACCCTAAACATATTACAAGTTCAAAGCAAATTAAATGTATTATTTGGATTAGTTCTCTACCCTAACAGAAGTTACGTGTCAGTAAAAATGTCATTTGCAAAGTACTTTAACATATAAAACCAAATGGGGAGAAAACCTCAGGTGACCTATTTCTCTAAATAATCAGTTTATATCAGTCTTCAAACCCACCACGAATCAGCCAACAATGCATTTAATGTTTTTAGCATCTTCCAGCCCTTCTCTTCTCTTCAACTTAGAAATCCCTTACTAGTCAGCAAAAAAAAAAAAAAGCCTTTGGATTTATTTCAAATTATAGTTATTGCAGAAGAAAAGAAAGCTAAAAGCCCTTTAAACTTTAAGCAAAATTCTCAAACACAGCAAATGATTTTCCCTCCCACACCAGCCCTCCTGCCTGGGCAACATAAAGTTTTTCCTTTGCAGGCAAAGCTAAGGATCCAGGTCACATCTGTGCATTAACCTGTCAAGAATATATGCCTCCAAAAGTTGCCCACTAACCTTTCAAATCACTTAACCTCAGGGCTTTCCATAAGATTAAGGGTATTGGTTACTTGACCTAAAATAATTCCAGAATACATCTCTAAACAGACAATTCCCACTTTCCTCAGAATATTTTCAGTGCCCGCTCCTATATATGTATATATATTTTAGTAAGCTGAAGTGTCTACTCCATATTTTGTACATTACATCATGTTTTCAAGCCCAAAATACAACATTACGCAGCACACCATGGGCCAGACTGAACCCACTCATGGTAACAAACACGACTGAAACCACACATCATGGCTTGGATAGGCAGATGACAATAAAAACGATGCATGCAAACCACATGCCTAAGTGGGTGAATGGAGAGTTGCCCAACCCCAGGAATAAGCCAGCTGCCACAGCTGAGCTACAGATTACACGAGGAGTACGCGTCTGCAGCCAAGGGCAGGGTGGTACACACACATCCCTCGCTAGCCAGAGCAATGAATGACTTGCAGTTCTCCATTTGCTCCGCAGGATTCATTCCTATTTCTGTTATTTGGGAATAAGAACATAGAGTCACTCTAATTTCATGCTATCAGTCAAGCAGCAGTCTCTTTCTTTAATAAAGAAAATAGCTAGTTTCTTATTTGATCCCAAGCTTTTCAGCTGAGGTTAAACAGCAAATGGTTTCTGAAAATTAAAGACAACCTCTGAGAACCCTGGTCACATCAAGAATAGCAGGTACAGTAATTCCGCTGTTCAATCCTTAGATGTCAGCAAACTAATTTACTATCAATTTGATTGTTTTCCTGAAGGCTAAAAAAACCTGTAGCAGCAGCCCTCTTCAAATACACTTGCCAAACTTATTTTTAAATTATACATAGCACATAAAAGATTATGTTTTGAAGATGTAATTTCATTTGCAGTAAAAAGTAAATTTAAAGATTACAGCTTGAATTTTGCAACCCAGAGTCCTAGACGTGGCGCAGAAGCATAGAAAAAACAGCAGAGCAGAAGAAAAAAGGCAAATTTGCTCTCATAACAGACAATCCATAAATTGCAACAGCAGTAGCTTCAGAAGACCATTATGATAACTTATTCCCTGAAATAAACAATAACAGCTACCCAAAACGTGCGTGTGGATCAATGAAATAAAAAGCGAGATGCATGGTAGTCCGCTGTAAATGAAAGGCAGGTTATACTTTAAACTCTGAGAAATAACACCCTTAATAAATGCTCCAAATCTTCCTTAAATGTATTACATTTTTGCACAAATTAGCCTAAGGGAGAGGGAATATTGAGAGGAATAAAGCACACAGCTTAGACAGCTCATTAATCTTTCTCATTACTTAATTCTAGTCTTACAAGGCCATGAAGTAGATTACTGATCCACCCTATGTGTGAAACAGCCTGCCCAGCACTGAACAGTCATCCAAAATAATGGGAGCAACTGTTCAAAATTCTCTTTCATTTTGCCAGACGGCACCAGCTTCAGAAATTTAAGTCAAAAGGTCACGTTCTACAAAATTTTGGAAAATGCAGAAAAGAGTGTCATCTTGGAGACATACAGGACTGCAGCTGTAATGCTATTGTTAGAAACTGCTCTTAAAATTACTCTGTCTTGACTTGCACCAAAAATTCCTTCAAGACTGGGCATGCAATGATCACAAGGAAACAGTCACAGCTGCTAAAAATGCCAAGAGCATTACAAATAAACAAATCCAGTTTTATTCTGTCCCTTGTTGGCTCATACTAATATTAATCTATGATTAAGTCAGTTGTCACTTCTACTATACACACATCTACTCCTTAAAAGGTTGTTTCTAAAAGAATTGACAGCTGACATCAAGGCTACCTGACCACCAATTCTATTTATAAAACTCTGGAAGCATCCTTTACTGAATTTAAAACTGACTAATCAAGCCCAGCATAATTTTGGTGAGTTTGGGACCCTTCTGGTTTATTCTACGTAAAAGTTATATAAAACAATGTGTATCTCATGAAAACTCCTGGACCTGCTTACCAGTTCATATCCATTCAGTGCGCTGTTAATACATACTGTGAACAAAGATCAAAGGTTTCAAAGAAAATTATATTTAAACACATTGGTTGGGAGCCAATCTCCAACACTGCAGTTGAACCAAGAAAAGGTACATGGTCAGCTCAATATTAACATCATCAGCAGGTATCTCGCAACAGTCCAAAGGGTTCTGTTTATTCTGTCAGGTTGGTTTCTTACCGACTGCCCAATTGTAAAGTATTTGGAAGCAGACAGGCAGAAATTAAGTTTTGGTGGTTGTTTTTGAGAGGTACTCCACATGTCTCCAATTCTTTGTCAATGTTAGGCTAAGACTTTCAACACATCAACAGAATTTTATCTTTACAATTGTATATTTCTCAACTAATCTAGACAAAAAGAAAATCTGTGTCAGACCAGTCTCCCAAGACGGCTGGACGGGTTGGCAACCTTTGAAATAAGACCAAGTTTCCTAATAGTAAAGCTCCGGGAGAACGTCCTAGGGAAGAGAAACGTTTTAGTTCCTCAAAAAGCCTCAACAATGGAGGTATCTCCCATCCTCCCCTAAAGCTGCAGCAAGTCCATTCCACATTGATCATGTGAAAACACTCTCAGAAATTGAAAGCATAAGCAATCAATTTTAAAGATATTTAGTAATTAGTCCTAAAAGGAATTCCAAGCATATAAAGCTCCCTTGCCTTCATCTAGTTTATGACTGATAGCATCTGTAACCTCATGAGGCATCCATTAAGTTCAGTAGTTAATTACATCTGCTCTGACTGGACATTATTTACAGAACAAGCAGATGTAATTTTTCATTGCTTAGCTAGTCTACATGAGGCACTTCAGCTCACCCCTCTCAAATCACTGCTTCTCAACACAAGCAGGGAAGGAGGGACAGGCAAAGGGGGCTCTGATCATTTTTTGCAAAGGAATAGTTAAAGGCCATCATTCACTTCATGAAGAAATCCACATGCTGAGCACCACGTGGAAATTTGAAATAAGCAGATGCCAGCCAGTATTTACATCTTTGTAAGCAGACAACAGAATTTTAAGTTCTCTTTTTGCCCTCAAAAGTGAATGGTCTCTGATACTGCTTATGTCTGCTGGGCTCCAAACTGCAGCTAAACGGAAACATAAATCCTTGACAGAAGTGATGAAAGAAAGGGCTCCGTTGCTTCATTCCCAGATAATAAATATTTTTTACAGCAAAAGCAAATAGCCACAGAAGTTTTACATTTGCATTATGTGTATAGGAAGACATTCATCCCCTGGAAATATAAGGTGGTTACACACTTAGTGTGACTCATTTTAGAGTTATAACATGAAGTATTTCCACAACTACCTTTTTATAATTAGTTCTGGAAAACAACATTTTCAGTAAAAATCAAACATTAAATTGAAACATGCTCTCCTATCATCTTTCACACATACTTTCAAACAGATATTTTATCTGCTGAGGAATATTTAAATTAACCATAAAGACAAAAAAAAAAAATTGGGCAATTAAATAGTCCTCTCAATTTTGGTGAGGTAGAACTGTAATAATCACCAACCTTACCCGAGGTTTAAAATTACAATCTTGGACTATCTTAATTTCAAGGGAACAACACTGCCTGTCACGGTCACATCTGACAATGCTGAGGTGGAACATAAAATGGGAAACTGCAAAGTGGTGCTAGGCCCAACCCAAGATTAATTTACAGATCAAACTGAGTGTGGTGAAAGGTTTATACTGGTGTATACAAGACAATCTTCAGGCTTAGAGGAGGCGGAACATATCTCAGGAAAGCAACATCTATTGCTTTCAAAATTAAAGACAGCAGAGCTGGGAACCATAGGCACTGACTGACCTCATCCCTGGGCATATTTTTAAATAACCACATCCAGTCCTGTCCTTCAGGTATATCATAAATTGTGCAAATGTCAAGTGAGCTAAGGTTTTTGGATCACTAAGATTTCTCATATGAAAAAGCATGTGATACATCTAAACATCTTTCACAGATTTATTTCTGAACCACCTTACATTAATACAGTTGGATAATTCAGACTTACTTGGTGCCAAGAGATCTGTTTCAGAGTAAAGGAAAACTCATCCCCAATTAAAGTACTGGTAAAACACAGGCACTCACTCCCAAAGCACAGATTTGAGAAACTGCAGACCGTGCCTAATGACTTTTAGTTCTGATGGGCGATTAGTGTGCTCTGTAATGGACTGACAGAAACAGCTGATTCTATTACAAGGACATGTTCTGGCTAGGATTTTCCTTCTCTTGCATTTAAATTATAAATATGAACTATCTTGGAAATATATGAAGACAAAAGATACTAATCAATCTCTAAAAATTCTGTCTTCTGTCCCTTACCACACTTGAAATTAGAACAAACACTGACTTCATCACCAGGAAAAGCCTCTCAGGTACTCAGGACCATCTGTACTGTCATTACTCTTCCATACTATCAAGCACAGTTCTCTTCATCCTCTACATCTTTTGGAAGAAACTGTAAGTTTTTTTCCATTCAGGTGTTGGCTTCAAAGGCAGGTTTTAAGGTATATTCCAGTTTGTACTTATGGGTACAGAAGAAATTTCTGAAGTCTTTGCAAGACTTGCAAATTCATCAAAAACTGTCATTGAACAGTCCTCTTCTCCAAAGAGGATTTGGGAAGGGGCTTTTCCTGCACCTGACAGATCTCACAGCAGCTAGTCTAGTCAATGTCCTTGTTCACACTTTCAGGTTCAATTCAATCCATGATTAAAGCATTCGGCTCACAATAGCTTCTGAGGAGTCAAAAAGTCTTTAATACATTGTTTTTACCTCAACGTCTTTAATGTACTATAGGAGAACGAGAATACCAGAATCAAAGTCCGTGCTTCTCTGATACACATCTCATACAACCTACAAAAAGTTATACATACTGGAAAGAGAAAGTACCATGTGAAGTGTAAACCATGTAACAGGCAAATTTTTAGTACATCAAAACAATTAAGTACAAAAGTGGTGCAAGCACCTAAAAACCAGCTGTATACCTCTGCACAAGCTTTCTGACTGTTGTTTTTCAAGTTTTGCTGCAATTTTATTTTGCCTATCCCACTCCGCTAACAATCAGCCCCAATTCAATAGCTTTTCTCAGAGTAGAAGTTACAATTTTGATGTGCTTCCTATGCATGTTAGAGGACATTTTATCCAAAGGATATTTGTTGTAGATGTTAAAACACTTGATTTTTACGACGCCCACTAATGAGAAAAAAAAAAAAATCTTATAAGACTTTTTACAGAACTTTTTGCATTTTTGTTTGAGAGGGACCAAACTACAAAAAAAAAGCTAAAAAGATAAAAGTTCAGTGACCATCTGTGAAGAAATAATCTAAATAGCTTGCAAAGAAAGACTCAAGATTTAACTTTCCAATGGCAACCTTCTACCTATATGCTCTTTGGTAAGATGTCTTCTCCATCAAGAAAATCCTTGGTTTATTTCCTTTAGATGTTTAACTCATTAATCCGTATTTAGACATTAATGTTTTCTCTCAGCCAGTGCTACCACAAGCTGTACTGGTGCTCACCAGATTCTCACAAGAGAAGTGCAACTTCAGCAGCCAGAACCAAGGATTATTAAAAGAATTAAAGTGATCCTGTAAAATCATTCATTGCATACACAAAAACTGAATTAAGTTCATTCATTCTACTCTAAATTTAAGTTCTGTGATAACTGATATTCTTCATTTCATTAAAACAGTTTAGAAATTGATAAAATAGTCCCAACATATTCTGACTGCAACAGGTTCAAAGCTCTTTTAACATATTTTCACTTCTTTGTTTCTCACGAAGTAAAAGCACAGCAAAGAAGAGGAAAGATGGTGATTCCCATTTAAATCCTTCTCTTGGGGCTAAAACATTACACCAAATTCACCACCGCATTTTAAGCATTTCAGTTTACTTAAGAGGAAAGATACACCTTCAGACAGAAACTTTCGGGATTTAAGGGTTTATTTTTAATACAGACTTTGTATTTGTTGAATTCAGAATTTTAACATCGGAAAGCAAAACCACCATCTAGTCCAGAAATTACAGATGACTGGCTATAGGAGGACTTAAGCAACATAAACCCAAAGCAATCCCAGTGCAGCTTCTGGCATTACTGCAATTTTATATATATGCTAAGTGATATTTTAGACTTAACATCTTAAATGGTCTTTTCTCACTTATATGATTAAAAAAAGCAAGTCACAGGTAACGCTCTTGGGTTTTTTCCACTGTTATTAATTCCCCACTATCTTCTTAAATAATGAATTAGACTACGATTTTTTTCTGCCCATCATTTATTTTATAGAAGTATTTATCTTTGAAACAAGTTAAAACATCAGCTTTACATTTATCTAAGAAAAATACTGAGATGGCTCACACAGAGACAGGAACTATCAGAGGTTTGGCAAAAAAAAATATGTATCTTCAGAGAAAAAAGCAGTTTTTCAGACGTAGTTAAGTTCGCTGTCTTACTAGGAGATGAGCCCCTGGGAAAGTGCATTGCTTTGTTAACATAGTGTTGGAATATTTTCAGCTGGAGGTAAAGCAACTCAAATCATACTCCCTTCCCCACCTGAAGCGGTAAGAAGCTAGCCAGCATTTATGCCTAGTCTGCTTAAATTGCAATGTACACCCTACTTAAAAAAAAAAAAAAAAAAAAAAAAATCAATAGACATTATGCCTACTTATTTTAAAATCAATAGACATTACAGATGAATAAAATATTCTTTTCATTTTCCCAATAATTCTAATTGAATATTTATAAGCCTCTCTACCCAAGTTTAACATTAAATGCAGATGTACACAGAGCATTTAAATGTCTACTGGTTCTAGGAAGCAGAATCTGTACTGTAAAATGAACAACTACTGAAGAGTACTAAACCTTATTTTCAGTCTTAACACTTCAAGTTTTGCTAATTTCAGTATACTTAAATAGCATTCCACTGCCTGTTCAGTCCTGGAGAGATAATGAACAGGATATAAAACCGATAAAGCAAATGACTGACAAAAAGATAGTATTCTCAAAACAATATAGGGACCTCACTGCACAAATTTGCATTAATTTCCCACTTTTTCCATTGAAATTAAGTTCATTGTACCGTCTGAAAATCTCCATCTGTGGTTTCCTTCATACCTAACAGGCTTTTGCCTTCCTCGATTCAGGTATTCCTATCAAGGTAAATAAGTCTCTGGAGCCTGAGAAATGCAGGGAGCAAAAAAGGGCTCAAAAAGCCAACAGGCAAATAAACAATATAATAGCAAGATACAGGAAAGGGAAATGAATCTGCCTACAGTGCCAGTTAGCTGCCATGTGCAATACTGAGCAATGGAGCAAAGCAGAACTTACAAGTGCTTCCACATTAATTCTAGAAGCCTGAAAAATAAAACAAAAGTATATTTGGCATCAACCAACCACCCTCTGTAACAGGCATCCCACACACCTACCCACAGGAGGATAACCTATGGGATAGTGTTGTCAGTATCTACTTTTCAGGAACAATGGATTAAGAAGTATGGGCAGGGAAGTGGCTCTGTACATGAAGTTTACCAGGATAAAAATATTACAGAAGAAAAGCATCATGGAATCTCTTTGGGCAGGAATCTCAGCCTGCAATAGCAAAAAATGCAGTTCCAGGACTGTGCTACCAACTCTCAGATCACAACAGTGACAACAATCAGGAAACATTAAATAAGGTTAGGGAAGCTGCAAAGTTACGACAAGTCATGAGAGGGGAAGATTTCGGTTGTCCACACAGACTGGGCCAGTGCCTCATTAGGTTTGGATGTAATAAAATAATTGCTTCCTGGAAGACCAATCTGAACTCCAAGAAGAGATGTTATTTTGGATTTGTCTCCAGTCTTCTAAATTCTTTTTAATTTTTAGTGCCCACAGCATAATTCTGTCTTGACTGAGGTGCAGCATTCCTCCTGGGCAGATACCTTCAGTCCCAAAAGGTTGATCAGCTCCCATCACACCTAATCCCTTCTTTTTACACCATTATGTCATCCACACGTGGGAGCTGCTAATCTCATCTACCAATTCCCACACATGGAGCTGGCAGTATTACAGAGAATGGTAATCTTGGTAAGAAAAGGTAAGAAAACTTGTATTTCAGTGTCCCACTTGGCAACCTGAAGTTAGCCTCAAGAGTATCCCTCCTTGAACATCCTACATCAGAAATCCATTTAACTGCATTTACTAACAGAATCTCCCACTATCACAATCAGCTTCCCCTTATCCTTGGGGATCACCTCTGCTGCAGGAGCCTCCTCGGTACAGAAGGACATCGCCTGGAAGGTGGGTCTTGTCCAAAAGATTGGGTCCATGCTTCTCAGCAGGCTGCCCTCTTTTTCTGACATGCACATGCTCATCAGCAGCACAGAGGCTGCCACAGTTAAGATGGGAGTACCCTATTATGTCTCTGTAGGTCTCACCTATGAACCTCTCTACTAAGTTGGTCTAGTTCAGCTACTTTCAGTTTAAAAGAGCAAACCTATTCTCTTGGTGCTGGGAGCTCCTTGAACCACATTGCGCACATTACAGGCCTGTTCCCTGACTACATAATCATATTTTTGCATTCTCTGCATTAACTGGAGAACTCTTCACTTAGACGCTAGATTTTTACTTGTATCTTGTGTTTAAAATGTGTTAGGTATTGGAAGCTAATATTACTTAAGCTTCTCCTTTAAGTAAGTGATTACGATTACTCTCTTCCCACTGTATTTCTGCTTTTATTAAGCAAATTACAAATAGGTGAGATATATCCAAAAGCATGTTTGGTTTGTTGTTTTGTCGGGTTTGTGGGTTTTTTTAAATGCTGACTTGAGGCATTCTCTTTCTTCACTGATGACAGCCAACCTTTTTGTTGTCCCCTGTTCACTGTACAAATTAGAAAATTCTGTTACTTGCACTCCTGCATCTCTGAACAGGCTAAGCATTCTCAGTATCCCATATGCTCAGACAGAAAGCTGGGTAATGTTTTAAGCATGTGAAACATCTTACATACAGCAGTAAAAAAAAACAAATGCAGAAGATCAGAAGTAAATTGTTTTATTGAAGCAAAAGGTTAGATAGGAGACCTCAAGGTTTTCCATTAATTCCAGCATACAGTACATTAGTACATACTGCTTAAGACCAAACGTGCAGATTTTCTGTAAATCCCTAGCAGTGTAAGGAATGTATTAGCTGAGTGGTCAACACAATGCCAGAATCATGATATATACACAACTAGCTACTCATATACCCACGTAAGGCCAAACTAGCACTAATTTTGAAAAGGACAGGGGAGAAACTGTGAACAGTTCACTGAAGACAATGTACAGCTGGAGTCTGGAAAAACAGCAAGCAGGCTGTTAGGCAGCATCAAGAACAGGATGGAACATAATATGGAAATTATTATAATGCCATTAGCTCAATCAGAAACACATCAGCAGCTATGATGCCATGTCTGGTTCTGGTCGTATCATTCACAAAGACAAATCCCAGACTCCTAGCCAAGACAGCTAGCTACTATTCTTAAAATTAATTTTCCTATGTAATATATACTTGAGCCTGAAACTAGAAAAAAAACTCCAAGCACCAACTTTAAGGAACAAGTTTTCAGAAAAGAGGAAATAACTTGTCCTTCTAGCCAAAAGAAGAGAGGTAGCTTCAAAGGTCTGCAGTGTGACAGCACAGGCCTTCAGCAGTGCCTTCCATAGTTCAGCACAGGAGCGTCTCCAGTTCATCCAAAAGAAATGAATATTCAAATGCTGGCAGCCATCATTCCAGCAAAAGTAGCCTTTGGCTGCAGTGAGGACAGTCTCTTGGATTCATTGAGTAAAATCAAGTGAGAATTCCCATGGAAGGAAAGCTACTCAGAACAAAGGACAATGCTGGCACAAGAAATAATGCATACAAATGGGTGCATGTAGATGTGCTGGAAATGGAAATTAGAAGTTTCTAATTTTCAGAGGACCACGCTTCTGAAACAGCAGCGATACAGATTATGAAGTACCTACATTCTCTGTGGTCCTAAAGAGATACAGTTGGACAGTGTATATACATTATTCCATACATATGTATATATACACACACCATTTCTATGAATACACACACATACAAAGAAATTCTATTTTCTTGGGATAAATGGAAAGCTCACACATTTTCATTTGTACATATGCAAACTTCAAAGAAACCAGAAGAGCAAATTTTGTTCCAATGCATTGATGCAGCACCGATTGCAGTATTATTTATAACACCTTCTTTTACAACTGATTTCTTTCTTTGGAAAACAAAAGGCTTAAAAGCCACAGGTTTCTGGAATGGATTTTCTAGATGTGCAATTTATGGAGGCATTCAAAAATGGCCTACAATATATATAGCAGGCAAACTGTGAAAGCTTAGCACAAGAGGAATCTTCCTAATCTGCTTAAGGACAGGATTTTTTTAGTGACAACATGGCCGCTGCTATATGCCTGTGTTTCTCTGCACTAAGCCTGTTCGCTTTTTGTTTTCTGTTTAGTTTGATTCTCTGGGGGGGATTAATTGTTTTTTGCTTTTTTGCCTTCATGGTAGGATCGCTTTATTATCTGATTTTACGGCTGCCATTGCCATTTTCTGTGGGGGCACTTTTTTGTTTGTCTTGTGGCTCATCTTCAGTGAATCCTCTGTAGTTAAATAGAACCTTTTTGGCTTTTTACTCCACTCTGTTAGTACACCACGCTACAAGTTACTTTATGAGAGATTAGCTGCAAGACTATCACCCCCAATTTTCAGCAAGTGAGGACTACAGAAGGATCTGTCTGCTGCTGATACACTGAGGTCTCAGCTGAAATACTTCTTAAGCCACAAATGTGTCATTTGGGATGGAAGGAGCTAAATCACCACATCTTTTCACAAGAGGATGCACTCCAGGAGTAGGAATCAAACTGCTCAAGAAGACACTGTGGATCAGGATTTTTTCCAGGAGAAGAAGGAGCTACCAAGAATCCAAAGGTTTTCTCATTTGACTCCTATTCCACCAGAAACTATCATGAGCTGTTATTTCAGGTTTTTGCATCTCTAAACAATAAAGCTTTCAACATTGAAAAAGAATTAGCACCTTTATGTTAATCAATGACAATATTTTCTTTAATTTTGACTTGGTTATTAAATTTCATATTACACATACTTATGATACGGACTTTGGATATACCAGTTGATTAATCTCCACCATTAATACTGAAATAAAAAGGAGAGTGACAGGTCTCTCCTGATCAGTTTCTGGAGATGAAGATGCAAGCTTTATAAACTGAGAAACTATTATCTCGGATCTTCTAACACTGATGGATGGCAGTGTTGTTAATGCATCAGCATCTTGTATGACTTGTAAAAATTAAAATTCTATGTACTTTGGAGACAGTTCTACTTGGTCCACCACCAGGGGAGAAAGGGAGTCTATCTAGCTATCCTTTTAGTATTAGCTTGTTGTTATGTCTTGTGCATCAGAAGGTAACCTCCCACGTCCAAAAATCAATTTCTTGTAAAATTATGTCACTGGTTGGCAGGTTTTCCCACTTTTGTCCTCTGCAATGTTTTTCTCTGTTGAAAGTTTAAATTGTGTTTAGCAAGTGTTCTTATTCAATATTTTGCTGTCAGTGGAGTTCTAATCTCTTTCCTGCAACCAGGAGTTACTATCATAATCCCTGTGGCATATTGGCTGCCCTTACAAATTGCAGTGAAGTTTTTCCCCATTGTTTTGAGATTGTCCTTGAGGAACAGCATAAATGGTCTTATTTCTCAGTTAATTCTGAAACTGCCTGCAAACCAGGCCGTGGTCAAACTATTGCGAGTGATCAGGTAAGGACAGGACACAAAGCTGCCACATCTCAGGTCAGATGCAGTAGCTAGCCACATGCACAGCTACAAGTCCGTTACAAGCCTTACTTACATTATCTTCATTAACTTCCTTAACACTCGCCTGCTCTGGTGAATTCATCTGATGTTGAAAGCTGACTTCTGTTTCTATTTGTTCTGAGGTTGGAATTCCATCAAATTTGCAGCTATGTCTTTAATCGTCCACACCAAAATAGTATAGATGAAATTTTACCTGGATCAAAAATAGGAGACCTTATTCACATTAGTAATGTTAGCACTTTTCTTCTAATGTTAGTTATTAATGTTTGTATTTTTCTTGTTGAGCTAATACTGTAACATTGTCCCCTTATGATAGTTCTACTTTGTATATAGTCAATCCTGTGGCATTAGGTGTATTGTATGATAAATGTTCTATTTCTTACTTGATACTCATATCTTTAGCTTAAAATTTTCATGAGCTGATCTCCATGTTATGATTTTATATTTCCACAAGACTACTCATATAGCTATTACACGAGTTCTTTAAGGAATTATGATTCCCATTCTGATATCTCTTACGCTATTTAACATGTGTCAAAATAAATAGTAGAAAAATCCTTTTTAATGCAAAAGAATATCTGTATGGATATTGCACAAATCTTTATCAACTGAAATACTATTTGAAGATTTCCATTCCAAAGCAATTACCACTCCTGCAGAAGAAAGCAGCTGATGAAACAGGGGGCAAAAAAGATCAGTACTTAATCCATTATCACATCCCAGTAATGCTAATCTAGGTGTAAGATTAATTTGGACTTCAAACATATTAAAGCAGCAAAATAAGATTTGCTTCCAGAAATGTTCAAAAGACAGTATATGCATATGATCAGATTCAACATTTACTGCAACCTTTCATCCATAATATGCGTTTGAAACCAACTCTTTCAGTTTATAATTTATCTCGGAAGTTTAGTAAAAGATAATACAAATAGATGGTGTACGGAAGCATTTACAAGACCCAAACATGGATTTTAATATGGGAAACAAAACTTAACCATTAACTAGATCATCTTCTCTGATGGTGCAATTAAAAGACAAGGAACATATTTCCAAAGCAATCCCTTCAATATTTCTCTCATATAAACTTATAAAATGATTTGGATGTAGCATTTTGTTTGTTTCCATCTATGATTTTTCTATTCTTTTTAATTCTATGGTTTTCCCTAAGAACTTGACAGCTACTTGATAATTCAATTCTAAAAACATTTGGTTTAGGCTGCCTGATCTTAGCAGTTGAGTGTATCATTTCTAAAGTCATGTTTTCCAAACACAACAATTCAATAACCTATCAGCTTATTTCACAGTGGTAATGGTGAATAACCTCTAAGTATCTTAATACCGTTCAATCTAAAGTTAACTGCTTTCAAATTTGCTAGTTTTTCATTTTGGTTTCACTGGCTTTGATTTCTGCTCAATTTATAAAGGCAAACACTGCTTAGTAGATTCTGACAGATATCTTTTTTTTATTTGGGATTTCAAACTGCTCAGTTTACCTAACACTGACCCAAGAACTCATTTCAGTGTAACAAGAATTAACATTGTGTATAAAGATTCAGATGTGAAGGCACTGCAAGAGTCTGGTCTTCAATGTCTTTCTGGGTTCTTACAGTTCCCACAGCCTGCCTCATGGCTTTCGGTATTCACCTTCCTGCCTCCCTAATTTTCTGTCACTTAACAGAGCTCTCATATCGCCTGGCCAGTACTGAAACATAGGTTCAAACACATACCTATTTTTTAATGCTACATATATTAGAAGTCTTTTTTGCTATACTCCGGTTTAGAGTCTCATATGCTAATATCTATGTCAAAATCTTTTGCTAATGTTTTGCTTGAGTTTGGTTTACCTTCTGCTAGCAAAAACAGAAAAAAATTTTTAAACTTCCAGCACAAAGTATGGTAATGATGTTTTCGGGGGCGGGGAGGGGCATCTTTTTGTTCCTAGTTGTCCTTGGTTTAACATTTCAACATTCATTATTCTCATATTACCTCATTTTTAATTAAAACAGATATCCTCTGAATTTGATTTAAAATTTTAACCTTTAAAAACTAATATCGTGTTCAAATGCTATGAATGTTTATCTCTACCTTATTGCTCTCTCAGCTGTATTTTATGATCTTTAGAGTTACTTCGACTCCCTTGTCTACGTTTTCCAAGTACAAGTCTTTAAGATGCTCTCCGTTTGGAAAAATCTTTACTCCATTCAAGGAATTAAGCACAGTCTTTTGCTACAACTTAAAATATATTTACAGATATTTTTATACTTTGTCTGCATCATTTTTCATTTTCTGTTTCAATGTGGTTTTCCGGCTGCTATGAAGCATTTTAGGACTACACAAATTAGCAACAACACAAATACCAAACGGAAGATTCAGAGGGGAAAAAAAGAGGAATAATTATTTAACAGTGAAGTGAATGTTATTTCAAACAGATCAAAAAAGATATCATATCCAAATATATCTGTTTGCATGGTTGAAAGACAGAGAGAGAGCAGAAACAAGATTGAGAGGCACGTTAAGTAAAAGCCTATAGTAATGCTCAAACTGTTCCAAAATATTGTGCTTAAAACCGATTTCTAGCCATAACACCAACTATCAATCACTATCTGTTACACTTATAAAAGAATTTTATTCTATTTTTGCTTTTTTTAAAATTGACACACATCCAAGACTAAAAGTGGCAGAGAATGTGGGACACGGCTGACATTTAGGAAAGAATCCCCATTCATTTCAAGAGTTATAGAAGTTTTTTTTTTCCCTATATTTGTGTAGCATAATACAGTCCCTAAACCTGCTTGTTACGCAAATACTAAATAGGAATTTCATTTTTTTGAGAGTTCTATTAGAACTGACTTGGCATCTCAAACAGTTTGAGCGCTTGCAGCTTTCACATATAATTTGGGTCACCCATCCTTCCCCATCCTAACAACATCATGTTCCACACAAGACGACTGTAAATTTATGCCAGTCATTGGTTCATGAAAACAAACAGCATTCATTTCTTCCTTTTTATAAAGTAAACAAAAGCCAAATCAACCAGTTCCATAAAAACATTCAGCAAAGACCCAAAAGCCCAGCCCACATACAAAGGTATCCTATTTTTATTTTTACAGCTAAATATCTTGCCGTATTTTTTTTCTTCAGGGGAGCAGGGGGGCTCTTGAAATACCAAAAGGAATTATTTTAATGCTTTCTCAAATCTGCCTCCTAGGAGTTTAGAAGCACTAATTCTTCACCAAGAATACTTGCGGAGAAATTGAGTTGGCTAGCTGGGGGAAAAAAAAATGCAACCATTCCATTTAAAAAATCACTTCTCTCAAGTGGTCAGGTTTCATTTACACAATGCACCCTGCTGCCATTAATTTAGCAGCCCTCTAATCAAGCTCACTTCCTGAAAGAAGAGAATATTGAAATGATTGTTGTTAAATTCCAAAGTTTTCAGAAAACAGAAGAAACTTAAGTATAAAGCCTCCTTTCGAGTCCCATTATACAACATGCACAGTTCTGCAATGCTGTTTGACTTCACCTGCAGAACAACTAGGATCTGAACACTGTGGCTTAAGGATAAATGAGGAATAACGAAGGGAGGCAAAGCCCTCTTGTGGGAAGGCTTTAAGTTGCCTACAATGGGGAATTTTTGTAAGTTCAAAAATAAAATAAAAATAAGTAGTCGTTTCTTGAAATACTCACTTTCACCTGATACTAGTGACCAGCACATAGAGACCCAACAAATCAGTTTTCAAGAACCCAAGACACCAATACTAGACTGCTTTGTTTAAAATATCAGTGTCTATATTAAGGGTATTTAAATTCATGTTACTTCAGGAAGAAACTAGGTCACCTGAGGATTAAGGAAAAAATGAATGAAAGCCATACACCAACCTCTTAAACAATAAGAAAACACGGTTGTTTCTGGTTGAAAGGTGAAGTTAGTAAAACAGTTTGTTAGCATTATACTGTCTGCCAAAAAACACAAGCAAGGAATGGAAATCACTTCATCCAGTAATTCACTTAGTAAAGACCAAAAGAACTACTGCCTCTCAGAAGGAAGTCAAAAATAGAAAGTTTATGCCACACAGTAACCAGACTAATCTTCTCTGAAGTAATTGCAACTTTACCTCAAATGCTATTTTGTTTGATTTTTTTTTTAACAGAAAAAAATATGATTATCTTGTGGTACACGAATGCTACACAAAAAGATGAAGTTATTTGTGCAAGTAATGCAAGGCAAGTTCTACCCCAAACCCCTGTCATTCCACTGCCTTCAATTTTATGCAAGTTATGCGAGGGCTAGCTTTCAATAACTCATACCTTTTAAAAAGAACGATTTAAGTACATGGAAAATTGGCAGTTCCCAACAACAGCACCTGAAGTAACTCTCAACTCCCCATTTAGACACGTAACTGGATTTTTTACCTGGCTACAATCGCCTCCCCATCACTATCAAAAAGAAGGAATTCTCTTACAGTACCATTTTTAGGTAGCCCGTTTCACCAAGATGGCTGCAATCCATACAACCAGGCAAGGTACAAGCTATTTCTCTTGATTCATGGTAAATCAATATTATGTTTCCAGCACCACACAACTAAATTACATCTATTGCATCTGCTGCTGAAAGCTATATGTAAGGGCATGGTTCTTCTTTAGTATTTCATTTTTATCAGTCCCAATGGTACTACATTGCATTCTATGTTATATTATGCCTTAACAAAAATTAT
Source organism: Gymnogyps californianus (assembly GCF_018139145.2). Taxonomy (NCBI): domain Eukaryota; kingdom Metazoa; phylum Chordata; class Aves; order Accipitriformes; family Cathartidae; genus Gymnogyps; species Gymnogyps californianus. The sequence continues at coordinate 25,857,852 of NC_059478.1, read as the reverse complement.
TTTACTACATCACTCCATCATCTGTCTAAACTTAATCAAGCACAACATTGCTTTCTGAAAGTCTACAGTAGTCTCATGTCCCTGAGGGGTTTTCTTCATGGTAGCTACTTTGGAAGAAAAATATCAGCTCAGCACTGTCAAACTATCAAAATTTACAAGCAAGCAGTCACCAGCACAGAGCAAAACTGTCCCTGATCATACAGTTGTTAAAAAATCTTTAATATTTGCCCATTTCAATACAACAAGTTTTGGGTGCTATTTCATAAATAAATGTTTTGAGACACAAAGTGCAACAGAACTGCCAGGTTTGAATTTGGCACACAGTTTTAAGGTAGGGCCTGCCAAAACAGTCAACAAGCTCAGAACAGGAAGCTGCATGACATTCACATTTAAGAAAGGAAGAGAAGATAAAAGCTAGACAAACAAATAGTAAATGACTGGAGACCATTAGAGAGAATTAACTGTCAGCCCACAGCCTTTGTAATCCTCATATCAATCTGAAACGTAAAATCACTAATGTTCCTGTTTAAGTCTCCTCCAATCTTTTTCTTGCCCTTACCTCACCACAATCCATTCCTCTGGCCTTTAAATTTATCCTCATTGTTTAAGTTTTTTCAGATCCCAATCCCCTCCCAACAGGCACCAAACAATTAGCCCCCACAGGCAGATCCCTCTGCTAGTCGGTACACATTCTTCCACCTTGGCCAAATTGTTCACTACAATTACGAAGCATAAAGCTAAATTACACATATTTTTACAGAGAAGGAGATCACTACATACACCTAAAGACAAAAAGCAGCATAATATTAGAAGCACCTTACAATAGTCTGAGGGCCACACATTTGCTGGGAAGGAGACAACCACGGATTTGGCTTGTTCTATTTCAAACCAATGTAGCCTAGAGTCATTACCAACATGTACAAGCCACAGCTCACAGAACAAATGGAGCAGAAAGGACCTTATTCACGGACTACACTAACCTACCCCAACGACGTCTGATATCATTTCATTTTTTTGGCTGCCAATACAAGTGACATTTATTAGCCTATGCTGATATAAAACAAGTGATAAATGTCAAATTCAATTAATATTTTCATATTTTGATGAAAGTAATTTAAAAATAATTATATCGGGTTACAGTTGTTTAAGCTATGCCATACAATAGGCAATAATTATACTAATCTTCATTCCAAACATGATTTTATCACACTAATATCCAAGAGCATTTTGGAAAGAGAAACCTGCAGCTACAAAAGCATCTGTTGTGCTAAAACAATCCAATTTAAAAGGATCATTGCCATTAGCAAAATGAGTCATTTATAGATTTGACCAAAGACAGGTAAAAACAAAGTTGAACCACTTTCCATCCAGAGAATTACTTGTTTGTATTCATAGACAAAGTGCTGCTAACTTCAAAGCCCTGGTTTTAATGATATATATCTCATTTCCAAAGAGGAACAAGAATACAAAACCATAAATGCAATAGTTTATTTAAGAAAGAAGAAATTCTTCTATGGGAGTAGAAGGACTATATCAGGATATCCTGCATAGAAAGCAGAAGAATTAAACGCTTTATTCACTGTATTATGAAAAGCCTGCAGTAGAACACCCAAATACCCGCAGCAGACAACATGTCAGAATGCATGGAAAAATGGACCTTATTACCTTCAGACATATCAATAAAATTGATATGGAAGAATAGTTAAGGACAGTGAGGTTGAATGTTAGAATAAAGACTATCAAAATCTGAAACAACTTAATACTTTTTACTGGATATCATTCTTGATCCTTAAAGCAAAAAGAGAAACTTCAAAGTTTAATCATATAGCAGCATTTATGTAAAATGCCATGTATTATGTATTTATGCTATAGTATCCAATAATTGAATTCAAACTGAAATTAGCTTTCTAGTATGGAATAAATAGGACTAGCAAATTCAAATGAATAGATGCATAACCTACCAGTCTTTCTTTTTGGCTCTGAATCACAAAACTACAAAATGTGATTTGTAATAAATTTTCCAAATAGAGATAATGATTTCAAAGCTCATAAGCCAAGTTTAGGGAACTCTGTGCTGCATTATTTACAGTACAAATACAGTGTTTTCACAAGAGATGAGTAAAGTGAAAATGCATATTTCTAAAGCGTACCTGGTTACATTAAACGTAGTCTAATAAATCATTTCCATGCCACTTGGATTTCCTGCATTTTTAGGTGGCTTTTATTTTGTTTAGCAATTTCTTTCAAATGTGCCACTGATAGCCAGGCCAGAATTTACACTACTTAACCTGCATGACAATTAAGAAAAACCTTTAACAAGTAGAAACATGAACATTCAGATAGCAAAATTTTAGTAAGCCCACCAAAGCCAACCCCATTTCTTCAATTCCTGAAAGCGTATGTAAACTTTAAACAGTTTGTTCCTGTAAGGAAAAAGGCTGCTAAAGTATATTCACAGATTTGAAAATTCAGAATATATCCACATAATTGAACACAAACTATAAGGAACACCTGAACTGTCTTGGATGCTAAGAGGAAAATAGTTGCACACTGCTCTGGTGGGCAAAAAGACTCTGCTGCTCACATAGCTGCTGAATAAAGTAATCCAGATACCTGCATCTCACTGTTGTGCCAAGCATGCATACCAAAAAAGTCTAGGGTATGCAACTCTTAAAAATAAACCCCATTTGAAGATTTAATATCATAAACTTCAGAGAATAACACAAAAACACCACAGACATTTTGTACAGACACTTTGGTGTCCACAGATTACTCCATGTTTTTTAAATAATAGCTTCTAGGAATTCAAGAACAACTAACCTTGAAAAGCCTGTCCTGTCTTGATCCTGGAAATGGTAAAATCCCGTACCTCTAGAAGTCCCATAAATACTAACGGCTTCGGTAAAGCAATTTAATACAAAGTAAAAGAGGAACAACTGCTAAATCATATGGGAAATACTGCTACATACTCACAACTAACTTTAAATGTCTCTTGACATTTTAGAGAGTCTTTTCTAGGCATTATTAAAATACTGCAACTCATAATATATTTTTGTCATTTATTTGCATAGTAGCCAGAATTTACAAATATTCAGAATGCAAAAATACTTCATATTTATCCCTTGAAAATATGAGAGGACTACCTGCCCCAAATCAATACTGATAAGCTTTTCAAAATTAGATTTTCACTTGGCATGTTTTAATTAGGTTTCCTTTTATAAAGCCCACTATCTTTCAATGTATTAGAGAAACTGAAGAGGCAACCATAATCAGCAGAACTGACAGGAAAATAAAAAAGTGCTCTAACCAATTTCAACTTCTAGGCTGATGACATAAGCCTAGAAGCAAAATACATGCTGCCTCACTGCAGGACATTTCTTCTCATTAAAGAGGTAAGTGGGTCTGTGTAAGCAGCGAAGACTATTAAAGATAAGCAGACTAGTCTTGCAGCACGGTAGCGGCATGTTATGTTGCTAGGTTGGAGAACTGGCTTTTCTTTTAAGATTTGGGACTTCTAGCATTATGCAAGTACAAAATGAAGTGATATTAACACAAATGAAGCACCCCAAGCAGCTAATGGCAGGGAAAAGAAACAAAAGCCACTCTACACAGCAACCCCTGCAACTACCAGCAGCAGCAAAAACTGTTCATCGTGCCCTCCTGGCAACAAGAAAGTCTACCAAGCAGACACTTTCAAGCCAATGAAATGTATGACAAAGATACTACTGTTTATCTTTGGGAAGAACCCCTTTGTCCAACATCTACTTAGACTCAGATGCACACACATACAACCATTCTTTCATGCAGTCATCTGCTAACAAAACCTTTCTTCCTGAAGCAGTAGAATTAATTACTGGCATTTTTATCTTTTCTCACAGGCTGAAAATAAAAGTTTAGTTCGGCTATACAAGCACTCACAAAGTCCTTACTGACAAACTGAAAGCATTTATTTAAGCATAACTATAGCAAATTATCAGACCAATTTAACAATACCCCGAAGACAGCAGCTAAATGCTATCTTTTCTGCCTGAGCAAACCATTTAACCTTTTATCCTTGTCCATATTTCAAGGACTTTTTATTCTGACAAGGTTTCACATTTTTCCCTTGGTATATTTTCTAATGTCTTCAAAGCAAATGCCAGAAGCATATGCTCCCCAAACTCAGTTCCATTTCCTACTCCATTGCAAAGTGGACCAGAAGCACCAATCCTGAAAAATCAAGCCAGTGTGAAAGCTCACGTGCCAGGCAGATATCCACCAAAAATCAGCAATGCTCCATACCTCTCTGAGCATAAATCCTCAGTCCGACAATGAAGTGTAGTATACTCATACACATCATAACAATCCATTTTCCTATGTTATAACATATGGCATCCAAGCACAAGATTATACCAGACTCGCGTAATAGAACTTCACGATTTGTTTCCACAGACTGAGTTTAGTCAAAACAAGTTGCTTATGACTGATCTAGTTAATGAATTCTACTAACCATTCATCTGTAGTCAGTGTTCCCCAATCCTCCTTCTCCTCACTCAAGTCCCTTCAGACACTCCACCTGAGCAAAAGACAGTGCACACTGTCCAGCTAGTCTGGACACCCACAGCTATTGACCAGCCAACCTATGTATAACAGCAAGTTCATTTGGCCTTCACCACTGTGCTAACATTAATGTGGATCCCTCTCCTTCTGTCAGCTGCTAATTTTCACAGAGGCTGAAGAACTTAGACTATCTTTTGGACATCATCTCCAGTCCAAATTTTAATTCATTTCAGGTGTTGAAAATTTACTGGGAGAATAGGAACCAAGCTTGAGCATAACATCTTGTTTCTTTCGGAAGCTAGCCTGAAAAGATGACTTTTTAAAAACTATTTTTAAAAGAAAAACAGTATGCAATTTCTTGTATCCTAAGATAAGTCTACAATTTCAGTATCTGCATGAATCATTTTATTTATCTTCTCGTATTACCACCTCTTCTTCAGATGTCAATATAACTGGTGACTGCCTACATCATCACTGTTGGAAGCCCTTCAGCAGACATCTGATCTGTGGATTCGGTTATGTTCCTGGTAAATCTGTAAGCAGCATAAAATAAGTCTTGCTAATGCAAAGAATCTAAATTAGAAAGAAAATGTGATTATGTTCCATGGGAAATCTGTTTTGTCTTTTGGAGTTTTGAATTCTTCAAGTAACTATAATGACAAGTAACTACAGAAAACCACCCTAAGTTATTCCAGGCTTCAAATGTGAAACTTTACACTGAAGTTTCTAATGTTATCTTCCAGAGGTAAGTTTCATAACTCAAAGAAATATCCACATTTTTTCTAAACATATTTTCAATAAAATTGTTTTTTTTCTTTCTAAAGAACACTTAAGCTGGAGCTTTCAAATCAGACCTGTCAGTTTTGCTTTGATACAAACATAACACCATCATTCTTCCGTTGTTTTAAGAACAGACCAAAGCCCTTATTCCATGTATACTTGAGAACACTGCTGGTAATTACAGGAAGCCAGCATATGCACCACTGTTTAGCTTGATTAAGAGAAATATTATCCAATTTATACTGTTTATTATTCAAAGATTTTAGAATAATGCTATTTAAAACAATCCCCTCAAAGATTATGAGGAAAGATGCTCAAACTTTTTAATATCAATTTGTGAGGGGTTTTTCCCTTTGTGTCTCTTAAACACATCATAGGTATCCCAAAAGGATATAAATCTCTAGTATGGGAGAGGAACCAAACCCATTCAAAACCTGAACGTTTTCTTTCGTTTCAGCATACTTCCCATTGTCTCTCACCAAGCCTCAAGCACAAAGAAAATTATATAGTCCAGGCCAAACCCCAAACCAAGGCACACAACATCCCCGGCCAGACCAAGTTTTGTTTGTGGAACACTGAAGTGAGGATCTGGGGGAGTGGAGGGAGTTTAAAGGGGGTTGCAGAGTAACTGAAAGTTATCAGATGGTTTGCACAGCTCAGCATAGCACTAGAAGACATCTAAGTCAAGAAAAATGCACCACAAGAATCAAAGATGTAAAGATGAGAGTAATTTATATAATTTTAAAAAGCCACTCAAAGTCAAATTTCTTCTAAAGGCTGTAAAAGCAAAGCTAGATTTCTCCTGGGAGTAGGTGCCAATATTTCCCATAGCAGGATACCTTGTAGCAGGCAGTTCCAAAAACTCAAATCCAATAAACTCATAATATCTGAAGATTTTCACATGTGTATGTATGCAGGCATTTTCATACTAAATTTAAAGTTAATCTTTAATTTAAAGTTAATTTAAAATTTAACTATTAACCTTTCAGTTAATACGTATTTCAAAAGTTTTAAAAAAGCAGGGAAAAAAAAATAGAATTTTGAGTCCCATTCACAGTCTCCCCTCACTATAAACAGCTTCTTTTCCTTTATAGAACACAACTTCTACTTCTAACTTTTTATAAAAATACTGTAAAAAGCAACATTCTTACTAACTGCAGGCTTTATTAGATCTTGTAATCAGCCCTGTAGCCAGCAAAAAAAGTCCTCAGTAATTATGAAAGACACTCTTAAGGAAACAAAATTGAAGAGCATGTCAATTTTCAGGGTCTCTAAATTATGTCCAAAGATGTCCCAGAGAAGGCTTAAACTATACAGAAAACTGAACAGTACAGTAAGCCGTCTTGTTAAATATACTGAAGCTTAGAGTTTCTGTAACCACTGATTCCCTCATTCCCTTTCCCCATAAAACAAAAAAGTGCTCAGTCCTTTGAGTAAAACAAATAAGCTCAAAAACAAGTTCACCAAATATTCCGAGATTATATTCTCCATGCCCTATTTCCCACCTCACCAGGAAGAAAATGTAAGATTTATCTTTAGAATTAAGAAATCATTCTACTGGGGTTTTTTACATTTTTATATATATATATGTATGTATGTATGTATGTATTTTAGTCAAACATGCTGTGTAGTAGAAAACACTAGCCAAGATAAACACATTCAAGTACTGTGATGCAGTCTGTGTTTCACATCTACACTGAAACCAGCTCGAAAAGGGTTCAAAGTAAATTAACTAGTTGAACTTAGCCCAAATTTCAGCAGAAAATGAAAGGGGGCTAGCACTCTGTAGAAAGATGTGGATGCAGAGAACTGTGGTGATGATAATGTCCAACCACATCTGAATACTGCTCAAGTACCACAAATGCAGAATGTAAGCTCCATGACAAGTATCTGAAATTTGGAATATCACACTCTCCACTACTTTTCCTACTTGCACTAACTCGTAAGGATTTGGGGGATAGAAACTCTAATTTCTTGCATGTGTGAGAAGAGTAAGAGCATACATGCAGCAGCCACTGCAATGCAAAAAAAAAAAAAAAAAAAAAAAATCACAGATTTCTAGTACAAGGTGATGTTCAAAATACAAGCTCATCTTCACAGGGACTCACTCGGTACTACTACTTTTCATCTGTGCAAAAATACCAGCAACCACAAATGATACAAATGTATAGGAAACAATAACAAACCTAGGTAGCATCATAATATTTGTGGCTAACATCACAATGTATTTTACATCATGACAAATAACTAAAAAAACACAGATCTCTGCCCAATGCAGCAGAAGCAGCTCCACCACCTGCATTAGCACTTGTCCCTAGGCAGTAGCTTATGTCAATAGTCCAAGTTCATTACCTAAAATGAAAGCCTAGAAATTAAAAGAATATTCCATTATTAGAAGCACTTTCTCAGCCTTCTGTCAATACTATTGCACAGCTACATCAGACTGTGAGCATGTTATGTGTGTGTATGTATATATTTATATGTATATATATTTATACATCGAAAATCTGATTTGCCCCTCCTTGATCTTCAATTCCACATATTTCACTATTACAAATTTGTAGACCAAATTTGTGACACCAAACAGGATGCAACAAAAACAGACTGAACAAATGAGGAAGGTGATACAGACGGGCCAAGCGCCAATATATTGACTTTGCCTGTAGGAACAATTCCTGTTCCCTTAGTTTATCTGCTTACACTACTACATGGCTATTACTGCAGGGATCACAGCAGAAGAGAGTTCTCAGAGAAGATAGAAAGTATCACAGTAGTGATATTAAGCGTATTTCAGGTAATGGAGGTAACAAGAAGCACAAGGAAAACATATGCATGAATTTGTTAAAGAACAGGAAGAGCTGGTGATAGTGAATGGTTTATTTAACAGCGGAAAAAATGAATAGGTTTTGAAAAGAGTAAGCACCTGTGAGAGATGAGCACAAGGAAACCTGAAAGTCATGCAACCTTGGTCCTTGAACAGGTGACCATTGAAAATAAGAAAGGAATAGATCAACAGTACTTTCAAAATAGTCAGAGAAAGCAAAGTGAAAGAAAATTCAGAAAGGTCAGAGAAAAAGAGTTTGATCCAGTAACAGTTAGATTAAAGATTTCTGTTGATATGAACAAAGAGTGAGGAGATTGGAAAAGCACCTGGAAATTCAGATTACTGCCTTATAGATAGTGGTCTCCATAGGGACAGAAAAAAGGAAAACAAAAAAATCAGTTTGCTTCTGTTAGTCAGCAGGAATAACACACAAAAGGAAAGAAGTATGTTCATTGTCCCTATAATGAGTTACAGGAAGCAATAGGGGGGAAAGGCAGAAGAGAAGGAAGACTAAAACTTCACCAAAAAATAAAAAGGATTCCACCATTTAAGATGCGAAATGAGCAGGAAGCTATGAAAACAAAAAAGGACAAAACCCCTAAAACATGGCAGTCGCAGCAAGCCACATCAGTACAAGTCTAAATTAATTGTGTTAAAAACAGCAAAAAAAAAAAAAAAAAATCAGAGGTTATCAAGATAAAACAGGAACACTGGTCATGGAAAAAAAACCCTAAGATAATTTGTTCATCTCAATCAATCTTCAGTAGTCAATTTGTAAATATTACATGAAGTAGTACTAATAGGTTGTGGAAAGTGTTCTTCTGTACAAAAACATAAAGGAAACAATATTTTCACAGTGCAAGTGATTAAGTACCAGAACAGGTGCCAAGAAAGGCTGCAGAATCTCCATCCCCAGAAATACTCAAAACCAGCCTCGACAAGACCTTCAGTAACCTGATCTAACTTTGGAATTAGCGCTGCTTTGAGTTTGAGAGGTTGGATTAGAGGACCTAATTTAGGCTGTGATGTTCATTTTAAAAGCCATCAACATCCAGTTTGAACTAGGAAAGTAGGTTTTTTTTCATCAGTGGCTTTCCAAACCAGTATCACCCAGCTCCCCAAAAAAAGTAATTAAAATATATCGCCTTGTCAGTGCCAACATGAACCAACAGCTTTTTCATTTTTCCTGACTGTTAAACTTGAAGCTATCCATAAAATGGTCACTTTCCTGAGCCACAATTTCTTCTAAAAAGTCTACTCCAAGATACAGAAAAAAAAAAAGTCCAGCATTAACTTCCTTTTGGACTTACACATCTGCCTTACTTCCTGATGCCCTTTTAGCATATTTTCTTAGTTCCCAAAGCATTTTTTATGTAGATATTAATTACACCTATATATATCCATGTGTATTTATACATACCTACCCAAGTGCATACAGACACAACACCACATATAGACAGTAAATCCTGAAGACTACTAAAATTATGAAATTCCACCACACTACACAGTTAAACCAGGGAAATGCATTCTCACTCCCAGCATGTCTTCTGCTGACACTGGTAGACATTTGGGCTTCTCAAACCTCCCTTCCAATACTCCCCTGAAGCATCATCACAAAAACCACTCCCCCACATGTCAAACAGATACAACATCCCAGAGAAATTCTAAGCTCAGAAAAGCCCTAAACCATCAGCATATCGGGCTTCAGAAATTTTCATTATCTGTGGTCAGAAACAATTTTCTTGGTTATGAAGTTCCGACTAGTTAAAATACATTGAAAATAAGTATCAGTTTATTCAAAAACAATCTTACTTATTCCTATATACTCAGTTATACAAAAGTAAAATACAGCTAATTTTATGAAGAGCAAATGCACTACCATAACACACTGTCACCATGTTATATGCAGCACACTATGTCAAGCTATTTCAGTAATATTAATAAGCTGGCACAAAGAAAAATCAAAATATACACAAAATATAAAAAGGTGAGACATAGAACATATTCAGATAATGCTACAATTATTCTGTAATTGCCTTAAAGCATCAGTAAGGTATGAATGGTAGTATGTTAAAATGGTAAATCTATTTTCCCCAAAGGAAGTTAAATTAACCATGCCTGTCCTATTGTTTAACAGGCAAGGTTCATGGTCTATAAACAATTACTTATGTTAGCAGGTATGTAATAGACTACATCCCATTACAATGCAAAAAAAAGGAATACAGTGCTTTCAAGCAAAAATCTATTCCATGCCCAGCTCACACAAGATTTTGGAGATCACTCACTTCCAGCTGTTTTACTCCAGAAGAATCAGTTCAGTTGTCATACGCCATTGTGTCACACTAACACAGATTACCATATTTGCCATACTATTGCAATTGAATGAAACTTCCACAGCACCACTACAAAATAAAACTCCACTAGTATGTTGAAGTTCAAAACAAATTGCAGGAGTATTTATTTCAACTTAATGATAGTTGCTGAAAATAAAATATAAATATTATTTGCTTTGTAGAATTGCATTCTGGTTTTGGACTACTGTGCATTTGAAGTAATAAAGAAGCATAGCTCTAAAATAAATGGGAATATTTAGTCTGCTTTGACATTTAATTTCTAAATAATGCTCAACTAAAATGGCTACTCTAAGACAAGTATGCAAAGTCACTTAACACGTTTTTACAAGTATCTGTAAAAGTGAAGTTTCAAAAATAAGGTAAGCCTCATAGTTTAGACTTCACTTCTTTCCATAAGAATATTCACAAGACTACTGGATATAAACCAAGAAATTAACAAACTGTATTTTATTACTTTATACAAAATCCTACTTTTAATTAATAAAATATACACTAGGTGAAAACAGAAAAACTCAAATTCTAGCTTCGCTGTTATGTACTCAACCTGATTTACTTCAAAAGATTGTCAGCATTTTTACAAGACTGTCGACATTGCAAGCAGGATTAAAAAGAAGTAGGCTGAAGTTACACTTACCTGCAGCCCTCTTCTTCGAAGAATACTTGAATCATCCATATTTCGACTCTGCTGATCACAAATTCCTGCTAAAGCTCGCTTATTTCTGGCTAGCTTTGCTCTCTAACTGTTAAAGAAGTCCATTATTTTCAAACTTTTCTCCCCCTCCCACCCCCCCTCCGTCCACTCGCTAAAAATAGGACATGGTCTTTCACTTGCCTGTCATGAAGAACTGCAGCCACGGTCTCTGACTATTGTACGTAATTTTGCCTGCCTCTTTTGTGACAGATTTAGCAGGTCACATTGGAAAAAATCTGTTCAACTTTCCTAAATCTTTTCAAGGTTGGATGTCTCATTCCCCTCATATACACAACTGTCTAGAAACATATAATAATCCACAACTCCATGTAAGGCCAAACACTGGAATTTAATTCAGATCCCACACACATATATTTTTGCTTTATTTCAATTTACTTGAGCTGTTATAAAGGATCAGTAAACTACAACAGCTGCCTTCATTTACTGTTTATAATAAGCTCACAAAATCCAGGTCACATTTCCTTTAAAAAACACACGGTCACACTTAACTAAAAAAATCAATTCTGTGGACACGCAGTACACAATACTATTTAAAATACGGGAAAACCTCACTATGAAGAAATAGAAATTTTCTTTTTCCAAATTTTGAAAAATTCCTTTACTCCTTTGTTCGACAAAGCGAATGTCAGATTCTTCAGATACTGTCGCACATTCTTTTGTTTCTGCTATCTCTGAGGTATGCTGGTCTCCTCGTATGCAGCAGACACGGCACATTCTTTAGTTCATTGCTGAGATCTTGCGACTCTTATGTGCTGAAGGGTCTGGAACACATGTTGCAAGTTCTGAACATTTAAGAATTCATTCATCTATTCATCACTGACAGAGCTGTCTTAAGAAGCCCTTCCCTCATCGTCATCCATGGCAAAAAGGCAAAAAAAAGAAAAAGCACAGTTCAGCTGAGGCTTTTTCAGTCTGTCCTGCAGTTTCTGTTTTCCAGCTACCTTCACATAGACAACTCCAGCAAGGTCAAAAAAGGCTTTGCCCCTTTATGTACATTATCCCAATCCCATTTTAAAACATGAGCATATAGCCTGTGTTGAAAAATAAACAACGATAACGCTTCTAGCTATACCAAACACCATTTCAATAAAAACAAAAATCTAGGTACATTCATCCCACTATTATTTAAATTACTGAGCATGTCAAGGAGCCTTTGTCCTACACATGGCCTTTCTATATTAGAAAGGAAAAAAGGAAATATTGCAAATATAATGAACAACCTACTGCCGCAATGACCTTCAATTTTTTTTAGCAGAAAGCTAAAGCAACAGATTTCATCTCCTGATAAAAGCTTAGAAAGAGCCTATTTATAACTTCGGCATATAAATACTGTATTTAAAAAGAACCTAACTTCAGCCTCTGAAGGATTTCACAAGATATATAAAAGAAATCAAACTTCATCAAGAGCTGTGTTTATGAGGGGATTTCAGCCAGACATCCTGAAGTGTGCAAATGCAACAACGAGAGCCCAGACCGTAGGCTGCCTACCACAGCTTGATGAAGTGTTCCTGTTCCCACAGTTATGACAGCTGCAAACCAAAAAAAGTCTCAATACAAGCACACAGGTTGATGGTGCTTAAAGGAATATATATTTACATGGAAATCTTTAGCTGATCTTCATGCTAAGTGACCGAGTCACATGAGCTAAACACATCATTGTAAAGTCAGCTGAAAGCAGATACAACTCAATCCCATTCACCAGGCTTTTTCTGATCCTCTGCGGAGCGAGTGTGGTCTTTTATTGTGAGTAGCTAATAAATCCTCATCTTGCCGATACCTCCTTCCATCTGCCGCTTTAAACAACTGAATGCTGAATTAGGTCTGCAGAGTCTTTGTGAGCTCCCCAACAGGGCAAGCAGCCACACAGAGGCAGAGCAGGCAGCTCATTTGCATGGAGTATACTGTACCATATAAAAAGCAGCGCTAGTAAAAACAACTCAATGAGCCACTTGATTTTAAAGGAACAGTATCTTCTTTTGCAAATATAACTGGAAAACTTCAAGCCATGCACAAAACTGATGAGAACTTAAGAATATGTCACCAGGGAGAACAGCAACATAAAAATACAGATAAAGCTCTGTTTAAAAGCAGACTGAAACAGAAGACGATCATATTTCTTCACTGTGATAATATTTATGATAGATTTCAGTATTACGTCCTGCATTTTGCCATCAAATAAGCTTCCTTGGAAAAACATACCAAAGACTATAACTTCACTTATCAGACATTAGTGTCAAACAAATTCTACTTTTACTTTAAAAATCCCATAGAAACAAAACAATTTGGCATGCATACTCAGATATATTACATGCATTTTGCATTTACTTTAGTCTATAATAGCTTTTAGGAATATTTATATCAGACCATGCACTAACTGGATCATTACCTCTTCTGACTAAGGCCACCAGCATTAAACAACATATACTGTGAGAGGAATCAAGGAATCTTAACAATTATGCAATACCATTCACGTTGTATTTTCCCCTTAAATCAGCCACTAAATGAAAAGGTTTAAGCCTGATAAACAACAGTATATAACCCCACTTATTTGTACAACGTAACTGAAAACATTCTTATTACCACATATACATCTAATCCTTCCTGGATTATTTACCTTAATATTCAGACGTTGCCAATTCTCAAAATGTCTTCACAAGGGACTTATAATTGATCGAGGCTGGCATGAGTCTCAAAATACCATGAGAATCATCTGTTATCTTCCAAATTTCAAGCTTTCTTGGGGAGAATGCTTTCAAATTGGCTGCCTGCCACACTTACCGAGTTTCTGGGGTAGAGAAGCCAATCAGGGCTGCTGCAAAAAAGCAGGCATGGTTTTTCCTCTAGCTTCCCTCTCCCCTTCTTCAGAGCAAACAATTCTTATCTAAATGCCAGATCAAAAACCACCACCAAAAAGATCCCGAACAAAGTAGTGACCACCTTTTCTTCCCTCCTATTTAACTGTTAACTCTCATCCGCTCTCCCTTTTTCTTCCTTCAACAAACTCTACCACAGAAAAGCAATGATGAAAGAGGGTGGGAGAGAATACTTAGTACCAAACTGAATCAAGCAAAGGACAAATGGAATTTAAAAGCAACTCTCTGACATGGAAAATTTTTCTTACAAAATATTACCTTTAGAAATTTATCTGTCATTTCATCAAGAGATTACGCCATCCTTAGATATTCATTTTAATATCCTAAAAGGTCTGCAGGTAAGTCTCCAATGAAAGATGAGAATGTATTTGTATAAGACATTTCACTAAGAGATATATTACTGAAAGATATTAAAGAAACTGAAGTACACAAAATATAATTTTATCAATTATATAAAAAGTTAATCGTGAAACAAATCTCTCGAACACTTTTCAGATGCAGGCAGCATTTAAAAGGGTCCAATAAAATATGTGTTTATCAGAAGAAAAATTCAAAATAAGGAGGTCATGTAATATTTGAATCCTTTAAGAATTACAGTATCTACCTTAGCACTCAACTTCACTAAAAAAAAAAAAAATTAGGAAGGGGGATAAAAAGAGAGAATTCAAAGTTTGTTCACCAATAACTTTAGTGAGCTCCTAATTCAATTCTTCCTTCCTCCATCAAATTACCAAATCTGGGGAAAATTTTGCTTTGCTCTGCAGCAATGAGAAAAGAGAAAGGGTTGTGTGGTATTGGGATCATTTGGACATAATCCAACCAATTCCTGTTTGGCTGCAGCGCTCTCTCTGAAAAAGCTATTCAATCTTGATCTGAAGACATCAAGAAATGGAAAGAGCCGTGAACTTCCGGTAAGTATGTTCCTGCAATGGTTCGTCTGGTAAGTAGGAAAGGACAGCTTATCGGCTTGCCAATACTGGGATGAATTAAATGAGGCTAAGAGCAATTTCCAAAGAAACAAAAGGAGGTACTGCTTTACACAATAGTCACATTGGGCTATTTCTTGCTGGAAAAAAAAAAAAATTATGAGCATGGCTAAAAGCCTTTGGACAAATTCATTGAAGAATCTGCCAAGAACTCTTAAAAGAGGAAAATACACTAAAGGTGACCCAGAGTCACAAACAGCTGCAAGTGTTCTGGGAAGAGACTCTGCCTTAGACACCTGCTATCAGCTGCTATCAGAGATAAGCTAATGGGCTCACCCAGCATAATCATTCTATGTTTTTATTTAGGTAGAAAGTACAACGGTAGTGCTTGCTGAAGACAACAGTGTCTTGCATCCTAAAAGGCATCAACTCCACAAAGGAACTAGGGGTAATAGTGAAATTGTAAACTGAAAAATAATTCTAAAAATAGTGTGATAGCTATGACAGTTCATGTAAGCCCTGAACAGACCAAAAGAACTTATATGTCATAAATGAGTGGTATTGTCTCTGTATATAATATTGATGAGATCATTATGGAAAATCATGCCTGTTACCTATATTTCAAGATGAGTATTGATAAAATGGAGAGATCCAAAAGAAATGTTTTCAAGGTAGAAAAAGATCAGAGTGAAAAGACTTCAGGAACTCAGTCTCCTTTAATTATCACAGGAAAGACCACAAGCATGACAAGACATGTAAGAATATTAAGAGGACCTGGAATTTTACTCCTTACACGCTAGGCTGCAACCCTATCTCAGAGCAAAACTCTAGGAGGGGTCTGCGCTTAGATTTCGGTCAGCATTTCATTTCTGTTGATAAGAAGAAATCTCTTCTCATCCATGCTGATTCAGACCTCATTCCACTGCCTGCTACCAAAATCTATTACTCCTCTGTCTTGCAGAAGAAAAATCTGAGAGGTTAGAACAGTTCCAATAACTGTCTGAAGATGACTGGAGTTTTCCATCCATTAACTGCAGTATAATCAAAGCAACAGTTCTTGCAGTTATTCTGAAAACCCACAGGTTTTCAAATAGCATCGGTGGAAGATGACCAAAGGCATACCAATTTCACAGTTAGGAAAGCAATGACCACAGGAAGTCACTATGAAGTAGTGTGATTGTTCCTATGTACAATACATCTTACAAAAAAAATAATTGAGAAATTGTGAATAAGCTATTATCCCATTATTCACATTTTCTAATCACCAAAGCAACTGCAAAAGGGTATAAATAAGAAAGGAGTCTGTATCTACTACATTAGAGTGCACAGATACATATGCACAAAGACGTATCTGTGTAGAATCACATGGCTCATCTTTGAGCTGTGTTCAGTTTGTTTGTTGTACTAGCTATGTTGAATATAAAATACCTTCTACGTATCTTAAACCATAATCAAAACTTGAGGCATATTTCAGGAATCACTCAACATTCATGGAAAAAGTTTCATCCTGTTTATTAAGCATTAACTAACATATGAAGAAGAAAGCAATTCATTTTGCTGTGACTTCCTAGTCCTTTCAGGTTTTTGGCACTGCATCCTGCCCTCTTTTGTGGTCTGTATCGTTGCATCAGAATGGAAACCTACCATTATCATATAAGCAAAACCAGTAAAGGTTATCTTAGCAATCAAATCATTACATTGTGGATCAAAAATTTGTGTACTCTCTAGTATAGCTGAAGTTAATCCAATAGCTGCACACCTTAAACTCATAACACTAGAGGTCTAAGTCCACTTACATTGACAACTTAGAAAAGGTATTAAGCCACTTGTGATATTTATTATTGACTACAGAAACACCAGAAAGCCTCTCAACACAACTGGGACGCCATCATGTGAGACGTGATGTGAAGGACATCAACACTACACAATAGGATAATCCAATGATGAAGACCCATTTGTGCTTTGCCATACAAAAAGAGTACCCCCATCCAAAAAATCAGGCTAAAAAAGCCAACAGCTTTTCAATTGTCTGCAACAAGATGTAATGCTTTTTATTGCATACTTTTCTTATGAAGGAACTTTTCGGAACAATTCCCTGATCTAAAATACAGAGATTCAAAATTCACATTTTTCATGATTCAAAATTCATTATATTTCTTACTCAGTCAAAACCAAAAGCAACAGAACATCAAGCTGTGGCAAACCTTAAAGATATAACATCTCCTTACATAACATATTGTCTGCTGGGAAAAAAGATTCTTCCTGAAAGATTATCAGCTGACAATTTCAGTGGAATTTTTTTAAGTCTTTGGTAACATTTGTCTGTGCAACCAAAATGAGCCAAATGTTTCACTGTCAATCTGAAACTTAAGTGTTCGGGGGTTTTTTTATTTATTTTGATCAAGCTATGTTTATCTGGAGATTTAAAAATGTGTCCCTTTGAAATAAACTGACAGACTACTGAAACAAGGAAGGTTGATGAGGTAACTTGTTTAAAAAAAAAAAAAATACTTGCAGTCAACATAAGGAAACTCGCCTGACAGCTTGTCTGAATTTCTTCTGCATTTCCTGCCTATTTACAAGATTCAGGTTGACAAACTAAGACCTTTGGAGCAAAGCTGTGCATTAACAATGAACCAGAATAGGAACTCATGCTGAACCACAACAAACTCTGCTTATGAGGCTTGGTCCCAGGGAGAAGAAACTCTGAAAAAATGTCTAAAATCCTGAAGGTTTACACAATAATCAGGCTTTCACAGCGCATTTTCTGTTTCCAGTTTGTTAGGTTTAGATTCCTGGGCAAGACTGCCCCATCCCCCACATTCAATACATTATGAAAGGCGGCACACCCACTAATCTTCCATACAAATGTAAATTTCCTGTCGGCAAGGGTGGAGGAAAGAGTTCATTCATCTACAGACCAACTGTTTTCATACTGTACCATAGAAGGTATATTCAGAAGAGACACCAGCTTCCAGGCAGAAACAAGTTCCTTGGCTCAAGCCCCTTTGAAAGCAAACATCTTTGGAAAGGAATCTTCAATTAAACTTTAGTATTTACAGAAGATGTTGAATTCACTATGCAAACATTCTTGTTCTGAAGTTAAACTGGCATTAGAACAGAATGGAAACTAGCTTCTCTGGTGCTACATTTCAAATACAATACCGTTTTTAAAAGAAACACTTTTTTTCAATAGGCAGAGAAGCCTTTTTCAATATATGCTGCAAATTTAAACCTGAAGAAATATAATTTCTGTTTAGTAAACATTTAGATGACATTACCAAAATCAGGATTCTCTTACTTTATTATAAGACAACCCTCATGCTTTAGAGACATGCGGACTTAAACATCAGCAGTGAATACCTCTAATCAGAATGGCAACAAAACCAAAGCTCAAGGACCCAATACCAACTCTTGTGTGATTCCCTAATGAAAGGTATTGATATTTACTGAAAAGTTTATAGAAACAACAAAACCTGTAGTTTCAAGAATCCCACAGGAAAGACATCATGAACACAGTTAGCCCAAGAGCTATTTTACCATAGAAACCGGTTCTATAAAAGCTACAAATTACAGACGGATCTCATATCTCATGCAAGCACATGCTGAGGAATACCCCCAAAATTTTACTATACATAAGTTTCCTCCACTACCCTCTACAGTTCTTCCACACTCCTGGCTAGCCGCACTCTTCCTGCAGCCTCACCACAGCAGCAGTGGTTCGCATATGCCTTTTCTGTAAACTCTTCCCAAACTTTTCTGCTTCTGATTCTTACTTCATCAATAAAGCCACATTTGACTTTGAAGTACAAGCTAGACAATTTTTACATAGAGATAGCACTTCCTTTACAGAGTTGAAGAGTTTTAAGGACAAGAAATTGCAGAGGTATGAGACTATACCAAGCTGTATTTCACTATATTTTACTCTCACTTGTATCGATAGGATATTTGTCAGTTTGGACACTCATGCCTTCAGACCTGATGCTTTGCAAAACAAGGAACCTCTTCTATTACACTAGCATAACATTTACAAATAACAAATTAGACTGTCAAACATACTCATTAGGAAAAACGCCATGAAAGTTAACAACTGATTTTTCTTTAATTATTCTGCTCCGAACAGCATCTACAGCACTGAATATATTTTTCCAACTTAATCCACATGCAATTCATTTCAATATACCTTGAATTTTATCTTGGTTTCCAGATGACATTAAAGTGCTTGGACAAGTCTCCAAAAATCGTACCATTTTGCCTGCTTAAGACCAACATGATACACATTCAAACACTACCTTCGAAATAAACACTTGAAGATGATAAGCCAAAACATTCGGAGCTAGAGGGTTTCACTCCCCTACTCTCCTTGTCTATACCAGACTAACCTTACATGGATATCTAGGGAGACGTCTCACAGCACTTTTTTGCTGATGAATTCTGACCGATTTTTATTCCTCCTTTTCTGATCTCAGACAAAATTTTGCTATTCATTTCTCACAATTTTATCATCCCCTTAAAATGCTAGACAAGTTAAAAGCTGTTCGTTTTTTACAAATAACCCTTTTCCCAACATTTATCCCCTACACTAGAACAAAATCTGAAAGATAAAAGAATAAATTCATTCAGGATTTCAAAGATGTACAGTGCAATGACAAATTTATTTTTTTAATTCTTCCTCTTCTCCAGGATCTGTGTCAGACGTCCCATTTTTATGAGTTCTCCTGTTATTTTTTTTTCTTTGAAAGCTATTTTTCCTCAAAAAAAGAAGATGCATAATAAAAATTTGGCAATCTCTCAAACTTTTTTGGTTTTGTTTAACAGAACCTATTACATTTAGTCAGGGGAGAAGAAACAAAAGACAGTAAGACATGTTGACTTAGAGCCTCAAAGAATATTTCTCAGAGGAAAATTGTGACATTAATTATTTTAAAAGGCATGTGAAGACAACCTCTTTCCACAAAACTAGCAGGTAAAAAAAATGCTTGGATTTCAATTAAAACGCAAAAAAATATATATTTTACATTTCTTGATAGTTATAGTTGCATTTTACTCCAAATTCAATTCAAACTCACAATTCTTGTGCATTACACTACAACACTGCCATGTCCAGCAACGAACATTTCATAAAAACAAGTGCTTCATTGCAGCAGCAATATATTTACAATATACGTTCTTTAAAGTGTTCAGACATCCTATTGAATTACTAATATAACATTGAGCTTAGCAGTTGAAATCTTTTGTTCTTTGTTTAAAAAAAAAAAAAAAATCTAAGCTTACCAGAAAAAAATTGAAATATGATTTTCATGCATCGTTTGAATTGTCACCTGGGCTTTTGTCTCAAGAACTGACAGAGAATATCAATGTGTTAATTGAAACAAGCAGTATGTAATCCACAGGACATCTTTAGCATATGTTTCCTTCCAAGGGCTGACGAGCTTTCTTGGATTTTTCAGCACTAGTCTAATGTTTCCATTTTCAAGCTAAAAATATTAACAAAAATCTTGCACATTTACATAAATATGTATTTTCCCAGCAGTATCTTTCCACAGGAATCAGGCAACATTATATCGAAAAATAAAATGGGAGTATGGTAACATTGGCATGAAAGTGTTGAAAGCCCATCTTTAAAGCTGTATTTCTCTTCATAATTCAAAAGGCCCAGAAAAATAAATCCAGTCAGAAACCTAGCTCCATGATGGAACATTCTTACTGATGAAGGAGAATGAGCTAGTGGATGTAACAAGGCAAAGCTCAATACTCAAAGCTATCATAATTTAAAATTAGACATAATTATCCTTAACAAAACCAGGCACTGTGGAAAGGGGCTTTGGAACAGCTGCTCCTCTTCAATTTAAATGCTCATTTGTTTTACATTGACCTAGAAATCAGTATCCTCCTAACCAAAAGCCAATTAGATAATAGTCTCTCTTTCAAGCTTGTAGAATACTGATTTTTTTAATGTCTTTAGTAGTGAAAGGCAAAGAAATAAACTGCAGATGATGCCACAAGTATACTCTGCTCCAATATGCACAACCAAAATGTGAGGGTTCCCTCCCCAAATTTCTGGAAGGTCAGATTTACAGTCCAGCAAGGACGGCCATCACTTCTTTGTGCTAACCTTTCTGTGCAGTCTCAGCTTGGGACAACCACAGAACACTGCAACAGCAGCACGTGGAAAGATCTTCAATTTGCTGGAGTAGCATCCTGCCATTCCTTCCACCGTAAAAGTAATATGCCAAACTGACAACAAGGAAGCATTACAAGAAGCATTTCCAAAGCTGTCCTTCCAACCTTGCCTAGAGTTAGGTCACTAACATCAATGTTTTTGGAAACAGAAGGATGTCAGATTCTTTCAGTACTGAAATATAAACAAGCTACTTCTCAAGCAACAGAATTAAACACACCCAGTCTCCTACAGACTCGAGTTTGTCTTTTTGTCATCTTGCTCCCTCCTATAGTCCTTACAGAGGTAACTCCGGCTGTCCTACTTTACCTCCACCCAACTGGAGACAGCATCTGCCCTAGCTAATCGAGAGCTGTCATATTTGAGTGTCAACCAGTGCTGCCAAGCCACAATAAACAATGAACTGTCTCTCTCTCAGAGAATGTGAGGGGGTGGCTCCTACTCGGTTCCAATTCTTATGAAATTGCAGTTACAATTATTTTTGACATTTCTTCTTCTTTTCAAGCCTGGATGAAATTGGCCAGTTGCTTGGAAGTTACCAGGAAAGAAGGAACAATTGCAGAAACTTTGATTCCCTACCACTGCTCAACGTTTCTGGCAATCATGATCATTTACACCATTACTTTCAATTTTGGTTAAAGCCAATGCCAAAAATACATATTCATCTACAGATCTGTTCCAGCTCTAAAGAGACAAAATGACAATGAGTGCCAGTTTGATTACACTCAAATACAAAGCCATAAGATTTCTTGGACTTCTGAGTCTTGGCAGCATCCCTAGAGAAAATTCTTTCCATGGAAGTAGAGCCTTTTGTAAATGCATCAACAAAAGAAGCTTCTCAGAAGACTGGTATCATACTGAGTCTGACAGGATCCAGAAAGAAACTAATTAACGCAGGAAACTACTTTAGAAAACAGAGAATTCAATTCTATGAAAACATTAGGTCTTCATAGAAGAAAAAAAACACTCCACAGTTCCATGCT
This sequence comes from Gymnogyps californianus, assembly GCF_018139145.2. Lineage (NCBI taxonomy): Eukaryota > Metazoa > Chordata > Aves > Accipitriformes > Cathartidae > Gymnogyps > Gymnogyps californianus. Next base: position 25,835,680 of record NC_059478.1, on the reverse strand, counting down.
GAAAAAATAATCTGCTAATGCAAAAGGTGAATGGTTTAATATTGAAAGGAGCCTTCCAAAATTGCCAAAGTTGTGAAGTAAAAAAGCCTATAATCTCATAGCAGAACACAAATCTGTACAGTCAAGGTGGAATTCAAGGGAAGGCGAAGCTCTTTCCAGAACAGGTAACGAAGCTGAAGAAACCCCTGTCTCCTAAGGCTTCCTTCTGAAGTCACTGAAGTAGAAAGCAACTAAATGAAAGTGTGAGCTGCAATGGCAAAACACAAACACAACAACAGCAGCACAATACTAAATATACCTCAAAGTTATCAGACATCAACATTATCAGTTTATTGTAGCAGTTTGCTCTCTGTCCTGTGCTCCTGAATTTCCCACACTAGCGGCCCCCTTTCCTTCTCAGTACTGCCTTCAAAGCTTCTTTTGCAACAGAAAACAGAGGAAAAGTCAAAAAAAGCCCATTCCTACCCAGCCAAACAAGAGTCAAGGAGTAAGCAGATTATCCAGGAGGTTTCAGAGCAGCTAGGATGATGTCAATCCCGGGCAAAATAATTATTTTAATCCTGTATCAGCTTTTCCAATTAAAGAAAAAGTAGAAGTAACATCAGTTGTTGAGATTTTTATGGAAAAATAAGGCTGCAAAAAAAATCACTGCAATATCTGAGAACAGTTCTTAGGTGCTTTTGGATGGGGGAGGTGGGGGTCAGGGTGTTTAAATTACTGCCTCTGCTGATAAACTAAACATGTAGACATCAGACTTGGAATTGTTCAGAGCTTTTAACTTGCCTGCAAACTACATTTCTAAAAAATATATCTCTAAGAAACAGCAAAACTTTCTAGATTAAGAACCTGCCAATCAACTGAATTTTTAAAAGTAGCTGTCAGAAGAACTGCTACTAAATATGACCATTCTGTGTCAACAGAAGTCATGCATATAACATTATTCAGCATTTTAATTGATCACCTAGAAATAAATACAAAACCACTGATGACAAACATACTGTAATAGCAGAGTATAAACAGTGAGATCAGCACTGTCAGGGTTATCTGAATGACGTGGTAAGGCTGCTCTATTTAAATATGGTGTTAATGCAACCGAATGGTAAATTACGTTCATAGGAATTAGGATTCAGGCAACTATAGCATGAAGGGAACATCTGCAATTCTGTAACTCCACAGATCTCTCCTGGATCCCTTTTTTTAAATATTGGTACCACATTTGCCAGTTTCCAGTCCTCAACTACTGAAACTATTTTAAGCAATTGGCTATACAGCACAAATAGTAGTTCACACGTTTCATCCTTGAATTATTTTAAAGCTGTGTCACTATCTCCTTTTACTCCCTGAATTAACAACCTCCTTTATTCTGTTTTTAACCACTCCGCTCTCCTTTTAACCATTCGTAATTCTTATTCAGGGGTAGGAGGGGGGGAACACTGCATTTCTCTGCTTTGAAGAAGAGGTCCTTAACTCAGTTCCATGGAAACTATAAAGATGCAGGTCTCTTAGCTGATGTTCCTTGTTCTTCAACAAGCTTTCTCTTTCTAAATCAGTTCATCTTTTTGAAACTGAAAGCAACTTTAGCAGTTTTTTGACTATTTTTAGCTCTGCATACATATATTTCAGTTTCAGCCTTTAGGGTGGCTTTTTGACTTACATTTTGAACCAGAACTGAGCACTGCTAAGGATAAAAGCAATGTTACCTCTCCTCCCATGGGCTCTTTGCTAGAGCTTGATCTGTCTTATGAAACAATCACTGAACACGTAAAGTCTACTCTCATCATGTCCCAGTGTGGCATGTGTCCAGTCTACATGTAAGTAACTGAAGTCTCCCACTAACATTTCATTCTACAGTGCCCAATCTTCCTTGGCACACTGCAGTCAGCATCACCTATCCTCGTCATCCAGTGGGCAATACAGGCCTCAGATTACTACTTCTTAATTAGATCCAAGTTTCAATGTTTAGGTGGTCTGTGCTACTCGCTTGATGCTTTGTCTGTTTCAAATGGGAGCGGGGAGGAGAGTCTTTAAACAGGCAGCACCACCCAGCCACAACCCCAATCTCTTTAACCTTTCCCATCTACTTTGAGGACACAATATTGGGACACAGAACTGCATGTAAATGAGACAGGCAGTCCTCAGCATAGCCATGTCTGAATTTGAGCATTTTATGGGATTAAAGTAATTATCTGTAAAACATATAGTATAAAATGTAATAATTATACTTATGGGTAGTGAACATTATTATACACTTTCCACTACTCTGAACTGAGGGATTCAACAGAGAACAGAAGCTTATAACAAAAAGGATAAGCTCAGTTATGTAGCTTAGGTGAAACGGAGTTAAATCAACTTTATTCATTTTACTTAACACAAAATGGAGTTTAACCAACCTTTCACTGCTTGCTCCAGAATGTGAAACTGTGATTACCTACTTTTGAACCTCCAAACTACTGGAGAAGCTTCCTGATGTGCAAGGAAAAATGGAGCTAACAATTACTAACGCTTGCCCGTGGCTATTTTCAGATGGAGATTTCATACAGCGCAGGCAAAGCTTGATGATAAAAGCCTTGTTAATAATGGGACACAAAAGCAATCAGATAGCAGATGGAAGGGCATGCATCATTAATGTATTTCATTGAAGAAGTTAGGCACCACAACACCTTTCCCTTGAAATTATTGCAATTTATAGCAAGCCAAGGGGAAGAGCAGCAGTTTACCTTTTGCTTATGGAAAAATAGAGGCATTCAGCAGGTAGAACAGTAAGGGATATCTATCACATCATTGTAGAACCAAGTTTAATGGCCAAGCACCCCTCCAGTTAAACGGGTTTTAATCTATTCTTGACACTTTCCCAAGGAAATTGATACCACAGATTTGTCTGACAATAATCCACACAGAACAGGGTCCCCCAAGGTTTTCAACACCTCTCATTTATACAAAGATTTGCTGCCATTTTCTTTTTAAATCTCATCTATATAACACTGATCTCTAAATAACCTTTAGCATTAAAAAAAAGAAGAGAAACGTTCCATTCAATTTATTAGAGTGCTCTCTTGGAATTAAGTTGGTACATAAATCAACTGTTTTGTTTATAGATATTACCTGATATTCATACATGTTCATACCAGCCATAAGAAGGTCTGATTTTCTTTCTACTCTATGTCTGGTATAATTCAAGTATTTCTTAGTCAGCAACATTTTAAACACAATATGTAAATTACATTGAGGAAATAAACATGTCAGCAGGCAAGCAATCATATAGAAAATAAAAAGATGTCATTGTCAAATATACCACTTTAAACAGCTGCCTATTTAATCAGGATTGATGCTGATGCCTGATCAATATAATTTGACAATGTTGACATGGTACTTTTCCTCTCAATTCAGACAGTTCTGCGTGTACACAATATCACAAATTGTTCCTCTTTTCTTTCAAAAACCTCATCAGTTTATCTTGCCAAATTTATCTAATTATTTCATTAGCCCATTTTTTTCTAATAAGATTTAAGATTTCTTTGATAAGAAATGTGTGCATGTGTTTTAAATTCATAACACCCTACATTTTACTTTCTTTTGAAAGAAATTATTTGATAAGTGAATTAAGGCAAAACAACAGAAACTTACCTAAAACCAAACAAATAGTTATCAATAGATTTAATGATACCCACAAACTTTATTTTACATTGCATACTGTCATTTGAGCAGAGTCAAAGAGCTTGTGGATCAAAAGCACATGATTCAGAACACCATTCATTTAGCAAGGAGATACTACAGAAATAAAGGTTGTACCAGAACTAGTAACTGCACGGTAAGCAAGAGACAAGCAAATTTTGAGCAACAGTAAAACTGTAATACAAGACACAACTCTATAACTTTCACACTAAGATTCCCAGACCCATAGTCCACAGCCCAAAGAATTTACGGGGGGGGATTAAGGAGGTCACAGCAGAAGTATACTTTGTGCACAAAGCAGTCCAAATTCATACCTTTCTGGCTATCATCAAATAAGAACTAATTTTTACTGTGGGGACTTTTTTTTCCTGTTTTCTAGGGGTAGGGGAAGCCACAGAGAAAAATAAACACTTCTGGGAGAACACAGGAGGGAAAGGAGAGCTTAGGAACATCAGAACAGGCAGGAGGGATCTTAAAAGGGATCTAGCTCACGCTAGAGACAGCACAGTATGCAAAGCTGCAAACAGGCAACCAAGGTTAGCAACACTGATGAAATGCAAGCAGTAATGAACATTGTGACCTTTGTCTTCAACCCTTGCATTCTTGACACTGTGATAAACACACTATGTATTTTCCTTGGCAACAGCTCATCCATTAAAGTAGTTCAATTACCAATATTTAGAAAATTTGAGATACAAATTTGCCAAAAGTACTGCTGCAGACTTAACTACTTGAAACAAATACATAACAAAGTATCTAACTAGAAGTCTTTGTGTGAAAAATTTAGTGCATGCACTGTAACTTTATTTGTGTAAACAAATCACATAGCAGTATTCTCTATATTAAAGGTATGCAAATACTTATTTCTAATTTTGAGTGAAGACAAATACAGAAACCACTTTAGACCTGAAGTTTCATGTTTTATTTAAACGCTAAGGCAGAGAATTTTAATTCCAAGTTTCACATAATAATTTGTTTTCATGGACAATTTATGAACCCTGACATAGGAGTTCATCATATAGCTACTCTTATTGTCACTATACCATATGACTACATTAAAATAAGGAGGTTTGAACATTCGTATGTTCAATTAGAGCTTTGTGGCTTCAAGCACTTAAAGAACAAATGCTGCCATTAACCTAGACCTTACCCCTCAAATATGCACCAAATATATTAACAATGTTACTGAATCATGAGGTTATGGTGAAAATATAAGTCTCAGTGGATTCCATCACAACGCAAAATCTTGAGGATTTTAATAGGATATTATTTAAGGTATAAAATTAAAATCTCTCATTAAGTTATCTCAACAGCTCATTTAATTTATCAGGCTCAAAAATATTTTAAAGGTTATTTTAGGTTAATTACATTTCACATCCTTTTATGACAGATCTGAAACCCTGCACATCTTTCAATCCTCTATTACAAACATTTCCCCCTTGCCAATAACTTAAAGTTCACATTGACACACATTTTTGCATACTCGCAGTATAGTCTCAACATGACAGCATTTTATATTCGTGATGTACACAGAATTTTTTTTTTTTTTTTTTTTAAATGGAAACTTGGTCATTGCAATATATAACAGAAGCAAGAAGCACCTCAGTCAGTTGTTCCACACTATTTACTAATAAAACAGCTTAGGTAAGCTGGTTTGTTTTGAACACATAATGCACCCTCTCAGCAAATTTTGCACTGTACGTATAGTTGGCCACAACTGCTTTCAGTGAAAAAAATTCTGATCAATCCAAAATGCCACAATACAAGAATTCTCCTCATCTATTCCTATAATAAACAAAGCTTTGAAAAAACAGCCTGGCCATTATTTATCCTAGTCTCTGTTCACAAAGGGAAGAACTACAGATATTGACTCTAAACCAAGCCTGCTAGCGTAATGGTTATTCTGACTTCATATCTCATGTTCTCACAGCACAAGGACTCTGCAGTTCCCACCAGGGAAGAGTTTAAAGCTCACAATTCCTGCAGAAATGCTCGGGTTAGCAATAATAACATAGCAGAGCCAGGTAAGAGATCAAGGTATTCCCTGGCTTTTGAACAACTGACTTTAAAATCTAAATATCTTTAACACAATCAGAAATAAGAGAATGACACAGGCACACTATATACAGTGACTGCAGGAATAAGTTATTTCATAGCACCCTCCATTTGAGCTTCAAACATTTTCCACGCATTAATAAACTGAGCTTTACAGAAAGTCTGAGGTATACTTTACTTCCGGTTCTACTGATGACCAAATGACTTAACCTCTCTGTATCTTAGTTTATCAAAGTTCAGATATCAGGGCTGTTGCATAAGTCTCAGGCTTTAATACGGTACTTCACTTACAAGGCTACACTTATCTCTGTCAAGAGATTTCACCTCTCCCCCTCTAGTAATCTCAAAGTAATATGGACTTTAGATTAACTTTTAGGAAAGATTCTGAGCTGCAGCTGTTCAGAGGTGAAGCATACAAACAACTGTATTCCCATTTTCCTCCAAGTGGTAAAATAAGCAATCACTTTGTCTCTGGAGCTGAAACTGTTTGGATGGCTGGAAAGACACATTGCATGGCTTGGATAAACCAAAATGACACAGTATAGGAAAACATACCAAACAAAAAACAGCAGCCAAACGTGGAGGATTATGCTACTCATTTCTAGAGCATCTCTAAAGCTTTTACTTAAAGAGTGAGAGGGATTTTTATAGACGTTCTAAAGATCAAAACAGTTCGCATTACTGGAACAAAGTAGTTTGAAACTTAGGAAAACAAACCATTTCATGTTTAAAGACTGATCCTCCTATTGTCACATCCTAGGAAACAGTTACCAGAAGCGTCACCAGAGACAGAAGGCAGCCATATTAAAATACTAAATGCGGACATCTCACACTACCTTTCTATGGAAATACCTGCCAAAAATCACCAAAATAAAACAGCCAATTTTTTACTATTTTAAATGAAAAAAATGAATTTTTATTGTCTACATCAGTATGTTTTTATATAGAGGTCAATAAGAACCACAGAACAACACTTTTAGGGAACAAAGCCTCACTCAGTGACAATGTGTGTTCAAGACAGTCTGAATAATTCTTTATATTTTATCATAAGTTCCCCACAGGTCCCCAAGCAAAAAAGCTAATTTTCCATGCACACTACAGCAGTTTCTCACTTTACACCTACAATAGTGCTGCTGTCAGGAAGAGAACTGACTGCATGTGCCAAAAATCAATTCAACACATTCATAGACAAAAAAATAACACACAGCATTTGAAGATAATGAGAACTGCAATCATTCAAACTGACAGTCTAGTGCCTAACAATTATCACAATGCAAGTTTTATGAATTCATATTTCCTACTATGACAAGCCTCAGGTTACACAGAACTGTGTCCAAATTTTCTTTCAAGTATGAAAATCTCCTTTGAGCCAATGAGTCCACTCCAAAATGGAATTCACTTAACTGAAGTGAGTAAAAAGATGCTGACTGTGTTTAAGTAACATGCACTATATATTAAATATAACTTTAGTACAGAATTTATCACAATTATTTGCTGTTCTTCACACAGATACACATGAATTGCTCAGAATGAAGTTTACTAGTGAAAAACCTATCAGGGCTATCAGTTTTGAGTGCCATTGTGACACGTGTCCCGAATCTATCACAAAAACACACTGAATTATAGCATATGCATTTTAGTTTTCCTACCAGAGATACCTTAAAGCTGTGACAAAGGTAAGTCTCTGCAAGCACTCTAAACACTGCCCAATGCTCAGAATTTTGCTCAGAACACTTAAATACGTTCAAAGAAGCTCTTCTGCAGTTTGCTTACAATGTCATTACTTCTTTGCAAAGGCCTTGTTCTCCACTGTTCTACATTATCAGATCCAAATTCCTTGTTCTTACTTTCAAGTTTTATCATTCACCTCATGCCGATACATACAACCCTCTGTCTAGAACTTACTGCTTACCTCTTCCTCAAACCCAGTCCCTTCAAACAAACGCAAGCCTGGACACTGCTTTAGTTCTTCAAGGAACACTCATCTTCTATCTATCTCCTTATAGGCACATCTTCCAAAATTGATGACGTACCCAAACTCTCAAAGATTCACCCATAGACTTTGCAGCATAAGTAAATGCAAATTTTTAATTAGTATGCATAAACTTAGACTTCACAGGGTCTTAATTTGGAAATCCACTTACTTCCCATCTCAGGTTATTAGAATTACAACTGCTATTTTAAAATGCAATTTCCATGACTTCATACAGTAATAAAATCCATTCATTCATATAACCATAGTTTCTGCTATCTTCTGCTTTTCTAACAATATAAAAATAGGAAATTCTACTTGTACAGTCAAGTATTGAAAGTTCTCTACACCCTAAAACAATTTATGGTCTTCATCAGCTATAACTTTAATGATTATTCTTAGACAAAAGTAGTTTCAGCTGTACGCAGCAACATTTAAATAGTCAACACGTTACCACCTAAAATACAAACTAAAAGTAAGGTTATCTATGACAAAACATTTTGGGAAAAGAGCAGCTGCATGTTTCAGAACACACAAATGTAAACGAAGTTTCCTCATCAGATTCAAATGTCTGCTTCTGTAATAAGTACCCAGTCAATCGGCAGGAGGTAGCTCTACGCACAACTGGCATTAACGATTTGTCCCCCAACTAGTATTGTATTTTTCAATAACAAGACAGAGATTACAACTAATTCTTTTGTGAGGAGGTAGAAGTTTAAGCTCTATGCACTCACCTCACTGCCAGCATACATATTGAGCAGAAAGGTGGAGAGTGCGGTGGAAGATCAGATACTGTCCTTTGCAAACTAATGTTTAATTTGCTAGTCAGATACCTGCTAGTCACAACAAACTCTATTCCTTCCAAGACCTCATCACTGAGATTAACAACCACTACCCAGATGCCTGCATAAAGCGGAGATCCTAAATCATAAACAGTAAATCCATTAAAGCACTAGGGACTATGTAAGAGACCCAGAGACAGAATTTTCTTTTATAACTAGGAGGATTTTTGAAGTAGAGTATAAAGAAGCTTGAACTTCTAGTTCCACTGCACTTCATCAAGCCTTTTGAATTATTAGTTTCTGTATTGAATTGACAATCAACACAGAATTAAGGTCTCTTTTAGCTACAGTCTACAGGAAAACACCTCTAGCGCTTCTTTAGGTTGGCCCTGTAGCAATAGTGTCGTTTTGTGTTGAAAATGCAATTCACTATACTGAGACCTCCGGTACTGCAGCACCACCTAGCAGGCCATCGACCAAAACACAATCAGGCAACTCAGCTTCTGACCCAAAAATTGCAAACAACGATTTATATAATTAGCTCCAAATAAGATTTTTTTTTTAATTATTATTTTAGTCATAACTATCCTAACCATCATTTCTCTGTTACCAGAAAAAGAATGTTCCAAACCATGGTATAGTATTAAAATATGAAGTTAATTCATACTCCAGCTGAAAAAAAAGGCCAGGTTACTAGCAAGTAGTTACTGTGGAACACGATCCCAGAAATAACATGCCTGTGCTGTAAAATCGCTAACTATTACCAGGATATCTAAAAACGTTTTACAAAAACTTACTTGGATCTCGGAGTTAACGATTTCTGTCAATTGCCGAGGCCCGCCAGCGGATGGCAGACCAGCACCACGAACGCCTCAGCAGGCTTCCGAAAAACTAGCAATTGCATTTGGCTTTCCCGTGAATTTAAAGGGAATTACCTAAGTTGTCTCACCCACGCACCTAAATCTGTAGCCAACTAGCCACTCTTCCTGGTAGCCAGGAACGATACAGATTTGAAGTACATCCTTTTGTAACAAAGAGCAACCTGCACAGGGGAAATACACTATTATGGGAAGTTTATATATTAGGTACAATTGATTCTATTCCTAATATACCTAAAATGAAATAAAAAAGCAAAGGAGTAAAAATTTAGAAAATAAACAGTAAATACTCTCTCCTACATCTAAAAAGCATACCCCAACTTGGACATCAAAGAAAACATGCCACAGCGTGAAGTCTGTCTCAGTTACCAGGTTTCCAATACACGCTTCCTTGCAGAGCCAAGGACCCACCATCACAAGGATGACCGTTGTCCCCATTCCACTCGGTATTGCCTAATCCGCACAGCTTTGGGGAACTAAACGTTCAGAATAAATCAGGCTGAACAGGCAGCGTCACTGGCTCGGTGTTATTCAACACAGGAAGTTCTTCAGCTTGTTAGTAATTTCAAGTCTCTGCATTTGAGCCTTTCGGTCCTCCAGATCATTATTCAAGATCTGAGAGGCTTCTTTTTTTAACCACTTCTTCTAGAAGACGACCAGGGAAGGGTGAACTATCTGGCACTCTCCACAACAGCAAAGAATATGCAATTGTCTCATTTTGTTTTAACCATTACCTTACAAAGTAAATGTAAAACCGTAAGTCATTTGAAATTATTCTCTGAAGAGTAGACTGACCCTACAAGGAAATCTTGCAAATCTGACATCAGAGCATTAACTGAGCACCAACTGCTTAGTCAGTAGACTTCACCTCTGAAGATGAAGAAATGGATCTGACCACGTACCATGTGGTACAGAATATAAGGAAGAAAGTTTACACTAAAGAGAGAACTGCAACCACCTGGCTAGAATCCTCAACCTCATTTTCAAAAATGATGTTCAGTTTTTCAATTCAAGGAGTACAGTGCGTTTCAGTTCAGTACTGGGAGCACTTTAGAAAACTGAAGTTTGTAAGTATTTAAAAAAAAAAAAAAGGTTCAAAATCTCTTTCACAAAAGTATCTAATTTTCCACTGACAGGCTTCTTCAAATGTTTTCCCATCACCACAGTTGGGAAAATGAACATGCATGGTTTCTTATTCTTGGAACATCTCAAACTTTTCCAGGCATTAGATAGTGAGCAATGCATGTAAGATGTAGTCCTAATTAACAGGTAGCACACTGTCAGATGTTTCTTTCACAAAGTGCTGGAGATAGTGCTTGAGATGCTCTCTATGGGAGGTGAGGGGGTGGGACACACACACAAAAACCCCCACATCTCTCTCCACAAATGTAAATACATATTTAGCATTAGCGTAGTGCTCCAGTTGAGCAACCTGTCCTTCACAGCAAACATGAGGGGAAAATCATCCCTTGCCCACCCATAAATGCTCCAGCCCTGGAATATTAACACCTTACAGCATTGCTTCTGGCAATCAATTTCATTCACATTGAGTTTTGTCAAAATAAATATTTGCAAGACAGACACTCCCAATCTACCTCCTCTACAACAACCACAACTTTCTCTTCACAAGCTCTTTTTCCTTTCTAAAATTAACAAACCCTGATGTTCTTCATGCCTTTCTTCATAAGAGAATGCATCCATATTCCTGATCATTCACTTCAGCTGCCTTCAAAACACAGTCCAACTCTTTTTACGACAGGGTGCCTGCAGGTCAAGATTTCAAATAAATAAACCCCCAAACTAAGTCATAAGAGATTATCCACATTATTATCCTTCTGTTCCTTATACACACTCCCTGCGCCCCCAGTTTTTACTATATTTGGGTCTTGAGAGCAGAAAACACCACTGAGATGCCCACAATGATGCTTTATGTCTTCTTTCTCTGATTGCTTCCTTGGCTATCTTGGGGATTTAAAAGTCTTAAATAGGATGCTCCGCACCAGAATTCAATCTACTAGGACCAGAGCCATCCGTCTTAGGGGTAGATGATCAACTGAAGGTCGTCTTCCGAAATCCTCACATATATTTAGAAGGCACACAGATCAGATCAACATCTATCATTCGATGATGACAGCACTCAGCATTCAGTCTGCCCTGCTTTCTTTCTCAAGTCAAGGATCTAGCGGCAACTGCTATGCAGACACATTAATCCAGACTATCACACATGTATGAGCTGAAAGATTCTGCCTAACAATAAACTGTGCTTATGTAGTTTAGCATGTTAGAATTTGATGTATTTCCAGTTCTTGAGTTGTTGCTGATAAGTAGCCTAGCTATCAGTCTTGTTTCAGAAGCTGCAAACTAATTTCTACAGGTTTGCTATTGTTAATTTATCTTTTTGCTTTGCAAATACTTTCAAAGTTGAAAAGAATGTAATTTAAGCACAGCAAACAGTCTGTAGGATTAGTAGTGGTTAGAAAGTAAAAAAAAACACATTACTGAATGCCAGCAAAGCAATTTAGCAAAGGAAAATCCACCGATACCTACAGTGCCAAAAAGAGGCAGCAGAAACAATGCACATAGCTTTGAGTATTCTGGCTTTCCCATACCACACTCCCACTTCTCTCTAGCTATCCATCTATCGTATTATAACAAATAATAAAAGAATTAAATGCTCTAGCAATCAAGGCTGGCATATTAAAATGACACTCTGCATTACTGAACCTACTCATCTCTTAATAGAGCTATTCTTCAAAGGAGATTAATTATACTGGCAAGAGACCTTTTGCTATTCTAATTTGTGAAACGTATTTCAATACCACAAGTATATTAAAACAGCTGCAAACATGTGACTAGCTTCAAGATCCCCAGACTCACTGTATTTAATTCCATGTTCATCTTGTGACCAGCTCTTTAGTCATTGCTTTAGAAGCCCATTTCATATAAAAATTCTTAATTTCTAGGCTTAATTAACTGCAACTGTAATTAACATACAGCCCACCATAAAGTATAGAGAGATAGGAAAGCGACCATATACTTCAGGACCTAACACCATCACAGAGGAACAAATACTGGATTTATAGCTGAATTTCTCTGCTTTAATTAGAAAGCAGAGAATTTTAAACTATTTTAAAATAAGTTACTGGCATTGCGTTTCACATCAGAACATTTGATAGCACAAACACTGCCATGACAAACTGAAAATACATCATATTAGTAATATGCAGAATTGTACACAGCTGTTAAGCAATGAACTAGTATTCCAAATTAAATATCTGAGAACTAATGCTTTGTTTTAAAGCACAGTTATTTTCATTAACTTAAGCTATGAAGCTTCAAGGCATTTGCCTGCCTCTAGAGAACAGGCCTGTATTTTAACATATTACTTTTTTTAATCCCCATCAGATAAATACTTAGATGCCAGGTTCATGTGAGCATTTTCCCTTTCTGTTGATATAGTCAAATTATAACCACTGCTAAGAATATAAGTTTAAGGCAAATACTGAACAGGCACCAAACTAAGACACAATACAGTTAAATCAAATCAGAAGAATTTCAATACAGTAGTATGTCTGAAAATGCTAAGACTACAGATACTTCATTGTGAAATCAAAATTAGTAGTAACACAAATGCATGGGCTTTTTGAACTTTAAAGATTTAAGTTTCTTTTCATAGGCTGGTGGTGCCAAACTGTCTAGGATCCCCCCAAACATTCTAAGGGCTAACAATCTAAGGGCTACATCCAAGGTGCACCCTTTTACTTAAGGGGTCATTGCTTCTGAACAGTTGTACAGTGTAATATAAATTTACCTAGTTACTTGCAGCTCTATAAAGTAGTGCACATCAAAATTTCCTCGAGTAAAACTTGTTATACAGGCAACTCTATGGAAGTTTGGCAAAAAAAGCTTCTAGCTTTGCTTTTAGTCTACTATTTAGCAACAATTTCTGTTGCATATATGACTGCTCACAAATAACTGTCTTTTCCTACTCATATTTTTCTTCTCCTTGCACTTTAGTGATTTTCAATATTTAGAGGTAATAAGGAACATCTACAAACAAAATGTGTGTTCCTTTTGGTTTGCAGTTCAGTCTTGACTATAGCCATCTGAGTTTCCCCCCCATACAGAATACTCTCTTAGAAAATACTAATTTAACAGCTACAACCTTCTTCAAAAATACATTCACTTTACCAAAACCTTTTGACAGAAACCACGCAGAAGAGCAGATGTCAGTTCCAGCTCTTCGATTCCTTGGACAGTTATCCCTTTCAGCTTCATCCTAGATATTCTCTAGGGAACCAGGCAGAGGTAGCTACTCAGAAAGATGTTTCCCAATTAAACTTGTTTTAAATGGTCAAGTTCCCGTGCTCACATCTCCCTAGACTTCCAGTGATATTTTCTTTCAGGTATCAAGGCAGCTTAAGTAGCATTGAGAAGGAGCGTCCTCAAAAAGAAATTATTCTTCACACACTTTTTTTTCCTGCTTTTTGTCAAAAGCAGGATGAACATATTCTCCTCCTAATTCATGCTCTACCCTAAAAAGGGCCCACAGGAACAAAATGCTGCATTCACTGAGCAAGAGCAGGGAGAGCAAGGTAAAAACTAAAGCACAGGATCACACCACTTTTTATTTATAGCACAAAATCATCATGAGGATTCCCAGACACACTCACCAAACCAGCAGTAAGTGAAGGAGCAGATTGCCCTAGAGACTGATTTCTCATGCGGACCAGGTTTGAGGTATCTCCAGGTGGCTGCCATATCGTCTGTCCCACTCCACTGTGGACACTATTTGATAGGGGAAGTAGCTGTTTTCCTTTAAAAACAAAACCAAAATACTATCAGCTTGTTTTTAAACAAGTTTGCAAGTTCAAAATACAATGCTGAAAACAAATATTGCATGTGGAGAAAAAGCAGTTAATAAAAAAAGCAATTTAAAGGTTTTGGTAGGTTAGAACTTGTACGAGCACAGTACCTGTTAATTCATTATGTTTGATAACTAAGTATTTCCAAAAAATCTAGTTTATATTATGAGGTAATGGGTAAATCCAAGACCTTGTAGAAACAGACTTCTATCACTTTATACCTTTCTATACTTCACACAGCTTAAAAAGGAAACAATATTTGCTGCCTATCAAACAATTTATTGCCTTATAGTGAGGCAATGTTAATGTTGCAAAATGTCTTAAGTATAATATTAAAAATTCTCATGAAAATGCATTCATAATTGTAAAATACTACCTCTTCTAAATAGCTTAGCCATCTAGACATCCCCACTTTCTCCTACCATTGGAACACTCAGCAGTAGATTTCATGCAGCTGTGATCAGAATACAGTGTATGTTTAAACATTGTTTTGCTTTGAACCATGGATGGTTATTTTCTGTCTAAAAAACTTCACTCTTCAGCAATATCATATTATCTTAAAAGCAAAACATTCTGTAGTTTTCCCAAGTCTCTCTTGTATCTGATTGATCAGTGTAGACACTAATCTCCCATGCTACATACACAAACAGTGAGAAGAGTAGTTTCTATCTCAACAAGTTCACACCGTTGTACTTTACTGCAGGAAATACAGTAATCATTTAAAAGGATCTGCTCAATACATTTTTTCCTAGTCAATATACACTCCTTTTTGAAAATGTCAAGCAGTAAATTTCCACAATGAGAAAGAACCAAAGTCAAAGTTGGTCATATTTTGACTCCATCAAGCTTGACAGTTTCCTTTTATGTACAATGTAATTCACAAAAAAAAAGAGAAGAAAGATAGTCTTGTGGTTAAAAACACATAAGTGAACGAGTCTGTAAATCTGGGTTCCATTATTAGCTTCCAGATGACTTCCTCTGTAACTTTGGTCAGTCAGCCTCTGTACTTCAGTTTCACCATCTGCAAAATGGGAGTGAATAATACCTCTTTTCCTTAAAATTAGGACTGTAAGACTAAATTACACACACCCTCTTCCAAGCACGGTGAAGACAGTTGCGTTCAACGGATTATTACATGCTCAGATACTACAACAGGAATTACAGGGGACTAAGACATTTGTTGCAATAAGTAGCAGGAAGAAGTCTACATCTTTAATCACATATACTGTAGAAAAATACTTTTTTCTCAGAGGCAGCAAGCTATTTTACAAATTCAACTTCACCTTACAATTAGATGTGAACTATTACATTCATTACATAAAAGCAGCTACAATATTTGGAATACTGTCACATAATGTGATTAGCCATGATGCTGGGGGGGTGGGGAGTGGGAGCGGTGCCTTTGTCTTTTTTTTTTTTAAACTTGTTAATTTTCTGTGAAAGTTACAAGCAATGGGCCAAGTACACATTAATAGAATGAATCAAAGTGTATGAGAGATGAGAAGGCTCAACTTCAGCTAGCAAACAGAGACACAGCATATTAGCACCTTTTTCCCAGTCCCACTCAAGCTGCTTACAGCTGTGGACATGATTTTCATGGTTTGCTCATTTTCAAGATTACATGTAAATACAATGACTCCTCTTGTCTGCAGAGATCTAAAAGTACAGAAAAGTACATTGCTGTATTTATCTCAGTAAAGCACTAACAAAGATATCCTATCATAGCAATTCAAATCATATAATTATCTAACAGTTCAAAATGCCAGTGCTTGAGAGCAAGAATATCTTATCTCCATAAGATGTAGTTATCAGTATCTCCTCCTCCTGTCAGTATCCAGGAAGACGGAATTCCATCAAGAGTCAAATCTAAGCCAACCAGTTTGCATGCACAATCATCTATACTCTTTAAACTTATTTGCTTCTGTTGCAAAAATAAGGTGGAATTATTTTTGGGATGGAGCTTGAAGCTAAAGCCTTTCCCTGCCATGCCTCAAGTCCTACATACATTCCAAACACCCACATTTAAAACATATATCTAAACATCTACATTTTCTTTATCCAGTTGGGTCAAACTGATCTTGTCAGGGCACTTCCCCTTCTTGAATCAGGCCACAGTAGGTTGAAAAGTCATTAAGATGAAGCAACAAGTTCTGGAGAACATTATTTCAGAACAGAAAATTTACAAGAATGTTAGCTCCAAACAGAAAAATCATATTTAAAAAAGAAATAGAACTTCTCCAGCTTTCCTGCTTCCTCCTATTTACTTTTCTTTGCTTACTTCTACTCCAGGGGGGGAGGAAAAAACCCACCAAACTACAGTACTATCTTCAGCCATTGTAATCAGCCAACAGCTGTGTAGTTAATAAACTCTTCACCTCTAGCAATTAACCCACCTTAGAGAACAAACTTAGATGAGTGCAAAACATTATGAATGTTTCCATTTTTCAGAAACAAGCCACTTATTACAAATAAAACATTAAGACAAGGCCAAGACAAAATAAAACGTGCATACTTTACTGCTTATTTAATTCTATTACACCTAGCACCTCAAACATTAAAAAATTTATCTTCTCCTGATAAAAGACGGAGGGACCAAGACTGGCCGTATTTTCACAGTCATGTAAGTCAAGCCCATGCTGCTGCCAAAATGGGTGGTTTCACCCTCTTCCCCTCCCACCTGAGAGTTTCCAAGCCTTCTTGTTCTTGCACTAACATGCAAATAAGCAAACAGTCAGCCTAATTGGGGAGGAAATGGGCTGCAAGTTAACCCTACAGAACAACAGTGGTATTCAGGCAGATCAGCTCTTTCATTCTAGACTGATCATGCAGCTCTGTATGTTCTAATGCCAGCATCACAGACTTTGATACCAGCTTTAAACAATTGTGAAACCATCCTCTAGCCCACATACAAAGTCTTTGAAAAAGAAAACTACTGAGCTTAGTCCTCCATTTCTTGGCTAATTACTAGACTATGCTCACTCCATGGTTCTACAGTTGACAAACTAAATTCTCTGACAGGGCTGCAGATTGTGTTCACAAGAAAAAAAACAAACTTTATACAAACTGAAAAAACACCTAGTTAGTAAGCAAGATTTTTTACTTTGAATCACAAATGCCTACAGTGCTTTTGAAGCCAAAAAGAAACTAAATAATAATTTGAACCTGATATAAAACTCAGCTTCCCAGTAAGAAACAATACAGCAAAGCAGGCAAGCTTACAGTCAGTGCTGACCTTAAAAATAAGAGGTAAGAATGCATCACTGTGTTGCCTAAGTTCCACCGCTCCCTTCTTTTAACTTTGCACATTAAGTCTTAGCTTCTAACTTTTCACTCTGGGCAATATACAGAATTTCACTCCAAATCCACTCTCCCTTTTTCACTCTTTTCTACTAATATTTCTTTTTGCATCTTTCTCTTACACAAAATTTTGTATGCCCTCCCAAGAAGAGGTCACCTCTAGTTTTAAAGAAACGACTTATCAGTATCTTTTATTACAACTGTTATGCCAACAAGTAATACTGCATCTTTAATACTAATGAATCATCATATGGTCTTTACAAAATGGCATACCTGACAAAGAACTTGCCAAACTACCTCTTCGTAGCTTGCAGTCGTCTTGACTTAGCTGACGATGGAGCTTGGTTTTCCCAGCAGATGAAAAGATGTCAGGATTGCTGAGCTTCCTGCAACGTAACGGAGTGGACTCTGTTATCACCTCCTGTAGAAAGAAAAACAAGCAGAATTTTGTTAATGACAGCTAAGTATCTGTTTTCTGAAACAGACAATCTCCAAAGCATAAAAGACTGTTTAAAAAAACCCCAAAAACCAAACACTCCCTCCCCCCCAAAATTGCTTAAAATTGTAAATCCCCCTCTTTTGTGCCACACATCTGCGTGGAAAGCACATCACAAGATCCCAGTCAAACATGGTCCTTGAACACCATTGCTGTAAGAAATATCATAAATAATAGTCAGAAAAGGCAATTATGCTACAGCAGTTATTTGCTCTTATAGTACGTAGAAAAAGAGGCTACTGAAAAATTAGGCTCAGCTTTGATTCAAGCTATTTCCTGCTAAAGCAAAGAGTATTTTCTCCAAATTTCTTGAATATTTATTCCATCCAGTCTATGAGTAATATACCTATAAAGAAACTGTTGCAATGTCTAATTGCAACCCAAAACTCCTATTATAAGTTACAGCTCTACTACAGGACCATATGTATCACTAAATAATAATTAGGATAGAGATCATCCTTTGTGTAATGTCTTTGTTATTACTATAAACAAAATTAGACATGTATTTGTCAGAAACACTCCCACACATGTAAATTCCTTTCACAGCATACAGCAAACTTTCAATCAAAATAGCAGTAGGTAGAACAGTGGCAAGCACAACCACAGTGCTTTCCTCATGCATTTAATTGTTCTGGAGGTGTCAAACTCTCATTTCATACCCGAAGAAGAATGACAAGCATAGCTATCATACATTGATTTGAAGATAATGTGACACTTTCCATTACAGCCTATATAGATGAACTCGGTCAAGTTCTCCCTTCTCTGCAGTAGTGCAACATGTTCCACGTGTCTTAATGGATTGCTCCATTTTACTTCAAATGCCTCTCATTAGCTATACAGCACTTCAAGCCATGCTTATCCTCATAAAATCTCATCTGAGGCAGAAAATAAACTGAAAGGAACACTTTCCCTGCATGATACATCACCACATGGTTTAACATAGTTTTAAATCATGTTTAAATCAAAAATTAATGTACCAGTAGTGGGGTTTAATTAAAATTTGCAGATTCCGGTCAAAATCTATTTCTGAAGTCATTAATTCAAATCTATTCAGTCTACAGTGTTATGCCTCAAACTGTCAAATCCAGACCAGGACTACACACTCTAAAAACTTTTAAAAAAATTTTTGGGGGGGCGGGGGGGGGCAGGGAGGAAGGAAGGACACGAATAAAGTGGTTTTACAAGAAAAAAAACTGAATTTGGATTTGAAGTAGAATCCTCACTTAGCTGAGTCATTCATTCTCAACCTTTCTTAGACTCCATCTCCTTTTAATCATGAAATCTTTTGGCACTTCATAATAGTAAAGAACTTTGTTATTTGTTTGAGGGACACGAATGCTTTGCTCTACATGTGCTTCAGTAGTGCACCTTTCACAGGTTGAGAGGTACTGTGCTGATACAATTTCTTCCTCTGGTTACGGTTAGACATTCAGTCGCCGCACTGTCTAAACCAGATCAAGAGAGAGACCTGGGTAACAGAGTAGGTCAGTTCACTTATCCAGTTCATCACACAGTTGCAAACAGTTGTGTTGGTGCAAGAGTGGGGAGAGGCACGAAAACAAGTGACCTGGGGTAGAGAAAACTGCTTGAGCGGAAAATTGCTTTAATCTTAAGGTTCTTTGCTCATCTTGGAGCAAAGAACCTCACATCTTCATTTGCATCTGACCTTTTCCACAAAGGTACTGAAGACCTTCATTTCCAGCAGCCTGTACTTCTGTTTTTCGGTCATTTGGAGAGCTGAAAAGACATCTACCACACTTTCTGTTTGTACTTAAGAGTAAGCTAAGTAATTTTAAATTGTGACATTCGCAGTCCCCCAGCATGCCTCTGAAAGCTGCAAAGGCCAAGGGCAGAAAGTCTTTGCTGTTTCTATTTGGGATGGCAGAACGTGGTTACATATGTACATATGTCTGTAAGTAGACGTACAGAAATATACACACACACTTTTAATATGGCCTGTCCTAAATGCCTATAACATCTAAAATCTGTCATGCTTCCCCCAACTTTGACAGTCCAAAATTACCATACCTCAAAAAAACCCCAGGTTACAAGCAAATTAGTTAAAAATCTTATCCAGCCTACCCTCTCACATTCCTTATGCTTCAATTCCAACAAATGTTCCCAGCATCCTTCAGTATCTAGCTACTTCCCTGAAACTAGTCATAACTCTATTGAAAGGCCCTATGCACAAGATGCTACTGGTCATCCCCGCAGTCCACGTACTGCCTGCTTACACAAATCCCTGGAAAAGCCAGCTTTTTTCCCCACTCTCACCCTGCGCAGGCCATTGCCATGATTGTCTTGCCTTCACCAGTGCATTTAGGTTCCTTTAGGAAGGGGAAGCACAGTCCTGCTTGTCAGGCTGATGCAGCAACTGTAGTTGCTCTTCCACCATGTTCAGCTGAGTTGAGGCAGGGCGAGGAAGGGGGCAGGCAGAAGATACACAGAAGCTAGTGCCAGTAGAAACGGTAGCCTGCCCACCTGGCAAATACATCTGCATCCAAGACAGAAACAGAATACACCCCTTACTTAAACTGCGGCTTTGGGGCACCCCCTTTACGTCCTGTTCCTCCCACCCAGCACAAATGCCAGAAAACAGAATTTGGGGAAGGGGACACAGGAAAGAGCATCAGGGAATAGGGATAAGGCTACGTGGAATTTTCTCAGCTGCTTCTTTGCTGCTACTTCACTTTCACAAACATCTCGCACATCTCGATGATGGTTTAGTGTGACGTCCTTAGCTTGAAAGGTACACCTTACCTCATTAACAAATGTCCAATAAATCTAGTAAAGTTACTCCAAGTCAACAATTAATTTAACATCCAAATCAACAAAAGGAACAAAAATCAGCACATGCAAGAAAACAGGACTTTCTCTTCGTTTGAGAGAGAAAAACAAGGTATTCTTTTGCCTGCAAAAATTTCAGCAGAACAATACTGTACAAAAACAATTTTGAGATTATTGTATTAATAAGAATACCCATCAACAGTTAAAATTAAAATGTCAAGATTAACATGAAGAAAAGTGTTCTAACTGGGACTTCTTTGTTTGTTCAAGGTTTTGGGGTTGTTTGTTCAAGGTTTTGGTTTTTGGGGGTTTTATTTGTTTTGTTGTTTTGGTTTTTTCCCCTCAGCTGCATATTCACCTCTCCTCCAACACACACACATATACATCTCACCCACCTTTCTCAGTGAACTGCAACTTAAAAAACAACATTCATTCATTCGGGGCACCAAAGTAATGAAAGGCAGTAAAGTCAGAAACAAAAGTACTCTAAGTCATGTTACAAGCAATTTCTGTATTTTACATCCCCTTTTTTCCACCCAATATAAAGACATTTGCATAACCCTACCAATCAAAGAATGTGCCCAGTTCCCTGCCCTTCCTCTTTACACAGAGTCTCTTCTTATCGGTAAAAATAATTACAAATTCTTAATCTTTCTTCTTGAGTTACAGTACACAGCCTTTTTGGATCCGCTAATATCTAAATCAAAAGTACCCCAACTGAAGGAGCACATGGAGCACCAACACTGAAGGGCACACCTACTTCTACCACAACATCCGCTCAGCTGCAACATCCTGCCTACACACACCTTTCAGGTCAACCCAATGGTATATGCTACTTCTCAAAACATCATTCCATACGCATTTCTTCAACAGCCATCCCAGCTTAAGCAACTCCTCCCCACCAGGACTTGTATCACAAAGATATGAAAGGAACAGTGGAAAGGTAACAGCTTCCCACACTCACCAAAGAATCTAGCCTGTCTTCTACAGGAGATAGGCTTAGTACATATTACATATGGAAAATTCTTCATAAGCCCTTTTTTTGTTAAGCACATTAAACACTTGGGCAATATGCAAAAGACTACATAGTTGTTGAATGTTTTGAAGAAAGGGACCCCAATCACACTCTGCAGGTTTATATACTGTTAAACTCACTTTTCAAATATTAAAAAAAAAAAATCCCATGCACTGTTCTGAGACAGCCTATTATGTTTTAAAAAATGCTAAGTACAACACAGCCAGTTTAAAATATCATTTTCTAAGAGCTATGCCTATATTGTGTCAGCAAAACAATGAAGAGGGAAAGTTTTAACTTGACAACAATGGAGTTGTCTTTCATAAGACTGTAATTTATTTCACTCATCCATCAAAACCCAGCTTTAGTATTGCAGTTCATAGATGAACTACACGGAAATAGCAGTGGTTTATGTTACCGCTCTTAAACAAGGAAGGAAAAAAAAAAAAAACCACAGGAAGAGATCCTTCCTTGTCCTTGCCCCAAAGCAAGATGCAATACATACAAAGGACAGAAAGATCTTACACAACATTCCAAATCAATGGATAAAGAAACTCTTTGCAGTGATAGAACAGAATTTTGTTTACATGCTTTCAAATTACTAAATTAGACTACCAGAGAAAACGGTTGAAGAATAGATTACATAGCACAGACTGCTGTAATTTTAAGGACTCCACTTCCACTTTTGAAAAGAAAAAATTACTGCAGCTTTAGAAATGAAAGCATTAGTAAGCATGTAACAGAAACACCTTGCTCACACAGTGTGAAAAGGACTGTGAGCCCCTCTCCTTTAATTTCTTTTCAAAGGTGATAGAAAAAAAAACTTCTTAATTTACTTTGGCCTTGTGTCTTTTGCCACAAGCTAAAAATCAGGCTCAAACAGCCAGCTGAATCCTGCAAAGCTTAGGGCTGAAGATAAAAGTGTCACACAAACAATCTTGATTTGCTAGGCAAAGATTATTCCTATCAGTCCCTTCAAAGGTATACAAAAGTTTGCTCACATAACTTGAAACAGTAGGATATGAAGAAGAATGGCAAAGGCTTTTCTTGAATAGTGAGAGGCTCTACATTTTTCAGCTCGATCACTTAGAACACTTGCACAGAAAAACAGTTAAAATAGTTGTGGCACTGGAAATACATACAAGTCTGTTTCTCTTGCCTGAAATCTCACATAGGGGTTATTCCACTCAGGAAGATGGAGAACCAGACAGATTGCAACAATAGCTGCAGACAAAAGACAAGAAACCAAAATCTGGTTCCTGATGTGTAAGATTACACTAATATGTCACGTTAAAATCCTGATCTGGTAATTTCAGAATACAGCTACAAGGAACCTTCTCAGTCATCTTTTCCATTCCATCGCACAGGGAAAGTCTCCCAAGCAATTCAAGCGAGAAATAAAAGAACAAGCACATATACCACTGCAATGATTTTCAGCAGCTTTTCTTTTTTAATGTTCATTTAATGGTGCTGCAAGACAGTAACACAGCACAGATCCTTAATCTACAAACGGCACGTGAATACTGAAAGTGTGGATGCGTGTCAAAGTACTTCCTTGAACTGCCAGATGAAGTACCACACAGTTAGTGAGACTGATCAGCAACAGACGAATGTTAGGAAAAAAAACTTCTTAAGACCTGTCTTTATGGCCTACATTTAAGATGTAACAGATCATACAAAGGAGGACTTCCTCACATGTAACTGTGCTATAACTAACTCAAAAATATATTTTTCCTAAAGATCTCTAAAACAAGCAAAAATACTCAACTGTGACTAACAAATATTCAAATCTGCAGGCCAAAACATGTTAAACTATTAGCTGGGGGGCGGGGGAGGGGGGGGGGGCGGAGGAGGGGGGAAGTCTACAAAAAAGTTTTCTATTCAGGTAATCGATTAACAAGAAAAATGAGAAATCTTTTTTTTTTAAGCCTAATGAGCACAACCACCTAAGGTCACCTGGAAGCAAACTGTTGGAAGGAAGAAAAGAATGAAAATTTAAATACAATAAAACAATAAATTGGCAAAGAATACACTACTATTACCCTATTCTGTAAGGAAGATAACCAATGAGTAATGCAACTTGAGGATATCTTGACACTTTCTGAATTTTTTTAAAGCAATAAAAAGTCAACATTGAAAGCTGTATTTTCTATTTTTTAATACAACACTGTTTGTCCTTTAAAAGATAAAAGCCTGTTGTGTCAGGATTGTGTGCACATATCTGAGAAGCATTCTTTTTCTTCTCAGCCTTTCCTCATCACTTCATATAAAGTGTGTACATATCCTGTCATTAGGTCTTCTCTAACATACTTTAAAATACACTGAAAAAGAAAATTAAAGGCCTAGAGAACAGATTGCAAACTAAATATCTGTCTAAATAACAGGCAATTAACGCAATGGAATCATAGTATTTATGCTTTAGTATTTAGCGCTGAAATTTGCCTTAACTTTCTAGCCTGGACATGACATATTGAGGGAAGAGGGTCAGCAGTTTACCAGGAAGCTGAGGTGAGCCCAAATGTGACCAAAATTGTAGGCTGAGTAAGAACTTGCAACTAAGACTCTTCTTAACTATATCTGCTTAACTCATGTACTTGCCAGCAGCATCCTGAAAAACGTCAGAGACAGCAGAATCAAGGAAAATTACATTAAATCAACATAGCCTCTTAGGGGTTATAATATATTGGTTTACTACATCAACAAGAGAGAAAAGCTTTACAGAATATATTACATTATATAAAAGTGTCAGTATTTTAAAGACAGAAAAGAGTTTTACAATAGTTTTTCCTCTTTAATAGATTTATTTGAAGAACTTTGCAATAAATCCCAACATTCCCACAAAGGTAAATATACACACTTAACTTAGTGTCAATATTAAGTTTTGAAAATAACTGGAAACCTAAGCATTATTGCCACAGTGATGTTTTCAATAGTTATACAGTGTAACACACACACATTTAACACTCTCAATACCTGTAGCTTCCTCTGTACACTCATCTTCAGTTATAACGCAGATGACAGAAAAGTTACAAAACAAATTTAAATCCTTTTGTAAAAAAAAAAAAAAAAAAAAAAAAAATCACACAGTTAAAAACAAACATACAAAAAAAGAATGTTTCCTGAAAGACATAGTATCAGAAACCTATACTATGAGATACACCCTCCTTATCTTGTTCCTCCAACGGGAAGATTTTTTTCTTGTTAACTCTTCAGGAAACAACTCCAAGGCATGTTTGATCAGAACTAATGAATTAGAAGCTTTAATGTTGTTTCACCAGGGAAGTTCAAGTTGTTAACTTTGTTGCCAAGTGTTCCCAGCTGCAGGAATGCATTAAAAAGCTTGTTAAAAAGCAAAAGTAAATATTTACAACTATGTACATTATTACCCCCTTTCTGCGGATCATTGAGATGATGGTTCCTAATGGAACCACAGTCCAGAAGACAAGGTAATTTGTGATTAAATTATATCAGCTTGAATGTTTGGTCCTCATATGAAATTACAAATAACACCACAATGGTTTAAACAAGCAACTATTTGATCCTACTTCAGGATCTCCCTACTAAGAGACAAAAGGGTAGTGTAATTCTTGAATTCAGCTTGTAAATGCCTAAAGCCAAAAGAATTTCATCTAGGGAAGAAAGAGCAACAGAGCCTCTACTAAAGTCTGTATCAAACTACAGAAGCTCAAAGAAACCACTATCAATATATCAAGACTCAAAACCCCACTACATGCTCACTAGTTACATTGGAAACAAACCAGTCTGAAGAAACACACTGCACGTTAAAGGCCGCATCATTCCTTTATCACTGGTATTCTAGCATGAGCATTTCAAACATAAAAAGGTTGTATAGAGCAGGGAAATTAACTCCTGGCCAGATTAAAAAAAACATGAACAACTCTATAATTCATCATCTGTACATTAGAATCCTGTCTGCTGTAAGGATTAAAAGAATTATGACCAAATAAATGTGATCTGTAATAAAATTTGGTATTATAAGACATCAATAACACCTTCTCTCTGAAGATTTTCTTCCATTAAACTCAGAAGATGTGCCAAGCGTGTGATGCATCCCAGCATTACTGACTAGTATTACTGCAAGTCCTCTTTAGCATCCTATGCGTTATGAAATACTCATGTATCTTCTATATTATTGTCTATTAGAATATATAGTCAAATAGAGATGTATGCTTAGATTTGCTAAAGACCATAATCCACAGTATGAACAAGCCAAAACTTTTCTCATTTGCCAGTTTCTTACAGATTTATTCAGATATTTATTACACACAAAACACTGAATTTAATAACTTTCATTAAAATTATGCTGTAAGAAAGACTAGAATGGGAACTGCTTAAGGAACCAGGCAAGCAGCAGAAACACAGCTGTATCTTAAGCTGTGCATGTAAAAAGACCTATGATTTCACATTGGCTATAAAAAGGAGGAGAATTATCAGAACATTCTGCAGGGTGCCTTGATTCCCTGCAACACTGATGCTTCCCCCACCCCCCACTCCCCCCCCCGGAACGAGTGAGCTTTCAGATCTCCAACTATATTTATTTTTGTTCACATTACATTGTCTCACTGTCTCATTCACAGGGAAAGAGCAAAACAACATAAAATACCTACTTATACTTGTGTAAATTCTGTTTAATTAATTCCTATAAACAAAGTTACAATCAAGTCATTTTCATTGGGAATGTAAACTCCCTCTGTTTTTCTACTGAGATGAACAAGACTTAGTGATAGGTTAAAAGTTCATTCAATTTACATAAACAAACAATTGCTTCATAGCAATAGGACCTGGAAAAGAGTTTCACCTAATTTTATACATTACAGACAGGAAGCTCTGGGACACATTTCAAAAACTGAGAAGCTACCTGTATTAATATTTGATTCTCAGCCTAAAACAATATAGAATTTTCTATGTCTAAGGCACAAATAAATATGTTTAAAATTAAAATACTAGCTGAAAATACAGTTTGGCAAGTGAACAATACTACAGTGTATTAAAATGTGCATGCTGTATAAAAATGACTTATTTACTAATAGTGCGGAGTTCTAATCTTCTTTTGAAAAAAGCACTTTCCAAAGAAAAATGTTAAGAGTCATTAAGTTTGAAGTACAGTCTCAAATCAAAGTCTCTGTTGGTCCAGTATGACATATAGCCCTTAAAAAACTGTCCCAAGACTAAGGGGGCTAGAAGAGAGAAATCCATGCCCAACTGCTGTTCCAAGGCTTGTTTCAAATGAAGCTGCCAACAAAGAAAAGAAAAAGGTAACTCATGAACTGAACTTTGGCGGGGAACCACTCAGGTGACTTAAAGGGGCTTTTCTAATTAGACATTCAATGACTACAGATGTGTAATACAATTTTAAGACTTGATCTTAGTTTATAAAACTCACTTGAATAGCGCACACTGCACAGAAAGAAAAGTATAAAACCAGAAAACACTACAGGAATCCTCTTTAACCATGCTACTTTTTTGCCCAGGATGCTTTTATGTATCCCAGCTATGACCTGAATAGTAGTAGTAGTGGAACCATCTGTAGTTAGACAGAGATTAGTGGCAAAATAAAATCTAACACGGCACAATGGTCTGCTAAGAGTTAGAACACTGTTTGTTCATATACCTGATGAAGACAGACCAAGATACGTTTTAATCTGGTGTTATCACTGAGGAAGATCATTATTTGCAGCAGGAAAAAAAATTAAATACTTTTTTTGTTTGCAACAGTGAAAGTTCCACTCCTTTGGCATCAATACTTTTGTCTCAATGAACCACCTAGAATCTTCTCATTTCCTACCACAAATGAGACAAGCACATCAATGCACAGCAAAAATAAGAAGCACTTCTGTGAAGTTTTCCTGAAAATAAATTTTCCCTCAAACTCAACAGCAGATCTGCATGTATGGAATGGGAAAAAAAAATATCAATTGATTACAAGACTGTAAATAAAACTACCAATGGCTTTAGACCTAAAGGAAATTAAGTTAACCTTTGGAAACACAACGAACGTTTAATCCTTAGCTTTTCTTAACAGAAATCACACAAAATGGCAGACAAAGATAAACTAATTCAGAATTCTTATCAATGTCTGCGCAAAGAAATGGAGTCTCTATAGTCTGGCACAAAAGCTTCTCCTCATCAAGCAGCATAATACAGTCCTATCCCAAAGAAACAACGGCCAAAATTTTTTTCCAAGGACAAGCCATGTATTTCTTCCCTTCTGCCTGAGAACAAAAACAATGCCCAGCTGTTAGGTTTATGAACATCACCAGGCCTCAAGCTCAAACTGAAAGACTACAGTCAGCAGGCACTTCGGCTAAAGTGTCTGCAAAAATGGCAAAACAATGCTATAAACAGATTCTCCTCTGTCCCAAAAACAGGGACCAACGCAAAGGTCAAAGAACATACAAATAACTAACTGAATGCATAATTTAACTTTCAGGGTCATGTATTTTTGCCATCTTCACACTGCACAGGTCCAATTTAAGTCATTTAATAGAACAGAGGAAGACGTATTTGCTACTAACGTCACTGCATCCATCTATGTCTAAACATTTAAACATCTAAATACCTACAGTCACTGCATTAACTATACAACTCATTTATAAGCTTTCCTCTAAAACAGTGACTATAATTTATTTATTTGCACTCTCTGATCTTCTGGTGCTGTCCAGAACACTTAACATCAGTTCTGACCGCTTGATTTCCTTTTAAAGGTCTTTTCTAAGGCTCCATATTAAAATGTGATTTTTATGATAATAAAGTGCTTGTAAATACATTAAAGATTGAATGGTGTGATTTTAGTGACTAATAAACCTGTTTTAATTATTAAGCATTCCATTTTTGAGATGACATTTCCTTGCTCTGGGGCCTTACAATGGCTTCTTTAAAATAAAACTAGGGTCTCACTCCATTTCAAATGGCAAAAAATACAATCATAAGAAGAGCTGCTGCTAGCCCTCTCAGCTAGTGAACAGAGGACATGCAACTACCAGGAGATTAACAGAACAAACATCAAAAAAAACAATGCAAGACATTAAACTATTTCATTGCCTATCAGTGCATTTTTTTCCCTAAGTAGCTCCACAAGTCTCCATTACATACTCTTTTCCAGTTTTGCCTTTCCAGGAGTTTAACGCTTCGCTTGCATTAGTGAAGTTAGATTCTTTGGGTCTTGTACATGCTTCCTCAGAAAGTTCTGCAAGCCACATAAAGGACAAAGATATCTACGCAGTTTTGACAATTTGTGTATTTGCTTTGTAATGACAAATTGTATTTCAAGAAAGAGTGTAGAGAAATGCAATTTGATGATTCTAAGCTGTAAGCTCTTCAATGCAAAGAGAAGCAAACCTCAAGTTTAGTACCTGGGATAACTGCCTTCCTGGAAACATGGAACCATGCTTAAACCATTTGTAGAGTATAACTCAGGTGTTTATGTAGTCCTCCTGTATGTGTATGGCTCTCAGTGTCATACAAAAAGCATGCATAAGCAGCAGTATCAAGTTCCAGTTATACATAGTACTAGGAAGGTACATTAGAAGACTTTTTTTTTTTTTAAATCCTTCTTATTGAGCTCAAAGCATGACAGCTGTGTATTTGAAGGATAAAAGAAGAACATGCTTGAGTATCAATTAATCAATCTGACAAGTACTACATTTCATAAAAATCTTCAAGCTTCCTGAAATGCAGCTACAATATGTTTTCACAAGTTTTCATCCCACAGACAGTACTGAATTCCCCTCACTCCTTAGTGGATGTACCTTTTGGGCTTAGCTTTTGTTTGGCTTGATTAAGAAAAGATGACAAAGTGTCTCAAGTTTGGGTCCAACCACACACATCATTCCGTTTTTAGTAAACTGCTTTCTATATGCTGCATGCCAGCATTTGTTTACCATTGTAACCATTCTGTACTTTCTCTTCCATCATGAAAGACAAACTGGTCTGTGAACTCTTCCATCAAATTCAATAGGGAAAAATCAACAGGGATGGCAGGACCTACAATTTTTTATTTTTTTTTTTTAAATCCTGATGTGCTAGCAGCTAACATATCAAAGTGGTAAACGCACATATACTGAGCTAATTTCCATAAGACAGCTCACAGTCACTGTAAGAAGTCAGGGCTAGCAGAATGTAGCCTCGTATAAGCAACAAATTTAAGCGCTACTGGAAACCTGTCTTGAATGGATTGCTGGATGTTTCAACAATGTGCAGATAATGGAAGCAGCACTCCAGAACTGCACTGAAATTCAGCTTCTTATTATAACTATTGTTAAGTATTTTCACTACTAGCACAATTAGCCGAGATGCCAAACACCTACAACAAGAGTTTCAGAAATACTAGCATGACACACTAAAGGCCAAAAAAAAAAATTATCCAAGTGTCATTCAATTAAGTAGTTAAATAACTTATTTTGGCTTTGTACTGTTGAAAGTGTTTATGGTGGATTACTTGTCACACTACGTAGTAAAAAACGTCAGAGAAAATCTTCCTATATAGATAATTCATGAAAAATGTGTGTGGACTGCAACTGAATCGGAAATTACATTTCAAAAATTCTTAAACTCCCCACAGCCCAACCTTAACAGTGCTATCTGCTTCTAGAAATTGAAACAGGTACATGGAATGTTTTAAAGCACCATCTTGTTTTTACATTCATGAAAATCCAGACCAACTAAAAGCTTTTAGAAAGTATTTTATTGTTTAATACTTTAGAAAGTATTTACTGTAACAAAAAGTGAAAATATTTACAATGCAGTTCTAATAGCAAAGGCATGATTTTTTCCTGCAAAGAAACAGAGCATCATCCTATTTTCTATGTAAATAATAGACCTCCATTAATGCTAGAGCAATTCCAAATAGCAAAAAACGGACAAGCTAGACAGCTAGATTTTTTTATTATTGCTGGGTTTTCAGTCTTGAATCCTCTTCCCTCACTGCACTGTAATGTGTATTTATAACAGAACATTTTAAAATAATTTCTGACAGATTTCTAGTTTTAGGGTCCATGGGACCTAAGGTGTAACTTAGATAATACACTATGACAAAAAACAGAGCTTAGAGGAAGAGCAAGTAAAAAAAAAAAAAAAAAAGAAATGTTTTAAAGCAGGTTTTAAAGGTAACAACAGAGCTACTTCCTTACAAACCAAACAAGGCCTTCAGATCTTTCTGCTACAGTGAGATATCACAGAGCATCAACTTCCTACGGCCAAGAGTGACATCTATCAAGACATCAAAAAAATGAGTGCATTTTCCTCACCTGAAACAGATTTTTCTACTTCCTTGCAAAAAGGTAGAAGTTTTTTGAGTGCCCATGGACTCAGCTTCTTCCTCCAAAGAGCGGCATTTTCACCAGGCCTCAAATAGTACTACATTACTACAAAAAGACACTAGCCACAGCACATCATTATTTGAAGTGGAAATGGAATTGTTAAGACTCTACATGACCTGTCTATTTAGCTACTGTGGTTCTTGAGGAACAAGGTCTTGATGGGTGACAAAGCTTTTTGTTTTAGTCTCAAACAGCTCACTAACCTGGTGGGTCTTCACTGCTTCCTTAGCTTCAGCTACTCAGGTTCCATGAATAAGAATTAAATAAGAGTAAAAAAAACCTTTTCTTTTAAATAAATGCCTACCATCGTATCTATAATAATCCACTGTATTTCTTTCAAGCACCAAAGCTATGTTAGCTTATGGAGCACAACAGGCAGCTCAGGCAATAAAAATAACCTATCAGATAAAAATCAAGAATTGCCTTTTCTAGAGACTCTAAGAACTACCTTGACAGGCAGGACAACATTCACATTCTTTGTCCTGCAAGAAGGCATATGCGCTTCCTCAAGAAGTAAGTCAACTTCTAGGCCTAAAGTCAATAACGCATGCCCATTCCTCCAACACAACACACACGGATATTACTTGGTTTCCCGAAGCATACAGTCATGAATATATCCACAGTCTTTCTGAGTGTTTTGTAGATGCCTAATCCTAGCCTTGGACAGCACCCCGCTGTTATCCTCAAGTGCTCTGTAACAAACACTAAGTAGCAGCAGCTTTTCCCTTCAAACTAATAATTGATTATGATTACAAAGACAAGTAGTCCCACACCAAATCCAGTCACTTCTGACAGAAGACTTCTCTTCGCTTCTTCACTTCTATACTCTTTTTGGACAAGAAATGCAGTGCACTGCTGAACTCGGATGCAAATCATCAGCAACATGAACACCTATATATTCATAATCTCTCCACTGCCTGCTTAGCTATTCTAATATGCAAGATATGAAATGAATGTGGCTAATACACCGTATTTGCTCTTACTCTTCACTTGTGACAGGAAATTGAAGTCTCACATGGGCGAGTTGAATCATCTAAGCTGCTGATGCAATGCTTACCTACTTATTGATTTACACAAATCGATTTAAACAAATTAGGTTTCTCCATTAATATTCAACTTCGAGGGAAGTGATGTTTTTATTATATCAGGCCAGAGAAGTGCCATATGCCCTTTGGCACTATTTTGCTATTATCTAACAAGCCCATGGCAGAATTGGTCACTTGACTCTACGTCCCTTTTGTCTGCTTCTAGATGAATCTTTCAGCTCAATTCTGTTATTAACTAACAAGTACATTGCAGAATTGATCATTTGACTCTATTCCCCTTTGCCTGCTTTTAGATGACTCTTCTTCAGTCACTTTTTCGCCCCTCCGTACTTCTAAACATTAGTATAAATATAGAAATGAACTAAGAGCAACATATTGTCAGCAGCTGTCATCGCTGCCCGATCAAAATAACAGAAAGGCAAAACTATGGCTAATGAAGAAGTCAAGCAGGAGTAGCTCTGGCATCAACAAGAATCAGCTCACGGAAGGCAGCAAGACATACCTACAGGACATTGAGAGGTTTGTTCTTTCTGGTTTCTTTTCTTGCCTCCTCAGGAAAAGGACACAGAGGAAAACAGAGACAGAACCATACATGTCATAGGGAACAGCTCCTTCTTCCGCAGCTATGCTCTGGCTTCTTAACCTTTTTTTCTCCATGGAGAAGGGGATAAACTTAAGAAATTAAACTCTGAGGATCAGTAAGAATGCCTGCCAGCCAACCATACACTCCGGACTCTGGTTCACCAGATTAGAAGCTTTACAGGCTAGAACGTGGCATCTTCTTATAAAAAAAAAAAAAAACCACACTTATTTTTTGCTCTCTCCCTGTAATGATAAAAAGAGCTAGAGAGCAACAAAGAAAGGGAGATGGGAAAAGGAAGTCTGAGGTCTACAAACAGTAACTGACTTTTTAATGGTAAATCACATCCACAGCTTGCAATTTAGGAGTCTTTACCAATGTCTTCCTTAAGACTTTCTTTAGCTCCCTTGATGAAACAGGCACAGGACAGAACTGCCGTAAAATCAGCCCTAAATGGCAACAATACCCCAAAACAGGTAGCTAGAAGTATTTATGTAAACAGATGGTTCCTGATCTTCTAGAATTCAGCAGCACTCCGTCCCTCCTTTGATAAGAAGGGGCAATGATGCTTACAGAACATATTTGGCTATGTTTAATCTATATTCGCTTTTACGGAATCTGTAATGTGAATATTAAAATCTACACTTTATTGTAAATGCAATCTGCATTGCTAGCGATACGTCCATTTGATTCTGTTTATTTGCTTGAACTTTAGAAATAAACTTCCATCTTCTTCAGATTAAGTTTCATCCCAGCCTGTAGGTTTTGATACGAAGTTAGAAGAAACAGCTTTGAGTGTTGTAAACTGGTAATCATAGAGTCCATGGCTGGGGGAGCGGAACAGGAGCTGCAACAGAGCTCTGATCAGCAGCCTCAGAGACAGAGGTGTAGAGAAAGCTCAGAAGCAAAGTGTCAACTGAACTCCAAAAGCTTGCTTCTTCACCTATCAAACAAAAGGGAAGACTCATGGCAGAAATAACCAAAGAACACCAAACTGTTATGCAGTCTACGTACAGGGCTCATCACAATAGAGGTACTGTCTTTAATAGCACTGATGGCACCTAGAGGGAAAAGAAAAAAAAGAGAAAATGCTGATTATATTTGAAGCCCAGAAGTTCTGATTAGGAAAAAAGAAAGATCTCTTCAATTTCTAGGCTTGCCACGCAGCACGGAAAGCATGGTAACAGCTTCTTTGCAGCTGTGGAGGCAAAACAAAACTGACTAGCACTCTGGGGTTTGGCCAGTTTCTCCCTGCCGGTCACTGACTGCTTTCCAAAAAAACGAACAGGGTGAGAAGTCAGTGGGAAAGATCGTTTGCCATTCCTTCAAAAAAAAAAAAAAAAAAAGAAAAAAAAGACAACATGAAGGAGGGATAAGCTTTCTAACCTAACGTTTAGAAGTAGTCTTGGACCAATTTGCACAATGTCCTGAATACAGGGAGTAGAAATATCCACATAGGCATAAGGTTACAAAACTTTCTCTCATACGACACACCCAACTGTGATAATGCAATCCCCAAAATTGTAAAAAGACAAGTATCAAACAGTAGTGAAGTAACCTTGTCTGTGATCACACTATTCCAGGCTGCTGCCAGAATACTACCTATTTTTGGTGCACACACTCCAAGAACAATCGGGGGGAAAGCACAAAGTGCTAGAAGCAAAAGAACTCGGTGTCTTCTGTTCCAACTGAAGCTAGATTTTACATTTCAAATACTTATACATGGAAAAGATATCAGATAGTAGAGAATTTTTACTGCCTGTGCTAGCATAGGCATATTCCACAGCTGAAAGCTGGACATTAGACAAAACAAGCCTTGAAATAAGATGTGGTTTAGTTTCCTAACTGCAGGAATAATTAAACATTGGTAGAGCTTTCCAGAAGAGGTGACAGACACACCATGATCTAAGGCTAAGATAAGATCAATTTCTAAGACAGATGTTTTAATTTATCTCTCAGGAAAGCTCCACAGCCTGCACATGTGGGGAAATCACACTGGATAACCACAGTAATCCATTTTGGCTTTGGGACGTACATATCTACAAAGTTTCAAAGACATGTGGAAAGAAAGGAATACTTTTGCTGCTCTCAGAAAGTTTGTAGCACTACAGTGCCAAATGACTATAATAGTTAAATGATTGGATTGTTAAGTCAGCTACCTTGTTCAAACCTCAGGAAATACTTTCTATCCAATGCAGAAATGACAAAACGTACTGTCTGGGGAACACGCAAGATCTCCCTTTTTCAGGCACATCAAAATTGACAGCTGGAGACAGTCTACTGCACTGACTGCCGTATAGAAAGGGCTCCCCCAACACAAAACTAGCCAGGACTAAGGAGGTTTTTCATCTTTCTCAATACTACGTATGCAGATTGCCTGTTGGCATCAGCTGAACATTTCTCATACAATGAACGTACATGCAGCAGGGGAGCCTCCAGGTTTAGCAACATTTCAGTCCAACTCTTCGTCAGCAACAGCCAAGTTACACTTTATACAAGACAAAGGATCCATATAACCCAAAATCCCACCTCTACAACTTGCAGTCTCTCTACCAGCCCTTTGAACTGCTTGTTGAGATTCTGCTACTGCTTTCCCCCTTCATCTCTTTATTAACCTACAAAATCACAAAGTCATGGAATCTACTCATAAATCCTCTCCTGGCCCTGGCCATCCATAGCAAGAGGAGAGGGAAGCTTTGACAGAAGTGAGGGAAAAAAGCTGACAAGCATGAGGTCTGTTTCTGTTCCCTCATCCTGTCATACCTCCGAGCAAAGCACCACTGGGCAGCACCCACTAGTTTCCTGGATGCCTTTAGAGCAGAGAATGCAGTTCAGCGATGCTCAGTGTCCTCTGTTTTTAATCTTTTGACTCTCAACCCCCATCCCCCTAGACCTTCCACAATACTTCAACTTTCCTCGTATCTGTGTTTTCTCCCCTTGCTTTCAGAGGAAGACAGGATTCAGATTTGTTAGGGACAGGCTAACACCCATTCGTCATGGAAAAAAACCTATAAAAATAGCAAAGACATTCCCTACAGACAAGTAAAGGGGAGCATCGTGCATTTGCCCTGTTGTAATGTTCTAGACATTAGTTAATTTCAGCTGTTGTCCTCAGGTGGATGCAGTCTGCCTATTTAATAATCTTCACTAGATTCCTCCTCCAGGACTTCAATTCTGAATGCTTTTTGCATCCATTGCATCCTTTGGCAAAAAAAAAAAAAAATCATACATGTATTATCTTTTGCGTGAAGATTCTCCTTTTAAGCCTGACTCCTAGCTTAATACTAGAGGACACAGTCAGCTGCTGTTTGCTATCTACCCGCTACATACCAACCATGGTCTTGTACACTTCCATCATGACCCCCTTAAGTCATATCTTCTAGACACTGAAGAGTCCTTTGTATGAGAACTTTGACCTTTGACTTCTACTTGAAGTAGAAAACGCTAATAAAAGCGCCTCTGACAAATATTGGCTATGATCTCTGTGGGATCTTTCACAATAAGTATCACAATGTCTCAAACTAATTATGTAAGCATGATATGGAAACAATCTAATGCTTATAAGATGCCTCTGGATGAGGAGAGTGACTGTCACTCCTAAGCAACAATAACTTTCACCTCAACTTTCCATTTTTCTCCTTCAATGTGGTCGGCAAACATACGATGATTAAGCTGATACCTTATGGAAATCCAAGTGAGCTGTGTTTGACAAAGATGCCCTCACTCAATGAAACTAAACTGTCATGGGATAAGAAGGCCAATTAAACTATGAATTAATGACTGATTAACAGATAGGAAATAAGAAGTTGGAACAATTGGCCTTTCTCCCAAAAAAGAAGGATCACCAGTGGAGTCTCACAAGAATCTGTTCTGGGACCGATACCTTCAACATTCTACAGCAAAATCTAGCAAAGAAGCTTAACACTTATGTGATAGAGTTTGCTGACAATGCTTAAAGTTATTCAAGGTTGCAAAAGCAATGGCCAAAGATCTGAAGACCTTAATGATACCGTTTAAGTGGGCTGTGAAATAGCAAATAAGATCAAGTGTAGATAAATGTAAAGTGATGCATAGTGTAAAAAAAATCCTAAATTTATATACACAGTGACACATTCTGAACTAGCTATTACCACTTAAAAGAGTGATTGTAGAGTTATAATAGACAGTTCCACGAAAATGTCAACTCAATGCTTAAAGATAATCACGAAAAAGCAGGTAGAAGATTGAAGAATAGAATCTAATACGCTATATAAGTTTACAGGCTGTTATACGCTGAAATACTGTAGCCAGTCCTGGTTATTGTTCCCCAACCCTGTTCCTCTGATACCTGCATCACTACCTCCAATCACAAACAGGCCTGCAAAAGGTGCAAAGAAAACAGCAAGGACAATGAAAAGGATAGACTCACTTCTTTCTAAAACTCCTCTGGAAAAGTCACAAGCAAGGGATGGTAAATAAAAAAGTTATCAAGCCATAAGCCACACAGAAGAACACGGGTTCTCTTTTTCACTGCCTCTTCCAATACAAGAATTAACAAACAAGGCATGAAACAAGTAGGTAGAAAGTTCAAAAACAAACAAAAAGAAGTGTTTTTTCCACACGAAATGTGTTTAAGCCTTACAACACTCAGCCACAGGATGTTGTGGATGCTACAAGCATACATGGCTTCAAATA
The DNA here is from genome assembly GCF_018139145.2 of Gymnogyps californianus. NCBI lineage: Eukaryota > Metazoa > Chordata > Aves > Accipitriformes > Cathartidae > Gymnogyps > Gymnogyps californianus. The sequence continues at coordinate 25,798,223 of NC_059478.1, read as the reverse complement.
CTGATTGGACAAATTCATAGAAGAAAAAACCCACTGGGGGCACTAAAACCAAATATCACCTCTAGTTCCGGAAACCTGCGAGCCACAAATTACTGGAAGCTGGGAGAGGTATTTCCTCAATATACACTATACTCTTCTCCAAGCATCTGCTTTTGGCAGCTCAGAGAGGCAGGATACTGGGCTAGAGGGATCTTTAATGTGACCAAGTACAGTCATTTTTATGTTCTTATGTAACTCATAAAAAAGTGAAAACTTTAATTGTATGTACACGTCAGAACTCCAAGCGCAGCACATTAAAGGACCAGATTTTCAAAGGCCTAAATGTCAGCACATTGATTAACTACTACAGTCACAGTTTGATAAGTACTTTTTCCAACATTGGAGTAGCTTAGTCTCCCCCAACCACAAACTTGTGCAAATGTATGGCAAACAAACTGTGAAATCTGAATTTAATTCAGAATGGTTCCCTGCAGCTGTGCACACTGTTGCATTGGTACAGCTGAGGGTATACTATAAGCTTGGAACAACAGGGTTACTTAAATCAGCAGTGGCCCCAAAGGAAATATTTGTCAAGCTACAAGCTGCATCAGTGGAAATGGAGTATCACACTGTCTTTTGCATCTCAGAAGGCTCTCTCCACAACATCCACACTACCAACTCCTGATGTTTAAAGAAATACTGAATTATTGATATTAAAGACAGAAATGCTGTGACTAGACTTATTTGTCCTGTTTATTAAATTTGTCCAACATATCTATTTCCAGTTGCTTACCACATTGACAAAACTTCCACCACTTCAAATGGAAGACAAAAGGGGAGAGGGGATGAGAGGTTCTCCTTTGAAGTTTGGGGGGCATCTCACACAGGTTGAGTAGAAGCTTTCTTAATTTTAGCTGCAAAACTCCTCAAAGACTCCATCACACTGAATACTTGCCAGCACGTAAGTCACATCAGGTCTTAGTCAGAGCACTCAAGCTAAAACCAAACTGGCAGTATCTCCCATTAAAAAGCCTTGTGCATCTCAAAAACTGGCATTTCTGAATTTGCAGCCTTTCCTTTTTTGCAATGTTAATGCTGTTTTGGTGAAGCTTCCTGAGTGTTCAATACATTATATGGTATGCAGCATGTTCTCTATGCATGACTTGCAAAAAGTTTAGTTCACAACTACCAAGAATGGAAATAATTTCCTCTAATTTCCATGTCAATATCATACACAATATGTCAAAACAGTAAAACAAACACCTTGCTATTGCATTTGATAGCTCTACCAATCACTATTTGAATGGACAGTTGGGAAGAAACTAAGTCACCTCTTCTGCTTTTAGATTTTTTTTTTCCCCTGAATAAGGATATTAGTGTTCTTTAATTGTTTCAGGAAGTGATAAGCATCAAAAGCAGCAGCACCTCTTAAATCACCTGGCTTAACAAGGCACTAGAGAATAAAATAAAAAAATAGAGCGCTCTTCTTCCAGGGCCCAGTCTGAGAAATCTATACTCAAGAGAGATCCACTAGTCAAAGCCAAAATACAAGTCTCCTATAATTGAAGGCAATGTAACGCAGCTTTTCTAGAAAAACCTAAGAAATCATAAAAAAATAGAGTAAACCTGTGCATCTGCAACAATGACGTAAACTTAGGACCTTTTTGACAAGAAAGGTCAAAGAACTTAGTTTTTCACTTTGCTCCTAAAAATGGCAAAACAAAGCAATGAATTACTGCATCCTGGATATTCATACTTGTGACACTTTCTCCTTCTCTTCAAAAAAAAAAAAAGGCATTAGTTGCCATCTACATTTTTAAACTGCTAAGTCTCATCCACCATTTTTCTCTCTTGTAGAACTAGGAATATCAAAACACATTGAAACAAAGTTTAAGATCTCTTGGGTCTCTCATCCGTGTAACGCTAAGCAGCAATCAGGAGATCCTTTTTTTGTGGAGGTGAAAGACATAAACGTGGACACATTGAAGTTACGTGCCCTCACTTTTAACAAGCCTATGCATTCTCAAATATCTGCAAAGGTATGTTTCCTAAATAAATCGCTTTGAGCGTCAAGAAGACCTAAAAACGCTGGAAAAAGCATCATAATTAACGTCACAATTAGAAATGACCTACAGAAGGTTCCTAGCAAGAAGTATCCTGTAATTATTAATACCAGCAAGCATATAACACAAACTAGATTTCACTGCATCCTCCCTTGCTTCTTCATCGGCATGCAAGCAGGACTTCTGGCACCACGACGACTCCCCCACCACTCACTCAACGCCATGCCGTCACAACACTGACACACCACCACTCCATTTCTCACCACCACATCTATCCTTTCCTCTTCTGGGGGCATCTACCTGAGGCACCGTATGTAACGTGAGAGGATGCTCGGAGGATGCAGTCTCAACAACCGCCGCCGCACGCAGCGCGGCACGCAGCCTGCCCCCAGGCCGACCCCCCCCCCCCCCCCCCCCCCCCCGCCGAGCGCAGCCCCCCACCTCTCCCCAACCCTCGGCCTCCAGCCACCCCCCGGCCACTCTCCCCACGCCGGAGCCACGGGAGCCCCCGCCCGGGCCAGGCGCGCCCCTGCCCCGCGACTGCGGCAGCCGCAGCCCGGCCGGGCGCGGAAGGCGGCACCGCCGGGCGCCCCCGCCCGCCGCGGTCCCCCGCCACGCGGGGCGCGCGTCTCCATGCCAACGGCCGCCACCGGCCCGGCAGGGCCCCCCCGGCCCCACGCCCCGGCTTTACCCTCTCCAGCGCCTCCCGGCAAGGCGCTCCCGCGGCCCTGGCGTCCTCCGTCTCCTTCCTGCCGCCGCCCCCCAGCAGGGTGGCTCTCCGCTCCGCCGCGCTGGCGGCCACCGCCCGCCCGGGCTCCCTGCGCGGCGGCGGCGGCGGCGGCGCCGCCGCTTTGTCCCCCCGGGAGCGGCCCTTCCTCATCGCGGCGGCTTCTCCTCAGCGGCGGCTGCGGCACGACTCGGGCCCCCGCGGCGCGGAGCCGGCCATGGCCGGCGGGAGTCACGGAGAGCCGGGGCGGCGCCGCCGCCACCGTCGCCGCCACCACCTGCGCACGGGGCGGAGGGACATGCCCGCCCGCCGCCGCCGCCACCGCTCCCGCCGCCCGCCTGTCAGGGAGCGCGGGCGCAGCGGCTGCCGCGGCACCGCCTCCTCACCCCCCCCACCCCCCCCCCCCGCCGCGTGCCCGCCCTGCCCGCCCGCCGGCCGCTGCCTATCGCGAGAGCACCGGCCTCGCGGCGGGGAAGAGGCGCGAGACTTGGGGGGGAGGGAAGGAGGGGAGCGCGCGAGACTTGTCACGAGGGGCGGGCGGGAGGTGCGAGGCGGGAAAGGGCGCGGGGCACCCCGGGAAGGCAGCGGGCGCCGCTGAGGGGGTGCCGGCCTGGCCGACGGGCAGCAGCGGCCCGCACGCCGCCCCCGCCGCGGCTGCCGGTGAGACACGCACAGAAAGGAGGAATACGCCGCGGGGGACCGCACCAGCCCGGCAGCCTGGCTCCCGGTAGGGCTGCCCAGGGGAGCGACGCCTCCGGGCCGCAGAGGCTCTGCTTCCACGCCGGGAGAGGAGGAACAGGGCTGCCTCGTTGCGGTCGCAAAAAGGAGGCTCAGAGGCGTAGACTGAGGATGCACAATGCAGTAGTGTCTCCCGGGGGTGAGGGCAGCGTTTCTGCCCCCATCATCGTGATCCGGGATCAGCTCAGGTGTCCAGCCGCAACGGGCTTCCGTGTCAATAAGGTCTTAATTGCCCCTGAAAATGTAAGGTGAGCGCAGGACCTTCCTGTGGTGTCACCCGCAGCAGGTAGCATTTGGGAAAACGCCACGCTTCTTTGTTCCAGGAGGCCCGCCAGCTCCTCCAGCGTGACACGGTGGGAACCGAGCCCCAGCCCCCCGCAGTGCTCGGGCGACTGGAGCGTCCCTGGGCAGCCCCCAGCCCTCGGCAGGAACACCAAGCTGCCGAGCTGCAGGAAAACATTCACCAGCGGTGCCATCAAGTGCTACAGCCTGCTTTTCCGTGGAGAGTGAGATCGCATCAGGGAGCAGATTAAGATGTAGTTCACCATCTCCTCGGTAGAAAAGACAAACCTACAGAGATTCATTACCTCAAGGAGTAATCAGAGCATATATCATCATCTTGTGTTTCATCTCAATAATTCACACCCTCTCAGCATTTTTGTCTTTGCAAATTATTTCCTGAGGGCATAAGTTACCAGTTTCTGCATTCATTTTTCACAAAAGCAACTTCAAAGTTGTCCTTTTTTTCACTATTACATAGACAAGAACCTTGCTACTGCTGCAGAAAAAACAATTCTTTCTCCCTTTTTACCAAGCTGAAAAGGCTTACACATCTTCAACGAGGAAATCTGATTTTACAAATTTTTTATTCATTTTGTACAAAGACAACAAAAATACACTTTCAAACAATTTACTGATGTAGATGAGTGGGAGCATTTTTAAATAATTATTAAGAATATTTAAATTCTTGCTGAAAAGTATTTCAGGATGCTGGATTAGTCACAGAGATCTTTTTCCATCATAATTGTATATGATAGAGATGGACAACCATGTGGAATTTCCCAGCTAGGAATCTTGCCCTAACTAAATGTAAATAATGCAAATTTATGGAATCTTGGCATCCGTGATAATGTGAGTCTATTAGGATGGCACGGTGCCTCGTCATAATTTGGCTGGATCTCTGCCCTGTTGCAACATGGATGCCAATTAGTTCTTTGCTGGTTATGGCCTGTGGGCCACCTTGCACTGGCTCACACCTGTTCACTTCATGTGCCAAAAAAGAATTCATGAATATGGGAAGGAAAGACACAATGAGAATTTGAATAACACTACCTGCCTTTGAAACATAGTAAAACCAAATCTTCAGTTGTTAGTTTTAGATAGAATTGCAAATAATTGCCTTCTGGTTCAGTATTTTACTCAAAACAATTTAAAAATCTTTTTGATCACTCTGAATGAAAAAGGCGTTTCGGGGTTAAGAGGATATTTTACTTGTGAAGAGATTGCATTTGGTTTGCTTCTGGATTATTTCCTTCTCTGTTTAATCCCTGTTTAGTATTTTGGACTTGAGATGTCTTTCCGGTATTTTTGAAACAACAGTGAAGTTTCATGTTGAAGGAGTAGGAAAAATACTCCTCATTTTACTGATTCTCCCATATTTTTTCCATTTAAACTCATCACTGAATATGACCTGAATCTGCAGACAGATCTGAGTGACCTGATTTTTCTTTTCCGTATGAGCTAGTTTTCTGAACTTTTTTTTTCCAACTTTAAATAAAAGTGAACTAATCATGAGAGGCTTGGCAGGGAAAAGGGGTACAGATGAATGAGGCAGAGTGTGGTGTGATGCCATGCCTATGATCACAGTGTTTGTCTCCAGAAATATTCTGTCACATCCAAAAAAGATAGAAGAGTAATTAATAAAGGCTTATAAAGAGGCTGATTCTTACGTTATCCAGACTAACACGGAGCAAAAGCAAGGGACCACAGAGAGCCTGTGTAGCTCGCTTACTGATACTCAGCTAATACTCCGTTAATTCTGTTTCTCTTTGTAGTTCCAGATACTTCCTTTCCCTGGCTTACACCTTCCATTTTCTCCGTATAAAGAAGGTCTCAGCATGCCCTTCTGATTCAGAAGGTAGCTGGAACGGTGCTATCCAGGAAGAGTTCCCTTCCATTCTTCTCCAGCTGGTTTAAAGGGATTTTGGTAAGGCAGAAGTCTAGTCCAGTTTATTCCATAATGTTTTCTGAAATGACATAAATCCGTCTGCAGCATTTTTATGACTGCTGAGCACACAGCTACAGCAATAGTTCCTAGAGCTGGAATAGAGATATACACGTTGAAGCTGTGAGGTTAAAACCTCTTTATTCCAAACAGAATAGAAAATGCTAAATAGTAGATGTTATTAGGATGCTGCTGAGCAAGAGAGAGTCCTCTACAAAATGAAATACTTAATCATTTGAATGCCTATTAAATTTGAACATTTAGCAAAACCAGTGCAGCACAAAACCCAGCTGATCACCTATTTTCACTGTTTCCAAGGCAGAACTGCATCACTAATGCCACCAAATAAGTATATTGCTACGGCTTGTCATTTGTCATTCTGCTCACACTATACACGTAATCTTCACTCTCCGTATTTCTGCTCTGTATGAGACGGAGGAAATGGTTTTAGTTGTTCTGCAGGTTAAGCTGTCACGCACCTTCTGTTAGTGACCCAGTTCTAATGGTATTCACAGAGACGTTTTGGTCTTTACACTGGAATACTAATGTTTGGCAATTGGCAATATGCAGTCAGTCCACAAGACGGCACGGTACTTTGCGATGTTGTACTATACCTGTGTAGAATGTCAGTAATGACAAGTAATTATACAGGCTGCACGTCATCGCCATGACTCCTAGCTATTTCCCTAACTTCACCCCTGTGACAGCATTCTTTTTTCAAGATTCACAAAAAAAACCCAGTGTGATACAACTAAAGAATACCAGTTATGAGCAAAATAAAAAATAAGGATAAAAAAGGAGTTATATGAACTGCAGGAAGAGTGACATTTGCTAGGAAAAGCTTTGACTAAGACTAATCAATTATTTTTTATAGAACGATGCATCATTTTGTTCAGCAAAAAGCAAGACACCAATCCCAGCTCTGCCAGGCTAACGAAGCAACACATGCCGCCTGCACAGCTGAGAACTGCAGCCACAGAGTACAGCTCCCCACCACCACCCCAGAGCTCCAGGGAAATGGTAAGAAATACAGGATTTTCCAAAAGAATGCAGGAGAATTAGTAAGTCTGGGACCTTGACACAATCTAGGCAAAATTTACTCATGATCTGAATCTAGTGAGGTCTGCTATTTGAGAAGTTCTGCATTAGACATTTGTGTAATTAATAAAAATACTCATAGTGACATGAGGACTTTACACAGGAAGGATATCAACACTCATGTTTCAAGGCACAAGCTAATCATTGAATTAAGGAGGATTAGAAAGAAATTTCTTACAGGCAGGTCATTCCATAAAAGTGTATTATACAGTATATTATTCCAGTGCATCTTCACTGGAAACTACTAGTATTAGTCAGTCTCAGGGTCAGAATAATGAAGTAAACGAACTGACAACCTGGTCCAGGATGGCAATTACTAGATCTATATATAACAAAAGTCCAGTCCTAACTGGACATGATTTGCTTTCCAATTGTTATTTTCCTTCTTTATATACCATGAAGGACATACATCCTTGTTTGCAGTGATGCAGTATGTCAAAGTGACAGCTTTGTAAATATGCAAATATATAATAGGAGTTAAAAGTATGGCTGTGAGGTTTAGGGAGAGCTTAGCGCAATAGCTAAGTTAACAGCACTTCTTAGCAACAAAAGCTCATCAAACACATTATTGCTTTAAAGAGACAGAAAGAGACCAGTGAATATGCTGCTTTCACTGTCAGCTTGGACTTGATTGTACAGCAATTGCTACAGTTGAGCTGCTACTCCTAGGTGTCAACAGAGTACAAATTACATATGCATATAAATATGTAATTTGTGTGTATTTCTGAAAGGTCCAGAAAGGGAAGCACACGGGGAATGCAGAGATGCTGGCCAGCAGGAGTAGCATCAGATCCTAACTGTTGTCACCCTCTCTTTGGGCACCCAAACAAAGATGAGTTTTAAGGAGGGCTAGGGGGAGGATTACACATAGTTCTACTGTTACTTATGGAAATGCCTCCCAAATATGAGATGACACATACATGGAAGCCATGGAAATCCAACAGGTGTGCAGTGGAGGCTGGCATCGGGACACGTTGAGAGACTTAATGTGTCTGTATTGAAAGAGAACAGACAGAAAGGGCTTAGATAAACTGAGAAGGGAGTTTGAAGTAAAAACAGTTTTTGATTGATACAACAGAGAGCGGAGCCATTTGAGGGATGCCGAGAGAGGGGGGACAATGTAAAGAAAGGTATTTTCCATGAGTGTTGTGGTCAATTTTCTAACCACCAATTAATCACAGGGCAATGAGTCAAGCTATCTAGAACTAATATGACATGTATGGGAGTCATTCCTCAGAGATGTCTGCAGAGAACTCATGGACTTCAACTGTGTCCTCCTTAAAATTCATCCCTGCTGTGATACTAACAGGAAAAGCTCAGCAGTGATTAATCTGGTGGTTTCCAGTCACTGCCTTTTAATATGTTGACGAGTATGATCTCACTGTTACCTTGTGCTTACATTATTTGTTTTCTTTATAGACCTGTCAGCTCTTAATTTTGATTACAAGGTGTTCAACATAACAATTAAAAAAAAAAAAACAGAACGCTGACACAATGGGGCTTAGAGGTTGGCAGTTCTGACTTAAAGTACTGCCAGTCCTACCCTCCCCTATTTGTCTTTCTCATTGTGATAGACCACCCTTTTCCTCGCAGCAGCACAACTCTTCTATAGGTGTGCTATAAACTGAACGGGGAAATTGATTTGGCTAGAAACACTGGAGGCAGGGGGAAGTGCTGGATTTCTTTTTGCTGAATCAGTTCCCCCATCTGGGTTGTGCCAGCACAGTGAAGGAAAAGGGGCAGTACAGGAACAGGGCAGAAAAGGGGGTTGTGGGATGTGGCCATCCATAATCCAGTATTGGCACCAAGTACTTTAAAATACTACATCACAACTTTACGCAGGGACATCTAGGCATTAACCTCTATACAAATAATAAATACTCATAATAAAAGTGTAAATAAAAAAAATAGTACTCATACTCCCCTAAGAAGAAATTCATCATTCATAAGTGATTGTAGAAAATTCAATCAAATATTAATAGTCTAAATTAGAAACAAGATTGCAGGTTAATTCTGGAGTATAGGTCAAGCTGGACCCAGATTTTCTTTGTCACTTGTGAGAGCCCACATCGCACCACACAGTCAGTAGCCATCCAAACCAAAGGCCATTCTTTGTAGAAAAAATAGCAATAATTGTTAGTGGTTCAAGGAACCTCACAGTAACAGACTAGCAGAATGTGAAAGGCAAATGAAAGACTAGGGCAAAAGAAGAGCATTCAGTTATGCTTTCAAGAGGTGCTTTCAACTCAGTAATAAGCTAAAATAAGTAGGTTTTTGTCCCCTTTAATTTTGAAAAACCTAACATGGGGCTTAAAATAACATTTTTACAATGATAATTTTGTTGTTTGGGTTGTGATTCCTTTTTAAACCTACTATTCATTAAAATATCTGCTTTTTTTTTTCCCCACTGACTCACTCTCTTGGTTATATAAAATTACTGGTGCTTTTGTCATTCCTGTGCCCTGTTGGAGAACTAGCTCAGCAACATTTGTGTACTCAAATACAGCAAGTAAGCCTTACTTCGTGCCATGATGTATTCCTTACACAGACAAAATAAAAGGAGAAATCCCAGCACCACCAAAGTGAACAGAAACAAATCACACCTCAAATTCAGTAGCGTTAAGATTTGATTTCAGCTTTTTTTTCCAGAGTCAGGAGTGCCAGACTGAGTCCATCTGGAGTGTCTCCTTTAGCATTCAGCTTGACTTGTGACATGATACGTTCAGCAGAGAGACTTGTGAAAAGAAACTCTTGGTTCTGAAGTCTAACATAATGAAAGTCAAGAATATATACTTAACTGATCATCAAATAATGTGCCCTTGGTGCAACTTTAAATGCAGTTCTGCAAAGGAGCTTCAGGAATGACACTAAATTAGATAACAACCTGTGCTCCTAATTACATTTCTTGTCACAGATAATGAGAAAAACACTTCCAACTTCTGAGCATGCAGGCTCACACTGAGATATGAGGAACAAACAGATTAATTTCATTAGCACACATTGCCATCTATAATAAAGCTGTAACCGGCCAAATGCTCTAATTTACGCTCCTGAAACTCAGTCTCCCTCCGGTCACACTGTTGTTACACTTTCAGGATGCCAAGAAGGGAAATGGATCTGGCAATTGTCACTGGTTGGAAGTGCAAACAATTTTTCCCTTAACCACACTGGCTTTGCAGAGTTACCAAGAATATAAAACCGTAAAAGCTTACTTCAGTCATTAAAGAGATGTGACTCACAAAAAAGGAATTGCTATGTTGAGTTAGGAGATGTCAGTTGACATAGTTACTAAACTGATTGCCAGAAGCTGGGAAGTTAGCAACTAGCTTTATTTTTTAAACATTTTTTTCCCCAATTTTCTGCTAATGGCTCTTGCCAGAAGGAAGTTGCTCAGGTAGATGGCTCTTGAGACCTAGTATAGCAGTGTTTGTGGTTTTGGAGTAGATGCATACTTGTACTAGCATCATAGGCCACTATCAATTAGATCATCAGATGATAATAATAATAATAATAATTTAACGTGGTGGTGCCTGAATTGCTGTCTGTGGCGATATCTTAACATCACGCATGCTTTAACTCTTTCTCTTAACATCATGCATGCTTTAGCTCTTGAAAAGATGAATAGAAGTTACAGGGCACTGATATTAAAGTTAAAATTAAATGGCAATAGGAGTCTTAAAAGTACAAGAACATCACTGAGTACTTGAAAATAAGTTCAATTTTAACAAATAAAGAGAAATGACCCATTCAGGTATGGGAAGGGGTAAGAAACTTCCTTTAATTAATTTCTCAGTATAAGACATGACACAAAATAACTAGCCAGAAAATACTTTAGGAAAAAAGAATCAAGATTAATTTCTCAGGTAATGAAGATGTATAGCTGAGATCTCTAAAAGCTCCTTAGCCTGAGCCTGCTTACATGTATTGCTAACGAAAGCCAAGTCTGAGAAATCACAAACATATGACAATTTTCCTTCCTGCTGCTAGAAACTGCCTAATCTCCCAGCCAGTGGTCCCATTTGGCTCATACTCAAAGCCTGAAAGAGATCCCAGTTTCCTATAGCTTAATATAATTTGTATGTCAATTCAGTGAACAGAGACATTGCAAGAAACCTGGCATGCTTACACCTTTACAAGCGTGCATATATTTTATGCAAACCGAGCAGTAAGGCACAGAGCCTGTGCTATTTCTGTGCATTTTACCAGGCTGGCTAGCCCATCCACTCATCACAATGTTGAAAGTGAGTGTTCATATTATACAGTGGTCTTTATTTTTTAGGAATACACAGATCCAAGTGCCGAGCAGTATGCACGAATCCTTTACATTACAAATCAGCAAGGAGCTCCATGAATTTCAGCCAACACTAGATCAAGCTACATGAGGTGAAGACATGGGTAATACGCCATTACATTTACTTCAGTTTCTCCTATAGTTACTTTATGCCATTTTAAACTTGCCTTAATTAAATTCATTCTTTAAACTTGTCTTAATTAAGTTTATTCTGGAACATAAAAATCGCTCAGTTTCCACTGATCTGGAAATGGCTCTTTTTAGGCCAGCAAGACTTTTGCTTTGAGGCATTTACTAGAGCTAGGATAGGAATCAGTGCTTGCAGCTTATAGAGATTGTTTTATTATCATGCTCAGTGAGTTGGCTCAATGAGATTCATACCACACTTCCACTGTGCCAGTGTTTGTTTTTTTCAAGCAAAAAAGGTTTGTAAATAATGGCCCCAGAGTATTATCTGACAAACCAGTGTTCTGTTTTAAACACAGAAACAACAGATGCTACTTTCCTTACGCATCTAAATAATTGCAAGGTACTGAGTGGTGCTGCTCTTTACAGTACTCAATGAGATTTGATCTATGAAAGTAAGTGCAACTATTTGTAATCACCATGTCTACCTTATACGATGGTTTATGTTCAGATGCAGAATCCTCTTTGCAGAAAGCAGATCTCACAATGAAATCCAATCAGGAATTGCTATCAATGGTACAAGCAACAGTTTCTTGTAGTGCTTGTGACACTGGTTGGAGAGTACATATGAGGCAGGTAGAGCAACCAGAGCGAACAGCAGCAGGTTTTAAAGGGATCTTGTGAAGAAAGAACAAAGACCTGGGAATCGGGAGACATGCATTCTCTTCCAGGGGCTGCAGTAAAAGTACTTCGTAAGCCAAGGCAAGCCATCATATCTATAGTCAAAATTAAGCCAGTCAGGCTGAAATACGAAGTGTTGTTTTTAATATCTCTAATTCAGTGAAGTCCTAGTCTGTGATAAGAGCCCCATGAAAATGTTGTAGAAATGAATCCAATAATTGATAATACAAGCAATCATTGAAAAATCAGGCAGGGGGTTAGTTGTATTTGGTATATAGGAGAGCTGTTGTTTTTCTAATTCTAACCTATGTTTGTACTTTCCTCTTTATCATGTCGACGTTTGCAAGCAATAAAAGGGCATTATGTGCTGGTCATTGTATCTGCTTTTGAGATAAATCTATGTTAGCATTCCAAAGGGTCAAGGATCTCTTCCAGGGCAAACAAATTGTGGAGCACTGATGCCAGATGGTGTGTATATAAAGTGGAAAATGAGAAAAGCAATTTACTGTGTTCCTGTTCCAGGGAGAAGTATCACCCAGAAGGACAGCAAAAGAGGTGAGAAACTACTGAGAGATGGGAGAGACAGTTTTCTTCTTCTGTAACATGTTGTTTTCTTTACATCTGAAAAGTCTAGGTACATAGAGGAGCTGCAGTCCTTATTCAGGCAAAATTATTCCAAAAAGATAACAGGAATATTTAACTAAAGAATGAAGGGTTAAATTAATAACATGTATAAAGAATTATGCATTGATTTATGTAACAGGTTCTAGATTTATCTACATAGCTCACTAATATGTAGTCTCTGTTTAGAGAAATTTTAGACGCGCAGACAAAACGTTTTTATCTTGCATTTTTGACCAAACTCTACAAAAGAGGCAGAAAATAATGGATCAGATTCTTACGTATAAATTAGCGTAGCCTCAAAAAAGGCATGTTATCAATGTAATTTATCTAGCTCAGGTGCTGACCATTACTAGCTCACTTGCAGCTGTATTAAATGTGTAATTTCCAAGTGTGCAAAACAACTCTGCAAGTTTTAGAACTAATCAATCTTTTCTTCAAATCTAGTGAAGCAGAGGAATGTCTCTTGGAAGAGTTCAAAGATAAATTCAGGTCGGTGTAAGAAATTTAAAATCATTTTCTTAATACTGAAAATTATAACATGTTTTCATAAATAGCCTGAACTATTGATGGCTTTTATCACTTGCCACCAAACCTCAAAAAAAATGGAGCAGAACTATAAGTGTTCAGGTATAAGCAAAGAGAAAGGGAGAATGTGTGTCTTAATATTTATGTGTACATCTTTGCTGAGCATATTTTACTTGGTTATACATGTAGCTTTTTTAAAGCAGTCCTTCCTTTTAATGTTATGGCTTCTCCTAGAAATAAAGGATATAAATAAAGACTTCTCTCCATACAGGAAAAAGAACCGAACAACAATGCTGAGGTTTGCGGTCACCCTCTTTGCTGTCATAACGTCATCTACCTGCCAAAAATATGGATGTCTGGAAGGGGACACCCACAAACTGAAGCCAAGTCCTGAGCCAAATATGCATGAATGCACTCTGTACTCTAAATGTAAGAGTGGTTTAATTTTTGCCAAATATAGTCTAGAAGTACAGCTTTGTACACACTAATTGTTTTGGCAGTTCTCTTAATTTCTCAAAAATATATAAGATGCAGTATACGTTGCATTTGAAAAGCTTCCTTCATTGGCATTTTGCTGCATGCAAACCAAGAGTAAGATTCTGGTTCTTAACAGTCAACTGCAAAACTCTCATTGACTTTATTTATTTTCTTTAAAAAATTCTGATGCAGTTTACTTTCCTTGTAGCTCCATCTGCTTAAAAAGTTTACAGCAAAGATGAATTTGGTTTATTGTGATTAAGTATAAAAATTAATTAATTGTAGCAGACACCAAATGGGAAAGGTTGAAATCAAGATTCTATAGTGATCAAATTATAGTATTTATTACATTTCTTCAACTCTCTTTTTATGTTTGGTAGCTTTTAAAGTTAGTATCCCTCAGGATATAACATCTGGCGGAACACTAGTAAAATTCTTAGGGCTCTCTGGGCATACCTTGACAAAGCGCTGTTGATGCCAGTCCACCTCACTTAGCATTTACACTGCTACTTCCAAAACCAAGAATGTTAGACCCTGAGTACATCTTCTAGTTAGCACTAAGAGACTTTATCATGTTATGGGCCAAAACAGATTTATCTTACATTTTGAGTCTTCCAAATACAGTATTAAAGAAAATCCTTATTGCAAGATCTCTGTTTCATTCCTAACAGCTTCCTGTTGCTATGTAGACTTCACAGAGCAATTGGCTCATTCCCCAGTAATTAAAGTAAACAACAGCTACTGGAACAGATGTGGGCAGCTCAGTAAATCGTAAGTCAGCTTTGATGTTGTCTGTGTCCTGCTTCAATAGATCTGTGCTGTAGCAGCCACACAGCTAATGGTAACTCTCCCTGGAGTTGCTGATGGACAGTCCCTAGGTTGCCGTAGAGATTATGCCACCCAGCCTAGTTCCCATCATCTTTTCTCTATACCTGACCAACGTCTGACCCTTCTTCTCCTCTCACAAAAGCCCATGAATCCCTAAGTATATACTATTTGTGCAGAAGGATATGCCATTTTATCAAGAAAAGGTTATGTTTTTTCAAGTTTGCTTTCAGTATAGAACCAGATCTAGCAATGCAAAGCAGTCATAAACCCAGTAGGTAACAACCACACTGCACCTCTGTAGCTCTCCAAAACAACCATCACATACCAGTGAGTGTGATCCCTAGTCAATACAGACCAGGCTTCTTCCTTTGTTTAGAAAGCAGATCAACTAGATTATTAAATCTCGCAAACAAATGCACAAGAGTCCAGAAATGAAACTTCTGAATATTTAGAATAAAAATTCTTGTAGTCCTGCGGGTTTTGTAACCATGAAGAATGTCTTCATAATTAAGATTTTTAGTACCCCGTTAGATGTTAGAGCTGTGAAACATGGCAAGTTATAGAAATAAAAGAATGAAAGTACAAAATAATTAAGCAAAAACAGATGTGCAAAAGTAACAGCTATTGCCTGCCACTCCCAGAAGAGCAGCAACAGTATGTGCTTTTAAGTAACTTCAGCTGGGCTGTGGGAAAATCTAAAGATTAGTGAAATCATGAGGCTACAGCACAGAAGTTTTGTACTATAGTTTTAAACTACATTTTATTATTGCCTGGAATCGTTCTTGCCAGGAAAACTCAAGGCCTCAAAAGTTTACGGAAAGCTTACACAAATAGGGCTGAAATATGCACGGAAACATTTGTGCACTCTTTAGCTGGCTATGGTAATTGCACGGTCACACTGTACACAATGCCAAAGGAATGAGTTTGGAACCTAGACACTAACAGGGTGAAAGGATGCTTTTCTATGTTTTTCTCCTAATCTGTAGTATTGCATCCACATCAAAGCAGGCCTAGAAAACTGAGGCTATAGCCTTGATGCTAAGAAACAGGCTTATTTGTGGCTTTTCTCACCCACCACAGCTGTGAAGATTTCACAAAGAAAATTGAGTGCTTTTACCGGTGTTCTCCACATGCTGCTCGCTGGATCCATCCCAACTACCGTGCTGCTATTCAGTCTGTTCCACTGTGTCAAAGCTTTTGTGATGACTGGTAGGTTCAGCTTTTTATCAAAGTATTTTTATTTAGCTTTAATATGCCTGTGTTACTAGGGTGTCAAGGAGCATGGGTGGATGAAGCTCAGACCTCCCAATCAAGTGGCACTAAGATTCCATGGTGTTGCACCACCTTTATGCCTTTTCTCTTGTTCTTCCTCTCCATTTCTTGTTTGCCATCTCTACTTTTTCCTCTGCTAAGTTACAGCCCCCAAAATAATAATGACACAGGCTGAATGCAGGATGGAGTCACTAAACTCTGTCAGAGTTTAGTGACTCAGGGACAGCACTGCCCTGCTCTCCGTGAGGATGCAGTGCGCTGTCATCAGAACTGCCGGACGTGACGGAGGAGCTCTCACCACAATGACAGGCACTAACAGCAGTGAGGGCCTGCCCACCCTTTGAAAAGCCCATGCCTGTGAGTTAGCATTTATGCAGTTAGCATTTTAAATCTAAATACTTGATCATGTTATGAGACATTTCTTTTATATGTATAAAGTCATAGAATCATAGAATGGTTTGGATTGGAAGGGACCATAAAGATCATCTAGTTCCAACCCCCCTGCCGTGGGCAGGGACACTTTCCACTAGACTAGGTGGCTCAAAGCCCCATCCAACCTGGCCTTCAACACTTCCAGGGAGGGGGCACCCACAACTTCTCTGGGTAACCTGTTCCAGTGCCTCAGCACCGTCATAGTGAAGAATTCACTACGAAATCATGAAAGCAGCCACTTCCTGTATGTTTTCAATTAATTCATATAACAAATTAGCTTAATTCCTTAATTTTTCACTCTTGGCCTTTTCTCTTCCCTTCCATCATCCATCTCTCTAAAATCACTTCTAAAAGCCTGAATCTCAGAGAAACTTGCAGCCAAGTAATGCTAAAAATATTAATAGCAATGAGCAAGCTTAATACCATTTAATTTTGTTTCCCAAAATACAGCATCAGGGAATCACATTATTTTTTGAGTGCAAGACATGTAGTGGGACAACCCAGCACCTGTCTGTCCTTAGTCTTGGGGTAGGAGCATTATATCCAGGTGGGGTACTGAGATTTTTTCAGTGGTCCATATCCAGCATATATCTCTCCCTCCCTCCTTCCCTCCCTGTTTTGAGATGTTGGCTCTTAAATAATGCCATCATTTGACATATAAATCTCAGTCAGTATTGTAGTAATGTTGTGCCTAGTAACTACAGTAACTTGTCTGTATGGTTAAATTGGTGTGAAGCATAGTACAAACAGCACAGGCTGTGTTCACACTATAGAATTATAACTGGTAGCATCCCTTGAAAGTAATGAACCATGAATGTCTGAATCCCTTAGGCTGCTCTGAAAATCACAGAAAACTGTTTTCATACTTCTAAAAATGTTATAAAAGAGTTTTTCTTGGAAGCACAGAAAATACAGAACACATGGTAGCGCATGGCCAGGTTCTCTTGCGCTGCTCTGTACAGTGCTTTCCCTAGTGGTTACGCAACTTGAATATTATTGACACATGGATCCATTTTCACTCTCATCTCCTCTCCAAGGGCAAAGTCCTGTATGCAGTGCAGTATTTTGGTAGGATTTATCTTTAAATATGTCTCCATTGCTTTGTGCCAGAGAAGGAAACAAGAAGCATAGCTTGGATTTGTAATGGAAGATAGTGAGAAAGGCTGATGTATTTCTTAGCTTTCCTAGAGTTTCCTCTAGTGATGAATTTTATTTCTGTGTTAGGAAACTCCATGTGCCTCAGGAACAGATTTGTCATGTGTAGTCTTCCTTCCTAAATTTTTCGTAATCTTCTAAACTGAATCCAGATTATTGACCTCCTTGAAGATAAAGATTGAGACCTTGAATTTGCCTCGGTGCTCAGAATCTCAAAGCTCAGAACAAATATTACCAAAATTTGAAAGCATTTGGGTGTTAAAGCATTGGAGTTGCCAGTGAGCTTTAGAATAGATCTAACAGGCACAGCGATAGAATACCAATATCTAAAACAAATGTATCCCAAAATAAGTAGCACACAAAGTCATCACCTATATTCAACTGCTATATCCAGTGAAAGTGTAAAGATGAAAGAAAATATACCCTGTAAGTTTAGTTTGCATCTGTGAACTGGTTTAAAACAGCCTTAGTATATATGAGATTTATATCGAAGTGTATATGGTGGGTCAATATTACATAGCAAAACCCTCAGTGTCCCTGGGTATTGCCAGAACCTCCAGGTAAACAGCATTTTTAACTTTTGTTGTTGGAAAGTATGGGGGGTGTGATTGAGAGCTGCTGCACAGGAAAAACTGACCCTTTTCCAGTATAGAGTCTCTGCCATGGCAGAGAATAGGCTCTACTCTAAACAAATACTGAACAATGATCTATTGCCACTGTTGGCGTCACAGATGCCTGGCCTGAATCAAAAATGTAATGATGACCCATTAGCGTGCATGCTAGTCTGTGTGCCTGCCTAATGCCAATGTCAAACCCATTCCCTCACCCTGCTTAAGGCCTGAGGCTAGAAAAGAGCCTGGACAGAATTCCCACTCTTTCTGGTGATTTAAAGTAACATTTTTTCATGTTCTATTCACTGGAGTCCCTTTAGTGTGCTGTAACACTGCTAGTGATGTGACCTACTTTCTCTACATGCCGTGAGTGTGCCTGCTGCATACTGTATGTCTTTGTGGCCAGAAATGTGCAGAGGATTCTGAATGAGCAGTGACTTCATTTAAAAGAAATTCATCTGACTAGCTTGGGGCCTTCCTTTTCTTCCTATTGTCTCAGGATTCCTTGCTCCCACTAGTCCTAAAACTATTGCTTTTGAAAGAGCCCGATGTACAAGCCATTTTATGATCCACCTGTGAAAGGGCCCTGTGCAATTTAAAAGAGAAACAGCTAATTATAAAAAATGGCGGGGGGGAAGCTTTAAAAGAAAAGTATCCTGCCCATTGTGTATAGGGAACTATTATGTTCAGGGAGGGTCTTTTAAGTATTTATGTTTATGTTTCTCACAGGTTTTAATTAATGTTTGAAGAAACCACTTATGGGTTTCTGGACAGCAGAAATCAGACTTTTCATAAGTCACGATTTTTTATAAACTTAGCTTCATAATTACTTCCATTGGGATAAAGAAAAACTGGTAACAATAAAGTTATGCCTTGCTACCTGCTTATATAACAAACCACAGAGTCAGGCAATAATCATAATTAGGAAACATTTCATCTGACAATTCAATAGATAATAGTGAATAAAAATATAAATACTTTAATAAACATATTTTATTCAAATTCCTGAGGAAACCAGATGCATAGCATGAATGCCCCAGTTCAGTAAAACTCTGAAATACATATTCATAATGTGAAAAGTATAACTGAAGGTGACACTAATTTCAAAAGAAGCAGTTCTGCCCTCTCCTCAGCCCCAACGGATGCTGATTCTTTTCCCTACCCTGTCCCCACCCATGTGCCAGCGGCACTGTCTGAGAGGCCATGAAGCACCCCTGGTCTGGGAACCCATCTGGCTGAAAAATACTTAGCCAAATAAAAAAAGGGAACCAAAAAAGAAGACTCTGGGAAGGGCACAACGGCTTTAAGTGGAAGTGCTAGTATTAGGCAGCTCACAGCAGATACTGATCGACTTTGCTAGAACGCGATTAATTTAAGTGCATGCATAAAGGACAGGACATGCCTACATGCCTTGAAGAATCGAGGGCTAATTGATGAATCTGATGCTGGTATGTAGGGAGTTCATAGATGGTATTTAACAAAAAGTTTGCATTGATGCTCCTAACTGGCATGCCTTCAAGCAGGCAAAGTGACTAGCATTAGAGAAACAGCTGTCCCTGAGGAGTTACCTCTGTGTGTCTTTCTCAGTCAGGGTACACGCAGCAGCTAACAAACAACAAACGAATTATTCTTACAGTCCCTAGTCCCAAATCCAGTCATGGCACAAACTGGTACGATCTGCCTACCAGTGTCACATTATATTAATTTATCAAATTGCAGCCTATATTTCCAGCAGAGCCCTCACCTCTGACAGCAGATTCAGGGATGAACACATTTGAGAATACATGTCTCCTGCCCTAGACCTGTTTAGTTCAGGCCCTGGCTACCCTCCCTCTGTTACTGCTTTCTCCCTCCGAAAAGCCCAGAAAATCTGTATGAAGGTTCTGCAGATGTACATGTTCTTACCTTTCTGCATCTGCAAATGTACTGCAATGTCTAGTTCTTGTAGTTCTGTGACCACATGACAACCTCACATTTAATTTAAAAATGTAAGTCTGCAGCCCTTGTGATATCAAAATAGTTTTGGAAGCATGACCCTGAAGATTAAAAATGACGAACAGAAAATATATCCAAAGGCATTAATTATAAATACCATACTGAACGACACTAACTTTTTGAAAGCTGTGCCTCATGGTTTTGGCACTCTCGCTTACTGGTGTGAATAGTCCGCCTGAAGCCATTGAGACTAAATTTAAGTAGATGTTCACTGATTTGCAGAAAGTGATCCTTAAGAAAGGTAAGAGCCAAAAAGTGGAGCATAAAAAGAAGTGGAAAGAAGGAAATGATGTAGGATAATGGTAAGTCATGAGATCTCTCATCACATAGACCAGCCAGTTGCTTACCATACTTGTTCCAGGCCATTTATAGGCTTTTTTTACATTACCGCTTACAAGTTAAAAATAACTTAAAATTTAAAATTTCAGACCTATACCCTACAAGACTCATCTTTCCTCCTTCACTTCAAGTTTAACTTCTTTGAAAATGTCATTCTGAGGCTGACAGCCTATTAGTTTATATGATTTTGTTGTTTGTGGATTTTCCTTATTTCAGTGCACATTCCTCATAGCAATCCCCTGCCCAGGAAATATCATTCTTCTTTTCTGATATTAATTCATAAATACAAACTTTCCCCACATGTCACTCAAGTGGCAGTTCACTCTTAGCATACCTGTGCTGTCACAATATCGAACATCAGCATTCATGAAACTCCCTCCCACACAGTATTTTCTGCACTCAGTAACATCAGCAAACATAACCAAGCAGCAAACACTGCATGAATGAGTGTAGCTCCTCAGAACATGAGCCCTTTGCTTAAGTCTGTGAGTATAAAACATAGTGGGTGAACTGTTTAGTTTTCATTGGGATTTAGGGCTTCCTGGCCAGCTCAGAGTTTATGTACATGTCAAGCTAAGATAATGTGCACATTTCTTGAAGATCTGTTGCTAAGCTGCACTGTGCAACCATACCACGTTACTAGCATAGCCCATGTAGACTTTTTGAGTTGAATCTGAGTCCACTGGAAAAAAAGTGAGAGAAATAACTGTATCTTCCACATTAATCTCCATGAAGGTATGAAGCCTGCAAAGATGATTTCATATGTGTTCATAACTGGCTGACGGACTGGGAATGGGATGAAAGTGGAGAAAACCACTGTAAGAATAAATGTATGCCGTACAGTGAGGTAAGAAAACCTGATCAACTGGAGCAGAAAAAATGGCGTTAAGAGTTCTTTTTTTTTTTCCTGAATATATGGGTGTAAAATGCAACAGGTGAATTATTTTTACTTCAGCAGTTTTAAGCCATACCTACATCAGACTTTCTAAGTATATAAATTTTGAAACATTTATATTTATGTAGATCACTTAGTCTAAGTATATATACATTTAATTAATCGGTATTCATACCACTTGTGCAACAAAAGTAAAAGTTCAAGCAGCACTGATATTTTAACCGAAGTGGGATTTAGAAAGTAAAAGATAAATTAACTTTGTTCATGCAACAGAGACACTGAGATGCATTTTATAAGGTTCCTTACATAATGTGGGTCTTTACACACCTCTGTCTTTTTAAATTGGGACGTAAGTTCCCACATCACTAAGGAGTTTTTAAGGTTTTCTTGCCTATTAGGCATCTTTGCCCTTTTCTCTATTTTACCTTGTTATGTTCAAGTCCTTCTCCATCCTCCAAATCCCTAAGTCCTGACATTCTTCTAATTGTCTCCCTTTTGTTCTCCATAGACGTATCGTATCTCTGATGCGTGTTCTCCATTGTGTCTGCCAATGGCTAGGCAGAGCTAACTTTGTTCTATATAACTCTGATAGTTAAAGAGCAGCGCTGACAAGCTTTCTGAGACCTCATCCCATCCTTCTGAGAAGGTTTAACGGTTGGGATAACTAATTTTATGAGCAAAAGTGTATAAAATAAGAACTGACATGATTTATAGGAGCAAGGTTGCCTGGAACCTCACCTACAGACCTTTCAAGAGTCAGGTAGGATTTTTTCTAGTGACTCAAGTAAGTTTAGCATCAGGGCAATATAATACAGCTCAAAACTGCTACACTTATTTGAATATTTTTAAGAGTTGATCTTCACCGAGTCCATGAAAACTGTCCAAATTGCAGAAGTAAACAAAATTTAAGTGTAGTGCTTAGGGACTGGTAGTAAGGCTTGCAGAGATCCCAGATTCATTGCTTTGAATTCAATTCACATGCGTGTACTGCCAGAAGTCAGTTCAGCAACTGATATAAGTGGAAGTCACAGTCCAGTTAGTGCAGGATTGCTGTCTGCCTTGCAAAAGTGACACTAATCAGCAGGCTCAGGAAGGTGGCCAAAACACAAATGGGCTGCGGAAACTTACAGCTTAGTTCCCCAGATGTGCTAAATCATCAGTAGTTCCAGATGAAGTGAAAAACGAAATGATAATCTCCGTAAATAATCTCCAGTCCCTGTTCAAACCGTCCCTGGTCCAGATATAGGAGTTTTTAACTTTGAATTCCCTTGTACTTATTTCTTAAAGAAAATATACCAACTGCAGGGAAAAACAGGCAGCAAATCCAGAGGTCTTATCACTTGAAGCCAGGCGCAGCTATTCCTAAACTAAATGGAACCACACCCTAAACTGCCCATGTTTTTCACCAAAAATAGGCTTGCATGGTAAGTAAGAATAAAGATGAAGTTTCTTCAGAGAAATTAAAAAAACACATTTCCCATATGAAAATTACATGATATACAAACACTAGACTCGCTTGGTTTGGACTCAACTCATGGAAAAGAAAGTTACTGTTACCCAGAAGCACAAAGGGTTCGCCAATGTCAGAGCACTGTGGACAGATGCTTACTTTCTTTTGATGCCCTCAGCTCATACAGAGGAGCAATCAGCAGCCCTGCATTTGACATATGCAAGCGGTTGTAAGGACTATTTGGAACAAATGCTGAATATGGAACAAATGCTGAATATTAAGAATGCACAATGGATCATAGCCAGTTTTAGCCTGGCTAAAATGAGGCACATTTTGTCATTGTTCTCCCAGCTGAGTGCTCCCCAAGCAATGTTAATGCACAGAGTAGAACATTTTCCAAGAAGCTGAAGAATCAGAATCCTTTGCAGTAATTTAGGGACATGCTTGGTAAATTGGCTGTGTGCACTGTTTGTTTGCTGCAGCATTCTGGCTATGCTCTGATCTTTAAGCAGAGTTAGGAGGAAAGTCAAAATAAAATTACCAATTTATCAAGTAGAAGAGCATGAATACATGTTAGAGAACCTGTGGGACACAAGAATAGGATGTAGCCATGTCTCTTGCATACAGACCTAAGAAAAGCCACGTGACAGCTTTTAATACTTTCTGGGCTGATTAGCTAAAAGCAGGTATAAATCCAGGAACTGTACAGGAGCTGGAAGAAAATGTCTAATGCTGCTTAAAAGCACAGGAATAGTGGGAAAGAAACAGCTAAGATCTGCCTGCCCTGAGAACACAAGGAGAGAACTAGATGCAGCAGCCTTTCCATTTCTGACTCTGCATTGCTCCCAGTGCACTAGCCAACCTCCACACTCCTCCTCCAGCAACTGCAGCACCCGTGGAGCGAGCCCTGGCTAGTGATGGTGTGAACTGAAAAGCTATTTTACAGACTACAGAGTCTTTGGGGCTGTTTGGAATGGACTCTGTATTATTCACAAAGGATAGATTTCTAAGGCAAAAGTGAAGATTATGATTTCTTGTCATCTGCCTTCCTGCACCGTATAGGTCAACATAGTTTTGCATGTGGGGAGACAGGGAGACATCTCATAAGAAGAACTTGTGGAAAACAGGTGGAGCAGAAGAAGCTGCAGGACTACAGATGCCCAGTCCCGCTTCCACAGAATCTGTAATCATTAATTTTTTGCACACAGAGCAGCTTCCATGCAGGAATCTCCCAACCACAAAGACAGGGCACCTTCTTTGAGATTCACAGTGTCAGATCTTTGTATAAGCTGGTGATGACAGTAAACCAGCACACCATCCAGAAATTACAGCACTAAGAGAAACATTGTAAGATTAAAGAATCAGCATCATATGCAAGGACTGCTTGTAATATTACAGATGAAACACAGCTTCTTTCAGAGAGATGCTGGTGATGTGGTCAAGGTGAATCAGTCAGCAATGGAGCCCAGTAGTCCTGCTGCCTGGCCCACTGTTTCAGTCATTAACACTCCCACTCTGTAATTCCCAAGGCTTCTACTCCTGCCATCACTCCCACCCCCAACTTCATTCTTAGCTTTGCTGCTGGGAGTACCTAAAGCTTCCTTTACAGAAACAGAAAAGATTGAACTTCAACCACAAACACATGGGAGAAATGCAGGCAAGATAAAGTGTATATCCTGCCTACTTTGTGGCTGGACGTGATAACTCCTAAGCTAATACTCTTTAGGCAGACTCAAGCTGGGTGGACAGAAGGTGGTCACAATGTGAGCTTGGCAAACAAAAAATATCTTTGTTGTGTGATTGTACAGGTCCTATGACACAGGCCTTACAAAACGACGTAGTACCAAGAACAGGACAGATCCACTTGAGGAGAGTACAAGAAGCTGCAGTTTACAATTTCTTGAGCCAGAAAGGCCATTGCACCACTGGACACAGCACTGCGGAAGCTTGAAGAAAACTTATTTTCTTCAAACAGTTTCTAAGTTATTTCCCTTGTCTTTGTCTGTGAGGTCCTGCCCAGTCACGATGTACATTGCAGCAGGCACAATGAGATCCCACAGAGCTGTGACTCCACTGGGCTGTCTCTAGCCTGTAAAGATTCCCATATTCAAAGCACTGTCTGGCACTTTCAGCACTACTCAGATCCCGAGACATGTCAGAGTGTCCTGACATGCTACAAGTTGTACAGCCTCTCACACACAGCTTTGGTCTGTCAGAACCAGAAAGCTAGCTGGGCTGTCAGCCCCAGGGTGGAAACAAAGGGCTGGCTGGCTGTCGATCACTTTGCACTTCGTGTAATCACTTGCTCTCACAATAGGCAAATCTCTTTTGCCAGTTGTGGGATTGAATAACATTTTAAGATATCTCAGAAGTGATGAAGCATGGTACACAGCAAGACAGTGAATGACTGCAGACTACTTTTTAATAATCTAGTACCAATTTTTAAAAAGTGATAAATGTTTATCAGTTTGATATAAATGGATTTTAACTAAATTCTTTTTAAATATAATTGATGCATTTCTTATTTGACACACAGATGTATGCAAATGGGACTGAAATGTGCCAGAATATGTGGGGGGAGTCATTTAAGGTGAGCGAATCCTCCTGCCTCTGCTTGCAAATGAACAAGAAGGACATGATGGCAATCAAGTATCTCCTCTCCGAAAGCTCAGAGGAAAGCTCCAGCATCAGCAGCAGTGAGGAGCACGCCTGCCAAAAGAAACTCCTGAAGTTTGAGAAACTAAAGGGAGAGGAAGGGGAACAGACAAGATAAATGCTGGTGGATGTATGTCAGGACAAGAGAAATCGTGGAGGCTGGGCTCAGGGCATCACGCCAGCCTGCTTTATCCCTTATTTCCTAGAACATAATAAATCAATGGCTGGTTATATTAATCTTTCTCTGATGTTTTTGCATCTGCATCACAAAGCTCCCAGACGGGTTAGCACAGGTGTAATCTTGTGACTTGAACTGAACAGCTAGAAGCCTGAAGGTAACAACTAGGGGTTGACTTTCAAAGAGGAGAGGCACAGGCAGCTCCTGCTGACTTAAGGTGGAACAGTGAGAACTAGAGACCTCTGGAAGGCCATGCCAGTAATGCACCAAATCTTCAACCCAAACCCTTCATTAGCATAGGCACACAGCACTCCTGTCACGAGTTCCTGTGTGCCTGGCTCTGCTCAGATAAAGAAGAAATGCTGCAGGCAGAAATAGGTCAGTGAGCCTGGCTACTGAGCACTGAAAACGTATTTATTTTGTATCTCAAAAACATTCTTGCAAAACAGGGGATTGTGGTGTACTAGATAAATCCTTGGATCCATATATTGCCAGTATACAGTATGCACGGTCTGTTGCACTGGGCTTTTACCTTAAACAACAGCAGTACAAAAGTCTCCTACAATATGAATTTAAAGCATAATTTTGAGTGCAATTAATCCCACTGAATGATTCCAAACAGAATGATCTCTGACAAACAGAAGTGTCAGGGAGGGCCCAAGTCAGGTTTCTCCAATCAGTATTTCTGCTTCCCAGCATCACTGTTATGGTCAAAGTAAAACCAAAATCTGCACCAGTCCCAGAGGGACTCGTCAGGTAAGGATGAATGAAACTCTGTTTTCAGTTATGCATCCATACTCCCTCTGACATCGCTGTAGAGTTCTGTACGGCCTTTCATAGTGGTATCACCAGGGAAACCATGAGATGGATTTAATCTGGGGGGTTAGATTATCAAATTGTGAAAATCAGCATCTCAGTGCTTGCTATGGAGCTAGGCACCTTACAGCATTTAAGGATCTGGCCCACAGTTAAAACAATGACTTGGCACATTCTGTTGAACTAGGAGAATCTTAAAAATCCAGCACAATTTCTTTACTGGGCTGTTTATTTATTGGAATGGTTTCACACAGCTGCAATAGTAATGCTAAACTCATTAGGTCATGCTCTGCTTCCAACCAGCTTCTCAGTATATTTAACAACGGAATAATTCCTGCACTGAATTGTTTTTAGAATTATACTTTGCTACATCTGTGTTTTGCGCTAACTCAATTTGTCAGTTCTACTGTTTGAAAAGAAAGAACAAGAATTTGGTCTGCTGTAAAGCTCTGACAGTCATTTTTCCCCCCATTTCACTAACTCCATTCTTTCCTGTCCTTCTTTATTGCACCTGAATGAGAGCAGAAGTTTTCCTACTTTTTATTTTGGTGTGCTCAAAATTCAAGAATTAATTATTCCCTCTCACTGCCATAACACCAACTTTTTCTGTATCACTATGGCCAAAGATTTCCTTCAATTTTTTTGTTGAGTATAGCACAATTGTTTCTGCTTGTGTCTCTGTTCTTTTTCTTCCCATTCCACTTTATTCTCTTTGCTCTGGCTAAATTACTCTTGAAACCACTCTCAACAAACAATTCTTCCATGCTCAGTTTCAGGATGACCCATGAGACTGGTTATTGCATGCTCTTGAACAGCACTGGATCCTACAGCAGCTAAGGGACCAAGACCATTTAGCTTCTATTCTTAACTTTCCCACTGACTCATGAGGTACCCTAAGCAAACCATGTAACTCTTTTCTGACCCCAATAATTCTGCAGAGCTACCATATTTCTTCTAGGTCATCTCTTTTCTAAGCCAAAAAGTCAAGAACTACTCAGTTGTCCCTAGCATAGAAATTGTCCGACACCTCTTGGTCATTCTTTCATTGATCCAGATATGTTTTATTCAAATACAAGTGACACTAGACTTGACTAAGATCTTTATCAAAATGTCACAATGGTAGATCAAATGCTTTGTGAAATATGTTGTGAAATATGTTCCTACACTAATCTATAGGAAACAGACTTACAACCTTTATCAATAAAGTAAATTGGATTTATCAACAAGACAATGTTGATAAAAATAAAAATTATTGCCAGTTGTTGATTTATTTACGACCTGGCTCAGTATCAGCTTTTGTACTGTGCTACTTGGGACTGGTGTCACGTTAACCATAACACAGCTAGCTGGGTCATCCTGCTTGCTCTGTTTATTTAATTTTCTTTCCTTAAACACTGGCACAATACTATGAGTCTTCTGAAATTTCACTGAAGTGCCAGGAGTTATTACAAATGAGAACTCTCTTGACAGTTGTTAGCGCTCTATAGGTTATCTGAGCCTGCTGCTTTAAAATTATTAATGTTACTTATGATCATGAACCTCATCTTTAATTACTTGCAGACTGAAAAGGATTTCATCCTCCTTCTGTAATACTTCATCCTGCATATATTTCAATACTAAGCATTGTTAACAAAACTTGCCCACTGTACCTTGTGCCATTGCAAGGCTTTCTTCAGGTTTCTCAGTTGTTTTCACCTTCAGTTTAGTTGTGCCAGCCACAAATTCCGGTAGTAACTTTAGAGTCCTCACTCTATTTTTATAGTTCATAATTCTCCATGGATATTGATTGCAATATAGTTTCCTTTTTAAAAAATAATAAGCATCAGTAATTATGACATTTTCAACTTCTGTTGCATTTTTCATGTGCAGGTTTCACTCAGAGCATTTTATAAATATTCATTAATCTTCAAAATATACCTGAGAGGAAAATAAGTAGTGAGAAGCAAACTGAGTCAGTGGGAGAGCGTCAGTAAGAGACTTATCTGATCATTGCAAGTATTGCAGAACTAGGACTAGCACGGACAAGTTCTGTTTCAGAGCCTTATTTCACACTGCAAATGGAGTTGCACTTTGTAAGGTGATCCTTGGACAAAAGTTATTATGCAAAAATTATAAAAGAGATTTTATGAAATAAAATATTGCAAAAACCTGAGCATCCAAAAAATAGAACAAGTTATTAAACAATGCATTTCCATGTACCTTGAAGGACAACGAAATTATTAAAATAATAATTGTTAGATTATTTAAGATAAATAATGTCAAAACAGGCTGATTTCCCTTGCTGAGAGACAATCAGCCTGCAGAAAAAGGGAAAACTGTAGATGCGATATGGCTTTTTAAGAGTTTTGATAACATTTGATGTAACATTCTGAGAAGCAAACTGAGAAAACCAAAATGCAAACGAAATCACCATAACATGGGTGCACAACTGGTTAAAAAAATATATTAAAATATTACTATGAGTATGTTGTCATTAAACACAGATAGGGCTTCTGTTAGGAATCCCAAAAGGTCTGTTCTGATTCTCATCAACACTTCTGTTTACTCAGACAATGAAGTAGAGATTTGCAAGCACTTTGAAGGACAAGATTAGAATAAAAACGATCTTTCTAACCAGAGGACTAGTCCAAGCCCCCAAAGGTGAAATTCTGAAAAGGGAGATGAAAAACGCTTGGTCAGGAAAGGTAAATCAAGGAAAAAATTCATCCAGGGAAATACATGGCAAGGGAACAGAGCAGCCAAGGAGCTGGGGTGCGTAGTAGCAACCTATGCCATTTACAGTTGAAATGTTACACTATGGAAGTTTTAATCTTTTAAGGCTTCAGTCTATGCAGAGCCCTGGAAGTCCTGACTCACAAAGCAAGCAGATGCAGGACCTGCAGACATCCTACTAACAGTTACTCAGAGGTCGTGACGTATCTCACATTCCACGGAGGCGCTGCTTCTGGAATGACCCCACTGCACACACAGTCTGTGGAATGTGGTAGGTATCAGGCAGAGTTTAACTCTATCCATCTTCTCAATGAAATCAGCTCACAAGCTCTGTCAACGCAAGTGCAATACCTTCTAGGAGGGCAAACATGCTCCTAGTATATATCTAATGACTATATAAAATAAAGGGAGTAAAATTAGCTGAATTTATGCACATTTTCTGGTTATTTTCCTTCCTTTTTTCTGTTCAAAAGGTTTGCATAACTTGGAGTTATTTTAAAAAATGCCACATGCTGTAGACAGCTCACAGGTCTGTTGTGTGTTTGCTCTACTTTATTATCCAAGGGAACACGGTGATTTAGACAAGAAGAGTTAAGTAAAGAGTCCAAAAAGCATTAGGATTTGGATTACAATTTGAAACATTGCTAAACTTTACTAATGGCAAGACTAAAGTCCCACGTGCCTGAAGACTGATAATTGTCAAGCACAACTCATTTTTCCTTTTGGCAAAAAAAGACCTGCACCTTTGATAAAGTCACCTTAAGCGAGCAGGTCTAATTCAGCATGAAGCTGCAGGACAACTCTAGACAACAGTGAAAAAAGAGCCAAGCTATGAAATCAATCATCTACTTCAGATAAGTGTGAGGGCACAGTTAGAATCAGACCCCAACAATCTGGCAGCTTTCAACATCTCCAAGAAAAAGTTGCAGCGATCCCCTGCTCCTGAGATTTAACTTCTCAGAGAAATGAGGGAGGAAACTCTCTCTGCTGCACAGTTTTGCTTCCCTTTAGCTACTAAAAGCATATCTCTTCTGCCTCTGTTTTGATCACCAACTGCTATCCGAGTCTTAGTATTCTTTTGGCCTCCTTCCTTGGAAATGCAGTGAGCTCTCTGCGGAGTTTGCCTTGGTTCCCCTCTCAGACAGCTGTGATTAATTCAATGTTCAAGCTCTTGAGTTAATTCTCTCATTAGATCACTTTCCTTCTTCATGGAATGATTATTCCCACAGGAGGAATGAGAAAGACTAAAACAATATTGTGCTAGTATCTGACACACTGCATCCAGGATGTTTACTTTAACTGAAATTGCCTGGAATTGCTCCAGTTCTATGCTTAAATGCAAGAATCTTCTAACTGGTGGGGAACTGTAGCCACACATGTTGCACAACATTCCCAGTTTCACTGGAATTCCAAACTTCCTGCTAGGTAAGTGTACCCAGAACACAAACCTCTCCACACAAGTAGGTCAGATGACACAATCCTTTCATTGCTAGGGCATATTTTAAGACTGAAAAAGTTTCTTTCCTTTTTTTATTACTTTTTATCATACACCAGTCACCTTTCTACCCAACACTATTGTGAAGGTGAAGCCTGGAGCACACACCAGTGAAATATTGCCAGTGCTCCTGAAATCACAAGCCATTATCTGTGCATTACTCACTGGGAATGTCACATTCCCTCTGGAGGCTCTTGCAGCTCAGACATGCTCCCCACTTTTGCTGCCTGCCAAATGGCTCCCCAGGGTATGGCTGGTCATTGGAGGGCATCACCCCACTCAGCTGGACTCTAGCACAGCCTGCTTCTCAGTACCTTTGGTGCAATGTGGATACTCGGGAGAGCTTCTCAATACTCAGTTCAGGAATGCTAAACCTATCTGGACTGACAACTGTGATTAAAGCAGTTACCTTAATGTCACCTTTACCTGAAGCCATATTACAGTGAAAGTAATAAAAATACTTAATTACAAATTCCAAAATAGACAAAAAAGTTCACAAAGGCATCTAAAGACAAAAAAGGGGAAGGGAAGGGAAGGGAAGGGAAGGGAAGGGAAGGGAAGGGAAGGGAAGGGAAGGGAAGGGAAAGGGAATCATTCAGCATGGCACTTCAATGAGCTTTTCCCTAGCCATTAACAGTTCAGCTGAGAAATGGACAGAGCCATCACCACCTTGATGGTAGTGTGAAAACTTAAAGGTTTTCACACAAGCCCTATATTCTGGGGCTGCCTGTGCAGAAAGACTAGCTTTGGGGACCCCTCTTGCTCTCCATCTTTGGTTCAATTCCAGTTCAGACCTCTACCTTACACACACACACACACACATAATCATAAAGATTCATTAACCCTCACAGGAATGAAGGTAATAGCTATTGGGCCTGGCCCAAACCTGCCAAGAGAGAGTGTTCTCATGCCTGGCTTAAGTCTAGAAAATGTGTTATCTCACTGTGAAGCACAATGCCTTTACCTACTGAGACGGGAAACATTCAGACCCTGAAGGGAAGCTTCTTCATCCACTAAAGCTTATGTATCACATAAAAACGTAAGCTAACAAGAGGTTTATGCAGGTATCTAATTAGAATCTAGTGCCTGTAGCTCATTAGAGGCTTTTGACTGAGTAGACAACATAATAACCAGTCCCATTGGGGTGATAATGGGTTAACCACCATTGTCTTTGAGAAATACAGAGTAAATGGGACACCTGGGCAAACGTTGGCCTTAACAGAGAGAAGGTGTCTTGGAAGTGTAAGAGATGTAGTTTAGTGCACTACAGATATTTCTAGTCCTCATAAATTCTTGGTGGCTCTGTACTTCTGCAATTTTGGCTTCCCTGGGAGAAGTCTGAGTTCAAGTCCTTATGAAACTTAGGGAAGTGGAGCAAAAATGGTTGTGTCCTATGAAGGTTTTGTGACCTGGACACCAAAACATAAAGTAAGCTCCTTTCCATTTTGGTGAGGCAGTCCAACACCTCTCCTCTGATAGGTCAAGTGCATTAAAATACAAGTAGTAACTACAGTGGGTAATTAGTAATTAAAATGGCAACAGACTGTACCACTGAAAGATTATAGCAGATACCTTAGCACAGAGGACAAAGTGCAGGGATGCACTGCAGTTTGGAACGGGAAGTGAAGATTTCATACCCATTGAAACTTGGGGAGGAACTTGACCTGGCACATTCTGGTTGACTGTCATGGAAAGTGGCTCCCTATCACAAAACATCTCATAGGATTTGTCATACCTACAAATAGTCAAGGCCTGAGTTTCATGTCTCCTCTGCAAGAGAGAATTTTAGCAGCCAAGTATGGTAAGGATACTGCTTGAATACTACGTTAAAATGATCCCCAAAGCTATAGATATAATGGACAGGCTTCTGAATAGAGGCAAGACAGGCAAAACTGCACTTTCAAATAAATTATTTCTCTCTTAGTTTTTTGAGAGTAAAAGCCCTCCATCTTTCCATTCAGGAAAAAAAAAAAAAAAGGAAAAAAACTTAGATCTAACAAAGATCTTCCTGTAACAGAGGAGAACTACAACACCCACACATGCAACACCTTTTAGCCACTCATTTTTGTTGCATATTGAAATGTATCATCCTGTAGTAACACCACCATCTGCAGGATTTGAGAAAAGGAGCACAGACACCTTACTCAGCTCAGCAGAACATCTTCCAGGCATCTGGAAAGGTTCTCCTGAGAAGCCTTCAGCCAGGGAAATCTGAGCAGCCATGGGCCTCTTTGGGATAACACAGGGAGGACTGCAATGCTTCATGGCGCTCTGGCACAGTACAGGGTGTTTTCAAGAGAAAGCCTGAATAGCTTGGTTTTGAGATTCTTCTCCCTGAGGGGTTTTGGTACTGTGACAGCAGCACTTCTGTGCAGGCGTGAGCAGTGGGACACTTGAGGAGCATAGAGCATGCCTTTTTTTGTCACCTGTCCTATATGTCAGTCAGCGTTCAGCTGACTTATTGGCAAATTATCATGTTAGGAGCCTATAAAATTAAAATTGAAGACATTTTTAATTCCTTCACTGCAATGACTGTCATTCTTGGTGTTAGTTAATCAAAAGGCTCCTCATTACGCAGTGCAATTTCACACTGTCAAATGTACTTTCAGATTTTTTCCTGAAAATCTACGGCTTGTTTTGGGACATGCACAATAGTATATAGGAGCATTAGCTCCATCTTGTACAGCTTCTGTGTGGTTACAGAAGAAACATGCTGAAGCAGTGCCCTCTTCTGGAGGCAGAACCGTTCAACCACATTAATACAGTACAGGACAGGCCTTCAGGGCAAAATTAGCAGTCTCAGCAACGCTATTTTGTGTCTGTAAATTTGGTGCTACGGTGTGAAATCCTAGTACTGGCCAAGTGTCTAACAGCTGACATCAGCCAGCAACTGAGCCACTGGCATTTAGGAGAATTCTAAGCCTTTTACTCACAGGCCACTTCCGATGAATAAAACGTCAGCACAAGAGGGGTCTGGTTTCTTTTACTGATTCATCAATGAAAGAAAAATCTCAACACATTTATTAGCCTAGCTTAAAATTTATACTGACTTATATCAGCAAGCATCCAACTGTGTGTGCTTGCAGAAACCTTATTTTTCTATCTAGGTCTGTATTTTCAATGGGTATTTTTTTAAGACCAGCTTGAAAGGTAATTTTACCACTCTACTGTCAAGAATGTAATGGTGATGAACAGAGAAACCAACAGTCCCCAGAGAGTATCACGATTCAGATTCCTTCCAGAAGCACATTTAGAAGTTATTACAATGAAACGCAGAATCATGAGAAAAGCCTGAGGGGCCATGACCATTGTAACTGTAAGCAGACATGGTTTTCTTTCCCAGTCTCACAGTAAATAGATATGGAAGCATTCCAAGAGGCTGTCTGATTGCTTTTTGCTTTGGCTGCATGTCATGTTGCTGGAACAGTTGTGGAAAACTCAGGAGGTATGCTTTTCTCTCAGAATCAGTGCCAGCTCTGCCAGACCCAGTGACTGTGTGCGTGTATCTCAGTATGTGATGCTCATCCCTCGGTCAGTGCTCCGGCATGCAGTGACTCAGTGAATTATACAGACTAAGATGGAAGCATGCTCTGCCTCAGGATCAGTGCTGACCCCAGTGGCTCACATGGTACTGCTACAGGACACTGTGATGAAACATCCATGCTGGAATGAAGAGGAAGGCCCAAACATGGCACGACACCACAGAGAAAGGGGGTGCGTGGGCTGGCTCTGCCTCCTGTCAGTGCTGGCTCTGATGCCACAGTTCTAAGCTAACGACAGGCAGTTCCGCCCGCCTGCCATCTCTGGGGTTCCCCCAGGCAGATGGTAGCTGTGGTTTCTCCCCATGTTTCTCTCTCACAAGCACAGGTTAAGGTGGCTCGGAATCCAGTTTGCAAAAGCATGCCTGAGGGGAATATGACTGAGGGAGACAGATTGTGAAGGCAGAGAATAAGGTGACAGCACATCTGCTGTTCACCAGTTACCTCGGCACCAGGCACAGTGGGCAAACCTATGAGGGGACCAGCTTTAACCACAGACAAGAAAGCTCCTCACAGAGCTGGCATCAAGCCCATGGTGCGGTGGCCAGAGGTGCCTGTGGGGGTGAACAGGCTCCACCGGGCCAAGTGACCAGGCAAGCACACAGACAAAGGATCAGAGAGACGTACCACAACCAGGGCAGATCCACCTCCTACGCCCGCTGAGGGAGAAGGGTGCTCAGCACACAGGACACCTCTTTTACGAAACCCGCCGCCGCCAGTCACACCCGCCTCAGCGGGGCGAGGGCGCTCTCCCGCCAACGGCCTGCCCCCCCGCCCCGCGCCGTGCATGCGCCACTGGCGGGCAGAGCGGGGCGCCGCGAGCGGTGGTGCGCATGCGCCAGCGCTGCCCCGCGGGGCAGCAGGGGACGAGGGGGGAGGGACGGTGCCGCCACCTCAGGGAGCGGTATGGCGTGCGCCGCGGCCGCGAAGGGCGGCGGGAGCTCCTTCTCCGACCGGCACGCCCGCCTCCTCCTGGCCCAGATCAACCGGCTGCGGGCCGGGCAGAGCTTCTGCGACGTGCGGCTGGAGGTGGGCCCGGAGGCGTTCGCCGTGCATCGCCTGGTGCTGGCGGCCAGCAGCCCCTACTTCGCGGCGCTCTTCGCGGGCGGCATGAAGGAGTCCGGTCGGGATGTGGTGCGGATCGCGGGCGTCGAGGCGGGCACCTTCCACACGCTCCTCGACTTCATCTACACAGGTAACGGCTGACGGGGGGCGGCGGGGACGGTTGCCCGACGGCCGGGCCGGGGTGGCGGTTGCCCGAGGGCCGCAGCCTCGAGCGGAGCCCCGCTGTCGTGTGCGTGCCCGCAGGGGTGGTGAGCATCGGGGAGCACAACGTTCAGGAGCTGATCGTCGCCGCCGACATGCTGCAGCTCACCGAGGTGGTGGAGCTCTGCTGCGAGTTCCTGAAGGGGCAGATCGACCCGCTGAACTGCATCGGCCTCTTCCAGTTCTCCGAGCAGATCGCCTGTCACGACTTGATGGAGTTCACCGAGAGCTACATCCACGCGCACTTCCTGGAGGTGCAGAGCGGGGAGGAGTTCCTGGCGCTGACAAAAGAGCAGCTGATTAAGATCTTGCGAAGTGAGGACCTAAGCATCGAGGACGAGTACCAGGTTTTCATAGCGGCAATGCAATGGATTTTGAAGGATGTGGGGAAGAGAAAGAAATACGTCGTAGAAGTACTGGAGCCTGTTCGATTCCCTCTGCTACCAGCACAAAGGCTATTAAAATACATAGAAAGTAAGTGAAAGAAGGAAAGAAAGAATATCACATGCTTGTGTTTGAGCAAACCATGTGTTGTTCAGAGTGACTGGATTTTGATGGATTTTTTTAGATTAATAGCATGATAAGTGAAAAGATTTATAGCAAACAAGTTCTATTTTTTTAACAAATAAGTACAGCTTACTTTAAAAGCATGCTTTTGAAAAAGTCTTAGTAGGCAATTTTGATTTGTCTGCTGTTTTAGGAGAAGCTAGTAACTTTTCTACAACTGAGTTACTTATTGTAAGTTACTTTTCACTGTACCTTTTTTATTCTGCTCGTTTCCTCAAGGTATTCCAGATTTCAGCCTTCGGGTGGCCCTGCAAACTCTGTTGAAAGAATATTGTGAAGTCTGTAAATCTCCCAAAGAGAACAAGGTCAGCAGTTTTCTGCAAGCTTCTAAAGGTCGTCCCCGGAGGAAAGCCAGGAAGTACCTTTATGCAGTAGGTTAGAATGTGCCTGTTTGAACCTTGTAAAACAAATTATGAAGTAGTATCTCATATTACAGTATTGAAGGAGATACTGGATTTTTTTTTTTTTTTTAAATCAAAAGATATAAAAATAGCAAAACGTCTCATCTGGCTGAGTTGCCATGTTAGCTGCTTTCTGCTTAGAATTGCACAGAGGTGCAGCATTCACATTTCTTGTCATTATGACATGGCATGCAAAGCCTAGATTTGCCTTTTAGAAATTATTTGCCTTGGGTGGAAAGCTGCAGATCAGCAGAGGATTTGCCCATGGTTCACTGCTGGAATGGTGTATGCAAAGTCACTGCACTCCTTATTCTTCTGAAGGTTGAAGTTTCCTCTGTCCAGGATACTTTGGTTCATGTGATGGGATACTTGAAATTGCAAGTTTTCAGCAAAGCTGCAGCTTTGTATTGGAAGGGAATGCTCTTGTTTCACCCCGTGGGAAGTAATACTAACTTAAGATAGCGACGGCTGTTGGCTGGTCTCTGTGTTTTACTAAGAACATGAATGATAATATTTGTAGTGTTGTTGTGAAGTGGTCAGCTCAGGCACAAGTTACATGACCCTCAAGGCGACCATTCTTCCTTGTGTGCTGGAGAAACAAAGCTACTTGGAAAAGTCCAGTTCCTACTAAAAGTGACTAATGGCTGTTACTGTAATTTTTGCGATGGTTTAGATACAGGAGCATGGGGATGAGCAGGAAGCTCTTACTCAGCCATGATCTTTCTACTTACTTTCTAGGTGGATACACCCGACTGCAAGGAGGACGCTGGAGTGACAGTAGAGCCCTCAGCTGTGTGGAGCGATTTGACACCTTCAGCCACTACTGGACCACAGTGTCCTCTCTCCACCAGGCCCGGAGTGGCCTGGGTGTGGCTGTGGTGGGAGGAATGGTCTATGCCATTGGAGGTAACAGCTGAAACATGCTTTCTTTATTACGTGGTTATTCATGGATGGAGATTTTGGAAATTTTTCTTCCTGCAAGTGGTTCTGAGGAACTCAACAGTAGATAATACAACTTTTAGATATAATAACAATTGAATTACGGTTCCTTGGTTCTCTACCATCACTGCTCTGTGAATGCCCATTTGGGCTCCTATGTTGGCCATTTTTTACTAAGCTTCTCTCCCTTCATGGTATAGCAACTCATAGGTACGCGCATGGACATATGCAGATACACTAAGAGATGTTGGATGTTCTGCGGACTTTGTGTACCACCACTAATAGCATTTATTTTCTCACTTGTAGTCTAGCAGAAGCCCATAGCATAAAAGGCAGTAGTACAGGACAGACCACTTGTGGTCTGCCTACCTGGAAAGGCTTGTTATGTATGTTTGCACAAGGATGTGATGAGTAGCTCTACCAGCCCGTCATTAAAGAATGCATATGTATACTGTTTTTGTCACCGCAGAACACATTCTTTGGTCTTGAAAACGCTGTCAGTTGTGCTGTGGAGTAAAAAGTGTGTGGCACCATGGTTGTTCACCCCTCTGATGTTTTCAGTAATGTTTCAGGGAACTGTTGATGAAAGCTGTTCCTAGTGGTGATTCAGTTCTAAGTATAAACGAAGCTTTTGCTACTTTGGCCGTTTGGCTAGCTGAAAGAAAGATCTTGTATTCAAATGTTGTCTGTCCTGGAATGAGTTGAAGAATGCTTCTATATCTGCAGTGCAAAACATTGCGTTTCCCCTCTCTCTGTTCTTGCTCTTATTATGCAGGTGAAAAGGACTCGATGATTTTTGACTGTACTGAATGTTATGATCCTGTAACTAAGCAGTGGACCACT
Source organism: Gymnogyps californianus (assembly GCF_018139145.2). NCBI lineage: Eukaryota > Metazoa > Chordata > Aves > Accipitriformes > Cathartidae > Gymnogyps > Gymnogyps californianus. Next base: position 25,760,282 of record NC_059478.1, on the reverse strand, counting down.
GTGGCTTCCATGAACCATCCCCGTTGTGGACTGGGAGTGTGCACGTGCTATGGCGCTATCTATGCTTTGGGTAAGTTTTGGCTTTTTCCTAGGTGAAGTTAATTTTAAAGGTGTTAATTCATGGAACTTGTAAATTGATTTGATCTTAAATAATACGTCTTGGTGTTGCAAATTTGCAAACTTAAGTTTTGAAAACCAGCTGTTTACACAAGCAGTAGTATACCAAATCTTTGTGGATTAGTTATTGTTCAGTTATAACTTACTTCCATTGTAGATTGCGTGCTGCTTTCGGAATTAGTCTGTCCTGGAACCGTGCACCATATGTCTAAAAATGCAGTTAACACACAGCTTCATGCCATTAAATTCTTCCCTGTGTTTGCTGTTATTTGCAGGAGGTTGGGTTGGAGCAGAGATTGGCAACACAATTGAAAGATTTGATCCTGAAGAAAATAGTTGGGATGTGGTGGGAAGCATGGCTGTGCCCCGTTACTGCTTTGGGTGTTGTGAAATGCAAGGTGAATATTGTTAAGTTTGTATCCATAGACAGTTCCAAGAGCCATTGGATTTTGAAGCTTTATGTTTCAGTCATGAATTTTTACCTTTGTCTTGTACTGTGCTGTCAGTTGCACAAGCTTGTGCCTCACTTATTTGTCCGTCTAGTACCGTATTTTTAATTCTGCAGAACTCAAAGACTATAAAGTTCTCTCTGTCTTCTGCCTTTTATCTCATGAAAACAGTTTTTATGAGGCTGCCAGTATGGTTATCCAGCTAGTCTTTGACAGTTGATTGTCCTTCCTGATACTGCTCTTATTTACCTCCCGTATTTGGGTTTGTGTGTGTCTTTGTGACAATCTGAAGAGTTGCCACAGGTTATTTTAAGACAGGCATGTCTAAAGACTTGATCTATAAATGTGCTTATTAAGCTTTTGATCCAGGCCTGGTCAGCAGTTGCAGCCTTCTGAATTTTCTCTCCTGCACTTGATTAACTAGTGCTTTCATCAGAGCTTCTGGTGCATGAGCCTCAAGTTACTCATTTGAAAGCTTTATGTATGCTACTACTAGACAAATGGAGGATTTTTATCTGGCATGCTTAAACCATCTTAATGTCAGGCTGAAACTTGTATTGTGACAAACATTTTCTCTCTTTCAAACCTTTCTGTTATGAAACCTAATAGATGAAAAACTCTGTTTCTACAGGTTTGATTTATATTGTTGGTGGTATCAGCAATGAAGGAGTAGAGCTACGTTCTGTTGAAGTCTACGACCCAATATCTAAACGTTGGTCTGAGCTCGCTCCAATGGGCACCCAAAGAGCGTATCTTGGTGTAGCTGCTCTCAACGATTGTATCTATGCTGTAGGAGGCTGGAATGAATCTCAGGATGCACTTGCTACTGTAGAAAGATACTCCTTTGAAGAGGTATGGTAGAGTCCCTTTCTTTCATAAATGTAGGTTGCATCAGCTTTGTGTAAGATGCTATAGAGGCAGCCTGCTTCCTTTCTTTAAACAGAAAAAAGTTGGAAATACCATTTCCTTTTCACTACTGGCTGGTAATCTGAGTGAAACAAAGCTTCAGTGACCTCAGGGTCTGTCTATCCTAACCAGTCTGTAGAATCTTGCAGTCTGACTTAGTGGAGTGTTTACAAAGATTGTATGCATGCTTTTAGGAAACTGAAAGCTGACCAATACTGATGATGCATAGATATGCTGTAGCTTGGTAAAATACTTGTTAGGGTTAAGATAGGGGGATAGATTCCCCCTCTGCAATAGAATGGTCAATAATCTGACAAGAGAGAAAAAAATCCCTGAAAAAGTAAGAGTTGCCCTTTGTTGCAAAAGTTGAGGATCTTTCTTCTGCATCAAAATGTAGTGGTGTTTCAGCATGACTAGAAAAATCACTTTGAACACTTAAGCTTTTGAATAAGATAAGAAATTATTCCTGACTATTATTGGTCATGTTTCTGAGATGCTGTTTGGAATAGTAGCTAGTGTTAAAAGCAGAGCATGATCCAGGGTGCCATTCTGGTTTGCTTTTGGAATTGAATCTAGTTTTCCTTATTTCCCACCTCAAACTGTGTACCATTCTCTATTTTGGAGACAGACTGCATCTTGCAGCAACTGAAGAAAGGGAGGGTTGTTGTGTACAGACAGTATGTGATCTGTTCTTTAGTGACTAGCCTGATTTTGACCACTTGTGAAAGTGTTGTCATTACAGTCTTCATAATCCTCTTAATACTGTACACATACCATATTTGAGCCTGTGAAGTGTCTGCATAGTGTTCTTTGTATATGTTTCAGTCTTTAAGCTTTAAAAGTTACTTCTATTAGAATCGGGGCTTACCCTAAAACTACTTGTTGACTCTTTCACCTTCTCATTAGGAAAAGTGGGTTGAAGTTGCATCAATGAAGATACCAAGAGCTGGTGTCTGTGTTGTGGCTGTGAATGGATTTCTTTATGCCTCGGGAGGCCGAGCTCCCAGTCATGATTTTGCTGCTCCGGTAACTTCTGACTCTGTTGAAGTTTATAACCCTCATATGGACAGTTGGACTGAAATTGCCAACATGATCACCAGCCGCTGCGAAGGAGGTGTAGCTGTGCTGTAAAACACAAAGAAGAAAACTCATTCAAGGAACGAGTAAATCTGTCACCTCAGATTTCCGGTTTCATTGGCCAGAAACCTCTTCTAACACAGGAGCTTCAGTAGAGACAGTGGAGAATTAGATCAGAGGGCTTTTCCTGAGCAAAAGGAAATGTTAAAACTCTTGCCCTTCAAATTGGCTTATCCGATGTCTGTCTCAGGAAGTATTCTGTTAAAGAGTAGGAATGATGTTTATGACTGGATTAAGCTCACTGAAATATATGGCGAATTTGCCCTGTAAAAATCTGAAGAAATCATTCCAGCACATTAGAGGCATTAACCAGGGTGTTAACTCTCTAAGGTGCACCAAAGCTAGCATCTTTAGCTGGCCTTACAATCTGGAAGGAGGTTGCTATAGACAGCTAGGAGTTACCTGTAGACAAGAGCAGATGGGCTACTTGGTTAGCATTAGTTGTCCTTTTCTGGTGGAAAACAAGGAAGAGAAGATAACAGATGGGGAAGACTTGGTACCTCTACTTACGACCTTGATGCATTTGAGCCTCTTTTCTGCTGCTGGACATCATGGGCATTAAATATGAATTGGATATTTACTTTCTGGCCACTCCACTAACTTGGATGGTGAGTGGCTGAGAATTTCCTGTTCTGGAAGGCTATTCTCACAGTTCTAATAATGTCATTCCACTTCAGCACAGGCTTTTCTTCTCAGTGGTATCAGTGATGACAATAGAGCTCCTTTTTGTGTAAGCTCTGATGAATTTTAAATGGAAATGCTGTTCATTAGATGAGCTGTTCTGTTTAGGACTGCTCTTAGTATAAAAATAGAGGGAAAGCCTTTTGCCCCCCCCCTTTTTTTTCCCCCCCTTAGTTAAATGTGTTTTAGCCTGTGTGACACATGCTGAGACTTGGCATTGGAATACATGCTATTCAACAAGGTACACACGTTCATCCTTGCTACATCTCGTATCCTGCCTCTTCCAAATTTGAGTGGACAGAGCATTTTGTGATAGAATTAGCTGCATTCAGCATTAAAGTGATGCTATTAGTGTGTTTTGTCTTAAGGAGTTTGTATTTAGCTTGGATACACTTAGAACAATACTACTAGGAGTTTGGAGTTATTTCTAGATTCATTTAATTAACGTACTTGAAGTTGCTGTTTGCACAATATGATTGGATTTTCTGCACAGCTGTGGATGATTTGGATGGCGTCTGAAATAAGGCTGCTTGAACTTTGATAGACAGTGTTATTCTAGAACACAAAACCACAACTGGAATGTCACGAAACAGGAAGCCTGCACTGTGTAGACAAAGGAGCATTCATGCTGTCTAGGTCAATATCCCCTGTGTAAAATTAACAAATTAATACATTAATAAAATCCTCCAAGGTGAGTGTTGCAGGTACCTTAAGAATCTAGATCTTATGTTCTAACATAGGGTTGGGAGATTGCCAGGCTAAAACATGCTAGACAATGGAGCATTTGTTTCTCTGATCGTTCTATAATCTTGTGTGTGCTTTGACTTCAAAAGGATTTCGTACGTGTGTGAACTAATGTTTATTCTGTCTTTTTTTTGTTTCCCAAGTTTAAGCTTGTTTTAAACAATTTTTCATAATAAAATGTATTTTCAGAACTGTTGTGGTTTAACCCTAGCCGGTATCTAAGCACCACCACAGCTGCTCGCTCACTCCTCCCATGTCGGGATGGGGGAGAGAATTGGAAGAGTAGAAGTGAGAAAACTCGTGGGCTGAGATAAAGACAGTTTAATAGGTAAAGCAAAAGCCACACGTGCAAGCAAAGCAAAACAAGGAATTCATCAGTACTTCCCATCGGCAGGCAGGTGTTCAGCAATCTCCAGGAAAGCAGGGCTCCATCATGCCTAACAGTTACTTTGGAAGACAGACGCCATCACTCCGAACACCCCCCTTCCAGCTTTATATGCTGAGCGTGACATCATATGGTATGGAATATCCCTTCGGTCATTTGGGGTCAGCTGTCCCGGCTGTGTCCCCTCCCAACTTCTTGTGCACCCCCAGCCTCCTCACTGGTGAGGTGGTGTGAGAAGCAGAAAAGGCCTTGACTCTGTGTAAGCACTGCTCAGCAGTAACAAAAACATCTCTGCATTATCAACACTGCTTTCAGCACAAATACAAAACATAGCCCCATACCAGCTACTCTGAAGAAAATTAACTCTATCCCAGCTAAAACCAGTGCAAGAACTGACTGTGGAATGCTCTTGAATAGGGCGCTTTCCTATCATAATGAGTTGGATCACTGCCACTTTCATATAATAGGTCTTCTTTTTTCTTTTTTTTTTTAACTGAAAATCCTATTTCCAAGTCGGACACTAGGAAAAGATTGGTTATAAATGTTGACTATTTGAAAGGTGCAAGTAACACACTTCTGTAGTAAAATACTCATGCATTTCTCTTTTCAGTGTAAAATCACTCAGACTTCTTGGAAGTCTGGCTGCCTTGCCAGCTCTGTGCAGCCCTCTGTGGGATCAAATGATAGGTCATATTTCTTAGGCTTTCTTCTTTACATTTCAGGATCCCTCGTGAACCGTTTGACAAACATTACATTAGCTCTGTTTTACTAGTTTGGGAACTACGCATTCACTTCTGATCCCTACCTATAAACTTTGTGGTTTAGTGGAACTTGAGGGAGTCTGCTGTTGTATGAAGTTACTGTGTCCTGTTTTTGTAGTTGATTCTATCATGTTTGAATGAAACTCTGAAGTCAGTTGATTATGGTCTCTGATACTCGGCACCTCTTTCCCTGAATCAAGCCAAAGGCAGTACTCTTCTCTGGACCCATCTTAAAAAATGCCATGTCTAAGTAAGAAAGAATAAAAGAACCGTTTTCATTCACAAACTCAGTTTTACTTCCTTTATGTTTGGAGAGCACTGAAATATATCGCTGTTTCAGAGGTATGATGTTGTTAACAGGTTACAAAAGTTAGAGGCTCATGTACATAGTTGCTGTTTCAGCAATACCATGTAAGAAGATGGCTCTATCTCCAGGTTAGCTGGGTTTCTTAAACGTCTGTTCTTTGCAGAATGAACAGAGAGCAAATTTTAAGTGACAGTATGTGCTTTATTCTGTATAGAACAACAATGAAGAATGGTGCTTTAAGAGAACTATGAGGATTATCTAAATTGGTCCTAAGACTGTGTGTGGATGTCACTTTTCAGCTTTCTTCTTGCATCTTATACTGTATTTAAAGAATACTTAAGATAAAAAGCCTACAGTAAATATGCCCACATACAATTTCATAGGTTTCTTGAGGTAGCTGAGGCTAGAAAACAAAATCCACGTGACTTAGGTTGTATCTTCTTCCCCTAAATGATGTGTTAGGAAGACTTAAGTACAAAGAGCATATGCTTCTGCAGTGTTTTCAATAATTGGCCTATCATGGAGGGTTTGCAGGCTACAAATCCATTTGTACCTGCCCCAGGTGCTCAAATAAAATCAATTTTCAGGAGGGAGAAGACACAAACTACTTTCAATCTCATTATCTGATCCCTTAGTGACAGCAATTGAGTTCTTGTGTCATATCAGTTGATAGTACTTTAATTTAGGAGTATGACAGATCTTTATGGCTATGTTGCATGCAGCTTCCTTGGCTAGGCAGCCCTACATCCAAACAAAACCTAGGAACAGATGGCCCAGGTATCCTTTTTCATTTAAGTAAGCCTGAGTAGGAAGTTAACCTCCTGTCTCTTGTGGTGCCTTGTCAAAGATACAAAGCTTCCCCTTCTAGCTTTCCCCACTCCATCACAGCAGCTGGACAACATATTGTCCTGGTTTTGGCAGGGACAGAGTTAATTTTCTTCTTAGTAGCTGCTACAGTGCTGTGCTTTGGATTTAGTGTGAGAATAATGTTGATAACACCCTGATGTTTTAGTTGTTGCTAAGTGGCGCTTATCTTAAGGATTTTTTGTTTCCCATGCTCTGCCAGCAAGCAGGTGTGCAAGAAGCTGGGAGGGAGCAGAGCCAGGACAGCTGACCTCAACTAGCCAAAGGGATATTCCATACCATAGAACATCATGCTCAGTATATAAACTGGGGGGAGTCGGCCGGGAGGGGCGGCTCGCTGCTCTGGCATTGCTCAGCAGGTGGTGAGCAATTGCATTGTGCATCACTTGGTTTTTCTTGGGTGTTATTTCTCTCTTTTTTTTGTTCTATTCCTTTTCATTACTCTTATTATTTTTTTTATTATTATTAGTTAGTATTATGTTTTATTTTACTTTAGTTATTAAACCGCTCTTATCTCAACCCATTGAGTTTTACTTTTTTTTTTTTTTCCTGATCCTCCTCCCCACCCCACTGGGAGGGGGGAGGCAGGAGCGGCTGCGCGGTGCTTAGTTGCCGGCTGGGGTTAAACCACGACACGTATTTTAGGTGAGTGCCGACCTTGGCTTGCTACTGCAAACAAGCCTTGCCTATCCTTTCTTACCTGACTAGCACTTAATCACATAGCATTTTCAGCACCTTCTCAGCTGAAATAAGACAGAGAAGAGTTTTGTTCCACAACGTAGGAATTGAACATGTATGTCTTTTTGCATAATTCTCTGCCGCTTCTTTAAACACTAAACTAGAACTGCTTTCACCTTGTTACTGTTCATGACTACACAGTTGTTCTCCCCACCACAGAACATTATCACACATTAGTTAAACCAGATATTTTAATAATACAGCATAGAGCAATTCATACCCACGTCATTAGAATCTCCATTTTAAATTCATATGACAATAACATCTCCTTCAAGAGTGATGCTTTGTTCTGCGGATAAGGACAGACTCATGCCTGCCTTGAAAGTCATTGCTCTTTACAATCCTTCCCTCCTAAACTAGCCAAGTTGTTTGCTTCAAGAATAAGCATCTTGATCCCTGCCATCTTATGACTTCTAAGCATAAATAAGTCTTTATTTCCCCTGGAACTCAATACAAATACCTTATTGGCAGATAAACAGCTTTTTCCTATTGATTTATTATTTTGTGTTCTGCCATTTATTTCTGCTGTTACTTAGCTGCTCCTCTGAAATAGTCTTCAATGCTGCAGTAGCTAATAGTGATAATACCATCACCACTGTTCCCACTACCCTGAGTACTTTAAACCACCTAGGATAAGTAGGAAGAAGGGAAAGGTCATAATGTAGTGCTATCCCTAAGGCCATTACTAGCATTATTGCACCATGAGTGATATCTTTAAAAAGTAAGGCTTGCCAGGCAAGCAGAGGAGGAACTGTACTGTTAGCCAGGTTCAGCCAGTCTGGCTTGGCTGGGCTGTTTTCCGGGAGAGCAAACCCCCACCTCTTTCCTCCTAGGAAAGAGACTGTTACGGCACCATACGTAATCTGAGCAAACGCCAGCTCTGGGTAGTAGGTCCCTTGGATGGCCATTGACAGTGGCACAGAAACAAATGGAATTAGCCCTGCGAGGCTTAAGTAAAGGGCTGGCTTGGGAGAATCCTTTAGTGATTCCATACTTCGTTGCAAGATGCCAGAGTCTTTGGTCTCAGATTCTTTGGGGGTTTTCTTCTTGAAGAAGGGGAGGGAGGTGTGAAAAGCTTGGATCTTGGTTGCATATACTGATGCTGCGTTGCGGCTTGGAGATCTTGAGAGAGGACACACATTTCTCTGCAGCCGGAGACCAAGAGAAGACCAAGTTGTCTTATTCTTTCCATACAGTAGTAGTCTGGGACCGGTTAACTTCTGGAGCTGCAAGTATAAAACTTGTTCTGAACACCTTACAATGTAGGCTTACGGATCTACAGTTACCTAAACTACCTATGAAATATTGTACCAAGTAGTTTTCCACATCAGGTCACATCACAGCTGCCCTTCCTCTCAGTTTTCAGGCGTTTGTAACTTAACTGATTAAGCTAACTGATACAGCTTTCAGAAGCTAGCTGATGAAGAGCAACTAGGCTCTTCATAGTGAGTAAGCACACCTTACTCGCTACAAAAGGTTTGTATATCCACCTATCCTTCCACCCACGCATGCATTCTCTAGGTATTTTTAAGTTAAAATAGATAAGTCCTTTTCAGAGTAGAATATAAAGTGATTACAGAAGTAGGACAAGGTCACCCCAGAACCTAGCTACTATCCCCTCACTACCAAAAAGAGAGAGGAAAAAAGACCTTTAGAGAATAAAATTTGATTTTATAAAAGAAATATCTTAGCTTTAGCTAAAAGCTGCTGTAGAAACTAGGAATTCTCAGAAAAGCTGAGTGATAAACATGTGGTTACTCCAACTTGTAAGTCACCTTTTTTCCAATGCTCCAGTCATACCTTTTGCTATTTTACTTCTAAAGAAAAATAGACAGCAAAAAAGGCTTCAGAAACTTACTTTGAAAGGTGTGTGGAAGCAGCATTGTTGTATGAGAGGAAACATACTTGCTTTATCAAGGCCCTAAAACAGAAAAATTCAGGAGAAGGTCTGAAACTGATGAATAGCCGAGTTCGTCTTACGTCTGAAGTTAAGTCACAGTCTAGACTTGTTTATCAGATGCAAGGCTCTTATAGATGTATATTTAAAGATAAATAGGTACTCAATCCTTATTTACCCACTACAGGGTATTTTTTTTCAGGTAGCTCTATGAACTGAAGTTCTAAAGTTGTAATAACTCTTACAAGAACAATTTCTAGTTAAAGAACTGAGTATCAGGAAGCAGGTGATGGCTTCCCGTGTATGGATCATCTCCTTTTCATGGGACAAATGGCTGCACGCAGCTGATAAACGATCAATTCCTCACATGCAGAAAAAACGACCCTTAACCATAACGCAGTGGAAACGGCATCGCGCCCCAAGCTGCAGGTACGCTACCTGCAGGGGGGACAAAACTAACCGGGAAAGGCAAGCCGCTCGCCGGTGGGCTCGACTCCCCGCTTCACGGTCCTGCTACTCCGGGGAAGGGGCGCGGCTCTGCGCGCCCGAAGTCCCAGCCCGGAGGGAAAGCGGGGAGAAGCTGTGTGTCCGGGAGGGATGCGGGTCCCGCGGGGCCGAGGCGGTCACCCTGGCATAGCACGGAGGGGCCGCACTGCCTACCGGTGAACGCGCGGAGCGCTGCAGCCGGCCGGACGCGGGCTCTGCCCGCCGCTTAGGCCCCGGCCACGGCGGTACCCACCGGCTGCTGCCGCTCCAGCCCCCGACCTCCGCAGCTAGCACGGCTCCGAGCCTCCTCGCTGAGGCGACTTCCGGTGCCCCGGGAAGCGCTGCGGCGGGGCCCGGTGCTCAGCGGTGCAAGTCCGGGCGGGAACAGGCGCGGCCTGTCTTGTTCCGCCGGGCCGGGGAAGCGCCCGGGTGTGCGTGGCACCCTCCAGAGCCGGCGGTCCCGGTCCCTGGCGTGCTTGAGACCGGGGACAGCAGAGCCGAAAAGGCGCGCTCCTTCCCCTGCCGCAGCGGCAGCCTCGCTCGCTCCCAGCCCGAGGGCTGGGGTCGGGCTGGCAGAGGGGCGAGAAGGACCTCCGCTACCCCCGGGGTTGCTGTGCGGGGCGGGGGGGCCGCTCCTGCTTTCTAGGTTCCGGGATCTCTGCAGCAAGCAAGCCTCGCTCACGCGGAAAGGAGCGGCGGGCTGGAGGTGGACTACAAATCCCAGCCTGCCCCGCGGCGCGGCACCCGGCCGATCGGCGCGGCGGCAGGGCGCACGGCCTTCTGGGACGCGTAGTCTCCGGTGGCGCCCGACAGGCGACGAGGGCGGTGCGTGCTACCGCTCTGATTGGTGGGGCGGGGGGCGCGCGCGCGCCCCTCTCCCAGGTCCTGGGCGGGGGTGGGGAGCGCTCCGCGTGGCCGGCGGGGGAGCCAGGGGGGCGTGTCTCTTCCGCCTCCTCGGCCCCGCCCCGCGCGCTCGCAAGCCCCGCCCCCTCCGGCCCCCGGCCGGGCAGGGCCGGGCAGCCATTTTGGGCAGAGCTTTGTTATGGTTCTGGGGCCGCAGGAGGCAGCGAGAGGGGCCTGGCCGGTGAGTGCGGCTCCCACACCCCTCCTCCCGGCGCCCCGCCGCGCCTCCCCGCGCGGCCCCGTCGTCCGCCGCCCCGGGACCCGGCCCGCCGCCCCCCCCCCCGCCGGCTCGGCGGCCTCGGAGCGGCCCGGGATCGGCCTCCCGCCAGGCCGGGACCCCGCTGGCGGCGGCGGCGGGGGGCGGTGCGGCCGCCGGGGGGGATCCCTCCGCCCTCGGCCCCGCCGCGCGCCCACCCCCCGTCCCTCAGCCGCGGCTGGGCCGCGAGGAACCCGCTCCCGGAGGCGGCAGCGAGGGGCTCCCTGCGGGGCAGGGCCGCCGGGCCGGGCCGGGCCGGGGGAGGGCGGCTGGGGCCGAGGCTCCTCGTTTATTGTTTCCTCCTTAGCCGGAAAGTTCCCAGCGCTTGACACTGCCGGGGCGCTGCCGCGGCCGTTCTGGCTCTCGCCCGGAGTTTAGCCTTGTCCTGTCATCAAGCTGGCCGGGCGGGTGCGGGGGGGGGGACGACGACGACGACGGGCCGGAACGCCGCGTTCCGCCGGGGCGGCGGGGTGAAGTCCCCGAGGGGCCGGGCCGGGCGCGGGGCTTCCTGCGCGGCGGCGGCCCCGGGGCGGGCGGAGCGCCGGCGGCAGGGGCGACTCCGCTGCCGTCTGTTTTGATTGCGAGCTGGAAACGAAACTGGGTGAGCCGTGCTGGCTCGGGCCGTTTCCCTTCGCTGCTGTGGGATTTACGGCCGCTCTTTCCGGCAGCCCCCGGCGGGAGGGGGCGGTCGGCGCCGAGCAGTGACACGTGTGCTGCGGGCAGCCGAGCCCGAGCTTCCCCAGCCCGCTGCCAGCCCCTCTCGGCCGAGCTGTGCGGGGGCCAGGGCAGGCGGAGGCTGGGAAACCTGTCAGGTGCCACTCGTTACCTGTTCACAGGAAAACAGCGCCTGGCGTGAGCGTGAGGCGGCTTTTTCCGTCGTGAAAGTTATTTCTGTGTGTCCGGTGTGTTTTATGCCCTGTTGGCCTAAGGTCTTGCATGGTTTAACTTAAACGGCTGTAGCTGGACTTGATCAAAACAGCTGTGTTCACACCTAGCATTTCAAAGATGCGTTTAAGACTTTGAATTCAATTCAGTTTAGTAATGAGCTGTTTTGGAACAATTTCAGAGCAGTGAGTGAGTGTCTGCGCAAGTTACGAGTTTTTCAACAGCTTTAGAGGAACAGTCACTATTTAAATCCTCGTAAGTAATGGAATCGTTTAAGAGCATTGCTTAAAAATCTTTTTATATTGACATGACCAGGTAAGTCAGCCTTCCTTTCCCCGCCCCCGAGGTCTGAGTGACACAAGCGTTAGTAATGTTGATAATACTTTGAAATGTTGCAAGTGACTGAGCAAAGTGTGGAGACAGCAAAGGGGGGTATGGACATGAGAAAACAGCTGAGATAATTGAAGAGCCATCAAAGCTGAGTTACTGTAGAGTTGATATTGCTTCTATAAAAATGGTAGGTGGCTATGAAAAAAGTTTATGCAAATGTTACTCCATGAATGAATATGGCTGGTATTTCAGTGAAAGGTTCCCCATGCTCGTCCATTTGGAGACCGATATTTCAAACTTCCAGTCCCTGACTCAGGAAGGAAGCAGGTGTAGAGCACTGGTAGGAAGAAATAAAATCACCAGGTTTAAGAGCAGCAGTTTTTCCTCTCGCATTCTTTCTGATCGTTTCTGGAGAGAAGTACCTTAGGAAGAACTTCTTGAAGTTTTGTATTTAGAATAGAAAAGCTTCAGGTGATACTTCCCCTTTTTTTTTTTCTTTTTTTACAGCTATTTGTAGGGAAGTGCAGCCTCTGCGTTTTATATTCATCTGGTTTGTGCTCTTAATCCTATATGACACAGAAGTTTCCATTGCAGATATCATACTAGGACTTAAAGCGAAAATATGCAGGGAACAGATGGCATTTAAAAAAAAAAAACCAGTCCTTTTTTTTTTGTGCGGATGTCTCAGAAATAAGAGGAGCAGAATGCAGATGTGATATATAACAAATCAAATGGAAGTGCACACTTTCCGAATTGTTAGGAAAAATACTTTGAGAACATTTTGCAGGGTGTAGTCACCTTGTCTCACAAATGTGGCTGCTTTGTATGTGGTGTTACTGCCTCTTGAAATTCCTGTTTTAAATTAGGAAATTAAGTCACTACAGAAAAATAATCTTCACTAGCATTTTCATGAAATTTAAAAAATATTTCAAGAGCTGTCGGATACTTCTTTTTAATACAGAAAAATACTGTGGTTGGGTCTGTGAATTTCAGGAGTGTGGGGCATCAGATAATGTAGTTGTCTTTACTAAGTGAACAAAAACTGTTGGCTCAAGAGTTAAAGTTGCTTTTTTAATTTAATTTCAGTGTTACAAGGTGTTTGAAGTTAGTTGTGTAGCTGCTGAATTGATTTAGTCGTAAAGTGTACTTCAGGGCATGCTATTCATTTGTCTGTATGAACAGATTGGAAAAGGGCTGACTGTGTTCAGTAGAGCTAAAACATAAAGCACCTCTCTTCAGTAAAGCGCTAGCTGCTCTTGCATGGATACAGCTTTTTCTTATGGCTTTGTAAAAACACAACCATGGGATGACTGTTGCTATAACTTATACAGGGAAAGGTCATAGTTACTGAATTTTGCAGTTGGCGAGGTAGTGTGTATACCAGGAAGTTTGTTTGGGATTTTTAAGTTTTATGTTAATTTATTTGTAGAGGCAGAAGTAGTTTAGATTTTGTTCTGCTAACACAGCAATGTAAGTAGACATTTTACTGTCACTTACGTAGTGACCAGGATACCAACTAAATCGTATGTGGCTTTCGTTTCAGTAAGAGTAATTGAAGTACTTGTTCTCTTTACTTGTCAGATTTGATGAAAAGCAGTGAAGTTGGCAGAAACAAGGTCCTGCTTAGAATACTTCATGAATGCCAGGATGTTGTTTAACTTGTGTTCTGTAAGTTAATATGTTCCTGTGAAAATGTGCCAGACTTTAATGAGTTACTCTATGGTCAGAAGATAAATTTACATTTTTAGGAGTGGATTTAGGTAGAGATTGATAGTGGCTAAGTATCCACCGCCCCATACATGTATGTGCAAACACTGTGCAGACCTAAAAATTCTAGGTTAGACGAGACCATTAGCATGACGGTAAATGGGAAGGGAAGCATATTGGTTAAATTAATCATGCATATTAGCGATCAGGCTGTATCACTCCAAACTGGAATTTCTTTATTAAAGTGTACTTAACTGTTTCAGTTCCTGCCTTCTCTAGCTGGCCTTCAGAAGTGTCAGAAGAAGAATTTTAACACTTCATGATTCTTAGACCTTTCTGTAATTAAACAGCAAAAAGACTTTGCAAAGTGTTGGTGTATGCAGTTCCATAAAATGACTAATCTGAAATAGTTGCACTTCCAAGGTCTGGCTTAACAAAAATCCTTTGAACCAGTGCATCCAAACATAACTGAGGTTTTCTGCAATCAATGATGATCAGAAACAAATATTTTGCAGTGTATGACCTTGTGCCTCAGGGATTGTTGTGCACTAGAGGGTTCACCAGGAGCTACTGAAGTTCTGGGATTTACAGTCATTCTAGCAAAAATGCCAATGTCTTTTTTTCTTTTTTTTTTTTTTTTTTTTTCTCCTTGAATCTTGTGATCACTTCCAGTTCAGTGTTTTCATAGTCTTATCCTCCACCCTGGAAGGAGCATCATAGCTTCATGGTGTGATGTTGGTGGCTCTTAACAAGCAAAGGGAGGTGTGTGTATATAATGTTGTCTAAACGCATGTCCCTGGTTTCAGGAATCTCCTTTTTCCAATACAGGAAGAAATGAAGAATTTTAAATTAATTTCCCTTGGAACAGTTTTATTTTCAGCATCTGTTCTAGGTTCAGGTAGATAGTAAGTGTTGGGGTGGATAGTGGTATGGCCAAGAATGACTGGCAGTGGGGACAGAGGTTCAGTGTGGCAGGGACTGCTTTCCTGGATATCTGTGTGACCCTCAAAGCATAGTTGCAACATGCAGAGCATGTGGCAATGATTGTCACTCTCTTGGAATTTTGTCATCTTCAGTTTGTGATGAACAATTAACTTGTAAGTAAAGGACTGAGTCTGCCATGGAGGTATATGGTATTATTCTGGGCACAGAAATTACTGGTATTCACAAAGTTGCTGGTGAATTTGTATGGTAAAAATTACAACAGGTCTCCAGCCTTTCAGCAGAAAGGAGTGTTTTGCCATTGTTTTCCAATGCGTCATCCATCATCAAGGGATTAATCAGGATTCACGTGAGGTGGTCTGAAAAGACCTTTGATGCTAATCTTAAAAAAACTCGGCAAGGGAACTCTCTCACCCTGAAAATGTTGAATGTGTTATGATCTTGACTGTTAGTTTGGGAAAACTGTCTTTCCTCTACTTTGAACTCTAGTTAAAGTAGAGAAACAGGTTAATGATGACTTTAATGTCTTCAGGTTGGCTGGGCCTTATGGAATGTATCCGACAGTATTCAGGGAACTGAGAGCCTGTGGGGGTGGGAAAAGTTCCAGAATACTGAAAAGTGTTGAGGAGCGCTTCCCCTCACAACATCTAGAAAAAGGCAGGACTTAGGTATGTTCAAGGGAAGAGCATTCACATCAGGGCGTCTGTCCTGGGTCACGTACTCTTTGGTGTTTTCACTTCTCTACGTTGAAATAATATTCTTACTGAACACACAGATCATATGATCTTGACAAATTCAAGAAATGGTCTGAAATCAATAACATTGATTTCAGCCGTTTTGGTGTAGATGGGTTCAAATTACTTTGTTTAGGAATATTACCTTATGCAGACAAGTAACAGCTGGCTAGGCAGCAGTTCTGTGGGAGAGTACCTAGGGGTTGTAGTGGTTCCTAAATTATTGTGAGTCAGCAGCATCACTGTCATGAAAATTCACTTGTCATACTGGAACATATAAAAGAGCATTGTAAATAAGGTAGTGAAGCAGATTTTCCATTCTGCTGAGGAGTGGTAGGTCTTCAGCTAAAAGTATCTTGTTCAGTTTGTGATACTACCGTACTTTGGGAAAGTTATGGCTGGGTAACAAGATCTGTAAAGAAGATAACAAAGTCTGTAAAAGAGAGAACCCCTGAGTGAGGATTGGAAAAAAAAATTGGATTGTTTAGCTCTAGAACGGTTTTATTCACCTTGTGTTTCATCAGACATCAGCAGGTGATCTATAAAGCAGCTTTAAAAAGTTACCTGCAGGTGTAGCTGGGAGCCAGCTCTGACATCCTGTCACTGCCTGCAAGCTGTCATGCTTGGTAGGTGGGTCACATCAGTTTTTTCATCATCAGTGCTTTGAACTTAAAAGCTTGTAGCTTCAACAGTAAAATTGGAGTGGTTGGGGAGGGGTGTTTGTTTTTTAAAAACATTACTATATTTGATCCCAGAATATGTTATTACATCCTTTTTCTGCTGCCAAACAGTGCTGGGATATGGGGTGGTCTATGGGAGTTCCCCCCAATGCCCCCCCCCAAAAAAAAAAAAACAAAACCCCTGCTACCTGCTAAGGTTGCCTTTCAGTGAGGGAACACTGAAGTACTGGTCTGGAGAAAAGATGTCTTAAAAGGTATCTGCAAAGAGAGGTTAGTCAGCTTGCCATAGCCATCATGAATAAAACAAGTAGTTATGGGTTGAAATTGCAGCAGAATATATTTAGGTTAGGCATTAGGTGCGGGGACAGGCTTTCAAGACATAAGAGTAACCAAAACAGATTGTAGAGATACGCTGGAGAATGCTGGTATGCTAATCTCTTTTGATTTGCAGCTCCAAAAAAAGTATTCCAGTAGAGGTATGAATAGCTGCATAATGAATTCCAGTCTGATGATAGCAAACTCATCTTTCTGATACTTTTTGAGACATTTTAGGATTCATTTTTGGACCCCTGCAGCTCTGCAGCCTGAAGATCACTGTACAAATTGGTGGAGGGGGGCATTGCTTAGTTTATTTTCAAAGACATCTGATGGGAGAGGGTAGAGCTAAAGTCTTTTAAATCTCAGGAGAAGGAGGTGAACTAGTCCCCCTCCCCCCGATGTTTTCCTAGTATTCCCTAGTTTATTGTAGCACACTAGGATAGAAGAATGACATTGTTTAACTCTTGGCCTGCACAGTGTACCTGCAGAATACCAGCACAATAGTTCTCTGCACGATCTAAAGACGAAGCTCAAACCAGCTGGACAACACCTTGTCCATAACTCCCTGCTTTATTTTATCTCTAAGAGTTTCACAGACTAGATCATAGAGAGAGCTCCAGCAAAACACTGTGAACTTCCAAAGAGGATATATCTGCCAGCTGCAGCAAG
The DNA here is from genome assembly GCF_018139145.2 of Gymnogyps californianus. Lineage (NCBI taxonomy): Eukaryota > Metazoa > Chordata > Aves > Accipitriformes > Cathartidae > Gymnogyps > Gymnogyps californianus. Next base: position 25,743,386 of record NC_059478.1, on the reverse strand, counting down.
TCATCAGATCACAGCATTAGGGATCACTCGTTCCTTTTTTTTTTTAAGCCAAGACCAAACAAATGGAATACTTATTATTTGCACAGTTTATTTTAAATATATAGGACTTGTTTTAAACTGAATTGTCTTCAGTGACTTTTCTGCACTGATGTTTGATAATACTTTCTTAATTAGAGAAAGTGCTGAAAATGTTAAGCTAGTGGAATGAAAAACATAGCAGGCAATGTAAACTTTACAAACTGTAATGCAGGTGTTGTACACATGCTGAAAAGTGCTGAGTGAACGTGTCTTTGTCATGTCCTAGTCACAGACAAATAAATGTGGAGTTTGTTCATGTTGTCCTTGTCTTGAAGTAAAATAGTTTGGAAATAATCCAAGTGGAGGGAGGGGCAGAGAGGGTATGATTAGTCCCCCAGTCTTGGCGTGTTGTCTTGGGCGGGAAGTACCTATAACTGGAATGTTACGCCCGTCCCAGTTTGTAGTACTGGTCTTGTAGGGCTGGGGTAATGGTACCGAGGGGAAGAATTACTATAATATTGTTTAGGAGAATGGTCTCTTATTTCTGAATGTCCTTCTCTGTTTATTTTGTTGACTCTCGGTTCTCTTTCCTCTTTGCAAGTGACATGCCTTCTACTCTCTTATCCTTCATCTGGAATGCAGATCTGTACTTCCCTGTACTTGATTTATAGTCTCTCTTGCCTTGACACAAGTATTTGATAAATAGTCTGGTTGCATTTGATGCTCTTTTCCAAAGGAAATATGTTTTTCTCAGCTCCAAATGGAATATATTTAAATGTAAATGTGCTGTAGTAGAGATAGTAACCCTGGTAAAATACTGGGTTATAAAATAGGCTTAGTGGGAAACACACATCCCTTTTTTTTTAAGGTACTGGAGAACTACTTACTTCACTTCTGCTTAGACTCTGTCTACATCTCTGGAAGACAGGTAGGCAGGAGGTATGTAGTATGCAGCAGGGATAAGCCAGTAATTACATATTTGCAATTCTTTCCTTATGATGGGGAACATTATCCTGGTGTATGCTACTGAGCAGTAGAAGTGACTTTGTTCATTAAGGCTTTGGGCAGACCATACAGATAGGCTCTTCGTTGCTATTTCACTCATTCTGTCGTGAGGTTTTGGGGACGATAGTGGTACCTTTAAAGGCAGCCATGACAAGGTGTTGTGCTTTGTAAGGTTCAGGGCAGAACAGAGCCTTATCTTGACTTCAGATACTTTCAAAAGGTCTGTAGATCAAAGTGCACTACAAAATAGATGTTTGATTTTGTTCCCTTCAAGAGCTAAAAAGACCTTTGGATTTGATTAAAATTAGTGGAATACCTTCTCCAGATTTAAAATACCTTATTTAATAAAATGCTAAAGCTAGTTGAAAGTTCAGAACATTGTTCACATTTAAAGCCTAATACTATTTAAAATATGTTTCTTTGTTTTGTATCAGTAGTGTCAATAGATACACTTGTTTAATAGACGTGTATGCAATCCCTGGAACCTTACTCCCTGCAGTAGGGCAGAGCAGTGAGCAGGTTTTAATATTTCAGGTAAATACCTCAGTTCTCTAACATAGACAGTACTAAAGATTGTTAAAGGGACATTGGAGGGACGTGGAATCTTAAGTGGCATAGGAAAGAGGCATAAGGGATGACAGTATTGCCAGTGGCTGTAGAGTATAAAACATCCAGGAGTAATTGTTGGTAGGCATAATATCTAGAAAGTCTGTGCTGTCCCCATTCTGGGCTGTAAGGAGTTAAGCCTTTTAGATTTTACATGTTTAAAATGGTCCTGTCTTGGAGTAAACTTGTCAAAACCCACTGAAGTCGTTCAGTTGCAATGTGTCACACTTGCTGGCTGAGGTTCAGAGCCTTATCATCTTACACAGGCTTCTGTACAGGTTCCCCAGATGCCTTCTTTTCCAAAACGTGCTTTGGGCTTCTGTGTTAAATACAGCTTGCTTCCAAAGACAAGCTTGCTGGCATTGGGTTCTGTGGTCTCCTCAATGCACCCGATACTGTTGACCCAGTAGCGATGTGGTCGTAGCCTTGCTGGCAGAAAACTGGATCAGCTGGGGCTGGAAGGGGAGGCATCAATCAATCGCATTGCTAAAGGTGACATTTTTGTTGATGGTGTTTTCTTATTCGATGAAGAATCTTTCCTGCATCGCAGTCCTAGAAGTCACTTTTCTCTGTGATTTGGTTAGGTTACTCTTGTATGCCCTTGTATCTTTGATTGCTGTTAAGAAAGAAAAATATCATCTCCTTACCTACTGCATTCTAGATCTCAGTACATATTCACAAGACAAGGCTGTTAAGGCTTTGCAAGGTGTGTGGTTGTGTGGGTGCATATATTCCACAAATTTTGAAGGAGGTAAGATTTGGTCAGTGTGACCTTAGAGAAGTGGAAAGTAAGTAGGTAAATGGACATGTTGTTTGTGAAGCAGTACCATGTGAGACGCCAGTGGGAGGACTGTCAGTAGAGAAAAGGGCTTTAGGGTATAGATGTGTCCGTATGGACCTTTCTTAACCTATTTTCAGTTCACTGAAGTTAGTCATCTGGTTTGCAAAAGTGATCAGATACAAAACAGTTAATATGATTTTCCCCCACCCCCAGCCTGTTACTCTGGAAAAACTTTTGTGTGGACAAGCTTCTGGCATGTTTTTCATCTTGGAATATATAGATTTGCAGTGTTGTTTCTAGAACACAAAACAGTTTTGATGATTCTGCAGGATAGATTAATTTGCTTTAAACTTGAAAAACAAGGTGTTAATCTTTCAGTAATAGCTGGTTTTCACAAGAACTTTTAATATCTGTATCTGGGAAGATTTTGGTTTGGTACATGATTAACATTTTAATCTGTCATTTAGTGTTTTAATGGGCTCATGTTTCCATAATTCTAGAAGATCTGATATGAGTGATGCTTTGCATTTTTAGATGCTAGATTTTTTCAGCAGCCAGATACAATTTAAACAATGTTTTCCGCAGTATTTTAATTAATAGAACTGTCCTTTATATTCAGGTAACCATTTGGGGGTCTAGCTGTGTGATATAATGGAAAGAAACAAGTAATGATGGCAGATCTGTATGATAGTTATTCTGGTGCATAATAGCTCAGGTGTGTGAGCACTACCAGTTGTACATGCCATTCTGGAACATCTATATTTGTCCTCTCAAAAGGTAACTGTATTTCAGTCATGTAGACAGACTGAAGGTGCGTCTAGACAATTGTATTAATGGAAGCTGAAAGCAAAATGAAAGTAAGTTTGTTTTGTAGATACTTTATGTAGGTGAACTGCAAATAAATGATCTCAACTTGAGAAGACATAGCTCACTAGTTGTTATGACAACTGTTGGACTAGTAATGCTGCACTTGTGTCTTTTATAGTAAGGCCTAATAATGCATGCGAGGTTGAAGCAAGATTTATAATTACATTATTTAAAAAGGGCTGTGTGCCTAAATATTATTATCTTACTCAATAAAATGTTTCTAATAATAGTAAGACCAAGCAGTGTTCTGCTTTTTTGGAAAACAGGATAATGAAATTTCATGTGTGGCTTTTTGATATCCTTAAGGAAATTAGTAGCATGCTTTTGACTCCTCCTAGGTTGGGCTCCAGGCTGTGACTCCCTATTTCTGTGAACGTGTTGGATGAATCAGAAGTTGTTAGAAAGAGATCGTATTTTAGTCAATGCGTATGGTATTAATTCTTTATCATAAACTAACATACATCTATTAAATGACACTCTGCTCTGAAGAGTAGCTAAGTGGAGAGGCCTGTTGTGTATGTTTAGGCATATCTGCTTGATTAAATAACTTTAAAAGAGCTGCACAGAAAGAAAACTGATGAGGGAAGTAAATTCTCTTCTGCCTTATGCATCCATTAAATTGTTCACTAATTTTTCTGAATGCTTTTGCAACCCAGCTGACATCTGATCTTTAGGAATATTACTGAATTCCCAATTGACTTGGCCAGTTAGAAAAACAAATCTTTACTCTTTTTAAGTAAACATTTTCTATTTAGAGTAATACATAGAAATGCAGTGAAGTGAACTAAAATTGTGGCAGCGATAGACAGATGTTGTCCTTGTGACCTTTTACAGCTGCTATTAGCTGGATTGATAAATGTATAATGAAGGGTAAAAGTTTACTTTTATGCTGGTTTTCCGCTAGAGGCTCCATGTCTTTGTGATTTGTTGTTGCAGGAGAGGAGAAATGGAATTAGGGGCTGTAATTAATAGGATTCTAGGTAGACAGCAGGGTTGAAGGGACCTGAGGAGGTTTGCAGGGTACAATGAAGCAGAAAAAGCATCCGGTAAAACGTGTCTGTTTCAGAAATGTGCACTGCAGTACACAATGTGAGCAAAGGTTAGAAGCTCTGGTTCCAGGTATTCCCAGAGAGGTTGTGCGCTAGAATGGCACGGCATGGCACGTGATCTTGTAACTCAGGGCAGATTTTGCTTCCCATTGGGCTTTTACAGTTTTATAGGCCAAGGCAGGAGATGGAAGAGGAAGTAATAGGAAAAATGCACTGTTGATAAGGCTAATCTATGCACTTTCTTAGGACTTTTGAAACATCTTGATCAATTTCCAATGAGTAATTTCATAGCTCAATGGCTTTGATTAGTTTGTCTCTCTAGTCTTATGTTCTGGTCAGTATAGGTCTTCACGTATTGAATACCTCCTTGGTTCCTACTGTCAGGTACATCTGGAAAGCTCAGCTTGAGAATCAAAGCTTTAGAAACTCTCTGGTTTAGAGATTAACTCTGATCAAGTCTGTTAGGAGTAGAAATGAAAGTTAACAGAAGGATTAAAAGAACTGGGCAACTATGTTCAACTGTAACACAGCAAGAACACTTTGTGAATGGTGTATTGGAGAATGGGGATTTTGTCCTGGACTACGTATGTTTCCTTATTGTAGTATGTGCCTCTTCTTTAAAATGAATATGCTCGTATGTTCCTTCCGTTTTCATGTCAATTTTTTAATATTTGTTTAGACAGATACACAATGAAATCTGGTAATATAAAAGAGCATCTGACAATTTTAACTTGTTTATTTGTCTCAGTGATGAATATCACTTCTTCCACTTGCATGTTAAATGAGATGGTGAAGGATATTTAGATATGAAACTTAAGCAATTACCAAGGGGAAAAAGTACTTTTGTAACAACAAAAACTTATGAAAAGAGGTTGCTATGAAATAACAGTTAAAACATTTTTAATGCAACATGTAAAAATTGATAAATGAAATTATTTTTTTAAAAGATTAATTAGAACTGTTAACAAGTGGGACCTAGGTGCTAATACAGAGTTTAATTTTTTTATGTACTTATATTACTTGCCAAAGACTTCTTCATTTTGATCAGTGAAAGAATATTTTGTGGTAGTTGACAGACAACCTTTTTTTCTTCACCAAAGCTCATTAATGCAGATATCATTGTTCTGAAAGGAGGTATGCCTTTATAGAACATCTCATTTAGTGATATTATTTTCTCTTTTTCTGATTTGTATTTCCAGAAATAATTCAAACTTGAACTCATTTAAAAGGAGAGAGAGAATTAATTAAATTTGCATTGACGAGCATTTCGTTTGCTTTTTTCCTGGAATTGGGAGTGGCTACTGGGGATGATCTTTGTCCTTGCTGTTTTCCATAGTGAAGCAGAGACCAGTTCGACTGAACTGTAAATGCAATATGAGAAGAATTGGAAACTTTGCCTTCAGGGAGTGTGTGAGTGTTTGTTCCACACACATGTTCATGTGCATGACCAGAGTAAAAGCAGACCCCACCTGTACTTTGAGGAATCCCTTCGCCCTATTCGTTATTGAGTAGTTGGCAAAGGTCATTTCAGTTCTATGTAGTAATCAAAAAAAAAAAACCCAGAAACAATGTTAGATATTAGGAAGAAAGGTTAAAAAAATGCACAATTTGGCCACTGTATAAATTGGTCATGCTCCCAAATCTTGAACACTTGCAGTTTTGGTGACGTCATATCTAAAAGATAGGGTAAAGGCTAGTAAGGATGATTAGAGGTGTTCAGAAAGCTTCCACAAATAGTCTGACATAGCTTGGAGGAGGGATGACTTGATGAGCGCAAATATCGTGTAAAACAATGAGTATCACGAAAAACTGAATAGAATGTGGTTGGGCACTTCGGTAGCACAAGAAAACACCCAGTTGAATTGAGGCTGACGTTTTTATAGCCACAAATTGACTTTTACACAAAGCACAAGTAAACTGTGCCCCCTCTCATTTGGGAGGCAAAAATGTATAAATGTGTCTAAAACCAAAACAATTCAACAGATTTACATAGAAGCAATGACTGGTAATAAACTATAATACAGACTCTGGCTTAAAAGTCTGAGAAAGTATCCTGGGAGCACTGATGCTATTCGCTCTTGTTCTTGCACTTTTTTTCCTTAAGAAGTTATTGTAGAGTGCTGTCAGAGAAGGTAATTGAGAGGCTTTGGGTCTTGCCCATTATGATTTTGTGATATTACTGTTGTCAGTAGTATGGTAGGTTATGGAAGTGGTCTTAGGTAGGTTGAAGGTATAATGTTGGACAGGATTTAGAGTGTGTGTGAGAGGAGGCTGTAAAACCTAGCACGTGGGCTAATCCTGGAGACTGAAGGGCTTCAGTAGTAGTATAATTTACAGCATTTCATCTAACAGCAAGTATTGCATTTTAATGTCACATATCTTGTTCTTTTTGTGATAGTACATGCACAGGAAGGCGATGACTGAAGAGCAGTATATATGCCTATTGAAATACAGAGCCAGCTGCAGGCTGTGTTGGCATATAGTGTATTGGCATATAGCCTTTGGTACCTTGCTCATGCCAGGAAGCACAGCTTTGGAAGGGCTCAAGACAGGACTTGGAATTTACTATCTGAAGTGTGCCTTCTGTACACTACTGGAAGAGAAGTGGGTGGAGATTAATTTAAGCATCTTGCTTTAATTTACTGCAACCTCAGTGCAGAGCCTCCCAGTAACTGTGACACCCACAAGTGAGATTGTTTCAGAATAAAGGTTACAGAAGTATCAAAATACTTGATAGAAGGTTTGAGATGATGTGGAGGTCATTCCTTTAACAAGCGTAAAGTTTTCTATCAGCAGTGCCTAATTTATGCTAACTGTGCAAGCATGATGTTTGCAAGGCTTGGACATCAGTCCAAAATGTCACATCTAGGAGTTGCACTAGACTGTCTATTTGCATGTTAGATACTGCTCCTTAATGAACTGCCCTGGTCACTGATACTAACAATGATATCACAATAGCAGGTTAGGAGACCTGAATGTTCTGCAAGATTTTTTCTAAATTGGTGGTTGGAGTTTTGCAAAGAGTTTCACCTTGGTTTTGATTGTGCTGAAATATAAAAAGATGTCTTCCAGCAACACAAGTTTTGCAAACTGTGGATGTGCTTTCCTTTTCCATTTCCTTTTCCAAAGGTACTGGGAACTTTTTTTGTGAAGTGGAACCTGGGTGTTGTACTTCTGTGATGGTTTTATTTTGTTGTGTACTCAGACCTAGTTCGTACTTCAAAATTATAATGCTGTGGTGTTCATTCATTTAGATACCCTTAAATCCAGAGAACAGTTCTGTGTGGGCTTTGCTCTGTTTAGGTCAATTTTCAACAGCGCTGTGAATCGTTCTCAAGGTTCATTAAATCAACTTCTTAAATTATGTGACTTCTGTCAATAGACATGGCTTAATTGCTATACAGTTTGTTCTGAAAAGCATATTTATTCAGAAGGTAATGAATCTTGTTTAAATATAGTCAACTGCATTGACTTTGTCCCTGTTTTATCTTCTACTTACTACTCAAACGTTTGGTAGCAGCCTCAGAAGGTCACATCTAAAGGAGTTCTGTACCTGTGCTGAGTTCAGCATGATGGGAAGACTGTTCTGTCTGCAGCAGATATTCCAGCATGTTCCTGTACACACTGAAAAATTATCCTTTAATATGAAAACGGGTCTTGATAGGTTAGCACTTTTGTTGTTTGCAGCGTGTGACGCTTACTAGCTTGTGGTATGGGGTAGGATGCTCAGAAAGTCCCCAGGTCAGTATTGTGTATGGCCATGTCCACTCTGGTTTTGCCTCATCTTGGCTGGTAGTTTGTAGGGGTTGTGAGGCTGCTTCCTGTTGTTCTGCCTCCAGAAATGTGATCATGGCTCACAGCTTAGGTGCAAAAAAGTTTCCCTCTTCCCAAACTCCCCTACACAACAATAGCATCTAGTTCCAGAAAGAAAAAATTATATGAAAATGAGGGGGTTTATTAAAGGGAATGACCCAGAGGATAAAAAGGTGGTGATTCTTTTACCATTCCCTGTGTATGTTTATTTTGAGCCTCTATCAAAACTGTCTTAAAAACTTTAAAAAAAAAAAAAATCAACATGCTTAGAGTAAAGAAAGGCATAACAAGTGCAATGAAAACAAAAACTGATCAAAGAATGGAACCGTATACAAACAAGGAAGACAAACTAATAAGTCAAATATAAAGGCATAATAAGGCACGCCTAAAGGGATCCTGAGAAACAGCTGGTGGCATCAAAACAGTAATAAAACTTTTCAGATGTTTCAGGAGCAGTAAACCTATCTGTTTGCTTCTGGTTAGGTAAGATGGTTCAAGGAAAAAGGCCATAGCAGAAAAACTCTGGTTTTTTGTTGTTGGTATTTTCTGTGGAGGAGTTAATGGAATACTGGATGTATTACTATCGTGAGTCTCTTGAGCAGGGAGTCTGGCTATATTAGAGCAAGTGAGGAATGGTGTGGGCGCATAGAGGAGATGAGGCACGTGGAATGGCCGAGCCTACCTGTGGCCTAGAGTCTCATTATTTTAGCACAAGGTTTTAAAATTGCCATGAAGTGTGGAATCCCTTTCATCAGCTGCATGCAGTTTCTCCACTCTTCCCTTTATTCTGATTCAGCTTGTTTGTATTGCCCTTTTGTAAACTAAATCTGGGAAGTGATCATTTAAAAGCAAAAATGCCCTTTTCAGGGACCTTTTTTTTTAAATTAGATTATTTCAGGTTTTGTTTTGATCAGAGATCAAATAGCTTTTGGCACTTGCACTATAGTTGCTCCGTTTCTCCTTCTGTTCTTCTCTCGTCATACTTTGTCATGTTTATGCCACTTGTATTGATGGGGTTTTGTTTGGTTTTTTTATAGTGACTACAGTTCCTGTCTCACCTCTTTGATGGAAGAGGACTATGACCCAGAAGTGAACTCTCCACTGTAGAACAAGAAGCTCTTGTGGAATAACTTGTGTCCCTTTAAAAGCAGCACCCAGTCTACAAAAAATAGAGTAGAAGAGATTATTTTTGGACCTGGCATTTTTTTGTTCATGTGACCTATGTTTCAGCATGTAAATGGTGAAAAACAGGGAGATAAACGTTTGTGCCTGCTTTTGAGCTTTACATCAAGTAGTGCTTAGCTCTGTGGAGCATTAACCGAGTTCCGTGAAGACCAGAGTGTATCCTAACATTCATTTTTTAAAATACTATACCTTTTTTTTAGCAGATGTATGTGATAAAAATGAAGTTTATATTTTAAGAGCACTTGGGCAGATGCTTCTTGTTTAGATCTCAGCATTTGGGGCAAACGTTTTTATGTAACGTCGTCCTTTTTCCATAGTGTTCAGGTTGATCTGCTGCAGATCATGAATTATCCAGCAGACTTGAGTGTATCTGTTCAGTATTAACCATGGTGTTGTTCTGAATGTTGTCATGCAGACTTGACAAACCTTTTTGTAATGTAAAGGCTGACTTCTGTACTACCACGACCAGAGGAAATTTAATGAGGTGAACGTGGTCGTGGCTTTTTTTTAAATATAAATTACCTTCTTAGGTATTTTTTTTGTAGTGAGAGTGCAAAGAGAGGTTAAAATGAGCAGCTGAGGGGGTGAAGGGCACAGTTGGCACGAAGTGCGGCCTCTCGTGCTCAGCTTTGAGACGCACTATTGCCTCAAGGCTGGCCTTACAGCTTACTGAAGAAGGAAGGAACCCGAAGGTCAGTGAAGCACAGAAACTGAGGACATTGGACTACAGAGGCCAAACTCAGGGTAAGTGATCATATATGCTTTTTTCTTTGCTTATATAGTGTTGACTTGTTTGTAGATAAATTGAAGTTGAAAAATAAAGCAAAATGGTAAACTGGAGAACCTTCCACAAAAAGGCAGAATTCAGTTATACAGAGCAATAATGGAATTTTAATTGTTTTGAGCAGTGGAAATTGCTATGACATGTTGAAAAGAACAATTCAGTTTCAGATTCCTCAGTGAGATACCTCAGCTGGTCTTCAGTTGAACTTCCATTAAGATCTTTCAACTAGCTTGTGTTCTGTTCCTAACCATTTGGTTTCTTAACTTTGAAAGCAGTTTCAGCATAGGATATTCCCTGGTGTATGGAGGTTGGTGGATCTGGATACAATTTTAAGTTGGGGGTGCAGGAGCTGGCATATGGTTGTCTTTCAGGTCTCTGATCTGCTCTCAATGTCTCTAACATCATCACTGGTTTGGTCATATTTGATTTACAGCCTCTGGAGTAAAACATGCAGTGATCACCCCTTTGTAGACTATGAGACAATGAGCAATGAAGGAATGTACCCCAAATTCTGTCATGTCTTGATTTTACACATTTGTGCATCTTATGGCTTTTGTATGCTGTTTGTTCTGTTTTCTTCCCAACTCCATACCCATCCTATCATGAATTTCATGGGTGTGTTAGTTGTAAACAGGAAGTAACTGGCAATGTTTAAGTTCTTACCTGTTTCAGTCAGAGGAACAAAGTCGTCAGGAAAAAAAATGCTCAAGTGTAGTATGAAAAACTACAGCACTTTTCCCCTCATTCATATAGGCCAAGCTTTGGGAAATAAATTGTATTATTATTTCAGTTTGGAAAAGATGACAGTCAGGGAATGTTCTTTTCATTTACAGATCCTGGCCATGAGGTTTGATGCCTCATTTTATTGAAGGGAGACACTGGACCTAAATGGCGCAGCATGACTTTGTTCCTGCCTGGCTTAACTTCTCAACGCCACAGTCAACCAAGGTAACATTAATACAGATCGCCTCCTTTTACAGCTATAACAATAATAAAAAGCAAAAAATTAGCCCAGGGTTTTGTTGAACTTAAAATGTTTAACTTCTTTTGTGTTTTTAAAGAAGGCTTTTGGAAACTTACAAAGGTGAAAATCATTTTTGTTGTCTTTGTTTCAACAAACGTATCCCTTTTATTTCAGAGGAGGAACAATCTTTGTGTTCAGACATGGAAGTAGTTCAGTGTCTTTGTGCTGAGACTTGAGTGAGATCCCAAGTAGAAAATCATGAAAGAAATGGCCCTAAATCTGGGGGGGTCAAGACTTGAGCTGCCACTTATTTACAATTCAGGATATAATTTGGGTTTGATTTATGAAAATAATCTGACCCTTGCTGAGTAGTAGATTGATAATAAGCCCTTGGTCTCTAACTCCAAACTCAGAAATACTCATTAGTTTTTTGCAACCTTAAAATGAGGGCAGTTTGCCTGTTGTCATCTTTCTAAAACTGGTTCCAGAAGAAGCTTAGGTTCACCCAGGAAGTCTGTTTTAGGACTTTAACAATTTGTGTTACTTGTGCATGGCAGTGGAGAAAATCATTTTAATAGCAAACCGGATCATGATGGACAACATTGATGAACAAGAAAGAATACGGCTTTCACCTTCATGCTTAAATATGAGGAGACAAAAGTAATTTCAGGATATTTGATCCATTTAAAACAAACCTCTGGTTTTTTATAAATGAGGGAAAGTGAAGAGTAAAAGATTCTTTAGAATCTTAGTGCTAGAAGCATTAATGTTTTCTACAGCATCATAGTTGTTTCAGTCCAAAAGTGCTTTAACTTACTTGAGTATCTCTGAATTTTAGTCAGAGTGATTGGACCCTCCATTGCTGTCTGCTCTTCGGGCATTAGAGGGAGTGAATGAATGAGCACCTGTGTATCACAGAATTTCTTAAATGAATTTTGCAGAAAGTATGTGTTTGCAAAGACCGCTGGTAATATTAGTGTTAGGTTCTCTCTGATTCTGTGTAAGATGCATGGATTTGTGTGCCATTCTGATCAGGTTCACGTGATTGTTGAAATCGTTGGCTAAGCGATGCAGATATGGATGCTGTATTGAAAACTAGTACAGGAATGTGGTGTTTGGGGGCTTTTTTTCAATTAACAAAATGTTACTGTTGGACTGACAGGCTCCTGGAGTGCTCTAATGAATGCTTCATTACATCACTTTTTACTTTCTGCAGTCCCCTGCAGCCACCTTTGAGAAGCATGGAGAGCATCTTCCACGGGGAGAGGGCCGCTTTGGGGTGAGCCGTAGGAGACACAACTCTTCTGATGGATTTTTCAATAATGGGCCCCTCCGAACTGCAGGAGGTGAGTAGGAAGGATCAGAATGCAGCCTGAGAGCAAACATTTTGGAATATTCTACAGAATGAAGAATTCTGCAGAACATAAACAACACTTTCCAAAACTATGCCTTTTCAAAACATCCTATAAGAAACTTGTGCTATTCTCTTCTCCCATGCCATGTGCTCAGGCCTTAAGGGGTTTCTGTGATAGCTGTATGTGCATTGTGTAGCTTGGTTTGCTTTCTGATATAATCACACAGTAGCTTAATAAGTTTGGCCTAGTAGTTGCTTAGTGAACACTGACTTAACAACAAGAAAAACAGCCTGATATTTCCAGTATTCTGCACGCTGTGTTGACTTTTTTTATTTGCATACTTATCTCCTTTTGTTTAGACTGCTGGCATCAGCCGTCCCTTCTCCGCCATGATTCTGTAGATTCTGGTGTTTCTAAAGGAGCTCATGTTGGGCTTTCTGGCAGTCAGCCTGGCTGGCATGGTCCCTCACGGGGCCATGATGGTGTGAACCAGCGTGGTGGAGGAGGAACTGGAGTTCATCGCCACTGGAATGGCAACTTCCATTCTCGGAAAAGTTCCGCCTTTCAAGAAAAGCTGCCTGTTGAATCCAGGGAAGAGAAGAAGGAAGATAAAGAGCAGTTGCAATTTGAGGAAGAAGACTTTGTAAGTGTGTAGCTTCTCACTAGAAGTGGCAGCTGTGAGAAGTGGCTTTGCAGATCTCATTTTAATTAGCATTGATAGGTGGCAAGGATCTAGAGTTGCATTCCATTCCATGTTTGAGATCACAACAGATTTAACAAAACTATTCCAGTGCTGACAGGATGCTAATTGGTACCCAGAGTCCTCAGGATTTGACGACCTGTTCAGTTATGGGTTTTGGCACATTACTATATTTTGCCAGATGGTTATTGTGAACTGAAGACAGCATTGTAACACACAAACCAGATCTTCAGTGAAACCCATAAGGTGACACTTTGGTCTGCCACAGGAAGGGTAGTTGTATTGACTTTGTGGCTTTGCTTACAAAGCCTTTTTTTGCTCCTAAGTACATCTATTCAGTTTATCTTCAGTCTACCTGCTGTTCCTGTCTCCTGCATTCTGGTACATGTTGGTGTTTGTGATAACCTTCCCAAGCTTGTTCGTGACGTGCTCAGACCTTTGCAACCATCTGTCTTGAATCTTCTGGAATAGTATTTTGTTATCAGAGATGTGTTCCTATTTCTCTGTTAATCTAGGGATCAGGGTTTCTTGCACCATTTCTTCTGTCAGTATCTCCCATTCATCAACTTCTTATCCAGCATTCTGATTCACATGGTATTATCAGTAATGATAGTCTCTTACATCCTGGCTCTATTTTTACTGGAATATCTTTAGTTTTCCAAACTTTACCAAATAATACTTGGTTTTAAGGCTTTCATCCTTACCATGTGCATTCCTTAATGCTAATGCTTTGAGGTATATGCACCTTTTCTGCTTTCTCTTTCCAATTTAACTTTTTTCTCCTGTCCCCTGATGAGGATTTTATTGTTATCAGACCATGTATTTTGGGTTTTGCATCTTGTTGCTTGCTCTCCAGGCTCTTCTTCACCAGTGTAATGAGGTCAATGTTGTCTGTGAGGTTCTGGTGACTCATTCCCTTCACCTAATGCAATTCCTGTGTCTTCATCTTCAATGCTAAAGCCATTGGTGCCTCCAGTAATGAGAGTTTCTGGTGATAGTGTGCACACTTGTGCATATCATCATCTCGAGCTTTTTGCTCTCTTATTCAGCTGTTTCTCTCTGGAAAGCTGTTTACAGCTGGAATTGTCATGGCAGTTTGGCACTGCTTCTATTCAGGAAGTTAGGAGTTGGAGTGAAATATATGAGTGCCCACAGCGGCTTCAGGCCAAAATCTGGAGTCTACACTTAAATTGCCACAGGAGCCAGTTTGATTTAAGCTGCTGTTTTTTTCAGTGAGTGCCTGGGGAGTGATTGCATGCTCTTGTTCAGCTGCTTCTGCTGGGAGTGGTAGTCTTTCATCACAGGGTGTTTGACACCTGGAGAGCAGCGTAACAATTGCGACTGTGTACTGTTGTAGTCTGTCTTGGTCTAAATCTTTCTTCCACATACTTCTTCTTTCTCTTCTTCAGTGCCTTGGTAAGTGCCTTTCCCCAAATACATGGCTGTAATTACTTCCCCAAATTTTTTTTTAAGATGATAATACCACACACTGTCTAGTAGCAAGCTTTGCTAAATAACTCCTGTATTGTCTTTGCCATAGTGGTGAAACTCGTGTACTGTGGTTAAGTATGTAGCTGTTAGGCCTGTGTGGCTGATGATGGCAACACTTTTCCTGAAAGGTCTGCAAAACAGGCTGTTAGTCTGAGTTCTCCTGTGGTGTGAGCACCCCTGCTATAAAACTGACGTGTAACTAAAAAATGAAGCACTGAAACAGAGGAATTTCTAGGGTCTGAGGCAGGAATTTATGCTATGGTGTGACATTTTTTCCGAACTCTTATAGAACAGGAATGCCTACTATTTCAGAAGCTCATTATTAGAGACTTATGCTGTCGCCATAGTAACTAACATATGAAGAATTCATTAAAAAGAGGAAAAAGATGGCTTTATTTTGAACTGAAGTTATTTGGGATGGGGGAAGAGGACTAGCTAATCGGGAACACTTGTCATTGCTTAGATTTTCTGTACTCCGCTTTGAGCTTGCAGATGTCCTTAGTTGTTCCACTAAGTTGAATTCTGATATTGAATCAAAGGTAAGTCTGCAGAGAGCACTGAGTCTGCATGCAGTATTGTCCTGAAAAGTGGACTCTCAAGCTTAACATAAATTTACATGTAACTTCTTTGTCTGTAAATGTGTATATATTCATTATTCCTTTACGTTAGGAGCCTAGTATTGCTTTTGTTTGGGTTTTTTGTGGGGGTTTTTTAATTGGTTAATGCATAATTATTGTATAAAAATATTTGGGAAATGAGACTAGATACTTCAGATACTGATGATGTGGATTCTGTTTTATATTTTGAGCTGCTGATTAAATACCTAAATCTTTTATGTGTGTATTGGTTGGTGGAATCTACTTAATCATATAGTAGAAGACTAAAGGGCCTATCCTGAACCAACTGATAGTTCTATTGGAAATACAGCAGAAGCCAAGGAGAATACACACTTGATTTTTAGATGTCTTGTGACAAAGAACTCTCTTCTAATTCAGGTGCTGTTCAGAGAAATCTACATGTACTCTGGGTTCCTAGAAGCATAATGTTATGTTAATACTGAATGGTTTTTTGTTATATGCGACATAATGATATACTCATTTGCATTGTCTTTTTACAGCCATCTCTGAATCCAGAAGCTGGAAGACACAACAACCAGAACAAACCTTTAGGGACACCTTCTGGAGTATGGGGTAGGTAAAGGTAGTTATATCACTGTACAGAATGCTGATGCTGCAGCAGAAAGTTGTAACCAATGTTTAAATGCTAGTTTTTTCACTCAAAAAGATTTTAAAGACTTAAATGAAGCACCCAGTTTGCAGCTTTCTCTCCTTTGTTGTTTTGCTCCCACAATCTTCACTAATCTCTTGGCCTTTTTGCCTACTTGAAACTGTGCTTGTCTTGTCATAAAAAAACTGCTGGTGGCAGTAATGTCACTGTTCTGCGTTTGCTTCGTGTCCTACTGCAGTTACAATTTCACGCAGACATCACTTGAAGGGCAGAGCAGATTTGAGTGAACTAGACATTACTGCCTGGCTTGTGATCTTCATATTAGAAATACAGCAAAACTGTCATAATTTTGTGGTTTGGATTTATTTGATTTTTTTTTTTTCAACTCAGAACAGGCTTTCTTTTGAGTCTGATGTGGTATGTGAATATATGCCTTTAAAAAAAAAAAAAAGAGTGAAACAAAGTACCAGTTCTAACAACTAAATACAGGTTTGTTAATCTCTAGTTAAAATCTAGCTAGAGTAGTTGGGTTAGATACTGTAAATAGTACAAACACAAAAAAATTCAAAAACACTTCTTGCTATAGTACTGCATTGTATTCTTTTTGCATGTTTGTCAGGTAGCTATTGTTCTGCTCAAAAAATAATGCCAGTTAGGATTTACGAGTCTTTTAGCTGTTTATAGTATTACTGTTGTTAACTTGTTCTGCTCCTGCAAATGTGTTGATTTGGCCTAAGAAATATTAATTGTGCTTGTTTGTAAAAAGCACTGTGTCTTTTGAGGTATAAGTTATGCAAAGTATTTTTGCTGTGTTAGTGAACTAACAAAGCTGATCCATGGTTGCTCAAAAAAATGTTAATATCTCTTCTCATTCCTGTCGTATGATGGAAGGCTGTTAGCTGATGCCACTGTAGGTTTTGCCCTTCAGTGTCAAGGGAGCTGTTGCGGTTAAATGGAAAAAGATTGGTCTTTGACATCCTTATCCAGTAACTTTGCTCAAAGCTGAAACAAAAGAACAGCTGGTAACAGTCTCAGAATCAGATGTGTAGCATCTAAGATTGAGAGGGGAGAAACGAGCAGTATGCTGAAGCTATTATGAAACTGAACATTTGTATTTCAGAATCTTTCTCGTTTTATTTTTACAGAAAACCCCCCTAGTGCCAAGCAACCTACCAAGATGCTGGTCATCAAAAAGGTTTCAAAAGAGGATCCTGCTGCCGCCTTCTCAGCTGCATTTACATCACCTGTTTCTCACCTGGCAAATGGCAACAAAGCCACCACCATTGTCCCAAGTGTCTACAAAAATCTCGTTCCTAAGCCTGCAGCTCCTCCTTCCAAGGTACAGGGGTTTCCAGCGAAGTTAGTGAACTGCAGATCAAGGGAGGAGAACTCTCTCCCTTGACAAGGGAATCAACCCCCTAGCAAATAGTAGGAGTTGGAATCCAGTAGTTTCAGGGATAGTGGCCTTTACAGTAGAGGTCCGTTTACTACTAAAATTGTTGTTCCCTGTAAAAATGCCGTTTGGTCTAGTCCGTACAGAGAACTAACCTCTCTTCTCACTATACTAAAGTCTGTTTGAATGGGTGTCTTCTCATGCATTAGACAAACCCTTATCTTAATTAGACAAAACAAGCAATGCTAGAGCAGTGGAATGTGTGCTGTGATGTGCTTGAATTGTTCACGTGACTACCTTGAAAAATCTTTATTGAGTTACAATACTTTGATGTGTTTAAAACACAATTGAGGCTAAGATCAGATTAGATTGTAACATCCTGCAATTTAGGTCTAATTTAGTTGAGCCTTAAAGACAACCTGGAAGAGTAATGGGCTTTGTGCTATAGTTCTTTTACTGAAAGAAATATAGGAGTGTTGAAAAAAACAAGTAGTGTTTTTGTTTCTTGGTACTAGGCTTTATCTTGCCCATTTTTCCAGAGAATCTACATGTATAGATGCCCTAGAAACTTTGTAGGATTGATAGTGAAAGTATTTAAGAAGCTAAAGAAAATTGTGAGCTAGGTTGTTCTTTAAAAAGGTGCCCAAATATTTCTATAGTTCTAGAACTTATTAATTACTAATGCTGACTGCGACATTCCAACAAAATCTTCCCTATGATTAGAGTAGATTAGTCTTACACACTTCAAAGATAAAAGCAAAACAGGAAAGATTAACAACTTTTTTTGTAAGAAAGCAAGTTTAGAGCTTCTTTCCCTTTCGTAAGTTTCTCTTAATTCAGGCTAAATTCTGCCAGCTACAGGAAAAATCCTAATCATTAAAATGAATATCAAATAATCTTGTATAAACCCTTAATTTGATGACTGATCCCCTTCTCGGTGAGATGGGATAAACTGGCCCATTATAAAGGTTATTAATAAAAGAGTTTTTCATTCCACATAGAGTTTTCAGTCTATGTACATACTTATTTCGAATAGTTAAACAAGATGCATCTCCTGATGGATAGGGAGCCTCCTGTGGCTTTAATTTTTGCTTGTACAGCTTGATTGATATATGTGTATATATAGTCTTACCTGGTTTTAGTCTGGATGTTTTGAGTGGTCTTTGAAACAGAAAGCAAGAGATACAGTTTCTGTCCAGACTGTTAGATTGTCTTTTTGATTGCTTGAAAGTAAACAGAGTTTTAGCAAACAGGAATGCATACAGCTTTTCTGTCTTAGCTGCTGTTGCGTGCAAAGATAACTTGCGAGGCCTGAAAGTTAGTTCTATACCAACTGGAGAGACTGAGAGATTGAAATGCACTTCTGAAAGCTATGTAAATGCCTGTTGTTACTGCTAGGCATGGTATACCTGTTGCTTGAAATTGTAGAATTTGGATGTAAAAATCTGTTTAGCTATTATTTCTTGCTGTGCAGTCGCCATTGCATTTGTTTTGGCTACTTCTAAAGCCCATGGTCAGAGGTTTTTCATTAATTCCGTCTAGAAGAGCTGCTCTTGAGGCTTTTCCTAACTGTGTTCTAAAATTAGACTCTAAGTTTTGATTCTTCAGATGAAACAAAAAAATACGTTAATCAGTGTTCACAGTTGGAATAAACCCTTTAATTTTTATAAATAAATATGATCTGTTTTTCTGAGACAGCCTTGTGACTGTGGTATGGAAGTTCAGCTTACATCAAAAATAATGGTAGGGCTTTTTTTGTTAGCTTGTTTTACATGTTGCATAGCTCATTTGCATTCCAGATTGTGTATCTATATTTAAATCAGAGATTATGGCAATATGTAGTGGTAGCTGGCTAAGTTCCTTTTAATGAAGTATTTACTGTGCTGAACCAGTTGATAGGCCTGGATTAGACCTGGATTCATACCTGAAGTATTACAGTATTGATAACATATGAAATGCTATTTGGCTAGTGGAGAAGGTATTGACTTCTGATTTAGTGACTTTATTGACTTTGTGATTTAGATATTAATTTTTAAGTGTGTATGCACTGACGTGGTGCTGTGATTGTTGCGGGAGTATGATGCTCCTCAGTGGTGGGGATTGCAACAGGGAAGAATTGTCTGCTGGTGTCATCAACAGCGCTTTTGTTAATGAATGGTGACCATTAGCAAAGCTAAAAGGTAGGATATCAGCATATCCTTAGCCAGAAAAACTGCATGCATGATGCCTTTTTTAAAGGTACAGACATAAAGCAGCTGTGGTAGAATACATTATTCTGAAAACCTCTACAAAGTTGTACAGAAATTGCGGTGCATAAAGTAGTAGAGGGGTCAAAATATTCCTTTTGACAAAGTCAGCAGTATTGGAAAGCTGTCACAGGCAAACTGAATGAAAAATGCTTTTGTTAAGTTGTACCAAAACTGAGCGCAGTTCACTGGTGGCAGTGAAACAAGTGCATTCTTTCTTGGCTAATTGAGATGGCTAATTGTTCACAGTCAAGCAATCCATGAAGGTCATAATCTGCAAACGGTTCCTTTTGATATTCATCTCTAGTTGTGCTTGAATCTAGTGGCCTCCCTAAGAAAGCACTAGGGGTCTGTCTTTGAATTTGTCTAAGCTGCCCCTTTGTGGAAGCTGGGAGAACCACAATCAGCAGCTAAGAGCTGGGTATCTAAACAGTGCAACCACCGGATCTGCGGGGAGGAGCTTTTTGTCATAGTAATTCTACACCCTAATTCTAGTACCAGGCAATATTGCGTGGATCGGGATATTTTCTGGGTTTGAAGGGAATGTTTGGAATGTGTGCTGTGAATGCTGAATAATCCATTCAATAACGTGGACTGCTCTTGTTTTTAAGTTGGAGTGGAAGAGTAATGCTGATGGCCTCCCCTACCGATTTATTTATTTAAAAATGAATAAAATAACCCAATGGAGAGTGAGAACACACTGAAATAATGGCTTCTGCTCTCATTGCTTGCAGAATGCATGATCTGTTGCATCTCAGATTTAGCTGAATCCCACTTGTGAATGAGTTTTGATAATGACTTGAAGTTGGCTTCAGAAGTCTAATGGGTCAAAGGAACCAGTATGTTTTAATGCTCTGACAGGTGTATTTCTCAGGCTACTTGATACAAGTTTCTTGTTAGGATCCTTTTTGTAAAGACTGTCACTTCACAATGTTTGTCCTTGGTTGATAAGAGAAGCTCAAGAATAACATTCCAAGTAACAAAAACTTATCTTGAAGTCTTTGCTTTTCAGCCAAATCGCCAGTGTATTTGAAGGGACACAGCAGAGAGTATCCAGAGCAAAACAGCAAGTGCTCATGCACTTTAATGAGCTGGCTGCTTTTTCTTCTTTTTTCTTTTTCTTTTTTTCTTTTTTTTTTGGCTTTTTGTGGTGGTGTTGCTAAATCACTGCAATGATGGACACTTTCAGAGCCCTAGGAAATAAATAATTTGCATTCTCAGCCTGGACAGAAATATTCCTTGATGTGCTTCTTCCTCGCACAGGGGCAGTTCTGTCAAGCGATGGCAAACCCTTTCTTTGTGGCATACAATGTTCCCGTATGAAATGTGACTTTAATTGGGATTTTTTTACTTCCCATCTGTGGGTAGCTGTAAGATGCATTGCATTACTCGATGGTGATTCCAATTAATGAAGAGCAATGCTGGATGTTCTCTTTGAGCTCTAACGGTGTTTTACTGGAGGGTGGTGCCCATGAAGCAGAATTGTGTGTGATTTGGGGAAAACAGAAGAAGATGGGGGAAAAAATAATGGGTGTCGAGGTAAACTTGTTGAGACTGTTCTTGGAGAGGGAAGAAAAAAAATCTGTACAACAGCCAACATAATGTTTGTTTATTTGTTTTAGTACTTGCAAACAACCCCGTCTTGTGCCTTATCATTTACTGTCCAGTATTTTGTGTTCTCTTCAATCTAGCCAAGTCCATGGAAAGCCAACAGAAGTGAACATAAACCAGGCTCACTTTCCTCCAGCCGTGACTCTGCCTTTACCAGTCCAGTGTCTGTAACCAAACCAGCGGTACTGGCAAGTGGCTCAGTCCTCACCTCTCCCAAAGAGGTAAGGGGCTGGGTTTAGGGATAGGGTGGGAACTTTTATCACTATCACCTACTATAGCTTAAACATGATAAGGTCCTCTCTGTACATGGTACCTGCCTTTGCACCCTTGAGAATGACTCACTTGTACATTCTTAGCATGTTCTGTCACATCTCTGATACGCTAAAAGAAATAAAAATCTGGTTTACCTGGATGTAAAGCCATTGGTGTTTGTCCGAATGTATTAGAATTTCCCTCCAATCTAAAAAAAAAAAAAGTACTAATGCTTTAAATAGTGTTGCATAACTAGACATGCGTAGACTTGATGTTATCGGAGTGCAGATACCAAGAACTGATGTGAATAGATAGGTAAACTGATTCCCATGATGTTCTTCAGTATGGCAAGTAGGGTGTTTTACCTCATTTCCTTTCTCTAGGAGGACAACAGCACAAGCAATGAGCTCTGAGGGGGTTGAGGGAGTTTAACATATGTACGTGTGTCTTCAGCTACAGTGTCTGTTTTTAATTTTGATGTTGGAAGGAGGTGATCTGCTGAGGTGGAAACGGACTTACCTCTGGTTTTGGTCTGAAGTATGGAGAGAACCTTGGAATTATAAATCTGTTAATATTTCAGCAGTAACTGTGACATAACACGTTTTGGCCAGCATTCCTATGCTTCATTTCATAGCTTGTATACAAAATGCTGGTTTAGACCTTGAAATTCCACTAAGCTTAATAGGAAAGTGACACTGAGTAACTTTTCTCCTCTGCTCCTGGGAATCAAAATTCAACAGGTTTGTGATCGTATGTAAAAAGAACAAAAATAAGAGACTGCGATAAATGACGTATTCACAAAATTTGAAATGAGTGTGTTTTCATTTCAGGTGTAACAGTGGGGTTTTTTCTAGTTGTGCATTTGTCTTGTTCCTTTACAGATCTTACTTCTAAAATGAGACCCTGTCATCTTTATGATTCTCTGCTTTGCAGGCTTTACTTTGCAACACCCTATACTCTTCCGCTTTAGCCACTGCTGAGTGTAAAGGCAGTCATTAAAAGCAATAGTTAACAAGCGTGCACCTGTCACTTTGACAAGTAGATCTTACACTGTGTTCCTTTCCCATACCTTGCTTTTGTCTGCCCTTAGACAGAGTCCTTTGTGCTACTGACAGCCTTCCTTTTTGTGTAATGCACAGCACAGTATGGACACCTTTGCAGCATAAGTATGTAAACTTAAATAGGCTTTCATCTCCAGGTAGATACTGAGAAGGGCATTCACTTTATATCATACAGTAGTAACGCAAGTCATCTCCTTCGCCCACCCACCCCCCCAAGAAGGTCTTGCATGAAACTTTAGTCACCAAAGGTGTCAGGTACTAATCTGACAGCAGGAGTAGGCAGCTGGGTTTTCCGCAGAACAAGCAGTACTTCCTTGAATTCTTCTTGTATTACCAGCGTTAATCAACTAAACAAAAAGGGCTTCAAAATTCCTCCCAACTAAAATTGAACACTTGTAATACATTTTTCTTTGAATCTGTTAGAGACTTTTGCAGTATGAAAACACAGGACCATGGCCAGTAAATACTACTGTAATCCTAGCTCCACAGGCCTACTACAAGTAATCTCTGCCTTTTTATTTCTGAAATGGGGATAATGCCCCTCCTGCAGAAGTGTTGAAAACAGCACCTTTATTCCTAAGAGACCACGGTGTGTTAAAACTAAAAGGGTGCCAACTAGCACTGGCACTGTGTCCCCACAAGCCAGTCTAAGATAACCGAATTAAGATACAGTCTGAATTCTTAAAATGATTCAGGATGACTTCTCTGTAAGAGTAGCCATCCCTGTTACATAGACTGACATCTGAACAAATCTGAGATGATGCATAGTGCTCTTATATTAAAAAAAAAAAAAAAACAAAAACCAACAAAAACCTGAGAGATGCCTTGACGTTTCAGTCAAAGGGCTAAACTTACCTTTAGAAAAGATGCCAAAAATGACTATTTATACCCCTTTAATACTAAAAGAGAATGTGATGTAAAAACCCTTCTACAGAAAGTTATGCATGAAACCAGAATTGGGGTGAAATTAAATTCCCTTTCAGGAATCCGTTGTTTCTAAACTTTAGCTATAACTGTCTTCCCCTAATGTGTAGAAATTAAGTTTTTTTTAGTACCTCAGCAGTTCTACTAAACATCAAAACAGACACTAGCAAAGAGCTCAAGTAGAGTATTCCAAATTACCAGAAGACATCTAATTTTTAGTCTCCTTTGTTGATTGTTACCTTCTGTCACTGCAGTCAAACTAGTTACCATGTTGAGAGCTTAATTTCAGTACTATGCTAGCTTTTTATCCTAATTTAACAGACATAACAAGTGACTGTGAATAACTGCTGATTTGTTCCTTACTATGTTGAATTAGGCAAAATCTGAAAAGGCCAGCTGAGAAACGTTTACTTAAGGCATTACTTTCAGCATGCACTTCCATGAAAGGCATTATTTCACACCAGTGTTTCAGGTGCAACAGGCATTGGAAATAAAGGCAGCAGTTGCTGCCTTGTTTTTGTTTTGCTAAATATTTTAGTTCCCTGGATCTTTGCTGAGTGCACTGTGAGTATGATAAAAATACTTTGCAAAGGAGATTCATTCTGAAGAGCCTGAATTTGCAACCTTCCCACCCTAGCTTAAAAAAAAGTGGGAGGGGGGAGAAAAACACTACAGGCTTTAGGAAATTTTACTCTGTTTTAATATTGAGAAAAGATCAAAACAAGTAAGTGAAGGAAAAGAACAATTTTGCATGCAAGATTCTAGCGTCAGGTATCCATATTAATGACTAAATTCCTCGTTGCCTTAGAGTAGCCAGATATGAACTCCATATACGAGCAGAAGGCTGAGATATCAGGAACTTTCATATAACATGTCCTTAGATTTATTTTGTGTGTCCAGTCAAAATGATGGAACAGATTCAATTGAAAGCTCATCTTGGTTAGCAATGTTTTTATTGCAGTGTCATGGCTGGGATACTGCTAATGTGCAAACTGTTGTGCTTTATGCCTGGGTCACAGATTTGAGATAATTAAGAAAGCTTAAACACTGTGGAAGAGCATGGGAGGTTACCTTGGGTTCATGAAGTGAGCTGAGCAGATTTCCCACAGGCTCCAGGGTTGTCTCTGTGTGGCTACACACTGACCCATCTGGGCTATGAGCATACGTAGGAAGGAATAGGCAGCGTGCTCTTCAGAGGAGGGTACCGAGGCTGTGGCTACCTATTTCACATCCAGTTGTGGTTAGTTAAGGATGTGACCACTCCCTGAAAGGAGATTACCACCCCGTAGCTTAATTTCAGGGTAGTCTGTCAGGATGGCTTAAGATGCAAATCTGAACTGAGCCTAATCTCCTTAATTTTTGAATTTTTGTAGGGTAAGAGTCCTGCATGAAGTTCTCTGCCTTAATATTCTGTTGTAGGCTCCAGCATTGCTTGAGAGAGTTACATTGCCAAGGAACAAAATAAATGTATTTATGGCCATGTGAATTGATTCCTAGGGGGACAAAAAAATAAGAGTCGATAATGATAGGTGGGAGAACAATGTGCTGGTAAGGGAAGAAGTGGATGTGCAACACCAGTCAGTATGTTGATGGGAATTTGACATTAGATTTTGTTTTTTGAGGGGTTAAGAGCCAGCCAAAGAACTGATGGATGTTTGAAAGGTGTAAGCACAGACCCTGAAGAGGGCCCCGTCTTCGCAGCAATACAGTTTGAAAGTGTCTATATTCTCCCTTCCTTGTCTAGAGTCCTTCCAGCACCACCCCTCCCATCGAGATCTGCTCTTCACGCTTGACGAAGCTGATGCGCCGTACCACTGATAAAAAGAGCGAATTCCTGAAGGCACTGAAAGATGATAGGAATGGGGAGATAACAGAGAACAGAGAATGTGACAAGCTGGATGATGTAAGATTGCTGTCCTTATTGTATACGTGATCATTATGCATTTAAGGAGGTGCGTACTGAAAAAAAACCACAGCAGTGTATGTAATTCAGGCTCTGGAGGAGGAAAGGAATGACTTCCATTGGTCTGGCACACATGCCAGCAGAAGTAGTGCACAGCACTGTGATGAAGGGAGATCTGTAACATGATGAAATGCAAATGGATAAGTAAAAAATGAGGTGGAAGGGAAGGTCACAGATGGTGAAGGTAATTAGATTTTTGCAAGGATTCTCTAAGGAATGGAACAATACCATATTTTAACATCTTAAGTTGCTTTCAAACTTCCTTGTCAAGCTACATCCACAGGAAAGTTGAATTCGGTGCTTGTGAAAGGTGCAGGATAGTGGCTCAAGCCTCAGAGGCTTGGACCAGACCTCTAAATGCATAAGTCTGTGGCTTAATATGTGTGTAAAGGCCGTCCTTAGGAGTGTTTCATTCTCATAGTTTTCTTACTCTCACTCTGAAGCCACTGATGATGGCTTTGTAATGCCATCCTTTGACACAAAGTGTCAAGCACTTACTCCCTTGACACAGAAGTGCCGTCCACCGAATGTCGTTCGTGTTGTGTTGTCTTGTCACAGCCAGGTAGAAGTTGCTTTCAACCATTATCAGTCCAGACTGTAAAAAACACTGACTCAAGGTGAAAGGCTTTACTTCCAGAAGCAGAAGCTTGAACTTGGAACTGTGCTATTGGCACAGTCTGGGCAAGCACACTTTGATGCTTTTATTTTTCTTTAGATGGAGAGCAACAGCACACCAGAACCAAAGGAAAACTGGGAAGAGAACTGCCATCAGAATGGCCTTTCTCTCCCTTTGCCGGAGGAGGGGGAAAACCTCTCTCATTCATTGGAAGCAGAACACAGGTGAGTAAATGGCAAAACAAGGTGTCTGCAGTGAAGGACTCCACAAGTCCTTGGACTGTGTGAGGGGAAGGAAACTATTTCAAAGACAGCTCTCTGGGAAGCAGCCGTAGCTTTGTGTGTACTGAGCTGGAGGTGTGTGGGCTTCATGACTAGTGCTGGACTGGGTGGAGTCTTATTGAAAATAAGACACTGATGACAGCTGAGCCAAGACTTTGCCAAGGTCTATAATTAAATTCCTGCACTTCTCTAGTGCCACATCCCTGTGTGTTAATGCTGCCTAAATGTTTACCTGCCCACACCAGGAGTGAGCACAAACCTAGCGTGATTCTGGTTAATTTACGAGCAGGTGTCCTAAATGGAATGTTCTGAAGACTGAAGATACACCCTCACATGCACGCGCCACTTTCTGTCTGCACTTAAAATACTCCTGTGCTGCTTTAAATGCTGTAAAAGTGGGGGGAGAGTTAGGAAAATATTTACCTAGTATCTCAGCTTGTATCTCGCTTCAGTGAGTAAGCAGTGTGTGAGCATCTGGTGTAAGCAGATAGTAAGTTATAGGAGAATCCTGAGCTGCGATACTGGTTTGGTTGCGTCATGTCCTCCTCCAGCGTCCTTGGGTAGAATTTCAAATCTCTGCCTTGCTTTCCTTCTGCCAGACTAGTTATTTACCCATTGTACAGGACTGCTGCTGATTAATATTTGTAAAAGACATTGAGTATGAAAAACGTTGGGTAAACACGAAGGATTGTTGAAGTGGTCTCTAATATAGAAGATTCCCTGGTGAATTGCGAGTGATTTAATACAAAACCTTGTGCTTCATGGACAAAGTGTTCTCTCCTTGGCCATTGTTCCCTTGCTTTAATTCCCATGCCCCTTTTATTTTCTCCACAAATCAGGTTATTGAAAGAAATGGGATGGCAGGAATATCCTGAAAATGAAGAGAACTACCTTCCCCTCACGGAGGATGAGCTCAAAGAGTTCCAAATTAAATCAGAGCAGGTATGTTTGCAGCTCTTGCCACTTGTGACTGCTCTTCTCCCTCTCCCTTCCCATGCACAAGTCTTCTGTGGTGTAATTCTTAAGGATATTCGAGAAGACAAAGAACTGAAGTGAGAATGTAGTGCCATTGATGACTGCATTATCCGTGCAGAGCATGTGTGTACAGTTAAATATATAATTGGTGTCCACAGATGGTTAGTGACAGTTACTCTCCGCACTTTTGCTTGTTTCAAAACTTGCTTTCATTCCTACAGCGAAGAAGAAACGGATTTGGGAAGAATGGATTTCTTCAGGGCCGCGGCTCCAGCCTGTTGTTCCACTGGAGAAGCACTTTTAAGACAAAGATTGAGGACTCAGACACAGAAACTAGTAGCAGCGAAACGTCAGATGACGATGCCTGAAAGCGGGCACAAGAAAATTAAAATAAATAAAACCAACCCAATAAACTCAGTTCATAGTTCAACATGTGTTTGGGGTTGTATAAAACTAAACAGAGTTTATTCTGTCTCCAGTCTGTTCAGTTTTTTCTTTTGTTGTTGATACTTCATGCACAAGGGAAATAATTGTATCCCAAAGAAGAGAGAAATTGGCTTCTTTAGCTTTTTCTTTTGGTTTTGCCCTAATGCTTAATAGAAGTTTGTGCAGCTAGCAAATTTTGACAAAAATCCCTTGTGGGGCAGTGCACAAGTTCAGTCTTGTAAGCAGGATACAAGTGGCTGACTGATCTTTGCAACAACAAGCTTCTAACAGTGCCGCCTGCATTACATAATGTCGTGCGGTAACAGTGTGCTAAAACAATCA
Source organism: Gymnogyps californianus (assembly GCF_018139145.2). Lineage (NCBI taxonomy): Eukaryota > Metazoa > Chordata > Aves > Accipitriformes > Cathartidae > Gymnogyps > Gymnogyps californianus. The sequence goes on along the minus strand of NC_059478.1, from coordinate 25,715,451 downwards.
TTGTCAATGACAAAATGGCTATTGAAGTTCTAATTATGTTAAATTAATGCTAATAACATGAATTTTTTATTTTATTTTATTTTTTTTTGGCGGCTCGGGGAGCTTCATCACTTAACCAGGCGTTTGTGGTTTTCTTTTTTTGGGTACAGCTGTAAAATATTTGGATATAGGAATTGTTTGTGTTCTTCTTCTTGCAGCCTTGATATTCAGGGTGGATTGTAAAATATAAATTTTTTGTGAGATTTCAAAGATTAAGATTATTTTGATAACATTATTTACAGATTTAAAAAAGTGACTATCACATTGAGTCTGTATGAGGGGGAAAAACTACTGCATCAAAAATAACTAACTTGGAATAAATATTTTGCATCAGTTTGCCAATTCTAATTGTCTTTCTTATGTAAGAAAAGTTTTCCTCTAAAGGGACCTGCAACTTTGGGGGTTTAATAGCACTGGGGATAAATAGTTTCTTCTCCCGCTGTATTTTTCCACTTGGCAAACATTGCTGTAGCGCTCAGACTGCAGGAGCTAAACTCTTCCTTTAAGAAGGGAGAGGGAGAACAATGGCGAGATGATAGCCCATGTTTGGTTGGTTTTGGTTTTGTTTTTTTTTTTAAAGAAATGAAAGAAAATAATTCAAATTATCTTCCACTAAAGCAGTTTGCTTTTTTTTTTCTGCTTCATACAAAATCGTGAAGCTCGACTGGTCGGTGTCACTTGTTCCTAGTGCAATGCTGCTGTTTATGTTCACAACGTGGCAAGGGAATGTCTGAATCCAAAGCTGTTTTCATTGAAATCTTTTTTAAAAATTCATGAAAACATTTCTATTAGATTAAAAAGGATTTTACAAACAACTCGGTTGTGGCCTAAGCTATTTCAGTGTCTGTTTTAAGTTCAGCTTGTACACAAACGTTTTGGATTGGAAGGTATCCGCATGGTTGTGCACTGTTTGCAGGTGGGTTGGATGGAATTGCACATCAGGTACGAAATCCTGGTCTCGCTGACCGGGGGGGATTTCAGCCGAGGTCTTGCTTGGGTTTTTTTAATCCACTCCTGACCAGGCAAAGCAGACAGATGTGTAATAAAATTTTACCATGAATCTTTGCATCTGGACTCAAGGGAAGACTCTCGGCGACACCGGGTGTAACTGCTCCTTATGCCTTTAGTTCCCACTGGCACTGGGACGCTGGCACTGCAGTTAACCCCCTGGGTAAGAGGAGGGGTAAGGGCTGTTTCTTCATCGCTGCCATCTGGAAGCCGGGCTCCAGTCACTGGGTCAACCTGGGAATGCTCGGGGAAGTGCTTGGGCTTCTGTAAGGCATTTCACAGATCATCTAGTTCCATTTGAAGGTCCTGCCACTTTGGTCCGCTTTTGTCTGGAAAAGTTTATCCATTTTTTAAAAATTTAACTTCCTACATCTGTTTAAGTGAAAAATTATGCAAAGGTATTTGCATTGTTGTCAAGAAATGGGGTAAGTTTAAAAAAGTCCTTCAGGTCAAATCCATGCTGGTAGCCACCTGTAATGGGCAAACTCGCTTGCTGAACAATTCCTGTCTGGAGTAAGGAACTTGCCTGATGGGGGGACAGCAAAGCACGACGTGTGTGGGCCGAGAGCTCGCTGTGTTTCATGGCGAACTCTTCCTTCAACTTCTGTGCCCCAGCCCTCCCGTGGGATGTGCGTGGTTTAAACATCGATGAAACTTTTAAGGCGTTACAGACTGCCTCTGGAGAACACCTAACTGAGCGAATCCCCATAAATCCAACGGCAGCTTTTTCCTGAGCCAGTCACTGGTTATCTGGGGCTGGTGGCACTACCGGCGAAGCAGGAGGGTGACCTACAGCACCCTGAGAAGAGCCTGTGGATGTTTAGCAAGCAGAGACGGGGGCAAGGATCGAAGGAGGGGAGCTTATTCTGGGAACAAGGGTAGCGCCCTGGACGCATATGGCAATGAAAAGGGGGCAGGGGGTAGAAGGAGCTGTTTCACCTCAGTGCCGAGGTTGCTCATGAGCTTAAAGACTGCGGTGCGCAGTTGTGAGCTGCTGCAAGGAGGAAAAGGGGCACCTCCAGGGCCGGGCAGCGAGTGCTTTGTAACCACGAAAGGGGGAGCGCTGCGGGGGACGGGGCAGCCTCTTGCTGCGCATCGCTGCTGGCGGGGCCTCCCCCATCTTGTTTTCTGTGGATTGCTCAGGTGGCCAAGTGACATTTTTTTCCCCCCTTTCCAGTGCCCGTGGTAAGCAGTGGGAATCGCTGGGATCAGGGGTGCGGCCGCCCTCCCCGCCCGGCCGCCCGCCCTCGCCCGTCCCAGCGTAGCAACGGTGGCTGCAAACACCACAGCCACCACCGCCACCGCCGAGCAGGTCTGTATGTGGGTCCCAGCCCGCCCCGGGGGTGCCATCCCCGGCAGAAGGACCCCTCTCTCCTGGCAGGGTGGCACCCCCAGGTGACCCCCAGCCCACTCTGCTTTTTCCAGGGTGCCCCATGCTGGGCACGAGGGGCTTTATCTGCCCCCGCTGCCGCATGGCTTTCAGCTCCCAGCCGCTGCTGCGGGCGCACGAGGAGAAGCTGTGCTTCGGGACCCCGGGGGCCGGCAGCTCCTGCCTCACTGGGGGGACCCACCGCCTGTGGAGGGGACCCCGGGCATGGCGGGGAGGCCGCAGGACACCTCGGTAGTATGGAGCCGGGTCTGGCGCAGGGCGTGCAGGGATGGGGCCGTCAGCGGGGATGGGGATAGGGATGGGTGCTGGGCTGGGACATGCCACGGGTGAGGAAATGGGGCATCACAGCCACCGCAGCTGGATCCGGCCCAGCCTGAACCATGGGGACCCGCCGTCCTCCCCGCTGCACGGCATGGGCAGCCCTCAATGCTCATTTTGCCAAAGCTGGCAAAGTTTATATTATTAAGCATTTTTTCACCCTTTCCTTCCCGTTTGCTTCTGCGAGGTCGGGGTGCCCCAGCATGGGGACCGCGCTGAGCCACGCCGTCTCCTCCTGCTTCCTGGGCTCCTGCCGGCCGTGCGGGGACAGCGGGGGCTGGGGCGAGCGCGGGGGGCTCCCCTGGGGGATGTGCTCACCCCCCATGAGAGGGCCCTGCTCCGCATGGCTGACCCCACTTCCAGGAGGCTGACGGCAGAGGTACGGTGAACCCCACACCCCCGGGGTGGGCACTGGCTCCCTACGCCCCAAGCCCCGTGGCTCGTGGGGTCGAGCCCCTCCTGTTGCAACCCTCTGTGCAGCAGAGAGAGCCCAGCCAGCGGCCGGCCCCACCACAGGGGCACGAGCAGCGGCCACGGGAGCTGCTGGAGGCCCACGAGCGCCACATGGCCGAAATCCAGGCCAGAACCCAGCAGCTGGAGCAGCAGAGAGAGAGTAGGTGCTGGCATGGGTTTTGGGGTGATGGGGAGGCACCTGTGGGATGCAATAACCCCCAGGGAGCGGGGCTGTGGGGGCTGTGCTGAGCCCTCATAGCCCCTCACCATCCTGCAGGGCTGTGCCAGCGGCTGGCAGCGCTGGGGACCCGGGCGGCTGCAACCCCCCACCCTGAGCAGGAGGAACGGGACCTGAGCCAGGTCCCGGGGGTGCTGCGAGATCACATCGGACAGCTGTCGCATGGAGAGTGAGCCCCGGCTGGGGGGGACAGGGCTCTGCACCCCTCCAGGGCAGTGCCCAGGGAGTGGGGTGCTCTCGATCAAGGTGCCCTCAGCCCCTCACACCTGCCCGCCCCCCCCCATTCGCCTGTTTCCTTCCCAGCACTGCCCTCCGCCTCGACACGCTCCTGCCAGCTGCTGGGCCGCTTGCCGCCGAGGCCAGGTGAGGGTCGGTGGGCAATGGCGGAGCCGAGCTGAGCGTCCGGCCGAGCCCCAGCAATGGCTGACGCTGGGCCTGCGGCAGGGCACTGCGACTGTCCTACCTGCGCGCCGGAGGGCACGACCCGGCCATCCTGGCCCAGCTCCTCCACCTCCAGGTGGAGGCCACGGCGCTGGAGAAAGGAACCATGGGGCTGCGTGGGGGCAGGAGGATGGGTAAGCCCCAACCCCAGCCCTGGGCTCATCCCTCAGCAGGGACCCTGGCTACACAGCCAGCAATTGAGGCAGCCCCGGCTGTGCCAGCAGAGCCCCCCAGCAAGGGTGCACGGGGCCTGGACGCAGCGCTGCTGGCCGTGGAGCTGGAGAACCAGCGGCTGGAAGATGATCTCTTGGCGCTGAAGGTCAGGAGGCAGAGGAGAGCCAATGCTGGTAGGTGACAGATCCCAGGGAATGGGGCAGCCCCCCACCTGCACCCCACAGCCCCCGGTTGCCTCCGGGGTTGCAGCTGTCGGAGCCCCTGGGCTGCCAAAGGCTCATGCAAATATGAGCGGGGGGGGGGAGCTGCAACTGTACAGCCCGGAGGTGGGCCTTGCATAGTGACAGCACTGAGGGGGGGACAACGTTCCTTTAGACATTGGGGAGAAATGGGGAGGGGAGAGTTACTGCAGCACCAAGAATGGGACCCCCAGTGACCCTGCACACCAGCGTGGTGGGATGCCAGGGGAAAGGGCTGCTGGGGGGGGGAGTGTAAAGCCCGTGGTGATGAATTCCCATCCCCCAGGCTCACAGGCGGCCCAACAGTACGCGGAGGAGCTGGCCCAGCTCCAGGCAGAGGTGGGGATGCTGCGATGCCACACAGAGCAGACAGGGCCACGGCTGCCCGCTGCCATCCTCCCGCCCCCCGTGGCCCCCCCGCTCCCGCCAGCCCTGGCCGCACCAGAGCTTTTCACAGTAAGAACCTTGTCCCAGGGCTACTTCCAGGTCTCCAGGGGTGAGGGGAGGTGGGGTCGGGCTGCTGACCTGGACAGGATGATGAGTGTGGAGGAACAGGCTTGGGGAGATGATTCAGGAACCGCTCCCTTGGCCACAGCTGGGGACATGGGTGCCCCACAGAGCCAGGGCCACCAGGGCAGGAGGTGCCCCCCCCGGGTGCTGAACCACAGGCGTGATTTGCTCTGTACGCCCAAGGCCGTGCGTGGCATGGGGTGGCTGGGCAGCTCCTGCCGGTGCCTGTCACAGAACGGGGCTGGGACCCCTCTGCTGTTAACGCCACTTTTCTCCTTTCCCAGGAGTCGCCCGGGCCAGCGCTGGGGACAGGCAGCCCCGCAGCCCCCGGCCGCCCCCATGTTCCCCCCAGCCTCTCCCTTGCCCCCTTCTCGGCCCTGGAGGACCCCCCTCCCGCTCAGGAGCCCCCGGCACAGCACAAACCTCGCCGAAGGTGAGCCGGGAGTGGGCCGTGTCCCCTGTGCCCCGGCATCCCCCAGCATCCCCTCACCAAGCTGGAGCGGGAAATCGGGGCTTTATTAACTACGTGTGGTGAAGGGATGGCAAAATGTATGTGTTATAGCTGCAGGTATGGGGGCTTGGGATCAGCTGTATAATTATCACTGGGGCCCCCACAGTGCTGGAGCAGGGTGGAAGCATATAGGGTCCCTCCTGGGACCAGAAGGGCTCTGGGCATTTTGGCAGCAGCAAGAGCAGGCAGGGAGGGGATGGGCAGCGCCAGGCAGAGCCCAAAGCCAGTAGCCACTGAGCCCCACAGCTCAGCCTCCACTTCAAGCTGCTCCTCGCCCCAGGACCGTGCCCACACACAGAGTTGTTTCATCCCATTCCCTGGGGCCGTTTGGGGACCGGGGGGGGGCACAGAGAGGCACAATCACTTTTTTTTCCCCCCTTTCCCTACATCTCTCTCCATGGGGCACATCCCCGCTGCAAGCCCTTTCTAGGGGAAGCCTGACAAGAGGCATTCAGAGCTCAGCCCTGGGAACCAGCAAAACCCATGGCAAGATTTCCTCCCCCAGGCTGGAAGCCATGCTGGGTGTTTATAATAAATGTTTCAACCTGTTACTCTTCACTTCTTGGTGTTCTGTTTATATATATATATACACACACACACATTTGCCCCAGCCTGCTTACCTGTGGGCAGTGCTGGCTGCACACCCTTTCCCTGAGGGAGATTTCAGGGCAGAGGAAGCACCAAGAGGCACTCAGAGATCCTCCCCTTCTTTTGAACCAAGGGGGGAGCGATAAGAGGACTGAGAAGGGGATCCCACAGGGGCCTGCACATCACAAGTGGTTGCAGGGCCCTGTTCCCTCTTGTGCCTCCATCCCCACCCCCTTACGGGGATCCCTTTGCTGCCAGGGGATGCAGGGCCTCCCCAGGCACACGCAGGGACTCGGGCTGCATCACTCGGCATCAGTGCAAGGAGCCATCACCCCCTGCCTCTCCACAAGCTCCTCATGCACAAACCCAGGGATATAAAGGGGTGGAGGCTGAGCAGAGCCAGTGCTGCACCCCAGCATCCTGGCTGTTACAAGGGGTGCAGGGGCCAGACAAGCTCTTATCAGCCTTCCCCAGGGTGCTTCGGCTGCTGCAGGCTAAGGGAGGTGCCACAGGCCTGGAAAGAACCAAACACAGCCACAAGCACCAGCCTTGAGCTCTATCCCCTGCCCCCAGCAGAAGCCTAAAGGCCTTCTCACAGGTCTTCTGAAGGCTTCCCCTAGGCAAGACTGCAGCGAACTCCATTCTAACTGACTTTGGACTCCTCTTCAGTCAGCAGCCAAGCCCTGCTTTCCCCAGCACACCCCCTCCTCCTGCCGCCTTAGGCAGATCTGGACGGAAAGGCTGAGACCAAAGGGACAGCGAGGCCAGCAGCAAGCCAGGGCCGAGACCTGCACCCCAGGGGCAGCACGGAGCAAAGGCTGGAGCTTGTTAACAGGAGGAGGGTCAAGACAAGGAACATTTGCTTACAATCTTTATTGAAGTCATACAAAAGTTGCCAAAAAGTGAAAAAATACACTATATACAAAACCATTTTCCTTGTAAGGAGAGGAGTGTCCAAGGTTAAAGAATTATCATACTGTGCTTTCAACTGCAGCCCCTGATTCTGCTTGTGGCCTTTTCTCTGTCTAAAAGAAAAGAAAAGGTTTTGTTTTTAAAAAACAAAGACACTGCCTTACAGCACCAATTCATGCAGCAGTTCAAGGTTTCTGTCATTTGAACAGTTAACTGATTACTCGTGCTTTGCTGGTCTTCAGAGCCCAACGCTATTCTAAAATATTGATGTTAACAACTGTAGCCCAGGCGGTAAGTATTAAAAAACACTTTGGGGAAAGGCCCTGTGCTGTAGTTCAGCCCGACTCAAACACCCAGAACGTGTTTCCGTCCCACCCCGCAGGCTGCAAGTCTCCCCAGCCCACGTAGCGTCAGACACCACGGTACCACGTGCATCCTGCCAGCTGGGGAATATTCCCCATCTCATCTGGGAAGCCTTGTGAAGACCAGCAGGCAATAAAACCAGTACACCTACAAGGCACAAAACCATGCCTGAACAGAGAGGGGGGGGACCAAAGCAAGCACAGCACGGACTCCTGACTCAGCTGCCCACCTCCTCTTCCATTTTTTCTGCAACCTCATTTCCACTGGGGGCAGGATCACCACCACCACCATTGACAGCCGGTTCTGGTTTAGATTTCTTAGCTTCATTGTCTCCCTGTTGAGTCTCCTCCTCTGGTTTCCTCTGAAGACAAAATTGTTTATAGTCTTCACTATGTACAAATTAAAGTTTAAAGTTTTTTTTTTTAGAAAGTTAGCATCTAGATGCCATTGCACATCATCTATTCAACCTCTACTTGCCAGGTTCAAGACAGATAGTTAAGTGTTATGATTTAACCAAAGCTCTGAAGCTTTGGTACAGAGGTCTCAGCCGCAAAGGATTTTCAGTAAGACGTTACTTCAGTGCTAGTATCTACAGTGCTGAATTATCCTTAGTTACAGTTTGGCAAGGAAACGCGCAACTGCTGAGGCAGGTAGCAGTTAAGGGGGTAGATTCAGGACATCTATGACACTACAATCACCTCTGTAAAGCAGATCCAAGCTGCCCCAGGCAAACCCGAACTGAAAGGGGCTAACAGAACACAGGGCAGGCTGTGCCACAGCAGCACACAAAATAAAAACTAAGATCCTATAGGGGATAATTTTAGTTATATTAGCAAACAGTTCTAGGAAAAACATATACCTTTGAAGGAACCTAGTGCTCAATACATTATCTCTTAAAGAGGCAGTTTATCATTACTACCATTAGACTGGCTTTGCTATTTATTAAGTCCAATTCTCCATTTCCACTTGGAAAGAAGGGAACCCAACTCAGCCTGGTCGCTTGCCCTTTTCTTAAGATCCTTAAGGCCACCCTGCTCTTCTTGCAGGTCCTCAGCAGAGGAGGGCACTTGTTCAGAGAACGCCTGCACAAGCCACACAACTCAGCTCTGAAGTTAAACCAGTGTGGGTCAGGCGGGGTGCTGAACCATCAAGAATAGTCTCCTGGAGGCTGGATGGTTCCCAGACTGATTGGCTCCCAGTGGAAAGGAGTTCCATGCACTATTTCTGGTTTTACTTTTAGAGTGTTTTTTCCGTTATAGAACTAAGTTAAGAAAAAAAGCTTCCAGCCAAGAAATCCAATTATACAGAGCAAGCCAGTGGTACTTTTAACAAACTGTTTGTTCAACTAGTCATTTCTGGACTCACCTTTTTCCTGACTAGGTGAGAGATGTCTGTAACACACTGAGATGCACCATCAGCTGCTTTTCTTACTGGAATCTATTACAATACGGACATTGACACATGAGTAACAGCAAGCAGTAATCCTTAGAGCAGACAGGAATTATCAACATCCATCTTAAGTTAACTTACTGTGGAAACAGAACCACTGTCTTCACTTTGTGCAAAGCCAGATGTAGTTCCAACCTTAAGGAAAGCAGAAGAAACAGTGAACAAGTTCTGGCAAGGCCTTATATGCTAGTTTAGAAAGGGACAGAAAACCCAAATCCTTCATGACTCAACACTGCATTCTGCACTGATACACAGGACAGAGCAGTCCATTATCACATTTGGCTGACCTATCATTTCCAGCCCTGACACATTAAATTGCTATAGAAACCTACCAAATTCCAGTTTAGTTTGGAACAATTCATGTCAGTGTATTTACTAAATACCCTCTCTTTATATGTCAGCTGCCTCAGTTTCCGTCTTGCAATCACAGCCCATAACATTTGTGAACAACCACCAGCCCCCAATCTGTACGGTCAAGTCTGAGCTCCTGCCATTACTGGCTTTCTTCCAGTGAAACTGGAAGTATGTTTGGTTAAAAGGAAACCACAGGATGCACTAACCAGAGTTGCTTTCAGTGCCAGCTCAGCTACTCTTGCACTCTTTTGAGACTCCTTTGAATCTTCTATCTTTTCTTTAATTTCAGGAAGCAGTCCCTTCAGTTCTTCAATCTCCTTCTCGTCTTCAGGGGACCCACTTTCTGCCTTCTTTATTCGCTCAGTAAGCATTGCTAGGATGAAACAGCCATCATGGCAAAAAACCTCAAGACAAAGTAGCTGTCCAGTTATCAATATCCAGAGGCAAGTATCTGCTAACACACGGTTTCAACACCTCTGGTATCAGTATAGCCCGTTACCACTTTCAGACCAGCAAACATTCGCACAGCAAGGTAATAAGCACACCTAACTACTTTTCTGGCAGTTAAACCAAGTCTGTTTTCTCATACTCGCTAGGCAGTTTTAGAAGTCCACTTACCCATTCTCTTGTCAATGACTTCTACGGATTTACCAAACTGCAAAACCGCCTCATCGAACTGGCTGTTGTAGTGGTACGCCAGCGCCAGCTGGTAGTGACTCTCAGCTAGCAGGCGGTCGTGAGCCTCCAGGTACTTCTGCTGCAGGGCCAGGCAGGCCTGAAACTCTTCTATAGCCTGCGTGTAGTTTTCTATAGGAGAAAGCCGTAAGGTCTTTACAAACCACACTCATTTATCCAAACAAGCAAGATCTAAACCCTTCTTCAGTTACTCTGTATTTTATCACACTTTATATAGTCTGAAAACAGAACCACCATTGAATACAGCAGTTGAGTTCAGTGACAGGCTGCTTTCAGATTATCAAGTGACAACACCGCCTCCCCCATCAAAGATTGTTTAGAGTCCAGTTCCTCCAGGTCTCTCAAGAGTGCTTTGTCTATTTACAGCAGAGTAAACTAAGCAGCCGAGTCAAAACCAGGCACACAAATCCTGCTATTTTACCTGCTACCATGAATTCAATGTAACTGGTCACAACCACAACTTGAATCTAGAGCTAAAGGACAGTCCCCTGCTACCTTCCAGTCAAGCTCTCCATTGAATGTATTCTAGTGACATAAAACACAACCCTCATTTTGTAGCCCTGGTCCAGAAACCTGTCAGATTATTTCCAATGCTTGCCATAGAGAAAGATTACACTCTACTTGGATTTAACAAGATTAAAACATGTTTTTAAATGAAAGGCAGATAAGACACATTAGAAGGCACGAACCTGGGGCTTGCTTCCCACTCCTTTTTTCTGCTGCATAACACAGAGTCTTTCCTGACCATACCCTAGGATTTTGGAAAGTCTAAGAGAGTCAACCATTTTTCGTTTGCAGTCTTTATGTTCTGGAAGTGGCATGGTACTGACACCTATTGAGCTCAGTGACTCGCTACTTCAATAAGGAAAGTCTCGCCCAAGTTTCCAAAGCTAACCAAACCTTGCCTATAGAACAGAACACAAGGCTGGTTTTGATCTGGTAACACATACTTCTTCCTCAAAGTTTTCTTCCACTGTTCTGGAAAAGCATGGACTATCCTGTTCAAGGCACCAACTTGTTCATCCATTGATTCCAAAGCTTCTCACATGGCTGCACTATCATAATTAGACAAAGTCTATTTTGTTTTCATCTCAACAGCCTTAATTCACCTCCACTTATTTTAAAGTATGAAATAAAGAGTGACAGAAAGTGGAACTGAACATTTTGTACATGAGAATTAATACTACTTACCAGATTCAATGCTAACTTCTCCTAGCTTTAGATGAGCTTGAGCTGCATGGAGCTGAGCTTCTTTTGTTTCTTGTCTAAATCAAGAAAAAAGTAGTTTTCAAATCCTGATCAAAATACGCCACATTCACTAATTGCTTATGCCACCCCCCATTTTACAGTGAGTTTCTCTAGCACATATCCAAATTAGGGCTTAAGTCTTTACCTCTTGTAGATGACTTTTGCTAACTCCAGCATGTCCCAGGCTAGCTCAAGATTTCCAATTTCATCCTCCTCACTTTCCTGTAAAGACTAGAAATGCATTAAAGATTAAGTGACTTGGTTACATATCACATGAAACACAAAGTTTCTAAGCAGTGTTGTCAAGGAATAAATTTCTTGAAGAGGTAAACAGTTTACCACTAGAAGGAAAAAAAAAAGAACATGCAGAAGAGGTTATTGCATCAACTGAGACTTTGCCTGCAGTGAAGATATTTTAAGTGGAACATAAGCTTACATTGTTAGTTGATATGGCCTTAATTTTTTTCCAGAAATATCAGGGCACCAAGCACCCAGGGCACCAATATTATCCCAAGAATAAGATTTTGTTTAAGGTGCTATTTAGATGAACCAAAAGCTAAATAAGGGAGTTAATGTTCCACTTTTTTTTTAATGAGCTTTTGAACTTTGTCAGAATAGTCTGAGGAAGAGACAGATATTCTATTCAAGACAGTTGTCTAGCATGCTTAGCACCACACTGTAATAGGCTTCAGATTTTTCCAGGTGTTTTGACTGCTACATCAACATAACACCTCAGATTTAAGCAGCACTACACTTCCCACCAAATTCCCATCCTAATCATGGCTTACTGGACTGGGTGCATTCAACATGCATAGTGAGAGAACAACGGAACAAGAAGAGAATAAACTGTTCCAAGTACTAAACTTTAGTGACAAGCTAAAGCAACTCTCCCTGCCTACCTCTGCATTTACCAAGCTGCATTACTCATCAGTAGACTGCAAGCATTTGTTTCAACGTAGCCAAACAAGCCCAAGGCTACAGACAGAGCTGAGCAAGATCCTACAATGCGGACTACGCGTAACGCTGCCCCTTCCTTAGGCAATATTGGTTTTCAAAAGTCATTTCCTACATAGGACTAAATGAAATACAAGTGAGCTTTTATAAAGACATTAACATGACATTTAGACAAATACTGCACTCCTCCACGAGCACCGACATCAGAGCTCAGCAATCTCACCTTGTCTTCCACTGTCAATTCATTCTCCTTATCATCTTCAGCTTTATCATTTTCTTTATCTTCCTCTTCAGATTCTTCTGTTTCTACAAGGAAAAGAGATGAATGAGAACACTTGTTGTTACTACGCTTGCTTCACATGGAGTCAGGCAGAATATATTATATCCAGCCCTTATCTTTCCAGTAACAGGTTAGATGCGTGATGCAAGAAGAGCACAGACACATTAAATTCTCATCATCGGCAGCCATCTTGCTGAAAGTGTTAGGCACTGTAGACTAAAGTAGTTCCAGGCTAACTTAGTCCTTGTTTTAAGTTTAACTTCACACTATCTAGAACAGAAACTTACACAGAATTCAGTTCTCACAAATGCATTGTGAACTGCCACTGAAGCCACGGGATCCTGAGCAGCCCTGGAGGTACTGGTCAGTTGCTGGACTTCATGCTACAGATAACAAGCGTTTTCAACAAGATAGCTGCCAAGCTGTGTACAGTTAAGACTGTTTCTGAATTCCCATTCCTCATGTCAGACATTTAAGTGGCAATGTTGTTAATGAACCTGCTATTGTGTAGCACTGATTTGACTTCTGATACTGTGTAGGAGCATTGCATGATCTATTCTACCAGTAGAAAACATTTTGGGAAAATGTGCAGTGAAGGAGTATGGCTAATAACTTGAGAGCATTGGTTGACTTGCACGCTAAAGTCACACACTTAATTCCTGTATCATGATCACTGACTAATTCCAGAATAACGGGAGCTTGATGGAGTGGAGACTACAGAACCCGCGAGCTCGTTAGTCTAACTCCCAAAAAGCGCACACCTACCACTGAGAGGGCCAAACCTGCAAGTATGAGGACAGCTCAATCCAAGGTAAAACAGAAGAGATGTTAGGACGTTAAGTTTTAAGTAGCAGAAGGAGTCTGGAATGGCACAGCACCAGACCAGGATGTTCAAGAGTGTCCTCACACTAACAGAGTTGGGGAACAAAAAGCAGCAGTATGCGTACGTAAGCAGCCTTTCACAGGATGACGAGTGCCTAACTACTCTTAGTTCATGTTCAGTCATACTCTGTCCAGACAGACACCTTGTTAGGCAGCTGCTCCACCACCGAGTGTTCAGTGTGCTCAGCAGTACAAATCCTTTCAGTGTCCAGAACTACTTAGTCTGCATGTTTGCCACTCCTAAAATAAGGCTCTTCCTGTGAAGCTGAGTTACTGACAAGCAAAGTTTCAATTATCAGCTCATCAATTAGCTTGTGCAATAGAAAGCATTGGCCTACTAAGACCATGCAAGTAATACTTCAGCAAAGTGTACACATTTTACTAGGTTACTTTAACATAATCCTGAGAACAGCTATAATGAAGCAGGGAAGCAGAATGGCAGAAAAAGCTAGATAACTGGAAGACTGTACTAGACAGTAGCAATAAGCCTTCAGGTTCCAGGGCAAATTAAGTTTAGATTTGCCAACCAAATTCTCACTTGTAATGACCACCAGCAAGACTCAAATGGAGAGTTCCTTCCCCCCACCAAAAGCAAATTTACTATTTTGTTATGTATTCAGCTGTTCTTATTTTTCTGCTCCACTGTTTTAAAATAAAAACACGGTTATAACCAGAGGCAACTTGTGCTTCAAGTTATTTGAAGGTTAGTGCAATAAACCCAGACGCATGCAAGTGAACATCCATTCAGTATTCTCCACCAGCCTAGCCATTACTTACACATTTCACAGGGCTGTAAGTTTGCTTTCAAGTAAGATTTGCTTTGCAGTTAGTTAAGCGTTAGTCTAGAGAAACTGAGACTATTCACTATTCCTTGAAACTTTACTTGGATGTAAAATCCTTCAAGAGCCCCTTTACTGTGCCTTTTCCTTATTCTAAGGCAAACAGAAAATTCTGAATGGAACACTTTTTACCCATTGTTAGCCAAATCCATCAAGTCATCCACCCACAAGTACTTTTCTCCTCTCACTGTTACCTTCTCCCTCTTCCATCAGGCCATCTTTCTTTTCCTCTTTCTCTACCTTAGCAGCTACTTCAGCCTTTTCTTCCATGTCATTAGATGGTTCTTTGCCCTCTGTGGGCACAGGTTCCTTTGAGGACTCTGTCTCTTTAGATTCATCTGGTTTCTCCTCTGTAGCTGTCTCTACTGGTTCTTGTTTCTCCTCCGCCGCCTTCTCTTCAGCTGCCTCTACTTCCCCTTCTGTAGCTTCCTTCTGCTCCACAGTGACTGCTGCCTGCAGTTCTGCTGTCACTTGTGCTACTGCCTTCTCTTCCACCGCTGCCTCTGCCTGCCCTTCTACAGCCTCTCCCTGCTCCACAGCTGGCTCTTGTTCTGTTGCTTCTGCTGTTTGCTCTCCCGCCTCTCCCTTCTCTTCCACAGCCATTTCTCCAGCTTCAGCCTCTTCCGCAGCTGCCTTTGTCTCCTTGTCCGACACTTCTGTCGTTCTCTCCTTCTCCTCAGTTGCCTCTGCTACCTTGTCTTCAGGCACCATCTTCTGCTCTTTTTCCACTACCTTCTCTTCCACAGCTGCCTCCTCTTTCGTACCCTCCTTTTCCACAGCTACTTGCTGCTTCTGCTCTTCTGAAGTTACTTCTTCTTCCACAGAAGCCTCCGTCTTCTCTTCAGCCTCTTCAAGCTTTACATCCTTGTCAGCAATTGCTTCTTCTGTTGGTTTTTCTTCTGTGATCTCTTTCATTTCAACATCCTCCTCTTTGATTTCCTTCTCAGATAGTACTGGAGACTCTTCTGCAGACTTTTTGGCCTCTTCTTTTTCCCCCATGGCGTTATATACCTGTTCTCTCAACTCCTCCCTTGCTTCTTCTACATGATTGAGGAAGCATAAACATTTCTTCGAGTTTAGTGATAAAGACATTAATGGGCACTGACAATACCACCCTCAGACCCTCCAGTGTGTTGGTTTGTCATCAAGTTAGATGACATTCCTAAAAGCTCCATTTTCAAAGTACAAGGAATTGGGATACAACCAACATAGTAACTTGAACTAGGCAAATCCCTTCCCCTTCCCCAGACTGCATTATTGCAAGCGGCCGCTCAAGCAGTGTGCAGTTTTGCGCGCTAGCGTTTTTAGTCACAGCTAAGCAAGAGGTGCCAGTGTTTTAATAGTCTGGATTGACAGGAATTCCTGTATTATCTCCAGCTGCAGGTAGTATAAAATAGTTACTGTTCTTGGACTTTTTACAGAGATACTCTGACCTGTCCTACGACACACACTGTACTGCTACAAGGTTACAAAGCAGTTCAAGTTGACTGTGAAGCTTAAGAAAGCAAGTTTGAATGCAGTGTTTCAGGACACAGACACCTGGTGACCCTTTACACATGCTTTCAGTGACCAGTTCCTTGCAGAAGTTTTAGAGGTTTTGTTCAATCTTTAAGCAAGATTAGAAGAACAAAAAAAGTCCATTCAGGCTGCTAAGAGTTTCAACAGAATGATTCAGGCTACCTAAGATACCAATGGACTGAACTTGGATCGTTTAGACACAAAAACGCAGCTTGGTGCCTCCACAACATGGCAAACAGCTTTACATACCATCAACAGTTGGTAACGCAGAATCATCTTCAGCTTTCTCTCCTTCCTCTTCAACCTGCACCCCTTCTAAGGCATTTCCCAGCACACCATTTTCCATTCTAAAGGGAACAATAGTTTGTTATCTCTTCGCTCTTGTAATAACACCATTTTAACTGCACAAGCTGCAATGCCATGGCCCATCCCACCCGGTGCAACCCTGTGTATATGAAGTTCCCGTGTAACCCTGTCTAGACGAGGGGGAAATCCTGTTACACCAGGCAGACTCTTAATCAAATGAGAAACTGTTAGCATACCTTGCCAACTCCAGGAGAGATTTTCCATAGTAAAAAAAAGCTTCTGCACACTCATCCGCTGTCTCACCATACTTTTTACCCCTACAAAAGTAATGAACAATTATTTGCCTGTGCCTACGTTAGATTTTGATACGTGAACTTGGAAGCTAAAAATTCCTGGTCAGGAAGAATCAGCTTCTTAGCTCACCTCCCATTGTTTCAAACAAATAATGAATGCTCCTCTCACTTAGCTAGACATGGCTCTCAAACATCCAGCAAAGCAAATTAATCTAAAACCCAAAGAGGTATCACCCTCAGAGACTGATCAAGACTAGTAAACAAGTTACTAGCAAGTAACACTATCCCATTATTTTCATATTAACGGACATCAGAACCATACACTGCAAAATAAAATAGCAAATCCCTTTTCCTCCTTAAGGAACTGCACTAGCAATTGCTATCACAAAAGCTGGCTAAATTGCACACCAGTATTGTCCAACGCTTGAGTTCATTTAAATAGTCTGTCCTCTCCTCGGTTGTATTATAACTACAGCAGCATACGTAAGGTAAAAATCTCAATCTTTCTTGTATAAGCCACATCAGTATAGTCAAGCTGAAAACCAAGCCCTACAAAAATACGCAAGACATTCTACTACTCACAGTAAGCTTGCAGCTTCCTGGAATGCATTAACAGCAGCCGGAATATTTCCCATTACCAAGTGTTTCTGTCCTAAACCCAACAGTTTCTTTGATTCTCCATCCACATCCATACTGGAGAGGGGAGGGAAAAAAAAAACACAACAACAAATCAAATACAAGATTCTGTTAGTTTCCATAGTAATTTCATATCCAGCTTTCAAAACCTAGTCAGCTTTATATAAGAGTGAGTTGCATACATTACACTGGTTGGAACTACCAGGGTAGGGAGAGGTCATTTGGTTTTGTTTGTTTAAATCTGGACCAACTTTTAGTTCTGATGACTGAGGGCAGACAGGCTAATTTTAACCAACCACTGCAAGAAGCAGGTATCAGAATCTGATACGACAAAGGATGCGAAAGAATATACTTTAACAGTTGCACACCAATACAACACTGAGTACCGTACAGTGTTTCCTCAGACTCCAATGCTAGCTAAGCCAAGAAAAAGAAGAATAAATCCAAGTTATGACTTCTCATAGCACAGCACAATGCATTTGAGAAGAATGATAGATGCAAGTCTTAGTTTCAATTCAGTGCATCTCACACAGCTCCATTTCCAGAAGGTCCATCACAGTCCAGTACCTTGGACTGGGACAAGAGGAGCTGCCCACAGAGGAGTACTACTACATGCTAGTCACATACTTGTACCTCCCCAACGCCTCCCCAGCACTAACTCACAGATCAAGAACTTCCTAAACAGCCGATATTTGTGTATTTATTAGTCCTTGAAAGAGTTTTGTTGCACTAGATTTGTGCAGATTACTGGTGAGCACAAGTTTTCAGCATCTACAGCATCCGCATCTGTTAAACTTCAAGCCTAACAACCAGTTTGAAGGGTGACCTTTTTGTTTCACTCAATAACCCCTGGATTTCATGTTCTTTAGTAACTGACAACTCCGACTCCCATCTCACCTGTCTGTCTTGTCTGTGGATGTGGAAGGCGCTGCCAATTCCTCTTCCATCCTGCAAACAAAATATAGTATAAGTGTTTATAACAGGCCACCCATTTCGTGACAGGAATCGAGGTCTTGGAGGTGTGAAACCAGAGCCAGGAGCGGTGCTTGCTTTCAGGTGTTTGGCCATCTAGAGCGAGTTCACACGCTAGCTTTCTTCTGGAGAAAGCTATTAGTTTCAGTTTTGTTTATTGTTTGAATGAAAGACTGTTAGGAAAGCAGATGCTTTCACTTTCAAGTTATATCGGACTAAGCCTAGCCAACAGGTCTGCTGTCTAAAAACCAGGACCACCCACCCCTGCGAGCTTGCAGCCACTGACCCACAAGCACCCTGTAGCTCAGCGCTATCCCCACGCAAACTTGCAGCACGGAACAAACCGCAAAGCACAAAACCGGGTGTTTTGCACCGCGTTTCCAGTCAGAAAACCGGGGGTGTGCCCAAGGCGCCCGTCCGCGCAGCTCGGGGAGCCTGGGGGCTCGCCACGGCCACCCGCCGGGCAGCCTCTCCTCGGCCGCGCTCCGGGGCAGCCGCCGCACAGCCCCCGGCCGCCAGCTGACAGCCGCCGCCGCCCTCCGCGGCCGGCAGAGGGAGGCCGGGGGCGGCGTTGCGGAGCTCCCCGGGCGGAACAAAGGCCGGGCGAGGCGGGCAGCGGCCCCAGCCCCCCCGCCCCTCACAGACAATGGGCGCCTTTCCCGCCTTCCCCCCAGCCCCGCCCCCCGCCATTGGCGCCAAACCCCGACGGCGGCTCCTCACGGGCTGACGGCCCGGCGTCACGTGACGCCGCAGGACCACCCACCCACCCCCACCCCCCGCCGCTCCCCCTCCCCCAACCCGCCCCACGGGCAGGTCCCGCGGCGTCGGCTGCCCCCAACAAAGATGGCAGCAGCCGCGCAGGGGTCACGTGGTGGCTCCGCGCGAGCCGAGCGGGCCCAGCTGGCGCTGGAGGAGCGGGGCGGCACGTACCACCGCCGGTGGGGGGGGTAACGGGGGGAGGGGGGAAAGGGGGGGCAGGCGCGCGAGCCCGACCAGCACCCCCAGCCCTCCCCCCCAAAGGAAATCCTGCCCGCCGCCCCCTATCCCCCTCCCCCCCCCGGTCACCCCACGGCGCGAAAGCGCCCCCCTCTACCCTGCTGCCCCCCCTCCCCTCCCCGACACGCACACACCGTGACCGGGGCCAGCCCGCGCGGCCCTACCTAGTCGGGGAGGCCGGCGCGGGCTCAACACAGGGGGGAGCGGCGACGGCCGAAGATTGCATGGAAGCTGCTGGAGACAGGGGCGGCGGCGGCAGAGTGCAGACCCCTACCCCTCCGGCTGCCTATATACCCCCGAGGACACGCCCCGGCCCGCCTCGCGGCGCGCGCACGCCGCGGGGGTACTACCGCTCCCGGCAGGCCGCGCGCCCGCCCTCCGCGGGACACTCAGGGTGCCGCCGCGCGGGGCTTGCCGGGTAGTGTAGTCCCGGGAGGGTGAGGCCGCCGCGGGGCCGCGCGGCCCGCCGGGAAGTGTAGTGCTGGGTGAGGCGGGGCGGGGGCGCGCGGGGAGCGCAGGGAAACGGAGTTCCGCTGGGAGGCCGCTGCCGCGGGGCATGCTGGGAAGCGTAGTCCGCGCCGCGGGGCCGCTACGCGCCGGCTCCCCGCCGAGCCCGCCCCGACCCCGCCGTGCCCGCGGCCCCCGGCCCGCCCCCGCCGCGGCTCCAAACGCCAGCTGGGCGGGCCCCGGGGCGGTGGGAGGGCCGCGGCCTCGCTGCCCGCCTCCCGCCCCGGGGGAAGGTGGACGTGTCGTGGGGGTAGGCGCCGCGGGGAGGCTGGGAGCCGCCCGGGCTTGCCGGTAGGCACGGGGAGAAGGGCCTGCCCCGAAGGCGGGGGAATCCCCCGCGGGCCAGGTTTGCGCCTCGGCGTAGGTCTCAGAGCGCAAAAGGGCGAGCCAGGCCCTCGCTCCCGGGTCACGGACCCCGGCTCTCCTCCGGCCCGGCGCTGCCTTCGCAGGCAGGGCCCCTCCCCAGCAGCGCTCGGCGGGCGGGCAGAGCCTGGGTCTGACCCAGAGCGGAGGGCAGGCGTTCGTTGACGCGGCGCACATGCAGCTGTACCACCAGCCCTACCACCAGCCCATTCTTTGAAGAGCTCGTACGTCCCTGCCTTACGTTTGGGGAGGCACTAGCACCCTTACCCTGGCACAATCTCGCCACATTCAACCTCAGCCTGCTCCAAGGCGAGCAGTCAGTTGGCTCCGGCTCAGCTCAGGCAGATGCTTTGCTTGTCCCACAGCACGCGTAGCCTGCCAGACAAGGCAGACATGGCTGCTGCAGCTGTGACAGCAGAGACCTCCAGAAAACTTGCACAGCAGCAGCAGCAAAGCCATTGGCGGAGACCTGGACGCTCGTTTCCCCCTGTGATTTCAAGATAAAAGTTTGCCAGCTTCAACTGCGCTATGTTACTCCACGCAGTAACAGAGCTGGGTATTGTGGGTTTCATAGAGATACAGAATGAATCTGCTTTTCTTGGGAATTCTCTCTGCCCACTTACTTACTCTTGATTTGAGAAGTAACTAGAGAAAGTTAATTGGGGCCCTGACATGAGAGGGGGAAAAAAGTCTCGAAGTCATACACCGAGTACAGTATTTATTTAAGACATGCAAACACGCAAGTGGAACTACATGCAACAAAAGCCACTTGTCTTGGCAGGATGACTGCTGTTAACATTCTACATAGCGCCTTCAAAGTAAAATTGCTTCCCTACTGATTTGCAGTAAGAACCGTATTCAAAGTCACCCGTGTTTGATTAGAATAATAAAAAACCAACAGGGATTTCGTTTCCCTTAGAAGAAAACGTCCAGTCTAGTAAAGAATCCTAACTGAGCTGTAATGGCTTTCTCCACTGAGGTAAATTCAGCAGGAATTAGGAAACACTTTACTGAGGAACAGAAGTTCTTTAAATTTCACATAAGGATTACAAAAAGTGATAAACAGGTTTGTTCCAGTTCAGCTGCACGCTGTGAGGCCCAGGGCAGGAAATACTTGAGGAGGCATTACGCTTGAAATGAATATATAGTTTTACTATAGGCCTACTGTAAACGAGGTTATCAAAACTAAAAGAATCTAATTCTTTCATTTTTGCACTATTTGAATACAGAGGATTATTCTTCTAATTCTATGTTTGTTACTGCTCTGTGAAAAAATATAAAATAAGTGTTCTTTATTTCACTTAGAGTCAGTTAAGCTTTCTTTATCCAGCAGCAAACAAGGAGTCGTGCCTATGACTGTCTCTGAACGGCATCAACAGATCTGAAAGAGTTCCTTTGTTTTAAACCCTAGATGCCTTTAGAAACTCTGCCTTGCTACCCTGTTGCACCAAGGCAAATGAGCATTAATCCCATTTTACAGGTAGAGAAAACCAAAATAAAGCGTTAACATTGCTAAGGCCACAGAAGGTATCGCCATCAGGGCACTGGCAGGTACTAACCTCATGCCCTTTGTACTCAGATGGCTAGACAATTCATTAAGAGACTGAAACAAAATAAAACCGTTGTTAGAGCTAGGGTTCCAGTCCTGCTCAACAGTGTATCAGCACTCAGTAAATTAGTCCCTGCCAGGGAGTAACACAGAGACATGGCAAGTGGGAAAGCAGAGGCACAGGAAAGGCAAATGACTTGCCCAGTGTTACCAGCAGGTCAGCGGCAGAACGGGAGACAGGACCAGCTCTCCCAAGCATCAACACAGGCAGCAGTCAAAAATGCGACATTAAATGGAAGGCGCCCTCGGACAGGTCTGTGCTCTTACTGTATAGTCAGGAACTAATTGTGTGACCTTCCAGAACTCAAACTGGACATCTTTGGTAAAGAGACACTGGGCAACTTTATGGGAAAAGCAGGATGTTTTTCTAGAAGGCTTGCTAAAAGTTCTTGAGGCTTTTGTGAAAGGACAATCAGAGCTATCGTCAGAGCTGAAACCTATCCATGTGACAAGCAACAGAGAGGACTGCCCTGAAGGCCTGCTCCAGGGTATGCATTTATTCTCCTCAAAACTACAGGCAAATTAAAAGAAAAAGAAAATAGAGAATTCTAAGTCTCACAAGTACTCTAAAGTGGATAAAAAGCACTGGGCATGGCTGGTTACTTGGGTTTTAATGAATGGTTTATGCACCATAGTGCAACTGTAGCACATTTCACTTTATTCCCTGTATAAAAAAATATTAATAAAGATATCAAAGTTGATGGCCGAGCAGTTGTTTAGTCTTAAAATGCTTTCATGCCTTCACCCTTCCCCCCCCCCATGGTAATAACTAAAGCTTTCAAAACTGTTTCACAGGCAGTAAACCCAAAGTATCGCCCTAGCCTCATAATGACACGTTTGGAACTTGATTTAGACTCCCCGACTCTTTATCTAATCCCCAAAAGATTTGATGCTTCCAGGAGCAAGCTTGCAGTTGTTGTAATAAATCCACAAACTTTAACACGGAAGCTACAGCATCTCCAGAAAGGAGGTCAATTAGAAGCAGTACATTGTGAGTAAACCTACTCAGGAAGGAAGGTTTTATTTGGACAGGTTTTTTGACAAAATGTGGCAACAATTATTTTGTGGAAGGGCATGCAGAGGAGCATGTTACTCTAACACCTTATTTTCTAGTAGTTAATAGGGGTCATTGAAGGGGTAATGGGGGTGTCCAGCATCTCTTGCTACTAGCTTTCCATTCACCTGTGAAGTAAAGAGACAGACTCAAGTCAGAAAGATAAAAATCCATTCTTACTTTCAGTTTCAAATTCTGCATGGTTTAGATTTCTAAATCTTCATATCCCAAACATCTGGGAGCATCTTTTTCAGCTTAAACAAGAGCTGTTCCCTCTACTCTTGAGTCCTCTTAGCACTTCTTGAAAGAAAAATTTAAAACATAATTTTAAAAAAAGGAGATTTCTGTAGCCTAGAGCAAGAGTCTTTCAAGCTGCTGAGGCTTGAGGAATTAGATTAAGAATAGTTAAAAGCCTTCTGCCTTGTAGCTGTTATTGAGTAAGTGTTGTAACATGCACACTTCAAAACACTTTATTGGAGCCGGAGCTTTTGCCCATGTTTCCATGATAGAGAGTTGCTGGGCTGCCAATTTTACAGATGGATAAGATGAAACACATTGAATAACTTGTTCAGGGTCACATACTGAAGCATTAACAGTGTCACTGAACTCCTTCATAGCACTTTTTGTTTAAGAACATTTCCACGGAAGACCAGCTTCTCCAGCTGCAAAATGGGAATACTGAAACCAATATTCACAGATAATGGAACAGAGGCTCAGGCTGGCCCAAAAGCAGACGTGGCCATGCAGAAGTCTCAATTCCTACATCCCACCTCTAGATGCACAAGTTGCATTTCTAGTTGCACTAAGTCCATCACAACACCTCCAACTTCTGAGGAGCTGAGGTAAAACCTTGCTCCTCATCTGTAACATTTGGGGAAGTTTAGGTGCAGCATTGGCAAAGAGATACACACCTCCCTGGGTGACAGACTAGCATCATTCAGCTAAAACTTGTATTAAGCGACTAATGACTGAATAAAAGTTATGTTAGAGAAATCATTGATTTTTATACCTATAAATGTGATTTTTATACCTATGTGATGTTAGAGATCACTCAAAATGTTACAGGGGCAGAGGGAATCACAGGAACTTTCAAACCAAGTATCCACTAGCAAGCCTCTCTATCAGCTTTCAGTATAAAACCTACATTTCAGAGCAACAGCTGGAATCCCTAGTAATGAATTGTTTACAGTGACTACTGAAGTGTGAAATTAGTCACTTGGGGGCACTACAGAGCAGAAAACTAAGATGTTAAGGTTTAACATTTGACTGATGCTCATATTAAAATAAAATAAAGCTGAAATGAAGCCATCAACTGAAGGCAGTCCTTAAAACTGTGGACAAAAGTATCACACTATCTTCAGGTTTCCTCATATTCTCTTGAGAGCCAACAACTTCCTCATGTTCCTAGAATTCATATTCCTCATTTTTTCCCCCCAGTTTCTTCCCCCTGCATATTTCACTACACAGAACAGCTCTTCAGGTAAGCATTGCTGTTTGCAGCATGCCAAGACAGCAGCTGCCAGAAGCAATGTTTCACATAGCTGATTCCAGTCTACCCCAGGAATTTGAGAGAAGGAGGTGGGGTAAAATCAGCAGTGAACACGCTCCAGGTCAACGGTAGCTAACTATCAAAAATAGACAGATCAGCATGTGTACACCACCATCAGCATGTGTACACCACCATCACTCCTCCTCTCCTGGTTTGCTAGTCATTCAAGTTTTGCTTAGGTATACTCCTTGGCCAATTACATGTTTCCAAAAGTTTGGATTTCAGGCTGGTGCAAGGTAATTTCCAACCTCTATCCAAATAATGAACTGTTAAAGTATAAAGCAACTTAAATTGTCTACATGCAATGTAATAGCCTCTCCTCAGGCTTTAAACAAAACACAATGTGGAGAAGAGTGGCACAACTATAAGAACTTGTGGTTATATATCAATGAAGTAAAGCAATGAAAAACTGTCTTGTCAGTTATGATAGGAGCTCTAATATCACTGCCATATCACACTTTGAAATCCAGACACTGTAAGTTAGATTCATAGAGGAGATAGGCATGAAAGGTTAGACAGGAATTTTAATTCACAGTTGATGAAAATTCTTTCCGATAAGCCCAGAAGGGATGGGCAGGAGACAAAAGGTTCCGCTATAGATCTTACAGCTACAGAGTCGTGTTTTAATTCTCCTCATCTTGCCTCTTCCTGTCTTGTTAGCTGACAATATGGCAATATCTTTGAAGCCCAGCTGCATCACATTCACCCTTTTTTTAGTTGGACGGGCTAGCACTTTGAACTGTATTTCATCTCTCCTTTGTGAATCACTGTGATGTGATCAGGTCTCCCAGGTAACAAAAGCACATGAATTATCCCTGGCTCATCCAAGCCAGGCTACATTCTAATGTATTTTGCAGTATCATTAACAAAACAACTTTGTTTGCAGCACAAGTAGCAAAACACTTGAAAGAAACATACTGTCAGCAGCAGGTGTGCTTATCACTACCACATTCACACAGATCAGCAGCTAAGCTTGCGGTTTGGTGTACAGACTCCTGATCCATAAACACAAAGATAATTTTGGTTGCAGGGATGTGGGGGTTTATATTTACGCACACATACTGAAGCAACCATACAGTTAAAAGCACAGCCTTGAAGCTCTTGTAAGCCCCAGCATGACAAACAGTGAAAGCTGTAACAAGTATCTACCCTTGATAGGAGACTGTCATTCACCACACATTCACAACTTCTCTTGTCTAACTCAGACTAGCCACTGATACGCTCTCAAGTACTCAAAAAAACCTCGGTGATAAATCCTGGAGAAAACCTTTCCCCAAAGAATTCCTATAGCCAGTAGCCACTGACTATTGAAGAATAATTTACAGGCAGACAAACTGCTGAAGAGGCAAGGGTATGCTTGACAGCTTCCAAATTTGCAGAGAGACCTACTGTATCTACGCAGTGTACTGTATGATAGAGAAGGGATAAATCACTTCAGACTCATTATAGCACAGTTGCCATATGTTGGTCGGTGACACACCAGGGAATGGCAACAGCTCTCTGTTGTATAGTCAGAAGCAGGACAATAAGAAATGAGGAACACTATAAAGACAGGAGACAACACGGCATTGACTTTTTTTTTTTTGCAGTGAGGGGAAAGGAACAAGGTTAAGTCCTTTAACATAAGAAAAGAAAGATCAAGAGGACTTCAACAAGGCATTGGTTTCTCTAAAAACAGACTGGCATCTGATAGCACACGAGGTAAGGTTTCATGTGACAAACTACTGATGCTAAAAGATGCTGCGGCTAACGGATTTGGGAAGAAAAATACAACAGCCTAAGCCAAACTCCTTACATTGGAGGAAGGTCATTACAACAGATTCTGAAAGGGGGGACATCCAGTGGAGGGGAACAGACGAATTCCCTCATATGACTTCCACGATGGATGTGGAGAACAGCACCCTGAGTCTTCACTGGTCTTAGAGGTTTAGGGTATAAAGTAGACGGAGACAGTTGGAACAAGGAGTACTTCTGGAGGAATGGGCCTTAGCCTGCTTGTACTTGAGAAGAACAAATCAGGAGGAGTTTGGTGAGATTTGAAGATGGGACTCTGGCTTAAAGGCCCATGAACAGGTCAGTAATGAGAACTTGAGAGTGCCATCAGTGGCCAAAACAGAGGAGAAAAGTTTTCAAAAAGCTACCTTTTCTGTACCCAGCTTTTGAAAAATTCTTTCATCTTAGATACTCATAAGAACACTACATCTTTTTAGGGTGAGTAGTTCTGATGGGGACAGTAAAAGAAAGAAAACTGCAAAAACCCCAAGCTGGGGCCACACGTACATAATGAAAACTTGGAAACATGAGAAATTTACCGTAATCATTGGCACAATATAACGCCAGTTTTTATTCAGGCTTCCAATGTGGCTCATCTCCTCTTCTGTGAGGCTGAAATCAAACACCTGAGAACAAAAGCAAGAGGCTTTATTCACTAACCATAGGTTACCATCAGTTTGTCTTCCGTTTATAAATATAAAGTTGCAATTAAACTCATTTTATAACAAACGCCAAAACAAAGGCTTAAAATCCGAGGTGTTCGTTCATTTGCCAACTCTAAGCCTACACTGATACTGCACAGCACTCTTCCACAAAGATAAAAAGCAGTGGGACTGTTCTTCCAAGTAAGTGCTGCCTATTCAATCAATATTCTGTTCCCACGTACATCTAAACCTTGAGTAACTGCAGAGTTTACTGGAATTTCTTGAGATTTCTAGCAGCATACTACATGGCAGGATTTGGTTTAACGGGAGTAACAGTTACAGAAACAACTCCTAACTTAAAAAAAACCTACGTAACCAGCCATCTGTATGATTAAGGGCTGAAAAAAGATCACAGGAGGCGATTTGGAGACCTCCCTCAAGATTATTTGAAATCAGAGTTTTCACATAATTTCTAAAGTGAACTGTCTCTACTTCAGAGCAGAAGTGAACGACACTTATTCCTTCAGCACCATTAGAATGGCAGTTTGCTGCAGAAATAGTCACCAGCCCTCACTTGCACGGTACAGCAACTATTACTCATAAATAAGAACCAGTGAACATCACTAGAAGACTCACTTGTTCAATAAATTTGTATCTCAGATAAATTTCAGTAAAGATTTTTCATTTAGACTTCTATAAAGTACATTCTTTACCTTTTGACAACAAGACTGTGCACGTGCACATATGCGCACACTCACATACTTGGTTGCTTAAAACATATCAAGTTTGTTTTCCAAAAATCTTTACCCTCCCTTCTAAGCATGCGCATACATTGATGAACAAGTATGAAGCAAGTGCCTCGGCTTGTTGCTCTGCAAGTAGTAGGACAGTGTATTACTCGCATGAAAGGGCATTGCTGGAACTCCTTTCCTCCATTTAAACTTACCTGGAGATTCTGCTGAATGCGAGCAGGAGTGACACTCTTGGGAATGGCAACCACTTTACGCTGCGTTTGCCATCTGTTAAGAGGAGAGAGATTTGAGAGATCTTCTGTGCATGCAGCCCAAGGACCACCATATTTATTTTGGTTGAGTAATAATCTCTGGCAGCAGAGATGCCACTTACGTTTCTATGTGAAATAAAAATACCCAGAAGAGGGCTGACGTAACACTATACTGTATTAGGACCTAGTATGTCCTAGCTCAAGCAAAACAGTAGCCACTGGACTAATCAAAGAGAGGAAGATGTTCACACCTCTGAACAAGCAAGCGAGTTTCAGGTGCTTTAAGCTAGAAACCCAAGAAACAGTCAGAAAAAAACCCATACTTAAGCGTTTTACGTGAGTTCTAACATGACAGCCACTGAGAAACTAGAAGAAAACCCAGATCCCTGAAGTGCCTGTCTAGCAGTTTGAACACAAAATCTTGAACGTGTTCAGCTGGCAGGGTAACTTGCTGCTGCCCAAGGCTGTACTAGTGATATTGATAGATACAGAGCCCGACCAAAAAAAAAACTGAGGACAGAAATCCAATTTTACTTTACAAGGTGCTGATCATATTCTGGATATCACTCAATCATCTTGTTTCCCAGTATCCAGCAGCTGGCTTTTGCTATATAAAAACAAAACAGCAAACGGTTCTTCAGCGCGAAGAAGGAAGGTCCCTTCCTCAGCCCCTCTTCCTGGGAGCCTATGTGAATGCAGTAGCAAGAGCTCAAGGGTTCAAGCAACTGACCATGGGCAAATTCAGTAGACGGCACTGAAATGCAGTGCACTGCCGCCTTAATTGTCCTACTGCTATTCCACAGCAGAAAAGGTAGTGAACTGTCCCAGGCATGGATCCAGGCCCTGAATGGACCCCTCTGATCTAATCCATCCACCTGCCCTAAGGCAGGACCAAGTCTACCAACTCTGTAAAACAGCCAGCAAATGGGATTTGCTTTTGGCACTCTGTGATTTTAACTCCGCACCGATGGGGAAGAACATGCACTTTAAGGAGGTTCCTTCTAGCTTGCATGTTTTGCTTTATTTAAGGCCAGGTCCCAAATGCCACCCTCTCTCACAATTGTTCTGTACCTGAGGATGATCTGTGCAGGTGACTTGCTGTATTTTTCTGCCAGTTTTTTGATCCCAGGTTCTTCTAGAAGGACAGGCTCATCTGGGTGTTTCCACATGCGATCTGGAGAACCAAGGGGACTGTAGGCAGTGACAACCAGTCCTCGTTTCTGGCAGTGAGCTATCAGCTCATTCTGAGCTAGGTAAGGATGGCACTCTACCTATTAAAATGACCCACAATGAGTGGCTAGAGAACAGATATCAACACAAAACTCTAAACAAACAGGAAGTCAAAAGCACAGCAGAACTAAACACATCACAGGTCATTCCAGATTCTGGAAAACCGTATGAGGATTAAGGTTTACGGTAAGGAGAATGAAAAAGTGTCTGGTAGGCTAAGTTTATAGGAAAAGGAGAATAGATCACCTAAATCTAGAGTGCTGGATTTTCCCCATGTACCAAACAGATCATCCAACAAGCAAGGAAGCTCTCTACAGAAGGGATTCAAGTTACCCCCTCACAGTCTTTCTTATAGAGTAAAATGATCCTCACAGGGAAGACAAACTCTTCCACAGACCTATTCAACTAAGCAGGTATAGATGGCCACAGAACATGGATGTAGGCCTCCTTCCCAAAAAATTAATTTGCCTGGAAAGACCACCTCTGTATGCCTAGTCCTGCAGAACCGGCTATATTCTTCCTGTACATCGGAAGCTGCACCCCTTGTGCTAAACATGTAGCATTGGTTTGCAAATTCTTCACTCTTATGGACACACAGGAAAGGTATTCGTCCTCTCCTTTATTCATCTTACCTGGAGTACAGCTGGTTTGACAGTAGCCACACTTAGTACATCATCGATCTGACGACTGTTGAAGTTTGACAGCCCAATGGCTTTCACAAGACCTTTTTCTACCAGCTTCTCCATAGCCTTCCAGGTATCCTTATAATCAGTGTAATCATAACGCATCGTGTTATCAGGATTCTTTGGGAAGAGATTGTCCCCTCGTCTACAGCGTCAAAGGTAAAGTGTAAGTACATATACCACATTATTTATGTTATGTTAGTTCTTCACTAAAAACAACTTTCCTCAAAGTATTCTCAAAAGCTTACACATAGTTTGGAGGGTAGAGTACAAACTGAGCTAATTTGTCTGTTGAATTCCATTATGCTGACTTAACCTATAAGAAATTATTTCACATACAGTCTTTCCTATGTAAACCTGCTATACAGTACTTTGAACTACTTACCTGTACGGTAGTGACTACACAGAACTGATAAGCCACTGTATGCACAGCAGCAGCTCTTTGCACACTTGGATTCTAGCAAAACAGCTGATTTAGAGAGCAGCAACTCAGAGGGCGGCTTTAGTTTTTCAATTTGTTTTTGAGGGAGGACTAATATTCTTCATAGTCTGTTTGGAGCTGCTACCAAAGGGATCTTAGTTTAAGAGCTATCTAGGAGAGACTGCATTCAAAGTACGCTGGCTTTCCCACTCCCTCCAGATTCTGTAGCAGCGTTAGCACTCAATACAAGCGCAGATTCTCCCAGAGGTCTTAACGTGTACATGTTGGTTGCAGGTTGGGTGTGTTTCCAGTTAGTGCTACCAACGCATTTAAAAAATGAAATAAAATTAAAAACAAAAACAACAAAACACACACAAAGAACCTGGTTACGGCAGGTGACACCATCACACTGCCAAAGAGCTATGACTGGTCTCTGAGCAGTCCATGCTTGAAGGGGTGCCAGCAATCCCACTGGAAGAGCACTGCTTCATAACCACTGCAGGACTCTGCTAGCTCAGATCTCAGAGACTGTCTTACACAGCTCTAGCTAAGCAGTGAACAGTGTGAGAAATGGCAGCAGCTGGGGACAAGGGGAGATGGTTCTTGCTCGTGTCATTGATAGATCTGGAACCAAAAATAACTCTGAAAACCTTATGAGCTCCCAACTCGGAAAAGCAGCATCATATGTCAAGAGAATATATTAAGTGAGAGATTAATTTTCAAGACCTAGAGGCACTGTGATTTTCATCTGGAAGTCTATTGTAATTTCTGTGTAAATAACATTCTTTTGCTGAGCTTCCCAATACAATAGGCATTATAGATAATGATGCATTAAAACACTTGAAGTAGAGCTAATGGAAAACTGTAGAGTGAACAGTTTCCAATGAGAAAACATAAAACTGCTTTCTTAGAATGTCAGTGTTGTCAACAGTTTCCACAACATCAAGCACATTTACATATTAGTAGTATCTAAATATGCAGCATTATTTGTGTTATTATCAAAGCAATGTTTAATGGTTTTTTCCAATCAACTGGAAAACAAACCTGTTTCACAACAGGGGGAATTTTTAACAGTTCTTCCTCCAAACCAGCTCTAGTTGAAAACACTTCCTCATTCTGTTATGCTGAGGAATATATTTATACTTTGAGCATCTTTCCTCTTATCGTTAGCGTTGTATGCTTTGTAAAATTCAGTTCACATGACTAGAAGGGCAAAAAAAACATTCTTAAACTTGCAGAACAGACAGAAGCCCCTTAAACTGACAGGGTTTCCCCTGTTGAGTGAAGTCTCCATGCAAACATCTGGTCAGGAGATTTATTCCCCCTCTGCCTTTTTACTGATTGGGGGGAGGGGTGGGACTGCTTCCACATTTACAAGAAAATAAAGCAAGGAACTCTGTTGCTGACAGGGTTGTAGGATAAGTGCATTTAGCACTTAACCAGAAAACTTTCTCGTCTCTTGTTTCCTCAAATCGTAGAATTACTGCAATTAAAAGTGTCATAGGAAGTCATTTTCATTTCCTCCTCATACAGATACCACCATGATACTGCATGTGCTTGGCCACTCCAGTACAGTTAATAACTATTAGTGAAAAGTGTTGTCATCTTTACAAAGCACTTAATTCTCATTTTACAGATAAGTAAAACTAAGGCACAAAGCAGTTTTGGTATTTCCTCAAGGTTACCATGTAGGTCAACGGCAGAACCAAGAACAGCTGCCACACTTCCCCAGTGCCTAGATGAAGACACCAGGCTATTTTAAACTTCTAATATATTTTAAACTCAACAAAGATTTTACCTCACAGCAAGCCAAATTTTCAGCTAGTATAAGATGGCAAGCTTCAGTATAGAAACCTGCCTCAATAAAGCTTTATTATTTTTTCCCAGTTAGACTACTTTCAATTACCTAACTTTGGCATCCATGCCAAACTGTCAGAAGTTTTAGATGCCAATTTCATTACCTAGTTGTTCTCACTATTAAAAAATTTAAATAATTGCTTAAAGATTTTAAATGAAGACTTAACACTCATTTTTCCAGCCTCATCATTGCTAAATAATGAGAAAAGTTATCCATTTTCTATTTACAATACTTCTACACAAAACCAGAATTTTTGTCTCCTCTACCATATGTTTACAGACATGCTACAAATCTAACAAGAAACAAATTCCCACCCAACTGAAATTCAAAGAATGAAATTTGAACAATTGTTTCTGTGAATGAATGGACCAAATATAAGCAAGTGTACAGGTTATGGGTAAAGAGTGGCTGTATGACAGTCCATAGGACTACACTATTAGCCACACTGAAAAATATCTTGCAGGCAGTATACACAGGAAGAAACTCACAGCTCAGAAAGAAGGTCCTCAGGATATAACACCAGCCACGTATGTAAAACTGGGGTTTCTGCATTCTGTGCCCTTTCCAGGTAGAACTTACTCAAAGGCGTGAGGCCAGTGCATGAGGTACAGGTCCAGGTAATCCAGTTTCAAATCTCCAAGTGTTTTCCTTAGCGCTGGCTCTACGTCTTCTGGGTGGTGCTTGGTATTCCAGAGCTTTGATGTTACAAACAGGTCCTCCCTTTTAATAACCTTTAAGAAAGGGAGGAGATCATAATTTACTGGAACAAGTTCAGAAAGAATTGCAGCAATTTCCCAACCAGCTTTAAAAAAAAGTTGGGTTTTTAAAAAAAAAAAAAAAAAAGGTAACACATGGAACCTACAAATTAAACCTTTCAAAAACATACTGGATGGAGACCAAAAGAAATACACACATTGGCAAGTCCTAAAGTATACCAAATACTTAGCAATTTATTAGAAGTTCTGAAAAACAAAACAATCTCCTCCACACAGATACACTCTTCTCCAAACTTTCCAATTCAAGGGTTAAAGCCACTACTAAGTGTGATGTGGCCAAAAGAAAGATTACTCGGTTTATTCATATGTAAATTTTGTAATTTCTATTTAACAGTTCACATATTCTAGGCATAACCAGCTAACTTACTATACTCATCACATGTTATAAACCAAGAATGCTTCTCATGGAAAGAGCGTGGGAAAATCAACAGAAGAAGTTTCCCCAAACCTCTGCACTCAAGTTTCTAGGTTCTGGAAGGAATGCACTAAGAACTGAGCACTCTGTACCCTCTATTGGAAGTGTAAGACCCAGAAATTAAACAAATAGAGAGCTGGTTAACTAGGAAGTATAAAATGCAAAAGGGAGATCATATTTGGCAAGCTGAAGCATAGAACACCATCAGAGGGCACTTCTCACTGTCTTATGCGTGACCAAATTTCACTCAATTCTATACTTTGTAGAAGCTGGAATGATTAATTCCTTAGTTTCTCTCCTCCAACCATTCCGTTTTTTTCTGTGTTTCACATATGGCTGTTGTGTTCAAAGAGAAAGATGTTTTAAAAATTCTAGTTTTAAGTTAGCTAGCTAATATGAACTGAGTAAGAGACTCCTATGCATCCCTATGTTAGTTACTATATCTAGTAGGAAGGAATCCCTGGGGCAAGCAGAAAACAGCCTCTTTCAAGCTAATCACATAACAAAGAGATTGCCCTAAAGCCAAGGCAAGAGCAGCAGGAAAGCAGGAACATAAGAACTTTCTTTCCATGGGCTCTGAGGCTGTACAGGTAATCCTTCTGGCCCCTCGGGCCAGCAAGAGCAAGGGGATGAATTTAAGATTCCACCTCAGGTCATCCATATGAATGCCTTTCACATTACATTATATTTAGGCCATGGACTCTGAGGTGCAGGCCCTAGAGTCACAGTTACCAAACCTTCAAATGCAACCACTGTTTAAAAAAAAAAACAAACACCAAAACAACGTACGTATTTACTCTTTCATATTTTATCTATAACCAAAAAACCCACAGTCACGGCATTTGCTGTGGCTACCCACCATTGCATGCCACTCTAGACTGGCAAACTAGAGTAACTTTTCATATAAATCATGGCAAATATTTTACATTATAACTACTGATTCTGGGAACCTCCAATTTTTGAACAACCAAATTGGGAAACTTTGCGAGGGGAAAAGGGGTGGGCAGGGAAATTTAAAAAACGCATTTTCTGTAGCTTCCATGCAAATATTCCTGACAATCTTTTTCTCCTCCTGACAGCCAGAATGGTTATAAGAGGAGAAAGCCCTCTTTCATGCCTGCTCCTGATTAATAACAAACAGCTGGGACAGGCTAGGAGGAAAAGCCACAAATGTTAACTTTACAGTCTCCTTTCAGGTCACAGTTGCAAATTTTGATACAACACACAGTCAGCATGGGTGGTTCTTGTCTTCTTACCTTGTTGGGCCCCAGGCATTCCTGGAAAGCCTCACCGATCTCCACTTCATTGCTGTAAGCTGCTGCGCAATCGATGTGGCGATAACCCACACTTAGCGCATATTTCACTGCTTCTTTCACCTGTAATCAGAAACAGATTATCCAGTGCAATCAGTGAAAAGGGACACATGACTGGAAGAAAAAAAAAAAGTTAGGGCCTTAGTGAGGAACACCCCCAAAGCACAGATCTACATCAGGTCATGAGACTCAAACAGAGTAGGATACAGTCCTCTGTCGCACAGCCTTTAGGAGTGAGAGCTAATTGCTACCAGACGCTCCAAGAGTAACAAGAAAACAGACCATGCACACAGGCCAAGCATACAAGGACTCACCAGATAGAATAGGGATTCATTCTTAACTATAGTTATCACACTTTTCTTAAACATAAAACGAGCTTTAAGAAGCAGTTTTCAAATAAATCATGGCTTAGGAAGACAAACTTTCTGGAACTAACAGACCAATCAATCAATGTCAGTCAAGCCTGGAAGATATCTCCTCTCTCCCGGTAAAGGAAGAGCCTGGTTTCTAATTCCAGAATTGCCAGAGCTTGGGTTTGGTTCAACTGCTAACACTTAATTTCTAAGATAATGCTATTTTATGGCACATTTTTCCTTCATGTCTCATTCTCACTGATTGCACAATGACGGAAGTCACTATACTGCTGAGTATGAACCCATGGCCCGCAGGGGATCTCCTGATGATGCTCACAACTGCATTCTGCTTTCCCCATTGCTGACAATGAAGGTGTTGCCAACAGCAACGCGTCCCTTGCAAGAACCAAGAATTACTACAGATTTCAGCGTCGTCATCATCTCCTGTTAGGTTGATGAGCATTAAGTAAAATCTGTTTCATTTAACTTCCAGTGGACAGTAAGCACACGTTCTCTTTTACATCTATCCATCTAAAGTGCTACAGTAAGAGTACATCTTATCTGTACAGGGATTTCTATATGTTGCTCTTCACCAACTTGTCTCTCGAGACTGTGGGAGATTGTAAATTACTGTGTGTATAAGGCTTGATGCAATAGGGCCCTAATGTATGTATAGAGATTACGTCTCTCTTGTCAAGAGATTAAAAAACGTGTCCACAAAGGCTAGAGACTGATTTCTTTCAACTTAATCAAAGTACCAGCATTTTCAATTTTAAAGCTGACAAAATTGTTAACACCAATTAAAGACGTGTACAGTCCCGCTTTCAGATGCTACAGAAAGAGAAGGGAGAATCAAATGTGAAAAAGATCTCTGTTCTACTGGTGGATTTAATTTGTTTTTCTTGTCAAGAACTGTAGTAAAGGCAGACACAGGATATTCTGACTGCATTCTTTGGCATTTTGAGAGGAAAACTGGAATGTAGACCAGTTTCCCTTAGCCAGAATGACAAAGCACTTCTATTACAGCAGTGAAGTAAGCTTTTCCTTTCTCTAGCAGGATGGTATTTACAGTCCTTGTTTCACTTTGTCAAAGACATTCCTCAGAAGGTCACTACAAAGTCAAGGTCGTAGTAATTCTGAAATCACTTGAGACATATAAAAGGCTTTTAAGACTGAATATCCACCCTCTAAAAAGGTGAGAGTTGTGGAGCTGAAACAGAAAGGAAAGGAAAAACAGCGGTGTTCTTTGTCTGTACTAATCCCACATTTCCTCTATCAGGATAATATTTTTTTTAAATCCAAACAGGCACAGAATTTGCCATAAAATGAAAGTAGACACCACTTGCAGAAAACTAGGGATAAGGCACTCCAAACACATCTCTACAAAGCGATAAACAGGAGGCCGTATTTCTGTATCATGTTTTGATAAATTTCTAGCACTGAAAAACTGGGACTGGTCATTTAAATAAGGTTTGGATTTGGGCAAAATCTGTATTTGTGTAAACTACTCAGCCTACTAAGACATTCCAACGTGAACTGAGACTTCCTGTTCCACACAAAAGGCAAACAATCAAGAGAAATGTGCAAAAAAAACATTTCTAGAGGGGAAAAACCAACTAATAATAGATAGATGTAAATTTAAGAAGAGTACTTCATTTTAACAGAAAGTTTTGTATTTTTGAGATTATGTTCAGACAGAGGAAAAAAAGACAACAGAAGCAGCTGGAGATTCATATGCCTCTGGGTATTTGGTGTTGTGAAGTAACAATAGCCAAAGGATCCTTCAAACTTTCCACATATTCTTTAGTTTAGCGTGTCAATACTGCTATGGAAGGAGCAATTACTGAGTTCATTTTGCATTAGGCAAGTTGAGTCACACAGCTTAAGTGTGACTCACCAACCTAGCATCATATAACTACAGAAAGTAGGTCCGAAAGGATCTTGAGACGTCATCTAGTCTATCCTCATGCCCCACAGCAGGCCCAACTAAGTCTAAATCGTTCCCACACACATTTGTCAAAACCCTTCTTGTAAGCGACAGGCAGTCTATTCCAATGCTTAGATAGCTTTATGTTCAAAGCCTTTTAGATGTCCAACCAAGATAGCCCTGATGCCCCATCCTAGTCCTCACAGACATGAAATCCGTAGCTTCCCCTTTGTGAGGGCTTTTTGCGCATTTGGAAAGCATCAGCATGCCTCCTCTCAAACCTCTCTTGACCATGTAACTGTGGGTGCTTCCATCTTCCATCACAACCCACCTTTCCCAAACTTTGCATCACCGTTGCTGCTGTCCCGTCAGCTGGTTCATGCTTTTCTTGAAGTGGTTTGCCCCAAAACAGACACAGTATTGCAGCTGAAGCCTTACTCTCCTTCATTGTATAGCAAAGTCCTAGGAACTACACTCCCATTTATACACCCTAGCAAGGGACTTGGCCTTACCACCCACCCTGAAGTTTTTGAAGATGGAGGAACACAATATTGCTAACAGTCAGTGGCAGATTCAGAAACAGAATCTGTAAGTCCCAATTCATTATAATACCCATTACTAGATTTCCAGTTCTTCATTTTGCCCATCACAAGGTGAAAAACTAACAAGCCATCTTTATACTTCCAAGCAACACAGAGTTCAAGTGACTAGGGAGCCTCTTCTGCACAGCCCCAAGTCATTATGAAGAGGCTTTCACTCTAACAATTCCAGTCAATAATACTTGAAAAGAAAAGGCTCTGACAGCCTCCCCTGCTTCCTGCAAAGTTGTCACATTTTAGCAGTCCAAGTACATTTGCTGACGGGAAATAGGAAAAAAACAGATCATCAGTCCACATGATACTCAGATGCAATATGACCAGAATGTAAGTGTTGCTATATCACTGTTTGTACATACTGTACTTAAATTTGCTGAAAAGGAACTTAGACCACCACATAAGTAATGCCAACTTAAGAGCTGATGTTCCCTAAAACAAAGAGTTTTGCCTCCTATTCATCAGATGTTGAATTCAAGTCCCTCCCTTAATATATACCAGCAGTAGTGAAATTTTTGTGCACATAGCCAAGATTCTCTATATTGTCTAACCAACTTTTCCAAGAACTAAACAGTCTCCTCCATAGCTGCAATCCTGTCACAAGACACGCGGTCTGACTGGTTTTTTGAGGTACACATTTCCTCTTCAGCTTTCCTGAAGTTTCGCACAGAAATACAACTTCCCTAAGCCCCGTGTCTCTCTTCCCCACAGAACCAGCCTCTGCCACAGCAGGTTAGACTGTTCATCAGGTGGGGATCAATTCTCCAGGTTGAAAGCATGGCCCACTTGAGAGAACAAAGCATTAAAGGATTACAGATGTTCAAGCTCCAATACGAAAAAAACCATGCTACTGATATTCTTGATGCTCCTGCCTGAATGGACTTCTCTTTGAACTCATTCATGCTGACAGTTCATAAGCTTCTGTACTGTGTTCCCTTCCATTCAATAGCCCTCCATCATGTTCCTATGGTAACATGTAAAACACATTTCTCTTCTAGCATTTGATCATGTAAGACAGAAAACAACCTATTATTTTATGGGATCTAAATCCTATAAAATCCTGTAGTCTTCCAATGTGGATTTAGATTCAATAATTTCCCCCTCCCTATTCTTACCATCTAGGAAACTAGGACTGCAATGATGCCTTTATACTGGACTGCTAAGACCTGGCTACAAGGTCAAGGCTTGTTTAGGATCAGGAATAATAATAAATATAAATAATTAATATAATTAAATTTAAATTCTATTTATAATTATTCCTATTATATTTATTATAGAAAATTAACTTCTACTTATATTAAATAATTAATATCAATATAATCAATGATAATTCTTCTGCTTCTCTAGGTTTTCGGCCTTTAGTCTTTAATTCATAATTACAATTATTCTCCCTGAACTACATTATGTCCTTTTAAGGGTAAATCATTTGGACACTCTGCCAAATTGCTGCTATGCTTCTGAATTTTCAAGAGTGATAAACAGGAATTTATTTATTCCATAGGAATAGCAGCAAGTTCTGTAACTCTGGCCATTTTCACTGAACCTCCTAGATTTCACCTTCAATACATTCTAGGAATAAGTCTTTGAAGATAGTAGATATTCCAAAGAAGTGACTCCCAATGACTTCCATGGGACCCCAGAGAAGAAGGCTGGATCCCGTGTGGGGTTCAGCTGCTAGAAGCGCTACTTACTATGGCAAAATCCATATGAACTAGGTTTAAATTATGCACAAGCAGGATCTTTTCCGGTTCTTTTATAAGACTGCACTTTCCTCAGAACAGTTAGTGCACAAAATAAATGCCTGAAACTAAACAAACAAAATACGCATGTGTTGTTTGTTTTAGAGAATGCACATTTAACTGCTTTGGGTGCACAGAAATTAATCCATTAAGTTCCTGCATGTTAATAAACTTAATCCAGCTGTCAGGTGATGTTTTAAGTGACAGAGCTGAACATTCACCCTTGTCCTCATTTAAGAGGTTGACTGAACTCTCACACCAACTCAGCTTCCACATTAGCACAGCTTCTATTCCCAACAGATCCACTGTCCTGACAGTCGTTTGGACAGGAAGACCAACAATAAAATGGCTCTGAATAGATACAATTTTTATAGCTTGTTTCCCACCTTTTCCTCTAGCTGGCACGAGAGAATAGCACAACATCTTGAGAAGGGCTTTAACTTTCCCTCTCAGTCATGAGCACCATGTCATCCGACATACTCCAAAAACTATCGTGAAGCTAATGCAAGAGTAGCAGCAAGATATCCAACATTTAGTGCACAGACATGCAATGGTACACATAATCCAAAAGGCATTATAAACAACAATACCAGCTAAGAATTTCACCAAGCAATGG
The DNA here is from genome assembly GCF_018139145.2 of Gymnogyps californianus. NCBI lineage: Eukaryota > Metazoa > Chordata > Aves > Accipitriformes > Cathartidae > Gymnogyps > Gymnogyps californianus. The sequence continues at coordinate 25,676,418 of NC_059478.1, read as the reverse complement.
ACGTTGCCTTTCACAGCAAGTATGTGCAATCTCTTCTCCCAAGAATTTATCTTTTAACTAAATGAAACAGAAAGGAAAAGACAGACAAGGGGGAGAAGTATTACAATAGGAGGTACAGTCCATAGCATGCAAACATTCCTACAGTTTGTAGTAACACACAGAATTGTTTCCAAGTGTGGTGTTTGCCAATTTATGGCATTTAGAAGCCGTGTGAATGTCTAATGATACGTTAGCCTTCTTAGTCTAAAAGCAGGATGACCCAAGCAAGTTCTTTGTTTTTCTGCTAAACACAGGCTGACCACTGGAACCGGACTTATTACAAGAACAACTAGAGTTCTTGCCTCCCAAAATAACGCTTTCAGCTGAGTCATCAGCCCAAGCCAGAGGGATGTCTGGTCAAACTGGCAGCCTGAGGATTTACCAGTGGAAGACTCAGGCACCGTATTATAGCTACAGCATTTTCCCTGTCTCACCCCACTCATTGGTCTCTCTCTGGATTCATCTCCCAGGCCTGGGTTAACAAGTCTTAAGGGATCTTCTGCTGCTGCTTTTGTGCCTTAAGGCCTTAGTCATGCAAATACATACATACATACATTCCACTGACTTCAGTGGACCTAAGACTAAAACCATTCAAGTGAAGGATCCAGGCCTCAGTCTAGGATCTTCAAAAAAGGTGCACAAAACACAAATACTACTTGAGAGCACAATACTGTATTGGTCTCTGCTTACTTGGCCACGTTCACTTTTCCAAGTTCCCAGTCCTATGAGAGGCATCTTCTGCCCAGTGTGGAGTGCAACGAAGTCGCATGCTGCAGACATTTTTGCCTAAAGAAGAACAAGAATAAACTGAGTTTTGCAGCAATTCCATAAGTTGCAACAATTTACCTTTTCTATGCAAAAATAAATAAATAAAATCATAGAGGTCCTCATGATGCTAGAATAAAGAGGAAGCAGGTTCTTTACAGTTTTTACTGGTATAAAGGAGATTAATAGCTACCCTGGAGAGACTAGAAAAGGAGCCCTTTTTCTCCTCTCCCTTCTTATTCTCTTTTCTCCTTTACAATGCACAGGTTTAAGATTTCTCAGAGTTGAGAAGTACAAAAAGAAGCATCCTGCAATAACATACAATTAATAGAGAAGCTCAGGTGAAAACATGCTACTTTTTTCTTTTTTTTTTAATCAGCAGTAAGCATTGACAAGGCAGAAGGGAGCAAAAGATGCTTGTCTGCCCTTTGTGTACAGTAATTCCGTAGGACTTAAGCACTAAGTCTTTCTCTGTTACCAGCTCACTACCAGCTGGCTCAGGAACCAAGCTCTAATTACTGCTGCAGTTGGGGATAAACACATTTTGTCCGAAACAGCTGGTGCAGGTTAAGGTTTGAAGACCTGATACAGACAGGGTTTTGATTAGGAGTGAATGGTAAAGGCATTTATGAAGGCATAGCCCAGAAAAACAAAAAAATAAAAAAAATAATGCTCCAAAGAACATCACTGATGGAGGATCAGTCCCATCTTTTTACACCAGATATGTGCTCTGTCACCCTTGAATCCTAATTTTCACCAACTCAGAGCTGAACTACAGCTCATTATCAAGGCTGTCTGGCATTGTGAAGAAAACCAGAAACATTTTGGCTTCCTTTGCAACAAGCGTAATTGTCTATGAATTGTTATATACCTGCAGCAGGCAAATGCTACCAAATGAGAAGACTACTTTTTTTTCTAAACACTAAAAAAACCCTCTCTGATGTGAAGTTGGGGCTACTAGAGAGGACAAAATGAAGGCACTTTCGAAGGTGGACACTAGGAAATAACACCTCAGTACACATATCACATAAAACTGGTGCATATATAATTTTTTTTTAATCATTCTGACATAGAACTAGAAATAGCTGTATGCAAAGTGAGCTAAAACGCAGTAGGTCCTCACATATTTATGTGTTTTGAATCCCAAAATAACCTTGCCTTCCTGCTCTTTTTTGGTCTCCCTGCTCATTCAGAAAGGGACACTATCTTTTAAAGAGCTGAAAGATTCCTTGTTCCCATACTGCCAAAATCTGCAGGTGGACTCTGATGGAAATTCGAGACTAAGAGCTCAACTCTTGCATAAGATGCATTTCAAGTACAAAACAGAATGCAATAGCTACTATTGCTATTATAGAAAGTGTCACACACCTGATTTGCACAAATTCACAGAGGAGTAGCGTTCTTCTGTTACTAAAGGGAGAACGGAAAAAGATTATGCAAAGTCAGTTGTCACTTTGAGCCTGGGCTTCTCTCTCATGCTTAGCACTGTGATATCCAAGCATTTTCCCTGTGAAATTCAACAGAACAAAGGTCCAGCAGGATCTTCCATTACCTGTTGCTGGCTTTATAGCTGCTGCAAACAGCAGTCTGCTCACAGTGGCAAAGCTTTTTATCAAAAAGGAAGGTTTTACAGTGTCTCCCAACACCCTCATAATCTAGGTTTCTGGTCAAACTGTTAAAAAGAAACCACACTCAGGATGAGCTCCAAAGCTCGCTTGCTGATTTCAGCAGAAGCTGAGGAAGTTACTTCCCAAGTTCAGCTGTGTCCAAACTCATTAACATTATTTGTTTTAAAAAAAAACAAACAAAACCAAGAGTGGAAGCATGCAATGTTGGTTGAATGGCTGACCATGTAGGAGGAATGGAGGTTTTCAGAGCAGAGCATTCACACAGCATACTATCCCAAAATAGCTCTGCCTTCTCCATGTTGTTATCATTTTCCTCAGATAATTAAGTCCCAGCTGACAGATGTGTTCACACAGAAAGTTTATATTTTTGATTTCTTGCTTAGCTTCTCAAGCCACATTTTTCTACATTTATAGCAGACACCAAACAGCACACTTGTTTTACAGAGAGACATAATAGGGTAGTTGGAGTGATCCTGACCTGAAGGCCATTGTACACCAAGGAGCTGGTGATCCATGTAACAGTTAACCTGAATAGGTCCAGGCTTGTCTTGTGCTGCGCTTCATGTACAGGGTGGCCTTCAGGCCTGTGCTGTGGGATACACAACCCATCGCTGCAGGATAAGCTCAGCAGCTAGTTGTAATGGGAGTCTGCAGGCAGCTCCCACTTGGTACCTGTGATTATGCGACCCACATGTCCTTGCCTTTATCTAAAAAAAGCAGGAAGTTCCCATGCAAGCATCCTTCCTGTTTGACAGTAGAAATGATGAATAGAGTTGTTTTCTTGTAAGAGAATCCCTAATAGCTCAAGTGACTGAAACGGGGTAACCCTTTCTATGGACAGGGTCTGCACAACACGCTGTGTGTGAATCAGAGGAGGTCTGTTCAATGCCGCACAACTCAGGGTTCCCAGCGCCTGACGGGATGCAAGATTATCAACGCTATCCTCTTGCTTTATAGGGTTAGCTCTAACATATAGCATTTGAGATTATACTATACAGTCTCAGTGCCTTTCTTATTGGGATTGTAACGGACCAGCACCTCCTGGTGCAAAACAGCAGTTAAACACAAACTAATGGCTCTGAATTCGCACTGAGATGTATTAAGTCCAGATGTTTGTACTGAATGCAATGATTGGTGAACCAAACTGTGGGTGTACATCTATTTTTTGGGGTAGGGAGTCAGAGAAGGAAGAATGACAGTGACAACAGTATTCTCTTCTATTCTGAATTTGCATAGCAGTTTTGTAGTCAGCTACATGCAAGTAGGTGCTTTTTACCTGAATTTAGTTGCCTAAATAAAGGTATCTTCTTACACCATGCAATACAACAAGGCTTTTTGATTCACAGTGGCCTATAAGACAAATATGACACAACCATATGCTTTACACAACCATGTTACACAATCATTTTAAATGCAACACTTCAGCCCAGAAGACAAGGTACACATTTAATCAATAACTAGCATCAGCACATTTTCTAAGAACCATCTTGCTTCATGTAACACTGTTGTATATTAACATTGCAGAGAGAGCAGAACTACAGCCTCTGGAAGAATGGAAACATGCCAGAATTAGAAATACTGGAAGAAAACACACTAATTAATATTTTCCACTCAGATTCTTCCCCTAACAAGGGGATGTAAGGGAACTACAGTGTCTGCTAGGGTCTGAACCAAAAAAAAAAATGAACCGTTATTTGGTTCATTAAAAAGCCAGAAGCCTCTTTTTAGAAGGGCAAAGACAAAAATAAACATAGAGGCAAACTAATTCTGGACAAGATGGGGTTTTGACTTAACAATACCCACCTATTGCCACATTCCCATAAGAGAGTTAAAGCTCACAGTAATTCAAAGGTCGTGTAAGCAGTATGGCTAGGAGGATTCATTAATAACCAGTGAAGTTTAAACTAGACCTGTGCATCAACCCACAGCTACAACTCATTTTTAATCCAAAGCAAGTCGTCTTCCATCAGTAAAGCACACATAAATATGCATTAAATATGCACAGATATGCAAATAGGTATGTATTAAAAACACGGAAGTCGCTGCTGCTGAATTGCTTTTGCCCCACAAATGGGAACTAACCCTCCGTATCTCGTCTCCTCTGGAAGGGCCAAACGTGCCCCGGCACGGCAGCGCGCCCACCTCCCCCTTATCGGGGCGGCCCAGGGAGGGCCCGCCCCGCGGCGGGAGGCGATAAGGCCGCCCCGCGCAGCCCGCTGCAGCCCGCTGCCGCACTCACCCGCACGCCGCCGAGCACGAACCGCCCCCCTTATAGCGGTGCCGCCGCCCGCTTATACCGCCGCTGCCGCCTGGCCCGGCGCTTCCGCTTCCGGCTGGGAGCTGCCGCCGGACCGGAGGGGACGGCCCGGCCCGGCCCGGCCCACCCCACCCCACGCGGGAACGCGCTCTGGGTTGCCGATTTTCACAGCGCTTTGCAGCCCTCCGCGCTGGCTGCCGCGGCGGGGCTTTTGGAGGTTTTCCGTCCCGGCACGGTGCTTGAACCTCGGGGGCGCAGGATGTCCCGCCGGCCCCGGCTGCCGTAGCGCCGTGCGGGGCTGCTGCGCCCTCGGCACCGACCCGCTCCCGGGTAGTTCATCGGGTCTGCCCCATTTATCTTTCTTTTCCTCTCGGTTCGGTTCCCAGCAGGAAATTCAGACAGCACAGACTCTCCCGTTCGCAGCCGAGTGCTTAAGTGATAAATCTGAGGGACTGCACCGCAGAGGGAAACTGCACAATGCAAACCTAACATAAAAAAAGACTACATGAAGTGTATGCATTTACATAAAAGTCTCCTTGTCTGCTATTTGTCTTGGCCTCTTGAAGTTGTTTTTACTGGTCGGAAGACAGAATTTCCCCAGTTTCATTTGCAGCTCTAAATAATAAGAATCCAGGGAAAATCCGAAGCCAGTCACACTCGGTTTGCTTCAGCTTTTGCGCTAAAAGGTGCACGAAGAGAAAAACCGCACTTCCTGAGAGGACTGAGGCTCCCTTTGTTGCAGGTGCACAAGAATGCGTTTCCTTATTTGTGCAAGAAGATTGAAAGTAAGATTAGGGCAGGCTGATTTTAGCAGGGTGCTTACGTCTGGGTAAATACAATCTTGCTATTGTAGTAAAAGATAGGACCTTCAACAGGAGCAGACTTTGGCCTGTAACTGAGAGACGACTGTACACCTAATCTTAAACACAACTAAAAAAATACATAACCAGTTTTGACTTTTATGCCAGGCTTCCATTTTTGTAGGTAATTTATAAACATTCAGAATTTGAAAATAGTAAGATTAGATCAGAAATAAGGCAAAATATATATCCAACAGGACTTTGAAGAGGCTGTTGTTTATTTCCAGAAAGATAACTCTGCTGCAGATTCTTTCTTTGCTGGTCTGACTTGAACCGCTGGGGAGACTTAAAGGCACAAAGGTTAATTAATCTCTTGGGCATTCACGTGACCAGACCTTTCTGTCGTGCAGCCCGTTTCGACGAAATACAGGAAAGTGGAAAGAATGCAAGGACAAGACAAGACAATTAAAAATAACAGGAAATAGAAAATTGAGAAGAGGAAAGAATAAAGGGGGAGGAATCACTGCTGGGTTTGATTTATTTTCATGGAGACCATGCCAATCACAAATCCATTTGAAAATCCACAGTTTTAATGCAATAGAAGATGCTTGAATTATATTAATATCGCATACGAAAACTTTAACAAACTTCAGGCTCCGATAATGTAATAGCGAGTAAAAGAGAAAAGGTAAGGAAGACTAAAACATTTTGTCATCAAAAGGCAGTGATTATCCAAACATACAGTAATAAAGTTTGTTAATTAAAAAAAAATATATATGTAGAGAAGAAAGAGGTAATGCAAGACATTTTCACCTAGAAATACAGTCTTCACTTGAGCAAAACAAGGAAAGCAAATATGTGCATTGTATATTTAATGGTATGTAATTGTTTTCATTAAAACTGTTGTGCACCAGCTGCTTGTGCATAAACACCCCACGGCTTGGGAACATGTCAGCTGTTGACTCTTCACTTGACTTTTTGCATATATTATATTAAAATGTTCCCACATGGCCAGGATTTTACTCTTACTGTGCCCTGATGGTACCATGTGTATACAGTAAGTTCAGTATGTTCAGGATTCAGCAGGCTTTCTGCACGTGCCGTGATCAGCTCTACAGAACACATGTGATGATGTCCTAATGTGCTGGCTTTAGAGGGCTTGCATGGATCATCTCTGCTGTAGAACTGATGTGTATATGCTCAAGGGCATGCCCAGCATTGCCCAAGCCCAGTTCACACTACTGTTCCAACGAAGTTCATCTTACCCTAGAAGTCCCGGATACACCTACATAAAATCCTCAAATTCTCTTCTGACAAAATGCATGGAAACCCAAATGTGTGGCAGTGTTCTGAAACAGGACCCATTTCTTTGCCTTTGTTTTTACACACAGCGAGGGTTTTGTTTTTTGCATCAGGGACCCATTCCCAACCAAGATAGATGGGAGATACTGTGATCAAAATGATACATGTAAAATCTGCCGTGGCTACCAATTTGGAAATCTTTGGGTAGTTTCAGTGCTTTGGTACTGCAGGGCCAGCCAGCTCCTCTGTGTTAATACATAAAGTACTTATTGTGGCCATATCTGTAGGGACGGGTGCAGAGGCCTACACTGGGGCTTCTGATGTTCCATGCTGATCAGGTACAAGCTGATCCTGTCTGACAGCTATTTTAGCACAACACTACACCACGGTTAATCCACTGTGTGAAGAACAGAGTGTGGAGAAGCAAGGTATGGAGAGAACTCTGTCCTTCCAGCACCTGCTTGGGTAGACATGCCCTTTCTTTCTTGGAGAACTTTTTTTTTTTATCTAAGTAGCATATTACATCTAAAGATTGAAAAAGGCTACAGAAACCCATCTGCTCACTGAACAAGGAGTGGCCCTGACAATTTATCACTCAAAAACCTCCAGAAACTGATGTTTGGAAAGACTAGCTCAGAAATGAATCAAAAATAATGAGGCCATGGACATATGAATGGAAATGCAACACTTACGGCACAAACCCAGAACAAACTGGATGTAAAATGGGTATGTTATGCATCTGAAGGTGTGAGAAATGAGTATAACAAGCATTAAAGGAGTCTGAAACCATGAGGAAGTTGTTACTGCTTTGTCCATTGGTAAACATGCCAAAGTTGCAGTAAGACTACATTGTTCTAGAGGTTTTAATTAGGACTGCCTGACCTTTCAGGGGTTAATCTGTTCACAGGTTCATGGCCTGAGTTGATAGGTAGGTATATACATGTCTCAATTTATAGACCTCAATTGTCATCACAACACTGATGTTAAGAAAGTAAGAAACTTCTTTCTGTAAAAGATTAAGCATGCTATAACTATAGAAACAGCAGTAGATAAATTATTTGCATTAAGGTGAGTGCGGATTTTTTCCTGAGTACACATACACGTTATTTTGCTTTTATTATTTAAGGAGTAATTTCCTCTGGGACCGAAACCAGTCATCTCTTGGGTGAATCACCACATGGGTACAGTCACCCAGCAACACTACACAGTGGTGTAGATTATAAACATTTAAAGTTTGTTAATCCTTTGTGGTTTTCTCCTCGTTACAATTTATAATCAAGTTTTAACAGGTATAACTGTAAACTGCAGAACAGATGAGTAAAAATCAGTTGGTAAACATGTTTATCACTTTTGGCTAAAGCAAACAGTGTTGTCATTGATAGGTCCTTAACGGCCTTTAGTATTCATCATCAAATAAAGCTTTTATGTTTAAATTCAGGGTTTGGTCCTCAAAAAGTACCACACTGCTTCAATTTAGTCTTGGATCCAAACACAATGTTTATAAGGATTGACTGAGGCTAAATGTCCCTCAGAGTAGCTTCACTCTGGGAATGATGAAAAACTCCCTGAAGTGAGTAATTGTGTCTTCCAAGAGCATCCATCCTACCCCCAAAGCTCAGAGGTTAGACTTAATTTTGTTTTCAGCTTTTTTGCTGACTTGCATGACTTGGATTAGTTTTCCCATTGATGGAGAAGAAGCAATGAAAGCCTTGGGAATTAGTATCGGGTTGAGGAGCCAGCTGGTAATGCAGAGCGAGAGGATAAAGGTTTGACCCCACACCTATATAACACTGTGAATGCATATTGCTTGGTTAATAGAAGGTCTGATTTCAGTGATAAGGAAGTCAATGGCCAACTCCCATTCACCTAAATGACATGCCAGTCATCTCTTACTCTCCCTCAAATCCTGTGTATCCTCTGCCTCTTAATATAACTTGGTTATATTAAGGCATTAAAAAAGTAATTTCTTCTTGCAATAAGCCATCTGAATCATCTTCCCGTTAATTGTTTGCAACCATCACACTGGATATTTCCACGGCACCTCCCAGGACGCTACCCAGAGGATTATCTCCATTTATTCAAATTCTTTTGCTGCTTTCAACAGCCCCGGGCAGTGGCCCCGTTTAGATAACGTGGTGAAAGCCCGCTATCGAGCAACCCGCCGGGGATCGGTGTAAATCTGCCAAGTCATGCTGCCCTTGCAAGCGGCTGCTGCGGGCGGGAGCGGGGGCGGCGGTGGCGGCCGCCCCCCTTCCGCGGCGGCGGCTCCCGTCTCCTCGCGAGATCGGGGCGGGTATAAAGGGGGCGGTGCGGCGGGGGGTTGCCGCAGTTTGGCGTTTCCAGCCGCTTCTGCGAGCTTACTGCTGCGCGGCTCTTTGTGTAAGTGCGGGGTGTGGGAGCTGCGCGGGTGCGGGCGTGCCGCGGAGCAGTGTCCGGGGTGGCGTTCATTTGGGGTTTTGCACAGTGTGTTTTTTCCCTTTTTCTTTTTTGTGTTTTTTTTGTTTGTTTTGTTTTCTCCTCCCCCTCTGCGCAGATGGGCCCTTGAGCGAAGCGTGCAGGGCGAGCTCTTGCTCTCCGCATCCTGCCCCCTAGGGAGCGCCCTGCGGGGGCTGCCGCTTTCTTCCCTTGTTTAATTTTCCCTCTTTTGGGGGGGGGGGGGAGAGGGAGGGGGGGCAGGTAACTGCGCGCCGGCCTTTTATCAGCTCTCCCCGTTGTGCTGCACGGGGAGGAGCCGCGGGGTGATCTCCTGGGGGGAGCGCGCAGCCCGGCTGCAGCGCGCCTGCCGGCAGCGGAGCGGCTTCGCAGCGCGGCCACCCGCGCCCCCCCGCCCCGTCCGGCTGGGCTGGAGGCTTCGGCCCGACGGTGGGGCCAGCGTGTCGGCATCTCGCTTCTAAATCTTTAAAAGTAAAAGGGGCTGGATTCAACTTAGTGGGGGCAGGTGTCCCCTGTCACAGAGCAATGTAGCGGCCTTTTGCGCAGGTGAATGCTTTGTTCTCGCTTCAGAGCTCTTTCAGCAAAACGCTTTTCGTGGTCTGTGTGTAGCTGGCTGCGGTACGGGCGAACCGAGGAGATTGGTGGTAATATCGCTCTTTCCTGACCGCAGCTCAGTAGCTTAACCGCATTTTTGTGACAGTCTGAAGGTAGCAAAGTGGAAGGCTGATGGTGTGTTTTGAAATGGCCTTTCACTTTTGTTCAAGATATCCTAAAGGTATGAATTGCTAGTTAAGAGTGCAGGCCTGGTTTATAATTGCAATCTGAAGATAACTGAGGCCATGTGTGGCTACAAGCAACAGAAGGATATTCTGACCTGATTCAAGTGTACTTGATTTGCAGTGTCTGTTCTCCTTTCCTCTAGAATGAAAGAAAATAACATTGAGTCTGTGGTCTGTTCCTCTGTGGGTTAGGAAATGCTGCGACTAAAAATCCAAGCAGAACCTGTGAGAACATATGCCAGCCCCACACAGAAAAGCAGAAATGTTGGCAGGTCTCTGAGGAAAGCAGATGGTTCTCTTGCAGTACAAGGCAACTGAAATCTCCTGCCGATATTAAAGACCTTCATGTTACCTAAAAAGGGGGCAATAACTTGTAGTTTAGAAAGGGGAAGTACAAAGACCAGTCTGACAGCTTTTATTTGACATTGAATATCTAGTGAAATACTCCAGGGGATTGCTGATGGAACAAATATAGGCGGACTGGCATAGTACTGAGCAAAAGGATGACCTTGAGCTTGAGTAATGGAAAAGAATGTAATTCAGTGACAAAACATGGGGTCGTGCACCCTGGACAAAACAGCTCTTGCTTATAAGAAAACTCACTAGTTGGAGGCATCTCAAATAAATATTGTGCAATGGCTGTCCCCCGTCCCTCTTACAGAACTGCAGTTTCAGAATTGCACTCACATTCATGGCTACGTGTGGTGCTTGGCAGAGGGATTATTGACGTCTTCCTGCTAGGCTGCTTCAGTACAATCCTGTGAATACGCTGTAGTTCTGACCACCTTCATTCATAAGAGTTGCTCCCAGTCTGCCGCAGTTGAAGACTAAACCCTTGGATGAACATGGCTATAAAGAGCTTTGTTGCAAAAGGCAGTTAGAAATGCTGAACATGTTGGTGCTTCTCAAAATGAAAACTGAGATGTAGATGATTACTGTCTATATACTGTCAGGGTATGTAAGAGAAACTTTCAAAGGTAAAACCATTACTAAAAAGACTAAACTTGGATTGAAAGCTAAATGCTTATGACTTATGGGCTAGTTCTCCAGGAAGAAAGTGGCTGGCAAGGGGGAAGGAGCCAAGAAATGAGGTGCTCTCAACCTTTTTTAGAATGAACTTAGTGCCTTACAGGCAGGACTTGGAAAAATCCTTGAATCTTGGCTTTCCTTAGCAACATGAGACTCATGCTAACCTTTCAGAGGTTTTTTATCTCCAAGGCAGCTAGGGCTTGTAGCAGTGTATAGAATGACTTAAGTGAAATCACTTCTAAGAAGATTTTTGTGAGTTGAAGAAACAAGGTTCATAAAGTTACGTATTTGAAAGATTATGCTCTGGAAGTAACTGGTATTCTAAAGTGATATACTGCATTCCCAGACTAAGCAAAAATACTGTACAGGATGTATTACAAATGACTAGCTTTTAGGGCAGGCAGCCAGAAGTAGAGTTCTCTTGTCCTTGTGTACCCTCTTACTCCTTTTCAGTAGACTTGGGGGGGAAACAACCTGGCTGTACTGATTTAAGACTGGGTGAAAGGTTAATTGTTAACATAAAATGTGATTCTCACGTATACCGTGAGTCTTTCTAGTTGCAAATAAAACAAGGTTTAATTGTTTGGAAGGCTAAAGCGTAGTTATGCAGAGTACTGTTCTCTGGAGATTAACAAAAGTTCTTTTCTTCTGGAATCAACAGGAAGATAAAATTTGAGGTCTTATATTCCCTTGTGAAGTTGAACAAGGGTCTCCTCATCAAAAGTTTAAAAACCAGACTTTCTAACTCATCCACCAAGTGGAACAGGAAGACTTACTGAGTACTGCTAAAACCCTAGGCTAGCTCTTTCCCAGATTCTGAGCTGTTACTGGTCAAAGATAACCATTATTGTATCATTAGGAAGCTAATGAGCCATAGATCTTGAAGTGCTAGTAATCTGTGTAGTGGCTTGGTCCAGATAGGTAGGCTGTAATTATTGAACTGCATCTTACTGTGCTGCTTCTTTAGGAAAAGAATGTTAGCGTTTTGACTGGACTACCCAAGTGACAAAGTTTAAAACTAATTTCACTCTAAGCCTTGTGTTGCAAGACCAAGTGCTGATAAACTTTGGTGTTGATAAGATGCTTTGAATAAATGCTTACTTCCAGGTGCAAATGTACTATTATCTAAACTGTACTGTTATTAACTCCTATCTAGATTAAATCAAGATGTCTTCAGGAAAGGCTTTCATTGGAAAACCAGCCCCTGACTTTACTGCCACGGCTGTAATGCCAGATGGACAATTCAAAGACATCAAACTCTCTGACTATAAAGGTAAGCTTACATGCTTCTCTAATTACACAGATACAGTCTGGCCCTATGCAGGAGTGGAGGGCATCTAAGGATACATCTTGATTTGGTTTCAACATAATAGTGACCACTTGACAGTCAATTGAAGTGCACAAATTGTGCAGTGGTTCTCAGTGATGGCTGGAGTATGCTTGGGAAGCTGTCAGCAGCATGGCTGAATGTCCCAGCTATGATAATTGTTGCTAATTAGCATAAAACTCCTCTAAACCGTAATCTTGGATCAGGCTTATTTGTCCTGTCTCTCATACTATGGGACTGATGTTACATCTCCAAACTATGTTGTACAGTAGAATCTTCTCTTGTAGACTTTCTGTCAACGGAAAGTGGATTTTTCCTCTAACCAATGAAGTTCCTTTCTCTAGAGTATTGGCATGATGTTTGCCTTACCAAAAAAGCTTACTAAAATCAAAGGGAAGGCCTGGAGCATTCAAGTACTAATGTGGATGGCTTTAGAAAGACATTTCTAACAAAGCTGTGGCCCTCAGGCTGCATGAGGGTGGTGAGTAGGTGTAGACTAGTCACCCGCTCAAATAAAATGCCTCCTTGGCTTGTAGCCTTTCAGACCCATGGCACTTTGCGCTCTGTTAGTCAACCATAGGGTCCTCTAGTGTAGGTACTAGGTGTACTCTGGGCAGGCCTATGGGAGTAGACTTGGGAGACTACAAATTCCCTGTCAAATTTGACAGTCTGGTTTTGGAGACTTCAGTTGGGTAGGGTTCTGTGTTACTAGCTGTAGAGTGGCCTTGAAGAGTGGTGTAAATGGTATTTGGCTGAAGTGTAAATCCCCTAGGTGCTTTATGGGCTTGCCGCCTATATAGCAAGTCTTAAAACAGAGGCATCTGTAGTTTGCCATTTAATCTTTAAAGGTAGTGTTGTATCAAGCCCTTTCTCCTCTATCAGTATTTGAATGGTTGATACTGAATATGACAACCCTTATAAAGGTAGGAGAGATTAACTGGTTATACTGCTTTTCTAGGAAAATATGTTGTGTTCTTCTTCTACCCCCTGGACTTCACTTTTGTCTGTCCAACTGAAATTATTGCATACAGTGACAGAGCTGATGAATTCAAGAAAATTAACTGTGAAGTAATTGGAGCTTCTGTTGACTCTCACTTTTGTCACCTTGCCTGGTAAGAATCAGCCTTTTAACCTAATAGAATGTTCTGCCTGGTCTCAGTTCTTGCAGGAATTGAATCCTGAGTATTCAAACTTGCTTACTGAAGTATCAAAGGCACTTGGGAAGTCTTGGTAGTGCCAGGTGCTTCTGAACAGAACTGAGCATACTGTTCAGTTCTTTTTTTGCCTCGTGGCAGACAGAGTATGATATTGCAGAAAGGATCAGTTTGTACCTTATACTTCATTCTGAACTGTTCATATTTTTAACATTTAAACTTCCTTCTTTTAGGATCAACACCCCTAAGAAACAGGGTGGTTTGGGTACTATGAAAATCCCATTGATTTCTGACACAAAACGTGTCATTGCCAAAGAGTATGGAGTACTTAAAGAGGATGAAGGTATTGCATACAGGTAATATGCAAGAAGGTAAACTTGCTCCATGTATTGCAACGTAAGACTCTAACAGCATGTCAGATGAACATAGAGCTTGCATGTACTTGAACACCTGCAGCAAGCTGAAGCTATTAGCTATTCTAGATGTGAACTGCTTCAAGCTATCAAACACTCCTACAGGGGGAGATGCTACTTGGTTCTCCTTAGTGTTTAGACTTTTCATGGTTTTGGTAAGCTAGATAAATGCCTGCTGCTTCTCTTTGATTACCTGTCTGCACAGTGCAGGAGTCTCATGCAGGTGAGCTTCTGCAAACATAGGTAATGCAAGACCTACCAGTTATGAAAGTGATTACAGGTATTTAATCTAGTGGTTAAAGTACAGATTAATTAAAGCCCAAGCCTTAACTTTCGGTTGACTGTTCAGTTAAAGTTGGTGAGGGAGATGAACTTCTGGTAACTCTCAACATGACTTTGGAGGACTAACTGATGAGCCATTGCTGGGTTGGGTTTTTTGAGAACAATGTGTGTAGTTATTCTTTGAATGTAATAATGCCTCTCCTTCAACTCACTTTTTCCTTGGGTTTCTCTTCCATTTTGTTTTTCCACTAGTATCTTAAATAGAAAGTGTTGCTTTCTTGCATTAGTGTTTTGATTTGCCTCCTGTCCCTCCTAGTTCCTGCTGAAGGTTAGGCTTTCAACTGCTAATGTTTCAGTGCTGTGCATACACGGAAGGTATTAGTTTTTAGGAAGAGGTCAGTAATACTAGATGACCAACTTACCGCCATATTAGAATATTGAACTTGAGTTTTTGAAACTCACTTTAGTCTAATCAGTCTTCCAAAAGCTGTGCTTAACTTTAGGGCTGGTTTGTGGGTGTTTTTTAGGGGTCTGTTCATAATTGATGAGAAGGGGATCTTGAGGCAGATAACAATCAATGATCTCCCTGTTGGCCGTTCTGTTGATGAAACCATCAGACTTGTCCAGGCCTTCCAGTTTACAGATAAACATGGAGAAGGTAAGAGTTCTTCCTCTTTCTAACCTTAAATGTTTTTTCCTAGAGAACAGTACTAACTAGGCAGGTTAAATAGAGGTTTACTGAAAGGTACTAAGTACATGTATCAATCTGTGCATGGCAAGTAATTGTGCCTCTTGAAACACAGCTGGTTCTGCGAAGCTACTTGTTGAAGGACACCATAGTGCTATATTTATCCTATTCCAGTTAATTGTCCATTGAGTACTTGCTAATGTTGAAATACCACTTAAATTAATTTGGTGCTGGTTGTCTTGTCAAGCACATAGCAGTTGTCTCTTTCAATTAGACACAGAAAATACTTCAGATAGAAATGAAGAACATGTAATAACTTAGCCTCCAAGGGTAAGCATAATTTAGACTCTGCTCTCAGATTTGGTAGGTTGAGACCATCAGTACTAATGCAATGTTTTATGCGGTCTGTTAGACAAAGCAATTAAATTCCCAGAGAGCCTGCTGATCTTTGTGTCCATGTGTAGTGAGGCCAAATGTAGTGAGGGGAAAATGGATGAGAATCTTTGTGCCCATAGTTCAAGAGTGATAAGGTGCTTGAGGCTGGTAGCTTTTCTGCAGGAATTAAAAAAAAAAAGCAGCACTGCAGATGAAAGGTTTGAACCAGGTTATGGAAGTTTAAAATTGCTATGTAGGTATTGGTAGTCTTCAGCTGTCATTAACTAATGATGTGTTGCTGCTGGTCATACTTAACTTGCTTCAAAATTGGTAAATCAGTGGTAGATTTTATTAAAACAAGCTGCTGTTGTGGCTGTGCTATAGCCTGAAGAGAGTCAGTGTTTTTGAACTCGTATGCCATCCTCTGAGCTGAGGAGACATCCCTAATATTTGATGATGGAGCAGTCACGTGTCATGCAAAGGAAGCCTTTTAGTGTTTACTGTGCCCTGGAGTCCTAGTTCCTCCAGAACTAGGACTTTAGTCTCATCTAAACCAGGATAGACCAGAATAAGGTGTGTAGCAACCGTCAGAAGCTGGGAATCCTATAGCTAAAATTACCAGTCGTCTTTGGAGCAAGCATCAAGCCTTGCATGGCTGTATACAAGGAAGACTGTCCAAAAAATGCTGCTCAGGAGTGACTGCAATTTTGAGGCTATGCAACCTCTGCATCTTGGTGTCCTCTTGATAGCTGTATAGGGGAACTAGAGACAGTTTAACTCTTCTGCCTCCCCATTAAACTGGAGAATGGGACTAGGGTTGATTAAAGATAAGGAGAATATAGACTTGACTGGATCCAAGGAGAGAAGTATACTGTAATAGTTGTAAAGCCTTTCTGACCCAGGCTGCTGGAGGTGGTGTTACCTTGCTGTCAAGCTTCTGTGAAGCTTTTAAGTGGAGGGAGAGGGGTGCATGTGTAAAGGGCCCACTGTTCCATGGGCAAACACCTGGTTCCTTGGGTGCTACTCTCTAGTGAACAAATGGAAATGAGCAAAATAAACTGAACATAATGTCACACTGAATAATGCATCTTCTGAATGTTGCAAAGACGTATACATGTTTTGAGTTGCTAGTTTGCTTCAATGTTGTGTAAAACGTGTTCTGCAGGAGCAGCTGGTAAGACTTAAACATTCTTATCATTTCAGTGTGCCCAGCTGGCTGGAAGCCTGGCAGTGACACAATCAAGCCTGATGTTCAGAAAAGTAAAGAGTATTTCTCCAAGCAGAAATAAACTTTCAGTCTGAGTGGAAACTAGTATGCCTTATGTAAAGAGGAAGCATCAGTTACTGAACTTTGACTAAGTTGTTGCATCTGAGTCAAGAGATCATGCTGTAGGTATAAAAAGTAACTTTTTTACTTGAAGGAAAGTTTGTCCTGTTGACAGTACCTTCATAGAAAATCCTAATGATCAATATCTGTACATCAAGCCCTGTTGACTTTAGTGACAATGCAGTGTATGTGGTTAGTCATGTGTTGCATATAGAGCAGCAGTATCCTTTTGTAACTCTATTAAACTTGTGGAAAGAGCATACTGTCTACTGTTCTTGTGTATAGTTATTAGGAGACCTGAAAGCAATTCAGGCTGCACTTCTGAAAGCTCTGTCTACTGAGCTGTCTGTAGACATCTCAATTCCTAAAGGCCTTTTACAGCTCCATTAGAATAGAGATATTAACACTTAGTTTTCATGTTGCAGTAGTTAAGTATTCTTCACACTCTTCATGACTTTGCTACTAGGTAGAGGAACAAGGTTTGATATTAGTATTGCTTAACTCTGTCAGACTACAGTGCCCAGAGCATGAAGCACAGATGTGACTGACAAAGGCTGGGCATATTTTCATGCACTGTGTCAACTTGTTTCTGCATCCACTTTGGTCAAAACTATGACTGTTTATGCTAAATTTCTGGGAATCCAACATTCAGTTTGAACACTGTCTGTACAGGAATGGAAGACTGGGCTTTCTGGAAAGCAAACTTCTTTGGATATACAACATTCATCCCTAGTTTCTCCCACTACATGGAATGGGAGTGAGAATATGCCAATTAATCATATGACTACAAGCTAATGGATAAGATCAAAAGAAGGGTGGCATTATAAAACCTGGTACTCAGATATGCTCAGCCTTGTATTTAATCTTTGTATTCTAAATGATTATGTGCGCACTGTAAAACTCAAAGCGCATGACTGGCCTTAAGTTACACTGAAGCTGTGTAGCTTCATGATTAAAGGTGGCTTGTAATAAAGTACTGAACTTCAGAGCTGAGGATTTGGGTAAGGAGCTATTGCCTAGCAATATAAGTGAGTTAGAACCCTGTGATCTTTATGTACCTGTAAAGATTAAAGTTGTAAAGGCCAAGATGTTGCATCTAACTTCAGCTGCTCAAGTAGTAAACAAGTTCTGTCCTGCTTAAAGTGAGCAGTAACAAAGTTGAGGCCTGAGGCTACTTACATGAGTCAGAAGTGAAAGTTGCATGCCTTGAGTAGTAAACTTGTCTTGTGCAGTTAGAAAAAATACTGTAGAAGCCTTACTACTGAATACTGCAATAAATACTAAAATAGCTAATCCCCTGGGTCTTAAGTGCCACACATCTTCCTGAAGATATGTGAAAGTGATGCTTGGATCATTTTTGCTTAGTATTTAAAATCCAAATTCTCAAGATAATAGGCTAACATCCTAGGGTGGCATTGAGAAGTAACAGGTGCATTTACATATGTATAGGATATGGTTCAAGGTAAGTGAATGAATAATAATCAGTATGGCTGAGCACAAAGTTATCTTTGTCTATCAAACTTCCTTTCCTAGCAAATGAAAAGGAGCGAAGTCAGGGCTAATCTTATGTAACACTTACCTTAGTTGTATTTAGCTGTATTAGCCTTGAAATGTTATAAAATTGACTATGGCAGTTCTTTGGAGGGTACAGTATTAGCATGGTCTGGTCCTGTGGAATGGGGATCTTTACCCTGATGATGTGACTAAAGTGTCTTCTACTCTTATTCAGAAGTAAAACGGCACCTGTTTTGACTGGGCCATTACATCAGATAATGCTACATGAAGTCCTGCTAACTCCTGATAGTGTGGCAAATAAGCCTGTTCTGTGCCCATACTGAGGGCCTTTACACTAATAACCAAGTGCAGCCCCTCACCATGATATAAATGGCCTTTTTCAAATCCTTCAAGTGTATTCAGTGTTCAAATGTAAAAAACACATTTAAAAGGAACAGACTTACTAGCTGCTCTCTTGCCTACCCCTTGTCGTAGGGGATAAAGGGGTCCTCTCAAGCTGTGGTCTTGGAGCTCCCTCCCAAAAGGCAGAGGGAGTCTTCATGCTCCCATCCCAGGCCCTCGGAGGAAGAAGAGGGTCTGACGGCGGCGAAGCCCCCAGCTCCTTACGGCTGTTCCTCCTGGCTGAGGCAGAAGCCCTGACCCCAGCAGCCCGCCGCCCCTCAGCGGAGCGGGCTGGCCTCACCCTCCCCTCAGCGGAGGCGCCGTGCCGCCCGCGCTTTTCCAACGGCCGCCGCTGCTCCCGCCCTCGCTTGCGCGCGCCGAGGCCGGGGATTGGCTGTGGTCGGGGGTGCGCGCGCGGTGCCCCGCCTCCTTGCCCTGGGCGGTGCACGAGCCCCCTCCCTGCGGGGCGGCGGGAAGCAGTGGCGTCCGTCGGTGTGCGGCGATCGCGTCGTGGCTGCTGCTGGGAAAATAGGTCAGAGTTGCCCTGGTGGGAGATCTGGGTGTAGGAGTGTCCCGTAAAAATACCTATTGTCTTCGTTTTTTTTTAACCCGCTCCCCTGATGTAACGTGTTTCGTTTGATATATTATTTCCTTTGTGTACTGGTCATGTGGAGACTCAAGTTCTGACAGGAAGATTTTATTAGTTGTTGACGTTCACCCTTGCTGCTGACACAGTTATGTTCACTTCTGCTTTGAGTGGTATCTAATACTGTCCAACAACATATTTTTAATACCTCCCACCTTTTAAATGTCCCAGTAGTAATAGTTGTGTTCATGTGTTAGTTTTACTATTTTGAAAAGTGGTTAATCTTGATAGCTACTTCAGTAGCTATTAATTTAGAAAAAATTCTGTGACTGAGAAAAACAGTTATAATTGGTCTGCCGCTGTCCACTTGGAGTTGGTGCACTGAGACACTACTAACAGTATGTATTTAAACATCATAGTCACTGGTGAATGATGACAATACAGAAATTCAAAACAGCCAAGAAACAAAACACTTGGCAGTTAGGAACTATATTATATGTTTGCACCAAATGATTGACTGTGGGAATTAATGCAATTAAACCTTTTTTTTTTTTTTGTTCAGCGATGTGAGGCATTCGTGGGAACGTTTGCCACGCTGTCATTTTAATGTTTCCAAGAGTATACACACAAAATGGGTAACACACAAAACTTCTTTAAATCAAGAAGAGTCTGGGTCTATTTCTTTGCTTAAACTCAGTATTGATTCGGATGTAGCTTAGAATTTCCATTAAGTGTTCTGGGGCTTACACCCCACTTCTAGTATCATGACATCTTAGACTGGTGTAATTTTTGTGACATTCAAATAACTATAATCCTCATTTATTGAGAAACATTTTTTCATGTACCAAGATGCATCCTGTATTTTCATTACAGTTCTGAACTGGATTTGCTTTCATGATCAATGGGTGCCATATTTCCCAGTGAGGTAAAAACACATCAGCAGTTCTTAGTTTTGGTGACAAGACCGATAGCTGTTGCAATATCGTGTACTACTTAGTGAGGTTTTTTCCTGAAGATGCATACAGCAGATGCTGTTTAGAAAGGACAGATATCTTGAATGTGGTGGGTTGGGTTGGTTTGGTTGGGGTTTTTTTAATGTGTGAATGATTGCACATCTTTTTTTCTAGTTTGGGTGCTGATTATAAAAATAACCCTTCATTCATTAATTTCTTTAGAATATCTTACTCAGAATAGTCAGATGAAGGGAAACTGAAATACATCTTACTGTGTCTCATTCCTATTTCATTTGTAGCTGATTGCTATGATTCCTGGGCGTTTATATAACCAGAGTGCCAATGGAAACAAATGTACTAGCAGTCATCTGCTGACAATATGATAATTAAATAGGCTATATTTTAATATATATTGTTTTTGAGGGCTGAACTACGCAGCACCAGGTGCTTACACTGGTAAGCAGCTATAGTAGATACAATTATATAAATATATATGGGATTTTATCTGTCTGAGATCTGTAAAACTTTTAAAACTGTATGTAATTAAATATTATTTCAAAATTGTATGCCACAGTAGCTAACGAGCAAACTCTTGTCAGTCTTTGAAACTGAACTTTAACAGCTGTGGTGAAGTAGCCCTGACATCACCTCTCAGGTGGTGTGATCTTGCCCTCAAAATAAATGGCAAAGGTCCTGTTAACTGCAGTTTTACAAACAATGACTTTAGGTACTGATTTGTCTGATCTTATTGAAGACTGAGTAGAAGTGGAAGGAAATTAATCTTCTGCGCTGTGGTGGGTTGACGCTAGCTGGATACCAGGTGCCCACCAGAGCCATTCTATCACTCCCCTCCTCAATTGGACAGGAGAGAGAGAATATAATGAAAGGCTCATGGGTCGAGATAAGGACGTAGAGATCAGTCGCCAGTTACCATCACGGGCAAAACAGACTCCACTTGGGGAAATTAGCTTAATTTATTACCAATCAAATCAGAGTAGGATAATGAGAAGTAAAACCAAATCTTAAAACACTTTCCCCCCACCCCTCCCTTCTTCCCGGGCTCAACCTCACTCCCGATTTTCTCTACCTCCTCCCCCACAGCGGCGCAGGGGGACAGGGAATGGGGGTTGCGGTCAGTTCATCACACGTTGTCTCTGCCACTTCTTCCTCCTCAGGGGGAGGACTCCTCACACTCTTCCCCTGCTCCAGCGTGGGGTCCCTCCCACGGGAGACAGTCCTCCACGAACTTCTCCAACGTGAGTCCTTCCCACGGGCTGCAGTTCTTCACGAACTGCTCCAGCGTGGGTCCCTTCCACGGTGTGCAGTCCTTCGGGAACAGACTGCTCCAGCGTGGGTCCCCCGCAGGGTCACAAGTCCTGCCAGCAAACCTGCTCCAGCGTGGGCTCCTCTCTCCACGGGGCCACAGGTCCTGCCAGGAGCCTGCTCCAGCGCGGGCTTCCCACAGGGCCACGGTCTCCTTCAGGCATCCACCTACTACGGCGTGGGGTCCTCCAGGGGCTGCGGGTGGATATCTGCTCCACTGTGGACCTCCATCGGCTGCAGGGGGACAGCCTGCCTCACCATGGTCTTCACCACGGGCTGCAGGGGAATCCTTGCTCCGGCACCTTGGAGCACCTCGTCCTCCTCCTTCTTCACTGACCTTGGTGTCCGCAGAGTTGTTCCTCTCATGTATTCTCACTCCTCTCTCCCAGCTGCAATTGTGGTTTGGTTTTTTTTCCCCCCTTCTTAAATGTGTTATCCCAGAGGCACTACCACCGTTGCTGATGGGCTTGGCCTTGGCCAGCAGTGGGTCCGTCTTGGAGCCGGCTGGCATTGGCTCTGTTGGATGTGGGGGAAGCTTCTAGCAGCTTCTCACAGAAGCCACTCTTGTAGCCCCCCTGCTACCAAACCCTTGCCACACAAACCCAATATGTATGCATTGTGTTCTTCATGTATTATCTAAAATTAAGAATAGTTACTCCTTTATTTTTGTGATAGATATCTGTAATTAAGTTTTCTGACAATAGCATTTGTCTAAGAGCAACAGGATTTTTTTTTGTATGTATAATACAAAACGGTGCCTCAGACTTAAATTCTATAAATTATATGTTTATCAGAATACATAATGTGACTTTCAATATTTGACTTACAGAACCTAACCTTTGCTAGATTTTGTACATCTTTTATGAGTATGTTATTTCAAAATTAACAATTGTGTATTTATTTTTAGATCTCAATTGTGTATTTATTTTTAGATCTTTGTAAGAAAAAAATTGTTTAGTAATGTTTAAAGAATTAGCACTTTGTTACAAAACTAGTTTCTCACTGGTTTTGAAAAATACTCTGAAAAGTTACTAAATTTAAAAAGTACTATTTTCTTAACAAATGCTCCAGCCTTTTTATCAGGCTTTTGATGAATAGGTTATTGGATTGTCCAACAAATCAATACAGTTCAAAGAACAAAAGGAAGTAGTTTACATCTCACAGGTATTGCAAAATGATGCACTTTGGTTAGGAAAGTATGTTTACAAAAGCCCATGACTGTACTTTTTAGTAATGTTATACATCAAAACAACAGTCATGTAAAGATTATGTTAAAATAATGGGGTTTATCATATTAGTAGTTTGAAAAATATGATATATATCCTCTGAAATTTTCAGTGGGTCTGATGTTCAGTATTAAATGGCAGTCTGTGTAAATATATATCCTGAAGTATCTTGCTAGACAGATAAAGCATAGAGGACTTAAAACAGAAATGCCATGGTTCTACTTTGCAAAGGGTAAAATGATGTAAAGGCAGAGGAGTGGTGTGAAGCCGTAGGGTAGTTAGGTCTGTCTAGCGTGAACTAGTAGGAATGCAGCACGCTTGGACATCAGTTCAGAAAGTGTGTTAAAGCTGTCACTGTCTTTTTTTGATACAAATTAATGATACATACAAAAGGAACATTGAACTAGGAAATCAAAGAAATAGCAGGTATCTTTTTGATCATGAATATATTAGCTTCTGTTTTTAATACTAGAAGAGAAAAAACAGATGAATTTGCCTTTAATGTACAGTCAGAACTGATTTTACTTTGGTTGTCCACACGTCTGTGTTTATATCAGGTCACTAGTCAGTGTCTTCACCTGTAACATTGGAATAATTTAAGCACCTCACAGAATATAGGAGTATGATATTACAGAATGGCTTTACAGGCCAAAGCCTGTGCAAATCAAAGCACTCTGCGTAATCAGCTAATCTGTGCTGCACACGCTTACGTGGCTGCAGGAGAACAGGTTGCCATCATGCTGTGAATTGTTTGCAGTGTTCCTGAACAAGAGATGTGCCTGTGGTAAGCTCTTCTCACCACACCTAGTGATGATAGGTTTGGACTTTAATGTGAAACTTGGCTGTTTCACCTGAAACTTAAATCACTGTACGTATTATGGGACACGTGTCTGAATTTAGAATGTTCATGTGCAAGATACCATTTGACCGTAGATATATGAATATATATATATGAATATATGTGAAGTCATTAAGATTGCACTGTCCTCTGAAACTGTGAGCCCAGTAGGTTTATGTTCCGTATTCTACAGCAACATATTTTTGAAGTATCTGCACTGACAAATGAGATCAATATCCTTTGTCAAGAGAGAAAAAAGTCTTTAATCTACACTTAATAAAACAATGTAATTTAAAATCAATGTATTTCATCAAATTAACTTTTCACAAAAATAAGGTGACTGTCTTTTTCATTTTTATTGAATATTGAATGGTTTTTTATATTTTGGAAGAAAAACCTGTTAAAGATTGAAGCAACAGTGAATGATTCCAGAAGACTAGTCAGAACAATACTGGAAAAAGGGTTATGACATGAAATTAAAACCTAAAACTAGCTAACTCCTTTAAAAGGAATAAGAGGTTTTATGCATTCATAGAAAAACTAATGATTCTGCATAAATTTAAGATTCTGTAGGGTATTTTTCAACCCAGAAAATCCCCCCACCCCTTCCTGTCTTTAATTTACTTACAGGAATTCTCCTATCCCATGCTTTGTTTTGCATGAGGAAAAAAAAACAGAGCAACTTAGTGTAAAGGTGTATGATTTCCAGAAACTTTGAAGACAGAAAAAAATTGAATTATCTTTCAAAATTTCCTTTAGGAAGTGTTTTGGGGAAATAAAACATATGCAGTTATTAAAAATAAAATTGCTTGCTCACTGAATGATGTACAAACATCAACAAAAATAACATGAGAAATGTATTATAGATGTAATATTAACGAATGATAGTTATGTAATTTATTTTTTCAGGAAGTAGCCATTTCAAATACTTTTATACATATATAAGCACATTTTGCAGATTGTGGTATATTATTGGAGAGATTTTAAACATTCCACTAATATCCTATTGCTCATTCTATGATAAAATATTTCTTTTTTTACGTTTCCCACCATATTTCCCTTTATTGTGTTTCAGTTATTGGGGAAAAAAAAACCCCACCCCATTTTTTCATCTAAAGTACTGTTTTTCTAAGGAATGTGAACATTTATCTGGTTTTTTAGTCGCAGAGAGAAAAGAAAAGTGCGTTTGTGTTCCTTGGTTCTTTGTTTCCTCCTTGAAAACCTAGAAGGGAAGTGCTCTGTTCGCTTTCTGAAGCAAACGTAATGGATGATCTGTCACAGGATATATGATATGACAGGAAGCCAACTTAACAGCAGAAAAGTCTCATGAACACATTTGTCCATTTTGGTAGATGAATTTGTGAAAGTTAAGGTTGCAGAGGTACAGCTGGCTCTCCGCTGCAGTAAATGGCAAAACCCACTTCCACTTAGAGGAAGAACTTTGGAACTGTTACCGCTTAAATCGGTATTCAAAGCTAACTTTTTAAATGTACTTTTTGCATGGGGCTGAACAAAGAGTGCTGATAACCACAGTGGTGCTGATCAGTAGCTGCCACTTCTTGTTTTTAGAAATACGGAAGTCTTACTCAGATTTTTTTTTAGTCAAATTCAAGTCACTGTGCATTTTCACTGATTTAACCCATGTTAAATGGTAGCTACACCACCAATAACTTTGGTCACAAATGAATAAAAGACCATGTATACTATACTGAATGAGGAAAATTATGCTTCTGACCCAGAGGGGGGCAATCTAGCCCTTTAAAAAAAAAAAAAAGCTTAAAAAACCCCAACAAAACAACAAAACCAGAAGAGTGCACTGCTCTCATAGGGTTGGCTATTTTTGTCTGACACACCAGCACTGATTTATACAGCAAACCATCTTTAGTCTTCCATAGTTTAGAGGAAGACAGAATTGTTACAAGCCACCCTTTTATAGGAGAAGGAAATAAGGTAATATCAGAAATTAAGTTTGCCAAACTCTACTTCATACCCCAAAGAAACATCAGTGCTTATTCTTGCATCACTGAGATTTAACTGATTTAACTGGTACAAAAAAACCCACAAACCAACAGTGTTTTCTCAAGTGTTTCCCTTTCTGAGCAATAATCCTGATGGCTGCTTGTCAGCAGATTAGATTGTGCTTTGCATTTAATTGGTATTTTCTGTCACATCTTTAATAAAAATATCAGTTATTTTAAGGTTAATGAAGTTAAAAAGAGGAAATTTTAACTGAAGGAGAAGATGAACGATAAATGTTACGTGCATGAAAACATTACAAATTTGTTAATTCTCTGTAGAATATTTTATTAGCTTGACATATACAGAATATGTTGTTGCTAAAACTGAATTCAAATTCAAGTAGCTTTTAATTTTTTTTTTTTTTTACTGTTCAGCTCTTGATTACTCACCCTACTGGTTATATTGAGGAAAAAAGATACTTTAATAAATGTTTAAAAATTAGGATTTAGAGAAAAAGTGACTTGTCTAAAAATGTAAAATGTGATACTTGAACTAGTAAATCTATCCAAGTATTTGCAATTACTTGTTTGACATTTGCAAGTGCCGAAAATAAGAATGTCTTCACAATGCCTCAGGATCCAAGAATGATCTGTTCCTTGCCATGTCTAGTCTTGTTCCAAGAGATGAGATAAGTCAAACACGTTCTCAAACTTCAATTTTATAAGACAAAGACCATTATACTCCAACCAGCAAGGAAAGAAAATTAGTAGCTGCAGCGGTGGATCTCAGTGACCTGGCTAAGAGAAAGCCAGTAAGAACCAATCCAATTCACTCCAAAATTACTGTAGTAGGAATGGATATGTTATTAAATATTTGTACTCCATTCTGCCTGACATAACTGTATTGCCAGAAGCACAAAGAACACAGATTTGCCCTTACTGTGACTCAGTATTCACTAATATGTTTTAACAAATAAGAATTCCAGTACTTGCAGGTATTACTTTTAAGTTACTGAGGGAAAATCCCTGAAATATCAGTTCTGTATCGCTTTGAACTTTTGTTATGGCAAGAACAGAGGAAAAAATGAAAGTGCATGGTCATGTGCTTGCTGTTAAATGACCTGGGAAAGAGAAACATTTATTGGAGTTATTCATAATGTGCTGTATATTTTATTTTTTTTGTATCCCAGATGAGCCTGCCATAATAGTTTACTAACTTCTACCAAGATAACTTTTTCTTTTGTTTTCAGATACTGCATTTTGTGTGTCTTAGGTAGCTCACTATTTTCAGTATGTTAAAAACACACTGATCAGTTCTCACCTTAACATCTTTAGCTCTCCACAAGTTAATCATTCCATTGTTTACATAAAAATACTCAGTACTGAGGGTTACTTACAACTTCATATATTTTATTAACCAAAATACCACGTGAAGAGAAATAAATTACAAAAATTGAAATGAAATGGCTATGGTAATCTGTTTAACAAATGAACTATAACAAAATATTAAATATTTGTAAGAAATCAACCCCAAAATAGCAAAATATTTTACTTTAAATTGTAATGTAAAAAGATAAATCTGATTCCATTCTGTATTTATCCTTCTAAGAGAATCAGTATTTTGTATATGTTACTAATATGAACCATTAACTCAAGTTCCTGTTAAATTACAGTTCAGTTGGAAAGTTCTGGAAGGTCAACCAACATTTCAACCAGAAGTAATTCTATAACAAAAGAACAGAATTTAAACAAATTTCATCATTTTGCTTAAATTAAAGATCACAGTACCACTATCACACAGTAAGTCAGGTGTCTGCCTTTTAGTCAGATATGGTGAACAAAGCATGGAAAGCAACAAAGACTTCTTTGTAACAGCAAATACACTGAACAAACCCAGGGATCACATGCTCACTACTCTGTTTACAGGAAAACAAATTTATTATGCTGAATTTTGATTATGCTTAGTTAGGATATAGACTATGAAAAACTGTATCAAGCAGTGCCTTATTGTGAGGGCAACCTTAGTGTTTGAGTCTCCAAAAGCTGTGAAGAATCACAATATAAAATTAAAAGAAAGGGCTCAGTTCTGCAAAGTGAGTATTTTTGCATCATCATGTTGATATCATGGAAAGGGGAAAAAGTGCTTAGCTATTTGCAGCATTGCACTGCAGTCAAGTAAAAAAACTCCCACAAAATATTACTTTAATTTATTATATTATTTTAATGAGGCCTGAGCCTCAAAGTGCTCTAAGATAAATAAATTCCTGATTCCCAGTGCCATTGTAACCTCTGAACAAATATAATAGGACAAAGTCGTCTAAAAAAATGTAGTGTTTCTGTCTGAAGATGTTTTACCCAGCAATATAAGTAACATGAACATCATGAATATTTTATCTTTTTTCTCTGCTTGTTTGCCTGTGTGTGTGACAATGCTTCATGCAATGGTTTTTACATGTGTGCACGTTTACGATCTCCCCCATATAAAAACTACAACAGGAAACTAGGGTACTAAAATTGTGGTGTGTGTGGTGTGTGCTGACACGGCACTGAAAAATATTTTAAATACAAACCTGATTTACCTTAGAAAAAGGTCATGAGAATTGTTTTTTTCAGTCAGTTATCTTAACATGAGTAAAAACCCCACTCACATAGACATCATTCAGCATCTTTCTGAAGATTTTAGTTGGCTGCTCTATACAATGGATAAATGCTTAAAATTGACATAAAGACGTCACCTTGTTCTGAGAAGCTGACCCTCGGTGAAGAGGAAACAGCAGACTCGAGCTGTGACCTTCGTACTGTCCCTTGCCCTTTTGTAACTGCCCTGAAGGAGGCGGCTGCTGTTGGCTCTGTTCTCCTCACTCCTGCTCCATGTACAGGACCACACTACCCAATGAAACAAGCTCTGGACAATTTTCTTTTGGATGTTAAGGAAAGGAGACATTAAAAGATTTCTTAATTAAATTAAGCCAGCTTCACTGCAAGTGAAGGAATACAGGGCAGATTTTCTTACTGAGGAAGACAAGACTGGAAAGACTGAACACTTATTCCCTAGGGAGAGTTATGACACAGGGTAATAAGATGCTGGATACATCTAAAAAAAAGTATCTGCCCTGAGTTCAGATGAAAAAAACTAGTTCAGAGTACAATGACTGGAAATTAACTTTTTTTACTCTTAGACAGAACAAAACCAAAACATTTGGAAAGAAAATTCTTGAGAACAAAAATCACTTCTCTAATGAGCAGCACGGGTTTTCCAGTTGCCAGGGTGTCTGAACTTTTCCCAACCAAAGGCTAATCGGCATCTTACCAGACTCCCAAAAAGACACACCAAATCAGCAACAGCACAGAATGGACTGCTCCCACCTTCCTCCAGACCACAAATGCTATGATGCAGTGCTCCCTCTTCCTCTGAGAAGCTGATGTTTGGATTGAGATGCTGCACACACTGCTTGGATTTGCCATCTCTATCAGCACGCCATCCTCCTCAGCACCGTGGAAAAGAAGGTGCTAATGAGTTGCACTTTGCTTGCCCTCAGCCCCTTCATGGAGCCTTGTTACTCAGTGAAATGTGCTTCTCTGGGCTTCTTGTGTCAGCCCTAACAGTCTGAATCTCTCCGCTGGAGGAGTGGCAAAGTAGGCTTTCTGCTCCTCTGAATACCTTTCCTTCACTTCAATTATGTCCCTGTAGCGGCCGTCCTGCCAGTGGAAATTGAATTGCTCCAGCAACTCAATTCTTTTCTCCTCTGTGCTCACACAGTCAACAGGGGCAGGCTGTTCCAGGAACCGTACCTGAATATCTGGGAACAGGAGGAGACCCCGGATAGCAAACCAACCGCCATACTTGGGATGGATACATACGCCATAGATCTTCTGGAAGAAAAAAAAAGAAGGATCTAGGATGTCTCACTGTCTCTAGTAATGGTTAAGAGTTCAAAGCATCAAGCTTTGATGCAACTTCTCACACTCTGTTGGACTGCTATCCAGAGAAGAAAGGAAAGCTCTTTCCTGAACATGTGGCTCGAAGCATTGCATTTCATTCCCATTTTCCTGTGCCCACACATAACACCCTGTAATGTGGGGAGAGGTCCCTTTTTGAAAATCTAACACAGAAATTAATCACAGTGCAATTTTTTTTTTTCCTATTTATAATGCTCCAAGCAACAGGTCTTCTTTTACACTGAAATTTATTCTCCTGTCTAAGTAGGTTCAATAGATCAAGATACTCTTCTCCATGCATCTCCCTACCACCCTGAAGAATCTTGGAAGCTTCCGATTCCTGTCTGACACAATTTATGCACCTATATGTGATGTGGACTTTGTATTTTCCTGCAGGAAGAACTAGTGAGTAAACAATAGTTGTACGATTCAGTGATTGCAGTTTAGTCGTTCTTTCCAGACTCTCTTTTTGCCTCACCTTTTTCCCCCAAGGATCAAGCTTCACATCCTTCCTTTGGTAGTAATATGCGGCTCCAGCAACATGGGCAGCTGTCTGGGCCAAGAACTTGGGCTTTCGGCTTGGCAGAATCTCGTAATCAAAGATGACGTCCACCTTCTGGTCAGGGAATTTCTGGGAAAATTAAAAAACATCAGCCCAGGCTCATGGAAGAAGATTTGCCACTACAGAAGTGCTGGATGCTAGCAAATCAGGCACATGTGAAGCCTGCAGATTTCCACATCCTGCTACTGAAATCTATCAGCACGCTTGTGGCCTTGGGTTTTCAAACTAAGACTGTAAAGCACTCTGCATAGCTACAGGTTGTAATGGCAAAGAGGCAGAATATGCAAGTGAAGCAGGTCAACAGCCTGTTGATGCTCTTACGGTCATGAATAATGCTTTACCCTTCTAAAGAGCAAGGGCAGGAACCTGGAAGGCTTTGTCTACTGCTCAACCCACCTCCTTATATGTCACAACAGTAAAAGGAATTGGTATTTCAGGTTCTTACCTCCTTCACACGTGATAAATGATGAGAAACACACTGATCCACAGGATCCCTGATTATTTTTAACTGTTCTTTGTTCACAAAAGGTTTAAGGGCTTTGTCAAACATTGCAGGCGTGCTGAGGACCACGAAGGCCAGTGTGTCATCTGGGTAGGGGAGATGAAAGGCTGGCTGGAGAATAGCATTGTACCATCCAACCTTTGGCAAAGAAAAACAAATCTCCATTAAAACAGGGACACCACTCTTTTGCTAGTGGGCATGCAGGAATTTAAAAAAGTGGAAAGAAGTGTAGCCACCTTCATTTGCAACCCAGATATGCAGCCTGCCTAGTGCCTTCCATTCAAACCAAGTTGTTTTGCATACTGGGATTTACAGTTTCTGGAAGCTGTACTGTGAGCTGTATGTGAGAGATAAGAATCATCCACTGCATTCAGCTCAACACTGTCCCTTATCCAGCTCTGCTCAGAAACCGTAGAGGGAAGTATGAGCAACCAGTCTTGCCAATGCAAATCAGATGTTTTGGTTTAGATAAAGCTTTTACAGGGTTTTTTCTCATCTTCGGCCAGAAAGAAACCGGTACTTCTGTTTCGCTCATCTGACAAGTTGCATGGTTTATTTCTTCAGCAGGAAACATTTACGTGTGAAAATGAAGGATGTGAAGCTCCTAGCAATGTTAAAATCCCCCAGAACCGTCAGCTGTAGTGCGTGGATTGTGACACAGCCACATTTTGGTGTTTGTTTCCAGGGCTGGATGTGTTATAACACAGGCCAGAAATGAGGGATCGAGCCAGGGCAGCAGGAAGACGCGACCAGGGGGACAGGGCTCCGACCAGGAACTGCCGAGCAGGAGGAGGTAATGGCTGAAAACCCCTGCACTCCACTACTGATGTACTGCACGATAACATCAGTCTTTTTGTAGGTTATGACAACTCCCACTCTCCCAGGATGCCACAAAGACCAGGTGTCAAGTAATGTACTATTTAGTCTGAAAATGCCAAATACCAGTCACCTCTAAATATCAGTGAAATGAATCTGAAAGTGACTTTACAGGTGATAGTGGCAGCCAGACCTGCCCATATGGAAAGACAGAATGAAAACTGAGTTTACTGTGAAGACACGTTGTTATATCAACTCCAAAGTTTAATCAGTTTTGCGGCTCTTGTTTAAGATGCTGAATCGAGATGTTACAAGAAATTGCAGAGATGTGAATCTAAGGTTTGCTGATTTCCCAGAATACATCAGTCAGTGCACCAGGGCTAGCTGTACCAGAATTAAATCTAGAAAGAGATACAGCACTGTAAGGTTTCCCTCTGGTAGTTATAGTCTTTTTGATCTGGGTTCTGCCCCTAATTCTGCTGCTGCGTTTTGGGAAAGCAGCGTTACATTCTCCACATTCTGGAACTTTCGCTTCTCTCGGCACCTCATTCCCTTTTACTTTCTTTCAGATCAAGAACATAGCAGGAAATACAAATACTTCAGGTGACAAATACAACATTCCCAAGGAAGGGAAGGTCATGTTTATTGTAGATTGATTTGTATTTGATTGTAGATTTGTATTTGATATTGCAGATTGATATTTATTGCAGATTGGTATTTATTGCAGATTGCCCCTGGGGTGGGCAAAGAAGGAACCCCTGAGTTTTCGTGGGAACTGAGTTCGGCACAGGGGACAGTGGACGAGGCTGCCTCAGTTGCAAGGGAGAGACCCCCTTCAGTGGACAGAACGAGGTGAGTGTCAGCAGGCCGTTTACAAACGGACAAGGTAGTCTGCCCTTCAATACACAGGTGTCTCTACATTTAGATTAAAATTTAAGCTTGCTTAGACTTTACTCTCTGCCAGTCCAGCTGTATCTTTATGTAACTCTCCTGACCTTATCAGACTAGGACCAACACAAAGGACCTGAGCAAACCTCTAGTTCAGCTGGTGCTCCGCCGGTGCCAAGGCACAGCAATAACCTTCATCTGCTTTACCGGGCAGACTAAACAGGCCTCTCACGGTTGTTCGTTAACCCTCGCTAGCAGCAGTGCGACACGGCGGCTTAGGAGCATTTCCAGCCCCAGCCCACGAACTGCTGCGCCAAGGCCCAGGCCCCGGTCAGCAGAGGGGAGCTCTGCCTTCCCCCGAGGCAACGGCCCCCCGCTTGCCGCCCCGCCGCCCGGAGGAGGAGCATGCGGCGCCGCGGGGGTCTGGCTCCAGCCCGCCGTCTCCCGCAGACGGATCGCTTCATCCCTGAGCTGGGCCGGCGGGGCGGAGCGGCGGCCGCCGAGGCTCGGGGAGGCAGTGCCGCCTGCCGTCGGCCGCGCGAAGAGCACGGCGGCCGCCGCCGTTAGCGCGGGGGGCTCGTCCTGCCTGCGCAGGCGGCCCGGGCAGAGCTGGAGGCGGGAGTCCTGGCGGCGAAGCACCGCCAGCCTCGGCCCACGGAGGCGAAGCAGCCTCCCGAGCCGCCGGCGGCGTGACCCCCCCCCTCCCCAGCCGGGGCCGCCCGGGGGAAGCAAAGGGCCGGCCCTACCCGGGAGCGCTCGCCGCGGGGCCGCCCGGCGGGACCGGCGCCTCGGCCCGGCACCGCTCCCCTCAGCGGCCGCAGGGGTCACCGCCGACTCCGGGAACGGCCACCGTCCCGCGCTCCCTCCAAGCCCAGGAACAGTGACGTCGCTGATTGACGTCACCGCGGGCAACGTCATGGCGAGCCCCGCGTGACGTCAGTACCTTGAAGGCGTGCACCTCGAAGCCGAAGGGGCCCAGGGCGCTGCGGAGCCGCTCCGCCACGCGCCCCTCCATGCCGCCCGCCGCGCGGGGCATCACGGGAAGGGTAGTTTTAACAGCCCTCCGGCGCGCGGCAGCGCGCGGGGAACCATGGGAGGCACGGCGGGAACCTCCCTCCGACACATCGCCGCGTCTCCTAGGAGACGGCCCGCCGCGCAAGGCACCCTGGGATTTGTAGTGCGCGCATCCCTCCCCTCCGCGGGAGCCCGCCCGGCGGGGACTCCATGTCCCAGCGGGCTCCGCGCGCAGGGCAGGGTGCGGAGCCGCTCGGGGCCTGTGCGGCGCGAGGGGCGGCCCCCGGCTCCCCTCCCGCGGCGGGGCCGCCTGGGCGGGCGCCCGGGGGAAGGACCGTTACTTTCCCCCGTCCCGGGGCGGCGGGGGGGGGGCTCGGGGGGGGCTGGCTGCAGAGCAAGCCGGCGGAGCGGCGGCAGGGTGTTGTGGAGCGGTGTTTGCTCCGCTCGCGTTCCCCGGTAGCTGCCGGTGAACTCCTGCTGTCCCCGTGTAGCGCATTGCTCCCGTGGTGGATCGGTGGTTGGGCTGCTAATGTCGGTAGAGGCCTGCCGTTTCTAACGGCTGCGTGGGATTGTGTAGTTCGAGTGGGAAAGGGAAGAATTGCGGTATCCTGACGCGCGGCCTGGCCAGTTTCCAGGCCCCCGGCTGAAGCGCTAGCTGAGGCAAGTTTAACGATGCGGCAGGCCCAGGTGGGCTCCTTCCTTCACAGCCCCTGGTAACATCTGTTGCTTTTGATCTGCGGTGGGTTTGCAGCTTGACAGACTAGGCCCTGAGAACGCTGCGATTGAGGAGTGCCTGCCTGGCACCCAGCAGCTGTGTCGTACCTGCGTGCGTCTCCCACGCTGCAGCGAGGCAACAGCGGAGCTAGCAGCCATCCCAAACCAAGGTGGTTTGAGGGCTCTGGTGAGATCGCCTCTCTGTTAAGAGCAAGTTTTCCTAGCGTAGTTGCACAGTGTGCCCATCTGTGCTATGCCACTCTGTATTGTGCATATTTTTCTTCATCATACACTGTTTGAAAGCCGCACCTTCCTGTGTGGGTGGACACTGCTCACTAAAATAGTTAGCTAGGCCTCTGTGCTGATAATCCTTTCTCGTCGCCCATCTGAAAGTATGTGTTCTTTGCAGCTTCCATATTCCCTGCCAATACATTTGCCACGTTGGAGACCAAGGCTCAGATTTGGATCTCCTTACCTTAATCTTTATAGCAGCTTAACATAATCTTTATAGTTCTTGTGCAACATTCTCCAGCCATTAGTCCTGAGTTTTATGAAGTGTCAGGACATCAGATCTGCAAGTTCTTGGGGACAGAACTACTTCAGATATGCAAACTTCTTTCTTTGTGGAGTTCCCTTATATCTTCTAGAACCCCAAGAGTTGTTTCTTATTGTATCCATGCCCTCTGTAGGAGAAGGGCAGAAAGATCCCATCAGTCTTGTTTAGAATTAAGGTTTGTTCTCTCCAGGTCTCCCTGTATTTCCAGCTTCTGAAGTTAAACCAGCGTGCTAACTATGTTCTTTGCTGGACTAAGTTATTCTCATACAAAATCTGGTTTTGCCCCTCTGCTCAGATCATTGAATCAGTCTGTGAATTGACTAAAGCAGGAGAAAGAGCTCTAGCAGGAACAGATCAATAAGCTAGAAGGTAGTGAAGGTAAAGACACTGGAACTGAAGCACTGATGGTTACAGGAGCCTCTTACGCAGATCACTTCTTGTCTAGGTTGCTGAAGTCCTGTTGAAGAAACAACAGGCTGTGAGCGTAGCCTGGCACAAAGTAGCTCCATCTGCATGCTAAACAAGTGAGCACAAAGTGTTGGATACAAGGAAGAAAGGGCTTTTGGGATTTTTCATTTCTTCCTTTGCCTTTTCTTTAGTGATCTGAAAACCTGGGAAGCACTTTTCCTTCCCAGGAGAGAAAATGGACACTGGAAAACAAAGTTGAAGTTATTTCCTGGAGGGCTATGACCAAGCTTGGTCTAGAGTCAGGTATCCTCACACGGAGTCCTTTGATGAAACCCTTGTGACGCACAATATTTAGTCAGCTGGCCAAGTTGCCTTTGAGGGTGGTTAGTTCAAATATTTGAATTCTTAATGTGCATCTTGCCTGTTTTTCTGTCTGAATATAGTGGTCCAGGAAGACAGGGTTTCTGTGGTCTGCTGAGCATACAGCAGAGGAGAATTCTTGGGCTACTGCTGTACTTTGCCTCTGTCAGGGATTGGTATGGGACTGAACCTTGAAACCATCTTACTGGGTGTTCTTTGATCCTATTCTTATCCCTTCTGTCCCAGCAACCGAAGAGCTAGGCTGGGACCTTAACACCTCCTGCCTTTCCTGTTTGCTGTTACAGAGGGTGCTCAGTGATTGCAGAACAGCACTTGGAGCAGCTTGGAGGCCTTGCCAAGGAGGATGGAGGAGTTGAAGGGTGAATGCCATAACTAGCAGCAGCAAGTGCTTCACCAGCAGTATGGAGATTGTGCATCTTGTTTGTATCCCAATGCCAACAGTCCACAAGAAATAAACGAGATGTCAGTGCTAAGACCTTTGTAGATTCAGGGCTGGTGCAGGGGAGGTACTGGAGGAAAATGTAACTTTTCCCACTTTCTTTAAGCAGTGAAAAACTGCTGTGACAAAATGATGAATGTGTGAGGAAAGAGCTGGAGCAGCTGCAGCATAAAGTCAGTGAGTGGTGTTGTGTTCTGCTCCTCGCGTGGTCTCAGCTCTGATTCTGCACAGGACAACCTGTTGCTGCCCAAGTGGTCTAGCAGAAACAGCCCCCGGTGGGAAGCACTGTAATGTTCGTTATAGTTGAGGATCTCTGTTCAGGAAAATGAAACCAGGGAACACTGCTGAACAGGCAGCGCTGGAGGAGAAGTAAAGAAGAATACACAGGGCTGGCAAGCTGTGACTCCATGCTGTGCTCTGGGAGAGCTGTGGGAGGAGAACATGCGTGGGGCTTGCCTGCAGCCTCTGAATCCACCCTTTGCCTTGGGAGAGATGTGGGTGGATATAGTTCTGTAAGGTTTTGCCTGGCAATAGAGAGATGGAAAATCAGGGGCAGAACGTAGTTTAGCCATGGCCTTTTTCTTGGTCTGTGTGAGGTCAAGTTGCTTTATTGCACAACAAGAGCAACAGGAGGAAGAACTATTGAACCAAATGTCTGCAACTGATTAAGAGAACTCAAAGCTGACCCTGCAAGGTGGGCTGCTTTATAGTCACACCTCTTCCATCCAAAATCTGGCACTGGATGGTTTGATGGCCCGTGGCAGACCTACTGTTGGAACGAGCAAGCTTTGCTACTGGGATCTGTGGAGGAAAACTGAGTGTTGAAACTGATGTATGAAGAGTTTACTGTGAATAGTAGCCAGAGTGAGAAATGCTGTTGCTGTCTGCAACAGAGGAAGTATTTTTATTAAATATTGTAGTACCACTAGAAGGCTTTGATCGAGACAGCCAGTGTGCAAAGTGCTCTGCAGTCACCTTTCCTGCCTCACAGGCTTGCTGAAACAGCAAGAAGAGGCCTTCCTGTTCCAGTGTTGAATGATGGAGGGCAGTTAGAAAGGTATCTTCAAAATATATATGTGGGGAAAAGATAAGTGTTTGTAGGTATTCTGATACAACAGGTCCTACTGCGACCAGAGTGAAATTGATATTTTTTTAGTTGTTGCAGAAGTAGATGACCTTTGCAAAAGGGAGAATCAGAAAAGACTTGATGGGAGAAGAATAGGGAATGGACAGAGCTGGGGGGTAAGGGTTGAAATGAGAGTAGCGCTGACGACTGGCCTGTATCTTTTGCACCAAGCAGCATGTTGGTGCTCTTCTGGAAACCTCCTGATGCAGGAGGATACTTGCACAACCGGGCCTTGTAATCTGCTTCCCAAGGGGAGGTGGAAGCACACTCTCAACTTCTCTGTAGAGTAAGGTGATCCCTGTGGGCAAAACACTGCTGTTCTACCTGTAGCAAATCTTTAATTCCTGCTGAGGAGGGCTAGCATGAAGAAGAGGTTACAGATGATGCCGGGTAGGGTGCCATGGTGATCCGAACCCAGAAGCATATAAAGAAACCGAGCGTTACCTTTGGTGCTGGAAACATGAAGTGTTCACCAATGGTGGCATGGTATATGTCCAGCTCTCCACTTTTTCTCAGTTGTTCCGGCCTCGTCTGGACATGATTTTTCTGCAGGGTTTAATGGTGGTGTGGTGGATCAGAGGCTGCCTCTGGGAAATGCTTGGAAGTGATTGTCCCCTCTTTCTCAGGTGCTGGATCTGCTGGGCAGCCACAAAGCACAATCTTACAGTTTGGACAAACTCAGGATGGAAGTGTGGAGCACCCAACAGAAGCTTGGCCACATCAGGTAGAGGGGATACAGCTTCAGGGAATTTGGGGGATGCCCAGGTCTGTGCATGCCACATGAGAGCTGCTGCAGGGACAAGTGCAGCTCTTGGGTTTCAAGGGGAGTAACTGCCTGGGAGCTGCAGGAGTGTGTCGCAGGAGGGTGCTGCTGGCTGTTCAGAGCTCCGCAGGACAGCTCTTGCTGTTGCAGCTTGCTTTTACAGGGGCTGGATTGGCAAGCTCAGAGATGCTGGGGACTGATCTCTCATCTTGCCGTTCTTGTTTGCCAGCTGTCCTTTGTACCTGCCTGGATAGAGTATTTGTCTTGCGGAGCACAGTTCATTTCCATGGCTAGTATGGTGCTGGCTTTACTGATGCTGAAGGTAGTAGATTTGTCAGCTTTGTGAGGTGAGGTCTTCTGTTTAAATCCTGAACTGGTAAAGCTTGAAGCGGGTATGGCTTAAGTGTCTGCCCTCTCCTGGAGAGGACCTCTGGCTAAGTGCAGGCAAGGCGTTCAGTCCTTCTGAGACAGCTAGTGAAGGGGGAGAAATGGCAGCCTCTGTTACTGAGACATTTCTATCCTGAGGGTTAGCACCTTCAGCTTATTCCATGTGAGCATTGAGAATGGGTACCTGCTGTTCCCTTCCCAGCTGTCCTTGGAGCTGAGCTGGCAGGGTCTGAATTAGCTCGTGGCTTCCCTGAGCCATCTCATCCGCCTTGTTTAATCAGGAGTGTTGCTGTCTCCTACCCAAGCCCCCTGTCAGGGCAGTGGTGGACTCCACGTGCTCTCCTGGTTGCTAGTTGGACAGTACCTTACTTGCTTTTTGCTGAAATGACTGGAAATCATAATCGGTGCCTCCAAGAAGAGGTGCTCATTTGAATTGCCTAAGCTCTAATTCTTTCCCAGTTTCCCCAGCCGCCCTCACTTTCCTTTCTCACCATGCTCGGCTGGTGGGAACTAGCTTTGCTTGTGCCTCTAACCTCCACTATCTTGGCCCTTGCTCTCCCCCCACCCCTACCCGAGGGCTCTGACCTGCTCCCTGGAGAGAAATGAGTGACATCAGAGCTTCCTTGTTGAGGATCCTTAGATCTTTCTGGCTCTGTTTAATTGTATCCTCTGTCCAACCCCGGCTGCCCTCGGACAGCTGCCAGATGTCCTAACTGTCACA
Source organism: Gymnogyps californianus (assembly GCF_018139145.2). Taxonomy (NCBI): domain Eukaryota; kingdom Metazoa; phylum Chordata; class Aves; order Accipitriformes; family Cathartidae; genus Gymnogyps; species Gymnogyps californianus. Next base: position 25,637,824 of record NC_059478.1, on the reverse strand, counting down.
GGTTTAGCTGAGGATTCACGTCACTGTACCCAGCGTTCGCTTCCCCATACAGCTTTGTGCTACAGTAAAACAGCATCCAGAGAATATGCATCACTCCTCTGGGGGAAGGCAGCAATGTCTCTGTGAGGTATCTGTGTCCCAGGTATGGTTTTGGGGTTTTTTTTTATTATTAGGAAAAACACAACACTCCCATTCATCTCCCTCAGGCTAATGCTGATGTCGCATGGGCTACAGCGTGATTTGGTGTCATCATAAAGTATTCATACAGACAGGATCTTTCATTCTCTGTGTTCTCCAGAACAGTAAATAAGTATCACCAAGACACAATGTTGTACTGCTTATAACACAAGGGACTTTCCTTCTGCTTTCCATCCACGGTCCTTGAAACCTTTTTCTGACCCTGTTAAAGAACTATTCCTCTGCATTAAGTAGGAACCCGAGAGAGTGAGTCACACAAATTGTTTGAAGACTCATGGCAATTTGGTAACTGAAATGGAGTTAAAGGATATCTTAATACCTTGTCTGTTTTTCTGATTTTTCTTCCTCTTGACCGTAAGCCTTTTAATGTCTGTCTTTATTAGTGGAGAAGTATTGGTGGACACTGAGTGTGGAGGTCAATGTAGCTCTATTATTAGGTTTTCTTTGATAAAGGATATTGTATCAACTTGGTGAGATATTTTCAATAATGGAACTTCATTGCAGTTCTCTTGTAATTAAATATCGATTCCCTATTTCTTTCTATAAAAGCCTAAGGCCTTCCCTTATTATATCACTGTCCCACCTATTGTCAAGCTGTGATTTCATGACATGCGTCTCTGCTGTCGACATCAGCTTAAAATGTGCCCACCCCTCTGCTTTTTCCTGCACTGGCCTCACAGCACATTGCCTCCTGAATTTCTGCCACTGCAATTGTTGGCGTGCTGTAAATCCGATCAGGGAGCCGAGCTGGTTCTAACAAGTGTGTCATTGTTCTGTTTTGTTTTGTTTTTTTCCCCCTAAAGTGGTGTGCTTCACAGTGCTGCTGCAGGAAAAAATTGTGCTGGCACAACTGAGGTAACAATGTGAACAGGGCTAGGTGGGGAGGCAGAGGTTCTGCTGCCAGACCGTTCTGCTGAAAACACAATTTAATTGCTCAGCAGAACTGCCTTCTGCTGCTATGAGGCATGACTTTGTCAGAAACCCCGTCAAAGTCGTTCCCACCCCATCCCCACCCCCAATAATTGTTCCAGTAGGCATTGCTAAGCTTAAGGGACTGTCAGTGTTATCCTTTTGCTTCAATCAGATCTACAGTCTCTGACCTGAAAGATCAAGTGAAAAGTCTGTACTTGAAGGAGGTGCCATCCACTGAGCCTGCAGGGAAAGACAGAGATAATAGGAACTATTCCCCACTTACTCCAATGTTACTAACACTCTGGGACATGGTATTCCAACCTCCCTTTGGTTTAGAGACCTCATGGTCAGGTCAGGTGTCCTGTTGTCCCTTTCGAACACAAACTGACCCTTGTATTGGAAGAGTTTGGCATTGTGACTGTGGCTTTGAGCAGAAATGAGCTGCCCGATTCTTTGTGTTTTAAACCTGCATGATTTGGAGTTGCTTGGAGCCATTGGTGTCAAAGACAGATGAAATCCAGTGCCTGAACATTTTTGCCAATGTGTTTTCCTGCCTAGGTTTGTGTATCATGAACCTGTTTTCTGCTGCCTTGTGCCACTGCTTGTACCCATGCAAGAATAAGTAAAATGCTATTAAATCAGAATAGCAGCAGTTTCTCCACATGATAAGAGGTGTCACAAAAGGTAGACAGTGGAGGCTTAGGCTCAGCAAGTTCATCCTTGAACTTTTGACCTAATCTGCTGCTTGCTTCATTTCTTTTAGAGAGAAGCAAGAACTTGCTGAGAGAGGCAGAGTGGTTTTCTCCATCTTTGAGTGAGGTTTCCACCTCAGAGACTTTAGCTCCGATGAACTTTCCGGCACTGTAGAGATCAAGGTGCCTGAAGGTAAGTGTGGCTGGTTCCTGCACCCTCGGGATCTGAAGAACCTAGTGGGGTTTTCCACAGTAATGCAGATGACAGAGATCTGCAGAACCTATTTATGTCTACTGTTCAGGGCATTCCAGAGGTCATACTGATAATTTGATTACAGGCACTTGCTGTGCCCAATTGTACTGGTAGGGCTGAGTATTAGGCACCTGAAGGCAATACAATTTGGAGTAGTGGCCTAGCACTTGGGCCACAGTTAAAACTTTGCTCTGAGAGCACTATTGCTATGCCAGGACAGAGGTAACATGTGTGTGCCTGTCTGTTCTTTCATCCTCCCTCCCTGTCTAGTGTCAGGGTAATGTAAAGCTGCATGTGAGGGCCAATTATGATACTTATCATTTCCTCTGACAGTGCCAAGATACCACTTTTTAATGTGGCTCCATTTTTGTTTTGGTGCTGACACACAGCCAGTGAGATTAGGAAGGTGAAAATTGCTCACTTCAAGAAAGTTCGTCTCTCAGCCTCTTTATCCTTTTGGATTTATGCCTCGCTTTTAGGATATAAAACCCCCTTGTGTTTGCATTAACACTTGGCATTAAAGGAAATCAGGAACAAAGGGCTAATGTTCCTTTAAAAGAAAAAATCATGCCCTACTTTAGTAAGATGCTTAAGATTCTTGTGAATGGAGGCTGTAAGGCATATTAAACTGCCCTGTGTTCTGTTTTTCCAATTTACTAATCCTGCTGATTCAGACTTTATTAGCAAACCTGCTACAATTAACTGCTTTGTAGATGCAGTCGTAACATGTCAGGTTGCTGTTAGGACAATGCCTAAGGAGTCTTCATGTCCCATCAAAGGGTTAAGTTTTTATCTTTAACATTTGTTCTGAGACGCATGCCAGGTAGAGACTCCTATATAGAGCTTTACTGATCAAATGCTCAAGCAGCACCCCACATTTAATAAGAGGCAGCTAGTTACCTGTTGCTTAGTATTAGTAGTAAACATTTATATCGTAGTAGCATCAGAAACCCTGGCCAATATTACAGTAGGGCACCCAGTAGCTGTGTTGGCAGCTTGCTAGGACACTGGGAACCATGATTCACTTACATGGGCACCTATTTTTATTTCAGCTTACATAGCTTGTAAGGGTGCTTGTTGGTATTTCTCTGTTTCAGCAGAAAATGAATGAGGATGTTTTTTATTAGAGTTTGACATGGATTGCAGTCCACACTGAACCAGCAGTGCTGGAGGGGCTAGACATAGGCTGCTGTTTGTTCTTAGGGCTGGCATATGGGTTAAGGAGTCTGAGGAAGGCTAATTCCTTGTTCTGTTGGTGTAGATTGTAAAGATATCCTCACGCTGTGTTTTGAGCTGGAGGACAGCAGTGCTGGAGAAGAGGCTAGAAATAGCTGGAGCGGATGACCTCAGCAGTGACCTGTCTGACAGCCTGCCTGAACTAAAGCTGCATGACCTTTAATGTTAACTAAAAGATGCACTTTTTACTGTAGGGAACAAGTAAAAGATGGAAAGGATATTGGCTTCCCTAGGTGGCAAACTCTTCTTGACTTGTTTGTTACCTGGGTTTACAAGAACTGGAAGCTGTGAGGTGTGGGGCTGACCCAAGGGAGGCAACTCAAGGAAGAGAAACAGCCATTTTGATAAGTCATTCACAGACCTGCCCAGTCCCACACTCTACCTGAGACCTGAACTGTTGGTTGTCATCTCATGCTCTCTTGCTTAGACCTACGCCTTATACCTTTACAACACAGCACTGTGTATTCTGTTCTTTCACCCCAGGTGACAGACACTGATGGAGGGCCTGATTTGTGGTGCATCAATCAGCTTTTGCAGTTGCCAGCTGGCTTGTAGAGGGAGAGATGCTGTGGTGCTTGTCTGGAACGCAGGGTTTCCTCCAAAGTCAGAGCATTCCTAGCTGCAGCCCTTTGCTTCAGCCCTCTCCCATGGGATGGGATGTACGATTCTGTCTTCTGAGCTCTCACTTGGTGGACCAGAACAAATTGAGAGAATTTTGTGTGTTGTCTCTAGTGATGCCTTCAAATGTTTTTTTCCCCCAAATATACTGCAAGTTTTGGGATATGTTGGATATTGTTTAAACCGTTGGCTAGCTAAAGCTCTGGAATATATAGCTGAGCTTAGATTGTGCCATTTAGGGAGACTATACATAGCAAGAACAGAACAGATATAGACTGACCATAGATTTACCCTGTCTGACAAGACCCAATATGGAGCAGCTGACTTGACCAGTGTTGGTAAATTGCTTCCTCTTCTGTGGCTCAAAACAGGCTAAGAAATCTTGTTCTTTGAACAGAAACTTCCATGACCACCACAAAGGGGAGGTTGCTGGCTTTGTTTTATGAGAATAAAGTGCCATAGTGGCAAAAAAGAGCCTTGTGAAATTTCCTAATGTGGTTTGAATTTTTTTATTCCATTTTCCTCTGAGAGAACTTAATTTTAGAATTGCTAGCTGGTGAAGGAGAAGGGAAGAGGTGAATGTATGACACTGAGTTCAGAAAGCCTAAGAGAAAGAGGACAACTGCCTATTTGACGGTGAAGGCTTTGTAGTCTAGCAGATGGGATAGTGCAAGAGATATAGATCTGTGGCATTCTCTTTGCTGCCTACTTCTCAGCCGATACAAAGGACCTTGGGATGTGGCACAGAGTCAGGGATGCTGTAAAGGGGGCCCAGCAGAGCTTGGTTAGGACTAGTTTGAAAAGCAGGCAGAGACTGGTGGTGCTGAGAGTAGCAGTAGGAGTCATCAAGTAGAGGCTTGAGCACAGATCAAGACAGGACACAGTGGTGAAGGCTGCTCCTGTGACCTTCATCTCATTCAGTTGCATGAACTGTGGCTTTTGCTTTGAAGATCAGGCTGAGATCAGTTAGTTTTCCCTCTCCAGTGAACAGCTGCTTCCCAGAGTTCAGCTCTGCTTCTTAGAGTGGACCTGAATGTGTGAACAGCCATTGGCAGATCATGGTCAGGATATAAAAGCCTGCTTGAGTGGCTTGGATCTGTTTGAAGCTGAGCTGGAAAGTGACTCGATGCATCCAAGAAACAGACTGAGCAGGATGCAAGTGACCAATTCTCTATCACTCAGTGTGGGCCACCAGGTTAGACTCTGTAAAACAAAGGGAGCTGTTTTCCCAGTGCTTCTCTCAGGCCTTTTTGAGAACAGGTTCCCTTTCTGCTAGCCAGTCACAAATAGTGTTGTGCATGATTACCTTCCACCTACAAATATTGAGATCCTTTTAAAAAAGTAGGCGAAAATTCTCATCCTGCCCCCAAGCTTATCAGTAGGGAAATTGAAGTAATGAGCATGTTAGTGGCTTGATCTGCCTGTGTGATCAGAAGGCATAGCCAGGATTAGCACAAAGAAAAACTTTGCTAATTTTGCATTCGTCCCTGGTAAAACCCTTCTCAGTCAGAATCAAATGGGTGCCTAAATCTGGCTGAAAGGCATGTTCCAGAACCCATGAGCCTTGTCTTGTTCCAAGCAGAACCTGTAATTTAGCATCGAAAGCTTCTGGAATTCGGACATAACAGAAAATTTTTAAGGAAATACTGAACAGGGCTGACTGCTCATCCCTCTTCCTACAGCTCCCAAGAAAGACCAGTGCGAAAGGAAACACTCTAATCCTTGTGAGAGTCATCCTGTGGCAACTGATGTGTCTAATTTCAGAGCAAAAGTACTTCTGAAGGAGAGAGGATTAAAACAGGGGAGGGGAGAAGTTACCCTGCGGGAGATTGTCAACAGATGTTCCATTATAGTTCAAAGAATGCTAGCAAAAGGCTTCTGCTGCAGGGATATATTAATTCTGGGCAGTTCATCACAGGGAGACCTGTTTTATGACTGGGAGGATACCTCTGGTAACTTACTTAGCTCTTTATTTGAACTGTGGGTGGGGGATTGGGTCTACCTGTAAACAGAGAGGGAGCTGAACAGTAGGAACAAACACATACTTATTTTCTTGCAGCTGTGACCACTGTCCGTCTGATCAAGATCAAGCTGGTTTTGTCGTTCAGGGGGTTATTTGGCTGATGGGTCTTTCAAAAGAAAAAATATTACAGAGGAACTGAGGCTAACCATTGTTAAACTGCTGGTGCACGTGAAGCAGACCTGTGTTGACTATGTCTTTCAAGTATATTTATTAGACAGGAAGTGGGAACAAGCACAAGGAAGGCTGTGCAGGCTGTCAAGCAGATGAACACATCGATCCCTTTGTCTTTAAAATGCACAAATTATCAAGTTTGACACTGTCTAGCACCCTATCTATGCTTCCTTCATGTAATAGTTAATGGTTTCTTATAAAAGCTTACTAATGTTGCAGAATCAGCTATGGTGGGGGATCTAGTTTCCAAGCTATGTATCACCAGCCACAATTAGAAGGTCCTGTTCTGGGCAGGTCTAAGTGCTTTATCTTCTGAGACTGTTTTGAACTTGTGCTTTAGGTGAAGGTTGTTTTTTCTCAGATCTGTGAAAAACATGTCCCCTGTAACATTATAGTGGGGAAGAGTCTTCATGCAAGTGTAGCTGGATGGGGAAGTTTGAAGACCTTCATTATCTTACAAAGTTCTGGGGGTTTTAAAAAAAATAAACCACAAACAGTTTTGGGGGCCTCACGCTGATGGAGACTTTTATATTAGCAGTCATGGTCTTCCAGCTTTGCTTATCACTTAGCTATGTGTCAGTAGGACCACAGATTTGGCTGGTTTATGGACAGGAAGTGCCTGATTTCTTTTTTCTTTGTGGGGGATGGAAGGGAGGATTGGAGAGAAGATCCCTCTCTCACTTCTGCTATGCAGTGAAGCAGAGGTAGCAAGTAGATGGGAACATGCCTGGCAGAAGCTCAGGAGGTACACTTAGAAAAACTATCCCCCTTCCCCCATGACAAATCCACATTTATACTAAATCAAATGTAGTCATAGAAATTGAGTATAAATAATGCAGAGGTGTGCAGGCTCCTGTTTCCTTCCTAGGTGTCTGGGAAATGACAGTAGGCATTTTCTGTTCTCCCCTGGGTATGAGAAGAACACCGGCTACTAAAAGCTTCCCAGGTTATGGATCATTTCGTAGCCTTCATGACTGAAAGTTTACTGCTCTGCTTCCCTGGCTTGCTTCTGTGCTCCTGCTCCCTGGATCCATGCAATCCCTTTTTCATTCTGCTTTAAGTGCTAGCAAGCACAGGGGACTATTATCCATGGGAGAGCCTCATGGGGTTGTTGGTCTTACAAGATCCACGCACTGCCTTGTCCACTCCAGTGCTCCTCATGGCAGTTTCTCTGTCTCTGAACACTGTCTGTAGCCTTATTTACAGACTTGCAGTGTGACATGATGGTGAAAATACACAGTGTCCAAAGCTAAACTACAGGCACTGAGCCATGAAGGACAACTGAGTGGGCAGAGAACTGGCACATCCACAGGTAGCCCTGCCCTTGGCACAGCAGCTCTAGTACTGTCACTTTTCAGCTGCTCAAATCCCCTTCCCTTCAAAACATGAGTCTGGAGAGAGGAGGAGGGGAGGGCAGAGAAGGCAGGTGAGTCTCAAACTCCACTTTTCTTTTATCTGGGTTTCTTTCCCTCCTGTTTAGCTTTAAACATGATTTGATTGATTCTTGTCCCCTTGCTAATTAATAATATAATTGTGCCTTAGCCTAGGAGGCATTAAAACTAAGCCTCATCAAAAGCGAGAGCTGTGTTCAAGGGGACATGCGGAAACTGGCAACAGTTTTTTTCTGGTTCTGTCAGTTTGCTTTGCTGCACGGGAAGGACGAAGCCCACACAACTGGCCCATGGTCCATCTCCAAACCTGGCCACCTCAGAGATTGCATCACCTGGCTGGGAGGTCAGAACTTGGCTGGGCAAAGGCAGTAAGCTTCATGCCTCCTGAGGGTGGCTGCCTGCACAAGCCTGTCCTGCTGCTGCCTCTCCAGCTAATGCAGATCTGTGCTGCCTCTCTAACAAGGCAGCTCAGCAGTTTGTTCTGCAGAGAATGAATCAGCTCCGAGTGGGGTTGGTGGTAAAAAGGCAGAACAGAGGAAACTCCGACATAAACCACCAGAATAATGCTGACTTCAGACCTGAGAAGACTGGCTTAGTTGTAGCATGTTTGTTCCGTTACTTCGTTCTTCTGTTTTGTATGGTTGTATGTTGGGACAGGACTGAAATCTCTGCAGGGTTTAGAGTTCACCCCCAAGTCTTCAGATTACTCAGCAAGCACTTTGCTAGGCTTAGAAGTCTTTGTTTGCTCTCCCCTTGCTCTAGATCTTCCAGGGATTTGCTTTTCTAGATTCGTTGTGGGAACTCTTTCAAAAACAGCATATGCCAAATGACCAAGTAGTTTCACTCACCAGATTTTGCTTTTGCAGTAGAAAGTCTTGTAACACAAGCAGTCTGTGACGTGAGCTGGATGATTTTGCCCAAGTATTGTAACAGCTAGGAGAGACTATTAGCTCAGGAGAGACTCATATCATCTCTGTAGCAAGAGCTGGGCTTTTGAAACAAACCATGAGCAGTTACCTCCCTGTGGGTCTGAGCTCCAAAAGGAAAAGTTCAAAACAGCTATAAAGCTAAACAAAAAGAAGTACATGCCTTTCAGTTTGCTTTGTCTTCTGTACTATAGAAAGAAGCATGACAGATGATGCTACTTAGGTTTGGATTAGGCTGGCTTTCAGGATATTTCTGTAAATAGAATTTGGGGTTACAGTTGACAACAGGATAAGGATATCTTCAATCATCAGAGGCAAAGGAAGAGAGTCTAAAGGTGTATGTGAGATTATTTGGTCTAGTGTGGTTCTCTAAGACAGATTTCATCTGATTTGACCGTACAGAAATTAATCTCAGTCAACCGAGACAGGGAATGACCCTGACAAGAAGCAATACAAGCAGGGAGGGTGGTGTCCTTCTGAACCCTCAGAGCTATGGTTTATAGCTGTCTGGCATTTTCACTAGTATCATCAGCCCTGTGAGTCTTCCTACCCCAAACTGCTGCTGTTTATCTACCACAGGATTCATTGTGATCTACAAAAGCTTTTTAGTTAGATGTTTGCGATGAAAATATGAGGACTGGGACACCTTTGGCATTTGTAACTTTATTGCAGAAAAAAAATCCACTATTAACATATTTTACAAAGAAAGTTGCACTTTGGTGTTGGGCGAGTTTTCTTCCTCACCCCTTTCCCCTGGACAGCGATGCACGGGAAACCAGAACAACCAGCCCCTGCCCTTTCGGTTGTGTGCAGAGACACTTTCCAGCTATGCCAGCCTGCACCAGTTTCAGCCAGGATGGAGTTCTATTTTCCACCACTAACTTGCCTCTCTTTGTGCCAAAACCCAGTAGCACCCTGCCCTCCGGCAGGGGAAACAAGTCTGTAGCTAGGGAGATTGCTCTGTGCAGACAATGCTTGATACAAAAGCTTTGGAGTTGTGACAATTGCCCTTTAGTTTTCATGCAATAACAGTAGGAGAGAACCAGCCCTTCTTCCCTATTTTACTGGGCATCCTTACAATAAACAGATGCAAGGCCAAAGCCAACAGCTGAACCCAAACTGCACTGCAGCCATTTGTCAGCCACTTCGGAAGTAGTAACGCAGGAGGGAGGAACTGCTGCCTTACCCAGTTCATCTATTTGACCCAGACCAGTTCTGCTCCATCTTTGGGCTTTGCAGATAATTTAAGCCCTGCTGATGGGGAAATTCCCCTTTCCCTGCTAAGACAAGCAATAACAGCACTGGAAAAAAAAAGGTACTTTTGCTAGTGAGGCCTGGTGTCTGTCCTTTGAGGGGTCCGTGAGTGTTGCTACTGAAAGGAGAGGAGAGATTGAGGCTTGTAAGAGCAATGTGGTAGATAATCTCTAGCCCTTGCTGTATCCTGAGGGAGCAACTGGCTTAGTCAAAAATCAAACACTCTAGAGAAGGCATGTGTTTCTCTTTACCTGCAGTCAAATGTGAATTAGAAAACAGGAGCAGGTGTTAGTTACATGAAGACTTTCATGTCACACACACTCCGGTCTTTCTGAGGTGAGGGCACCGAAAGATCCTCAGATTTACACTCAGAGGCTCTGGTCCATGGGTTTCCTTGAGGGGCCTCAAGAGCCTTGGATGCAGTCTACAGCAGTGATATTTTGAGGCAAAAGTGCAGAATCTAATCAGCCTAACGCCTAGAAAGGGAAGGGGAGGGAGGCACCTACATCCAGGATCTGTCCTCATGACAAGACACCAACTGGCTCAAAGACCAACATTAGAAGGCAAAGGAGCTTTGACCTTGCATAGCAGAGGAGGGAGAGTGCAGTACTAGTTTTGTACAACAACTTCCAGCAACCAGATGCTAGCAGCAAAATGGGAGGTACCTGAGGAAAGGCATGTGTCAATCCAGGCAGGGAAATGGACTAAAGCATTTACTGAGCCTGGGCAAGGAGTTTACGCATATGCTGAAAGCATCAAGTATGGGAGGCACAGTTTCCTAATTTTGGTGAGACCAAATTAGTGTGTCTAATTGGCAACAGAGTCCTATCAAGCCCTGTTAAGCTAAAATTATGTTCATTTTCCTCCCAGCAACTTCAAAGCAACATCAAGTAGCAAGGGCACTTCTCCAGTGGCCACAAAACTGTTTTCCCTGGTTAAAGAGAAAAGGTATGCATGTAGGAAGGAAGCAGAGCAGTCTGTCATCCTCCTGGTAGGTATTTCAGGATGGGCAGTGCCAATCCCAGGACTAAAGCTGAAACAGGAACAAAAAAAGTGCAAGAAAAAAACCAAACCAACCAACCTTAAAAATACAGAACAAGAGGGAGCCCAAGAGAACTAATTTCCACATCCTTGGCTCCCTCAGAGAACAGCAGTCTCCTTTGCTAGCACTGTGCTGACACCACCAGCGTTAAGAGCTCTTGTATGGATCACTTGCCCACCTCCTTTGAAAGCAGCAGCCGCCAAGATGGACAGAAGAGATCCATGCAGAACGTGATGGCAAAGGTTGTCTTGGCTAATTAGTCACCACACTAAAAGGAGGAGGCACCTCCTCAGGGCATTGTTTCGAGGAGAGCCTGGAGGAAAGGGCCAGACTTGGGCTCTGATTCCCAGCATAAAAACTTCAACATTGAACTACTTAAAATGTCTAAAACCAAAAGCCATCTGAAAAGGATCTTTAAGTTGTGTGCAAATCACAGCCCCTCATTCCTCAGCAGATCATCTGGGACCAAGTCCTCAAGGCCTTCTCCTCTGGGAAGTTCAGCCGGCCAGGCAGAGGACAGCCTGGTTGCCTAGTAGCTGTAGAGTGAGAGAGGGGTGTCCTCCATCATGTCATCCTAGAAGCAGAGAAGAGCGTGCTTTAATGAGATGTCTGCACGATGGCATACAGTCCCAGCCTGGAAGAGAGCTGTGCAGGCAGCACAGCCTTCTCATCCACACTGTCACAGTGTGGCCATCTGCCCAGCAATCCACCTAAATGCTGTCCCTGTGCCACTCCTGGATCTTTAGACTGTCACTCTCCTCTCCTGCTGCAGCTTTTGGAGAGAAGAGGTGTATGCAGGAAGAGCCTGCCTGCTGCAGGGATGTGGAAAACCCTGGCTGTGGAAAACTCCACTCAGATTGAAACAGCATCAGCTTGCTTGCTAGCTGCAGAAGGGAATCGGTACTCCTCTGTCCCAGAAAGTGCAGTGAGTTAGTTGCAGCTTCCCCAGAGCTAATCCAGCCTCTGAAACCTTCATATCTTTTTATATCCCCAAAGGGTCAAACGCAGACAGACAGAAAACCTCCCTGGAACAGAGCACAGAATCTGCTTTGTCATAGTCACAAAGCAAGTATATCAGAATACAGGAGGAGAGGCTGGGAAGGTGTCATTTCAGGGGAAGTTTGGATGGAGCTCCCCTTCCTCTTTCTATTTATCCTCTTAGCATTCCCCTGCAGAGTGAGGGGAAGGCAGAGAGCTTCTTTAGTGGCCAACCTTGAGACTTGCTGTCTTGATTCAAACCCTGGATGGAAGGAGAGGGACCTAAGAGGGAACAGGAGTTGTGATGAGCATTCTTGCTGCTGCGAATACCCAAAGCATTGCTAATGTAGTAGAAGGGGAACTGCAAAGCAGCCAGTAGCAAGTCAGACCATGTCAGGCTCGGCTGAAGGCATTACTCACCATGGGCAGGTCCTGCAGGCGCCGGAACTCCATGCGGCTGTTGTGCTGGCGGTATCTCAAGAAGCCCACCAGGCCTAGGATGCCCACCATGACAATGAAGACGGAGATCACGGTGATTACCAAGGGATCAGCCCTCGTTGTATCGGCCAAAGGAGAACTGGGTAGCTCTGCAAGGATACCAAGGGAATAAGGCCAAAGGAGAGCCTTCAATGGCTGGAGAAGCAAAGCCTTGTCTTTTCTGGTTCTGCTCAGTACAACCGAGAGACAATTTGAGGTAGCCCCAACCCTTTGCCATGTTTTGTGAGAGCAGGGACAAAAGCAGAGCATTTACCTGAATTTTTGTCATCATCAACATCCAACACAGAAGCTTTCTCGTGCACGGGCTCTAATGGCTGCTCCAGTGTAGATGTGTTGGTGGGGATGGCAGCTGTGCTGGTAGACGTGGAGCTGGTCACAGAGGGTCTCACTGTCACAGTACTGGAGGCAGTAGCAGAGGGCGTGCTCCCTACGGTGGAGATGGGAGCAGAGGAGGTTCTGGGCTCCATGGTGCTCTCCTCTGTGGCACCCACCGGGCTCGTTCCTGGCCTAGTTTCAGACCTTGCTGCTGTGGGCCCCACGGTCTGCCCATCAAAAGGTCCCAGCTGAGAGCTGTTAGTTGTTGCTGCAAAATAGGAACAAGCAGTTATTTCAAAGGATAAAGTGCAAGCGCACTGTTCTGTGGGACTGGACAAGATGGAAGCAAGGCTGTAAGGAAGACTGCTGGGACTATAGGAAAAGCAGCTTATTGACAACCCTTTGGAAAACAAGCAGGTCCTATAGCACAGCCACAGCTGAGCCACGCTATAAGCCACAGTGCTTAGAAAGTCCTCTTGGTTTTCATATGTGCCAATCTGCAATGTTAGCCAACCTCAGCTGGGCCCACAAGTCCTGTCCTCTGGGGACAAAGGACAAGCAGAGAAGCCTCAAACAGCTCTGCACAGAGCTGGGGATCACCCCAGAGCAAGACACTGGGAAAGGTCTCTCATCCCTCCTTACAGGGAGCACAAAGGGGGCTGCCCAGGGACGGGGTACCAGCATCCCCTGAGGCTGTGTCCGTGTGTCACAGAACAGCAGGACCTTGTGACACAAACCAGGGCGAAGGATGCGGTTGTGCATGAACACCATGCAAATCAATGGTCAATCAATATCTGCCTTGCATCAGGGGTGTGTGACAGCCTGGCAGGCCCCAAGGTGGGCGAGACTGGGATCACAGACCCTATAGCCAGTCCCCATGCTGCCCAGAGGGATCTGAAGGTAGGGCAGGGGTTCCCATGGTTGCCCAGGGATGGATGGGCTGATGCTTGTGCCTGCCCATCTCCATGCTTTGTGTTAAGGGAGGGTGTGCTGCCCTGTTCTGCAGGCAGCAGGGAAGGTTCCTGTCGAGCCCCCAGCCCTGGTGCAGGAAGAGCCCAGCTGGGCAGCACTGCTGAAGCACGTTGTTTCGGATGAGATATATAAAGGATTTCCCTGCACACAATCAATGTCCTCATCAGAAAGCAGCCAGCACAATTAGTACTATAATTAATGGGGTTTGCAAAGAGGATGCTGAACTAACAGCACCTCTGCAAGTCAGTCCCACTGAACTGGCCGTGCTTAATGGCTCATTCTCCTTTTCTCCCTCTCTCCAGTTCCCATGAGAGTTCACAGAAGTTTCCAGGTTGTGCATGCTTGGGGCAGGACTTTCTGCACAGGCAGTAAAGGCAAAACCTCACCTGGCACACTGTTCAGAGGAAGCGTGGGGGTTGCACTGCTGGTGTCATCCATTTCTTCAGTTGTGCTGAAAGGCTCTGTGACTTCATGGTTGGGCTGGTTTTCTTCCAGAGTACTGGCGGTCGGGGTAGGGGAGGGGACTTCAGTGCTGCTGTTGACTGACAAGCTCATGTTGTGGTGCTCACGCTGTGTAACTGTGACATCCCCGGGGCTGGCAGTGGTGGAAGCTTGCAGTCTCTCTGCCTTGGTGCCTACCAGGGGGGTGGTAGGGATGGAGGCATCCTCCATCTCCATAGCGTGGGCTCCAGTGGCATTGAGTGTTGCAGCAGTCAAATTTTTCTCCAGGCTTGTCTCGAGGATGGCAGTAGTCACTGGACTGAAGTCAGAGGCTTCCCTTGGCTGATGCGAGGTTAGCACTGTGCTAAGAAAAGGTGATGGTGTCACCGAGGTCTCTGTTGTCTTCTGTCCCTCTCCTACAGAACAGAGTTAAGAAATGCTGAGAAGTTCATCAGAGATCCCACACTGAGAGGAGAAACAGAGGAGGAGGCCAGGAATTGAACCTCTCCATCCCCCTAACTCCAAATCCAGCACAGGTTCACATTTGGGGGAAGGGGTTCAAATAGCTCCTCTGTCCTCCTGGCCTCTCTGAGGCAGGGACCTGCTCTAGGGGACCTGTCTTTACCCTCCTCCCTCTCAAGCCCTGTGCTCCTGTTCTGTGGGGTCAGCATCACTAACCCCTCTACCCTGGAGCACCTCTTAAACCTTTTTAGAAGATTTGGGTTTTTTTAAAAGTACCACCTGAGACCTGATTCTGTGAGAAACTTAGATAAGTCTTCCTTGGTTCATTGAGAAAGAGTCAGAAGTGGTGCAGAAAAAATACAAGTGGAGAAAAAGTGGAAGCAGATCCTCTAGCTCCCCCGGCCCGATGAAGTGTAGAAAAGTGATGTTAAAAAAGTCTGCGGCTGGCAAGGGTAAAGCATATATTGCTAGTCATCTTAGTAGTAGTGTGGGCTTGCTGCTAGAGGGAAAGGTGAAATGGGTAGCAAGAGAGTAACTACAGCTAACAGGGCTGGTGGTGTACTTTGGGAGCCACCTTCACGAACACACCACCACCATAAAGCGCGACTGTTGTCCTAGAAATGGGGAGGTACTCAGCCTCCCACTACAGCAAACAGGGCCAGCTTCCCTAGCGGGAACCTGCAGCGAGCAAGGATCCCCCCCGGATCCACAGCCGCTAGACGGTGTGACAGCATGCAGGAGGAGGAAAACCACAAGGCTTTTACACTGCCCATTCATAAACACAGATCCTGTGAGAGTTTTTTAGGGTGTAAACAGGAAGAAAACAGAGAAATGTAGCCACATCAGGATGGACTCTACAGACAATTTAAAAACATCGCATGGTCAATGTTTTGACGATTTCTGTTCAAGTTTCTACCCAAGCCACAGAGGTGTGATGAGCCAACTACAGAAAAAAATAAAGGTACCGAAGAAAATCCATCTTCATGCCCACTCTCTCCACAGTGGAGAAGCATCCGAGGCAGATGCTGTAACCAAGAAACATTCATCCACCAACAAAGCAGCCCACTTCCGTACTAAGGCTTTGGGGAAATCTCAGCAGTTTTTAAAAGCTCTTCGGAACAGACACAGTTATCAGAACTCTTCTCCAGCTACAGCACTTAACAGGCCCTAAAAAAAGACACAATACATCTCTCTCAGGAGACCTTCGCAGTACCCCGACCAGCTGGAGAATTCAAAACCTCGAAGCAGCCTGACAGAGCTGTGCTTCCCCAGCCCGGGGCCCCAGTCCCAGGAGGGCTCCCATGGGGGATGCACAAGCAGGCAGCAGAACCCCGCTCAGCACATTCAGAAAACAAGCTCTCAAGGGGAGCCCCAGCGGGGGCAACTTAAACGTGAAGACCGAAGGCGTAAGTGATGCTCCCTTTGGCCTCGCCTTGATCCAGCTGTCTGCGGCCAGAATGTGCCTCTAAACAAAGCAAGCTGCTCTCTGAAATGGAGCTAAGGCATAGGATACGCTTACACCAGTAACACCTGCAAGGAAGAGCTCAGCACTGCGTTTCCCGGGATCAGGCACCAAAGCTCACAGCTCTTCATGCGACAAGTTCCAGCCCTAAACCCAGCACTGCTATTCAGCACGCTGCCTGCTGGGTGAGATCCCAGCAGCTCCAGAGCCTGCGCTGGGCAACACTGAAGGATCCCGTCTGGGCATTGGCAGATGCTCTCTCTGTAAACACCCGACTACCTGCTCCTGCGTAGCAAGAGACACACACAGAGCTGCACTGTCACCGTGGGGTAAACAGGAAAGGTGGTGGCCAGGTGCCCGGCCAGCGGCGAGCCTGGCTACGTGCTGCTTTGAATAGCTGGCCTGTGCCTGGGGCAGCCTCCCACGGGGTGGCAAGCCGTGACTGGGGTCACGCAGAGGAAAGATTTGGGGAGAGCTGTCTTGCACAAAGGCTTGAGCACCTCTGAAACAGTTGTGCCAGTTTCTGACTAGGAGAGGAAAGCCAGGGGGAAGGCGGATGAGTCTGGGCCCTACACGCCAGGGCACCTCCCCGCGGTGTCAGGAGCTGGCATCCCTGCCAGGAGGTGCTGTGGGGCAGGAGGGTTTGTGGGGACAAGCAGCTCCCCCCACTCTGTGAATAAGGATGGGCTGCACACACAGCTCCTCACTGTCTGCAAGAGGGAGAGCTAGTGGGAGTAGTATTTCCCTAAGCTCTTCTCTCCATAAGTAGCCACACAGCTGCTTCCCGCAGAATTGCCCGGTGTCCATGACCGCCAAGGAAGCGGTGCCCGGGTGGATGGGCGGCTGTGGCCCTGCATCCCACAGGAACGTAGCAGGACCATTGCAGAAAGGCTTGTGCTGTAGCAGCAGCCAGCCCGCGTCTGGCGTAAAACAGCACTGTGGTGTGTAAAACCTGGTTTGTAGAGAATTGCAGAAGAGATGTTAAAAATGGCAGGTATGGAGCAGGAAGGGGAACCGCTGGGGCAGCGGGGCACCTGCTCGGAGGCCTTTGAGCGTGGGAGGTGTTGATGGCACCTGAATTAGCAGGTCATCCAGCCCAGCACATCACAGCACACCCAGCTCAGGAAACAAAGGAGAGCCTGAAAAAAAGGGAGAGCCTAAACCAGGCAAACACAAAGACTCCAGCCATTAAGAGATGATGGTGGGAAGATAGAGAACAAGGCAAGAGCCTTAAGATGGGCAAGGAAACAAAGGACAGTGAGTAAATCCTGATCACTCGGGGTAGACAGACAGAAGATCACCCTCAGGTCTGTCAGCTCGTAAGGGGTAAGGGCACATCCAAAGCCAGCACACAGTCATCAAGCAAAGCACCTGGGGAAATACCCAATAGGTGCAACTTGGTGCTTGTGAGCATATGGGTGTTAAGAGTGCAAGCACCAATGTGTTTTACTTCAGTTTTGTTTTAAAATAAAAATACTCCCCCACAGGGTCTTGCATTAAGATTTGCTACATCGTTGCTGCAATGCCACAACTTTGTTTCCCACCGTTTTATCACCCAAACAGGCAACCCATTCCCACCCAGCTCCCGTGCAAACCCTGCAGTACAGTGGGGGAGAGCACGGCTCTGCTGCGAAGCCGCTGGGGCTGGCTGTGCTGGATGAGACCCAGCAAACCCCACACCACCTGCGATCCCCCAGGGTCCAACCACCGTGGTTTGCTCTGGATCCTTGGTGCCCGACAGGTCGGAAAATGCCCAGCTCCAGCGCTGTCGCTGCTGCTCCAGTCGCTGAGCGATGATGTTTTTAGCTGTTTGTCAGTTACTTACAGAGACGCAGGTCAGAGCTCGTTACTCTGGCGTCTTCCTGGAGGAGCTCTGCTTCCTGCACCACATGCCAGGGAGGCTGTGGCTGCATTGCCTAAGGCATCACCCTCATCAGCTCCTGCAGACAAGAGGGAACCATGCCGCTCTTGTCTCGGATGGAAAGGGAAGGATTTAGTGTGGATGCTTCCCCTTCTCTGGGATCCTCCAAGGCCTGACAGTTGCAGCACCCCAAGACAGCTGGTGAAGGTGCAGTCACCCTTGGATCCATAATAAAGCAACTACGACCGTACTGCAAGTGAAGAAGCAGGACCAGCTGCAAGCAAGAGCTCTGATAATAACAGCATCTCTGTTTCCCTGATGGGGAACCAAGGGTGGGTTTGTTTTGGTTACGCTGCAGTGCCTGCTAAAGCAGAGCTGGCTGGTGGTCCCCTGGCTACAGCCCCGCTCCTGCCCCGCGTCTGTGCTAACCACCAGGCTCAGTCTGCGCGTGGTGAGAACCAGCGATCTCAGACCACATTAGGGCAGGGCTGGTGGATTTGGAGCGGCAGCTCCCATCAGACAGTGCTGACTGCAGTGACCTCTGTCTGGGAAACGAGAGGGGCAAAGGAAGAGAGCGGCCCCAAGGGAGAAGGGATGCAGCCAGCCGAGAAGCCCCTGCCTTGGACAAGGGTGGGAAACGCTCCCTGCTCCGCGAGGGAAGGGAGGGCTCTGAGCATCAGCCCACGGCTTCGGCCCCTCTCCAGCGCTGCATGACGACACTGAGGGACCTCCACGCATCAACCCGAGCTCCCACCAGCTCCAGAGCAGTCATGGTATAAATATGCCATAGTGGAGAGGAGTGAAGGAAGCCAGCTCTGCAGGAGACGGGGCCATTCCTGCTTTGCGCTCCCTGCCCAAGTTTCAGGGCTGGGGCCAAGCGAGGGGCTGAGGAAGGTTTGCATAACCAGCACAGAGAATCACTGCTGTGTCAGGGCAGCCACGCAGAGCGGGGACGTCTCCTCCATCCTCTGCCACAGCAGCCACCCCACTGTCTATTTGTTTCTCAGAATAAAATAAGGCAGCAAGACAGAGCAGGGCCTCAGCTGGACCAGCCTGCGGACGAGCTCTTGCCACAACCCTCCTGCCCCAGTCCCAACAGCATCCTCTGCACCCTTCTTCCTATCTCAGCCAGAAACAGCAGCCTGAGCTCCCCAAGGGTCAACACAAACCTGACTCCAATCCATAGGCTTTACCACCGTTTCTAAAATCCCTCTTAGGGTGAGAAGTAGGAGAGCCACGTAAGGTAAGGAAGCCAGCGGCAGGCTGGCTGCCGGGGCTCGAGGCAGAGCAGGGCAGTGGGGTGCAGGCTGCAGTCACCGCTGGAAGAGGCGAACAGAGACCCAGCTGAGAGCTGAGCACAAAGATGAGAAAGGGTCCACCCAGGATTTCAGAAAAAGCGTCCGTGGGAGCAGGACTCCCTGGTGCGGATGTATCCTCCCGCGCAGGCTGTCACTGTCTGCGGATAGCACCTCACTTAAATCAGCTTCCTACAGAATGCATGTCAAACCACTACTCTGATTCATTGAAAAGGCACCCAAACCCTTCTAAAATGCTATTTTTGTGCACTAACTGAATTCAATTTCCATTTAAGTGTAACAGCTCAAGTCGCAAACAACCTAGTAAAATGCAAAATTAATATAATGTTTAAAAAGTAACAGCATAAGCTGTAACCTATACGTATTTAAGCAATTATATTATATCCTATTGCTTAGCAAAGTACTCCATTAAGTGTAGAAATTATCTTTTGTTGCCAGTTATTACATTTTTATGGTTACCAACCAACGGTAATTAAACAACCTCTTCAAGGAAAAAGAGCTTGAGTATAAATGCAAATAAAACCGTATAGTGGGATTTAAAACCAAGGCTCTTCATTTCATTTAAAACCAGAGCAGCTGGTTTAAAAACCGGAGCAGCTGCTGATTAGATACCAGCCAAGCCTGACCTCTTCTCCTTAACTCAGAGCTTGGAATAAAAAAAAAAAACAAGTGGCAGAAGAGATTTCTAGAGCCCTTCAGGTAGGTGCCAGATGCACCCAGGGATGCTGTAGGGCAACACCCTCCTCGCAACAAAGCGAGGCTCAGAGAGACAGATCCGGTACGAAGGGCAACTGCTTTGTAAACTCAGCTCCAGTTTGGTACCTTGCAGGACCTTGATGGAGGCAGGATGCCGCTGGGTTGCATTTGCTGCGGGCTCCAGCGCTCTCCCTGCCAGGGCTGATGCCGGGACTGTCCCCATCCCCATCCCGGCAGAGAGAGGCTGAACTGGCTCTGTCTGCTGCGAGGAGTCCGGGCGTGGGGTGCAGGGACAGATCAGACCTTGCAGCCCGCTTGGGGACCACAGTGGAGCTCTTGCGCGGCAGCAAGTTAATTCACTGCACCCCATGTGGCCTCTGCGAGCTGAGCCGTGCCCTGTTGCGCAGGCAGCAAAACTGGGGGGGGCGGAACTGGGGTGCTGAGCGCAGCCCTGGAAAGTGGCCAGGCCAGGCATGCTGTAAAGCAAGGGCTGCGGTAAGGGACAGGAATAGAAACCGAGACTCCTGACTGAGAAGCTCCTTCCAGCCCGATAGGCAGGTGGCCACGAGCCGAGCACGAGACGGGGCTCAGATTAGATATGGGGCAGCAAGCGAGCGCAGTGCTGGGGAGGGACAGCCCAGCACCCAACTGGCCCGGGGCAGGCAGGAGGACACTTCCCCAGGGCATCTGCAGATGCTGGGCCTCAGGCTTGAACCCCTGGGGAGCAAAAAGGGGAGCCAGTGCTACCGCCTCGTTTGATGGCACTGCATTTGGGACAGGGACAACCAGCCAATGGTGGCATGGCAGAGCAGGGCAGAGCAAGAGTTGCGAGAGCAGAGGTGAGCAGCACTGGAAACCGTGCCATAAATGCCGAGCACAGGTTCTTCAGTACTAGGAAAACCCATTAAAGCAGCACAGACATGCCCAGAGCACGCAGCGGTGCTGGAGCCTGAGCTGGGGAGGCGGGCAGTGCCCGCCCGAGCGCCTGCCTGCAGGATGCAGCACCCCAGGGTGGCACTAGCCCTGCCACAGGAGCCCTTCCCCACCCAGCTGGGGCAGGGAGAGATACAAGAAACTGCTTTCCCACATGTTTGCATGAAGCCCCATCACTGATCCCCCATTTAGAGGCGAGGGGGCTTATCCCGAATTCCCGTGGCAGGGCAAAAGGGGAGAGCAAGCTGCCTTGCTCAGCCACCACTGTCACACCAGCCAGTTATTTTCCACTGGCTGCATGCAGCTACAAAGCACCCTGCTTGGCAGAAAGGTGCCCAGGAGGCTCCCACATTGTTTACTTTGTTCCTCGGTGGAGGGACTGAGCTGTGATGAAGATCTCTTTGCGCAGAGGCTGCTGGGGACACACACGGCACCCAAGGCCTGGGAAGCCTGCCCTTGTCTGGGGCTCCGTAACCCCAATAATACAGCAACAGCAGAGAGCTCTGGCATCAGCCAACCCTGGCCCTGCTTATCTTGGGAGTCACAGCTGCAGTGGAGGAAGCACTCATGTCATTAGGAGAAAATTAATTAGCTAGTTGCCTTAATAGCAGCCTCATGTCAGCAGGGAGCCTGGTCACCAGTGCAGTATGGCATGAGCTGGGGGGAGTCTGGACATCAGGAAATCTGCCCAGCCCTGAGCAGCCCCCAGCTGCGTGGCTGCTGGTTTCATGGGCCGTGGGGCTTGGAGGACACATCCTGCCCTCAGCAGCCGTAGTTTGGGTCATGCAGGGCAAGCACGTGCCCTGGCCCTGCCCTGAGCAGCCCCACAGGGCTCAGGACCCGGCCCCAGACCCGAGCAGTGCTGAGCCTTATGAGAGCTGCCCCACAGAGTGTGGTGGGGACGAAGGCGGCCAGCGTCACCGCAAGGCGGCCCCGTGGAAACCCCTGCAGCAAGAACTGCATCTGCCCACCCAGAGGGTCTCGGTGGAAAGGAAGGAGAGGGGCCTCCGTGCTTTGGATCGTCCCTGCTCCCTTTTGCCTGGAGGGATGGGGCCAAGGGAGCTGAAGGAGGCGAGTGCTTCGCCCCTGCCCAGCAGCTCAGGCCTTGGAAGGGCAGCAGGGAGCCAAGATCCACCCTGCACCTGGGGCTGGGGAAAGAGCATGTGCAGAAATGGCCTCGAAGAGCGACGGCACGATATGATGGGGCTGGGCGGGGGCTGCAGGGTCGGTGGTTACCCCACGCAGCCGGAGGTACCGCCCTGAGGAGAGGACCGAGCTGTGGCTCAATTCTGGGTGCAGGAGAGCTGGAGCCGTCCAGCCAGGGTGGGGTTGGGTCCATCCACTCCCCCTCGCCCTGGGCAAACAAGGGGAAAAAAATCATGGCAAATCGGCTGCGGGACTCTGCAAGCGGACACACTGCCCGCCTGTGTGCATGGCCCCGGGCGCCGACAGACCGGGCTTTATGCACTCGCGCCGCTCCCGGCCCCGTGCTGTCCCCTCCGCTTGCGAGGCAGCTCAGCACAGGAGGGGGAGGCAGCAAAATGCCCAGACCAAAATTACTCCGGGGTTTTATTTGTAAGGCTAACGGTGCTGGAGGAAGTGGATTTCCGCAGGCAGTGAAGAAAGGCTGCATTGAGAGGCGGGGGTGGGCAGAGAGCGGGGGACGCGGCAGCCTGAGCCCCTCTGTGGCCCCGCAGCAAACCTGGCTGGGGAGCTGGAGCAGGCGCTGCTGGACAGGGGGGTCCAAGGGGATCTGCGCCGGGAGCAGGGCAGAGACCAGCTCACAGAGCTGGGACAAGCCCGGTTTTGGATGGGTTTCTCTAGGGACTGTCGACGTTGGGGCCAATCTCCGGGCAAACCTTTCCCTTCCCCCATCACTGTCCTGCTGGGATCCTCTGGTGTCTCATTAAGGGTCGTGCTTGCCATGGGGCATTTTTTTATTGGTGGCATCTCTTCCATGCCACCTATTTTCGCAAAACGTTTGCTCTCTCAACTGTGGCTGGGATTAGCTAGCGGATCCAAAAGCCATGAGGACAAGGGCCAGGCCAGCTGCATAGGTGCCATTTCCTGAGGCCGTGAAGGGACTTTAGGATTGGGACACTAAGCATGAAAGATCCCAGGAAAAACCCAGCGCAACCTTAATTCTGGTACATTCCAGCAGTTTGAGTCTTGGACTTTGCACCAAGAAGACTCCTATGAGCCAGCTGGGGCAGGGGGCTCCCCGGGGGTACCCCAGGGCACCAGGGACAGGAAACACTGTGAGACACGGGCCAACACAGCCAGCAGCAGCCCCAAGCTCCTCCTCCTCTCGGTGATGGAAATCCCAAGTCGTTCCTCTGCCAGCGAATTGTTCCTCTGCCAGTGGCCGGGCTCCTCCTCGCACCCTGTCACAGCACAGCCACCCTCGCACGGGGAGTGCAGCCTTACCCAAGGCTTTGCCCACATAAAGGGGGCTGGTTTGGGACTGTTTCCCTGTGCTCAGCCTCAAACCCAGCCAAACCGCATCCGGTGCCCAAAACCTCAGCCTGAGCGCTGCTCTTGCTGCCGGGGCTCGGCCTCACGAGCACCTACGCTAGGGTTTTACCAGATCAATTAGTTATTAAAAACCCAGTTTCTATGTGTCACCCGTCCGTCTCTTACAGCTGCCGTCACCGTGCTGTGATCTGACTAGGGTCTGGCCAAGGGTTTTTTCTCAGCCGCAAAGAAGAGGAAACATGTTTGCTTCCCGAGCCCCAGGCAAGCCTCTAAATGCCAGCTCAGAGTTTGTCACTGCCAGGGTCACAGGGGATGGAGACAGCCCCCCGACTCGGGGCACGCTCCCGGCCACGCGGCAGGGCTCGGCAGCGTGTCGGTGGACAGGGCTGTCAGTGCCACGCTGCAGACTGCGCCTGCCCACGTGGGGACATGTTGCTCGTGGAGCTGAGCTGAGCTGAAATACAGCCGGGGAGAGGCTGCCTGGGGCCGCGGTCCAGCTCCTGCTCTGTCCCGGACACCGGCATCGCCTCCTCTCCCGCAGCACGACGGGACGGGCGCCCTGTGCCTGCAGGGAGGGCGGCAGAGCTCGGGCTTTGTCCGGGGTCCCCTCGGTGGGAAGCTCAGCGGTGGCTCGTAGGCACTCAAGAGCTGCAGGGTGGGAGACGGGGGGGCTCGCAGGGCTGGACGCTGGTGGGCGAGCGCCTCCGGGCTCGCTGCTCCCTTCCCCGCGCATCCCCTTGGGTTCCCCGCTGGGCCGGGGAGGCGAAGCCGGCCCGGCGCCGCTGGCGGGGGAGCAGCGCCCGCGGGGCGAGCGCTGCCTGCAGCTGCCTTGTATGGGCAAGGCCGGGGCGGGCGGCCTCGCTGCTGCCTTGAGCGCGGGGCTCGCCCGAGCCCCCCCCCGAGCATCCCTGGGCGACCTTACCTGCGCGCCCGCCGGGGCGACGGCGCCCGGGGCCGGGGGCACTTCGCCCGAGTTTCGGGGCCATGCCCGGGGCGCTGCTCCCCGGAGGTTTCCGTCCCCGGGGAGGGCTCCCCAGACCCCCCTCCCGCAGCCCCACCAGCGAGCGGAGGAGCCCGGGCCCCGGCGCTGCCCCGACGGCTGCCCCGGCGCTGCGCTCCCCGCCGCGGCGAGACGGGCGGGACCCCCCCCGAGCTGCCCCCCGCCCCGGTACCCCTCGGGCGGCCGCCCCCGGTACCTGGCAGGGCGCAGAGCAGGCAGCAGGCGGCGGCGAGGCGGAGCAGGGCGCGCCGCGTCCCCTCCATGCTGGGCCGATCCGCGCTGGCTCCGCCGGCGGCACCGGGGCGGCGCCGGGGCGGGACGGCGGCCGGGGCGGGGCGGGCGGCACGTGGTCCAGCCCCGGCCCCGGAGGCGCGGGGCGGGGGCCGCTGCCACCCCCGCACGCCCGGCACCCCCCGCACCCCCGTCCGGTCCGGCCCCGGCATCCCCGGTCCGGCCCCGCACCGGCCCCGCCGCTCCCGGTCCGGTACCCGGTACCTCCGTTTCGGGCAGAGCGCTCCCGGTCCGGTCCCGGTTCGGCCCCCGGCACCCTCGGTCCGGTTCGGCACCGCCCCCAGCATCGCCGGTTGATCCCCGGCACCCCCGGTTCGGGCAGGGCACTCTTGCTCCGGTCCCGCACCGGCCTCGGCATCCTTGGACCGGTCACCCCTGGTTCGGGCAGGGAACCCCTGGTCCAGTCCTTCCCTGTCCTGGGCACCCCCGGTCTGGTCCTGCACCACCCCGTCACCCCATGCTGGTCCGAGTGACCCCGGCCCAGGCCCTCACCATCCCCCAATCTGGTCCCGCATAGCCCCTGGCACCCCCAGTTGAGCCTGGCACTCCCACTTCTGCCCCATAGAGGGATGGGGACAGTGGCCAAGCCCAACACGGGGCATCACCCTCGGGCCCCTGCACTGTTTCGGGGTAGCCGGGTCTGTGGGCACAGCTGGGTGCAGAGCTGCTCCAAGCACCCCTGGATGCTGCCCTGGCCAGGGCTGAGCTGGGCGCTCAAGATGCCACGGCTGGTTTCTCAGGGCATCCTGCAGCCAGTGGGGCACCCCCTGGCCCCACATCCCTCCCAGCCTCCTGGGGGCTGGCCAGCCCTATCCAGGCATTGTGAGGGCTGAGCCAGCAGCCGTCCTTCAGAAAGTCTGACCGCTCTCTTCTGGTCTGCATTTCTGAAGAAGAAACCCCATTAGGAAGCTGGTGGTGGCCAGGGGCCCGGCCAGGCACCCTGCGCCCAGGCTGTTCTCTGGAAGGACCAAAAACCCCCTTGCAAATCCCTTGTCATGGTGCTTCCTCCCCAACCCCAGCTTCATGTGGTGCAGCTGGTGTGAACCCTCTTGTCCTGCCCCATCAGCTCTCACAGAAACAACGGGAAGATTTGGGGCTCCTCTGATCTGGGAAGGTGCCCTTTGCCCATAAGATGCAAAGAACATGGGGCCTTGGAGGCATCTGAGGGCCCCACGTCATGGCGTGGTCCTTGCTGACCCTCTCTTGGGCAGCTTTGGCAGAGGTGGGGCTGTGTGTCCCCTTCTCCATCCCGATACCCATGTCTGCAGCACCACGGGACAGAGGAGGAAGGTGGAAATGGATATTTTTGTTCCCTGAGAGGTTTTGCCTTCCTTCTTCAATGTGGGGCTCCTTGGTAGCTCCTGCCCTCAGTTCAGAGGCAGGTAGAAGAGAACAGGGTTGATCTGATGCAGAACTGATCACGTCGTTTACCAGCTCCTTAAAAAAAAAAATAATTAAATCTCAGCCCCTCATTGGAAATGTGTTTCTAGCTGCTTGCTACTTATCGCCACCAAAACTAGATGTACCACTTTCTGGCATCCGGTTAAGGCAGAAGTGATTGGGCTTGTACAAATTTCCCAGTTCTAAGGGGAATTATTTTAATGTATTTACAACTTCTTGGTAAGTTACAAGAGTCTTCTGCTCCCATGGAAGCTGCAGAGCTGCCCAGCAGAGCAAAGCCTCCTTTGCGCCAGACAGGCTTGGGCTCTCGGTGCTGCAGTGTGTACCACCCGACCCGGCACCTCGGAGCCTGCCGAATCTCACCGGCGAGGGACCAGGGCGTTTCCATCCCCCTCAGCACCCATCCCTGGGGAGGACATGAGCTCCAGGGGACGTCAGCACTGCTGGCTGTGACCATGGCTCACAACCGAGTCCGACGACTGCAAGCTTCTGACTCACGTCTCTCCTCTGGTCTCTCTCTGGAGACGCCGAAATAATATCCATCTCAGCTGACTTACAGATAGCAGCTCTCAGTCGTCAAGGTTACCGGTCCCTCTGCTTTAATTAAGCATATAGACATGGCATGGGGTATCTTCAACAGCTGGGGAACAAGGAGAGCGGTGGGCTGGCATTCCCCAAGGGGTTTGTGAGCAGCATGATAAACCTGGGCAGATGAGCCCCCCTGCAGGTCACTGCTATTACTTTAGCTGAACTCCTCACTCATTAGGATTATGATTAACACACTAATGAGGCACCTTCAGCTCCCCATAGCACAGAAGGGGCGGTTGGGAGCGAGAAAAGTTACTGCATTGGTGTGACAGTGTCTTTGCAGTGACACTGCTGCTCTCCCACCCTGGAGAAGGGAGGAAAAACAAGGGGCACTTTAACGTCCCGCCGGTGCACTGCCACTTTCTCATGGAGCGAGTAAAAATATTCCCCTCGGATACCAGGCAGCAGCCCCCTATGTCCGTGTGGGCTATATAGGGGCTCTGACTTGCTCAGGGGGTAGTGGCCCTGGGCTGTTCTCAAGAAGGACTGAAAACACCCTTGCAAACCCATGCAGCATGTAGACCAGACAGGTCTGGGTAGCAACGAGAGTTGAGGACTTCTTAGAATAACTTCTGAAAGAAAGTTTTGTGCTCAAAAAACACGGCATCGACTTCTGCCAGTGTCACGCTCTCTCTTGCAGTGGCTTTATTTAGCTCCTGTCCTTTTGTTTCTGGCTGGTGGCCAAAGACCAGAGCAGGCCAGAGATGATAATGTTGATTATGTTAATTTAATAGGAAGAAGCAGATAATAGAAAACAAGTGAGTGGAAAATAGTGGCAGCAAAAGGGCTGAGGGGGAGTAAGGGTATAGGTGGGAGGGAGGGAGATGTTGGCCCTGGGAGAGATGCGTAAGCTCAGTGCTTGGGCTGTGTCCCCCAGCCCAGGCTACGACACGGGTTGAGCGTCCCCTGAGCGAGCAGAGCAGCAGCACAGCTTTGGTCCCGCTGCCGCTGTCACCCCAGCGCGGCCCCACACAATCTGAAGAGCGATTGCCTCTTTCAGACAGCCCAGAGGTGAGTGGTCGCAGCGGCGGGAGCCCTGGGCAGAGGGATGGCAGCTGCGGCCAGCACTGCTGGGTCGCGGGTGGTTCACCTGGGCTCTGGGTTCATGTAAATCATCCCATTTCTTGTGGTTCAGCCTCTCTGTCCTCTGCCCTTCGCCACGGGGCACCGGGAGCACCCAGGGGCGCACATCGCACCCTGCCCTTGCAGAGAGCTCAGCGGATCCCAGCCTGCCCCGTGCCACCTTGCAAACGTGCTTCTTCAGGAGGGCTGGGCATGACCAGAGTTGGTCTTGGGGTAGACGGGCCAATATATCACCCCCAGATGGCTGCTCGCTCACCCTCAGGGAAGCACTTCACTGTGGGATGGAGGGAGGGGCTGCTCTCAAAGGGAG
Source organism: Gymnogyps californianus (assembly GCF_018139145.2). Classification (NCBI taxonomy): domain Eukaryota; kingdom Metazoa; phylum Chordata; class Aves; order Accipitriformes; family Cathartidae; genus Gymnogyps; species Gymnogyps californianus. The sequence continues at coordinate 25,610,026 of NC_059478.1, read as the reverse complement.
ACGGACTTGGCACTTGAAGGCATTTTTAGTTCTCAAGGGAGCTGGTAGCCAACTGACTGGAGCAGAAGAGCTAATCCAAGGTGAGTCACTCCCCCTCCTCTCCAAGGTTGAAACATTAAAACAATTTTTTATGAAAGGCAAATTAAATCCCACAAGTCAGAGCCAAGAAAAAAGAATTTATCAAAGAGCAGAAGATGCTACTGGGTGACTTGCAGGCAGACAGAGGGAGCATTTGCTCAGCAGCCCGGGTTATTACATCTCCTCTGTCGCTCCTCCAATGCAAAGAGCACTGCCATTCATCTATTTTTAATAACAGTGACGCAGGCAGTGAACCTGACTTCAAGGCTGGGAGCTTGTCTTCTTCCCCCTGCTTATCTGTCCTGACTCATCTTCCTTTCCAAGGGCCCTTCACAGCTTTGTAACCCAGTGAAGGAAGAAAGGAAAAACAAAACCAAAGAAAAAAAGCAGATCAGACAGCAAAGCATTGGAGATAGAGAACTGTTCTGCGAGAGGAATAATAAACACTGCGACTTCGCTGGCTCAGGGAGCCAGGGAAAATTAAGTGGCTAGGAGACCTGAATGTATACAGGGTCATGCTGATCCGAAAGCGGGATCTCTCAGTCAGCCGAGCAGGGATCTGGTAGCAGCTGGATGCTTGTAGGTCTTGAAGCTCTGCAGAAAGCCCAGGCTAGAGGAAGCAGAGGCAGAGCTGAGGGTGCCCAAGCCCAGGGTGGCTGGGGGAATAAGCTGAAGAGTTCCGCTGTGGCAGGGGTCTCCGATTTGAGTGTCACAACGGGTCTCTGCACCATTGTAATTGCAGAGATAAGGACAGCTAGTGTGAGGAGTGTAACCAGAGGAGGGGAGGCTGCTGCGCAGCCCGGGGAGGCAAAAAGCTGTGCTTTCATCCCAGAGAGCAGTTGGCTTAGCTGGGGTGTGAGGACGGTGCACGAGGCAATGCAGGAACCCTTTCGGGCCTTGGCATGGGGCAGGAGAGGTGGGACTGATGGCCATGTGGGCTGGTGGCCTCGATGCTGAATAGGACTGCGTGGTCTCTTTGGGCGTCCGCCACGGTCCAAGCTAGTGCAAGTCCATATTTCTGCACTCTGGTGGGTGTTACTGTGAATACATCTTCGTCAGATGTTCAAGATTTTCCCCTACAAAACTGGTGTTTTGGTATCAGACAACCCAAAAACTCAGGGACTGCTGAGAGGAGCCATGCCCCAGGCGTGCCCTGAGCACTGGGGTCTCACCCTTTGCCCCTCAGCTCCTAAGGGCTGGAGCATGGTCTGATGGGCTCTCCCCAGGGCTGAAGCCACCCAGGCACAGTGACACAGGGTGTCAGTCCTGGCTCACCGTCCCGGTGCTTGCACAGCCTCACGGCTGGGAGCACTGTGGAGCAGGCGGGAGCAAGCTGGCCAGCTCTGTTCCGCTCCATGCCTGTGGTACCACCAGGAGCTTGGCTATAGCCATACCACGGCACCGTTGCAGTGTGGACAGGCTCTGAGTTGAAGCCAGGACAGCAGATGGGCGTGATGAGCAGGCAGGGGAGCACAAGACCATGGCACCGGGCACAGCACGGCAGCTGCCTAAATGGGAATATCCATCTGCCCCAGCACAAGTCCTCTCTGGTTCCGGAGGCAGGGTGTCTGGCACTGCTGCCAGCCTCCCGCCTGGGCTCTGCCCAGCCTCCTGTAAGAGGAACGTGGAAGATGCTCTGACAATCCCACGGTTGCCAGGTCTCATGCAGAGATGCGCGGTGCCAGGTTTGGGCTGACGCGGCAGCATGGCTTTGTGCACAAGGACATGCTGGGTGCCTTGTCCGCACCGGTGGTGAGACAGAATCATTAACCCCGTTCCTCATCAGCAGGCATGTAAATCCTCGTCCAGAGGACAGCGTGCAGGCAGCCCCCGCGGAGCCCTCCTTGCTGCCAGGAGGATGGTCACGACATGACAAGGAGCACGCGGTCCAAGCGCAGCCCCAGCTGTGCCTTCCCCTGCCCAGAGCGGTGGGAAATGGCCTCTCACCCATGAGCAAACCTCACCTTGGTCTGCAAAGGCCACCTGCAAAGCTGGCTGAGGGAGGTGCGGGTGGGAGGATGCGCCTCCAGGGGAACCCGTTAAGATGCTTTTTGAAATCTTGGGGGTTTGGTGTGTGACTGAAAGCCTAAAGGGATCATTTTTCATGGCTGTCCCGTTAAATGTCCACCTAGGACAGGGGCTAGAAAAGGGACAACATTGACATTAGACAAGGGCAAATACCAGGCAGTCCCGGTGGGACCCTCTCCTCTGGCTCCCGTGACGTGACTCCAGATCTCCGCTGGTGTAAATCAGAGCAGAATTTGACCAACCCTATCTAAAGAAGATGTTTTTCCTTGACAGGTTTCATTACATAAAGTATTTCTTGGGTTAAATCACTAAAATGCCCAATCTCATCACAGTGCTGTGAAGTCGACCCACTGTCTTCGTCCCCTGGGAAGGGAAAGAGACAGTCCCCGTTGCCTGACACTTGTTTAATTTCGGAGCCCACAAAACCTCTCTGTTGGGGAAAACACCTGCTCTGCTACACTGGAGGCAACAGTGGCATGGCTACATTGCAGCATCTTTCTCCTTGGGAAGGCGAAATCTCCCAAACTTCTCTCCTCCGGGGTGTTTCCAAAGCCCAGGGGAAGGGAATTCCCCCTCCTGCCTGCTCTCACCCAGCTTCTCTCACATCTATTTTTATTGCCACCCTGTGAGTTAACACTTGGCCGCTCTTTTGCCAAACCGGTTACATTTAAAAAGCCATAGTGATCTGTCTGGGGAAGAGTCAGTCTGAGAGCAGAGAGGAGGAAACCGCAAGCCACAGAGCTGTTTTTTGGAGTGGCTGATCTTTGCATGGGGCAGCCAGCCCGGGGGCAGCTGGGGGAGCGGGGAATACCCGCCGTGAGCAGAGCTTCCTGCTGCGGTATTTACAGGCTGCGTGACCCTTCTGGGATGCAAGAGAGAGATCGTTAGAACGAAGTATGCTGTGACATCTGCAAGACTTTGCCTTTGATGAGTCTCTTTGATGCAATGTTCATTTTCCTCTCTCCGGGAAACAGAGGAAGACTACAAAAGCCAGTCGTCTTCTGCAGATTTCGAGGCCACAGATTTGCTAGGGTACTTCTGCCAGCTGCGAGGAGGGACGGGGGATGTTCTCAGACAAAGGTTCTGCTGTTGATGTACATACACATGTGGTCACCAGCAAAACCCATGTTTTTCCGCTTTGAAAATGTAGGCTTTACCTTTGAGATAAAGCCATAGGAAGAGTCATACGACTATCTTATTTCCCTCTCAAAACAGGGATCATTAGTGGCATACATCACAGGCCCTCATGCAACATTATATGAAATACAGTATAAGTGTTTCCGACTGAGATGTAACTTGACTGAATCACACTGGCATAATTTAATGATGTTACTTTGCACCAGCCCACGGGATAGATGCTTATTTCTGGATATTACCAGTAAGACATTTGCAGGCCAAAAGCAGAGGCAGCGTGTATCTTGTCTGGGAAGCAGAAAAGAGGTGAAATTTATGATGGGGAACTGGGGAAAGATAATTCATTTGCTTTAGTGCTGGGATTAGCTCCCCGAAAGAGAAGTAATAAAAAGCTACCACCAGATGTCATCTTGAAGCTAACTAATAGCTTCCAAACCGGCAGGGACAAGGGATACTGGGGGAATAGTGAGATGACACTGGAAGGCACTGGCCTTTCTTTAACGCGGCACAAAGCCGCAGGGATCCCTGCACCCTGGCATAGTGAATGACCACGGAGACGGAGATGTTTCAGAGTTGGCTTTGTAAACTCTTTTCACCTTGCTTAGATAAATCCCAGCAAAATGTAAAGCGTTGACATTTAACTTTAAAAAATAAGTTCTAAAAAATTAGTCTTGCTGAAAAGCCCCGTTCTGGAGCTCAGTTCTGCTTGAGTGTCAGAGAGCAGAAGACACTGATGGATCTGAGTAGTTCCATCTGCTTCGTCACTGATTAAAATATGAGGGATATGATAATAATTGTTTAATGGCTTAATTACAAAAGCTTTGCTGCACCCCATGTTTGAGCTGTCATTAGAATAGATGTTTGCATATGGTTGATATTTAACATTTGGGAGTGTGGGAAAATTTCCTGTGAAGGAAATTGTCCTGGTTTCGGGACAGCCGAAATCCAGAAGGAAAATGAAGACATTAAGAAAACAGGACAATTTTTTTCCCCACACAAAGTACTTTTAATCTGTTACCTGTGCAGAAATGATTACATTTTTTGTCATTAAATATACAGAGAAAGTTTCACTGTAGACTTGGGTGAAATTCTGAGACTAAATTCAATCAATAAATTGCACAGTAGAGATTTTAATCCAACTGTAAGGAAAAATCTCTGTTCGGTATTATTTGTAGAGTTGGTGCTAATGTTTCCAACACGAAACTCCCTCAAGCACATTTTGGATCAAGCTGAAAAGATAAGATGTAAACTTAGTGACAAAGGATAATGAGAAAATATACTACTAATATGGTATGGCAAGGTTGAGCGACGTGTTCTTGTCTGAGACCTTTTTAGTTACAGCTCTGCCGGTTTTAACTGTTTGGGATTTGGTTATTCTATCCAAGACTCTACAGCAAATGAACTCTGTTTTTTGAAGGGTTTCAGTAAAAATAGCTCAGCCTTTGCCAAAGGTGAGGTCAGGGAAAAAATCAGTCCCTTGCCAACGTAAAACAAAACCAAAATCCCCTCACAACCATTTAATGAGATGTTCTAGTCCTGCCGTGCTTTGGAATGGATACTTGAAGTTTGGGAGCGCGTCCTAGCAGGAAGAAAGGTATCTTTTTCTATACCTGTTACAGGCCGCCTACATGTGGATAAGTTGTAATTTGAAAAATAACAGTTTGTATGTGAAAATCACAGCCTTACTACAGCCTGGCAGCCAAAACCTCAGGATATTTGAGATGCATCAAGCAGGCTACAGGTAGGGGCTCGAGGGGCTGAGCAGGATGTTCTGTGCAGCGTCCGTCTCTGCTGTGACTGACACCGCCACTGCGGTGCAGGCAGCTGGGAAAAAAGGGAAGAGTTCGAGTAAAATGCTGAAGTTGCAAGACCTGGAGGGAGGAAGAGACCAGAACAAGGGATGAATCCTGTGGGAAACATAGTAGGGGGACAGGTAATTAGAGGTAATAACAGCAGGGATGCTGCCACGGAGCCCAATTATGGTCACTTTGAAGTCGGGTGTTGCCCCAGCCGCGTGTAAATGGCCGTCCGGGCGGAGGGGTGAGGGTCGGTGCCGGACCTGGCTGCAGTGCTGGTCAGCTTTTAGGGCCAAGAGCTGGCAGAACCTGCAGCACGGAGGCCCGAGCCGGCGCAGGCCCGAGGTGCGCGGTGAGGCCCCGCGGGCCGCCAGGCAGCCCCTCTCGAAAAGGACGGGGGTTGCTGCGCTTCCCGGACGGACGGTCGGTTACCGGCTGGCGGCCGCTGGCGCACACCCCCAGCCCCCGCCTCAGCGGCGCCGCCCGCGGTGCGGGACCGCAGGGGGGGCGGGGGCGGGGGCGGGGGCGGCGGCGGCGGCTGCTGCTGCTGCTGCTGCTGCTGCTGCTGCTGCTGCTGCTGCTGCTGCTCCTCCTCCACCGCCGCCGCCGCCGCCGGCGGCTCTCCTCAGCGCCCCGGCCCGCCGTCGCGATGGCGGCCGGGCCGAGGCCGGCCCGGTCGCACTGCCCTCCGCGCCCATTAGGGTGCCCGTCCCGCTGACAGCTTCACGCCCATCGCTGCTTATAAACATACGGGGATTGGCTCTTCCGCCCGTCCGTCACCACGCGCACCACACTCCTACTGGCTAACTCTCTTATTTATAATCCGCCCTCAAAGGCTGACCAGTGAAAGTGAGGCGCCCTTAGCAACGCCCCTCTGTCTTTCCTGCCACTGGCTCCCGCTCTTCTCTCGGGAGTTGTTGTCGCTCCTATGGTTGGTCAAACTGCCTGCTTCTCAAGTGGCTCGTGACCAATTAGAAAGGGGCACTCACGTGGACTACCTGCGAGTCCCTCCGCCCGGCTTCCCTTCTTCCATTGGCCGAGCGCCACCGTCCATCCAGCTTTGCCCGGCGCCGATTGGCTGCTAGGGAGGGAGGGCTCCTGGTCGGGTGCCGCCCCGGCGCTGTGGGCGGCTCGGCGGCGGAGCTGGCCGGTGGGGCGGGCACGTGAGGAGGAGGCGGGGCGGGGGCCGGGGCCGCGGCCGGGGGAGGAGGAGCCGCGGCGGTCACGGCCCCGGATCCCGCAGCTGGGCTCCCTCCTCACATGGGGCCCCCTCGCTTGCCGCAGCGGCGGGGCAGATCCTCGCCGGGTTGCTGAGGGGCCGGGGGTTGGTCCGCGGGTGGGGTATGCGGCCATGAGAGCCCGCGCCGCCCGCAGGCCCTGCTGGCGCCGCCGCTCAGGTAACGGCCGGCGCGCGCGCGCGGCAGTTGGGGGCAGCGCGCGAGGGGCGGAGGGGGGCTCGAGCAGAGAGCGGGGCGGGGGCGGCCCGCGTTTCTCCGGGGTGGCCAGCAAGGGGAAGGTCCTTGCGGGTGGGGGGCACCCCCCGAGAGGCGGCGAGGGCGGAGAGGAGCCGCGCCGTGGAAGGGCACCCTTCTAGCGGAGGGGCAGGGGCAGCCGGCGGGGTCCCGCCGCCCCCCCCCCCGCCGGTAGTGCGGTGAGGTGAGCGATGCGGTGAGGTGAGCAGGTGCGTGGAGGGGCTGCGTTCGCCCCGGGGGCGAGGTGTGAGGGGGAGCGGGTGCTGCAGGACGCCTAAGCGCTGCGGGGAAAGCCGGCTGCGGAAACCCGTGCCCTGATCCGGGGGCAAGGGTCTGCCTGAACTCGGCTGGGATCTTTGCCCAGCCACATGAGGATTGCCTTGAAAATGGTCAATTTGCCAAGAGGTGTGAAGGCTTGGCTGGAGTTCTGCTGTTTTAAGTGCTACCCTGTAAGAATACATGAATCATGTTTTAATGACAGGCTCGACCATTCAGGTGTATGTGCATATATGTTTGCTTTATGGCCTTCAGATGAAAGGTGCTGTATAAGTGCAGATGATCACTCTTAATGTTGCATTCCTTTGAAGGTGGGAACTATATTTGCTTTAAGTACGGGGGACTTTCCACTTTCGTATTCTGATAGGTGGTATCTTGATAGTTGAAAGCTAAAATGTCAAGAGTACTGACTTGAATTTTATTTAAGTTTATACCTTTCTGTTTGTCCCCCTAAAAAAGACTTACAGCTAATATGTAGGCTAATTTATGAGAAGCCTTTATGCTTCAACTGAAATTATTATTTTTTTTTTTTAGTAGCGATCAGAGTTCTAGTGTATTTTATTTTCTGCAAAATCAACAGACTTATAGTTCTATGGACTTAATTAGGCAGTGGAATTTACAACCTAAGATAAGATTTTTTTTATGAGAAACTCTGATATGCCCAGTGGACTAGCCATAAACCTTTCCCTTTAGTCATCATCTTTGGAAATTATTGTTGCATACCATATCCTGATAGGCCAATAAAAATGTCATTTTCTGACTCTTGCAGAAGTATACTGTACAGCTGTAGACATGGCTGTGTAATTCCATTGTCCATTTTGGTTTGTCTTAATGTAAAACTTGCATGCAAAACATGAGTAGCTTGAATTGAAGGCAAAGGGGTCTGTTCCCTGTACCTGGTGGCAAGTGTGTGCTCTCCTATGTTTTTTGCTTGTAATTTGTTTTGTGCTGTTTCATTAGGATGAACAGCTGGCAGTGGGAGTGGAGCAGGAGATAGGGATGGAGTAATCCTTGCTTCAGTGCTTAATATTTTTGTGACCGTGGAAGGAAAAAGTTGGTCCAAATGAGGTATTCTGGTGGTATAGGCCTCGTGTAACCTAGTTATACCCTCCAATTCTACACATTTGCTTTTGCCATTGTAATTCTTTATGCAAATGATTTCACAAATTCATGAAAGAAATGCAGGGTTAAAGGAGGGGACTGTTGCTTCTGTGTCTGCTGCAGAAAAGAATGAAGCTTGTGGTTCACTTGCATCATAGGTTCCCTTTTTGTATTCTTCCTGTAGCTGAGAACCATGCATTTGTACAATGGCAAAGCTTTTTATTGTATCCTTGCAGCCTGGCACAAAATAAGTGCTCTTCTAGGCAAGATCAAAAAAGGTCAATGTTCATAATTTTTTTTTAAGCCCTTTTCCTGCTTATTAGTTCCCTAACGTATTCATTTGAAGTTGTGTATTTATCAGTAAGTACGTCTAATAATCGGCAACTGTTATCACACTGGCTCCATCTGTTGTCTGTTGCCAAGTCCTCTTTCTGACTTAGATAGTAAGCTTCTTTTCATATGGTCCTGTCACTTTTTCTTAAGTTGAACACATTTCTGGTAGTGGCTAAGCCATTTTTTGATATGATTGTCCCATTGGTTGCACTGGAGAACTGTAATAGCTCTTGCAACCAGGAGTGGAGTTAGTTGAGATAACTTTGCTTTTGAAGGCTGACGTTGTACACTCCAGGTCTGTGGCTCACAAACTGAGAATTACATGTTTCCCCTTGGTACCCAGGGTGCTTCAGATTGATAAGTAAATACCAGCAGACTCCAATGTCTCCAATACCTTAACAACAACAGGTTTGGGAAGCCCTGTTCTCACTTCAAAAATTCGTAAATAAATTAGTCAAGACTGTGTTACTGTTCTGTTTGTGCAGCCGGTACCTGAAGTAAACATGGTACTGGGTGTTTGACTGTAATGTGAAACCAGTAACACAGACTGGTGTTTCAGCTGTGTTTTAAGGGTAGATTACAGAATGTGTTTTAAATATTTGTGGAGATGATACTTTTAGCTGGAAAATACAAATATTGACTGCCTTGCACGATGATGTATGAATGTAAGATTATGTCCAAGAGAGGTCAGTCAGGTATGAAATTCAGTCTGCTTACTTTATCTTCATCCCTCTCTCAAGCATTCTTTTTCTCTTGCCTTTGCTGTGCTGGGTTGTCTCACTGGCTGCATCAAAACAACAGAAAGTTGCTTCCCGTCTCCTGTGAAACCCACCCCCCCAGTGCTAATAGAGCTGTCAGCCCTCAGTGATAAACGTGGTGGAGAGGGTGAGGGGGAAATTCCTTGATTATTGAGATGTTACAATACCTGTTGGTATTGGATGGCTTTGATTCCCTTTGTTTTTCTCAGGAGCTAAGCAAATGTCAGCCTGCTGACACCTGGAAGGCATGAGCTGCTTCTCAGTGTCTTTACTCAGCTCTGTTTTGTTAGGCAAACATAATATATTAAAATTATCCATTTGAAGCAGCAGCTGTGTATTGTACACGATCTACTTGAGTGATTATTTAACTCTAACGATGCTCTGTAACTAGGCTACAGTCTGTCTGCACTGTGGATTGGAGTGACTAAAACCAGGCTAGGAGAGGAATGGATTTCTGCAAGGTCCTTCTGTAGAGGTTTAGTTTTGTATTATAATTGGACCCTAGAAACTGTTGGCAATTATACTATGGGCATAAGGATCAAGTGGTTTTCTGTTTGTTTGTGGGTTTTTAATCTCTCTCTCCACCCCCCCACCCCCTTATATTTGCCTTCTAAATATGTGCCAGAATTTATGCCTATGCTTGATGCAAGTATTTTTAAACCTACAACCTTGGCCCTGAATCCTAAGCTCTGCAGTAAGTTAATGGCTAGTCTCTCTTACTGGTTTCAAACTTGGCTACAGTCACAAAATAAATGAACTGTTTGTTTCAGCTTAGCCTCTTGTGGAGGTTTGTTTGCATTATAAAACCACAAAGCAGTTTAGCAGACTTCCAGTTTCTGGAGTGGTGTAGTAGGACTAATGCAGGTCTTCTGAGGAATGTCAGCCCTAGTTGTGGGAAGCTTATGCTATGACAGTACTGGCTAGAGCTAGGAATTATCCCCTACAGGGGAGATGAAATTAAAGCAAAATGTTACCTAAATGAAAATAGAAAATGTTGGGATTTTCACGTTCGAGTGCAGTGTCGTAACTAAGACTATAAACTGGACCCTAAGATTTATCCTATAAAAGTAGTCAAAAAGACTTCGGCTTCAGGATGAGCTGGGCCAAACATAGTGCAAGCTCCGGTACGTGTAGCTACCTTGTCTGTAAACATTTGATATTACCTTTCTCCCAAAGACAAAAAGCTAAGTTATGGACAAACCATCGAACTTTCCTTCATTAGGAAAACGGATGACAGCAGTTGAGAACAAAATTGTAGAATGCCTGGTTCTCTTTACCTGTTTAGTTTTATTTCTTGTGTTTCATTCCCAAACATTTTTTTTCTTGTTTTTCTTTTTTTTTTTTTTTTTCTCCAGGCAAATACCTCAAAGTCAATTCAGTCTTTGGAAGATTTTTGTTCTTTACATTCCTTTGAAGCTGTTCTGAAATTTGCACATTACTACAGTGAATTCTCTCCCCCCCCCCCCCCCCCCCAGTTATTATTTTGTTGAGTGACACTTGCCAGCATAATTCCTTCATGTTTTTGTAGTATTGGGTTTTGAAGCTACATCAGACTATGAGTTTAAATAGTTAACTCTTGGCAAATGACTTATGTCAAGGCTTTGGCATCTTGTTCTTCAGAAAACCTTTTCAAATTAATAACATGCATCCACCAGATTTATTGCTTTCCAGGCTGAATGCCTAGCGACAGTCTTCTGTGTCTAAAAATGGTTGTTGTTGTTGTTAAGGCCATCTTTTAGGAAATTGTGAGTTTGACAGTTGAGTGCAAATATGCACATATTTATAAAGATACTGGGGACAAAAAAAGTCTTAGTAACGAGTTGAAATTTTTTTTTTGGAAGGATCTTGTTTTATACCCTGAGGCATTAAAGGGATGCTGCTAAAGTTGAGAAGCCTTACCCGTTTTTATGTCTATGAGGTATAAAATGTTAAGTACTGGCTAATATATGTCACCTGTTAGTTTTACATTGATGTGTGGGGTATAACTTGATGTGCTGTTGTGGGGTTTCCATCTTTAAATATTTGCAGGCTTAAGCATTGGTTTTGAAAGCCAAACCTCTAATTAACCAAATAAATGCTGACAGTATTTGTATTTACAGTAACTTCTACAATTAAAAAATCAATACTTTCATGCAGTGGAGAAACTGATCTTAATAAAATATTAACATGGATTTTTTTTCTTCAAGGTTTGTTGTTTTTTAAACCAAGAAATTAAAATGTGGTAGGGCATGAAACATTCTGAAATTGTGCTTTTCAGTAATGTAGTAAATGGATGAGTAGGGCAGGTATGCCTTTTCAGAGGTGTTTCTAAATTATTTTTGTCTTGGCAGAGTGGGGTGCATTTTTCTAGTATAAGGATGTCAGAAAAATTGGCCTGAAAGCTGAGAATTTATTGGGAAATGTTTTTTAGACTGTTTAGTGTCTTTTTTTTTAACTGGCTGTTGAACACATCTTAAGAGTTTTTAAGCTGAACTTTAATATGAAAAAAAACCACCCAACAGTTTTTAGTTGGTTGCAGGATTTGCAGGACAGTCTTGGATTCTGTTCAGTGCACTTTAATTAACCGTACAAGGTAGTAAATTAAAGTACCTCAGACTGACTTGACAGTCAATTAAACCTTGGTTGATTTCATTGAGAATGTGATCATTAGTGTAATTGGCCAAAATGACAGGAGGCCCACTTGGAATTGTGCCCACTTGAAATTTTCCTCTAATTCTGTGTATGTAATCCTGGGCAGAATACTAGACAAATGGAGCTCTATCCTAATAATTTCCAAGGATTTTGTGTAGCTGTCTGGAAAGAAGGCAAATTCTAGCAGGCAAAAATGAAGGAATGGGTTACTTGGGAATCCAGATGGCAAAACCTTTTGGGGTTTATGTTGTGTGAAGTACTTTGAATCTCTTCTTTCATTGTGGGATTTGTATAAAGTTTTGCAAAGTTCACCATGTGATTTCAATCAAAAGGATATGTATGTGTGAGGGAGTTGTTTTTTTTTTTTTTTTTTTTGGTGTTAAATAGATTGAGAGACTATGTTGAGAGCTGATTCTTTGTTAATGGTATCAGGATACTTAAGACAGAGTTAGGCTTTTCCTCCTGTTTAAGATCGCTTACCTAACTTGGTATCTTCCTCTAGTTAAGACAACAGCAATCTTCCCTATTTTGTTTTTGCATATATCTTGCTTTGCCTGAGAACTTAAACTTATAGTCCTGATTTACAAGTTGCTTCAGTTTGCTGGGCTGCAGTGCGGATGTGTTGTTCACTAGATTTAGCAGGGGTGTCTACAAGCTCCAGGGTCTGCTTCATATGGCGTTACTGTGATACTGGAGTGTCAGACACTGCATTTCTGGGGCAAATGCTCGCTCCCTTCCTTGGAAAGTGTCTAGTGCATGTGGGTACTGCTGTGATGCAAATCAGTTCTAAAAAAATGTTTCTTCAATTACAGCAGGTTTTCTGGTCAGTCTCCAAAGATACTTGTATCTCCTGTTCCAGAAAACGAATTGTTAACACCATGGTTTCCTGTCTATCCTCCTTCCATGGACAGTTCTTTCTTTATTTCCTTGAAGAGTAACCAAATGGTAGTTTGTCCCTTTCAGATCAAAAGGAATTATTTAAGCATGCCTTGGAAATTCTTGGGCATCTTCTCTATAGCTGAGGAGGTTCTCTAGGCTATTTTTCTCAGCTGGGGAGATATAACAGGCTTTATCTTCCCATGGTGCTTCTGTACCATTTCCAGACCCTCAAGGCTCATGGGGGAAGAATATGAGGTCAGAAATTGGATCCTGATCTTCTGTGTGGCAGTTGGCCACACCATAACATTAGACTATGTAGTAGTATCATCTGAAAAGTGCAGTAAGCTCATGCATGAGGGAGTCTGCATATAAAATTCTGTAGGAATACCACGACGTGGGATTTGATAGAGATTAAATTTTCTTAATCAGGCCCGGGTAAGACTCTATTATACCCACCAACTCCCATTTAGAGAAGTAAGCGTTAAGATGTTTGAAGTGAACACCCTTGAAAAATATGGAGGGTTTTTTTGTTGTTGGTTTTTTTTTTCTTTTTTGGAGAGGACAACCTCAAATTAATTTCATGCAGTCAACAGAGCTTACTTCTGAAGGCAGGGAAGGACTATGTGTTTTTATGATGTGTTGGCACAGAGCATCTCTGAAAGATACGCTGCATACAAAACATGGGTATAGCAGCACAGCTCTATATTCGGAGGACAGCTGGTGTGCCTCTATTTTTGAGATGCTCTTCAAAGTTAATGCATTGTTCAGGTTCTGTACATCTGTGTAAATAGAAGTATAATTGCCTGGCCTGCTCCCTGCTTCATGATTATTTTGTCCTGTCCCCCCCCCCCCCCCATTTTATTGTTTCCTTCCCCTCCCTCCAGTTTTTCATTCACCCTCGGGGGGGGGGGGAAGAGAGAGAAATCTGTCCTCTTTGTGACTGCTCACTTTGTTCAGGTTTTGTAGGGGCTCACCAAATTGCTGTAAATGAACAGTTAAGTGTGGATAAGATGAGTAACCTCCTGAGTCTAAGGTTTAAAGGGGGGGGGGGGGGGGGGGGGGGGGGGGGGGAAGTAGGCCACCTGTCAAATTTGCCAGTCCAAGCTGAATTTGATGGGCTCCAGAGTCATCCCGGTTACTTCATAATCATGTTAAAAAGAAAAAAAAATCCCCTTACCTTTTTTTTTTCTTTTCTCCTACTTGGCAAATGTAGCTTGTTTCCTGTGTTTTCAGTTGAACTGAAATTAATATAGCTTTAAAAAGTGTGTTTGTGGGGAGAATTGTTCTGGCAGTTTCTTATAAGAATACTTTGTAGCAGGACTGTTGATGTTTTTATAAATTTGGGGGCTAGATCTTTGGTGGATATAAACTTGTGTTCCTACCAGTTAAGGAATTGGTCTTGGAACGTGCATACGTGGAAGCTTTAAAAACAAAGGTTTTGGTGCTCCAGTTACTGTTATTGACAGCTAATAATTTTCCTTACGTCAACTGAAAGTTCATTTGTTTTTTATAGTTAGGGATCCCTTTTTCGGTCCCTAATGTGAAATGCTTTCTTGCAATAGCAGTAGATTGGTCACCAACTGCTACTGAAGTAGAATAGAACGTTACATTTTGTGGGTTTCCTCCTGCTTAGTTGCTTGCTTTAGCAACCAGAACTTAAGTAAAAAAGAAAGGGGCGGGGGGAGGGAATGAAAGTTGTTTGTTACCAGTTAAATTTTGAGTTCTAAACCTATGCATGTCGTAATAGCCAGAGCATAGGCTATTTCCATGAATCTAAAGGAAAAGCTCATTAGATTGTCTGTCTTTACTGATGATGCTGTGTGGTTGGTTGTGGTGGGTTTTTTTTTCCTTTTTTTTCATGCCCCTACTTGGATATCTTCTGCTGTTTTTTTCTTATTCCCTTAAACTGGTGTAAGCTGTGTTGGAGTCCTATCAAACTTATTAGATATGTTTACAATAATGGCAATCTCAATTTCTTGTATTTTAGGACCCAACAAGAGTAGAGAAGACAGCAAATTACCTAAGATGTGAGAAGTCCTTCCTTAGCAAAACAAAACCTTGTTTTCAAAATGGACCGAAGTAAGCGGAATTCAATAGCAGGATTTCCACCACGCTTGGAGCGCGCTGAAGACTTTGATGGTGGCGCTGGAGGAGAAGGGACTGCATCCCAGATAGGAAGAGTTTGTACCTCTTCATACAGAGCCCTAATAAGTGCCTTTTCCAGACTTACTCGACTTGATGACTTCACATGTGAGAAAATTGGCTCTGGTTTCTTCTCTGAGGTGTTCAAGGTGTGTGTTTAATTCTTTCCTCTCTTCATGTTGATTACTTCATGTTTGGTGCTGAGAATGTACGAGAGTATCAGCAGAAGTACTTTTCACTGAAGTCAACTGTTCTTGTATTTGCTTTACTCAGGATGAGTGAGTGATGAAGAACTTGCAGGTCTCATATTTCCTCTGTCACTCTTCCAGCTGTTTTTTATCACTTGTAATTTATTTGGGGAGTTGCAGAGGCTATTTGGGAGAAACAGTAAAAGCTAAAAAAAATTGGTTTATCTTTTGGTCTCTGCCATGTATTTTTGCATTCATGTAGTGTATTAAACACCAATGGCTATTGGTTCTCTCATATGTAAGTGTGAATGTCTTTAATTTACTAGTTTACTCGTTTTGTGGGATTGTACTCATTCCATTGGTAGTCTTTGCCTCCCAACACTAGATGCATGCATTAGGAGATCTACACAATTACTGAATTTGAAACTGCAAAATTTATTGCACTGAAGTTACAATACAATTAGCTGCTCTTCTCTGTTTCCTTTGCTGCTTGTTATGCCATGCCTCTAACTCAAATAATCAGAGATTGAAGTAAATAGTATGAATGAGAAAATCTGATGGTGTCAGCAACTTGCTGCTATGAATGTGGGAAGTGGATAAGATCTTTGTAAAGCAATTTGTGAAACCATACAGGCAACCCTAGGTTTATAGTGCTGGTGATGTTTCTGCTGTTCTGGTAAGGTTTATAGTAGAGGAATAGGACATTGAGTTGACTTCCAGGTTTTCAGGCATTGCAAAAATAATTTGTTTCCTTGTCCTAGTGTCTGAGTTTAAACAAAGTCGTCCTCCAAATTATTTCCATTTCAGTGAAATGCCAGAAAACTTTTATCTCACAATGTATTATGTCCATTCCATGACACTTCATGTGATCTTTTCTTGAAGAAGTTAAACCAAAAAAACTCTTATCCAGCTTTATTGCTGTGAATAGATATGTGAATTAGAAAATGAAAATTATTTTTATGTTGCTTTATTACCCAAAGGCATTCAGGTCTCCATATATACCTCGCCTCTTGTGTAAAGGCAAGTCACTCCACACTTTTTCGGTTTAGCTAGATATATGAAATTTAATTTCCACTAACACAAGTTTTTAATTCTTTCAAATGGGCAGACATGAAGAATTTTATTTGGGGTGTGTAGGAAACGTTGTACAGGTCAGCTCTTTATAAAGCCAGCTTGTATACCAATTGAAAACAAGGCTTTGTTTTTGTTTGTTTGTTTTTTTCTTCTTATTTTCCTGTTTGGAAAACTTTCTGTAATGCATTTTGTAGCAACTGGTTTTGTATCCAGACATTTCTTAACGTGAAATGAACTGATTTTTAAAGTTCTGTGTGCCACTGGAACTCATCTTTACAGCTTTTATGGCAAAGCTGCTGTGAAGTGTATAAGGGTACCAATTGACTTGGGTCATCTCTAAGTTACTGGGGAATAACAGACCTTGGTTTGTTTGTGTGAATTTCAGAATTTGTGTTTTGGAGTAGTTTTGTCTTAGGTTTGTCTCAGTGTTGCTGATTAGACATTGTGTCTTTTCCTATTCTGTAAATTCAGGATTTAGTCCTCCTTAATACTTAGATTTTATCCTATAGTGGTATTGCCAATCATATTTATGTTGGGACTTCAAGAAGTTTTGTAGTCAAATAGCTACATACTTTGTGAACAGACTTACTAGGTGAAATAGCTATAATGTTCTGCCATGCATTGGTGAGGAACATCATGGAGAAGCGCCCTGAGGCAAGGTGCTTGCATATGCAGCAGAAGGGTATGGTATTATTGATCGTTAGGAAACAAAAGTAGATGGGGGAAAAAAGTGGCTATAAGTAAAGGTAAATTTCCAGCATTCATAGTAATTGATTTATTAAGAATATCTTGTTTTAAGAGAGCACTTGGTTTAGTCAGGTAGTGGCATACAGAGGTAAACAGCTGTTTGAGAACTTATGTTGATATCCAGTTTACCTTCCTGTGCCTAAGTAAGTCTGCTAACTCTTTAAAAACCTTCCCCTGCCATTCCCCCTTTCAGTAAGCTAAACTAGACATCACATGGTGTCAGTCTGCAGTCAGTGGCATTACTCTAAGAGAGCGATGGTAGTAGTCTGAGTATCTAGTGTCTGTTTTCCCAGAAACAACCACAGACCTCCTGCAGAGAGACAATGAGTGATAAAGCCTTTTCTTTCACATCAGTTTCAAACAAGGTCTCGCTTCAGTTTTGGCACAAAGGGGTGAGAATGCATTACGACCTTATCTTAGATGCAGTTCCATACTCGTTTAAGCAGGTTTCTGTTCTGCTAGTTTATCAGCCTGACTACCTCTGTCATTAATCCTACTGTGCTGATGATCAGATTTCATCCAAGAACCTTGATGTGCTTCCAGGAAGGAGAGCCTCATGGTTTGACACAGTTAAAGTTCAGTCTGATCTGCAGGCTCCCAGCTAAATGATTGAACTCGAAAAATCCAGGGTACTTCTAGACTTCCTGCATAAGTAACTTCACAAGAGCAATGATGCCTTCCCTTTAAATTAGCAAAGGTGTCTCAAAAAACCCTGTGTCACCAGAGCTTTTTTAGTTATGTATTTGTCTGTTGTTTTGTGAGTATCATACATTGGGTTCACTCAAGTGATTTAGCAAAGAACGCTTGGACTGTTTTGAGAGTTTGGGATTTTTGTTTTGCTATGTAACTGACAATTGTTTTCAATGATTTCTTCCCCTCCATCCTTTTCTGTGGAAACTCCTTTTTAAATATAGTCTATCATAGTGGATAGAAGTTGCCTTCTCTTAACTTGGGAATAGGAGTACATTACAGCTTAGCTGTATACATTAATGGTAATATGTGCTATGAATGATCTTTTAGCATTTCTAGTGTACCTATATTCATACACAAATTAAACTTTGTGGTTTATTCAGCATAAAGTATTAAACTAGCATTTTGATTTTGTTAGCCATCACTAACACTTCAAATTCACGTTCACCTGAATACTAAGTATTATAGAAACTAGTTTAGAAAAACTGAAGTTTGTCAGACTATTAGCAATCTAGGTTGAAGCAGCTCACTGACTAGTGCCTGTTCTAATTTTCAACAGCAAGTGCAGCACACTGAGGTTTGCTTTTAAGGTTGAGCTAGGCAAAGACTGTTTATGTAAATGAACAATGCCCAGCCATGATCCCAAACCTTTAAATTCCTAGCTGGGAAGACCAGTAAGGGCTGATGGAGCTATAAGTATTGTGGGGGAGGTAAGCGTCATACTGAAACTAAATACCATGTTAGGAAATAGATACTATTATTATAAAATGGTGTGTTGGAACAGCAGTCAGACTAAAATCCAGGATCTTTTTCTATTCAAATATACCTTCAGGTTCAAAGCCAATACTAAATATTCAAGTTGCTGTAAAATTCCTTCAGGTGTTCTTGTTGGCTCTGCATTCTGTAGCTGAACTTTTGAGAGAGACTGGAAATACTTCGACCCTTTGGCTGAATGTTAAAAATGGACTTTTTGCAGTTTATTATTCATATATACATGAAAACAGGGATCATTGATCCAATATAGAATTGTGCAAATTCAGTGTCCTGTGTGTTTGCACGTTGGGAAGGTCATGTTGCTGTACAGGTGTGGTCACTGGGGAATTTGAGGGTTTTGACTGTTGAGGAACAGTGAAGTCTTTTGACGTCCAGGGAAGAATTAATGGTTTTGTCTTGGGCAGTTCTGGATACTAAAACAGTTGTTTCACTGCAGACAGTTCTTCTGCTGTTTTAAATACACCTAGCCATCTAATTAGCAGTACTATCAGGAGATAATTCAAGAGGAGGAAAACAATTTATGTTTGGGTCGCTCTTAGTTCTGTAGTGCAGGGACAGACACCTCACTGCTATTGTAATGATGGACTTAACTGTTGAAACCTCGCCCCTCCCCAATAGCTAGAGAGTTAACTTATGTATAACAGGGAGAAAAATAATTTCTATTTGTCAGGGAACATGCTCTGACAAAACTGCTGAAGCTAGTGTAGCCTTCCAAAGATTGTCTTTGGGACAGGCAAAGATCAAATTTGAAGACAGAACTCAAGTCAGCAAGGCCACAGACTTGACCACCTCGAGCTGTGCTTTTAACCTGGTAGGAGTCAAGAGATTTACTATTTGAAATTAGTCATCAGAGAAGAAAATTCTATCTTATGAAATACTCTAAGCCATATGTCAGTATCGTTTGTATCTTAAGCATACACCTGGGAAGGTTATTCATGTGAGCAGTGAAAAAGGTGCATAATACCTTAAAAAAAAAAATCAGTTAATGAAATGTTTAATGGTGGATGGGCAAAGATGAGCCTATGAATATAAGATATATAAGACATAATGCAAAATAAACTGCCTTTTAAAGCCAAAATACTAAGCAGCTGAGCATGAGTGCCTCCAAACAAAAAATTTGAGATGGAAATCAGCCCTCCCATTTCAGCATACTTACTGACAGCACCAAGCGCTAAGCACTCAGTTTATGATCCCCTATAACTTGAGATCCTTTCTGCAGAACTCCTGGCTACACAGTTTTCCTGGTTTTGCACTTGTGCAGCAGTTTTTACCTAGTAATCCCTACTGGAGTAAATAATGCTGCTTTTTTTGTGTGTGTGTGTGTTGCCCCCTTTCAAGCATTTCTTAATTTTTCAAGATCACTTTGAATTCTAATCCTGTCTCAGAAGTGCTTGGCCCTCCTTCACTCCCTAGTTTGACTTCAGGCAGATTCCTCCAGAGTCCTACTTGATAATCTTGCCAGTTTACCGGTGAACTACTAGCTACTCTTTTAATTATGGTTTTACATTGCTACTTTATAGTAGTTCCTTCTAGATCACATTTGTCTGGCTTATCTGTCTTGTAAGATGCATTGAAGCCATATGAAAAACAAGAAACGATGAATCTTAGTGCTGATACGACGTGGATACCCTTGAGAAACAAATGCTGGAAATACGTCAGTGCTATTCTGTGATGTATGGACTCCATAGCCTATGAAACTAGCACTATCCAGGTGCCAAGTCTGAATACAAAGAGAGGGCAGCGTACTTTTGGTTGATTTAACAAGAGGGGTGGTGGGTGCAAATGGGTCAGTAGCCTCAGGATATTCATGCTGTATGTGCTTATGCTGTAAGGCTTCCTATTTGAATACTCTGGAATGATGGTCCTCAATTCATCAATTAGTTGGTAGTCTTTATTTTGTATGGTCAAATTTATGTGCTCCAAGTTTCAAAAGTGCTGACTGATCAGGGAAGGTGTGCCTGTCTAAATATATACCGTATGGCTGAGGCTAGGATCCTGTTTCTTGTATTTATTTAATGTCTTCAAGGTGCATTAAGATAAGCAGCATCCAGCTGTCTAATGTGAAAGGAGAAACAGGGCTGATGTGGCATTGTACTTAGAGGTAGTGTGAAGAAAACTTATATATAATTATTTTTTTATCAAATACTTGTAATGTACTTAGGATAAAACTTGTAGTTCTGTTACCTCTAATATACGCTATCTAGTATCATTTATGTTTTGTATCATTTATGATACTATGTCTCTCAGGCACATTGTCATGCTGGTGGGAATATCTGACTGTGGTAGATCTGAGAGATACTACTGACCTGGCTTTCCCAAAGTGACTCATTAAGAGGGGTTTTTTTTGCGCTTTATGACTTTATTACCATTCTGCTTGATTAACACCTCTCTCTGTGTTTGTCTATAATTTTGCAGGCCTTGAGGAGTCCAGTGCAGAAATGTTTGATGTCACTTTCTTCTTTTGGCCTCTGACCTAGATTTGACAGAACTTGCTAACTAGAATAAACAGTGCAGAGTAAGAACTGTACAATAGAGTAAGTGAGGGACTAACTCATAGGACTTCAGACACAAAAGTTATGAGAACAGACAGGTCACTTGACCAAAAAAAAAAAAAGTATCTGTCTTGATTGGCACGAATGTCTATTTTCATGTTATGCTTTGCCCATTATGTCTCATGGTTAAACTCTATGTTTAAAAATAAAGGCGTTATGGACTTCTCAAACAGTTAAGGCTTGGAAGAGTTATTAGGTCATCTACACACACACTGCCACAAAATCAAAGGTCATTGTATTTTACCAGTAACTGGTATTTTGTCTACAGCATATATTGACGCCACATACAACACAGGAATACCCCCTCCCCCTGTTGTTGGTTTTTTAATTCAGTTTTGAACTGAAGACCTCAAAGACAGTATCATGGATTCCAGTGCTCAGTGTGTAATCTCACTGTTGTAAATTTGTACCTAACTTGCAGTCTCTGGACCTGCTAGTCCACCCAGTTGTTCTTTGTATTGTTTTGGCTGGGCCAGTGTCTTTTTAGTACCTCCTTTTTCCTCCCTATAAAACTTGATGTACATTATGAAGTTAGGTTTTGACCCTTTTGGTGTGTTAAGTAGTCCCAATTTCTGTCTCTTTCCTGTCCCACCCCCCACTCTGGGAATGACCTAGTTCTTGCAATATAGGTTTAAGTCTTTCCAACATCTTCTCTAACATCTTTCTCTTTTTAAAGTGGACGTCCTAACTCAGAATGCCTTAGTTTTGTTCTTAACAATGACATGTAAAAATTATCCTTTTGCTTTGTCATACTCTTTTATAACACACATCACTTGTTATCATAGCACATTAGTATCTTAAGTTTAATGGGTGGGTCTCCTGTTCTTTGGGGAGATTGAAGGTCTCTAGCCTTCAATCCTTGTTTGTAGTGAAGTTTTTCATTTGGATATGTTAATTTTTGCTCAGATGGACCTAAGATACGAAGTTGGCCTTCACTACTTAGTGAAATAAAGTGAACAGGGTAATGCTATAAACTTAGAAGTTTCAAATTTTTCTGAGTGGCAACTTCCATCAGTGAGCTGGAAGTGAACGCAGAATATTGAGTAACAGGAGGCCTAGCTCAGTTACTCTGGAAGGTCAGTAAAAGACTTCCCTATCTTATGCTGCTTTGTCACGTACAACTGTATCTTGAGCTATCGTTAGCCAGTCTGTAATCTAGTTCTAGTGGGTTGTGGCACGAAATCAGATGTCTTACAGAAGTCTGTGTGTTCGTGTATGTATATTGCTATTGTAAAACATTTATACAATTAGCTTAATAAATCTCATCACCTGATTTTAAAATTAATGTAAAGCTAGGAAGGGATGTTATGAGAACTGCTACAGTATCCTTAGCTGAGCCAGGCTTAAGTGTATGCGATCTGTTCTTGGCAGCTATTTTCGGCCTGTCCTTTAAACTTCCATTATAGAAGATTCTAGAACCTCCTTTGGTGTATTCAGGCCATATTTTATTATTATTTTTAACTGCCCTTTTATAGCTAGAACTTCCCAGTTTGAGTTGTTTCTACAGCTGGTCCTGTCTATTTGCTTATTGACTCTACTAGCAACTCATTACTGACAGAGGGTTCAGTTTTCCTGTGGCATTTAGTGATATATCATGTCAACGGAGGCCTTCTTCCAAGAGTAAAATGTCTGTGAATGTGTGGAAGGAGGGAAGGAGATATTTGAGTAGTTTTATAAATGAGAATGTGGAGAAGGGAATGCCAGTTCAGATTAAAAGGAGAGGATGACTGCAAAAAGGATGTGGAAAAGGTGCAGAAAAAAGGGCAAGAGAATCTGAATTCAAGGCAAGGGAGCTGCTGCTTGGTTTTCAGCCCATGTTTAGCAAAATCCCACTGGAGAAGGTGTTGGAAACCAGTGGCTCAGAGTTTGCAGACAGCACTTTCCAGAACTGGAATCTTTATTAACTTCGGTTTTGACAGATAAGCAGGCACTGCAATATTTGAACTGTCAAGTGTGTTTTAAATCTAAATGTGAGTCCTTGCATTGTTGCCAGTCTTTTTAGGATGGCCGAGAATAGAACTGGTATGGAGCTCCCTCCTGCAGGATAAGGCCCCAGCACAGTCCCAGGACTCTACAAGCAAGTTCCTACTGTCTCGTCTCTGTGCACCTGTTTGCCGCATAAATGGGATGTCAGTTTTCAGGACTGTCAAACCAATACCTTCCCCCCTGAATTCTTTTAAGGAGGAAGGGGTTAAATGTCAGCATAAATCAAGGAGATTCTGGGCATTCCAACTGGAGACAAACTTTTCTTAATCCTAACATACTCTTTTGATTACTATTTCAAAACTCTCAACAAAACCACTGACAACAGGAAAAAGTTGGTTTCTTTGTTAATACCAAACTAAGAGATGAATTTGGCTCTTAGTACAACTCTGGCTTTTGCTTTTGAACAGTTTCATTGTGCTGTCACCAGACTTTAGGCCAAAATTATGTTCTTCAAGGTGACATTAATATCTCTATAAAATCACTTAATTGGGCAGAATGCTTGTGTGGTTTTTATGTAGAGGAAGATAGGAAGACTAATTGTGTGTAGGTGTTTTTCTTTTATGGTAGCTGTTGTATATGAGATTTCACGTTGCTGGAACCATAGCTTGGTTAACACAGTGCGTGTGTGAACTTGTATCGTGTCCCCGGACTTACAATGCAGTAACAAGACTTTTTCTCTTGTCGTAGTAGCGTACTGGAGATAATTGCACTTATTTTTTTTCCTGGAAACTAATTCTTGCCCAGTAGGCATAATTGCTTTTTGCAAGTTTTGCTTATGTCAAGCTTTGGCATTTTTATTACTGTGTAGATCTTCCTACCATGCTGTACATCTTTATGTGTTTTTCTTTGCTTTATAGATTTGGGGAGTCAAAAACATAGGGTTGAAAAAGACTCCATGTCATCTTGCTCTTCATCCTTTTGTCCCAGGGCAAAAGCAGCTTTATCTGTCGTTCTTCATGGACATCTCTTTAACCTATTCTTTAAAGCTCGTTGTAGAGACTACTGCAATGGAAGATAGTAACTCCCAGGTATCTCTGAAGAATCAATTTTATTGAGCAAGAGAGGAGTGGTTGCATCATAAGCCACACTGGACTGAAAAACCTCCAGCAGTAGATCAGGCTACTCTGACTTCCTGTGAAGACGACGTGCATGAACAGCCCCTTCATCTGGTTGAGCTGGGAGGGCAGAAGCTCTTGGCAAAGGGATGGTAAAAATCTAGTGAGGAAGCGAGAAAGCATCTGGAAGATTTGCCTTCCATCATCTGTATATGCTTTCCTCATACCTTTTCTATTTAGAATGATTGTCATTTTGTCTTAAGCAACAAAATAGTAACACTGTTGATTTAGAGATTTGAAGTACAACAGAAATAGTTTTCTTTATAACTCACAAGGAAGTATTTCTGGTATTCAGGTTAAAAATAATCTGAAAGCAGCACTGAAGTAGAAGTCAGCTGATAATATGAAATTCACAGGAAACCTCAAATCTATCTCATGCTTTTTCTTTGTCCTTACTGCTTCTGTTTCAAAGTTCTCTCATTTTCTAATGTGTTGTTTTGAACATTTAGTGTAAAGTTTGCACTCGGAAGGGATCCTCTTTGCCTCTGGAATTAGCAGCCTGATCAGGGGCCTGAACAAAAGTAGGTGGTGTTCAAAAACTTTGTAAAATGTTAGAGGTGAGATCACACAGTATCCTTGATATTTGTGGGACTATTTGATAGGCTTAAAAGGTATTTTATTTTAGTTACCCTGTGAAGTACTTGTAGGAAACTGTCCAGTTGTATGTATTAAGTACTTTTTCAACATTGGATATTTGACTTTTCTAAAGCTGGAGAACTGTAACACTTGGTGTCAACACATGGGGAAAAATAAACAATAAAAATTGGTTTAATAACTAGAAAAGTGATTCAGTGAATGACTTGAGTCTTAACGTGTTTGGTGTATAAAAAATTATGTCACTACAGTGCATAAACAGTCTTACAATGAGAAAACAGTTGTTTGAAGATACTCTGCAGTGTAGTGAAAAAAAGGCATAATAAGGCCAAATGGCTAGAAGTTCTAATAAGAATTGCTCTGATTTTTAAAAATTAAATGGCTGTGGGAACAGCCTCACTAACCAGAAGTTGTCTTCTCTCTCCTGTTGGTTCATTGGTGATATTTGTAGCCATCCTGTTTTTTAAGAAAGTTCTTGATTAAGCTTGGCAAGACGTTGAGAAACTTAGAGCTACCAACAGTTTAAGGCCACCTACTTTGGAAACTAATGGTCTAGACAATTGGATATTTTTTTTTTTTTAACTGAAGTGTTTGGATTTTTTCTCCTTGAGATTGGTGTTGCTATATCAGGCGAAATGAGATACTTCAGGCTCTGCTTGTGACATATAGTGGCAGAAGAAGTCCTTGTAGGTTGGAAAATGAGAAGGGAATGAGTAAGTGGATTATTCCACGTATTGGTTACGCAGATCTAATATTTGATCTTGTAGGCGTGGGGAATATACCTTGTGACTGAGAAGTGATACTCATTTGAGCAGTGTGTGTCTTCCCTCACCCAGGTGTGGTACGTTGTTCCTCTTCTAAATTTCTTCATTCATTCTGTCGCAATGGGATAGAGCCATTGCAGTTGTCACTACCATCCCTGTGTGATGTGATGCCTGTTAGAAAGACAGACAGCAAATCTTGTCCACACATGCCTTCTGGTCTCATTTCTTATTTCAGTGGGGTTCAGTTTTAAGCTGAAAATCTTCCCCTTTTGACTAGCAGAGGAAACTCTTTCACCTCGCTCAAGATGACAGAAGTAAGGTATTTGAGGCTTAAGGTCTCTTATGTGAAGTTACAGTGTTAAAGCACGCCACTAATTGTTTGCTTGGGAATACAGTCACTCTGTATTATATAAACTTGCCAAGAAGGCTAGAATAGCTTTGGAACTTCATTTCAATCTCTTGAGTTATATCAGCTAGGTGGTTCTAATCAGTCTCTTTCTACTCTGATACTTGTCAGGAGTAGGAAGAAGCACCATTCTGGAACTGAGATGAGGCATAAATCCTGAGGATGCTGGTGCTTTCTTAGTCAAAGTAGAAGTCTTTTAAGTTTGGTTTGTCTCACACTGATGTGAGAAGTACCAGCCTTTTGGAACCCTTCTACCGACTGCTAAGATGATTTGTATGGTAACCACTAAAACAGACAGTTGTCTTCCTCTTGCTAATGATTTTTTGGTTATTGAGGTGCCAAGTCGCTGTCATCCTAGTCCTTGTCACTTAATTAGCCACTGCTTTTATAGGGCATAGGCTGTGGGGAGAAGTAGTAATAAATAGCCCTTACTCCAATGGATCATTAATGTAGGAATTAAAAACCTCATCTGCGTTATTCTTTATGGATTGCACAATCAGGGCAAAATACTCGCTTCATCCCCACTCATGTGTGAGTATCATTAAAAATGAGAATTACCTGTCTGACTTGCAGGGCACTCTTACATTTAACAGAATTGAGAATGCTTTGAAATACAAAGTAGAATGGAGGGCTAGTTCACAGTTGTTATCTGAAATAAGTCCTGATTTTTATTTATTTATTTTCTGGCTACAAGTCTTGAGATATGCATGTTATAATCACCTTATAACATCAGCTGAGGAAACACTGGGAGTGACTCAGAAGCTGTCACCAGGTAGCAGATCTCATGAAAGCCTTGCCTTTTGTAGCGGTGTTGAAAAATTTTAAGAAAATTTTCAAAATCATATTTCTGTAGTACTTTTTCCTACACTTGGCATCACTACAAGTAAAGTCTAAAACTATACTGAGTGAAGCAAATTAAAAAACAGGGGAAAGAGAGTTTTGCTTACACTACGTTTCACTTTCTCTGGTTTGGTCAGCCAGCTTCTCTGCTGAAGAAAGAAATCTTTGGAAAATATGGCAGAACTATCATTATAGTCTGAAAATGAAGGATTTGTTTCTTTAGTAAAAAGCCAGAACAAAAATCACTGAAATAAACTCGATGCTAAAAGAATACTCAGTCAAAAACTGAATGTAAATTAATGTAAAGTTGTCCATTTTGAAATGTACTTATCACCTGTTTGGAAACTTGGCCTCTTCTCACTCTTGTTGTGCAGCTGATATGTTGAGTGTCTGAGTTAAGTCTTTGTCCTCACAACTAGAGAGAATGCTCACAAATTCTGTCAACAATAAGAAAGGCACTCTGATACTGTAACAAGTGGGACCTTGCAATAAGAGATAACCCCCTGGTTGGATTTTGTGTTTAGTATAGTGACTTATGTAGTTCAGAGTCCTTTGGGCCTTTGATTTTCTTCAGGAAGAAAAGTTGTGCCAATCTGAGTATCATTGTGCAGTTTCCCAGGGGCAAAGCAGGTGGCAAGATTCCCTTGGCACAGAAATGCTTGTGTGCTTTTTGTCCTGTTTTCCGTAATAATTTCTCAAGCACAGTTAAATGATCTGTTTAGTTTTCTGTTCTGGATGGAGATGTGCTGGGTTGGCAGCTCGGGGATTTTCTGCATTTTGCCAGCTGGCAAACACGCACATTTGTGTAAGCTCATTCATAGCTGATACTGAGAGACAGGTGCTGATTTACTGTTCTTCAAATAACTGTGCTGGCATATGTCCAGTATTAACACGACTGCACCTAGAGAACAAGAGTGCATCACTTAAGATCATTGTGATGCGCTGGTCATTGGGAGGGGCGGGAAAGTTAAGTATATTTCAGTGATGGATTTCACTGCCTGTGTCTGGAGAATGTGTGTGATGGTAATACACATGCATGTGTTACTGACTACCATGAAATCTAAAAATGAGAAGTGCAAATTATTATTGATGGCAGTAGCAGAAAAGAGATGTTGTTTACAGTCTCAGATCCATAGGGAACGCTTCCTCATAGCCCCTTAAAGCCATTGGTAATGATTAGAGAAAGGAACTCCAAAACCTTACGTTAGGGCTTCTGTTGGTCTGTACTGCTCCAGTTGTTGGGAATTCTGTAGTATGCAAGTCGTCCAAAACATCCCATTCCCAGTAGCTGCTGAGGCCCTATCCAAATTATAGGGACTGCCTTCTCCTGTCTGTGTGAGCTTCCTGTGCCTGGGAGTCGCCACGGCTGCTGACCCGGTCTCGCTGTGCTTGTCACAGCCTGAGAGCGCTTCGGGGCGGGTGCGTGGCCCTTCGTGCTGGGCAGCAGCAGCAGGCACTGCTCTGCATGGGTGAGGCCTTCTGTTCGATGGTCTTCTTGGATGAGGGGTTGAGGAGAGGATAGAGCTATGAAACATCTGCTGGAGTAATTGATACTGAGACAGCATTGCTTTGCTAACTAATCCATAGCTGACAATATGTCTAACATTGAGTCATTAATGAAAGTTTGTAAACTTTCACATCAGCTGCCTGCAGTTAAGTCCTGCAGATCCAATTCCTGTGCTTCCTAGCCCTTACTGACAACAATGAGACACATAAGAAATTGCATGGTATACTTAATTAGCTACTTTTTGCTAGGAGAACTTAATTCTCAAGAAGAGCAGTTCCATAAAGGCTTAAATAACATGAAACTACTTAGAACTTTTCTTTTTGGCTATAGCCTGAAAGTTATTAAATGTAGCGATTTATAAAAACTTAAGTATCCTCAAGTAAGCAAAATGTAGCTCCTTCATACTGCCTGCTCTCATCTTATTTGTGGTTGTGGTCAAGTCCTAGTGCTGTGATTATAGTAGCAATAGTTGTATGCCAGCAGGCTCTGTTCTGAAATGTGAGATTGACTTCCTTACTTATGCATGGTAATGTTTATTTGAAAGATTTATAAAGGAAATGTAAGGAAATTATTTCTGCCCAAAATAAAACTCTCTCTCTCAAGGTTCCCATACAGATTTTGAAAACAAACCCAACAAATGTGTTTGAATAGCAATGATGACATTGTTGGTACAGTGAGGGGACTGCGTGCTTGGTACCAAACTGTTAATATACTGTAAAAGACTGGAGGTGCAATTATATGCCAGGAAAACTCAGCCTGAAGCATTTTTTGCTTCAAAAGCATCTGCAGATTATGTAAATAACATCATCTTTCATACAGGATAAACCCATAGTAACATGACAAATATTTAACCATAAGTATTAAAAATTAAATAGGAAAATAAGGACATAGATACAGTATCTGATCATGTATTATCTTTGGATGTTACAATAGTCATTTGCAGATGTCAAACTTCCAGTTTCCCTGGCAGTTAGATAGCAATATCACCTCCATTTTATAGATACAGTTAAAGAGGGAATGAAAGTAAGTGAAGTAGCATGCCCCGGGCTGTTCAATGAGCTGATGATAGCTTATGATGATAGCTAACATTAAAAATGAAGAATAAGCTCCCAGTTCTGTACTTCAAACTCAATATTTCTTTTTCTTTCCTGACTATGACATTAGACTCAAGTATAAAGTACACAGTTGAGCAACGTACTGAGGTTGTGGTATAACAATGCTCTTCTGCATTTTCTTGCCTAGCTCTTAAGAGGTGGGTCCATGTTCCTTCTCCTGGATTGCAAAGGGAAATATATATGGTTACATTCTGCTGAACTGGCTACAAAATCAGTCAACTTCCCCACCCAGGCTGTGCCTGTTTATATCTCATCTCAAACTGTGGAACAATAGTCCTCTGATTAATCTGTGCTTTCTCTCAAAATAAGACTGTAGTCTCTTTTTGCCTTTATGATTTGATTGAGATCAAGTTAACGGCAGAGAGATATGCACAGATTCCTATCAATAAATGGTTTGTTTAAAATAAATGAATGCTGTATTTTGGGCCCTGGTTCTACATCAGTGGGCAATGAAGAAAAACAAAATACAAAAGAAAAATTGGGGTTTTTTTGGCACAAGCAAATGGATTTACAAAGTATCAATGGTACTGCTGTCTCACTAATTATAAATTCACTTTAGTTTGGCAAAAAAATTGGAGAACTTGTTTGACTGTAGGTGTGGAATATGCTGTAGTAACTGAACTTGTTACTTTGCTGAATTGGTGATGCTAGAAGTTACTAAAGTTATCAAAGTAGGATCTTTGACCAATACCAAGCCTTTGTACTAAAAGGAAAATGGTAAAGGCTCCAACTTTTTCTGTGTATTTCTCACAACTGTTTTTAGTAATAGAAATTAGTGGAGTCACAATTACTATCAGGCTTTTAAAAGGTTTTGGGTTTTGTTTTGTGCCTAGTTTCTGTACATCTTCTGAACCTGTGCTAAAGCTCTCGTAACACATGCTGACTAGTTTTGTTTGGCAAAGTTTTGTTACACTTGGCAGGTTTCTCTCTTGCTGCAAGAAGTTAGAGTATAGTGACATTATATACTACTACTCTGAAAACAACCACAACCCACTCTGACTCCATAGCATCAACATTGCAGCTTAATATTATCTGGACTGATGTATTTCTTTAAGCTTCTATTTGTCACTGCAAATTTTCCTAGTGACATGAGATTTTTGACTTGATACAGGTGTCACTACTATGAATATGTGTATCTGACTGTGGGTACATTTCAGTGTTTAGAAAAACATTTGAGATTCCAGTTTTACAAACAGTGTGATCTGAACTGAAGAACAGGTTTGTCTTCTCAATTAAATTGAGCTTTCTTCAATCAAACATAGAGTTTAGACATTCTTTTAATACATTCATCCTCGAGGCATGAATATATGTCCATATGAGCGTGATGACTTGATGGCTTGACTGTGAGACTTGAATAAAATGCACCTGACCCTAACTTTTTTTTTTAAGATTCCTTCTGCTGTCACAGCAAGGAAGTAGGCTGTTTTTGAGAGAGGTTTTGCAACAGAGCCAAATGCTGATCTACTTCAGGACTGTTTCCCTGTCATTTAGTAGGGAGTCCTATGATGCAGTCTTTTCTTTTTAATTATTTTTATCATCTCATGTGTCTCACTTTATTGTGGACTCAGTCAATCAAAGTTATATTATATAGCATAGTGCAAATAGCCTAGAAAGGTAACTAAGGTAATGTTTTAATCTCTTGTCATCACGAGAGGAGAATAGTTGCAAATCAGATGAAGACACAGACTGTTACACAAAAGAGATTGATAGAAGGTGGCACAGATAACTAAAAAGCTGTTTGACCTTTGCTGTATATGTCACTAACATGAAGGCTGCAGGCTGAATGCAGAGGAAGTGTTTGAATTGTTGAGTGTAAGGTTGGTGAGCCACTGTAAGTAAAAATAATATGTGCAGCATTTTTGTGGATAATACAGTGAGCTCAGAAACAGGAAGCAATCTCAGGGAAGGTCATATACTTGGACTCCAGAGGGCTCCTTTTAAAATGGTACTTTGGACACATGGCAGGAAAGGTGAAGGTGAAATGGCCAGATGAAGACTGAGGTGTGTAAAAGAATGAAGAAAGAATTGGTGTGGGTGCTAGAGCTAGAGGGGGAACATGATTTTATGTAGTAGGCTGTGTAAGTAAAGATCTGTAAGTGTAATTAAGCAGTGAGGCTGGATACCAGAACAGGGCAAGGTAAGGAAAAACTGGAAAGCAATTAAATGCATTTTTGGAAGAGAATAATGACAAAATACTTTCAGCTATATAATGATTATTTGGAAAATAATGAAAATCCAGTGAAAAACTAGGGGCAAAGCTGAAAGCTGTATTGGCAGATTTATAACATCAATATTAGGAAATGTTCTTCAGATGCTTATTCCAAGGCCACCTGGAAAGGTACAGTTAATACAGATCAAAAAGGCCTTGTGAAAGATGAAATCAGGCTAGATTTCAGCTATTGCTTAAATGCTCCTCTCCTTCAGTCCAGGCAAAAACTGGAAGTAATATGCATGTCTGGATTTTCAGAAAGCCCTGATATATCTGTATGACTTAATAAATAATTATCTAAATTATATTTAGGGTGTTTTTAATAATAAAGAACTTTGTAGCTACGGAGCAAGCTGAAAATTAAAACCACCAATTTTTGCAGTATACCCCTCGTGTGAACTCAGTACAGCATTTATACAGCGACTAGTTCTTTTGAATGTGAGCCCCGCTCAATCACTCTTATGAGATTTCCTTCAAATATATTACTATTTCTGTACCTGGATCCCTGACTTCCTCTACTTCTCACTTTCTTCTAAAGGAAGGGGTAAGGTCCAGGATCAGAACATGGTTTGGAGACACAGTGAGCAGGCAGGCCATGCAGCTAGCCACAGCCAGGTCAAAGTACTTGCAAAGTACTTTGATCCTAGAAGAATCAGAGTGCACAGGGACAGTTTAACTGCCTGCCAGCAATAAAACAGGGAGGCAATATCTGGTTACTGTGACCTCGGAGATGGAGACACATAGGTAAGCAGACTGAGAAGTCAGAAGCTTGTGCAAAGCAGCATGGGAAAGCAGCTGTAGGATTGTCAGAATATTTCTAAGCAGAGACATGATCATCCAGACATCGCTGAAAGGTTACTTGCTCCGATATGCGAGGAACCCTAATTAATAATAATGTCAACAGCTTTAAAAGCTTTACAGCAATCTGCAAGTTACATCAGTGAAAGGTTTGAATTGCATGAGTGAATCCCTGTTTATGTTGAGTATACAGGCATATGCCTGAGGCAAACTGCCTTGTAAACAAATGTTAAATTGGATCAGCAATATTTCCAAAATATTTACTAGTTTTCCTTCTGGAGCGGTCAGGTGGTTGAAACATCACTTCCATGCTTTCATTGCACAGAGGTGGCCTGAAAGGAGATGAAGGATTAAAACTAAACAGTTTGGCAGGGTTTTGGCAAGGGATGCCAAAATAGACCCAAATTTTTTCTAGGGTATGAGTCACAGGTAAGTAGGCGCAGAGGGTAGTGTAACTGATAGCTCCTTCTATGTAGATGATGAGAGCTTGACCAAGACCTTAAAGATAGGACCTGTCTGTTCCCTGTTGGCAGTCCATTCTTCCTACGGAAATACTGTTTTGCCAGCAGTGCTTCAGAGGCGAGAACACAATTAGCCTTATGTATATTCCAAGTGATTAGCATTGTGTTCCATAATATATAAACTGGTATTTGATTTTATTCCTAATATTGGGTATTGTCTGCTTGAGAAGATGCCCTCCCACCTCCAGTTCTGCTTCTTCCTCCTTGCTTAAAGGGTCGCTAGCAAGAGAGGAGGAGTCCCTGTTTTCCCACCTCTCCTTTGGTTTGATTAGGTAATTTGCTGTTCTATCAGATTCGGCAGGAGTACATCCTCCAACATCAGAACAGCATACGGAAGTTCAAATAAAATTGCTGGCATTACCTTACAGTGTTCCTTTAAGTGAAACAAAGCATAGTGCAGTGTTGGGTGCTGTTTAGAGACCAGTTATATGGACAGAACATGCTATATATGCTAGAAGTCTGAGCTATTTCCAAGCATGGGGAAAATGATTTTATAAAACAAACGAACGAAGAACCTCCAGACCTCACCACAGAACCTTGTTCGGTCTGTCAAGACTGAAGAGATTGCAGAATATCCTTCTGAAATGGAGGATGAAAAATTTTGTCTTTGCAAAAGCGGTTCAGTTTTCTCTGGATGTGGAGTTAGTACTGTGGACAGTCAGGCCTTTGAGAAGCAGTTGCTAACCACTTCCTCTTGCGTATCAGACCTGAAAATCCAGGAAGCATGCAGGACACAGTGCCCCCAAAACTTGCCCACCCTCTTTTCTGAGGTTTCCCTAGCTCAAGAAGAGCAGTCAGAACAAGGAAAAGGCAAAGAACAAGGAAGAAGGTCCTATAATAGATTCTACTTTTACCTCAGAGTTGAGGCAAAAGGACTTGAAATTTTGGCACAGAACTGAGTGAATTATAGAAATGGGCAGGAAATTAAGAGGTAGCTAGCAGAGTTAAGGAGAAGGCAAATACTGTTTAAGACCACGCTCCATCTGAGTTCCTGCTCACCTTCTACCTGTATTCACTCCCTGTTGGCAGACCTTGAAGCTTCTGTGTTAGTGGAAATCTGATTTCTGAGGAAGTTGTACTGAGAGCATCTCTCTGCCTGTAGGAGTTAAGTTCCTTCAAGTTCTTTCCTATTCCCTGCAAACCCCAAATTACTCCACCACAACATCCAAGATTCCTAACCCTCCTCCCAGAGGAAGTGTGCTGATTTAGCTGCTGTGTATAGATTCAAAGCTTTTAATTGTCATTTTTTCTTAATTTAAATTTGCATTGTTAGAACAAATCTTCCTTTCTTAAGTCTATGAAAACATTTTAAAAATTTTTTGTTCCTCAGCCAAAGCATTACTGCTAATAAAACTAATGTATAACTAAAATGTATGTTTTAAATGTCTGTATATAGACATTGACCTCTCCAGCTAAGCTTGTTTGTTCAAGTTGGCTGGGTATGCAAAAGCTGTGTAAATTAAAAATTAATGAAAGCATACAATAGGCACAAGAAACCTGACAAGTAACAATAAACCTCATCAACTTAACATGCAATCATCCTGCTTAAAACCAATAAGCATGCCAAACAGGCAAGACAGGTTGTGTGCAGAAGGATTCTAGATTATCTTGTTATAATGCACTAAAGCTGTAGTTTGACGAGTTTTATTTTAAAGCCAGTATTGCCACTGAAAGGAGGAGTCCCATGCTTATGAACTTGCTCTCAGTGCTGGTTTCTATATCCTTCTCCACCTCATTTCTCTGATCCTTCTTGCACTGGGATTACTGGGTGACTGTGGGTGAGGCATCTGAGGAGCGCATGGGCATGGGGGGAAGCAGGAGAAGCAGCATCTGTGGGCTATTTTTCTAGTCACTCAGTCCCTCGATGTTGCACTTAACTGCGATGTTTCCAGTGCTAACCTGTACTTCAAACTAGGACCTAGGACTGGAATAGGCAACTCGGAAGCATTAAGCCAGCACACATCTGAAACATGACACCCTTTCCTCCCAGTACATCCCTGTGCTGAATTCATGGTGCTTTGTGTCTAGGTGAGAATGTTTAGCTGAAATATGCCCCTTGTTCTTGAAGATATGGTGTGCAAATAAAGCTTGAAAATGGGTGTCACTTGCTGCCTCAGACCTACTAGTGAGCCTCGCATCCAAAAAACATACCCAGCTTTCTTCTTGCGTCTGCTTATCATGAGTTGAGCCGTTCTTTCTGTAACTCACGTATCACAGCTAAAGAAGCCTTTTGTTGGAAAAGATGAGCAGAGTCTCCTGGAATAAAAAGGAGGCAGGCTGCCATTGTTTAAAATATAGGTAGTTTGTATGTATCTATATCATAATGTACATTTCTGTTTTAAATTAGAAAGCTGATGACAGTCTTAAATTCTTGCATTCAGACTTTTCTAAACTTTTTCTAATCTCCATAAACTTGAATGAATTTGCCATTGTGGTAGTTCAGTGCTTTAAGAAGTACCCATTTTCTGTTTATGAGCTGCAGGTACTGATGTAGGAAGAAAATAATGGGAACACAATTTCCATGAATACTACTGATAGGCATGTGGAAATGCTCAGCTGCAAGGAAATTCTAAGGCTTGGCAAGTCTTGCACTATCGTGGCAACTCCTGATAGTAGCACACATCTACATAACATTGGTCTGCTTGCTGATGACAAATAGGCTAGTTTGAGAGTATCAAGTTAGAAATGGCCACAGCCATGCATTTCTGACTGGGGAAGGTAACTCTGAATGGTGTGCTGGTTCTGCACGGTTGCTAGAGAAATCTTCCTATGCTGACACTCTGCAGCCACTACTAACATCCTAGGCTAGGTGGTACCATGTCCAGTAACCTCTCTGCTTTGCAGCAGGGGTTGCTATGAATGCTTTCTGTCCACTGAATGTATAATCTGGTTTGTGGTCTTCATTCAGAAGTAAACATTGAATACCTCTGAAATCTGCCCTGTAGCTGTAACTAGCAGGTCCTCTCATAACACGTTCTGTGGAACAATGACACCAACCACTGCAGTGGGAGAAGAGGAGGGATATGGGTGGAATGAAGGTGAGTTTCATAGGTCTTAGAGTAGGAAACTTTCTCTCCTTGGACAAATGTGGCTTCCTTCACTTGTACTAAGAAGCTGATCATATTCTTTTTCAACTTCTTAAGCTTTCTGTCATCACGAGTTGCAAGAGAAGAGCAAAATACCTTTTCACATTTGGATAGTATGCTTACAGAAGGTCATCTGTGTGATAAAGACTACAGAAATCAGACTGTAGATCAAGTCGTTTGTCATGAAGGATCTCTAAGTTGTACTACAACATTGCTGGTTTTTCAGTCTTGCATTTCGTATCCTTACCATTTTTTGCTTGTATCCTATAGGTAAGGCACAGAACTTCAGACCAAGTAATGGCTTTGAAGATGAACACACTGAACAGCAACAGAGCAAACATGCTGAAAGAGGTTCAACTTATGAATAGACTCTCACATCCAAACATCTTAAGGTATACTGGCTTTTTTTGGAATTGTATAGAGATAGGTTGTCTGTAGTAGACCTTTCCTGTTTCCAATTTTTATTTATTTATTTTTTATTATAGTTGTATCTGTTGTGAATGTGTTAGGATCAGCTTTTAATTTAATGGAAGAAGGGGAGGAGGAAGAAAAGACTTGAGCAAATTGAAAATCCACATGATTTTGGTATCTGGAGTTTACCAGTAATGAGTAACTTATTTCAGAGAAAAACAAGTTTTCACATTATAAATATCTTATGAATCAGTAAAATGATATGAAGAGTGAAATTTGGCTTCTCTTCATGAATTTAAATTATTGCAAATGTAACACCATTCAAATAATCTATGGTTACTGATCTTGCAGATTAACAATGCAAAGTGCCATAGCTTCCTCATATTTTTAGGTCTGTTTTCTAGTTTTTAGCATTTTCTTATTGCAGTATTGTAAGGTGGGATAAGAGGGACTGAAGAAAAGAAGCTAGAGTTGAACTAATCTGATTTATCTGCTCTTGAAAGGAAAAAGGTAGTTCTTATTTTGCAATAGATTACTGGATGCAAATCCAAAATGTTTCAATGTGTATCTTGTTATTCCTTGAATCTTTTCAGCCTTGGTTACTCTTTTATGATGATGTGA
The DNA here is from genome assembly GCF_018139145.2 of Gymnogyps californianus. NCBI lineage: Eukaryota > Metazoa > Chordata > Aves > Accipitriformes > Cathartidae > Gymnogyps > Gymnogyps californianus. Next base: position 25,573,400 of record NC_059478.1, on the reverse strand, counting down.
CAAGCAATTAACATAATTAGCTGAAGCCATAACATTAAGAAGTTTAAAGGTGTGATGACAGTGCACCAAATAGCTGATTCTCCTAAACTGCTGTTGCACAGCTGGGATCCATTTTGATAGTCTCAGGCAGTATAGCTCTTTCTGAAGAGTTTTGGAGACACAGTGAACTTTAAGCAACTTAATTTCCTCTTCTTCACCAAACTGTTAAATAGTACAGACATAGTACTGATTCCTAAAATCCTTTATAACCAACTTCTCTGATCCTTGAAATCCTGGCTCAGTCTTCATCAACTGATGGGTAACAATATTATCTTGTTCGTTTCCTTTGGTATTTATGAGGAGACATATCAGAAGCATTTGGACTATCTGTAGGGAGCATTTCATTAATTCATGCCTATTTTCTATTATTTTTTTCTTAAAACCCCCAAAACCTGTGAACTTAGGAATTTTTACTCATAGTAAACTGTATTGGTTTTATCACAGTATATTTATTCAAGTGTTGTAGTAATCTGTCCGTAATTAGAATTCTTAGTCTGTTTTCTCTGATCCAAGGTGAGGTGAGTTCCCAGCAACTCCTCTGGCTCTTCTGTTTGTTTGTTGTTTTGTTTTGTTTGTTTGTTTGTTTTAATGATGCCAGATATCTGCCTTTTTAGGTTTCAGGATCATTAATTGTTTCTTATATCTATCCACCACTTCCTTTCCCTCAGAATCCTTAGATAAGCAGTGTATGATCCTGGGGACTGATACAGCTGCTTTTTTAGTAAGGTTTGTGGAAAGAGTAACTTCATAGGATTGGCATTGTCAGAATCATGAAGTCAGTACACTTCATTGGTTTCTTTATCAACTTTGTGTGGTTTGTAAATCTTATTTTAAAAAACATCTAGCTTTACGACTCTGTTCAAAATAAAGTAATTTGGGCTGAGGTAAGGGAAAGTAGGAAAGGAATAGTTTGACAGGCAAAAAGCATTCAGTTGCAGCTTAATGTAACCTTGCCCCACCTTGAATGGAGTTACAGAGGTGTTGCTGAGAACAAAAGTTACTGTGCTTAGTTCTGAGTAATTGCTGAAATTTAAATGTCTTATGATGTCTAAGAGATCATATCGATGATACACCGGTCCCCTCTGGCCTTAGAGCCTATGAATAATTTGAAGTCAGTGGTGTTGCACAGATAGTCCTGAAGAGAGGACAATAATGTATTGATTTATGCATGAAGCAGAAAAGAAATTCCATTTGGTCTCCCAGTTATTACACAGAATTGATAGAGAAATCTTTTTTTCTGTGTGCTCAACTGAGCAGTTATGAGTGAATACATAAGAAATAAATGAGTTAAATAGAAACAGTTTATCTTTGCATATTTGTTTTGGAGAATAAACTACACTTGCTTTATGAATTGCTTGATTTGAGGCTTCTTCAAAGAGAGTTGGTTCACTGGTAAAAAATATTGCCCTTTTCTTATGTATTAGGTAAGTACCCGTGCTGCAGGGAGCAAGGACATTCCTACAGAAAATACAAATGAAAAAACTGTATTTAGTTTTAGTTTATTCTTTTACTGAATAATAATACACAGTAAAAACTGTTATTTTTCTTTCTGTAGCAGTAACTTGGTGGTTTTGTGTGTTAGTTATGTGTCATTTTATTCTTGGTTTAAAATCACTTACTGCAGTGTTTCCAGTCCCTTTATATCTGGGAGAAGATTTTGCCCTTTTTAAATGTTACCTGCCTATGTGTCTATATATACACACACATGCATGCAAACATCTATATTTATGTTTCAGAAACCTGTAAATCATTGGTGCTTCTACTAGTGTTGTAAAAATTAGTTTAGGACGTATTTCCCACTTTAGAAACACAGTAAAAATAATATTTAATAATAATTTGCTTTTATAGTAAAGTGGTGAGAGGTGAAAACAGTAAGAGCAGCTGGAGTAGTATTGCTGAGAGGTCACTAGGAAAGTGTTCTACAACAACATGTTCCTGCTGAAACATTTTCTGGGATTATTTTTGGAAATTTTAAGCTTGTTATTAGTATTTAAAGGGAATGATCCTCTTCCAAGAACTTCTAATGTATAACTTCCCCTTTCCAGGGATTATGAGCTACCTCAGTTTGCTGTTAAATGTTATTTTCTTCACTTAATTTCTGTCCTTTGAAGTTCTTCCTCTATATTACTGAGTAAGCTGTTTTGTCACTAGCATCAGGTTTAATTATTTATTGATTAGTCACTGGATCTCCTCCACATGCCTTGAAGGTGTACTCTGATTTTATGTAATATATACATCTGAGCTTCTTCATCTTTTGTAAGACTACCTACTAGGACTACCTACTGTTAACTTATGCTGTAAACAAGTTACTTTCCTTAGTGCTCACCTGTTGTTTGCCAGTAAGGATACTAGTGGATTCTTAGGCTGAAGTGTTGAGATCATGTTGTGCAGTGGTTAACTGTAGCAGGTAGAGGACTGTGAGGTGCTCTGATACCAAATGGCTTGTAAAATTATGAAACTGGATAGATACTGGCTTTACGGCATCCAAAATCTGCTCTCAACCTATTTCAACGTGTGCAGTTCAGTCAGTTAATGTTTTGGGAAGTGAATGTCAGATTCAGCAATGATGCATTTATTTTAGTATACTAAAATCTTCCTTAATCTGGGTGCATGGTTATGTTTTTGAACATCCTGATGCTTTGGTACCTCAAATTCGTAGTTGAATCAACATTTTTGTCCTAGAACTCTTCCCTGGTTTATATGAACTAAGTCATATGGAAGAGAGAAGAGATGCCTCTTCCTAGGAGTGTATTTGGTAGCCAAAGATCATTATTATGCTTTGGGTGGTTAAAAAACCCATCCCTTTGCCAGTGCTCTAAAATACATAGCAACTTTTTACAAGCTATCAGTTCCAATGTGCCCACAGTTAACTTCAATATGTTATTGCAAAGATTCTTGTATTTTTGCCATTGATTGCACTGATGTGAATAATAAATATTGCTGACTATTAGAAACTGCTTTTGCTTCTGTGCTGTCCATATCAACTCATTTTCACAGTTACAGATGCCTTTTGATGTTTTTATCCTAGCCTGCAATCACCGTTCTGGAGTGTGAGTTTGTCAGTAGTTGCTGACTTTCTTCCATTCCTTAGCTTGGTAGAGATTACCTAGAGGCAGGTCTGTGTTTTTACCTTAGTGACACTTTTGCACTATTTTAGGAGGTGGAGTTGTGTCAAGGTGTTTCAGTTTCTCTGCTTCTAATACTTGGTGAAGTATCAATCTGGTTATTTAGGCTTCAAAAATAACTTGTGTTTCTGGGCATGGAGTGAAAGGCTAACTTCAAATCTCCCCACTCATTTCAGTATTTCTGTGCTCAAATTCTGCTCTTGGCCAGCTATGTAGATCCATCTTGATCAGAAGACTGATGTAAGTGAAGAGCTTAGTTTTCACTTACCAAGTCCCCAGTAAGTATACCATCCCCATGGCAGCATCATAAAGATTCTAGTGGTCAAATATATACATATATATATAAAAAACATTCTCTAATGTATTTTCCATCAAGAAAATGAGAAACTGCCCTCTATTAGAGGGATTATTTTGGCAAAAATGGAACCTCTTTGTCAGTCTGTTAAGGATATTTTGGAATAGAAGACTCCGACTCCTGCAGCTACATTGGCATGATGGTAAAAAGTAAGGGGATTTAGAGGTTTTTTTGTTTGTCTCCCTCCCTCTTGCTTCCTATTTCAGTCAGCAGATGTGATTCCAGAGGCAGAGTAGATGTTAACTGTAATGTAGTAACTTTTTGTTCTGTCACTGTCTGGTGATCATAACAAACTATGTATGAAAGAGCTGCTTTTTTTTTGTTTTGCTTTTTTTGCCCAGGGACCAGCTTAGGGACATTTTAGGAGTGGACAGAGCAAAAGCAGACTAACGGTGTTCACGGAGTGTTCTGCTCTGTTTCTACCATCAACCTCATCTCCTATCTCCACCTCACTCCTGCATTCAAGCTAAACATGGAGAACTAAAATGCTTTTCTGCCTCTGATCTACACTTCTCCCTGCCCTGGGTGTGGGATGTGCTGGCTTTATCACATCTTCCCTCAAAATAGATGATGAGAGCAGGAGTGGAAAAGTGAGCTGGAGTTCTGGTTCGCACCATGCGATGTTTACTATAGCCACTTTAATACAGGTTGGCTGATACATGGCAAGACTGTAATTGCTGGGGTTAGGGAAAACAGAGGTTTGGAGCATTTCTTCACTTCCTTATTAGCTTGTGTCCCATTTAAAGTGCAGTGCTGTTCAAGGCTTGGGTTAGATCTTGAACCAGGGTTATGAAAGGTCTAGTGTATGCTTGTAAATGTTTTTTACCACTTTGCTCGTTCTCTGAATGCTGATGTGCTGCTGTAGTCATGAGTTTTTACCCAAATCAAAGTAAGAAAATAGGGCTGGAAAGGACTCAAGAAATCTCCATCTTTGTGTCCTAGGCTGGGAGCCTTAGGGCTGCAGCCTGAGAGACCTGATACCTTTTCATTCTGGTAATGTCTCACAGGTGTGTTTTTCTCATTTTCACAAATGAAGTGGTGTGCTAACACAGATTCTCCATCTCCTGTGCTGTCTCTTAAATTAGTCTATCTTCAATTTTAAGATTGAATTTCAGTCTTTAATATCACTACTGTTTGCATGAAAAAGTATTTCTTTATTTGATCTTGTACCTTGGGGACTTCATTTAAAACATTCTGTACACAGAAAACCTTAGCTCATGTCTTAAGTGCTCTCATGGGAGCACTTGGAGGTATTGCTGCGTGTTTGGCAGTAAGCATGCAGGCAGATTGACTCATTGATTAAATCCACCTTCTTGTGTGCACGCGCACACGCAAATAAGCAAGCAGTGTGCATATTACATGAACTTCTTTCAAGAATTTTATTTCATCTCCTTTCAGACAAATCTAGCACCCTGGGAACACAATACCAGGGGTTTGGTTTTTTTGGTGCAGTTTTCTCCTGTCAAACCTTGCTTTTTGTGAAATTACTTGACTTTATTACAATAGGCAGAAGGATGGCTTTTGTCTTTTAACATCCTTTGCCTGTATTGAACAGTGCTTTAACAGAAAAGGAAAATACTACTTCTCTCTGTGTAATGTGATTATCAGAAAGGAATATTTTAGAAATGCTGTGCACAAGACGGCAGAAGAGAGGCTGCATGCATTGTGTATAATGTGTTACAGAAAGGATAGATGAAATGCCTTAACTCTATGTCTTGAATCAAAATGCAAGTGTAGAAAACTTAAAATACATTTTTAATCTAGCATGGTGCCTAAAACATTAAGGAAGGTCTTAATGCAGACTGAATATTCTCACCCACTTCCTTCTCCAATAACAGTCAGTGCAATGAAATAAGCATGTCTTTTGACCTTGTTTCTCTTTGTGTTACTGAGCTTGTATGAGAGACTTTTACATTGCTGTGTTTGGTTTGTTTCTTAGTTTTAATGTTATCAAACTGCTGAATTTTGTCATACAAGCAGTAGATTTCAGAGGGCATCAATTTATTATGTTGGGCTGTAGCTGCCCTAGGTTTATCGACAGAACAGGAACATGTCCCAGTGAAGTTCTTTTAATGGGAAGCATGTGTTCAATGTCTTAGATGTCCACAGTCGCTGTATAATCTGGATATTAGTTTTGCTTGATTTATCAAGGAGGCAAAGATTGCAGACTGAGGCTACAGTTCTTAGTCTCCCCTTTCCTGTCCAGAATTTTCTCCCTTGCAGTCTGACTGAACTGAAAGCAGTTTGGGTAACTGCTGTAATGGACTAAGAAACATCCAGAGTACCTTCTCTTGCTCTTGTGTAGGAGGGCAGGTATTCCAGATTGATTGAGGAATAACCCAGTTTATGGAAAGCGACTTCCAACATCTGAACATCGCTGACGTTTGTTAGAAAGCATTTTGTGGTGGAAATGTGCTACGCTGTATTTAGTAGGGTGGACTGACATAGCATCCTTCATATTTGCAGCTTCTGAGGAAACTCTTCCAACCAGTAGTTATGATTTTGGAAGTGCTTCAGCTTTCCTGATAAGGCCAGATACACTGTCCTGAAAATAAACTTCCTTAAATCTGCAAATGGTCTCCTGTTTTGTGGATGACAGGCTCACTGAAGCTTCTTCCAACTAGAAATGCTTATAGGAAGTGTAACCTTTGGCTGACAAGACATTGCTGAAGTTCACCTACAAGCACATTTTGGCTCTGGAGACAGTGCGTCTAGCCAACAGGAATAATCTCAGCTGTACTGGACCAGCATGTCAGCTTCCTATCCACAGAACTTGGAATCTCATCTGGGGCAACCTCAGAAATTGAAATCTTATGTTAAGTCTTGCTTGGTAATTGTATTTCCTGGTAGCAGCTGCGTGTATTATCTTTTAGTGAAAATACTTTCCAACAGTGTTTTGTAGCAGTACTTGGCTTAACCAAGAGGCTTATTATGGCTTGATACAGCAGCTAAGAAGAAGTTTTCCAGGAATTTGGAGCACTAGAGGTCTATTCTATCAATCCATTTTCCAGAGTCTGAAAACTGAGATTCTTGACAGAAAGTTTAAATGGTTTCAGTATGTTGCTTGTAAACTCATTAATTCTGTCTTTATCAGTGTATCTGGTTTCTCTTTTCCTGGGTAATAACTTCTAAATATGTGGGGTTTATAAATATATCTTTATGTCCAGCTTTTTTCCATGAGATCATGATATTGAGCTTTGTTTTTAATTTCTGATTTAAAGTTAGAAATGTATGTCTGTTTCCCAGTAGAAACCCTAAACGTTTAAGAATTTTTGAGCTCTTACTCTTGGTAACTTGAGCCAGTTGTCTTTTCTGCCTTAAGCATAGGTTCACGAAGGTAATGGATATGTTTCCATTGAGACTTCCCTTGACCAAAACAGGTTGGCAGAAAAAGTGAAGTTCTACCAGTCTTTGGGTGACAGTGATGTTTTTCCTGTTTGGTAAAGATGAGACAAGAAATTTAATTTTGCCAAAATTTTGATAAATTCTTAATTGCATTCATATTTTAGACTTAAGTCAAATACAGTGAATCCTAATTTGAAAGTAATGTAATACACCTTTACAAAGGAAGAGTTGATATATAGATAAAAACATTATTATTTTTAATTACTTAGCCTCAGTTTTTGTTGAATGAAAATACTTCAGTATTGGGTTAACGTTGTGTCGTTAGCATGTTTCATAAAAGAGAAAATAGTACTTTCAAAAGTTGTCTAATAGTGGAACTCGTATCTTGGAATTTTTTTTCCATTTTTGCTTGTGAATAAAGCTATTAACACCATGCCTGATAGCTCTGGAGACTTTCAGAATGCATTGAGGAAGAAACAGATTTCTGTTCTGGAGGAGTCTGGATTTCTTAGTCTCAGGAAGCTTAATTTGTCAACTTGTTTACAAGATTGTTCAAATGCAATTGCTGTATGAAGTGAAACTCAGAAACAGCAATGTTTTGAGTAGATGGTATATCTAAAAGAACCCTTTTTCCCTTTCTCCTGAATACCTGGTTGTGCCCTATTGTTCTTCATTAAACAAGAGGAATTGGATTTTCACTGTCTCTCAAATTAAAATTTGCATATTTAATTCAGAGAATATTATTTGAGGTGAGAGCAGGCAATAGGCATTCCAGTACAAGTCCTGCTTCTTCTTTGGTTATAAAAACAGATTTCCACAGCTCAGCTTATGCAAAGGACCTTACCTATATTATTTTTCTTTGGCTGCTTGTAATATACCAGTCAGCTGTTAGACAAGAGAACAGTGAGGATCATTCATTTCTTCAAAAGCAGCTTAGCTGAACTAGTACTACATGTGTCTTGCATCATTTTGTTTTTAAATTCGGAAGTGTTTGAGGATATAAAAGGTCCTTTTCCTTCAAATTGTTCTCCACAAGATTCCCATCACATTTAATGAAATCATGCATTTCTGCCCCTTGCTTGCAAAGTGAAAATTTCTGAACATTGTGGAAAAGACAGACAATGTGTTTTCGCTTGTTGAGACCAAAATCTAAATGATAAAACTGAAAATTAGTTAATCTAAAAAGAACCAATACTTTAACTGTGCAGCGAGGGCTCTGAAGTGCATACAATTTAAGTTTTACTGAAATTTCTCATGGGAGATGTTTACTGTTAATTTGCATTTTGTCACTTTCAAGTTCAGCTTGTATGCTGGTAAAAATGAGCTTTCAGTTGTTCCTTGTATGTTAAATATATGGCACATTCTCTATTGCTTTCCAGAAGAATCAAGGGTGACAGTCATTACTATTAACAGCAGGAATCTGAACCTTGTGCAGTGTAGGTAACTTGTGGAATGTGTGTATACTGGATACTATTGAAACTTGCTTTGATTGAAGCGTTGGAAGTAGGGGGTTGGGGAGGGGAAGTATACTGCACGTATGTGCCCTCATATTCCTGAGTGGTTAGGAATGTGATAGGAAGAAACATCTTTATGTTTAAGCAGCAAAATGCAAAGGGAAGTAATTTTCTATTTATGCAGACCAACAGTGGATTACTTGGCTTAAACTTCCTTAAAACAGAACTCTGAGACTGTTTCTTTCTGCGTAAATCATTATATGCTGGCCTTTGTTTATAGTCAAATTAGTAACTTTCCATCTTGAGTTTGAGCTGTCTCCTGTGCTTTCTTGGAACTGCTAATTCAAATTATATTGTAGTGTAGACACATGATTTTGTTGTGTGCTGAGATGTTTAAATAATCAGCCTTGAGGTATGCAGTATCTGTGAGGCTGAACTTTTTCTTTTTCCTTCTTTCTTGGCATATCCAATACTTATTATCTTAGTTTCTTTAAAGAAAAAAAAAAAAAGAGGGGGGGAAAAAAGCCCAAACCACTTTTCTTTTCTTGTTTCTTGTAGGTTTATGGGTGTCTGTGTGCATCAAGGACAGCTGCACGCACTTACTGAGGTAAGACTATTTCATGATATACATACTCATACGAAACAGTTCTCAGGCCAGATTCTACAACTGCTCTTCACCTTGAGTGACAGTTTCTTTTATGGTGATCAGTGAGTTAATCACATGCTACTTGCTATGCAGTGGGAAGACTGTAGAATCAGGCCTCAGAACTGTACTTTGCTCATAGCCCTTTATGTCTTTTCGCATCAGAAGCACTTATTAGGATGAAAGAAACAAAAATCACAGTAGGAACATAAAATTTCACTGATAGTATTCTAAATGAGAGATGTGGATTACCATTGAGCTGCCCCTAAATATTGCTTGTTTCAGTGACATTGCGTTAAGTCTTATTTATACTCTGGTTGTGTGTACGTTTCACAGGTGAATCAGGGACATTTCAGCTGGGTGATACTAGTGTATTCAGTCCCTACCACTTTCTTATTTGGAATAACATCAAGATTACAGCTTAATCTGGGTCCCATAAAAAGGAATTATTCCATTGCCCATATACCGTGGCCAAGATCTAGGTATCAAATGAGAAACTGAAGTTTCCGTTCATGTGAGTCTTCCCACCAAGTTTTACTGGGTTGTATGTTTAATCCCCCTCTAAACTGCTGAGGAAAACCAAGAAGGGAGTATTCTCTTCTTAGGAATAGCATTGCCTGTTTTGAGTCAAAATCAATAAAATGTTTTTCCTGCTGTTTTAGTTCAAGTACAGATTGAGAGGAAACTCATGTTTTGTAAAGTTAATGTTTCTTATTTACTTCTATTTTGTAGGAACTGCTCAATTAAAAGATTAACCCTTTCCCACCCCCCCAAAGACAAGTACATTATTAATTAGCAATTAAAACAGATTCTTGGTATGCTTGCCAAGAAGCTGTATGCCAATTATCAGGATATGTGTGGCCATCACTTTCTGTAACTTTCATACGCAACTCTGAGGCAAAGATGCACATATGTGAGCAGTGAATTTCTTCACCTTCTGGGGTGACAATGCTGCAGTTCTAGTTCTAGCTACTATTAGAGTGATGCACACTAGTTCACAGTGGCTGTATTTCTAGTGTAAGAGTAAAGGTAAAGACACTTTCAGAAATTTCAAGATACAGAACCTGTGAGGGGTCCTTTGATATGAGAGGGACAGTTTATTTGATCTCCCCGTGCGTGGCCCCCCCCCCCCCCCCCCCCCGCTCAGTAGAGGAAACGTTTCTAAGATTTGGCATTAGATGGCTGATTAAGTCCTTCAGGCAGGCTTTGCTAACATTATTGCCAATTTCTTTGGGACCTCTGATCAGTTAAAACAGGGAGGTTTCAGGCCCTTCCACTCACTAAACATGTCCTAGAAGAGATGGAGCTTCATAACGCTTCATTGTACTAAATCTTGGCAGATCTTCCTCAGTGTGGGTTTTTGGTTTTTTTTGTTTGTTTGTTTGTTTGTTTCCCCCCTTCATCCCAGTTGTTTGCCATTTAAATGTCCCTCCCCACCCAGAAAGCCAAGAAAATGAAACCAGCACAGATGCTTCCTCATGGAGAGCTAACTTTGTAGCTGCTTGCTTTGTTCAGCTATTTTTGAGTTCTTGGCAAGCAAATAAATCTAAGAAAGACTTCAAAGAATAACTTTTTATAGTTATAATTCAGAATAACAGAAGAGATTCCTGAAACATCTTGAGACCAAAGAGGAAAAGTTTTAGACTAAAGAAGGTTGCCACAAAATTTTGAGAAACAGAATAGCTTTAGTGATATAGTATAAAAGTACATGTAGCGATCACTGCTTTTCTTATGTGGACCAAGGTGGACATTTAGTGCCTTCAATAGGAAGAAACAGGACTGAAGGCCATCATAAGTTGATGTTGTAGGGAATCCACACACAATTTTGTCCAATACAGTAATTGTTCTTTGGTTTTACAGAGCTTTTAAAAGTTAAGAGCTGTGTATGTTCCAAGTGGTGGAATTAGTTGTGTTTTCTGGCAACAGTAGTGGCATTTCTCATCTTGAAGTGTATGTAGAATAATAGTTGAGTTCTGAAGACTTCTGGAGGTTAGAGAAGGGGGCTGAAATGGCTAGCTGAAGGAATTATTAGTAAGACGGACATGGTGAATCACCAGTTCAAATATAGCCCAGGTGGATAAACAAATCAGCCACTGTCTCATGGCTTTTTTCAGCCTGTGGTCAAAAAAGATGATCTCCTGTCTTCCAGTGCTCAACATAATTGATACTAGCCTGACACTACTAGCACTCAGAGAACTTCTGCCAGGGTTTCACTTCTTTGGAGATGAAACTGTTGATTCAGAGGCCCATTGCTCAATAGGTGTCTGAGTCACTGCAAGGAGAATCCTCTCTTGCACTAGCCTATGCTGGACCTGTTCTGTAAGGAGCTTAATTATCCCTTCTTGTGTTTTGAAAGTACAGTTGATGATATGCCTAAGTAAAAGGGACACAGCATCATTCAGAGCTTGTCTGAGGGTGTGATGGGAAATCATGTTTGTTTGTATGTATATGTTTCCTTGACAGAAGTTGAGAACTTGTGGCAAATGTTCAGTGAATGAATTTAGACGACTTGTGCTTAATAGCCTCCTGTGCTATTAACAGGCAGGGCAACAACCACAGGTGGTGTTAGAGGAGCCTTGAGGATTTTATAAGCCTGTTAAGGGGCTACATTAGTAATATACAGCATTTTGTTATTGGAAGGCAGAGTCTGAAGTGTTAGAGATTTCTTTTCTTGCATGTTTAAACATACGGGAGGCTAAACACAGTGGATCATGCAGAGCAGGTTTTTTGCTTGAGGAGGGTGTTGATCGTATGTAGGCCTTGGGTTTTTCCCTTTTGGCAGCATTTTACATTGTTTTAATTGTCCTCTCTCAAGTGGCTTTTGTTTTTAAAACTGTTGGGCAAGAAGCAGTTTCTGTTTGTTTTGGTTTGGTTTTTTCAAAATAAGAATGGAATTGTTTAATTATAGACTGCACTAGGACTTTGGCCTTGTTCTGAATCCACAGTCTTATCAGTTTTGAAAATCCAATATTGTTTTCAAAATTCTACTCAAGCCAGAAGCTATGGCATATGCCTCTTCTGAAGTAGTTCACTATCTATCCTTAGAGTCACAGAACAGTTTAGGCTGGCAGGGACCTCCATCCTTGCAAGCACATAGTTAAGAAACATTTAAGGAAAGTGAAGTAGATGCTTTAATAGATGTACCACTCAGATGAGTTGGCAGGCATTAGATGGCCTCACTAACTTTGAGCTGATGGGCACAGATTTTCTCTGCTCATTTTCTGTAAAACCAGGAACTGAGTATTCCTTTCTCAGTATTCAGCTCTAATCTGTAGCTAGTGGTTTGTGTCTGTTGCTACAAGAATCTGCAGGGCTTCCTGCTGTACTTGCATGCCTCTCCAACCTAATTTCAGCCTCTCCTTCAAGCCTGCCTCTGTTTTCCGGCCACCTTCCTAATCTGACAACTCTCTATTCGCTTCCATTTCTTAATTTCCTGGCACACAGCATCCTCAGACTTGGAGAAACTTGCATAGTAGTACAGGCTCTGGTGTCAGCATGAGATGCTGCTGAGCATTCAGAGACCAGATCTGAGCCACTGCCAGGAGGTTAGCAGACAGCATACACTCCAGGGGACATGAAGCTGTGAGCCAGTTAGTGTGGAGCAGCCACGGCTTAATAGTAATAGCATACGATCTTATCCCATACACATTTACCATGGAATGGATGCATGAGCAAGCACCCATTTTAGATGGGAGGCAAACAAATTTATTTGTGCATTGCAGGTTCTATAGGCCTATGCTGTTACACTGAAGCGGATAACATAGCATACAGTCTAGCATATAAAAGCCACTTAATACCTTTTTGCGGATCTTAAATTATTTGTTGAACTCTGTTAAGCAGGTTTATCTGAATTTCTGAGAGAGAGGTCAGGCTAAAATCTTGTTATAATTACATGTATATATATGCACAGAACGAGTCATGCAGTTTGATAATTCCTTCTTGAAGGAAATGAAAGCCCTGACAGCTGTGTGTATAGAAGATGAGGGAGAGTTATTATGTGTTGATTGGGATATCTTGAAATTGCAGTGCTTCATAAACAATAGCTAATTGTTACAACAGAAGTTTTATGGCTATCAATTAATACTGGATAATAGTAAAAAAGTGCACAAATGCCCTGCTGCCACAATCTGAAGCTGTAGCTTTACTGGCTCAGTGCAGGATCTGACATGCATTGGAGCTTTCTGAGGCAGGGAGCAGGGCTGTGGCAGTGTGATAGGAACACATGGTCTGTGATGGAGGGGTGGACAGTATTGTTTCAGTCAGCAGCTGCAGCTGCTGTCTGCCTGACGTGCCTCTCCTGCCATCTTTCAGTCTTTCTTCTTGCTAGTGTACTACCTTGTCAGTCCTTCTGATTCCATCTCAAGTATCTGGTGTGGTATTAGATGTTTCATGGGTCTAAGAGTATATTTGGGCAGGCTTGGTTTTAAGGTGCTGTATATGTGGCATTGGAACAGTGGTGGGATAACTTAAGGGGCGAGCCAGCCTTTCTGTGCACCTGGCTCCTCTTGCGCATCCTACTTGGTGAGTTCTCCTTATCAGCTGCCTCATGTACTGCACCTTACAGGTGCTGTGTGCAGGGGTGCATGAAAGTGCCTTGAAGTCTAAAATGTTTCCTGGGTGCTCAGAGTTGTGTTGTCTGCAATAATGCATGCTGGCAATGTATAGTATGGACAACAGAGTTTAATGCAGAGGTATGTGGCAAAAAGTGCTGTAAGAAAATCTTGACTGCTGCTTTAACTTTTTTTTTAAGAGAATCCACAGAATTCTTTGAACTCATGCACATTTTTAGTTCAATTAATTTTTTTTATAGCTGTGTCATAAACCCCAGGAAAAAATTTACTACGGAAATCCTTCCAGACATGTTAATTTTTATCTTGGGCAAGATAATTGCTATTGGACAATTTTGACGTGTTGCACCGTAATAGCTTACTGAATTTGACACTGCTGTTTTTACCATCAACCGCAATTCATTGTTTTGAGACAAGAATGCTGTTATGTAGCAGTTTGGAAAAGACTTTTTTTTTTCCCCCTTCTTCCTTGCACAGTGTATCCCTTTTGTACTCCTAAAGCTCATCTTAATGAAAGAGCCTGTGGCTTTTGAAGAGAGAGGATTTTTTCAGTAAGTTCCTCTGTGATAACTGAAAACTTTCCTTCTCTGCTTTTCCTCCCAACAGCAATAATTTAAGTAAACTATAAATGCAATTAGTGGAGTTTCAGGCCTTCGGAGACCTTCCTTTTTTTAGTATGTGGTTTACTTTTGGAGATAGCACTGATTGGGAAGAAAAAAATATTAAAAGCTTAAAATTCTCAGAATTGTTACAATTGTGCTGAATTATCCTTTTACAAGGAAGGGAAAGTAAGTTCTTCAAGTGAGAATGTCCTTCTGATATACAGCTTTCACAAGCAGAATCTATCATTAAAAATATTTCATTTTCCTTCTTTCTTTTTTCCTCCCCTCAGTTCTTAGGCACCTTTCTATGGAGAGCCTTTGACCCTGGAATGGAGAAAACCACACAGACATCACTTAGGTCTCCTCTTCTAAACCATTATGGTACAGCAAAAATTGTAGGCATACATTGCCTTCCAGACGGCAATTGCACACTTTTGAGAGTTTTAAAAAGCCCTGGAACACCATTCCTTCCCTGCTTCGTCCTCCCTCCATCTCCTGTAACACTTGCTAATCCCTACTGTTATTCCATCAGTGTGATTCGTATTGTTTGAATAACTTTAGTTTTACTTGTGTAGCATTGCAAATATTTAACTCAGCTTTGGTGATTACAGTAGACTAGCCTGTAAACCCTAGAGAACTTAGTGTCTTTAGAACTATAGTTCCTATTATCAGTCATTCTGCAAATATTCCATACAGCAAAGGAATTGTTCCCAGTTTAGGTATTACCTGTTTACCAGCGCCGGTTTAGTTCCTGGATAAGATGGCTCTGGTGGTTGTCTCTCAAAAAAGAGAATAGCTGCAGTGCTAAGTTGATCAGCCTGTGCTTGGAGACAACTGAAGAGAAGATCAAAGTTGTGTTAAAGGTGGCACCAAGTAGAAAATTAAAAGAAATGAAGGGTCTCTCAGCTTCATCCTGATAGAAAATGTTACTCATCTGCTGGATACTGCCATCCAATTTCTAGCAAAAAAACAGTTTAGAGAATTATTAGGGAAGCCCTTTACTTCATGTAAGATTAAAGGTTTAGGTATTACCTAATGTGTACAGTCAAGCCGTACTGCTTAGAGGCTTCCAGATCAGTTTGTATTTCTTAATATCTTGTGCTTTTCATTAGCTACCCTTGCTTATTGAAATCTTCCTTAGGCACTTTATATAGTCTTTCTGACTGTAGTATTGAAAAAAGAAAACTCAAGAGGAGGAGCAAAAAAGCAGAGGGGTGGGGAGACTCTAGAGATGTTTTGGTCCTTTGTCTCTCCTCAGATTTGGTCCCTAATTCTGGTCCAGTTTGGTCTCATTTGCATACATAAAGCATCTTCCTTGAGCGTATTAGAGGTCTCAGGCAGTATGTCAAGTTATTTACTTATGGTCTTGTGGAACTGGCAACTGCTGTGACTTTCTGGAGAAAGGAAGTGAGCAACTGTGCAGACTTTCTCTTGGATGTTTTTGTTGACAGCTCTGAGAATATACCTGTTAATTCTAAACGTCTTTGTTTGAGGGGAATGAGTCTTGATACAGAGTAGTGTAAAAAAGACAGAATTTACTTTGAAGTAACTTTAAAAAAAGATTAGCATGCTATGATGACAAAGGATATCTTTCAGATGACTTTCAGCAGCCAACAGCTGGCATTTTTAAATGTCTCCTGGTTGTAGGATGCTGCAGAAGGACTGCTGTTTAAACTTTGTAAGAACTCTAAGTATGTGTAAAATTCTGCAGATTAAATTGATCCTTATGATCTCTCAGCCAATGAATAGCATGACGTGTGGATTAATACTGTAATAAATCTCTACTTGTGTGCTTTATTCTTTTTGTCCTTAGTTCAGATATTTTTCGTAGCATTCGTTAGAGCTACAGCTTCATTTTATATACTTCCCTGGGAATAGGAAGAAGAGGGGTTCTTTCAGTGGTGCTGTACTGGTGCCAGTGCTGGAAAGTGTAACGTGTAGAGGCAATCAGGGCCTTTGTTGGTATAAAACCCAAGTACCAGAAGTTTAAGTTTAGCCTTACCGAAAGTATGTCAGAGACATCGGGTCCTTTGTTAAACTATGGTTACTTTGTACCCCTCCTGGTATAGACTTGGGTATTAGAACTGGATATATTTAATTCCAGGAAGGTATGCTTTGATGACAGGAATGGTTACGTGGTATAAAACTAGAGTACCTATTGCTATTATTTGCTTGCCCCTTTTGCTGCTTTTGTTGTAGGACTGGAAGTCCAGCCAGCACACATCTGTGTTATTTCCTCTGTTAATTTGGTTGTTTGGGTTCATTAGCTTTTCCCTTTTAGGAGTCATTAAGAGTCAGGCCTTGCATATACTTGCTTCAGGGTCAAGAGAAAACCATTCATCTGGATCCCAGGGATTTGACCTCTAGAGAAGAGTAATGGTAAGCTCGTCTGATGCAGCAGTAGTTGCACTCCCCCTTAATGACTGGGGACTGTGTGAGAAGTTTGCTGTAGGACCTGAGGAGAAGAGTAAGGGTCATGACAGCAGAAGTAGGGTTTAAAACAGAGTGGGAAATAACTCAGGTGTTAGGAAGACTAGGCTAGTCTGTAATGTAAAAAGTGGGAAATCATTCCATTTCATTGCAACTGTTTTTTCCAGCACAAAAATAGAATGAATGCATCACATAAGATGTCTGTTAGGACTGTTCACTGTCTGCATAGTGCTTTATGTTTCTGTTCTTGAGAAAAAGGACTTATCTCACCACAGAAAAATTGTTGCAAGCTAATAGATGTTTTGAAATATCTAGTTAATTCTATCATCCTTTTTTAAAATACATAGAACTGTGGAGTCTTTTTACTTTGGGGAATAGAGTTAAGGTGAACCTACAAGATGCAAAAATCTCTGTTACTGTGTGCCTGCTTACTGGCACATGTGAATATGAGCTCAATCTTTTTGGGTTAAAAAACCCAACCAACTGAATGTGTACAGAAAGACAAGTCTATTGCCTGCGCTTTCTACTTCATTGTGCATGAACACCAGGGCTAAGTTAGGAAGAACTGAAAATATCACCTTCGTTGTTGCATACAGCAGCTATCTTGCTGAAAGGAAACAGACATAGGTAATAGGGACTTTTCTTAGACCCAAAAAGTTAGAAAGCTTCTGTTTATATTCCAAGATGAATGTGTTTATAACATGGCAAAGCAAGTCTCTAGCAATATCTTTTTGACATTTTAAAGATCCTGAATCTTTAAAAAGTGATAAGCCTTGGTATGTGCTTCAGATTTCATGTAAGTATCATTTTTAGGTTTTGCTTAAATTATTGTGACATTAAAAAAAAGATATCTATAAATTTGAATATTAGGTACTTGTATGTGTGTATGTATCTGAAATAGGTTATTTTAATAGCTTTGTCCAGGACCACATGTAGACCTTGTGCTTTTTCTTGTTCCTGTGTAGCTTGCAAAATGATTCCTAGTACATCTTTGATCGTTTTGAAATGCAGTTATAATTTTTTTTATAAACTTGGTTCAGTGCAGACACTTCCCTTCATCTTTTGATTGTTCATAATACCTTTTTAAAAATACTTGTCAACACTTGAGCCATATTTGGTCTTAGTTTTGCACTCTTCACAGCATATGGACTGTCAGTTTCAGTTTTGCTGTAACAGTTCACTTAGGTTCTCAGTTTAATTTATAAAAAGTGGCTGAATGCACTCTCAGCAAATGTAGATTGATGCTTGATGACCAACTCTACCTCATCCCTTCTCTGTGCTATACAAGGTGTCATATTGTTTCATCTTCAAAGCAGTTTCCTTTTTTCCCCTGGATTCATCCTCTTTAGAGGAGTACAGCATATGTCTCTTCAACTTGAGAGATCCACATATGAAAGGCTTAATATATGTGACACTTCCCAGCTTGCAGAATTGAAGAGACCCATTCCTGTACCGTTGATCCTTCTCAAGAAGCATGGGTAGCTCTAGAAGCAACGATGCCCTGATGCAATATTAACTGGAGAGTGCTAGACTAACCAACTGTATTGGATTGGGGGGAGGAGTGTCTGCCCTAACTTTATTTTTTGAAAGGATGCATGAAAAAGGAAAAAAAAAATAAAAATCCCATTTCCAGTAATGATTCAGTCTAGATTATCAACTCTAGGAAGGCTGAGTGAGGGTTAGAAGGACGTGAGCACCATCATGCTGTTTTATCAGCTAAAGACGTCTCATTTTTGTTGACATAATGCCGCAGGCACTTGTACTGAGCCTAGATGATTGGTTATTCCAACAGCTGAAGAGTTGCAGACTCTGGTACCCATTACTGTACCTTGTACATGAGATTTGAGTTAGGCTGATTAAAAGGTAGAAGCAAATCTGACTCATCTGTATGCACCAGTGGATACAAAATTAAATCTAAACATGGTACATGTAATAAGTAAATTAGACTGTTCAAAGTCACTAGAGTTTAAAAAGCTTGTAGAAAAGGGGGGGTAGTGTTGGTATTTGGAAAATGTCACACTGTTTAAACCTTATGCTATAACTTTAAGGCTTCATGAATTATTTTGTAACACAAAAAAGCAGTGTGTCTAAGACAGTGAAGTTATTTCACAGAAGTTAAGACAAAGTACATATTCTTTACTTTGTTTATATTATTTTCCTTGGGAACTAAATATTTTTGTGAATTAGTTAAAAGGAAAAAAAGACTTCAGTCCCAAACACAGCTTGATGTGCTGCACATACCAAAAAAGTCCATTTAAAATCACACAAGGGGGCCTGGCTTTCAATGACAGGAGGCAGGAAATTTAGTGTTCTGACTGAAATTCCATCTCCAGTTCATACTCTTGCAGCCTGATGTTGTGGCATATGTGGTGTGCTTGACCCTTTAGTTCTTTCTCCAGCAAAAATGATATAGGCCTCCACAGGAGTTTCAGCTAAGTCTGTCTGATTTGTAGCTTTGCAATTTTGAGTGCTTAAATATCAAAAGTCAGTTTCTTGGAAAGCATGTAAAGGACCTTATTTAAGTTAGGTGATCTTTCAAAGTTTTTTTCCTACATCTGATGGCTATTTACTTTTTCACAAATGAAGGCTAACCATCTTGTCTGATTGCAGTGATCAGAGACCTAGGGTTTCCAGAAAAACACTAAACAATAGAGGATTTTTTTTTTAACTTCGTTTTTGAGTTGGTTATACCAAGTTAGCCCCACAGAATGCAGGTGACCCTGTGGCATAGCTTCAGTTTGATAGGAAGTTAAATGCTGCTGTACCTGGTTGCAACACTTGTTCTGAGGACAAGAGGAAGCTTTAATTACTGAATTTGTGTGTGTTTTCCTGTGGCTGTATGCCCGATATGATTTGACCAATTCCCCCCAAAATGCATCTTTTTAAAGAGAGTGTTTTCCTATTATGTACATGTGCAGAATTAGAATAATAAGTAAGAGAGGTTCAAGTAGGTCCTTGCTTTACAGAAAGGTGGAATTGATTCTCAAAAAGCTGCAGTAAAAAGCTCAGTTGTGGGAAACAGAAAGCTGACAAAAATGTTGGCTTATGGAGGATGCAAGGAGGGAAGTGCTGGCAGATCCAGTTAAAGGAAAAACCTACTGTGGGTTCGTGGTGACCAGGTAAATTAAACCCATTGGGGACAATTCTGCAGAGAAAGTCTCTCCTTTTACCAAAAGCAGACAAGCAATGAAAGTTGTGTAAGCACTGCATTGTGCTAAAGGCACAGGGAAACTGCTAGCTGCATTTGCAATATGTGGTTAGGCGAGGAGAGAAGGGTGGGTTCTCACAGAGAAGAAAGTTCAGACGTAAAAAGTACTATAATCAGAGACACTAAAGAAATCCTTATGTAAAGACAGAAGCCAAGACTTTGAAAATATGATTCTAACTTCAGGCACACAGTCTATATTTACACATGCAGGTGCTACATCAGAAGTGATGAGCAACCAGTTATTTCAGTGAGAACTTCTGGACGTGCAAGCTTTTGAATTCCAGTCTTTTTCTTAAATGCCTGTGTATGAGCTTAAGAGCTCATGGTTAAACCTCCTTTTCCTCCCCCCCCCAGCTACACAGGCTATATGTTGGATTTAATTATTTTTTTCCCCTCTCGTAGGAGGATGATTGACTTGTTTCATCACTTCAGGGCCTGCAATAGTGCACAAGGAACCTTTTTTATTTATTATTTTTATTGAGATAGATGCATCTAAATATGTTGTGTTCTGAGGAAGGCTTGCTAAATACCTTGCTGGTGGTAACCTCTTCCTCCTTAGAATGTCTCAGGGATAGAAGAAAGTAAGATAAGAGGCAGATAAATGTTGAACTGCAAACGGCGAGTTCCATTGTCTCATTCCTTCTCTCCCTTCCCTGCATGTGTGTGGCACACACATGAAGGTGGTGGTGGGTGTTGTGTGGGTTTTTTTGGGAGAGGGATTTTTAGCATCAGTGTTTTGACACTCATTGTAAGCCTACCGGACCATTTGCCATTGTCTCAAGCAAAAAAGAAAAACATTCTTGAACTGCAACCCCTGCAATTCTTTTATTGTTGCTTTCTGATATGTCTAGGTTAATAAGAGTGAGAAGATGCAAGCTTCTCAACTATTATGGTATGAGGGGGAGAGAGGGGAGGAGAACTGAATACTGCCTTAAGGACTAGATTTTCCTGTTACTTGTGTGTATGAGGAGATGCAGTCCAAATAGATACTGTGATGCTGGCCCTTTAACTTTTTGTCTGGGGTTTTGTTCTTATATATTTTCCAATAAATTCAGTTTGTAGTGCTTTCTCTTCCTCCCCACCCGCCTTCACTCTGGACCCCAGGAAACATACTCTTGAATTAACAAGTGTTTTGTAGTTTCACTTCCTCATTTCGCTTTACTTATCAGCCGTCCAAACCATTCAGAAACTGAGTTGTACAAGAAAATTCCTTTAATGTTTGCTTTTGCACACCACTATTAATAGAGGATCTTGGTGCATTCTATAATTGCCAATAAAGTGTTTGAGCACCCTCAAATGTAAATGGACATTGCGGCACAGCTGGAGCATTGAGGCTTGGGAAGGCACTCTGAAACAGCTCAAAAACAGTATTCCTTGTGCAGAATTTAAACAAAGTTTGTACTATGAGAGGTGTTTGTGCGCTATAACTTTTGTGCTCAGTAGATCCTTGTACTGTTTTATAGACTTCAAAAAATGAAGCAAACGGGTTAGTTATCTGGAGTCTTGCAGACATATAATCTGTGGGCCGCTACTGCTGGTATCTTTGTGGGGAAGGTGAGAAAGACCTTATTTAAATAAGAAGCTCCTTGTCAGGGGCTACAGCTTGGCTCTAGGCAGAACTGAGTGTGTAGTATGTTCAAAATGCTGTCATGATGGATAGAGCCTTCTGCTCTTAACAGAAGTGTTATTGTAGAGATGCTGTTTCTCTTGCCTGTGTCAGCAACAAGGTGCTTTCTCTTCTGTGCCTGTGTGCTAATTTATGCCATTGCTAGCTTGCCATATCCCAGATTCTTATCTGCACTGAAACTAGGCTCTACTTAGAACCCAAATGGTTGTGACTTCAGATTATAAATGCAGTTTTTTTGTTAGGCCTTCTTTGCTTTCTGTTTTTTCTACTAATATAATTACAGGAAAAATGGTTATCAAGGTCAGTTTGTATAGATATACTGGGAGTGTTTTCCGGTTCCAACAAGATAAGCTTATTTCCTGAAGTATTGCAAACCCTTCATACGTATGGGTTGCAATAGTGCATTGTTGCTATGTGCCTGCAGTTGAAGCCTTACTTACAGTAATTTGTTTCTAGCAGCAGGCAAGCAAGCGAACATTAAATTTTGATTGAATGGAATGACAGGAAAGGGATAAATTCAGCATGCTGACCATAAGAGCTGTTTGATGTAGATAATTAAAGGAAGACAAATCTTGCCATATTCTTTTCCATGCCGGCACTTAAATATTTGGAATGCAACAAATGGTTTTCATTACAGCTCCTTCCTGAGTTAGTGCATGTTAATTCTTGTTTGCCCTTATAAAATAAGCCATGCCTGTACATGCCTTTTAGGAGGAGGAGCCAGTGAATCAATCAATGCCACAACTGACACGGAAGAAGAAACAGAGGTAGATCTGTTCCGTTCCTTGGCTTTTGGTTCTGAGTTCTGATGAGTAACCAGGCCATGGCAATTGCATGAGGAAGCTTGCCTTCTCCTCTATGAATAGCTGACACTTTTTAAAGCAAGATTATTTTAATCCTGTAATGGTTAACACCTTTAAAGAAAATACATAATTTTTTATTAAAGAACTGAATTGTTTGTATTGGTTAAAAAGCAGAAGAGAAATTGACTTTAGGTTACAGCCTTTTTTTCCTTTGGTTTTCAGCAACTGAGGAGCAGGAAAGAAAAGTGGCCTTTAGAGGAGGACTTTTGGCTCTTCTTCTGTCCTTTCAGTCAGGCTATTTTTCCTAGCCACTTGAGCCCTTCTGGTCTCTCATGAAAAAGTTTGAGCTTTGTTCTGAAATGTGCTTGCTTCACCTGCATGTTCTGACTCTTTCAGTACTTGTGGTTTTCTCCCTGGCAACATTAGTTCAGCTGCTGTTCAAAAGTATACTCGTACAGCCCAAATTAAACATCCAAATTGTTCTGGTTTAATGTTTAATTTATTTTGTTTGGTACAATCAATGTGTTAGATATTTAATGGAAATGGAAGGTTATGCTCAGAGGTACTTGGGTGAGGTGGTTTTGTAGATTTTTAAACTTTTTTTTTAACAAGTGGACGTCTATGAACCAACTTAAAAAAAAGTCAGTTTAAGCTGGTATCATCTTGTAGTATCTCATATTGTAGTTTTGAACATACTGATACTGTCTTTCTTTTCCAGTTCTGCACAGTTGAAGCTAATGAAAACAGTTGGGGGAGACGAGGAAATTTCCAGTCCTCCCCCTGTAGCTAATTATGCCAGTTGTGGCAGAAGGGTACATTGGCTTGTTGTCTTGCAGCCAGAAGCCTTCAAAGTAGTCACTTAGAGAGTGCTGAGTGTGACAGATGACTGTTAAGCATATGAGAACCGAAGACTGGGTTGTGTCCTCCTTGAAATGGGTGGTTTAAAACTTTTCTTTGAACTTCTGCAGAAAGCTAAGTGAGTGAAAAGGTCTCAACTTTCTTTTATTAGGCATGAGAGTTACCTTTTTCCAGCATTAGAAATGATACAAATATGCAAGCTCTGTCTCTTTTGACACTGCTTCAATGTATGTCGCCAATGTCTGCAATGTTATTATTTTGCTTTCCAGGTCTCCCTTTAGAGTCCAACTAAGTCCAACTTTTAGTCTGGCTTTTGCTCTGACATCTCTCTTACTACTCCTCACTGAAGGTGCTACAGCCACGATTCTAGTTTCTCTTTCCTCCTGCTTCTCTGACTGTGTTTTTCATTCAGCTTCTCCAGTATATTCATTTGTCGCTATCTCAGTGTTTGCTTGTAGCTCTTATTCTTTTCTTACCTCATTTGGTCTGTCATCTTAAATGCACTCTCCACACCTACTTTTCTTAACTACTTAATGCGTTGCCTTTGGCAACATTTGGGCTACCGTATAGGGGTGTCTTGTGGTTATTAGTTGCTTTTTAAATGGCAAGCAGTGACATTTATAGCTGAGTAAATAGCAGGCCATCTTTTTTCTGGCTTTCCTGTGCAGTATCTGGTGGCTTATTTATATTAGAACTACATATTGAAACAGCATTGGTTTTCAAAGTAGCATTGAAAACTCTCCGCAATTCCCTTCAGTCTTCCCCCTCAGGCTTGGCAATATTTGGAGTCTTTGTTTTTGAGCAATAACTGCTGGCATCATGTGAATCTGATGTGCCTTTTCTTTAAAAGCTTCTAGTTCTTATATTAGTGTGTTCAAACCTTTATTTTGAATTTTGAAGGCTAAAATCTGACAGCTGAAGTTCAGTATTAGTCTCTTAAAATGAAGCATGTAATGCTATGTGTAAGTACCATTATACGCTGAATTTCATTCCATTCCTCATTTCATGTGCTTGAGTCTCATAATGTGACTACAAGTGCCTTGCAAGGAAGCAGTCCTATTATCCTGTTCTTAAGTTAGAATAGCATGTTTCCCTATGCCCTGACTGTTGTGTGGGAAAGGGCTATATACTGCTGCTTTTGCATTTCATAGCATTAAGCTATAACATCAGAAGCCTCCTCAATGATCTTTGATCCAGAAAGCACCTATGCTTGGCTGAGCTTCTGGGTAACTTGTCCTTCGAAGAAGCTACTGCTTTCTTTCCACATAAGGTTCAGGAGAGGTGTAACAAATACAGTTTTGTTCTAGCAACAAAAGCATGAACTCTTACCATGGATAAATTTGTAGGAAAAGAATATTTCTGTGAGCTAAAATGGTCTTTTAAACCAGGGTTCAATTTGCTGTGTTAAGTTGTAGTAAATGCAAAAATAAACAACCTGAAGCAGTTACTTTCAGACTCTGGCAACCAGATAAACTGACTGTTGGCGTCCTGTTACATGACAAAAAGCTAGCAGTAGGAATAATGGGTAGCTGTTTTCACTGCAACCTGATGATACAGAGTTTGAAAAGGTCTGAACACTGCTCCATTTAGCTGTGAGGTCTCTTTATGAAATGTAGTGTCCTTTGCTTTCATTGTTGTAGCCCCATCAGATCTCTGCTCCAATTGCTTGTACACTTATGCAATGGCTGTTGGTGTTGCAGTAGAATAATGCTTTGAGATGATGTGTGCACTGTAGCCTTACTGTACCAGCATTGAAATGTTTCAGGGACAAAATAAAATCCAGTATTCTCTTTGGGAGAGGTGCGCTTACTATCCTTTAGGATATTCTTACCACACAGAGCTGGTTTGTGCTAGTAAGAGATTGAGAACAAGTATTTTTCTTTCAGTTGCACTGGCAATTAGGAAATAGTGTACATAATTTTGTGTCTATTCTGAAAAGGCATTGTTGAAGGGCTCTGAAAAAAATAGGCCATCAGGCTGGCTGTTTGCATTATCAGCCTGAATGACCGGAAGAATTGGATTACTTATGTGACACTGACGGAGCACTGAAGTCTGTGGGGTGCTTGCTTTAGGGACAATTCAGGACTCTGCATGCAAATATTAGCTGCTGGCCAGCTAAAATCTGAGATCAGCTGGAGTCTTCAAGATGTCTATAGGAAAATCTTAATTCAGTTATTCACTTGATGATTAGCCTGCTGTGCTTCATAGAAGTACACTAGAAATTAGAGCCAAAACCAGAACTTACATCTCTAATAGATGAGGTTTGAGTACTTGCCAGGTGGCAGTTTCGGATAGGAGGCCTAGTGGGTTTGGTATGTATGCTAGAGTCAGGTTTGATTCTTGCTCTTGCAGCTCATGTATGCTGTGTCCTATCTGTGCGTCAGTTTTCACCCAGCCCATGCTAGAATCCAGTCCTTGCAGTTAAGATGGCTTAATGACCCTGCAAGCCAATTTAACTGGAAGGATGCTGGGGGAATAGATATAGTAGATGCACTTAACTAGTATGGCAGCAATGGATCAAATCAGTAGGCTATTTTATTGAAAAGGAAAGCATGAGCATGCTCAAAATAGTAGCTAGTTATTGTCACATTTCAGTAGGTATGTCAATACTCTTATAGGTTGCTTGTTTTATTTTATTAGCATTTCTGGAGCAATTACTGTCATGGTATGGCACAGTTTAACCCTAACCAAAATAGAAAGCCAGGCCAGTGATTCCCTTCCCCCTTGCATTCTCTTGCCAATGAATTCAAGTATGGTAGTGCTATATGGGTGGTCTGTTATTGCCCAGTCAGAAAGGTGAAATGGTTTGAGATAATTGGTAAGTGTCACTTTATAATGGGGTTATTGAACTAGGTGCTTTAGTGCCTTCTGTTCCAGGTTGGTCAATACTGTTCTGATTTGAACATAACTGGATGAGTTATGCTGCTTGCGCTGTTCCAAGGAGGCTGGGAATATATATGAAGTTAATGTAGAAATCTTATTCAGCATTTTTTCCTTAAGCATGCTAGCAACTTGTGATTTAAAAAAAAATAAATTGAATGGTATTGAGCAATGTTTTGGTTTTTTTTTTTCTTGAGTGCTCTATAAGGTCATCTAGCTCCCTTAGGAGTTCAAATAAAAGCAATGAGAAAGAAAGATCAAAGTTGGAAAAGCTCAAAGCAGCATTGTTTCCAACATTGTCAGGTTGGCTGCAGCTCAGTCTAGTTGAGTCTTGAAAATTTCCAAGGATGGAGATTGCATAGCCTCTGAGTCACCTGTTCCAGAGCTGCTCCGCTCTCCTGACACACAAACTCCTAGCATAAGGGACAGGTTGTTTTGGGTCTCTGGCTTGCACCAGCCTGCAATTTCTAGTTTCCAGTGTAGTCATCTGATCAACTCCCTTCCCCCCCCCCAGCTGCAGTGCCTGGGCTATAGCAGTCCTAAACATTTGATTCTTATCATTGGTGTTGTCTTGTTTGCCTTCATTTTTGGAGAGGGGCCAGCAGGCATTTTATTTTGCAAAATGATACGCACTAAGCACAAATTTCTGAGTGATTAAATTAGCTTGACTTCAGCACAAAAGAGAATAGTTTGATAGAAAATTTTATTACTTAAGAACAGGGCAGTGCATTTTAAAATGTCAGTCAGATTACTCTCTAGAGTTCAAGAGCTTTCCTTGCCTAATTGTAAAATACAAATACTTTTTGCCTGTTTGGTCTAGAAATAGTCAATATGAGGAAGCATTCCGTTTCTCTGTACCTTATTTTGAAATCCTTTCCTGTATATCATTGCACTCTCTCCTGCTGTTAGTCTAATGCAAAAGATATGAAACAGCATCTTTAAGTAGTCATAAGAACATGAAATTGCTAAATATTGGAGCATTTCCTAGACCCGGGCACCTTTTGTGGGATTGCCTCCTTTGATATGAGAAGGTAGTTGATATCAACTCTGAAATCTGGCCCAGATTGGAGCTAATTGTCAGTCATTCTTCGAAGAACATTGAGTGCAAAGAAGTAACTCTTGTACTCGCCCTTCGCCTTGATTGTTGCTCAAGGACAAAAGGTGGATGCACAGCACCGTGATCAGGCCAAAGGTTCCTATTTAAAACAAGAAAAGCAAATGCTGAGGGTGAGGATGCTTTGTGCCCGCTGTGTCCATGTGCTGCATGTGTACTTCCCGGCTTGTCCAGCAGTCGACAGAGCTTCTGCGAGAGAGACGGGGGAGAGAGAGGGCTCGCGTCCTGGACTGCCAGTGAAATGTGCCACTGTGCATGGGCTGGGATGAACCCAGTTCCCGAGGGATGTGCAGCGTAGCCGAGGGGAGCAGTGGAGCCCCACGCCGCTTTGTGGTGCCCCCTCCCGGTAAGCTTTGTGTCAGTTAAAATTGGTTTGTGCATCATCTGCCCGAACAATTTAGCCTCATTAAATAGTAACCTGTGAAACTTGTGTATCTGCTGAAAAAAGTTTTCAGAATTAACTGATGAGCTCAGAAGAAGACACAGCCTGACTGTAAGGAAGAAGCTGGTTTTTGTAGACTATCCAGGACGTGAGCCATGACTCCCAGACTTGCTGGAAGAGTCTGGCTTATGTGTGCATAGACTGAAAAGATCGGCTGCATCCACACTGCATGGTGTGTGCTTCACGTTTGCCTTGTGCCCCAGGCTCCAAGACACAAAGAAGCCCAACAAAATACAAGCAAGTTCAAAGTTTCTGCAATAACAAGAGCTGCAATTACGATTTTTATTTTAACATTATAATGGTGGCACATGTTTTGTCCGGGTGAATGACACAGGAAAGTGGAAAGCCTCTTGAGAGAGAGTTGGAGAGCTGCCTGGCACAACGGAGCAAAGTTGGTGCAGCCTGCCACTGTTACATATTTGGACCAGGCTTGGGAGCAAATTATCCTGTCTGCTTCACTTGGATTTTCTTGAGAGAAGTCACTGCATTGCTGCCAGATTTTCCCTCCAGAGTGAGCTAGTCTTTTTGCTTTGTCACTGGTGAGGGGCCTGGAGCTGGGAGTGAAACAAGAAGCTACTCAAAGATGGCATAGCTGCTGTTGTGGTATAAAGGGTCTATACGTAAAGCTTAAGCCCAGTGTTGCTGTAATGATTATTTGGGCAGTGGAGCTGCCGTATCTTAACCCTGGGTTATATTACTTAGCATCATTTGGGTGCTGCTTTGTTTCACTGTCTCTTGTAGCATTTATCTTACACTTAATGTAGGTTCCTTTTCATGAGGGCTACCATTGGATGGGGTTGATGTAGTACTGAACACAGTGGGAATCAGATTGCTGATTAGGACTTGTAGATACAGCAGTGAAAATATGTAACTTACAGCAACATGTTGTAATATTTTTCTTTGATGCTGCTTCAGTTTAGGGAATTGATTTCTGGGAACTTGATCAGGCTCCGTGACCTACACTTGGATACTTAGCCCTCTCTTTGTTGACTTATTCTGTATGGGAGCCAGCTCTTCATCCTTTTTGCCCTTATTTTCCTCACACTGAAATGAAAGGGTGATGATATATTGTAGGTGTTTCAGAAGGGTCTATTTAAATACCAGTATTTAAATACCATAGAGGTAATGCAGTGGTGGCTGTTGCATGCATCTTTAACATAAATAGATTGGTACAGGTGGTGAAGGGAGACATTTTCAACCTCTCTTGATCTGCAAACTTTGTGCCTGCCTAGCCCTTAAGGGGAAAAAAAAAAACTTTTAATGTGTAGCTGAGCTGAGGATGCTTGTGTAATGATGAATTTTACATTCCTGACAATATATGAAGTTAAATAATTAATTACAAATGTCGTTTTGTCTTTTCAGTACATCAACTGTGGTAACTTGGAACAGCTATTAGACAGTAACCAGCATCTGCCCTGGACAGTGAGGGTGAAACTGGCATATGACATTGCTATGGGAATCAGTTATCTTCACTATAAAGGCATTTTCCACCGAGACCTTACATCCAAGGTACCATTTATAAAATTAAGGGAACTTTTTAATGAAGGTACTATAACTGGTTGTTTGGTTCTTTCTCCTCCTTCCAGCAGAGAACTGCTATTATATAAGGTGTGATCTAAGACATTTTGGGAAACAAATTGAAATACAGTTTATAGTATTAAAACTTTCCTCAAAACATGTTGATAGTTTGTATGGGAACTGGAGAAATAACTATCCTGAAGGAAGGTCATTCCTTAAATGAGTTCAGATTAGGATTTCTCAGAAAGCAGCTGCAGAGTTTTTTAGTTCTGAATTATGGTTCAGTAAAGTATTTAAATCCCTGGATAATTAAGCATAACAGTCTAACATTTGGAACAGGTCAATTGTATAAAGAACCCAAATTGAGGAGATTATTATTACAAACGTGCTTTAAAATCTCCTTGTTTTTGTTTCCCCATGTATTTCACAAATCTTCAGTAGGAAGAGTAACCTTTCATTACTAATTCAGCATTAAGTGTTGTCCACAATCCTGGTTTATATTTTTAATTTCTAAAGTCAGTAAGATCAAAACAGTTTACCTAAAATTTTCAGATTTCAAAATTTCCTCCAGCATGATATTTCAGTGGCAGAGTTTTCAATGAACATAGATTTTTTTTGTTTGTTTGTTTTTTGTTTAACTGCTTTGGTGACAACTTGTATGAATTTAGTTGGCTGAAGTAGCTAGCTAAATCAAGCTCAGCTAAAAATATTGACATAGGAGCACTAAGCTCTGTGAACAAATTGTCCCAGTATTCACACTGGGTCTTGCCATCCATTGCAGCCTGTGCTGAGGGCTTTGCTGTCTTGTCTGTCCTGTTGTCTGGAGCTAATGAGCTAGTTTAAGCTCACTGGGGACTTGCAACATGAAAGTACTCCAAAACTGTTCTTGGGAAGGCTTCATAACATCACTTCAATCAAAACCATCCAGAAGAACGTTATCTTAGCCTAAAAGGAACTATTTTTTAAGATTAGAAACAGCTTTTAAAAATAAAAACACAGCACAGTGTGTTTGCAAATGCAAGTGACTACTAGTCCTCCATCCAGTTTTAGGTTTTTTTAAAGCTACCTCAGTGCAGTGTTAAACAGATGAAGAATGTGCATTTAGCCAAGGGGAAAAAAAAATAGTTCAACTGGTAGGTGAAAGAAGTATTTCAGTGAAGTCATAAAATACTTCCTTGGGTGTCCTTTCAAGTGAAAGGTGCTGAATTCTGCAAGGAAGAATATCAAATTTAGGAAAAATGCCCAGACTTGGAGTCATGTCACTTTGACATGATACACTCCAGTCACCTTGGAGTGTGCAGATAAGAGATGCGTAAAAATAACTGAAAACATAACTTGGTGTTCCCCTTTTTAAATTTTTTTCAGTTCAGGATGTATTTTAGTACATTCAAGAGTGGGAAGTAGAGTTACTGCAAGGAACCAAAGTAACTAAGGAAAACTCTGTGCCTGCAGCATTTATTGTAAGATGTACTGTGATGGCTAGTCATATGAAAATCCATTTCCTGAGACTTCTGTGAATGCCTTTGTTCAAAGCTTTACATAATTGTATGTCATTCTCCAGAGCTGCCCTACCAATGCTTCAGTGTTATCTGTTGTTGAATGTCAATTGTTTAGAAAACACACCCGCTGGGAGGAGTGCATGATTTCACTGCAATAGCAAACTCACTGGTGGCCACAGGAAGTAGTAAGGGTTATTTAAAAACAAACAAACAACAAACTAAACCAAACCCTAAGAATTTACTAGCAGTTATGCTATATTTGGATGGTTCTTAGCATTAAAGGTATAGTATCTGTGTGGGTCACATTGGAAGCTGTCAGGATAAAAGTTTGTCATCAGCTATATTCTGTATTTTCCAGTTTCTTGGGTTTTTTGGGTTGGTTTTTTTGTTTGTTTTTGTAATTTAATTTTTTAAGTATTTTGAGGTGATGTATGCACTTGCTTGTTCTGTTTGGGAAGGGAAGTAGATGAAACACCTGGCCTTAAACACCTGGGTACTTGTGAATTTTATTACTGTATTATTGTATTGATGAAATATACTTTAAAATTAAACCTGTTGGGCAAATGACTCTCCTTTTGGGCAAATGTTTGCCCTGCTGGCTGGCTGAGTTTTAAAGAAGTCACTTTGTTCCAAAGCAAAAAAATTAAGATGATAACCATAGCAAAAACCTGTCACCAAAATTTTCAACTCTCAGACTGTGGCTTTTGGCTACTGCTTGAGGAGATGCCTTGTATTTTACCAGGTTTGTACTGGTGGTGGGATGAGTCATCTTCATTCTTACTAGTAAATAGTCAATGTGTGAGCAAGCTGAAGGAAAATGTGATGGGCTCTTTCCTTGGGAGAGAACTTGTGACCTGGACTGAACAAGGGCAGATTCAATACTGTTCTATATTGTTCTTTCTTCAGTAAACTTCAGTAATTGATGTGATGGCTTTATTAATCAAATGAAGGCAAAGACAAGGATTTAGATGTCTGCAAAAGTCAGACACTGAGTTTGCAGGATGGGAGAGTGAGGTATTTTTCTAGGAAACTTGCTGGCCTTGACTGAACTATGAACAGAATGAAACTGAGACTTTCTGTGCAGGAATGTCTCCATGCTTTACCTATTACACTTAACACAATAGCCCACTGCAAATTATCCCTCTAATATGAATGTTACTATAAAAATTATTTGGGATTAATTTAGACCCATACTTCTGCCTTTCTTCTTCTGTTTCTGGCAAACCTCTAATGGAGCAAGTGGCGTGAATACATAAAGTTCATTCTGTCAGTTATGGCAGCAGAGTTGTCTTGCTCTGACAGTAGCATTATATGTGTCTGTGTACTGGATGCATAAAAACTTCAAGAAGGAAAAGTTCCTGTCCCCTGCCAATCTAAGGCTGAAAAAGAAGTGGTTTTGACAATTAGCATACAGCAGGGTGATCCCTCTTCCTAATTGCACCGTGTGGAGAGTAGCAGAACAGCATTGATACTGCAGAAAGCCAGAGGGAAGAGCAGTAGAGAAGAGCAGATGTAGGTCACTATAGTCGATGTGGCAGCCCACAGGGGATGTCAGCCCTGACATCCCACTGGTGCCCTTCCTGCTGCCCTTCTGTCGAAGAGAGAGGCAGTGCTTGTTAGAAGAGAGTGTGCTGCCCAGACAGCAGTGACTGCCCTAATATCAGTGAATTTATTCTTACAGTATCTCTGAGATGAGAGAGATGAATAAACTCAGCCTTATCAGAACAGATTAAAAGCAAGAATATTGGTGAATATTGGCTATGTGTTTTAAGACTTGGGAGTATTTGGCATTTTACACATGTTTAAGTTCAAGGCAATATGCTCGCTGACCTCAGAGGCAGTTGGAAGCGTTACAGCACTTATAAAGTAGTCAGGTTTGACCCCTGGAGGCGGAGAAAGCAGAAGATTAGCAACAATCTCTGACAGATTTTGTTAAACTAGCTTCCTTGTCACAGAATCCTCCTGTGATGCTGAGGAAGGCCAGAATCCAGATCCTGGGGCAACACTGCAATAGTCTTAACCACAAGGCAGAAGACCTTCATTTCTAGCCCAGGCTTTCTTTTTCATCTCTTCCCAGCCTTTCTTTCACACTACTGTTTCTGTAGCAAGAGTGGCCAGAGTCCTGAAAATAGTGGTCAAGTGTTTCATGTACAGTCCCAATTCACTGTCAGTGTGAATCCATTGCATGCACTAAAAGACATAGGTGCCAGGTGGAAAACTGCCTGTGTGATGATGTAATTAAGGACTTTACCTTAATGCATATGCATAAGGGGAAGAATGAAAGTTCTCATAGGAAGTTTTACATCCCATCTTTTGTGCAATATTAATTTTTTGATGTATGTTGTGTGCAACTTCCTATTTAAAAAAAAAAAAACTGGAAAAAAACAATGGCATTATGCACTTCATTTGCAGGATTAGAAGCTTGAGATTCATGGCAGAGGTCTGCTCCTTAATATAGTAACTAATACATGAAGTATTTTTAATCAATTAAAATTTTTTATTTATTGCTACTGTTAATTAATATTACTAATCCACATTGCATGTTTTTGCTATGGAGCCGGAATAGAGAGAGGAACAAGAGAGACTCCTTGGCAGTGAGAAGCGAACATCTAGGAGTCTGCCCATTTTTCCAAGACTGATCATGTCTACTCTGTGACTATCCAATCCTTTCTGCTCTTGTACAATGCCAGCCTCCGGTCAGGCTTTTCATCCTTGTTCAAAGGCTCTTCCTCTTCTTTTTACTCCCAGTTCCTGCCCCCCAACCTTATTGTTCAATCTCCTTGTCTGGCTAACTGCAGTTACCCTCTTCCTATTGCTCCTGCTTGATGCTTTATCCAAGCTATCTTTCTGCATTCTGCTCTTCAGTATGTTTAGCCATTTCTAGCTCTCCCCCTGTTCTGCCACTCCAGGCTAGCTCTGTTTCCCCACCACCACCACCTGTTTGCTATGCCGCAGTTCTTATGTCCTCGTAATAGTCTTCAGGGTTTTTTTACCCGTCTCAAGAACCTTGCTCAAGACCCTGGTCTTGGTCCCTGCCAGCCCCTAGCTTGGACTCCTGCTCTGTCTTGCCGCCTTATTCACTCTTTCAAATTCCTCACACAGCATATGTCCTGTTCTAGTCTACTTTTTGCAGGGGTGGCAAAAGGTGCATCTTACATAGAGGTCTCGTCACGTTTCAAGTTGAGAACATGCCAAATCTGGTATGATACCACAGGCTAATATTTCTGAGGATTTTTTATTTTCATTATTTCAAAATTTGCTTGCAACACATATTCTAAGTTTGTTCTCCCAAGCAGCTGAGCTGTCTTAGCTGAACACCCCCTCCCCAAAAACCCACTACCAAAGCTTTTGATTGAAAACAAACAGGCAAACTCCCAAACAAATGCCTTTTAGTTTTGTAGAATTATGTACAATTGAAAACAAGGTCTTATAATCAGTAGTAGGTTGTGAGCAGTTATAGGGAACATTGTGAGCTTCATTGATGATAAAATCTATAAAGAAATTCTAATCTCTAAGCATATATATATATACACACACACGTACGCATGTGTATTCCTGCCAACATCTGCTTTCGCTTCACAGTAAATGTATAATGGCTCACCCTTCTTTCACTGAGAGAGGAGTAGTCTCAGTTACTATGGGACAGAATCATGCATGTAAGCAATTACTGTGGATTATCTGATGTAACATAAATTCACTGCCTTTGGGCTTGAAAGTGACATACCCTGACTTCCTACCTTGTACACTGTTTGCTTGTTTAACACAAAATAAAACAAAACCAAACCCAAGCAGTGAACAGAACCTTTGTCTGATGAGTCTCATACTTGCTGCTGCGATTGTAAGGTCCCCTTTGTGCTAGAGTAAGCTCTCGCCTGGATATTTTGCACTGCAGGGGAGGGCTTGCACTGAAAAAATTAACTGTTACAGATGATTATTTCTAATGATAGTCGCAATACTAAACTTTTACTGGTACTTTAGGACCCAAATGGAGCCTCTCCCTTAAACATAATGGTTTTAGTTTCAAAAGTGTATCTAGTATTGTAGACTTCCTGTTGTACATTTAATTGTCAATACTGTTTCTTCTAGGGGATAGCACTTTAAAAACAGCTGATACATCTCAATTGGCCTTTAAGTATTTTAATTCAGTAACAGTCATCAGAGGGTTGCAAATGACGCTGCAGTAGTGTTCCTGTATTTTCTGGAGTGCAATAAAATCTCTGAGGAGTTTAGCTGGTATGTCATATTGTAAAATAAAACGATGGGGTTTCTTCATCTAAGCAACTTATTTTTAACTCTGAAACTCTTGAGTCTATTTTCGTTTTTGTTTATGTAAAAGGGAGAGTAGAATATTGCATTCGTCTTAGGATTATGCTGTGCAAAGCAGATGTTAAGCTCATGTAACACAAAGGGGGCTTTATGTTCTTTCACATCTGTCTGCATAAACAGCTCTGTTAACTCTTTAGGGCTCATGTACAGAGCTCCTTGCTTCTATTAGGAGACTGCCTCAGGAAGGACTGATGGGGTCCCCATTTTGGGGAAAAAAAACCCTCGAGAACCCAACTGAAGTCAAATACTGCCCTCTTTGACCGTGTGAGCTGCCAAAGGAAAGAACATCCCTGTCTGTAGAGGTCCAAAGAGAAAGCCTGGGAAGGTCGTCGTGTTTTATTGCCTTGCAGCGTATACAAATAGTGCAATAGTAAGTCAAAAGCATTTTCTTAAAGCCCGTGTTGTAAAGCTGCTTGGCATTTCATCTCATAGACAGTGCTTGACAGGCTCTCTGCACTAGAAAGAGGTTTGAACTCTTGCATCTCTGGGCCAAAATCCATTAATGAAACTTCTTCATACCAAATTGATACACATATTTTCTTTTTTGTAGAAACTGAGAAGTATCACTTTGTCAGAAGAAACAGTGCAGTATGCTCTATTGTACTTTTCCTACTAAGATACCACCCCTAGCTTAAATTTAAAAGCTCTTTTCAACCTTTTAGTCTCTAATGAAGCTTTGTCCCTTTTTTTTATCCTGATTTATCTTGGCAGTAGAATGTGAATGCTTAGAAATGTCTTTCATTGAGTGCACGTGAACTACGAGTTGCTGTGTTAAGTCACCTTTTTATGAATTGCATCTTAAATCTGGTAACTAAATTATCTGTGCTGTGGATTTGGTGCAGTGTTGTGTAATGGCTTTACTAGGGTGGGAAGGGTAGGGAAGGAGTATGGTGATGCTGAGGGTTGGCCTTGAACACTTGGAGAATCTCAGCACAGAATGAAGTGTTGCCATTTGCAAAACTTAGTCCTGAATGAGCAGTACAGGCTTGAAAGGTGACATCTGACCATGCTGGTATCCGTAGAAGGGTTTTACTACTGATTTTGGTCGGAATAGGCTTCCGTCCTTTCTGGGTTCCAGGAAATTGGTGCTTAGCGACATAAAAATTTGCACCGGTTGAATTAAACTAGTTTAGTTTCACTACAGTGAGCATTTGTAGTGACACTGGCATTTTTTTGTCTCGTGCATGTCACCTGCCCATGCCTGATTTAAGTGTGAATAAAAAAGTCACTCTTGTACTGGAATACGTATCTAATGAATTTAAATTCACACTGAGCACTTCGTCATATGCAGACAAAAGACAAGCTTCCACTAATGAGAGAGAATAGCTTCCTCCTTTATGTCATTTACCATTGTGCAGCCCACCACAGCAGAACAATTGATCAGTACTTGATAGCAGAAAAGTTGCCCTAGGCTTTCCCTCATTGCCTTGTCATGGTGTACTGGCCTCTCCTGCAGGACCTCTGGACCCCACAGTGGTGGGGTGTCTGCTCTGTTTGGTTTCTCAAAAGGCCTGCACTGAAAGGGAGCCTAGCTTTGCTGCAGGCAGCTCCGGCTCATCTGGGAAGGAGCTCAGAGCTGTCAGGTAGCATCACTTGGCAGCTAGATGGGATGCGCTATTGGTCTAATTTATGATTTATCTAGGAATAATCTACTTGTATAATAGTTCAGTGCTGTACCTGAGAGCTGAGACTGCCTGGGGCTTGGTGGGGGGTAAGATTGTCCATCTTCAGTTGGTGATGTATTCCTGTCTAATGGGATGTGCTTGTATACTGGTAAGAAGCTGAGGGAAAATTTGCTGTCAGGATGATGTTGCATTTAAGCCTCCTTTTGGTATCAAAGCAGCCCTGTAAATTATTGTCGATCTTAAGGTCAGTAGAAATGTTTCTACAGATTTTTAGTTATGTTGAAAATAGTTCTTAGTCTGGATTTAAATGTTCCCCTGAAATTTTGGAGACCAGGGGTTATTGGAGAATAACCCTAATTGACAAAACCCAGAAGGTAAAATGAACTACTGCAGTCTTGCTACTCAAAATGAACAAAATGTAAATAGTCAAAGGTAACGCAAGAAGGAAATCTAGATTTTAAAACTAGTTCTTTTATGAATCATAGAGTTTTTTTTTTTTTTTAAATGTCGAATTACGAATCATCTTTAATTGCTGAGAAATCTATGGCAGAAAATAACCTGATATTTTGCTGCATAAAGTAGTATCAGCATTCTTGTACACTGCAAAATCTCTGGTGTCCTCATGGACTTGTTTCTGTGTGGTACACAATGAAATTCCACTTGTCTGAATCATTTGAGTAAGATTTTTCAGAAAAGTTTTATCCTTCTCAGTTTTAAGTCCACTTACAGCGACCAAATGTTTAAACAGAGGCAAGCTGAATGAATGTGCTCTTTTATAAAAGATAACAAAGCCCGTAACTGAGAAGCTTTGCTGCTCTTTGGGCAAGCATGGTTGATTTAACTTGGTACATGTTTATGAATCCCCAAACTAGCTGTACTTACTATACTTGAGTCATGCTGAACAAATAAAACTTTGCATCTCAGGAGCCCGGTATGTGTTTCAGGAGGCTGGCATGGATTTTCTTTACATGATCGCAGGAGTGGCTTGCTTAACCTTTTAATTGGCAGGAAGAAAACTCACTTCATGGCCTGAGCCACAATCATCTCTGAATAATGTAAACAGTGATGACCTGAACTTGATCTTTTAGACAAGGGACTCACTTTTCTTGGTAGTTGCATTATACAGACAAGCTAATGCTCTGGGGTCAGCAAGGGGCTTTTGTACATCCAAGCACAATAAAGCTAGAAAGTGTTTCCTGCTGTTCAGCTAATTAATGCAGGGTACCACTCTGTAGGAGTCGGCAGTGGTTTTGCTGCCTGTCACTGCTATTGTACTGCCTGCAGAAGGATACAGAGCAAGGCATGTGGTAAGGGCATGAATTCTCTGCCTTGTTCCACCTATTGTAGGACAGAAAAAACTTAGGGAAGTCAGCTATCAATTCGTTTGCTGAGAAGGGAAAAGATGCGGCACTGGAATAGTCAAAGCATATTTCTCTGAGTTGTAAATAAATAACAAAAATAAATCAATAATACCCTGCGTGTGATGTGGTGCTGCCAGACCAGAATTATCTGTGTGTGTCCTTAAATTGCTCTCCCTCCTGACACCGGAGGGCACATCTGAAAGGAAAAGATTGACAGCTTTTCCGTGTTAGACTTTTCCCTTATATCATGTTTTATGATGTACTGTAGAAGAAATAATTTTATTTGAGACTTTAAAAGCACATATAACTTTGTCACATCTTGTATTTTCTGATGAAAATCTACTGCAAAGCAGTGAGTTCCTTTTCAGTAGTTAATGTAGCAAAATACACAAAGGCATTTAGAGTCTGCTCTGATCTTGTATTCTGGTCAGGTACAGGCAAATTGTAAAGAGAAAATTTAAGGTGTCATAGTGAACAGCATGTATTGCATACTTGAACAGTAAGGGAGCTAAAGCATCTTAATTCTTGCTAGAACCTAGCTGGGTACGTGCTGCCTGTGGCTGCCTGCTTTCTCAGCAAGTTTTTAAGTGGATTATTAACGAAGTGTAAGGCTGTTTGCAGCATCTTAAGTTTGACAGACGTGATTGTGCAGGGGGGAGGGTAGGGGAAAAAAGGGTGGTTGCTTTCAGACAGAAGTTTCTCACAGATGAATGTCTTCCAAACAATATCTTGTAGTCTTGTTCCAGATTAAAAATAAATAAAATATATGGGTAAAAAAAATAAAGTATATGGGTTTCATGCCCAGACAGTAACTCTTCTGTTGTTGGTTTTTTTTTTTTTCCAGAACTGCTTAATAAAACATGATGAGAACGGATACTCAGCAATAGTGGGAGACTTTGGTTTAGCAGAGAAAATTCCTGATCACAGGTACGTGAACTGATGAAAATACAGCAAGAGTTGCAGTGCGATTGCAGGTCAGAAGCTCTAATGAGCCAGATCCCTGAGGCCATTGTTGCATTCTGATACAAAATTTGCAAAAAATATCCTCAGTCTTTAGTCTAGAACTGCAGGCTGGATGACTAAAATGTTCCAGCCTTAATTACTGTCCATTTTGATAGATTTAGTGGTGACATTTATTCTTCAAAAATGTTCCAGTGAGTAGAGGATTAACTCAAGCTTTTCAGTAGATCTTCTGAGCAGGTACTTGGGAATTTTGGTTTTAAAAAAACCGCAACAAAGCAAACACAAAAATACTGTCCAGCATTCTGGATTGGGATGATTTTGTAATAAATGTCCTCTTTTGATTCCAAACAACTTTAATTAGCTTCTTTCCATTTTCATAAACAATATTCAGTGGCATTCCAGTATTATTCTCTTTAACGTCTGGGTTAGTTGTTAAGATCCAGGTTTGTAACAAAGAGATATTAAAATTACTGTCTAACAGTAGCTCACCATTTTGCTCTCCTTAGGATGAAATTATAACTTTAATTCATTTGAGGAATGCACAGGTGACTGTCACAAGCTATTGTCACAATTGGAAATAGTCCTTTTGTCATTCTTCTGTTAGGGAGATCAAGGACAAGGATTTCATTGTTCTCTCTGTATATTGACTTGTGTATTTCAGAGTATCCTGGCTGTGAAATGTGCTGTCAGATTTTCTCCCGTGTGCGCTTCTGCGTAAAATAAATAAAAGCCTTCCAGCTCTTTTGACTGCAAAGAAAACAATAAAAGTTGATCTCAGCTATGCACTGTTTTTAAACTGCACATACCCTAAAACTGTATCTTGGGAGGTCTGAAGGCTTGCATTAATGTTGATGAAATATTGATCTAAAAGCTTAACAAAGTGAACATCTTAATTTCCAAACTACTGATCAGTACAGCCAATGTGTGTCTTGTATGCTCCTGTGGAATCTCTGCCCTTTAAGGTGCTGAAAGCTTCAGCTGTATTCATACGAACCCATCACAAAATCAGGAAGGCAACCACAAGTGCCTTAAGGTGTGCTTAATACCCAGTTTTGAGATGCCCTGAAAACTGAGAGTACAGTAATAGCTAAAGTTGAGGTAGCTTGATACTAAAACAAACAACATAATGAAATCGTTACATTAGCCACCATTTTGATTTGATCTAGTCTTACCTCCATTTTCAAATGCAGATTTGTTGTTTCTACTTTGCTGGCTAGCAAGCCATGCTATTCTGAGGCCTTGAGATGCCTTTTTTTTTGATAGGTATTCCTTCAAGGTCAGCTGGGTGGCAAGCTGGAGGCCTTTCTTAAGGCCCGAGTATTCGGCCATATGGAAACATTGCAAATTTTTCAAGTCGGCTCTATTCTGATTACTTTTAATTTTTCCCTATTGAAGGATTAATCTGGTCAATCTTGACTGTTTTTTTTAAAAATACAGTTTGCAAGCAGGCTGTGCTGAATACTTTCAGAGCTGCTTATTGGTATACATGTAGGGATGGATACCTGCATGTCTTGCTGCATGAATGGAGAACTTGACACCTAGCCTGAAACTGACGTCCACAAACCTTTCTATATATAGATGAAGAAGCCAACTCTGCCAAGAGTTTGGAAACCAAAACTATTGAACAGCCCTGACCTTAAAATAAAATATAATTTTTTTTAAAAGTGGCCAGGCACTTAGAAACTGGAAATAAAATATGAGTAATTGATTGAAGCTTTCTTTCACCTTCTCCTCCTGCTACTGAATGTTCCAGTGACTCCAGCAGGAAACTAGTGTGAAATACAGTATGTTATGGAACCCACTTGTATCGACTTCCCCCTGGTGAAAGTTTCTGCAGATACTTGGAGTTATGGGAAGTTAGTAGCAATGCCTGAGCATTTAGTTAATGGTTCTTCTCTCTCTGCCCTGACCCCCCTCCCTCCTTTCCCCCCATCTATCCCATATCTATATAGTGAGAAGTTACCAGTGGTGGGTTCACCCTTCTGGATGGCACCAGAAGTTCTCAGAGATGAACCTTACAATGAAAAGGTAGGTACATGATATAAATGGACTTTAGTTGTCAGATGTTTCTCTTCAATAGCTGTATACAAGATTTAGAATTTCCATAATATTAAAATTATTGTTGTTTTCATTTGTGACATTTCTATACTCAGTTGGTCATTCAGACTAAGGGATTGAGTTGAATAGCTAATATTTTTAATTCATGGTGTGGATTCTTACACGGAAATAGAATTACCTTTAGCATAATTAACTGTTACGCTATTTCCATTCTGAAACACCCCACAAGCAGAAATATGGTAATGGCTTGTTGACCTAACACAACTTAATTTAACCAAGTCTCATGAGAAATGTAGTGAGGTTGCTTCCCTGACCATACGTTAGTGAAATCTGGGTAGAAGTAAAAGGCCTGTATGTAAACTTGTGCAATTATTTTAATAAAAAAAAAAAAAATTTAAAAAAATCAACATTTCTCAAGGTAAGATACCTGGATAAAAATGTTCTCCAAAGGTATTTCTAAGTTTTCCTGTTTGTGGCATTGGGAAATGTTTCTTTCAGAGGAGGATCAGATCACACTGGATTTTAGAAATAGTATTTTCAATCAAGCTCTTCTTTACACAGGATTTTCTGTCCCATGTGTGACATAGTCTACCTCAGCCGTGCAAGTGCAGCTTTTCTGTGATGAAGCCCACATCCTGTACCTTTTTATAGCTAGTAGTCAATAATCTGTTTAATTGGTGGTACTTTTAACTTGCAGGAAAGTGGTAGCTACCTCAGTAATGAATGTAGTGATTACCATTTCAAAGCTTTTTTTAAGAGTTCCAATTGACCTAAATTAATAATAAAGTACCCAAATCTATGGTGCCACATTCTTCACTAACCCTAGGGCATGGAGGATTGAAGAGGAAGCAGGTCTGGTACCTCATCAGCATGAAAGGTGATATATAAGCCTGCCTGATATGTAAGGGATGAGGGATGCCAGCTTCTGCTCTGTAGGCTTGTATTCCATGTTTTCCTAAATTTTATTACATGATAAACTGAGGTGGGTGGAAATCTGAGGAACTGTGCAGCTCCAGGGGTAGTCAGATACGTGATTACTAAGTGTCATGGAAATTTCAACGGAAATTGATGCTGGTATACAGTGTGACTAGATATCTCAAGCTTTGGGAAAG
The DNA here is from genome assembly GCF_018139145.2 of Gymnogyps californianus. Classification (NCBI taxonomy): domain Eukaryota; kingdom Metazoa; phylum Chordata; class Aves; order Accipitriformes; family Cathartidae; genus Gymnogyps; species Gymnogyps californianus. The sequence goes on along the minus strand of NC_059478.1, from coordinate 25,531,445 downwards.
ACACTGTTTTCTCTAGAGGTACTGAACTGTGAGAAGAGAAGAATATATTTTTTCTTAAAAACAGCATTAATGTTCTGGATAAGCTGTGTTCATGTGTATTCTAAACCCATCTTTCTAACCGCAGTGATATATAGGCATGTCATGTTTTGGCTATGTTTTTAATTACTCCCATCTGTAAGACATCAAATGCAACTTCACCATTCTTTATGCAAGGAAGGTTTTTGGTTTGTTTTTTTGGGTTTTTTTTTTTTTTTTTACACTGCTGAATTAAGAGTGGTTTGGTGGGTTTTTTCTTTTTTTTCTTGAAAGAGTTTTAAAGTTATTGCTGTTTGTGCAACAAGAATGCTTTACTGTGAGCATGTGTTTCTTCACATGGAAAATGTTAGCTATAATGCAGTTACTTAGTGTAAGGCTGTGGTGTTGGTTTAGTTGTTTCACGATAACCATTTGGGGTAAGGAGGAACTCAGTGGCAGATAAGAACACTGAGTATTCATAGCTGAACCATGTGGCTATTTATTTTTTTCTCTCTCAGGCGGATGTGTTTTCCTATGGTATAATTCTGTGTGAGATTATAGCAAGAATACAGGCAGATCCAGACTATCTCCCTCGCACAGAGGTAAGTGGTTACGTTTATAACATTGGTGGGAGGTGGTAAATATGCCATGATAATGGCTGGCCTTTAGAACTTCTGGCACTGCTGCCAAAGATACGATGAATAGGTGTTACATTAAAAATAGCCTGTAAAAGGCTTTCTGTGCTGTTACTGTAAGAAGCTCCACTGAAGACACTTTCACAGAGACTTCGTCCAGCTGCAATCCTCATGGGAAATCCTTTCTGCCCTTAACTGGCAGAACATTGAGAGTATTGCAGTGACCTTCCTTTTGTAGAGTGATAGCTCATGTAGAATTCTTGCCAGATTCAGAACAGAGCACTTCTGGCACACTGCATCCACTAAGCAGCCCCTCCTTGTGAAAGGGGCAGGAGCTATGTTAGCAGCAGCTAAAATAAGCTCACCCTTATTTTTGCATAGACTGTGCTAAGCACTGTGGATCTGACCTAGAATCGACTAATCAAATGAGATACTTGTTACTTTCTTCAGTTGCCTTTTGGTTGAGTCCCATCTGCAGGGCAGCTTTTGGCCCTCTATGGGGCGTCTTCCAAATTGTCTATCCCCCTCCGGTTCTGAAAATGCAAAATTGCTTAGGTCTTGAACTGCAGTGAATAAGAGATCCTTTTGTGTCTCTGCCCTTCAGATTTTATAGAAGGGCATTTAAGAAACTGGATAATTTGTATTACCAGACTACCATCCACTGAAAAATTCACGATTTTAATTGATAAATTTTCATCATAGCGAAGCCTCTGGTTTTATAGCAGGCTGTTAATTTACACTGTGGAAGTCACCATGGTGAAACGTCATACTATAAGATATTGCTTCCAGATCCCCACGGGCAACATTTCAAGTGCAATGGATTGCAGTTGAGTCCAGGAAGAAGGATGGGCTTTGAAGTCAGCTCATTCTCTTACAGGTATCTTGTATCCAGTAATCCCTATTGGGAATGCTGCAGTTCGGAGTGTGCATGAAGTTTTCTCAAAATCCTCTGTATGTGGCTGCTGAGAGATGGTGTTCATGGTTATTCCTGATAACTCCATGTAGGGACCCCCTGAAAAGAAGATGCCTTGGGCCAGATAGCAGACCTCATTTATATCTCTATGCTGTGTTTTTTTTGTACAGAATTTTGGATTAGATTATGATGCTTTCCAGCACATGGTGGGAGACTGTCCCCCTGACTTCCTCCAGCTGGCCTTCAACTGCTGTAATGTGAGTATCTTACTTGAAGGGCAGAGGCCTGAACTGGAGTTCTCTAAATCCCTCTGGCTTTTGAGACAGAGCTTAAAGCCTTTACAGAAGAGACTTGAAGAGCCTTCCTATAAAAGCAGCATACGTTCTGATAACCCAGAAAGTCCTTTGCAGTTTTTGTAACCCTTTCCTTCCCCTTGCAAAAAGGTCTATCTTGTGGTTTTGCAATTCTGTGTTCTGTCATGCCAAACAAACAGGTCTGGCACACTGAACAGCTTCTTGCAGGCTGCTCAGGCTGATCATAACCAGTTGTATGCTATTGACACTGGCTGGCCCTCAGGCTGACAAAATCCAGCTGTTATTGTGTACAGACCTACTGAGCTATGAAGAAAGAATTCTGAGTTGTTCTCACAAACAGAGGGGCCAAACAAATCAAGAGCAGGCACTAAACGACTCTAAAGTTTCTATATGCTGCCTTTTGGAAAGTGGGATAAACCTCCAAATCCCTAGCCTGTGTTCCAAAAAACCAAACTTGCACCCAAATGATTTAATATCAGTAAGGCCATAGGCAATGCGCTATATGGAGTAAATTTTCTGCCAATTATTCAAGTAAAATTGTGATAGTTAGTGCTGGATACCTTCATGGCTCCTCAGTGTGAAAATTCCAAGGAAGTAGATCTCTTTTGTGGGTTATCCCATAACAGAGGTTGCTAGTACCTTTGTATAGTAAACTGGTTTATATGAAGTAAGAGAACCTGAGCTTCTACCAGATTCAGCTGAAGTTGGGAATGTCCAGTTTGCACAACTTAAGTTGAGGCAACTTCTAAAAAATTTTATTGCACAAAACTTTGCCCGGGACTCCGCAACCAGGCCATGCTGGAGCCCATACCAGCACTGTGTCCAAGTGAGTGTTTGTAAGAAAAGTCTCATCTCTCCATGCTCTTGATGCTTATTTTTGTCCTGAGCGCTCTCTTGACTTTGTATTAGTACAAATGCATGTGCTCAAGGGGAGAGCAGTATAAAGGTGAGGATGTGAGCAGGTGGGGGTTACTGCCACTCTTCACCGAAGATAGCGTAATTTAATTCTAAAAATGTTTGTGGAACTTACTCTGGATAAGCTACTTCACTCCTCTGATTTCATGGTAGTACAGCGGAGCTTGCTTCACCAGGACAGTGGTACGTCTGACTCATGTCTGTGAAGTGTTTTGAATACGTAAGCACTAAAGGGTTTGGCTAGAGGTCGGATTTGACTTTGGAAATCTCAGCTCCCACCTGTAGACTCCAGAAACCATACTGCATCCAAACACATGGTGCATGATTCAAAGCAATTTTTCAGCACAGGTGAAATTCAGAGTAAAACTACTCATGAAGAAAGGGGAAGTGACTGATCTTACATCCTCATGTAAAAATTTGGTGTGTTCAGAGAAAAAAGATTTTCTCCTACTGATTATCATCAAATGCTGCTTCCTGTATAAGAAATGTCCCTTCCCTGAACTGAAAGTGGAAATTACTGTCTTGTGATCAAGCCATTCATATGCTGATTTCAGTGTGGGGCATGCTGTAATTCACTTACCACTTACCTAGTAAAAGGAAAAAGGTGGTGAACAGATAAGGCTTTCTTCTGTCTTCCTAAGCATGCTGTGCTTCAGTAATAGGTGATCTGTGTGATAATTTGCTCTTAGACATGGACGTTTGTATAGCTTTTTATTATTTAATAGGTCAACAAACAGTGTAAACTGTATAGCTCAGCTGATTAGCTGAACTAATGTGCAAAGCCCTGGGGTTTTCTACAGCCAGGAAACATGTTTTAGGACAACCTAAGAAAACCAGTAAAAACTGACATGTATGAGTAGTGGATTAAAATTTCTTTAATTTGCTGTTATAAAGTGTTTTTTTTAAATAAGTACATGCAAGGAAGTCTAAAACTTAAGGCTCCCCAACAACTATAAGCCTGCTTGTGCGAATACTTATAAACATAATCACGTATGATCATGCAGAAAGCTTAGCAGCACGAGCTGAGCTGTGGGCAACTGCTGCCTTGAGGAAGAACCTTCTATTCCATTTGGGCAGAATCTGGACTGCTCAGGGATGGAAGAGGCAAATGTTGCTCCGAGTCACTTTTCCACTGCTGCTGTTGTCCTGGATCTTACCTAGCACAAATTAAAATAGCCAGAGAGCTCTTCTTACTTCTGTAGCTTGCAACAGCTCCCTAAGCTTCCCAAATTAGTAAGTTTGTCAGAGTACAGAGTGTGTGCTTTGGTGTTGCCCCTGCCCTACTCTTTCAGTGATATAGGGAAAGCAGAAAAGGATGTTTTCCTATGCCAGGAAATTCCAGTTGCTGCATTAGAACAACTTTCTTGCTGCTCTTGAGCTCTTCAGGTGTGATTTGTTTGTTCTGTATTACTGTACATATGAATTTTTAGCCCTTTACCCTGTGTTGCTAGAAGGTGTTCTGGCATTGCTGATCATACCAGTTCTCTTCAGACAGATCCATCTCGTAGGACCTGCAAGGCAGTACCAGGGAGGTCTTTGGGGTTTGTTGTGTACAAAGCACCACTGTTCCCTTTGTATAAGAGGTGAGATCTGTCTGGGCTTGTCTGCTCTGAAAAAGCCTTTAGAGGGCTGGAAACAGGAATCAGGTCAAGCGGAATCTTTTTTAATAGTGTAATGAGGTTAACTTTCAGCTGCTGAATTAGACGTTGCTACCTACAGTAGTTAAACCTGTAACACATATACAGGGTCAATGTTCAAAATTATGAAATGCCTTCTAAGTTACTACTTAAATTAAGCTGCTTGCACTGTAGTATAATTTTAGTGTTGGACTTTGTTTAGAAATCCATTTCTACTAGGGTGAATAAATACATACGTACTGATAAATACAAACTGAATACATACTGATGACTGGGGGAGGGGATATTTTACTTGGGCAAAGATGGATTTTTTCTGTTGTATTACTTTGTCAAATTATATAACCAGTCTTGCTTCCTCACAAGACAGACCTGTACACCAAGTAGTAAGGCTAATTAACAGATGGAAAGATATAACATTTTAAACTTTAAAATCAGCAATGCCATGTAGGTGGGTTTTAATTAAAGCCACAAGGAGATGATGGAAGAATTACAAACTTTTAAAGAATGACATAGCCAAGTTGTTCTGTTTAATCCTTATTGCTTCAGGCACGTTTTGAAATAACATTGATATATAATCTCTGACTGATAACTGGAGTCCAGAAAGAAATCCTTGAACTATGAAAGCTGTTTAAAACAAACAAACAAAACCCCTCACAAGCCCTGAATCTAACAGCTTCCCACCTTTTCAATTTAAAATGCGTCCTCTTCATAGAACGTTTACAACTTGGTAATTAAAGGTGGGAGGTATAATAGACATAAACTAGGACAGAATAGTACTTTTCCCTGCTTTACTTCGGTTTTCTGCAATGACAACACACTTCTTAAAACGGTCTTGAATTTCTTCAGTTCCTTCAGATTGTCCCTCTGTCTGTCCACTGTGTAAGCAGAATAGTGTGGACAAACCCACATGAACTTATTTGATTTGTGTGCATTCACAGATGGATCCAAAGTTGCGTCCTTCATTTGCTGATATTGTCAAAACACTGGAGGAGATTTTAAACCGCCTGAGGAACGAGGACTCAGAGAGAAAGTTTTTGAACCTTGACAACAGTGAAAGAAAACCCAAAGGTAAGTGTCTGTATTGTGCAAACATTGCTGCAGGCTAGTAGCAAGAGGATACAATGCTTCATATGTTGAAGACTGGGATTTCAGCTATATATGGTGTTATTTACAGCTTATGAGTGATTTTACTCAAAGCCTGAAAATTATTCTGGAACAATGCTATATACTTCGCACTGCAGAGTGTCCTTTGGGAAAAAACAGCTAACTGTTTCTTAAAGTGCCTCAAAAGATTCTGCCCACAAGCTCTTGAGGGGAAATTCAGAGTTCATTTGGGAATGGTTTTGTAAGCTGCTAACAGTATATGAAAAGCCATCAACTTTCGCTTTGTCCCTGCCATACTTAGTCTATATACGTAATTTCTTTGGAGTATGTTACATATAACACTTAGAAGCTTCTTAAATTCCTTCAGGAGGAAGAGCAGAGAAGATGCAAGAGTATTATAAAGTACCTAGAAATACTGTGAAAGACTGGGGAAAAGATGAATGCCAGATCTGCTTGGGAATGCTGGTCTTGAAGGGCTTTCTCTAAAGCTGTCTAGTGCCACCTGGTGTGGGGAGCAAACTGCAAGCAGTTCTTGTAGGCTGGGGAATATTCTGACTTAGGTATGTTTTATGTTAGACTTCTGGCATTGGAAACTTAGAGTACAGTAAAAATAGTTTCTCGTATTGTGTATATATAAATACACAATATATATACATATCTATCTATCTGTAATATGGTTACAGATTGAAGTAAGTTCTGTATTTCAAACCACATGGAGTGCATGCATGTGGTAGTTCTCCCACACCTGGAGAAAAGCATCTGAAAGAGGTGTGAGTTAAAAAGGAAAATGGTTTGTTTGTTTGGGGTTTTGGTTTGGGGGGGGGGGGTTTGTTTGGTTTTTTTCTTTTTTCTTTTAATTTTCCTGGCATTTTCCCTTTGAAGTACATGTCAGATTTGCATCTTCTTGGAGAAGTGTTACATGCTGTTCTTTGACTTGCATAGACTTTCCTAGGTGGAGTGACTACAGTCTAAACTGTGGCAATATTTAAAGGGAAAAGTGGAAATATGTATGTGCTTATTCTGGAAATGGTAATGAAAAGGACGTATCACTTCTTTATATCTGTTTGTTATTGCTCTATCACAGCTCTTCAGAGGCACCTTGAGAGCCAGTGGCAGATGTATGTTCCACACACTCAAGGAGTTAGCATCTTTTCCTAAACAACTACAATTTTCCCATCCTGTTTTAGTGATACAGCTTTTATTTTTTTATATATGTGTGTGTGCGCGCATGTGCACAAATAAATACACGTACACACGTATGTACAACTTTTTAACTCCTATGCATTAGGGTCAACTCTCATATATCCCTAGTTTCTGTATTGGATAATGCACTGAATGAAGGCTGGGACGGAATGATTTAAACTCTTCATGGTATCAGGAGGGGCATTTATTTTGCTCTTAGACTTTTCCCATCAGGGTGAAAAAGTCCCAATTCCTTTGGCAACTATGTTGTGTACTTGTTCTCTTTTATGGTCAGTATCATCAACAGATCTTGGGCAACCTCTGCTGGAAGCCAGGATGATAAATCTAGAAACATGCAAATTGTTCTTCTCCAAGACCACCCTGTGCCATCTCTGCTGTGTCAGTGTACTGGCAGCGAGGAGGTTTGAAGGGGCCCTAAAATACAGGGTTTGGATAGAAGAGGGAAAGACTTCCTCATTCCTACCAAATTTTTGTACGGTTTCCTTTCCTTTGTTTTTTTCTGAAGACAGTATTGTCTTGCCAAATTAGCATCCCCCATAATGTGGGTGGCAAATTTGATCATAAAATGATAAAGAAGCAGTCCAGTTTCAGTGCCTAGGGAAGTAAGATGGCATTAACTGAATTTGCATTTCCTCAAGTCTTCAAGATGACTTTTAATTAGCCTGAGGCATGAGTAAAGAGGAGAGAATATTTTAAATGTAGTTTTGACTGCCTTACATTTAAAAGGTCCTGTGGACAGGGCTGCCAAATCTCCATGTTTGAAACCAAGAATACACTGAGGAGAAGAGAACGGTGTACTTGTGTTTGTACAGGAACTTGTAAGGAACGAGCAGGGGTGTGCTTATGGAAGATACTTTGGAACATCAGAAATGCAGCTTTTTCTTTACAGTTGTCATGAAGGTTCTGTGAGTGAGCAGACATGCAGGTATATAGCTCCTTTAAGCTAAGTGTATTTCTCTTCTTCTACTCAGGGTCAATTGAAAAAGGACCAGGAGTAAAACGTTTGAGTTCCCTGGATGATAAGATCCCACCCAAGTCACCCCGTCCACGTCGGAATATCTGGTTGTCACGCAGCCAGTCGGATATCTTCTCCCGCAAGCCTTCCAGGAAGATAAATGTGCAGGACCCCTACTATACGCCAAACAAAGGGTTAGGCCGGAAAGTTAATCCCTTCAGTGCCCGGGAGGACCTCAAGGGGGGGAAGATCAAATTCTTTGACATGCCAAGCAAGTCTGTGATTTCCCTCGTGTTTGACTTGCACTCTCCAGAGGCAGGTGGAGGCCTGAAAGCCAGCCAGTCCCAGTTCCGGCAGGCGTATAGCACAGACTGGCAAGAATTTTCCCTCCTTCCTGGGAGGAGATGCAGATCGCTTCCACTCTCTCCTGAATTGCAGCACAAGGAATATGGCCTGTTTGGGGGACTGTCTTCAACTGTCAGCAGGTGTGACCCAACCCAGCTAGGTGCAGAGGTTCGGCAAAAACTCCTGAGTAGTAGTAAATATGGTGTGTCAGAGATTCCCCCCTTTCAAGCCAAGCCTCACAGGCCAGAATTTCTTCCTGTAGCAGGACAAGAAGAGGATATGGACTGTTCAGATGGGCCAGTGGCCCAGGAGGAAAATGGGTTTTGCCCTGTTGAGAACACGTGTGGAACATGTAATCAACCATTATTGCTGGCCCAGCCTGAGCCACTATCTTACAAAAAGCTCCCAGTTGAGAATTCAGTGAACTCTGAGGGACATGGCTCCTCACAAGTGTTTGCAGGTTGTCTCCCTTCTGAAGAAATGGAGGTGGAAGATGACCTACTGAAAAATACTCCACTAGAATCTACAAAGCCTCTGTTCAGTGTTAGTCCTTCCACCGAGCTGAAGAGAGAGGCATGGCCCTTCAGGGAGCAGGATGGGGACAGTCCTGCCCCGTTGTCTCAGACCTCCTCCAGCATCTCAGCAGGTGGCAGCACGCAGTCAGCTTGTGACATATGAAGAGAGGGCTCAAACTGAATGTGTCCTTGAGGGAACAGTTGTTCCCAGTCGCTTAAACTCTGTTTTTCTATAGTGCTGAGCTTCACATTCAAAAGAGACTCAGCAGATGCTAGAAACTGGCTGTCAAACAGATAGCTGCAGACAGCGTCTGGAGAGACTGATTATTTTAACTTTATTTCAAACTGTGCTTATTCCCTTCCCTGATTTGCATGAGGAGGGGGAACTTCTCCAGCCAGAATGGCCATGTGGGCCCCACAGTCCTTCCAAGAGGCAGCAGCCAGAGCAGGCACTGTGTAAACAGTTTGACCTGGATTCCAGCATGGAGCATTTCAAGGCCTTAAGCTCCATGTTGGGTAGAAAGAGTGACCCTTAGGTTTTCCATCTTCCTCCGACTGACCAGCTGCTCTAAACCACTGCAGATTTTGCATTAACATTCTGCAGTGGTGCACGTGAGTCGGAGCCTCTGCTTTAGAAACAGGCACAGAGAGCTTTCAGAGCTATGTTGAGCAGATAGGAATGCTCTCTGGTCCCAGAGCTGCTGTGAATGCTGTTGCAGCATTAAACAAGCTCTTCTTTCAAAAGCAGCAAAAACAAAACCCCTCATGCTGGTCGCGATCTGCAGGCTGAGTCACATGACAAGTACTTTGCGATTAACAAGGCGAATCTGTTCCCTGGTGTTTCATTTTCCCTTGGGATTTGGTAATGATGTGTAATACATTAGTGCAGGGAAGCAGGATGCGGTAAGCACCGCTCTCCTCCTTGCACAGCTCTTCATGTACCTCAACCCAAATGTGGAGGAAGATTTGCCCAGGGCACAAGAGGAGAGCCATATTCCAGGCATTGTCATTTCTGGGCTTCTGGAGAAACTGCCAGTGAAAGTACCAGTTGTCCTGAGCTTTTGGGGGGTGTGGGCTCCTTATCTCTGAAGAGCTGAATGGACATCGTGATCTGTTTCTGCAGAATAGTTAGTTATATACAATATCTACATCACAGTTGACTATTACCACTAAGCTAGAAGGGTCACATTCACCTCCCTCTCTGGTATGACATCCCATCTCATTGATATCACTGCAGTAACGATGGCTCCTTACTTAAAACCAGATTGCTTGATAGAGGACAGGAATCCCCTGCTCAGGGGAAGTTGCCAGCAGTGTTGCAGCCACACAAGTGTTCTTGGAGAGGATAGACAGTAGACTCACAGAAGGGCTTTGAATTGTCAAACTGAAGAAAAGTAGTTTGTCCCAAACTAACTTTTTTTTCCTTCTACAGAAAGAAGCTGTTGTCTTCATTGGCTTCTCCTGTCACTGAATAGGATGATTTTTTTTTTTTTTTCTTCTTCCCTCCACCAGCAGGTACATGTGAAAGAAGCAGTGGCATAAGCTTTAATGCTACTTTCTGGAACCAGCATCAGAGATCCCTGCTCTGGGATGGGATGTACGGGAAAGCTTGTTCTGTGATGACATTTGTGCAACATCCTGCCCTTTTCCACTATCATTGTCCCAACAACATAGGATTTTTTAATTTTTTTTTTAACCTATATTATCATTCCTAACTGAGGTATGCATTGCATGCCTGCTGAGCAGATGGTGATGCAGTGGAGTCCAGAATTTCACCCAGGTAGCCTGTTACAGTCTTCCTGCTCTCTTGTAAGGATGGAAAATGTAAGCTAGTCTCTGATGGCAGCAAGACTATTCCTACTCTTTTCCTATCTCAAAGAAAGGATGAAGGAGAAAGCCTTAGTTCTTTCTTGGCTGAGATGCTTATCTTTCCAGAGGTGTAGCTAACTATTCTGTGAACTGTAATTATGACTTCCTCTTATGAAGTATGCGTTAACCTGAGCAGCAGTTATCCCTTTGCAGTGGCTGCGAAGAATTAAATGAGAAACCCAGCGTCGCTGAGTTACTTAGCACAGTCCATGCCAGATTAGGCAGCTGTTAGCAGTTTGAAAGAGAAAATGCCTGTGCTTACCAAGATCACCCTTTTTGGCCCACACGTCTCTGCCTCTTGAAGGTGCTGATCTGTAGAGTAGTCTGTCTTGTGTATCCTGTCTGCAGGGCTGGTGTCTGCAGAGTGCAGAGCAGCTTGTATGGCTGGCACTGTGTGTAACTTCCTTTGAGGACAGGGAAACAGTCAGCAGAACTCAATTGCCAGCTAGTTGCCTGCCTGGTGCCTGCTTTTTTTTTCTGGCCCCCCCCCCCCCCCCCCCCCCCCCCCCCCCCCCCCCCAGTTTTATCTTTTATACAATTGTAATCTTTCGGGAGGGAAACCATCAGCACCAGCTTCTGTTGTCACAAGATGCATTTAGGCGTGTGACTTCAGACAAACAAGCAATAATAAGGAATATTTTACATCTGGATCACCAGGCTGTGAAGAAGCTGTCCAGCATCCTACCGCTGCCTGCAGCCTCATCGGAGAGCACACGCACGCCTCTGGCTGCTCTGTGGCTTGCATTAGCCCTGGTTGTCAGTGCTGACACCTCATCATGAAGCCTGTTGCCCTCTCTGACACCAACTGCAAAGCCTGTGCCAGTCAGGCTTGGGGTACCTCTGTGGCACCCATCACAGTGACCTCATCTGTTTTCTTATGCCACTGTCTCTTAAAATGTTTCCCTGCCCTGAATAGCTCTCTTACAAAGCAGCATGGCTAAAATTTTATTTTCTTAAATGTCCACTCTAAGCACAGCCAGCTGACATGCATAGGGCACATCTATCAACTCTTCTAGCTCTTTGTACTGAGGTGGAGGTGTCAGAAAGAAATGCCAAGGAATAGCGGCTCAGGCCTTTCCTGGATTCTTGGTCTGCATGGGAAAAAGAGGCACGTGTATGAAACTGGAGTAAAAGGCCATTTAAAAATAGCTCAGTGCTTGCTAAAACCCAGTGTTTCCAAGGGTCTGGATGCAGTTGGCACTCACTACATCTCATCCCTTTGGTTGTGTAAAGCTGAATCTAGGTTGCACCTAGTGACTACTCCTAGGTTTTCTGCCTACCTGAGGGTGCTTTTCTACAGGGGGCCATTTTTTGACAGCTGCTGATGGACATGAATATGAACATGTGGTCAGCAAACTCCTTGTTTTATAGTGATGTGACAAAGTTTTATTGTGATTGGATTTTATCATGATTTTTGACTTTCTTACGGGAGCAGTTCTTGCTCTTTTAAAACACTTTCTACACATTGCTAGGTTCCCTGAAGAGATCAAAGATGCTTTTAATTCACTTTAAATCTTTCTATGTTGAATTCATTTAAATGTCTGTTATAAGCTATTTTTGTTGTGGTTGCAGGTTGATAAAATGCAACTAAGAGAACGCATGTGAATTGCTGCCCCTCAAAAGCAGTGCAGACAAGGGGCTATAGTAGACTTATACTTGTTGGAGAGGCATTGATGTATGATGTGTAACAGAAAATTGGTATTTTTTGCCAGTACAACTAAAGACACTTGAATAATTCCTGTTTGCACTTAATGCTATTGTTTATATTGCATGTCACTACATTTCTATGCAAAACAAATAACCTTTTTTTTGGGAGGAGGGGCAGCCAGATGTTTGATTAAGTGTAAAGATCTTTGCGAGATGATCTATTTTCGTATTTATGAAGGAGTTTTACGTCTTAATATTTTGCAGTCTGTAAATAGCTCAACTTGTAATTAAAGGCTTAGGAAGAAGTTTGTAGCCTGTGTATAATAGTAAGTTAACACTGCCAGAAAAAAAAAATCTTCGCAAAACAACTTTTCTAATATTGTGGATATTTATGAATATGTAAAGAAAGCACGTCTTGTTTTTATGTTGATTGACGTTCTGACTTTTTTTGAACTATAGAAATGGTGTATGTTTTATTGGAACTGCAATAAGAAGTAACCAAAGATGAATCCAGTTAAATATTTTCATAATTTTTTCTTGGTCAGGTTTTGTAAACTTTCCCAACTTGCTTTCAAAATAAAAATAAAATCAAGGCCTGAGTCTTGTGATTAAGAGGGCAATTCTAGGTTAAAAAAGCTGGCTCAAATGTTTACTTAAGCTGTGGATGACATTAGTACCTGGCTTGAGATTGTATTCACTATTACTTGGTGCTGAATTATAAACGGGGAGAACTGTCATCCTTATTCAGTGTTATTTCTCTCCTACATCTTACTGAAGTGTTACACTATTAAATCCATGAGACTCAAGGACTTTTTTTTCTGCTCTGCCTTACAGCACTCTGAAGAGTAGGCAGTAGCTTGTGACCTACAAGACAAGATGGCTTTTGATAGTATTCAGCCTGCAGGGAGCTTGCCATTGTGGCTGCTCTGTTCTAGCCCTACAGAATAGCTTCAGCAGCACAGGAAGCAGTGCAGTTTGAGGACCACATCTGGCTTTAAGTCCCACTGCATCTCCCTTTACTTAGAAGAAGTTTGAAGACCTGCTGTGGCTTGGTTCTGGCATGCAGTGACCCTACACTAGAATCAGCTGACCCATTTGGGAGCAGCTTTCGCCTTCCCCTCTCTCCTGTAGGAGCAAAGGTCTTGTCTATGTATGCTGTAACCAAGATTAAGGTGCAGTACAACTATGAAGTGTGATGGCTCTCCCAGCTGCATGTTCTAAACCAACCATGGTCAGTGTCTCTTTTCTTTTTTTCCTTTTTTTTTTAAAAAGACAACACTTTTTTCCTTCCTGACTTCCTTAGAAAGACAAGAAGTAATTGTGAGGGTTATAGAGAGTTACCCTACCAGCAGCAACTGAGAGCAGTAACACTTGACTAAAACATTCATTAGAATGTATGCTTTGCCTGAAGAGCTAGCCTGCTTTCATCGGGTGTCTGGCAGAAGCATCACATCTTCCTCCAGTGACTGTTTATAGCATTTCCTATCAATCAGGCTGGTTGTATGGGTCAAGAGCTTGGAGCTTTCAGATGTCTTTTTGTAGGTAGACTTTGACCTTTAGCACATGTTCCTTTTGAAAAGGTCTATCCCACCCTAAACCACTAGGTTAAGTGGCAGCATGTAGTAAGGCTGTAGGTGCAATAAGGATAAAGGCAAGATCTGGGAGGAGGCTGGGCTCTAACATTCTAAGAAGTTTAAGTGGGAAGCTCTGGCCTCTGTCTCCTCTTGTTATCAAGCGATTACCCTTTTCATCTTCTGCAAGAAGTGAAGCCCATACTGAAGTAGCTAGTAATGGTCTTTCCAGAAAGGCAACCCTAGGTTGTTTTTTAAAAACCCACTTTGATTGCAGAGCACCAACCTAAAACTTGCAGCCCTGGGTGCAGTTGGAGAGGTGCACTTTTCCTCCCTCTTCTCCAGCCTCCTCCCGCCTTCACAGCCCAGGATGCCGCTAAGGAACAACAGGGGGAACTCCAACTGAGAGCAATTTAATCGGTCACAAGTTAAAACAAAAACAAGAGTAAGAAACTTGCTCCCCTTCTGGTCAGTTCTTGATGGAATAAAGAACTTCAAAACTTGAGGTGGAAAAAAAGCCTAGTTCAGTGAGGAGTCCTCTAGCTCTATCCACTGGCCCAGGCCAACTTCATCTTCTGGCTGTGAGCTTTGGAAGATTTAGAAAACAAGCTCTTCACTATCTGAAGTGGCACCGATTTCCCACTGAGGTACAGTTTATTGTGGCAGTCTGGCAACCAAGGCCCTGCACCAGCGTCCGTGTTTTTTCCTTTCTTGAGCATCCAGACGTAAGCCATGATATAGCCAGTCATGAATGCATCAAAGCCAGCTCGGTGTGTGCCCCCCTGTGAAGGTGGACCATGGGTTTCCTTCTCCTTTTCTGCAGCACATGCTGCTTCAGTCTCAGGCACGTCTGGGTGATTGACTGAGCCCATGCCAGCGGGAACCTCTGACTTGCCCTCCACTTGGTCACTGTCAGAGGCATTTCCCTTGGCAGAAGGGCTCACAGCAGCTGCTACCTGGGCAGCAGTTCCTTCAGCGCTCCCCAGATCCTCTTCCCGTTGTGCACTGGTGTCTGAGCTGACCTCTGGTTCCATGTCCGTGGAGTTCTCCTCCAGTGGCCTGCCCTCACTGTTGGGAGTGATCTCCGCCAGCTCCGTAGCAGCTGCAGGCTCATAGCAGCTCTGTTTTCGTGGCGGTCCCTCCTCCCCATTCTGAGCTAGCTCCATTTCTTTCCTTGAGCTTTCCTGTCCAGATGCCTTTGCAGGCTCTTCTGTGTTCTTCCGACGCTTCCATTTGTGCTTCCTTTTCTTCCGCTTCTCCTCCCAAAGCTTGTCATCCTCATCAATTATGAGGTCAATGTTATGAGACTGTGGACACTTCACCCCTTTTGGACACCAGCCATAGGCCTAGGGAGAGAGAGGGACAAGTCTGTAGCCACCAGCCTCCTGGTTAGAGCAGCCTATCACCATAACATGGAGCAGAGCTAATTATTCCCCTCTACTGAGGGCTTGTGAGGCTGTATCAGGAGCACTGTGTCCAGTTACAGCCCCACAACACACAAGAAAGGCATTGACAAACTGCAGTGAGTGCAGCTGGGAGCTGTCAAGCTGCAGCACACAACATATGAGGAGAGGCCAAGGAAGGTGGGTTTGTTCCACCTGAAGAAGACAAGGCTAAGGGGATGGGGATATGGAGTTGCTGTCTGCAGCTGCCTAAAGCAGAGGTTATAGACAAGATGGAGCTTAAACTCTTCTGAGGGGAGCATAGGGAAAGGTGAAGTGGTAACACTCAGGGGAAGTTCTGACTAGATATATAGGAAAACGTTTTTCACAATGAGTGGTCAAGCACTGGAACAGGGGCCTGGAGGGGTTTTGTGAGAGATTTTCAAAATTCACCAGCCAAGGCTCTGAGCAATATTGAGTTGGTGGTTGGATGAGAAACTTCCAGTGACTTCTCCAACCTATGTTGTTCTGCGACAGTAACATGCAACATCTGGAAGAGCTCCTTTTCTCCCTGAAGCATCTGAAACCAGTTATGATCTGATCAGATGGGATCTTTGTTTACTGCTGTAGCAGCACCAGGACTCGAGATGCTGTGGATCACACTGTGCCAGAAGCTGTAGACCGGTAATATTTTTTTTTATATCTAATCAAGATATGGGGGAGGAAGGTGGCATTTCTTGCTCAGAGAACAAGCCAAACCAATTTAGAACTTATGGCCCTCCCAAGACAACCATAGGTACTGTAACTCATACCGTCCCACTATTTAGGGCCATATAATCTCTTTCTGAATCTTCGTGTCTAATGTAGCCTGTGGAATTCACTGCCTCCAAACAGAGCATGCTATTGCCCTTTCCGTTGTGAAGCCACCTGAAGCTTGAAAATCTTCCTTGTACTGTGGAGCAAGCAAGGGGAAGTTCCCAGGTGCTTTCCTACCACTTTCTGCTCTGGCCACGTGTGGCTCTTTCCATGGAGCCAGGAAGGAAGCAGGGATTCGTGTTACTTACCGAAAATTTCTCACAGACAGGCACCTTATTTCCCCCTCCCACGTTGTGGCTTTCTTCTTCCAGAGAGCAGTGGCGGTAGTCGATATAACGGGACATGTTGGCAGGGTAGTTGCAGAACTCAACGGTGAGGTGCTGGCCGCTGGAGTCCTTCAGCTTGCCGTTCTCTCGCTTGCTGGAACAAACGAGCACACAGTTACTGCGGATAACTCACTGAAGGTACCAAAATGTGGAGCTGGTGCAAACACACTGCTGTCCACCAAGTCTCAACTCCACTAGTTTCCTGCTCTTGAGCTCTAGCCCCAGCTTGACAGCCTGCTGGAAAGAAACTCAGTCCCGGGAGAACAGCTTTAGCAAGTAGTTGCTTCCGTGCTGATTTAAAGGTTGGTTTCTCTTATGCCGACATACAGGCAGGGACAACAGTGTCTCCGGTAAAGCTCTGGGAGAAGGGGACACACAGTTTGATCTTAAATAAAGGGCACTAAGATATGCGTTAGTCTTCATAATGTTAATGGACAAAGAAAAAATGCCCCAAAATGAGGTATGATGTAGAGCATCCAGCAGCCACCACCCAGACAGGTCGAACCTGGGCAATGCAGACAACAAGGAAATGTTTTCCATCTCATGAGAAAAGAACTGTTTTGTCCCAAGAGCTGGCTAAAAGGCCCAAAACCTTTGGAAGGCTCCATGTAACTAGAATTGTGAGTTAAAACATTAAAGAGGTCAGTTTAAAAAGTATTTTTATCTTGTCAAAACAAAGCATTCTCGTGTTTGAGAACAGCCATCTTGAATGTTTTCAGACCTGTCAAAGTGGCATTTCCTGGTATAAAACAGTCACTAAAAATACCATTTCTCCTCTACACAGAGCGTGACTTCGGTTTAATGGAGATTCAAGGGGCTGTATCACTGCCAGGGCCTTGTTTAGATTGTGGGGGGAGAGCAGAACCAGGGGCCAGACTGACACGTGGACAGACTTCTCTGCTTCTAACATGTGTCTGCCTGGAAGATAGCCACAAAGAGCTAGGGGCAGGAAGCAAGACAGGACGTCCTGGAACAAGAGCACAACCTTTGCTTGGAAGGAAAGCGATGGGACTTGTAGCTGGCCACACACGAGCATCACGTGCAGGACGCGTGACAGAAGTGATCAGCGTCAGGAGGTGCAGGGAGCACTCACCCTTTAACTGCACCATCCCTTACAAAACCAACTTACAACTAGGAGACCCTGCAGGCACAGCCCTGTTTTCCTTTGCTCTTTAGCTGAGTTTTAAAGGTCTCTCTTCTGTGAGTGTCCCTGCCGCTGCCCTGTGGCGCTGCTGGACCAGGGCCGTTCAGTGAATCAATTATTTTTCAGTTAGATCAGGGCACTCTGTGGTCAAAACTGCTGGCAGCAGAAGACTGAAATCCTCCTTCAGCAGCTGCCCACTGAACAGATAAGGCGTGTTACAAAATGCACCCTTATGCACTCAGCACGTCCTAGAAAGCGGAAGAGCACGGGGCAGAGTTACCCGAAAAGCACCTTTCTTCACTCATTGGGATAACGCAAAGAGCCAGCCCCCTTGCCTGGAAAAACAAACAAACAAAACACTGATGCTCCCTTTGCCTTTCCTCCCATAAGCTTTAAATACCAGACTGCCGCTCACCACTTCTTGTAAGCATACTCCAAGTAGGATGCTACAAAGCGAGTCTCAAACTCTGAAGCGTATTTGGTGTCGTATATTCCTGCTGGAAACATTTCCGAGAGGTCAGCGGTGAAGGTGCCGAGGCTGTCTGGGAGGTGAGCATAGAAGCACTGGTACAGGAAGACCAGATCGATCAGGCCGTTATGGAGTATGAGAGGCTTCTTTGCTCGTATGAGCTCCAGAAAAAAAGTCCGAACGCTCTGGCTCTGGTTCTCATTGCCCTGCAAGAAGGAGGATTAGTCAGCGAGCCTTCGCGCCTCGACTTGCCATCACCCCGGGAAGTCCTCAGAGCCTGCTGTAGCAGAATACTGCCTACAGCTATGACTTGCTCTGACCAAACAGAGGCCCAAATATTTGGAAAAGCAACCACAACAAGTGACAGCCTGGACATAAAACGGCACGGAGGTGAAAGGATAATGCCACTCTCAAGACCCCAGCGTGAGCCCATCTTCGCTCAGCAGCTGCGTGAGGGAGACGCCGGGACCGGGGGAAGCCAGCAACCTCCCCAGAAGGCTGGAGCAGAGCAAGCTGAGGTCTCTGAAGGAGAGTCGCTTTGTACCTTGTCGTTGCCTTTGTGGTAAGGAATCCCCTGGGAGTACTGCTTGTTGAAGTCGAAGCCGTGCTGCACCAGGAACTGCACCGACTGGGGCTCGACAATATAATCCTCCATGCAGAGGAGCGTCAGGTTGTAGATCTGGCAGAGATACGTGTTCTCGGACTGCAGAGGGAGAGCGTGCAAAGCAACACAGGGATACCTGTCACAGGGAGCTGCCGAAAAAGCCAGGGGCAAGTCCACGGAGCACAGGCGGGTTGAGTCCCGTCTCCCAGCGGAGTCCCAGTGCCCGCTGCTCCCTCGGAAAGCGGGAACAAGAGGAAACGGCCGCTGTACGGCCCGCGCACGTACCTTCTCTGGGAGCTGCTTGAAACACGCGACGCCGAGGGACAGGACGGAGCGGGTCCTGGCCGCGCTGCAGACGGCCTTGTACCGCTCTTCGATGCACCTGGGCGGCAGGAGAACGGGAGCTGACGGCTCCTGCCCTGGCCCGTCCCACCGGCCACCCCGGGAGAGCTAAACCCGCGGGGGGAAGGAAACCGGGCAACCGGTACCGGAGGGACGCGCCTCGCAGCACCCGCAGCCGGTAAGTCCGGCTGAGCGACAACCCCTTCCCCCCCCGCACGACCGGGGCACTCACGGGCTCAGCAGCGACTTCCTGGTGCCGAGGCCGCTCAGCTCCTGCGGGAAGACACCCGTCAGCGGCCCCGCGGGCCCGGCCGCGCCGCCGGTCACCGCCACCGCTCCCCACCCCGCCTCACCGTGTCCACAGCGACGAAGGTGGCGGTGCGCAGCGCCAGCACCATGGAAGGCCACAGCTCCGTGAAGTTGTCGCTCTGCACGTCCACCACCGGCACCCGCCACCGCGCCATGGCCGCCGCCACCGCCGCCCCGCGCTGCTCACGGGGGCCTCCGCCGACGCGGCTGCCCGCTGGCTGCCCGTCCCCGCCGATCGCCCTGCCCGCCCCCGCGCCCCGCGCTGCCTGCCCGCGCGGGCGGCCCGATTCCTGTCAGCCGCCAGCGGGTTTTTTTCCCCTTCTCCAAAACCCCTTTTCAAGCGAAATTTTGTTTTTAAGTAAACGGGCGCTTAGCTCGGGCAGCCCGTTGGGGTCCTTCTCGTGCGGCCGCTGGGACCGGCGGGAGAAGGGGCGGGGACAGCTCCATTTTCTCCCCCGGAGCGCTGATTGGCGCCCCCCTCCCCGGGGCGGCCTGAGGACGGGAGGGCGCGAGCCCGATCCCCCGTGCCTCGCTCCGATTGGCTCGCGCGCGGAAGGTGGGCGGGGCCGCCCGCTCTGATTTGTCCTCGCGCGGGGGCGGGGCGCTTGGAAGGGAAACATTTTCCCGGGAAAGTCTCACGTGGCGCCGCGCCGCCCCTGGGCCTCAGCTCCGCCGGGGAGCGGCCCGGGCATGAGCCAGCTCCGGGCGGTGGCCGGGGGCCTCCGGCGGAGCGGCGGGAGGGCGATCCCGCCTGCGCGGCAGAGCAGGAAGGGGGCGTCGCCCCGCGGAGGTGCCCGGTAGCGGGAGGGCTGAGGGGAGCGTGGGGTGTCCTCTCCGGGGCGTTGGGCCGCCAGTCTGGGCAGCTACCGGTGCTTGCTGCGTCCTCGTAAGGCCCGGCACTCGGTGCTCGTCCACCCGGCAGCGGTTGTGTCGGGCTCCCGCCTCTGGCCCCGTGGTGCGGCAGTCGGGCCCCGCAGCCCTTCACCATCCCCTGCCGTGCCCTGACCCCGCGCTGCTCTCCTGGCAGGGGCCCCAGCTCCGGCGCCTGCTCCGCCGCCCGCCCGGCATCTCTTCAGCGACCCGGCTGAGATCGAGGCCTTGCGCGGGAATCTGCTCGCTTGGTACGACAAATGTAAGCGGGACCTTCCCTGGAGGACACTGGTAAGGGGAGGCATGGGGAGGCAGGGGTGCCGTAGTGGGGAACCAGTCCCTCTGCCTTAAGGGAGTGTTGTTGAGGTGACCATGGTGTCTTTCCCTATGCGATGCGTCCCTAGCTGCATGGAAGTCGAAGGCTGTGTTGGAAATGGGAGCATGCTCCCAGCTAGTCCTGGCAGTTCCGTGGTGGGTGGTCTGTAGCCAGTCGCTAGGTACGAAAAGTAAAGCAGGGCACAGGGTGAAACCACGCTTCTCAAACATAGCCTCCAACCAGGAGTACTTTTCTCTGGTAAAATTAGTCTAGTTGTCTCTTCAATCTGTTTTGTTCCTGCCTCCGTGTTACCCTGCAGCAGTGAGCACTGCATGGAAAAGGTTTTCCATGTATTTGCTTTAAGCCTGCCGAGCATTTTTATTAGCTCTCCTACCTGCTCTGTGCTCAGCCTGGCAACAAGTGGCTAGACGGTGATAGGGGTGCTGGGGGTGGGCGTCAGCTTTACAGCAGCATCTGTCGGAACGGTGCTGGGAACTGCGTGGCCCTTCTGCGGGATTTACGTCTGCCCGTGATTGCTTCCCGTGCAGAGGAGCTCGAGTCTGGGACAGCTTCTCTGGTGGGACCTTTGGACCTCTAAGGTAAACTCTCGCTGTGGGAGATGCGTGACATCCCTCGTGCTTCGTCAGGGGGAAGGTGCTTTGGCTGTCACTTGATTAACCCAAACTCAGAACTTCTGAGCGCTTAGGGGAAATATTTTTTTTTTTTTGCAGATTCCTACACAGTGTTCAAAACACACCACAAGCAGTTTTATTTTATATGCAGGTCCCCTCTGCAGTGGGGTCCTGTGTCACCTTATTTCTTACACTCCACTTTCTTCCCCTTTCAGGCAGCAACCGAGCCGGATGCCGACAGACGGGCGTACGCAGGTGAGGAGCAGGGACTGCGCCCTGGCGTGCGTGGGGTGCCCCGCTGCGTGTTGCCCCTGACACGGATGTGCAATATGGCCTTGTAGGGAAACGTGGCTTCAGTTGCCATCCTTGGAGCAAGCTGCCTGGAGTGGCCACGAGAGCCACTGACCCCCCTTGCGAGGCGCTGGGGGGTGGGAGAGCCCACTTTGGGCCTGTGGGTCAGCATGTGGGGAAGGTGAGGGATGGGAAGGGGTCCCATGGGTTGGATGCTGGTGCAGTGCTTGTAGCCAGTGCTAACGTGGCCACGGCACGGGGTGTGGGTGGTGTTGGTGCCTCTGCTCTGATCCTGCCCTGCTCCCTGCAGTGTGGGTGTCGGAGATCATGCTCCAGCAGACGCAGGTGGCTACAGTGATTGACTACTACAACCGCTGGATGCAGGTGACTGCTCCTCACGGAGTCCTGTGCCCACAGGCTGCCCCTTTTGGAGACCTTGTCCACTGCCTGTGGCAGATCCCCAGCTGCAGAGCACAGCTCTGCTTGTCCCTGACTTGTCCCCTTCCTTCTGTACCGCAGAAGTGGCCGACGCTGCAGGCTCTGGCGCAGGCATCCCTGGAGGTGAGCATTGCTGGGATGGGGTGCTCTCCCTGCCCTCGTGGCTCTTCATCTAACACCGTGCCGTGTCTCTCGGAGCAGGAGGTGAACGAGCTGTGGGCCGGACTTGGCTACTACTCGAGAGGGAAGCGTCTGCAGGAGGCAGCAAGGAAGGTGCCCTGGTGCTGGCGTGCGGGGGGCATTTCCAAAGCCCTCTGTGGCCTGTGGGTTGATGCTGGCTCACATCTGCCCTGCCTTGCTGGGACCATGTGCTGCTGGCACAAGGCTACAGAGGCTGGGATCCTGTCTTACCATAGGTAAAAGGAGTTGCACGCACATACCCCGGCTGCTCCCCTGACCTCAGCCCCCTCTCTGCCAGGTGGTGTCTGAGCTGGCTGGACAGATGCCCAGGACGGCTGAGGACCTGCAGAAGCTGCTGCCAGGAGTGGGCCGATACACGGCAGGAGCCATCGCATCCATCTCGTATGGGCAGGTGAGAGCTGGGCATCAGTGGACATGTCTCCCCTCTCTACCGCCCAGCCCCACTCCTGGTGGGGTCCTGCTGCTGGCTCTCACAAGGCAGGGGCTCCCCAGGGCTGTGCTTGGCTCTGGCTCTCCCCTGCTTTGCGGTGTATCTCGCCCACTGCCCAGCTTGGCCTGCGGGATGGCCTTGTGTGTGTCCCCTCTCCATCCTGGGAGCACCCCAGCTCCCTGCCTTGCCGGGAGCACAGGCACCTCCCGGCACGGTAACCCCAGCTCCTGGTCCCAGGCTACCGGTGTCGTGGATGGGAACGTGATCCGGGTCCTGTGCCGCCTGCGGTGCATTGGTGCCGACTCCAGCAGCCCGGCCGTCATCGACCGGCTCTGGTAAGGGGAACGCTCTGTCCCTGCTCCGAGCTGCGGCAGTCGTGGCTGTGCTTTTGGTGGTCGAGGGCAGGATCACTCGGGAGCTGTGCCTGCGACGGGAGAGAGGCGTGGGGTGTGAGAGCTCTTGGGAAGCTGGTGCTGCTGGGAGTGGTGGAGAAAGGAGCCGTGTTGCCTCTGCCTACCTAGGAGCATCCCCCCCTTGCAGGCAGGAGGCAGGCAAAGGTCCTGGGGCCCTCTCCCCACGCAGCCCCATGCCGCTCACTGCCATTTCTCCCAGGGACATGGCCAATGCCCTGGTAGACAGGAGCCGCCCAGGGGATTTTAACCAAGCCCTGATGGAGCTGGGGGCAACTGTGTGTGCACCCAAGGCCCCGCTGTGTGGGGAGTGCCCCGTGAAGCAGCACTGCCGAGCACGGCGCAGGGTAAGTATGACCCCAAAATCTGGCCCCGAGGGGTTGCCATGCATGGGGACAAGGTGGGCTGCTGGATGAGCCTGTCCTCATTCCTGTCCTCCCTTGCAGGTGGAGAAGGAGCTGGCCTTCACCTCGCAGAAGCTGTTTGGAAAACCTGCCTCAGTGCCTGATGTTGAGGACTGTGGTAAGCGTGCGGGGAGATGCCTGTTGTAGCTCTGGGTCTGGGCCCTGCGGCAACTGTTATATCGGTGTTTGCAGGTGTTGGGGGCTGTCCTCTGTGCCCCCCGGCCGCGGAGCCGTGGGACAGCAGCCTGGGGGTGACCAACTTCCCCCGGAAAGCAGCGAAGAAGCAGCCGCGGGCAGTGCGAACGGCCACGTGTGTGCTGGAGCGGAGGGGCTGCCACGGGGTCCCGGAGTACCTCATTGTGCAGAGACCCAGCTCAGGTAACGGGGCTGGGCGGGAGGGGGGTGAAGGCACTGCGTGGCCCCTTCCCACCTGCACGAGGGACAGAGCAGCCTGGGAGAGGGACCCACCGGCAATGCGCTTGCTGCTGGGGTGGGGAAAGAAGCCCCTTGGGGCTGTGGTGAGGCTCCCTGTCCCCAGATGTGTCCCTTGCTGGCTTACATCCCTGTTGTGCCCCCTCTCCAGGTCTCCTGGCTGGGCTCTGGGAGTTCCCAAGTCTCCTGCTGGCTCAGGGTCTGCAGGAGGAGAAGCAGAGGGAGGCGCTGGCAGATCACCTCCAGGCCTGGACGGGGCGGCCCGTGGCGGCTGGAGGCCTGCGGTTCATCGGAGAGGTGAGCCTGGAGCCAGAGGGATGCAGTGTGAGACCCCTGTGCTCAGCCACCGGGGACGTAGTACGGGGGGAAGAGGGTCCCCCTTCCCTGCTGTCACCCCTCCCAAGCCCTGCCCCACTCCTCAGAGCCCTGGCAGACTCAGTGCGCTTGTGGGGCAGCTGAGCGGTGCATCCCCTGGTGCCTGCCAGCTGCTCTTTTCATATGTCTTCCCATCCCCTCACAGGTCGTCCACATCTTCTCTCACATCCACCAGACCTATGTGGTCTACTCCCTGCCCCTGGACGAGGATGTGACCCTGGACCCTGCCTTGTCCCCATCCCGCTGGGTGACAGAGGAGGAGTTCCATGCCTCAGCTGTGTCCACGGCCATGAAGAAGGTACTGGGGGGCACCTGGGCCTTTCCTCCTTTCCCTCCATGTTCTTGAGTTCCTGGGAGAGCCTCTGGTGTCCCCCCCAACCTCTGCAGGCTGTCCTGGCTCCAGGACCCAGCTGCTGTTCAGCTCTGGGCTCTCTTGTGCTTCCTTCAGGTGCTAAAAGCACGTGAGATGCAGCGTGGGAAGGAGAGCAGCGCTGGCAAGGTGAGCATCGCTGGAGGATGCATGGGGCCCCAGGAGCTGCTCCCTGTTGCTGTGGGCCGGCTTCTGGTGTGTGTGGTGCTGGAGTCCCCTTGGGGTTTGGGGTCAGGCCAAGGAGCATCCCCAGCCTGGGGCAGGGCTGCGTCTGGGGGATTTGCCTGGCTGGCCTTGTCCCTGGATATCCCCGGTACCGGGGCCCCTTGCTCCAGAGGGGATCCCTGGAGGCCGTGGGGGCCCTTGGGGTTTGGCTTAGCCCTGCTGTGTGTCTCCCGCAGGGCTCCAAGCGGAAGCGGGGGGCAAAAACGCAGGGAGCGGGCAGCACCTGCCCCGGGACGCAGCTCTCCCTCCGCGCCTTCCTCCGGGCACCGACTGCCCCGTGACGGCACCTTCCACATACGAGACCACTAGAGACCCATGCTGCGGTGAGTCCTGCCCGTGGTGTGGCGGTGGTGTCCCCTATACTGCTGCAAGCCCACTACATGGCCTTGTAATGGTCTCCCACTCCTTCTTGCAGAGTTCGCTGGCTTCCGCAGCTTCCCCATGGGAGCTGTGCCTTGACGTGGCCACTACGGCCCTGGATGTGACCTGGAGCCAGGCTTGCCTTCCCTCCTTGGCTGGAGCCCTCCTGGGGTTATTCGGCCCCGCACAGCCACCGCTCTGGCACTGCAGACTCGCGGCAGCAGGGGTTTCTCTCCAGCAGCAGGAAGGCTGTGGCCACATCGCTCCTGCAGCCCTGTCCCCAGGGCACCTCGTCCGCCAGCCAGCGATTGTGGATGCTGCTGTATGCTTCCTGGCCTCCCATAGCCATTTTTATACACTTGTTTTTACTGAACCTGAGCCACAGGCTTTCTAATAATAAATCTCGTAAACTGTGTGGGGTTTTTTAAGTGACTTTCTGCCTCTGTTGCACTGTACTAAGCTGGGGCTGTCGGGCAGCCCGTGGATGAATGTGAGGATGGTCTAGGCTGGGGACAGCAGGGATTTCTTTGTTCATGCACCCATGAGCCCCTCGGCTGAGCATTAACTGCTGGGGACCCCAAATAAGGCACCCAGAGCACCTCTCCTGTGAGGGCAGGCATCAGCCCCTGGGGGTTGTACAGCTCTTGCTCACAGGCTGCTCCTCCGTGGGGCCGAGCGAGCGTCCCCTGGACTCTCTGTAGGGTCTGTAGGGTCCTTTTTTACCTTTTCTGTTCCTCGCTGTGTTCACGCTGTGGCTTTCCCTGACTGTGATGCACAGTAGCACCCTTGCAAAGGCACAAGCCTGGGGGCTGGCAGGGACAGGGGCCAGTCCTGGTAGGTGCACAAGGGGCAAGTGGCCTCAATTTAGGAACTGCAGGACTGGGGACAGCCTGCCTCCAGGGGTGGAAGGGGCCCTTTCATCCTTGCCTGGCACTCGGCACATCTTAAATGGGAGGAGAAAAAAACCAAAGCAATGTTTGCAAGTTAATTCTTTAATTGAGAGGAGCAAAAGGCCATCACGTGCCCCATATGGGGGCTGGCTGTGCTCTGGGTGGTAACCATTGATAAGCGGCCATGTCCATGGCCCCTGGGTTACCCACTCCCCTCTGGCAGCCCCTCATCCCCCTACATCTGGGGGTGTTGCTGTACCAGCAGCATTCTTGGCCATGCTGCAGGCACAAGTCTCATTAAATTAAGATGAAAAGGCAGAAAGTTCTTCACGTGAGGTTGATAAATCACTGGGAACCCAGGGAGGGGGAGAAATCACCCTCCATCCTGGGGGATGCTCAGAGCCCCGCTGGACTTGGCCCTGAGCAACTTGCTCCCACACTGAGTTGGCTCTGGGTTGACCTGGAGACCTCCCTTGGTTGCTGCCCGCCTGGGCCATGCCGCAGGCACCCACTGGTATCTCTACAGCGGCCTATTGCCCCAGGGTTGGACCGGAGAGGATGGGGAGCTGAGGGAGGAGGATTGTAGTGTTGCCACTATTGCTGTTGGTCCATATAGACCTGCACAGCTTTCCACAGTGCCCGTATATTGCCTTCCCCAAAGCCTGGCGCTCCACGCCGATCAATGAGCTCCAGGAAGAAGGTCTCCTCGGAGAAGATGGGATGGGTGAAGATCTGCATCAAATACTCCTGGGAAGGGCTCTCTGCGGCATCAGTGCCCGGCCAGCCCTTGTCCCCGGGAGCTGTGGTGTCCAGCAGGATGCCAAGTTCTGCCAGCGTGCGGGGGTCCTGCCCAGCCCCCTGGATCTCCTCCGCTTTGCTCTCCTGGCTGTAATAGGTGGCGGGGGGTGTGAAGAACCGTGCACCCCGCTGCTGCAAAGCCCTGGTCGTGGCAACAATATCGGTGGTGCAGAGGCCAACGTGCTGGATCCCGGCCCCACGGTGCTGCTCTAGGAAGGTGTCGACTTGGTTTGTGCCATCTTCCGAGAGGGACTCGGCGAGGACAAGCTTGCAGCCGTGTGCTGGGGCACCCTGGGCGCTCTGCAGTGCGAGGAGCAGCATGCCCACCCCCTGCCCCCCGAGCACGTATCCCTCGGCCAGCCTCTCCTGCGGGTTCAGCAAAAAGCGGCGGAAGCCGAAGCAGCGCTGGTACCAGGCCAGAGCCGCCCGGGCACCGCCCCGCGGGCAGACGTACGTGATGTGGTCGAAGTGGGTGATCTCAATTCCGTCCCCCGTGGCCGAGGGGGGTCCTTGGATGGGCTGGAAGCCAGGCAGGAAGGGTCCCCGGTAGCAGGATCGGTCCAGAAGGGTATGGCTGATGTTGCCCACAACGGAGCTTGCCACCCCGTAGGTGACAGAGCCGCCATCATCCCTCACATTGGTGGGGGGCACCAGCAGGGAGCATCCCCGGCTCTGCAGCTGCTTGCAGAGCCCTGGCACATCGTCCACCTCGAAGCAGATGTTGGAGGCCGTGCCCAAGGTGGGCCGGGGGTCCACGTCATAGAGGAAATCACGGGAGGAGGCGCCGGCAGGCCCCGGCACCAGGCGCTCGTTGATGAGGAAGATGGCAGATCCCCGTCGCAAGGCCAGCTGCCGGACCCGTGGCGTCTCCCGCACGGCCACCGGCTGGAAGCGAAAGGTTTTGGCCAGGTCCTGGGCCCAGCCCTGCCTGTAGGGCACGTGGAGGGAGACGAAGCAGGGGCGGCTCAGCAAGGCTGCCATGGCTGGGCAGGCTGTGAGGAGGACGCATGGGGTCAGGGGGGACTTGCTGGCCATGGGAAGGAGCCGTTCCCCCACCTTGCACAGAGCCCAAGTGCATTTGCATGCACAGATGCTCGCGCATGTAAATTTGCACCCCTTAAATGTATGTATTCTAAATAAGTGGGTCTCACAAGCCAATATGCACTGTGCAAGGGCACCCACCTTCAGGACCAGCTGCAAAGAGCTGCCCAAGGATGCTGAGCCGTCCCGCCACCCCTTCGCTATGCTGCTCTGCCCCACACCCGCGCCTGGGGTTGCAGAGAAGGAAAGCCCTTAGCCTTGGCTGCAGCCCAGCGGTCCCCTCTGGAGCCATGTGTCCCTCAAGGGTGCTGCAGGGAGGTTAGTGGGGAATCCGGGTGAGGGTAGCGTGCTGCATGTGTAAGCAAGACCATGGGGACAAGGGTTGTGGGAGGGAAATGTCCTGTACCAGGAACCAGGAACACAGATGTTGGACTGGTAAACATGGAGCAACACACTGGTTACAGCTAAAAGGCTCCTGTGCTGCCCCAGCGCTTGTCAGTGGTGTCCCACAAATGGTGGGGGGAGCAGTGGGGTCACAGCAGGCTGATGTGCCCTTCCCCTCCCCAACAAGGATGGCATGGAGCTACCACACTCCCCGCAACAGGCTCGGAGCAGTGACCTTGCCCTAGGGGCGCAGAGGGTGAAATAGGAGGGACACTGCGGGAAAAGTGACCTCCCTCCCCACCCAAATACCCGTCACACTGAAGGGGGAAAAAAGATCTGTCCAAAAACCCTCTCATCGTCACCTCTCAAGAGCATCCCACTGAGGCTTCCTGACCCCATGCCACGCACCAGCCGCCCTGGCCGGACCCCACAGAGGTGCACTGGGGTGCGTTGTAGGGGGGGACCTGCTTAAATATTCCCTTCCACCTGCCCCCAAAAAAGGGCTGTGCACTGAGCACTCCCTGCGCGGGCAGAGCACAGGGCTCTGCCAGGCTGGGGGGGGAGACTGCCCTGCAACCGGGCACCCCACCTGCCACGGGGGAGCGGGGGGCCCAGCAGAGCCCCGTTGGGACTCCCAGCTGCTCCACACCAGCCTGGGGAGGGGGGGTCCTTGCTTGGCCCCCTGCCCCAGCGAGCACATGGACAGGGGACGGCACTCCCTCCCTCCCTCCCTCCCTGCCCTCCTCCCCACCGCTGTGCCCCGCGGGATCAGCATCGGTCCCGCTCTGCTCCCACCACCGCCTCTCCCAGCCGCACCGCCCTGTCGCCCCCAGTCCTGCCACCCCCCCGTGCCCGTGGGGCCCTGCAGGGCCCTGTCTCGCCCTTGGCCTGCGGCTCACCGGGGTCAAGGCTGCGGGCGAAGGGGATGCCGGGGCAGGGGCTGGCCCTGCGAGAGGCGGTTCAGTTCGCTCCTCCCCGGCATGCAACAGGCCATGGCGGGACAGGGAAGGGGATTGGCAATGCCAGGGAGGCTGCAAAGCAACCTGCCCCACCATGGGGAAGCCTCCCCGGTGGGAGGAATCAGTGGGTGCCGTCCTGGGCAAGGACGGGGCTGGCACACGCGGCGTGGGGACGTGCCGGTGCGGCACGGGAGCTGCTCCAGCGCGTTTAAAGCCAGGGATGTGTGGCTGCCAGACGCTGCGGTGCCAAAAGTTTGTATCAACCCTGGAGGTGCCGGGCTGTGTTTGCAGAACAAAAAGGTGCCCGGGCTGATAACCACAGGCACCGCGGCCGCTGGCTCAGGGATGAGCAAAGGGAGGACGTGAACCAGCTGCCAGGAGGTGGCTGGGGGTCCCCTGGGACTGGTGATGAAATGGCTCGTGTCTGTGCTGGGTCGTTCCCTGCCAGCCCGAATGCTGTTGGGGCAGGGCATGCAGCGGGGATGCGTGCCCCTGCTCAGTGCTGGGTGCTTCACGGGGCCCAGGGTACCTGGGGGGGACTTGGGGGGAGCAGCATGCCCCTGCCCAGCGCTGGGTGCTTCATGGGGCCTGGGGTACCTGGGGGGGGGCTGGGGGGAGCAGCATGCAGATGGGGGGGTGACAGCTCTGCGGAGGGTCTGGCATCAGTCACGGGATGGGTCTGCTCCAGGCTGACCCTGCGCAGCTGCGGCTGCTCCCCGATCTCAACCCATCGCCCCGTGTCCTTGCTGACATCCCTGAGCCCCTCCAGCTCCCCAGCAGCGATTCCCTCTCTCCCTGCTGCTCGTGGCTGTTTTCGGACGAATCCTCCCCTCTTTGTGTGTCTGGGACCGTGTCGCTGCCCCCGTTGTGTCTGTGTCTGCTGCCCTTCCCTGCCTTATCATGTTTTTGTACAGAGCCCAGGTACAATAAACTGCTCAAATATTTGCGGAGATGTCCGTGTGTGGCCAAAGCGGTGAGCTCCTCTTGTTTGGTTGGGGGGTGGAATCCACCGGCGCCGTGATTTCTCAAGGCAGCACTGGCTCCTCACGCCACCACAGCCCCCCCAGTGCAGGGCCGGGCAGGAGGCACAGGACTGGATGCTGTGGGCTTGGTGTAGGGCCAAACGTGGCCCAAGAGCAGCCGTGGCACCCTGCGGCAGGACAGCACGGCCTTTGGGGTGGCACCCCGCAGGGCAGGGAGCTCTGACACCCCAGGGGTGCGGGGCAGGCACCCATCTTTTTTGGCTGCAGGGTGGCAGAGGCTGCACTGACGGCTCCCCTGGGACCTTGTGCATGGATGGCGCTGTTCGATGTAAGCCCACGGTCCTGCAGCCCTGTGGTGCAAGCGGTGCCCTTGGCAATGTCCCTGGCCCTCCTGTGCCCGTGGGACTGTGTCAAGCGGCCGTGCCCATCTTTTCCCCACAGCACTGCCTGGCACCCTCTGTGCCAGCCCAGCACCAGGCACTGCTTTGCCCCAGCACGGCTCGGGCTGGGCTGCAGCAGCAGGACCCTGAAACCACATGGCACCGAGGGGGACAGTGCCTGCCTTGTTGCCGTCCCCCGAGGCAGGCGGTGGTGGCCGGGGAGCAGTTCCTGCTGCTCCAGCCGGTCTCTTCTCCTCCCTCCTGGGTGGGGAGAGTGGACAGGAGATAAAAGGGAGACCAGGGCCAGCTGGGCATTGCTGAGAGCCGCTGGGGCTGGGAGCGAGGTCTGGCCAGAGGACGGCAGTCAGGAGAAGCGCGGTATTGAGGGCTTGTTCTCGTGGGGGAGAGGGCTGGGGATTGGGGGTACCTCCATCCTGACCAGACCCCGCAGCCCCCTGCTCCCTCCCCACCTCCCCAGATCATCCCCCCAGCCCCGCATCCTCCCCCTGCCCCTTAAATGTGCTGCATCTGGAGGGACAGGGTGTATCTTGGGGTGGGCAGAGTTAGGGGGCTGTGGGAGGAAGGGGCTTCAGGCAGATATTGAGGGCAGGGGGGTTAAAGGCTCTGTGCACCCCTCAAGCACTTCGTGGGGCATCGAGGACTCTCAAGATGACCTGAAGGTGAAACCATCCCTGTCCCACTGATTCCCTGCCCGCGGCCAAGACCATGGGGGCTGCATCCCTGCCCACCCCTGGGGCAAAGACAGACCCCTGGCCACGGCTGGGTCTGGCTTTCAGGGTTGGGGAGGTGGAGAAGGCCCACAGGGGGAACGGGACCTTACCCCCCCAACGCATGGAGTGGGTGCCTCGCTGCCGGGGGAGACTAGGGCACCCGGCCGTGGCAGCAGGTGCCCGCAAAAGCCAGCGTCGAGGGTGCAGTGCTCGTTGGGAGCTGGGTACCCTGATCCCCTCACCTCATCCCCCTTTCCTCACCCCCCCGGCGTGGGTGTCTCATCTCCCAGTGCCATGCTGGGACCAGTATGATACCGCCTGCCAGTCTTTGTCTGCCCTGGAGGTGGGTGTGGGGAGGCGGTTTGGGGTTGCAGTGGGGCTGGGAGGACCCCGTCGGGTTGAGCCCCGGGGCAGAGGGGAGGCAGAGGCCAGCGGTGGGGGATTAAAGCCCTGTTTCCCCCTGCCAGGGCTGGGGGTCCGGGATGGGGCTGCTGGTGCTGGCCCTGGCTGCCTGGCTGGGGCTGGGGCTGGGGCTGGCCTCAGCCTCGGAGGGGGTGGCCAACAGCAGCCGGCTCTGCCGGGAGGCGCCGGCATGGACCGTCAATGGCTTGAGCCCCATGGCAGGGGCGGCAGGGCAGGTGACGGTGGTGGCCCTGCTGAAGGCCAGCTGACACTTCTGCCTGCAGCAGGCCCGCAGGTGAGCCCTGCTCCCCCCTACCCCAAACCCAGCCCCGCCATCTTGGGGGATGGCATGGCGGCCCCCCCAACCCAGCACCCCCCCTCCCAGCGCCTCCTTCCCCGCAGCCTCGGGGGCCTGCGGGAGAGGCTGGCCCGGCAGGGCACGGTCGATGTCCGCTACATGATCGTCAACGAGAAGGCGCCGCTCTCCCGTGCCATCTTTGGGGAGCTGGAGCGCCAGGCCCCGCCGGGCGTCCCCGTCTTCCAGCCGGAGCCGGAGGAGCCCGACGTCTGGCAGGTCCTGGGGGGCGACAAGGACGACTTCCTCGTCTACGACCGGTGAGTGTCCCCCATCTCGGCTGAGGCTTTCCTAGGGGGTTACGGAGCATTTGGTGGGCTTCCAAAAGCTCCCCCCATGGCTTGGCTGGGGGGACCCCAGACCCCCCGCCTCGAGCTGGGCCATGGCTTCTCCCTGCAGGTGCGGCCGCCTGGCTTTCCACATCCAGCTGCCCTACAGCTTCCTCCACTTCCCCTATGTGGAGTCGGCCATCCGCTTCATCCACAGCCAGGACTTCTGTGGCAACTGCTCCCTCTACCCCAACACCACCCGGGAGGTAAGGAGCAGGGATGCTCGCTAGAGCCAGGCTCCCTTCTCTCCTCTGGCATTGCACATCAGGAAAAAAATAACCTTATCTTCACGTCAGAGACAGGCTCTGGGTTGGCAGCCGCCCTCAGCCATAGTTGAGAGGGAAGGTGACGAAAGGTCTGGAATAAGGGCAGTTAAATAGGTCAGAGCTTTCGGGCTGAGAAGGAATGGACGAAAGGGGCCGTAACCCAGGTCTGGAAAAGCTAACTAGGGTCGCTGGCTGTTCTCATATAAGAAAGGGGTGGGCAGTGGACCCAGAGGTGGCAAGCTCAGAGCAAAGAAAAGGACATAGCTCCAGGCTCAGCAGGCAATTAGTCACTTCCTAGGAGAAAAATCCATCTAGAAATATTAAATGCAAAATCCCTTTCCTGGCTCAGGAATTCCCTGGACCACAGACAGCTTGAGCCAAGGGATGTAGGTACAGAGGCTTGTGCTCTATGTGCTCCAGCCTCTCTTGTCTTCCCTGTGCCCTGGGTCGGGGCTGGAGAGCCTTTGCTCTGACTCGCGCAGCTTTCTGTATGATGGATGCTGGTCTGCTTTCATCCCAGCTCGCAGGTGTGCTTGCAGGCTCACTGCGGGGCTCTGTGTACATTCACATACTGCACCAGCCCTTGTGTTACTTTCCTCAGGCTAACAGTACCATGGAGGTCCCTGTAACTCTGAGCCCGCTTCCCGAACAAGAGGGGAAGGGGTCAGAGACCCCCATCCACCAGCACAACCCCCTCCATCCTCACCACCACCACGAGGTCAGCAGCAAGAGAGCCACAGACCAGAGTGGGGACCATGAACCTGCCACTCATGCTCACCACCACCATGGAGACCACGGCCAGCCCTGTCATGAGGGGAAGAAACAGAAGGAGGGAGATGAGCACTAAGCCAGGCTGGGCAGCCTCGCAGAACCCAGTACTGTGCAGACCACACCAACTCACTTCCCAGAGGCACGAAAGGACTTGCTTTGGGCTGCTGGTCACCAGCAGTGTTGGAATAACAACCCCCTGCAGCATCCCCCGTGTGGGTCATACTCCCACGCTGTGACCAGGGATGAAAGTCCCCCTCAGACCCCCCGAGGTGCTGCATTTTCAGCCCCAGGGCTTGGTTCTGAGCCTTCCTCTGCTGCTGCCTGCCTTTCCGTGCTCAATGAAGCCCGCCGTGCAAACCGGGAGGTCCCCGGTCACTGCTGGCTGACACTGCACGGAGCAGCAGGGCAGGGGCAGAGGGGCCAGAACTGGGACGGGAGCAGCACTGCCGGCATGCTCTGCCCATCCTGGCACCCCTGGGTGTCCTGGCACCCCTGGGTGTCCTGGCTGGAGACCGAGGGGAGGGACAGCGTGTGCCCCGCAGGACGTGATCCCAGGGGACGGGGGCACTAGGAGCGGCGGGAGGTCGCAGCTCCCCACGGTCTAAACCCTGTACCCCCATAGCTGTCACATCCTGGGGATCCTCCAGGCCTTACACACGGGTATGTGCAGTGGTGATGGGTGGCCGCAAGATGGTGGCCTTGTCCCCTCTTGGAGACCTAGGGGCTGTATCCAGGGCCCACAGCCCTGGGAGGACTGGCGTGAGGATCCTGGGGTCTCTCCTGGGGGAGAAGCGAGATGGGAGGGCGATGCGGATATCCAGAGTATGAATAAAACCTCTGTGAAGCGAACTCTGCTCAGCCTGGCCTCTGGTGGGGCCCCTTCCCCAGGGAGGGTGGGAGGCTCGCTCAGCGCTGGGCTGGCCCTGGGCACAGGGAGGGATCTTGGGGCTGGATGTGGACCCCATGAAGCAGCAGCCAGCGGTAATTTGCATTCCCCTGTGCAGCGGCCTGGAGGTAAAGGAGTTGAAGACCGAAGAGACCTCATCTCTTCATACCTTGTGGTTACCTCCTGCCAGGACGTGAACCCAGGGCTTAGTCCCCCCCAGGGCAGGGCATTAACCCTGCACTGCCAGGAGCAAGTTTGGCTCGGCACCTCGATCTCTGGCTTGTAGGTGTGATGGGCTGCCTGCCCTGAGCTGCTGTTGTAGGGCCAAAGTTCCCACATGCAGTCCAAAGTCATCTTGGGCTTCTTGCCCCCAGTGCCCAGACCGGTCCCCATTGCGAGCATATCGTGGGGCTCCCCAGCCCTCAAGCAGTTGGGTGCTGCATCCCTGGCAGGCAGTCGTGCCTGCATGCACCCTGGGCTGCCCCCGTGCCTGTTGCAGCCCCATAGCCCTCCACTCCAGCTCCATCCATCATCCCACACAGCCCCACTCAACACCCCCTCTGAACTCTCCATCTCCTCTCCGGGCCCCACAGCCTGAGTGGGGAGCAAAGAGATGGTTTTTCTGCTCAGCGGTATGCAGCGCCATGTGTGGTGCGTGTCCTGCTGATGATGCTCTGAGCTGAATTTCTGCACCCCTCCACCCTGTCTCTGCGGGGGGATGCTCTGCCCAGTGACTGGGGCAAGAGCCAGGGTGAAGAGGAGCTGTTCCTCATGGGGATGAGGACAACGGGATCAGGGGGGTTTTTCTCACCAGCCCGGGGGAGCCAGCCAGGCTCTCCCATGGGCTACTGGCTGAGACCCTGCTCCCCCTCCTCCATCTCTCTTGCTCCCTCCCTCCTCCTCCTCCTCCCCCTTCCTCCTCTACCTGCTCCCAGCAGCCCACAAGGGCACCTCTGTCTGCTGCTCCTGCCATCAATATTGAGGTTATCTTTTTCTTCTGGCAGCTGCTGTAATTGAAACAAAGCAGGCCGGGCCTCACGGGCTCCACTCCTCTCGCTCATTTTGCCAGTGCTGCTGAGACAAATAATTCATCTTATTGCTGCGTGGTTGGCCTCTTTTCCACCAGATCCAGGCAGAGCCCTCTCCCCACCATGGCTGGCGGGAGCAGTCTGTGTCCCTGTGGCGTGCTGCTGGGTGCTGCTCTGACCCAGCCTCTGGTCCTCGGCTTGCAGCAGCTGGGTGCTGGCCACCAGCATGAGATGCCAGGGGAGCCAGCCAGGGGGGAGAGGTGCAGACTGGAAGGATGCTGATGACCTTCACCTCTTTCTTTTGTCTTCTGATGCTTCCTCGGCCCTTTTGTTAAATTTCATATCCTTTGCCTGCACAGGTCCTAAAGCTGTGCCTGGCAAGGAGGTGACAGGTGATGAGTGAGGCATACACAGATTTGCATTCCCTTGCTGACGACCAGATCTGCAATTAGCAGTGGCAGATAGAGGGATCACGTCTGGTGCTGGGTGGGTAGTCCAGTGGCACTGTGCTGCACTGCTACCATTTGGTTACCTCCCAGCAGACGAATTTCCAGCCCTGAAGGCTTGGGTTGGTATTTTGCTTTGGGTAGATATATTGAGGCGTGGGAAAGAGCTGTGACACTGTTTGGGCAAAGTCCTACATGTCTGAGTAATGGCAATGGTTTAGGGTGAAGCCGATGCTGCTCCATATATTATTGTCCAAAGCTCTGAAGGGTTTGGGGGTGCTGTGCTTGGGGCCCCCGTGGCATCACTCCCCCCTGAAAGGTTCCAGAGACCTGGAGCTCTGCAAAACCTGGGTCGATGTCTGCACTCGTGCAGTGCTGAGGGAGAGCTTTGCTCTGAGTGGGGTGGAGAGGTGTTTTGGGGGAGTTAACAGGCTCTTCACATCGCTGATGTCTCGGGGAGTGATGCTGCTAGTAGGAGTCAGAGAGCCCCAAGGAGTGCTTAGCTGTCAAGGGGGCTGGCTCAGCAGGGGAGGGTCCAGGGCAAGAAACTCGGGCTGACTTCAGGTCCTGCAGTGCTGCGCCATGGTACCCTGGTGTCTGTGGCTGTGCCACCACCCCAGAGGAGGATGCACCGTGGTACCCTGGTACCTGTGGCTGTGCCACCACCCTGGAAGAGGACAGATCACAGTCCCACATCACATGCAGCCTTGGCCCTGTGTGCTGCTCCTGCCGAGGGCCAGGCAGATCCTCTCGGGAGAGGGGGAACAGCCAGTCCTAATGTCAACAGAGGCCTCTTGTGCAGCGATGCTGTGTCAAGAAGAGGAATGGGTCCCTCCTCCTCCGCCCATTCATCTGGCAGCCGGGGCTGGCGTGCCGCCAAGCCAGGCTGCTTTGGAAACATTTCATTGAGGAGGCAGCTGAGCCTAGGAAAACAGAATGAAAATACACAGATCACTGTTGTTAGGCAAAATAAATGTGGGCGGCTGCATTTCTGTCCCCCAAGTCCAGCCCAGCCGGGCCCCTCTTGCTTTTATGGGGTGAGGGTGAATGCTGCTGCCTGGGGATGGCAGCCATGTATCTTCATCGTGGGTTAGGAGCTGGGGAATGAGGGCTGGAGAGATCATCCCCGGCTTTGGCCAACTTGCTGACGTCCCTGATGAGTAGGTCCAGACTCATCTCGGTGTAGTGTTGCCCAAGGAGGTGGGACAGAGCAGAGAAACAGCTGCAGAAATGAGCCAGCCCCAGTGACTCGTGTCCCCTGCATGGCCACCGGTGCTGGAAGCTGGTGAAGACGGGGCTGAGGAAGTGCGTCAGATATTGGCCTCGTTCATTCCCGTCTCCCTCCCCAGCATCAATCACGGGTCCTGGCCAGGCATGAGGCCACCAGCAGGACAGAGCCCAGTCCCTGGGTTTTCAAAGCCACGTTGCTCGGCATGCCCCACTTTTCGTCTGCTGGCAGAGGGAGTGCAGAGTGACCCCAAAGCAGTCCCCAGGGACAGAGGATGGAGGCACCTCTCTGACTTTTGAGCAAAGATGCAGTCAACAGGTTCACCTCTCCTGTTGTTTCCCCCATAACCTCTCTCCTCCCTCTAAAGGCCTCCAAGTCTCTCCCCAGCCATTTGCTGACCTACAAAAGACCCATCCAAGCTCTTTCCCTCCCTCCTGGTGGGTCCAGAGTGGTTTGGGGGAGGCAGAGCTGGAGCCCCATTCCCATGGGATATCAAGGCTCTCACCCCCACACAGGTGCTCTCAGTGCCACTGTAGCACAGCTTGGCGTGGCTTCACCTCCCCTCTTTGTCCACCCAGCACGGTCCAGCCATCGCCGTGCAAGAACAAAACAGCCATTTCTCTGTGCTGCTGCTTTCTAGCCCCTACCTTTGCTCGCCATTGATGGATGATGGCATGGAGGGAACAGTTTGCTTCTGTTATTTATGGGTTTGATCTGGGGGTCGAAAGGAGCCCGGTGTGAGCAGACAAAACCTGACCAGCACCCCAGAAGAGACACATCTTGCCAGCCCAACATGCATGGATTTGCAGCATGGAGCAGATGCCCGAGGCTGAGACTGGATCCCGTGCCGGTCCCTGTGTTCGTAGGAGCTTTGCTAAAATTCAGTCTCCCCTTCTCTTGCCCTCCCGCCAGGAAAGCAGCTAGCAAGCTACTCCTTTTTTGCTGCCATGCGAGGGGAGATTTGCCATGTCTCTCTCCATCTGTCTCTCCTCAAGACGAGCTGGGTGCGACGCGTGGTTTCCAACCGAACCACGGCGCAGCGCCGAGCCGCCACGTCCTGCTCTCGTGTCGGGTGGCTTCAAGTGGCACAGCCTCGTGCTGGGACTGCCGGTGCCTCTGCCGAAGCTTTGCCGCCGTCTGCTGCCGGCTCCTACGCACGGAGCGATGTGTGAGGACACGCTGTTGTGGAGGGGAGCTGGGATGGGTGGGCTGTTAAAAGGGAAGGTCAGAGTGGTGCAACCTCCTCTCGTCCCGCTGTGCCCTGACTGACCAATGCCGAGGGCAGCACTGGGATCTGGCTTCACGAGTGGGTCCCCGCGTGGGCTCTCCACGCCGCGGGGAGCTGAGGTAGGTGAGCATCCATCATGAGGAGTATACCTGACCTCCTTGTAAAGGAGCTGAAGGAAGAGGACAAACCCATGGAGCAGCCTCTGAGAGAGAGCACTGTAATGCCTACTGAAAAGACACAAATCCTGAGCTGGGGTGGGCAGCTCCCCAGCTACTGTGAGAGCCCTGATAAAGCTATGAAAGAAAAGCTGAGTTAGTGATGTTCGTTGGTTTTTACTATGGAAGACGTGCCAGGCTGGAGCCTTTTTTTTCCCCACATGGATGTGCCCGTGGAAATGGCTTTGGAGTAAATTGTTGAAATGGCTGGTAAGGAATGACCCAGACCAGGTGCTCCAGGTGTCTGATCTCCGGCTCCTGAAACCTGCTGCTGAGAGTGGCCTGGGACGATGGCAGATGTGACAACGGTGGTCCTAGCAGCGCCTGAGGAACCGCAGCTCGGTAGGGCTGGCAAAATGGTGTAGACGACTGTAAAGACCAGCAGTACCAGGCACAAGGAGAAATATTATAAATTGGGCTGAAACGATTTGGCTTTCGTCAAAGCTGGTTTTTTATTAGGGTTTTTTTTTTCCCCTAGCCACCCAGCCAATCAGCATGCAGTAATGAAGCCACACAGCCAAACAGCATCCAGTGATGTGGCCAACCAGCCAATCAGCCCTGTGGGACTGTAGCTTCCAGCCAAGCAGCCATGCAGCATTGTAACCTCCGAGCCAATCAGTCATCGGGCATTGTAACCTCCCAGCCAATCAGCCATGGAGCATTGTAACCTCCCAGCCAATCAGCCATGCGGCATTGTAACCTCCCAGCCAATCACCCGTGCCGTGTGCGCCCATTGCAAGCAGCGCGGGCAGGCAGGTCTGCCCACCCCGCGGGAGCCTCTCGCGGCCGGGACGGCAGCCGGTGCCTGGGTTTCATGCCTTCGTCTGAGACGGGCTCCACCGCTCCCTTGTTCCACCGTTAATTATGCTCCATCGCTAAGATTTTGTAGCGTCTCTTTGAGTCTGAATTTGTCCAGCTTTCAGCCTCTTCTCCATTGTTTTTTAGCTCGAAGAATCTGTATGTTATCCTCTCTCTATTACAGATCTTTTCCTTTTTTCCTGAAAAAGTGAAGTTGGTTCAGTGTGTTATTTCCCACTGGTTTAATTTCTGCCTCCTCCCCTAGAAGACCCTTGCCCACCCAGAGTTACTTACATTTTAATTACCATTTGCAAAGTGTGTTAAATGCAGAGTGTAAAAGGCTGGGACGACGCAAAGGGGTTATTGTGTGATCTACCATCGGTTCTCTGCCCAGGGAAGGGGAGCAGGACCTTGGGTGACGGAGGGCAGAGGGACGAGCCCCAGCCCTGCCCTGACTCCGACTTCCCACCTGGCCGGACCCTGCGACCCACTCACGTCTCCAAAGCCAGGGCAGACCCGATGCTAAAGGCTAACGGGAGCGTTGTTTACGCCTTGCTTTGCCATCATTTATTCATACTCTTGTAGCCTGCAAAATGGTTCCCTGGTTGTTTTAGCCTCTCTAATTAAGGGGAGGGAGCTTCAGCAGCTGAGAGGGGGGCGATCGGCCGGGGGGCTGCTTTCTGCTGAGCTCAGCCCTGCGGCAGCCAGGCTGGCCAGGATGGACACCGCTCTCTGGCGCGGGGCTGAGTAACTTTCTGGAGCACTCTGTGCTTTTAGGCTCCGCACCGGGGAGGCAACCGTTTCTCCTGGAAGCCAAGGGTCTGTGCCCAGCAGCTCCTCCATGCTTAATTGCTGGCCTGCACAGCAAATGCGTTTGCTGGAAGGGTGCAGAAATCTCCGTGGCAAGGCAGAGGCTCGGCACTTTGCTAATCTTATGGGGGCTGGGGGAAGGCAGCCCTGGCAAGCCAGAGATGTAATGTGTGTGTAGGAGGGAGGGAAGAACAGCTCCTGACAGCTATCACTCTCTGGTCGGGTACGAGGGGGAGTCTGGGTCTGCCCGACCCCAGCCTGACACCGGGTACCTGAGCACCTCGCTCCGTTTTTCTCCCTTCCTTGCTGCTGTCCCAGACCATCTCCTTGTTCCTCCTGCCCCTCTGCTCCTGGGTGCCCCCTCTCCAGCCGTACAAAGGAGCTTCCCAACCTCCACCCTGCCCAACAGACCCCATCCCCGCAGCAGGGCTTGCCGGCTCCCCCCACTCACCCCCCCCAGCCTCCTGCTGAGGTCCTCCAGGACCCCCAGCCCTGCCAGGTCCAAACTCCTGGTGCCTGTGGTGCACGGCAGGCAGAGGCGATGTGTCATGGGGTGCCCTGGGGAGGGCATGGCACGATGCTGCGGGCAGGCATT
The DNA here is from genome assembly GCF_018139145.2 of Gymnogyps californianus. Classification (NCBI taxonomy): domain Eukaryota; kingdom Metazoa; phylum Chordata; class Aves; order Accipitriformes; family Cathartidae; genus Gymnogyps; species Gymnogyps californianus. The sequence continues at coordinate 25,491,138 of NC_059478.1, read as the reverse complement.
CTTGATCCTGGATAAAGGATGGCCTGAGGTTTTTCTCAGGGATTGCTGTCCCCCTTGGCAGTAGACGAAGGGCAGAGAAGCTGCAGCACCCTGAGCATCCCCCGCTTTAAACTTCCACTTCCCTGAGCAGATACAGGGACATACAGGGAAGCAGAGCTGTTCCTGTGTCAAAGCGAGGGTGAGAGCAGCCATCCTGCACCTGATCTTTGATTTCAGCCTGTGCTGGGAGAGGGGAGATGGTACTTTCAGTCCTTGCGTTTCTCTTTTGAGTACACAGACAATTGCAGTCACACCTGAAGGAAGTCCCTGAGATTGTCAGTTCTGGAAAGTTTCATAAAATAACTGGCTGGCTAGCAAAAAGCACCTTTATTAGAGTCCCTGCTGAAAGAGGAGCACGGCAATAACTCAGCACTAATGAGTCAGTGGAGAATCCACGGGGGATTCGAACAGTTTGATGGCAAAAAGCTCCAGCTCAAGCTTATGCTTTGTCGGAGACCTTACCAGACACTGGAGAATCTAAAAATGGGGCTCAACTCCATGAGCAACCGAACCAAGGTATTCCTCCTCTGGCTTGCAAGGCCAAATATTTTGTAAGGCAATGCTCTCTTTCTCTTCCTGGGCATCGGACCCACAGGGATGCTAAGGAACAACTATCCTGGGCAATAGATCCCTCTGCTCCTGAGCACATTAAGGCAGAGGAGCTGCAGGCTGCGTTACTCCCCGTGTCCTTTCCCTCCTGCCTCTGCTCTGAACAGCACCAGCAACACGGGAAAGGCAGAAACAGCCACGCTTCCAACGAGTGCCTAGGGCTGGCGGCTGTAGCAGGGAGCTTGGCTGCTGATAAGCCTGGCTTCGGCTGCTTCGGAGCAGCAAATCCTCTGGGCGGCCGGAGCAGGAGCTTGGTGGCTGCCTGCACTCTGCTATCTAGCTCCTTTCCCATCATTAATTGGCCATAAAGCTTCTGCTGCTCTTGTATGTCTTCATCTGTCATCAGAGGACTTCCTTGGTGCTCACTGGGTCTTGCAAAGCTCTGCTGTCATCTCTGCAAGGCTTGGCCAATGTTACCCATGTTAGTGAGGGCACAACACTGACTGTTCAGAGTCAAAGCAATGCCAAAGAGGCACAGGAGCATCCAACAGAGGGGAAGATGCCGAGGGAAAGGCAGTCTTTCTGCTGAGGGTGGGGTTTGGGCATCGTGGGGAGAGAAGAGAGCAGCTACATGAAGGTGTGCAGGTGGGAGCAGCCAAGGAGGTGGCATCCCCTTGGGCTGAGATGTGGCACCTACCAGCACTTACCTTGTCTGCCACAAAACAAAGCACAGGAGCCAGGAAACCTGCAGAGGGCATCTCAGCAGCATCCTTTTCCTCTCTCTTTTTAGGGCTCTTGAATTTAGGTTCTAGCAAGAGGAAAGTGGATTTCTTGCCCCACAGCACCTGTAACTTAAAGCTGGACTTCTGACTGAGCTGGCACCCAAAGAATTTCCCACGATATTGCATTGCACTGCTGCCTAACTGCAGTGTAGAGCTGTGGGGGCTGCAGCCCCTTTGGTCAGTAAATTTTCTAGCCAGGGACTCAAAATAAAATGCTTTCTGGGGCCAGCATGAAAAATCAGCACTTTGTGAATAACACCAGTGCTCAGGCCAGAAGGGCTGGAGTTGGTGGGTTGCAGCATGGTCAGACCCCAACCAAACAGCCTCGAAGCCAGGAGGGGAACCGGGGCTGCCAGTGGTAGAAGCTCAGCAAATGGCCGGGCTCAGGAAAGCGTGCGGTGAATTATTGATGTACCTGGTTCCAGGCTCTGAATGAGCAGCATCAGGGGCTGGGCGGGAGGCTGACATTTTGCATCCTTCCCCGGGGAGAAGAGGTCTGTCCATGTTCTCCGGGAGGAGGAGAGCTCCCCCCTTGCGAAATTCAAGACAGTAATGAAAGGCACAGGGAGAGATGGGGAGGAAAATGGGGAGCAACAAATGTTCAGATGAAGAGGGAGAGGAAAAATAGATTGATTTGTCTTTGAAATAACATGCTAACCCCCCAGAGACAGGCTGGCCAGCCACTGCACCGACCTTGCTTTAATTTGAGTCTGGATTATATGTTTTATGCAGTGAAAAGTCAGCTCGTTGGGAATGAATAACAACCCTGCTCGGGCTGAAGTCTAAAATCCTCTTTATTGGCACCGTCTGGGGACGACGTAAGTAAGGACACTCAAGGTTGTCACTAGGTGAGCTCTGCGGAGACCGGTGATGGAGGGACCGGACAAGCTGGGGTGCTGTGTCCCAGCTCTCATGCAGGCTCACCCCCTGCCTGAGCAGACCCAGTGGCTGCAGGGAGACACGGGTGCCAGCAGAAACTCCTGGGCAGTTGGGCTGGTGTAACACCAGAGCCTGCAGCCTCCATCATTGGAAGAGCTTAAGATCCTGCCGGACTGGTCTCTGCCGGGAAGGCAGGCTCTACCTTGGGGCAGGAGGGTGCTTTGGGATGGCCCCGTGAGGTCCCTCTGTGCAGCCAGGGAGGGGCAGAGGTGGACAAAGCCCTTCTCGTCCCCCCAGGTCCTGCCGCCACCACAGCGAGCAGAGGTGATGGGCAAAATGCTGTGCTCGGAAGCGCTCCCTGTCACAACAATCCCTTACAGAGAGCGAAATGCCCTTTGGGGTTAAAGAAATGGGGACCTGATTCCTGGGGAAAACGTAAATAAATCTGTCTGTAGCTGCTGCCGGCAGCCAGGCCCTGCCGCTGGTTAGCACTGATTATCTTGAACAAGACCAGTGGCAGCAAGGAACACCTCAGCCTTCAAGGAAAACCTCTTCCTGACCTTCACCGATTAGCATGTGGCTTATTCTCTGAAATGGAGATCTCTCATTGCAGTAGCTCTGCCTGCTCTCACTACCTGCCTGAGATCTGATTCCTTCCCTCCGAGTCCTGCGAAGGAGACCTTGGGCTTGGAGGTACCTCGTGGCATAGCAAAGGTGCATAATTATTTCCTGTTCCCTAATTGCATCGCCCTGTTATTCCAGGAAATGTACTCTTGCTCTGTCAGTAAGGGTAAATAGGAGATCTCTCCAACAAGGGAGTAACCGGTAATGGTCTAGATGTGACTGAACTGCAGATAGAAAGGAATTGGTCTTAGATTTTCAAAGCACTGAGAATAACAGCAAGAAAACTGAACTCTGACATCTGTGAGCTCTGCTCTTTCTCAGAGGTTTGTCACTTAAAATTAGACAGGACAAAAGAATGGGAATGTATTCCTGGGGAAAATCCTGGGATGGTGTCCCGCTGGACACAGCAGCAGAGTGACCAGCCCGGGCAGGGCAGCAGTGCTCTCCCCATCGGCCCCGCGCTGTGCTAGTCCCAGGGGTGCTGCCATCACCCTCTGCTGAAGCAGAGGCTGGTGAGGAGCCAGCTCCCTGGATTTTGGGGTGCCGACTCAGGCAACACGTGCTGAAGGACCTTGCTTTAATGCAACCCCACCTAAGAGCACAGCAGAGCTCCCTGGGAGTCAGCACTGCCTGTGTTTCTTCATCTCCTCTCCCAAAGGCCGAGTGTGTCACAGGACCTGGTATTTTCTCTGCACCCAAGGATGCTGCAGTGATGTGTGGGATGAGCATCTTCACTGCAGGGCTTTAAAAGAAAAAGCAAACCCTGATGCCCACTGAAGGGTAGGGCACTGCTGTCTGCTCTGCTACCCGGTGTAAACCCAAAGGTGATTTATGGGTTAGGCTGGGTGTTAGATTTGTGGGTTAGGCTGGGCGTTGGGTTAGGCTGGGCACTGAGAGCCGGTACTGCAGGGCTTGCAGCAGGAGCGGGCCCCGGTTCCCGCCGAACACCTCCGGGGGAGCGGTGCCACGTCCAGCCCCGCCGTGCCCCTCTGCTGCCTCTGACTCAGCACAAGCTCCTTGCGCTCGGCTGGCCTCGACACCCCCTCGCCCCAAAGCGCCGTGGGGACCGGCAGCCGCGGGGCTTTCCCGCTCCCCGCCCTCCGGGCACGGGGGACACAGCGTCCCCGGTGTGTCCCTCCCGCCCCGCCTGGGGACACAGCCAGGAGGGCAGCGGGGCGGTCCCCCGGGGCGACCCCCTCCCCGCTCCGCGCAGCCGGCCCCCGGCATCCCGGCAGGTGCAGGTCGGAGCGGGGGTCCGGCGGCCGGCGGGGGCGGGCAGGGGGCTGCGGAGCGTCCCGCCCCGGCGGGGGCCGGCTCCCGGCCGGCGGGACCACCCCCTCCAGTCTCCACCCCCGGCTCCCCCCCCCCCCTCCTCCTCCCCGTCTCTCCTCCCCTCGCCCGGCTCAGTCGGTCGCAGCCATGGCGGAGGGAGGAGAGGGAGAAGAGCTGCTCCGCCCGCCGCTGCCCGCCGGCGCCCCGGGCCCCAAGCGCTTGTGCTCCCGGGCCTGCCCGGCGGGGGGCACCGGGGCCGTTCACCCCCGTCCCGGGGCCGCAGGGGCCGGCGCGGGGCCGGGCGCGGGGGCCAGCGGAGCCCCTCCGGCTCTGGCCGGCTGCTGCCCCGCGGCGGCGGCGGGGACGGCGGGGGCGGCGGGGACGGCGGCGGCGGCGGGGCCGGGGGGAGGCGGCGGCGGCGAGGCGGGCAGCCTGCTGCAGCCCGAGTCGCTGCTGGACGCGGCGGCCAAGCGGGTGGCGGGGAGCTGGGCCTTCGAGCGGGTGGAGGGCCGCTTCCAGCGCATCCCCGAGCCCGTCCAGCGCCGCATCGTCTACTGGAGCTTCCCCCGCAGCGAGCGGCAGATCTGCATGTACTCCAGCTTCCAGCCCGGCCGCGCCGCCGCCGCCGCATCCCCCGCCAGCGCCGCCGCGGGGGGACCCTCCGCCGCCGCCGCTGTCCCCGCCCCGGCCGGCGAGGAGAGCCCCGCCGCCGGCCCGCCGCCGCCCGCCGCCCCGCCGCCGCCCCCGCCGCCGCGCCGCAGGGCGAGGGGCTGCCCTTCCGCCGCGGCATCCGCCTGCTGGAGACCGGCGCGGTGGACAACGTGCTGCAAGTCGGTGAGTGCCGGGACGGGGCCCCTGGGGGCTTGTGTCCGTCCGTGTCCCGTCCCCCGCCCCCCCATCCCCGCCGAACACTTCAGCCTTTTGTCTGGCGCGGTTGTGGTTTGACAGGAAAATCCTGCCCCGGGGGCAGGGACCGCATTGTGCTCCTCTGGGAAGATGCCGGCCTTTGGGTTTGGGGGTGGGAGGGCTGGGGGTGACCCCCCCCTTCCCGGTGGGGTGTGTGTGCCCGGGTGTCACCGGCAGCTCCCCGCAGCGTGGATGCCGTCCATCCAGTCCGAGTGGGAAAATAAAGCCAGCCCCCGCCCCCCCCCCCGCCCCCCCCAAAAGCGCCTGTCGGGGATTTGTATGGAGGGCACGCAGCCCTGCCGGCCCCCCCTCCCCTCCCCCCCGCACCCGGGGTCCCTCTCGCCCCTGAGCACCCACACCCACCCTCCCACGGGGGTCCTGGCCCTTCCACCGGGAGATGGGTTTATAAACCTAATGCATCTCTCCAACAGCTCTGAGCGCTTGTCTTTGTCTTCTCCATCAGGGGCTTTCCCCCCTTGGAAAACCTCTAGGGGGGCATCTGCCCCCCGCTTTCCCCTTCCCAGCCGCCCGCACGGGCACCTTCAGCGGGGCCGGCTGGTGGAAAACGAAGGGAACGGTTGGGGTGACAAGTTGGGCGGACTGGTGGGTACCACTGGCGGCCTGGCACGATGCGCGTTTTGGGGACGGATGCGCGCGGGGCCTTCTCGCTCTCGTTCGGTGACGAAGGGGCCGTGGGAATGATGATGGGAATAATGGCATCGTGTTTTCTCTCCAAGGGCAGGTGGCTTTTGTGTGCACTGGCGGAGGGGCATTGTCGGAGAGGAAATGTTGTTTCTCTTCCACCGTCCTTCCAGTCCCTGTCCCCATCCGAAATCCGCCTTGTATCTGTATATATTTAGAGAGAAACAAATTGTGGTGTTTTACATAAAATAATCCGCTCCTGGTTGTTACTGGAAGTGATTGAAATGCACGTTCCCATTAAAATGACATTAGGCTAGAATTTGTTTTGCAAATGCGAAATGTAAATTCATCTTGTGCCAGGGTATGGCGTGAATGAGTGAGGGGAGGGTGGTTTTTGTTGTAAGGAATGGTTAGTTCGACTGTGTTTATTTAAAGAGCCCTCCTTCCTTTTGGGGAAAAGACCTGCTTTAAAAAAAAAAATCCCATTTGGTACAGTTCACATTCAGAAGAGCATTATCAAAACATTTTCCATTTGAGACGTGAAAATAGGAGACAGCAGAAGAATTCTCCTTCCACCTCTGAGGATATGCAGTGAAAATTCCTCTAGCACAAAAGGTTTTTCTCTGAGGATATGATTATACCCTTTTTTTGGGTGAATTAATATTTTGTAAGGGCTACGTTAAGATGATTAATTATTCTGTTTAAAATACTTTGAAACTCAAAACCAAATAATTTTTTTAGAAGGAGAGGAGTAGCTCTTCAGAAACTTTAAAATTAGGAGGGGAGGGAAAATAACAGCTTACTGTGGGTGATGCTTTATTGACCTGCCCACCGAGGTGTGGATGCAGCGAGCAGCCAGCGTGGGAGACGGAGGTAACGGTTGCCTAAAACCAGGGCTGGTTCTGTACAGAGGAATTTTTTTTTTAATGAGTTTTTAAATTCATTTCTCTTTGAAACGTGGCTCTGATGAGGCTTTAGCCAATGCTGTGAAGGATCTGGGTGAGCGCTGGGGTCAGGTGCATGCGGGACACGCAGAGCGGTCCCATCCCAAAGTGACGTCCACTGCTGGCATCCAGCATCACGCGTGCCCCCTCTCCCTTTGCTTCCCGCTGCTGCTTTGGGTGAGCTAGAAGATGGGGAGGACGGTCCCAGCTCTGGCGTTTCATATCCCCTGACAAGTCTAAACCATCTCCCCAGCTTTGAAATTGGAGCTCGCGCCCATTGTCCTCCGAACCGTCAGCTTTTTAGATGAAGCAGCATGTTCTGGAAGCACTCGCCGCAAAGTCAGTGGGTGATTTATCTCTTGTTTTTACAGCCCAAAAGGGGCGTGCGGGATGCTCGCCGTGGGAGTTCGCCTTCAGAGTGGGGGGGTTTGGGTCTTGGCTGTGGTGCGGCTCCTTTTCGGATGGCAGCGGGTGGGTGATGTGGGGTCGGACACCTCTGTTTTTGTCCCTGGAGCAGCCCTGTCACAGCAGTCCCTTTCAGCCCTGAGCCGGAGGAGGAAGATTTACATCAAACAAAAGGCTGTGAAGGGCTGCGTGTTTATCCGGGGCGGAGGGGAGGCATAGCTGAGATGTCCTCCGCCAACTTTCCACATCCATCCTGCGGATGCTGCTGGAAGGTGAGGTGGAAGAGCTCCAGCCACCGGAGACACGAACACTTTGTGGCTGTGTGTGTGTGTGTTTGCAGTTAAGATAGGAACTTGGTTGTCAGCTTATATGGGAACCATTATGTCTTGGAAAAAAATAAAACCCCAGCTCTGGCTTACTTGATGCTCACCAGCGCTAGATCAAAACTACTGTTCCCCTCTAAGGATCTCTTTAATGGACACCGCCAGCTCCTGGCGTCACGACCTGAGGTTTGCACAGTTGAGATTTGCTGTTAATAAAGATCAGATGTTTGTACAGTCGTGTTTCTGACTCAGACCTGTGAAAAAATAAGGATAGTACGGATGTGAAATTCCTTCTCTCTGTGGTTGGAAAAATCTCTTTGAAAAATTAAAAGCCAAAATCCAAGAGGAATGACCTTCTGGAGACGGAAGATGGTGTGGAGGGGTAAGGGTTGTACTTGTGGGGACAAACTGCTTCGGGCTCCAGCTCCCTCGTGCTTACAAAGCTGGCAGGTCTGAAAAAAACCGTATATGCCACATTATCAACCAATAATTCCTTCATGCTTAGTAAAACTTAAACGAGGCTTAAACCCTGATCTCACTGGAGTCATTAAATTGATTTCCCCCCCCCCCCCCCCCCCCCCCCCCCCGCTCAAAGAAAGATCTTGGATGTTGAACACAGGCATCTTTGTCTTCTTAAAAACTGCTTTATTATTATGTGTACAGATCCCGTCTTTGTGTGTGTGTGGTGTGTGGGTTTTTTTTCTTTTAATTTTTAGACAAATGACAAAAGCATGCAGGAAAGGAATGCAGAAATGCCAGGCTTAATATAAAGCATGCAACTGCACTGCATGCTGGGAATCCTAAAGGATACAAAACCTTTAACGACGGCGGTTAATTTTTAACAAGTTCACTCGCATAAATATTTATGAACAAAAGTTTTTACACCATTATCTCTTGGGTTTTTGGAGAGAGAAAAGACCTTTGGTGGATTTTGACAGTAGACTGTGATCCAGCAGAACAAATTCATGTTTCTTGCCTGCGCTCCCCAGTACGGTGTAATATGGTTTGCCCTCGAGTCGTCGCGGCTGCCGATGGGTGGGCGAGTGTCTGTGGCAATTTTAGGTGGGAATTCTCCTTTTTCATTGCTTTTATGATTACTCATGAGAGGAGGCATTGAGCTTTGTGGTGTTCTTTGCATTGTAACCAGCCACTTAAGAACCTATATGGTGTGTGCTCCTTACCCACAGATAAGCCTTTGTGCCCTGATGGGGAGGTATGCAGTCCAGCCATAAGTACATAGGCAGAATTTACTTTTGCTGTTAGAGTAACAATGAAGCAGGGCTTTAAAATGCACTGGCTTTGTAAACACTTGGAGGGAGCCTGGTTTTTTCAAACCTGCAATTAATTCTGAGTATTTTATCTGATGCTTTGCAGGTCACTCCTGGGTACCTTCCCATGGTTCCTTGTCTGGTGATTAAGCTGGACATCTAGGCGCGGGGGATTTTCTGACCCTGCTTCAACAGCCTTCTGCCTGGGCAGAGGTTAAGCTAGGCCTGATACCTGTAAATAATACCTGTAAATGCATTTTAATTGGAGGAGTTTTGATTTGGAAGCTTTTTGTTACACTATAGTTTTCAGCTTCTGTTGGTGTATATTTGTAATGGTGCCTGTTGAAATGGAGCTTCAGAGGTAGAAATACCGATGGGTTCCTATGGTCTTAACGTGGTTGAAACTACTTTTAGGTTTTTTTTCCAAAACTGCTTTTAGGTGTTTTAGATTTCTTTTCCTAAAAATGCTCACTTTTAGGCAAGCATTTGGTTTCCCTCCCCTGTGACGTGGTACAGGGCAGAGTCTAAATTTGTATCCAGTTGTTTTAAAAGTCTAGGTGGTGTGCTGCTTTATAGAGCTGTTTATTTTGGGGAAAACACTTTGATGAGGCTCTCTAGGGCCAGTTGTGGTTGCTTTTGTTTTGTGTAAAGATTGGTCTCCTCCTGGGTCTGGGTTTAAGGCTGTATCCAGCGGGAGCAGGTTTGGAAGGAACGCCATGGGTCATGAAACATACTTTTTTCATGTTGAAACCCGGTGTCCCGTGTCAGGGTGCTGCTAAGGGAGTTTAATCTTTCTGTATCCTCTTAGTCTTTGGGTGGGGCGGTTGTTGTACAACATGTTTCCAATTTGCTAATTAATTTTTACTTTATTTTTCTTTGAGTAGATTACTTTGTCCTACCATATATATTAAAATACTTCAAACCACATAAAAGGGGCCGGGAGAAGTTCATTAGCCCTATCATGATGGAAACTATTGAACATTTTAAATAAACATTAAGCTCTTTACGTTTCTAATTATTTTTTTCTTAACATATATAATTAAAATGAAGGATTATTAGGCATTAAAACATACGATCTGTTTATTGCTGCTCCCTCATAGGTGAGATGTTTCTTGAGCATGTTCTGGACTATATTACAGAAACTGGAATTGGAACTGATGAAAACCACCAGAGTTTATTGCTGGTAGTGCAGGGAGAGCTAGAAAGACTTTGACAGCTGGAATTTTAACTTTTTTTTAAAAGCAGATTTATTTATTGGCTTTTGAGTCTTTTTTTTTTTTTAAGAGTATAAACAGACCCTCTGAAGCTGGGACATCTTTTTAACTAGGTGGTTAATTACTCCAGGCAAAATGATGCTAGCTTAAAGAGGCTAGAGACCTGAAAAATAAAGCACAAGAAATTAAATATTTAGTTTTGGCTTTGAGAATAGATTGGTTTGAAGCGGTTTTCAGAGATAAAGTGGGACCAGTCCTGGTTTCTGGCTTGAGCAGGCAATAGGAGTTTGTTCTCAGCTTACCTGTGCTTTATAAAGCTTAGCCCAGGTGAGAAGCTGGCTTTCTCTGCTTCCAACTCACATGGCGTTCACAGCAGATTTTAATTTTGCTCAGATCTAGAGGGAATATTTTAGGAAATATTTAACTGTGCTAAAACTGCAGTAACATAAACCACATGTGCCTGCGTGCTTTGTTTCTGAAGCTTTGTGTGAGGGAATGTGCTTTGCTGTTATTTGACGCTCGCTTTGATGTTAGATGTTTTATGATTAGTCCCTCTAACCTCAGACAGGACTTTTGGAAAACTTAAATGAGCTTGCCTATCCTATAGCTCTGAAAGTCACATTCAGCTGTGAATCGTCTGTTGTGGTGTGTCAGCTTTTAATTTTCTTTGCAAATATATATATTTAAAAAAAAAATATCTTGGTAGCATTAGGGTGGGAGAGAGAGTTCCTGGGCTTGTGTATTTCCTTGGTGTATATGTGAACCTAGCCCTGGAGGAGGACCTGGTCCACGGGGGAGGCGGCAAGTCTTTGGTGATTTTGGGGTTATATCCTTCTCCTCTTTCCCAGTGGGAGACCTGCTCTCATCTGGGGTTAGCTCAGATGAACGGCATGGCGAACCTTGTGCTTGCGTTTAATTTTTATGCGTTTTGCATTTAGGTGGCACGGACAGCTCTGTGTTTAGTGGTGATGCAGGTTTTTTCCCCCCCACTGCCCTTGAGTCTGGAGTGGCTCGTGCGGGTGAGAAGCTGAGCAGGGATTTCAGGAGGAGCAGCATCTCTTCACCTTCTTAAGGCAGCTGAGCCTGGGGATTTTCAGTGAGAGGCCAAGGCTTGTTGCTGCATGACGATGCTTTGTGCTTGAAGCAGGTGAATTTTCTTCTGGAGATGTCGGGGTGTTGCTGTTTCTCCCAGGGGTGTGAGGCTTTGAGTTCTGTTCCTCTGGCCACTGTCTGAGGAGCCAACCTCGCACAACATCTTGGGTGAGGCGGTGGGGAAGGAGCCTTTGCTTGTTCCCCTGTCTCTTTGCAGTGCTTGTTTCTTCTGGTGGGGTGGTGGATGAGATCTGCTGGAGACCTGGGAAGGTGAGTGTTGGGGTCCTCTCCTGGCTTTGCTCAGCAGGAGGCAGGTGATGGTTGAACTTGTGTTTCTCCGTCTATCTCCCCATCTGTGGCTGGTGACTTTATTTTGCAAGGAGCCGGAGGTATGGTATAGCTATCTTGAGGGTATTAAAATGAACTTCTAGTATGTCCTACCTTACGTTTGATGCTGTCTTGAAGAGGTTATGTCATGGGGTTGTCATACTCCTGGTCTTCTGGGGATGAGAGGAGGGGAGGAAAGCAGCTCCTCTGAGTAACTGGTTCCTGCCTCTGCTGAATCTTGGCTTTCTCCAGCATCAGCATCAATAGAAATCAGTCTGTTTTCCAATGAAAACAAAAACTCAAAGACACCAAATCTTGGCTACGTTAATAAGTGCCATAAGACAAGTCAGCCTTCTGGATGGAGCTGGTTTTGGAGCCAGGACACGGGATGGTGGTGGGGAGCTCTCCCTGTCCGCCCTCAGAGCTGCTGAGGCCCTGGAGATGCTCTCCTGCGTGCTTGGAAGAGCAGGACTGAGCCCTGTTTCATTTTTCACCTGGTATTCACAAGGGTAGGGTTTGATGTACAGGCTTGATCTCCGACTTCTTGTGCCTTTCCAATGGGAGTTGGGAAAGGCCCTGATAACATCTCGCAGAGAGACACAGGTCCTGCAAAACCACTTCTTGGGGGATGTGGGCGGGAAAGCATCTTCATTGTTTTACAATGAAATGTCCCAGGAGTGAAAATTCAATTTTTCAAAGGCTTTTTTTTTTTTTTTAATCCTGATGTTTAAATACGAATAGGTTCCACTTGGTTGGTACAGCGGGTGTGTTTTACTAAATGCCTAGGATTCACCTGTGCATGACACCACCGCATTTCTCTCCAAATGGATTTTCTAGCGCTGCGTTTTAAGAGCATTTGCTTTTTTGTCTCAAGCTTATGGCTTAGGATTTTGTGCAGGATTGGGGTTAGTCCTTGTAAAATGGTGCATTTAAAGTAATGCACAAATTAATAAAATTCTGGGCTTCTACTTGTCGCATTCTAGGTGCACATTGCCAGGGATTTTTCTTTTCTTTTTTTTTTTCTTTTTTTTTTCCCCCGCGTTTCTCACATCATTAAAAACAAAGCCACAAATGTGCTTAGGAGGCAGATCTGCTGGGATGCCAGCTCGGAAGGGTTGCATGCGGGTATGTTGGTCCAGCTTGTCATCTGCAAATGTCCTGCTGCTGTTGCCACTGGGTTAAAATGGGAGAGGGAAGTCTGTGTCCCCCTTGCGATGCTCCACTTATCGCTGGACGCCCGTAATGAGCTGCCTGCGCCTATGCCACCCAGCTTGTTTGACCGGGGGCTGCTATTCGTTATTGAGGTTCACTCAGCGGGGTGCAGCGTGATATCTGCCTGGCTGCCGTCTCTGCACCTGGAGACGGTGCCCGTGCCCTGCAGCTGCCGGCGGGGAGAGATTCCCCGTGGGAACGCCGGAGACTTGGTGTCTGGGACCTTGGCAAGGTCAGGACAGGCTGTGCCTCCGCTCCGGATGCCGTCCAGTGGCCCTGGCCTCCATCCTTCAGCTGATGCCGGCGTGTGGGTGACTGCTCAGGATGCCAATAATAGCCATTACTCGTTATTGGTGTTATGTGGTTTTTAAAGGCAGGGATCGCAGGAGGTGCCGCGTGCTGCGCCCTAGCTGTGGCTGTGCGGCTCCTTGATGAAGACGAGCGCCCTGTCAAAGGGGTGGCAGAGCAACAAATGGGTTCCTGAGATAAATAAAATTTGCATTAATGAACTACAATGGCTTTGGATGCCAAATTAAAAGAAGTGTGTCTGGAGGAAGAAAAATAAATGTATTTTGTGTCTCACTCACTGGTTCTCGTCTCTTTTGATTTTCTTTATCATCAGAAAGAAATTTTTAATTTTTTTAAAGCCAGTTGTGTTTATTTTGGTAACAGTTCATTGGCTGCTCTGTGTACAGAAGCTTTCTCTTGAAAGTACTGAAACTATATTAAAAGTGCTTTTGGCTGTCATCTTTTATTTTGCTTCTCCTTCTTTCTTTTCCCAAAGCTGGGTCGTTGCTGTATCAAATGCTCTGAAACTGTCTGGTAGCATTTTCCCTGCGGTGCTCCCTATAAACTGGAAATAAAAAGGGAAGAAATTGCAGGATTTGGATTTCTGCAGCTTTTTTTTTTTTTCCCCTCTGTGTGTGTGTGTGTGTGTCCCATTGAAGTCTGAGCAGCTGTCTCCATCCGCACAGCCCGCTGATGGCATGCACAGATCTGTTTCTTGTGATTAAAAGGAGAAATAATACCCCAGTGTTCAGAGGGGGGCCGGGGGGGTGAGCGAGCGCCTGGGGAGCAGCGCTTCTCCCCTCCTGCCTGCCCCTGCCTGCTTGGCCCAGGGACCAAGGGAGCTGGCAGCCCGGCTGCTCCTCCCCGCATCCTTGTGGCTTTATATCCCTGCGAAAGAAGCATCCCATGCCATTTGCGGTGAGCGGCCCTGCTGCAGCATCCCCACCCGGGGTGGGCTCCTCCATCCTGCACCAGCGACCTGCAGAGGCCCCAGGGTTTTTATTCTATTCTAAGGATGTCGAAACATTTCGGCGGCGCTGCAGCCGCTCGCTACCAGCGTACTTTGAAAAATACCCAGCAAGTGTCGAGCATCTGTCTGTGAGGGGGGAGGAAATCCCCCCCCGTTATTATTTTCTCCCGATTGTCCTCGCTTGGTGTGGCTTTGGCTATTATGGGTTTGTAAAATAGAACTATATATGACCTTTTATCTTACAAGAAGTAGGTTAAGCCATTTTTAAAGAAAGTGGTGGAGTCAGCAGTGCTGCTGAAGGAGCTGCTTTCGCATGGTTGATAGGCTGTGAAGCCATTCAATGGACTTTGGTTTCAGAGACAATATCTGTTTAAATTAATCTTTGTCAGATACATGCCACTGCAGACAATTCAAATTCCATTTGCTTTCTGATCTCATAACAAAAAAGCACCTTACACTGGTTCTTTTATTGTAAAATTAACTTTTGTCTGTGTGTCCTGGAAACAGGGGTGGCATAAAATCTAGTTAAAAGGCTCTGTTATAGGAGGATTCTGTTTCTTTGTACAAGGCGGACTTTTTTTTCCCCTTCTTTTTAAATGCACGCAGGGGAAAGAAGACGAGTGTTTGAGATAGATTAGGGAGAATGCCAGCAGATGGACCGATTCTGTTGTTGCTGCTGGCAACCATCTAAGCAGCCATTTTGAACAATGCTGATACCGGGGTACTGATAACACAAAGATGAGGATGGGATAAATATCCAGCTAGTCCCTTTCTCCCCGCCTGCTCCTCCTCCCTCCCTTTCACGCCGCCGCTGCAGCCCTGTTATTAGAGAACCCAATTGTTTGCAGAGAAATGCTTCATCCTCTTAGCTCGGCTGGTGGACGTCTAGTGTTGCTTATCGCCTTGATTTTCCTCATGGTTGGTGGAGACACTGGCAGATCAGCCTCTCCCAGGAGTGCCCGCTGCATGGGTCCTAAGGGGAATGGGATGTTTGAGTGCTTTGCAGTCGTGATGCTCTTTACCCTAGTAAAGCATGAGGTGTTTGGTCCTTCCCGTGTAAGTGGAGACAGTTTCCTTCCCTCCTTGTGCACATTTTAAGTGCTTAATTACAAAGTGTGATGGCATCTGATGGGTGGATTCTAGGGTTTCAGGAGATGCACCGTGACCTAAATGAGTTTGAGATCTCCTTTATGCCAAAATGATTAGTATGGGACTGATTGTAAATTGAGAGTATCCCCTTTGCCCGTATACTGGTCTCCCCTTCCCCTTCTCCCACTCATGTTGTCTGCTGGCTCTTGAGTATCTGGGTCATGTTTGTGTCTTGGACCTGCTGCTCTTGGAGCTTCTTACGGCCTGTACTGATATCTGTTTGGATGGCTGAATTTTTAGCACTGGAATCAGTGGCCTCCTATCTCTCTGTTTTGCTTCCCATCTCTAAGGAAGTAACCCTTTCATGAATCAAGAAAACCCATGCAAGCTTCGTCTTTTCCTAGCAAACGACAAGAAGGCTGTTTTGTGTTTTGCAGGAGGAGTTGGGCCAGGATGAGCATGGGCTTGTTCTGGGAAACCTGCTGGGCTTTGCCCTGAGCTCGCTGTAGTGTGGCATGGTCCTGAATGTGTGATCCACAGAGCTGGTCAGGGGATGCCGTGCAGCCTTGGCCGTTCGTTACAAGAGCATCCATGGGGCGTGAAGGAGCTCAGTAGAGCTGCAGAGCATCTTGGATGGGAGAGGTGCATTTGGGATCTGGGGTTTGGGTTTGCTGTCGGAAGAGCAGGGGTGGTGGGTTGGGAGACAATTAGTGCGTAGCCTTCGCTTGCAGTTTGGTGTCCGAACACGCTGTGCATAGGAATGACCTGTCCCCAGGTCCTCTCTAGGTAAGGCTGCCATGTTGTCTGCTGCAACCCCTCTGCAGCGTTTCTGCTGTCTGGGAGTATGAAGTGGCCCAGGCCGGGGCTGAGCCAGGCAGCCAGGGTAGGCACAGTGACAGAAATGCCATGCAATATTGATACTGCTGCCTCTGGTTCTTGGTGAACTGCTTTGGGTCAGGGATTTGCAACTGATTTCCAAATTGCAGGTCTTTAAAATGTTCCTGGAGCTGCAGGGCCTCGCGTGGGGAGCTGAAGGTGAGCAGCAATAAGCTGGTGTGTTCCTTGCACGAGTCTGCAGACCATAGGCTGAAACTTTCATGTGTTTACACTGCAGCATCTCTGAGACCTTTATGTGTGAGGTGATGCTCTTACTGCAGCTTTTTTTCCAGTTAAAACTTCTTTGGGGTTAAAAACTGTACAGATAGTCTCAAAGCAATCTGTATGGAATAGAATCATGGAACATATATCTAATTATACACAGTAGATGAAACTTTACTGTAAAGCAGCAGATGTAAGAATTAAAAAAAGGAGTTGGGCAAGCATTTTATGGTTTCCCTTTTTAATTTGTCCCGAGTCTGTTATGTTTTGAGGTAAATCTTATGTTATATTTATTTTTTTCCTGTTGGGAAGTATCTTCTCCCTCTTGAGTCTCCCCTCTTTTAAGCCTGCCTTATTTGATCCATAAACTGTGGACTAGCCATATTTGACGTACTCGCTAAAACAGGGGGCATCTGGCCTGAAAGCTGAAAAATCAGGCTGTAAACTCCACTTTGGAAATGTTATGGTGTGTTGGGAAGTTGTTGAGGTCAGCTGAGCTCTCTGAAGACTTGGACTGAGAGACTGGGGGTCTCAGCAGGTTTGCTGTCTCTGAGGTCAGGTGGCATCGTTGATAGATGCTTTTAGTGCGCTCAGAGGGCTCCAGCACCTGGTGTGGTCCCCAGCCACCTCCTCTTGTGGTGGCTCTTGCTGTGTTGCTTGACCTGTTGCGTTAGGAGAACTTCTGGAGACTGGAGGATGGGTGAGGAAAGAGTGCCTGTTTTAAGCAGATACCTTCTTTGAAAGGTGGTGAGTGGGACGATGAAGTGTGCTTTTCTGCCTCCTTGACTCCTGATGAGGTTGGACCTTAAAAGGTCCTGCAGGTTTTGATGGAGAGGAACTATGACCAATGTGTGACCAAGTGTGATGGTGAACTTGGTGGCTTCTGGTGTGCTTCTTCTGTTCACTTCCTTCCCACTGTGGAAAATATTGCTCACCAACAACAGGTGCAAAGCAGGTGCTTGTGAGGATGACCAAGAAAGAGCAGTGGTGTTTGGAGTGCTTTTAAGCTATGCCCTCTGAAATGGTACAGAGTGGAGCTTAGCCCCGTTCCTTCTTTCCAGAACCTCCTAGATGGCATGGAAATGTGTAAGAGCTCTCTCCATCTCTTACTTCTCTTGAGTTTGACTCAGTCTGCTTTAGCTTCATGGACCCCATCCCACTACATAAAATTCAGGTTCTTTGGCTAAACCTCCCTCATGTGCTTGTGTGTCAGTAAGTGCTCATGTCCATAAACCCCCACGTGCTTGATAGCAGCCAGTTTTTTTGAGATGGAGGAGCATGTTCAGACAGTGGTTGATGAGGTTGCTGGTTTCAGAGCCAGGACACAGCACCTTGCCCACAGCCCTCTGTGGTGCAAGGACAACGGCTTCTGAAACCATCTCACCAAATGGATGGTGAAGAACAGCACGCATCCTTGCTTTCTAATGCTTTAGGGTCAGGGTGGATGAGGAGGTGATCGGCAAGGTCAGGCTGTTCCCATGAGGTGAGGTGTACTGGGAGCAAATATTTGCTTCCCAGTTTGGAAGTTACTGGTTATTTGGGAAAAGATGATTCCTGGTCATGCTCCCATGCTGGGGGCATGTGGAAAGAGTGGGTATCTTCAGGTGCATCACTCTGTCCACTTTGAGTCACAGCCCTCATACAGTGCAAACATCCGTTATCTCTAAAATTCAGCACAGTAACGTGGTTTGAAAGATTCCCATGCCTTGTGCCTTGCTTAAGCTGGAGGTTATTTGCCGGTGGCTCATGGTGGGCTGCCTTCCCCGTGGGGTACCTGACGGGCAGAAGGGGAACTGGAAGTGTGTTACAACTGGTGCTGTGCTTGCTGGGAGAGGGGGCAGAGGGAAATTTTGCTCTGTTGCCTTTCTGTCTGTGTTGTGATAAAAATCTGCTGTTACTTAGGCCCTGGAAAATCATAAAAACTTAGAAAAACTGGACAGGATAAAAATGAATGATTAGATGTTCCTAGCCATGGCTCAGCTCCTCAACTTTCCCTGTAGAAAAGAGGCTGAGTGATGTGGGGTAATGACTTCATGGGAATTGCCCAAATTTGGGGCTTTTGCTTGAAAGCACTAGTTTTTTGAGAAGGGTGGGCTTCTGGGTACTGAGGGCTCTTCCTAAAAACACCGATGCTTTGTTCTTTTTTGCACTTGAGTAATGCATCTAAAATAAGGCTTAGGCAAAAAGGACCAAGCCAAATGAAGTCAGCGCAGGGAATCAGAGTTGTGTTGCGCTGGAGACCTGCTCGTGGGCAAATGGAGAATTCAGACGTTGCGTGTTCCCTCTGCCGATGGTGGTGGTGTCACCCAGCGGTGCTGGTGCCACCCAGCACCTCTGGGGATTTGCAACAGGGCTTAGCAGGCGTGGCTGCTCCTCACGTGGGGACGCCGTGTTTTGGAGAACATCCCGAATGGGAGATTGACGCTTTCCATGAATGATGGTTCGCTCTCTGCGTTCCCCGTATCTGAAAGAGGTACAAGGCAGTGGTGAGGTTTTCCCTTGCCTGTCTGCCTGGTTTTTGGCTTGTTTCTCGTGGCTCCTAGCTCAGCCCAGAGCCTGCGGTTCAAGCACTGTGGGAAGGACCAATGCCCGAGAGGGTTTTTTTTTTCCCCACCCATCCCCACACCCACACACTGGTCAGCCACGCTAAGGTTTCCTAGACTGTGAGGTTTGATGAACCATTAACCTAAAAATGCCCTGAGTAGGAAGAAAATGTTTCCAAGGTCTAAAAATCTTGCAAAGCTTCTGAAGTGGGAATGGGAGCTGTGGCTTGCCTGAGCGGCTTTTCTTGCTCCTGGCTCTGCTGTGAACTGGCTTTGCTTTGTGGGTGCAAGGGTATGTTTGGGATCTTGCAGAGACGGGAAGGCAGCCCTCCAGGGCTGGGTCAGCCGCAGGGGCCGCCTTCCAAGCAGATGTCCTGTTGGCATGAGGCTCGGCAGGTTTAAGACAGGATGTCCCTGTGCTCCGGAGAGCTGAAAGCATTGAAATAAGTAACAGGCTGGGAATGTCTGAATCCAGCTACGAATTCCTGGGGAAGAGGATCTGGCAATGGCAGGCTGTATCAGCGGGCAGGCTCCACGTCACCGGTGGAGGACAGCACTTTGCTGTCCCGCAGGCTCTGCCGGCTGCCGAGCCCAGCGTTAACGGGGCAGCATGGCTGCACGAGCCCATTCCCTTTCAGGGCAGTGCCAGGTCCGGCTCCAGCGCTGAAGGAGACCACTGCCCTCCTTGTCCATTGCTTCTCCTGTTATTGAATGAGGGGAGAAGCAACTAACTGTAAAGGGTAGGGACTCTTTGTGGTGTCAGCCGGACACAGCTATGGAGGGCTGTGGTTGTTAAGCCATGGCTGCGATGCGGTGGTGTTGCAAAGCAGGGGTCTGGTGGCCATGGGGATGGTCCGAAGGAGGACCTGATGGATACGGCTGTGTATGTAACTGGGAGATGGGGTTGCCCAGGGAGGTGGGAGCTGGGACACCTAGGTGGGAGGAGGTTGGTTTTACTCTAGAGCGGGGTTAGTCGCTCTAACTCAGAGCCTGTCCATCACCGAGTCCCAGCAGTCCTGTTCCCAAGGGCTTTCCTATAGCTGCCTCTGTGGCACGGGTGACGCTGCAGCTCAGGAGGGAGCTGACAGCAGGATCCTGACCCTATTTTCATAAATAGTAACAGCATCTCTAAAGGGGCTGGTTGGGAACAGAGTGGCTGGGTTCCCCTGTGTCTGGCAGTGGTCAGCAGCAGATGCTTGGGGAGGAGATTAAGAAATGGGGCCAGAGCAGAGGGATGCTCCCTGGTTGTGAGCCGCCTCTCCAGCCAAAGGGCTGCTCTGGCCCTCGGCTGCGATGTGGATGCAGAAGGAGATGGCTTGTGAGGGCAGCCCTGGCCTCACATCTCCTGCAGCACCGGGACTATCCCTGAGTCTCCTTCGGGGCGTAGCATCCCTTCTGCGCAGGTGGTGGGATGGCTGCTCCCCTGGCAGGGACTGCTGGCACAGCTCTGGGAGGCAGCAGCGACGCCGAGCTGGTGGGGCCAAAGAGACTTTTGGAGAGACTGGCACTTCTCCACCCCACTTCAACGCCATCCTGGAGCCGTAGGCTGAGGTTTGGGAGAGGGGACCGAAGCTATTAAGAGCTGTGGATTTAATGGAGTGGGAGAACCGTGTAATCGAAAAATGGGATGTAGCACCAGTCTCTTTTCTTTTCCTTTCCCCATTGTGATCTTCTTGGCGGTTTGACTTTGCTGAATATTTTAATGCTTTTCAAATTGCAGGCCGAGTTAAATTCCCCGTGCTAATATTTGAACAGGGCTAGTGGTCTGCAGGAGACGTCTATCTGAAGGGCTGCCTCATCTCGGGATGTCTGGTGTGTTGTCTGGCCATCTCCGAGATGCCTGAGGTTATCCATTGAGGAATAGCCCCTAGTGTAAGGATATTTGCAGGGAAGATGAAGGGCTCTTCGTCCTGGCTACGACTGTTTACCACGCAGCTTGTTTGCTATGGGCTGCAATGGACGAGTTCATAGCCAGCGGTGAAACATGCGTGCAGAGGATGTCCCATGAACCACGCTGAATAAAACCCCTGCTGCTTGGTAGCTCATGACACCGAAGTCTGCAAGATCTCTTTGCAACATGCGTTTTGGGCAGCGTTTCTGCATTTGGAGCATGCAGCTGTTATCAGGAGGTTGGGTGAAAGGTTTTCCTTGGAGCTCGGGAGAAAGTGTTTATTATTTAAAAGGGTAACTTGGGGTGAGAGAGAAAGAAAGAGAAGCAGCCTAATCTTGCAATTTAAATATATTCAAAGATTCCCTCTGTTTGAGTTTGCTTCCTAGCCTTGATCAGAAGGAAATGCTGTTAGCTACAGAGTGGAATAAATCGAGGGCACCCTTATCTGTGCAAGATAAATTACTATTGTTTAGGAAAGACACTCCAGGGATTGCAGAATTTAATTAAATACACAGGGATTATGAATATGCATGTAAATTAGACAATCTAGATATGACATGGCTACAACTGCAGGGAATTGTTCGAACTTAAAAGTGTAATCATTCTTTTTATCGGGATGTGGGGAAGGGTAACAAATGAGAAGATTCCCTTTCCCATTTGCCTCTGCCTCGGCTGGTCTCAGGTCATTAAGCAGTGGGAATTACCCGTCGCGGATCAGCCCCCGACAAGCCGGCAGAGATGATGCGCCGGAGCCTTTCTCCACCCTAATGAGCTGTCGCAAGAGCCAACGGAGAAATGGGGGTTGTGGCGAGGGGCTGCCACTGCCCTGACCCAGATAAAGCGTTTGGGAAGGTGAGGGGATGTGCTTTGCCTCCTGCTGAGAGAGGGGAGGAGAGCACTGCCGGCAGGGTGCACGCTGCCGGCTCGCTGCCTACCCGCTGCCTGCTCTCCTGGTACTGTCACCAGAAAGGAGGATCCTCTCCGAAGGACTTGGAAAGATATTTGCTGTGATTTCAGAGCGTCTCCCTAAAAATCATGGGGTTAGGGAGTGCAAATATTGATTGATCATCTTTTCTGCCTTTTTCTGGTGCTTTTACAGGGGTGTCCCCCTCTGATTTGATCACTGCCATTTACAGAGCGGTTTGGAAATCAGAAAATGCTTTTTTAGAGACTAAGTTCTAGATCAGCGTGAACAAGAGAGGCAAAATGGAAATGTTTCTTAAGAGTCAAGACTTCCAAGAAATTCAGAATGAAATGTGGGAACGTGCTTGTGCTGCCCTCCCAGTCAGATCTGGGCTCCTTGTAGCAACCTGGTGTCTGTGCTGAGCCAAGGCAGGTTCTTCAAAGGACATTAACTGCAATGTATGGTGCTGCCTTGAACGTGTTTAATTTGCAACTCTTGGAGGTGGCATCTAATAACAATGCAGAGAAATATTTTTCTGTTTTCCCCGTTTCCTTTGTTTGACTTCACCTCCATCCGCTCGGTTTGATTGTTCTGCTAAAATCAGGTTTCTCTATAGTTTGAGTCCAGGACCTGCAACTGAAGAAATAAATTGCCACAAGCCCCCCACCCTGTGAATTATTTTTAATTCTTAAAATAGGCAGCGAAACATGGACATGATCTGACTTTGAACTTGACTAGTCATTAAAAAAAAAAATTGAGAGGCTGGATCTTGACTATATGTTTTCCATTTTTGTTGTTGTTGTTGTTGTTTTTTCTCCCCATCTTTCTGTTTTTAGCTTTTCAGTTGGCCGGAGCTGTATGAGATGGACCTGTTCTGATGGGGGTCCCCATTGGGGCCCCCACAGACCGGGGGCAGGAGCGGAGGCTTCATCGGGGAGCCGGGGGTGGTCTGCAGGGCCAGGAGCTGATGCTGCCCTGGGTCACCCCTCCACGGGGCATCAGCTTCTCCTACCTCCTCCACCCCCTTGAATTGAGGGCTTATGGTAATTGGGAGCTCGGTCCTGTCCTTTTCAAGCCACGTGGGAACAATTCCTATTTATCACTTTGAAAAGTGGATGATTTTCCAGCCCCTGGCTCATGGGTTATGATTAAAAAACAAGGGAAAAAAAAAAAACCACAACCCACATCTGAAAATGTGAAATATCTAAAGCTTCCACACTGCACATTTTTTCAAAAACCTTGGAAGACCTGCTTTTTTTTTGCCAAGGAAAAATATAATAGCGGGAGAATATTTGTATGGGTGCACAAGTGCATGGAGACAGGTTTGAACCTTTGTAATAAAGTATTTCTAATAAAAATTTAATGTCCTCAAGACAGTGTTATGGCAGCTCATTACTATTAAAGGTCATTTGAAGAGTATTGATCCTAAATGTTACAGCCGAATGTAAACTTTGACTGTTACAGTTATTAATGTGTATTTATGATCTATGGGATATGCGTAAAAGGAAAATGAGAATATAAACGGTATGGTGAGCTCATTTGTTTCAGGATTGCCAAAGGCTGAGTTCACGCAATTCGCCTCAGTTCTAAGCATGTCTGTCTTCTTCGTGTTACAGAGGTTGAACCTTATTTATTTTTATTTTTTTAACTGGCAAAATCTTTTACTCCTGCCCTAGAAAAGGAATACATACTTGAATTTCTGGTCATGCCCGTGACACGGCCTGAGCTCTGTATCTGTTCCTAAACGTGTATCGGGGAGCAATACTTTGTATTCAGCTTCCATGCTGACACAGAAGTACCAAGGACTGAACTTTATGTGTGACCAAATTGCTAGCATAAGTAGGAGCTCTGAGAAGCATGCATCTACTTTGAGTGTAATTAGAAGGTTATGCCAGTGAAAAGCAATTGTGGTTGTTTTTAATTGAATTAATGAAAAATTTTAAGGTTGTATACTGAGAGCGCGGGTGGTACTATGTTTATATTTTTGCTATACTGTAATGCACCTATGTTTGCACATCTGAGGCAGAAGGGCTGTATTCACAGTGAATTTTAAGGCTCTTTGTATTTTAGAAAAAAAAAAAGAGAAGGAAAAAAAAAAGACAAGAAACCTGTGGTGGCAGGAGGAAGATAAACGGTGCTTGTGATATTTCAAAGTCACATTAATCTTTTTTCCTTCCCCTTTTTTTTTTTCTTTTTCCTTTTAATGTATGACTTTCTCCAGGGAAATTGTCTCCTCATGACTGCAGCGGATTAATGTGCACAGATCAGCTCCTGCATTATTTTTCTGTTTTGACAGAGTGGTGATTTTTATACGCGCGTCCCTTTCTGCCAAGATTACAGCTCGTGTTCTTGGAGTTTGGAAGAAATCCCTGCCAAGAAGTGGCAAGGATCGGGAAGCTGCCTTTCTGATGCACAATGCTAGCAAGAAACTCTCCGTGGATGCGGAGGCTGTGGTTTTGGTGGTGAGGATGGGAGCCTACTGGAGGTTGGCGAGGATGAGTGCCTGAGGCCAGATCCTGGTGTACGTGCCGGGTCTTGTGCCACAGGGCACTCTGCATGGTGGCACGAAGATGGTGATGTGGTGCTTAGTCTCCCGGCGAGGGTCCGGTGCTGGTAGTGAGGTATGGGCATCCAGTAGCACAGAGGAGCCAGCTTTGGATGGGTTTGTGACTGCATTGAGAGTCCTTCAAAAGATCCTGCTGTTCTCCAGGCTTGTTGATGTCAGCTTATTTATTTTAAATTGCAGTTAAATATACATTTTTCTGGTGAGCTTTGGTAAAGTTCCACTTAAAAAAAAGTGACAACTGAGCCAGCTCTGGCCAACCTATGCGATTGGGACAGATTTGGCTTTTTCTTCTCTCCCCATGGCTCCTGCAGTATCTCTGGGCACAAACTTGACGTTGCATTTCTGATGATCGTTGCATCCTGTTTTTAATGGTTTGTCTAGACAGTGCTGACATAACTATGAAAATAGTTTGGTGACCTAGTCTAGAATTAGTGTGCATAAAAAATCAACCCTCGCTTCTGATGTTTGCAATCAGTTTGAATGACTATATTGTAGCACAACTTAAGAGGGAGGCAGATTTGGAGTTGCTCCAAAGAGCAAGTCGTGAGCAAAACACATCCAAACAAACCCGTGCGGTAAATACACAATGGGTAGGGAAAATGCCTAAATGCAGGTTAGCCAAGGCTTGATTTGGAGCTCTGTGGCAGGTTTATGCAGTCTGGTGTAAGGCTGGAGTTCCCCCTTGGTTGACCCGAAGTTTTTCTGGGAAGCTCATAACCCAAACTCTAAACTTGGTCTGTGTGATGTTGTGCCCTGTATTTGGAGAAGCTTTGTCAGCATAAAAATAATGTGTTCCTTGCAAACGTCAACTGTGTTGTTGACAGTGCCTTGGATTAGGAGTTTGTAAACTTTGGAATCGGTGATGTGTCCCGTCAGTTAGCTCAGAAATACCTGGCACGTCAGTGCTGGTGACTCTCAGTAGTGTAATTGTACTGGACTTACACTCTGGTCCTGGATTTGAGGCCAGTACCTACAGCACTTGACTACCACCCTAATGAGCGTGTGACCTGCCTGCTTAGATTACTAATCCCAGGTATTTTAAGATAACATAAGTCTCCTGAGCTGTGGGGACTGTGTGGATGTCTCTACGGACCACCGCCCTCCTGTCATGGGGTTTGTTGTTGCAGTGACGACTTGGGTACCTTGGAAGAAGGGTGCAACTTGAAATGAGGTCCTTGGTTGTAACATAGCAGCAATGAAGCTTTGGGACAGCTTCAGTTTTGGCGGGGGTGTGCAGAGTGCGGTCTTTGTTGGGTTTTGGTAGCCTTTGAGAGCTGGCTTGCTGCCCTCGGAGGGGACAGCAGCGCATCCCTCCATTCCTGTAGTGTAAATGAGGGAAAAAGGGCAAAATATGAAATGTTGAGCTCATTTGCAGGGAAATAAATGACGTGTGAAAGGGCAGTGTCTGATAGAGCAGTTCAATTGTTCTGTGCTTCATGCATAGCTAGGTAGCACGTGGAGGTACTTCCCAGATGTGTGAAAACTGGCCTCTGCCCTCAAGATCTCCCAGTCTGTGTGGGGATGGGAAGAGGTTTCCAGGCAGTGTGAGCAGAGGAGGAGGAAGAGGACAAGCAGGGTGTGCGCAGAGGTTTTGCTTGCTTTAGGGTGGAAGGAGAGGGATGGCATTGCAGATGGAGCCAGGAGCAGCGCCTCATGCCAGGGCTTTTTAGGGGCTTGCAGGTTTGCAGGCATTAGGATGGAAAAGTCCCTTTAGGTGGTAATACAGGTGTCCATCCTGTCAGCCTGAGGCTTTGCGTTGTTTGCCAAGTGGTAGCTTTTCTTGGATTGCAATGTGGAAAACATTGGAGCTGCAAGTGTCTTGGTGGCAAGGGGCGAGAGCAGGAACCCATGAACGAGGCTGCCCTGGGCAGTGGGTGTAGGGTGAGGGCTGGAGACAGGTATCTGCCTGGTGTCCATTGAAAAGTCTCCCCTCTGGCGTGCTGTAGGATTTATGGATGCAAACGCCTTAAAATGCTCCTCTTACCCTTCTTTCCCCTGGAGAAACCCAAGGGCAAGCAAGAGCAAAGACAGACAGACAGTGAAACCTGTGGATGTGACCTAAATCTGTCTTTGAGGAGAGCTGGGAAGGTCTTCCAGGTTGATATCTGCTGGAAAGAGCCAGGTGTGGGCTTTATTGGGGAGGGCAATTAGGGATTTGAACAGCTTTCTGAAAGTGGGAGACCTCTTCCACTCCTGCCACGGGTGGATAGGAATTGTGTGCGTGGGGCAGTGCCAATCCCATGTTGTGCAGGGGGATGTGGTGGGTCCAGGACCCTCAGCCTGCTGCCCTCCCTGCCTGCACCGGCTGCTCCCCATGCTGGGGAGAGGGCAGTGGGATGGAGGTGGTGTGCAGCTGTGTGCAAGACCGGGTGTGCAAGGGCTTGGATGCCTGATGATGGCGCAGTGACTTTCCGTGCCCTTGAGCCTTTGCAGAAACACCATCGCGATAACCAAAGGGAACCGGTCATGACATTTCCAGGCCGGTGGGGAGCCTGGCCCGCCTGCCTGCTGCCGTTGGAGGAGGTGTTTCATGACTACCATTAGTTACGTGCTTGAAAAGGGAGGAAACAAATCTTTACTGAATTGGAAACCTTGTGAAAAGGTCACACTTCTGAAAAGCTGTGCATTTTAAGACTGCTCAGCTCTGCAAAGCTGCCTTTGAACTGGAAGAGTGGGAGTTTAACACCCTTGCGACAGCTCTAGGCGTATTAAACCCACAAAGCGGTGCTGAAACCAGCCGTGAAGTTAACTCTTGCTGGGTGTATGGCCTTGGGAGGGGAGAGAAGTCCATCCCTGGTACGTCTCCAGGGGGAAGCAGCATCAGTGTGAACCCAACCCTTCTACCAGGCGTCAGAGTATCCACTTGGGAGGGAGATGGTGCAATTGGGGGAAACTCCTGTTGTTTTTCAAATTTTGTGGACATTAAAGGGCCACGTGAGCATGTGGTTCCCGGGGAACCGTGCTTCCCCAGTGCCAGTGGAAATACTCAGCTTTTGGAATTAAAAGATAGGGTAAATGTATTTCTTCTTGGGTTTGGTCAATATATTGTGCTCAGTTAGTCCTTTTGTCTTGGAGACTCCCCTGGGCAGGCCAGAACAGCCTGCCCATGTTAGTCATTTACTTTTCTATGATAAAAATACCTTTTTCCTGGCCCCTCTTCTTGGGCTCTTTGGGCACCGCCTCCTTCCTGTCCCTCTAAATTGCTGACTTCCCAGGGTACCAGCATCCTCTCTGCCTGTGTCTTCTCTCCTCTGCTGTGGCAAGATGAAAGTTTGCTCACCCTGATGAACATTGATAGTGGAATTGCTGTTTATCATCCGCCCTGCTATTAGCATAGGTGAAATCCCTTCATTACAGGCTATTAGTTTGAGATTGTAGGTGCTAATGGCCCCATTCAGGAGAGCACTAGGCACTTGCAAAATCCCACTGATGCGCAGGAATTGATTGCTATCGATCAGTCCCGGAGCACTGGCCGGATGTTTTGAAGAGGCTTTAATACTGCTTACAGGGCAGCCGGTCCCTCATTACCTTTTGGACCCTTTTGAAGCTTATAGATAAGGAGCCCAGACCCTGTCTGCCTTCGAAGTCAAGACCCGGTCAGACGTGCTGGGCATGGGTGCCCTCGCCCTCTCAGCTGGAAGTTGCCCTCTGCCTGCACTGGGAAGCACAAGGTAGCTTAGCCCACCGCGCAGGGTCTCCTCACCTCGCACAAGGCTGTGGACATGTCAGCAGATGCGTCCTGTATCCTAGTCAAGGGGGTGGGACCATCCTCAGCCACCCAAATTTCCTGGGTTGCGATTCTTTGCCTGCATCCCTAGTGCAAAGTGAACTGGAGAACTGCAGGGAGAAAATTTGCTGCCATGGGTCTGGGCCATAGCGGCATTTGGAGAACTTGGTCTTTTGTGGTGATGCTCTAGCTGAAACGGGTCACCTGCTCCTCATTGCTCCAGGTAGATGCTTTGGGAATGTGACATGGGTTCTCCTGACGGATGTTTCTGTGCAACCCCCTATCTATAACTGAGCTGGAATAAGGTGGCGATGAGCCTGCAGATGTTAAGGGTTTTAGGAGTGGTATCTGTGGGCAGCAGGAGAACCTGCACATGCTTAATTGACCACCTGAAAAACCAAAGTGTGTCTTGTTGACTGTGGTCTGCTCAGGCAGAGAGGCTGAGTACTCTTTTGCAAGTGCAGCGTCCCATCTCCACCATGTGGCTTTTACTTCCATGGCTAGTCTAAGACAGATTTTCTTGGAATTCCCAGTGTGTGTAAAGCGTCCCCTGCTGCTGTACCCTCGCCGTTCCTTCTCAGCTGGGACGTACCTCAAGGTCCTGAAGGAGTGGGACAGGATTGAGAGGGACAGGAGATGCTGCAAATAGGATAGGCTGCTCCTGATGTAGCCTGATGGCTTACGGTGTTGGCGAGAGCTCAGGGCATTGGGAAAAGCACATGAGAGGGTGTCTGAAGTGAAGACCTGCTTAAAACCAAGAGGAAAGAAAAGCAGGAGCATGGATGGATGGAGTCCAAGCAAGTTTGACCTCTGCTAGTCTCTGCTCAACATCTGAGCCACTGGGCACCGTGTCCAGAGGGACCTCTGACTCCTGTGTTGTGAGCTGACGTCATTTTAATTAAATTGTGTCTACCTGGCTGGGTTCCTGCTGGCGTAAGGGCTTATTCTGAAGAGTCAGCTGGGCTGCATAGGCACCGGTCTCACTGCTTCTTGTATCCAGCACAGGTTTTCCCATGACACATTTTCATTCCCCCCCATCGCTGGCGGTAGCCCTATCTTTTTCCTGCGTGCCAGCGAGTGAGGTGGGAAGCAGATCTGGGGAAAGGCAGGGTGAAATGCTGGGCTCTGGACACCCCAATAAATACCCAGACTATGGCTGTAATGCGCTTGTGTCTCTGTGTGAGGCTGGGACCGCTGCATGAGGGTCAACCCATGGTGGGTGAAAACTTCTAGCAAGTTAATAAATCAATCGGATGCCTTTCCAGGCTGCGTGGTGTGAGCTAGGGAGGAATTCTTCACGGCGATGAGTCACCTGTTTGTGGCCCGTTGGCAGACGGACCGCTGCGCTGCCTCCAATCTGCAGTCCTCCCCTGTTCAGACACCATCGGCTGGAGAAACTGCTGATGCAGCCTGCAGTGTCTGAAATGCGCCGTTGCCATCTGCCTCCCTGACGGAGTTGGAGTGGCTTCTTTTTTTAACCTGAGTTTGCTGAGTCTTGGCTAATTAGCCGCCTTTGGAATTTGTAACGTAGAAAAACGCCTGCTAAGTTTGGGATGGAGTGGGGGTGCTAGGGCACTGTACAGTCACAGGTTTGGTTGGTTTTTTTTTTTTTTTTTAAGTCTAATTTGAGCGAAAACAGATATGCAGTAGTCTGATTTGCTTGATTTCTAAATCTGAACTCAGATGGCTTTGCTGTTTCCAAATGCAGTGAAAGCAGACGTTTCTCTCTGTTGCGACCTTACCCTGTGCAACAGTTCAGCGTGTTTTCTTAGGGGAAGGAGCTGTAGGTCATGCCCTCTTGCTGGTTTGTGGGGTGACGATGAGCTGGGGGAGCCCCACAATGTGCCAGTTCAGAGCAGGTTGGCAGCATGATGGGAATGGGTGGGAGGTGCATGGGGATGTCCATGGTGGGTTCATGGTGTGTCCCAGGTGAGACCTGGCTGGAGGCTGTCTCTGTCTTGGTTCCCTTTGCTGAGGAAGGAGATGGGCACTTTGGAGGTGCTCTGACTGGAGAGGGAGGGTGGATGAGCAGTTAGGACAGAGGGGTTTGTTGCTTTAGTCCGGAGTAGGACAACATGAATCCCAACCGAGGTGGCTCAAGGTGGTTGATCTTGGAAGACTTTTTCTATCTGAATGACCCATGAGGGTTCAAGGACCCATCTCGGTTCCATTTTGTGATCCCTCAGTAGGAGTTAGTGATTTGGAGTGTGGTAGGGATGTTTCTAGGTAGGGTAAGAAGTCCACTTGCTGTGGGAAGGGAACACCATTCACCGTGGTGTTGGCCCCAGGGTCAGGTGAACAGTACGCTCAAGTAGCCTTTATTGCTTTGGAAAGAGATCAGTGTGTGAGGTCCATCTGGCACTTTAAACAAGTACATTTATTTCAAAGTGAGCAGGCTTTTTTGATCTTTGGGGTTGAATCACCCGCTTGGACCCGTAATGATCCTTGCTGCTTTATCCTATTTCTCTGGACCTGCCGCTGCCAGTGGGCAGGAGGGCACTTCAGACAGGGAAGGTGATTGAATTCGTTTTCTTTAGGTCTGGGCCTCCTGTCTGCTCTGGACATGCTGCCAAAAATTCATCCAGTCTTATCTTAACACAAATCTTCAGCTCATAAACTGGAGTGACAATTAGATGATGCCTGGGCAGCAAACCTAATAACAGGCCAAGCAGAGCTGATGTTTCACCGTTGCTAACTGAGTAGCAGACTAGCTAGCTGAGACACATCTCTTCTCTAAACAACTTTGGCATCCAGACATTTCACAGCAGCTAAAATAAATAAGCCCTTCTCCATTTTGTCCGTCAGGAGAGGTCCTTGCTGTGCCGGGGGAGGTATCCTGGAGCTTGCTTCCCTGGGAGAGCTGTCTGTGAGCTGCCTGTTAGTGGCTGATGCAGATCCCTGCCCCTTTTCTTGCTGCTACAGCATGCAGGCAGAGGGAAGGTGCTCTGCCCCACTGAGGGCTTGAGGAGGAGAGAAACACTCAGTCTGCAGAGAACTGTCCTCCTCTGCCTTTCCCGACCACATTTCCTAAGGCTTCTCTTTCTTTTTGAAAAATCTTCTCCTGGATTTCTTTGAATAACTCATTCTGTTTAGGAATGGGCTCTTAATGTTTGTCCTTCTGTCTCTCTGCCTTTTGGTATTGGTCTTTGGGTTCCCTGCTGAGCCTCCCTCTTGCAATCATGACCCCGTGTTGCAAGAGGATCTGTTTTGATGTCCCTGCTTGCCTGGCATCTCGGGAGACTCAGGGAGTGGGAGAACATGGCCATTTGTTCTCCTTAGCACTTGCCTGTTTGCTCCTGTAAATCTCCTGCAAGCAGCACGACGAAGAAAGGATTGGTGGGATCGGTGGAGCTCTGTGCCCTGCCGCTCTGGGAGGGTGCCCTGCTGAATTTCATGGGGGTTATCAGGGCTTGGGGTGCTGTAGAAACCGGGCTCCTTTCTGATTTAATGCTCATTTGATGTTCAGATGTGTATTATTAATTGCAGCCACCAAAGAGTTGGCGGGGTGGACTTTGCCCTCCAGGGTTGGGATGTTTGTGCTGTTGGGACTAATTTCTTCGCACAGATGGATCATTGCCTCCCTGTCTGTGTCTGAGCTGCTTTCTTCCCTGTCAGGTGAGTAAATACGATGGGAGAGACAGCCTGTTCCCCACAATCCTTAACTGATGAATTTTGCTCTGGAGTTACATTCTGTGCCATTGGACAAAGAAAGGGAGCCTGTACAATTGCTGAGTGAAAAACTCATCTCCTGCTATTTTTGAGAACTTGCCTATAATTGTGCATCCCTGCTGTGGCACGTTAACTTAAACAAAACCTGCACCTGGCAGGAATATTACAAGGCAAGAAGTTGCAAATGCCTCCAACATCAACCTTCTGCAGTACCTTTTAGCTTGGCCTGTCAGCTGTTGAGTGGCAGGAAGTATCAGAGGAATGCAAACATGTTTTGCTGATGCTCTTGTGGCAGGGATTTAGTATCCTTCCTTCATTTGTATTTTTGTAGTTTATCTTCTTTTCCAAATTTGTATTTCTTTCCCCCCTGCCTTACTTCCCATCTTTGCCATCTTTGTGTCTCTTATCCTGTCCCAGTGGCTGTGGTCTGAGGGCCTGGAGATTAGAGGATTACTCTAAAGGGTGTGCAAAAGTAGTCGGGCTAAGAAGATCCAGCCTGTTTTCAGGAAACTGATGTTCATGCTGTGGAGTTGCATCTCCACTGGGAAAATGCGTGGAGATCTGCAAACAGAAAAGGGTTGAAGATGTTATGCTCTCGTCTCTTTAGCTTACCATGGTGTCCGATCAAGCCGGCTAGTGCAGAGAATAGCTCTGTTGCAAAATTGGAAGGACATGGGCAGTGTAGCCTGAAGGCTACAGAGAATGAAGGTATTCAGCACATGTGAAATGCAGCAAGGTTTCTTTTCTGAAATCATTGTGCTTTAACTAAATAGTGACTCCCTGGGCCAATATATTCTTCCAAGTTGGAGAAGCTCAGAAGATGACAAAGTCTCCAGTTTTAGGGAATATCTGGATCTAAGATCTCAGGGCTACAGGAGAACCTCAGCCCTGTTTTAGCTGATGGACTATGCACCTGATTTCACCCCATGGTGACTAGAAGTGATCTGTGCCAGCGGGACATTGCCTCCCCAGGTCTGTAGCAGAGGCCAAGGGCTACATGTTGGAAGGAGCTGAGTTCTTCAGGGCGGTTTGTGGAGAGCCTCTACGGTTCAGGTTGGGGCTCATGGTGGCCACTTTGGCAAGGCTGGTGGCAAAGCCCATAGTGGGAATGAAGTGGAAGATACCAGCTCCTCCTTTCCAAGCATGCTGGTATCAGGTTATTCCAGTTCTCCTCAGGATGCCAGGAGCTTGGCTTTCTGCTTGTAATGGTTAATTCTGCTGTAAAAATCACATTCTTGGTCGCTTGGGAATTGTGCTGCAGAAGTGTCTCCAAAATAATAAATGGCTTTCAAACTCAGAAAGAACAAGTGTTATAGATTACACTTCTCCCCCACTTTCTTCTTTTTGTCTAAACCAAATTCATATTGCAGAACTTTAAAAATATACAGTCTAATCTCCCTGAAACCTAAAACCATTGATCTTTCCTGTGGGGCTTCATGAATGTGTTTCATTTTTGCAGTGTAGCTGTCATCTTGAAGATCTGTGATTAAAGTAAGGCTTTTTCCCCTAAAACCCCATTTTCATCTGTTGGTGAAGCTGTGGTGAAGTGTTGAATTGGTGCACGATTCATAGCAACTTTTGTATTAGGAAGCAGAAATTACTAGTGCTTGTTTGCCGCCAAGTACCTACCTTGCCATCAGTGCCCTTAGTAATGTTTAGGTTATGTGACCATGATGTTCTGCGGGTGGGGGGAAAGAAAGACTTTTTGGGATGAAGAAAGGCTTGGTTGCAGATAAATCATTTTTTTCTAAAGCCCATCCAAACAAAATCAATTTTTGAGCTATTTGGGCTATGAGAAGGTGTGCTCTTCTCCTGCAAAGATGTAGATCGTGTGTTATAATACTCAGCTAATGTCTTCCTTCCCAGTGATTTGGTCCCTGTGAGGACAAGTCCTCAAACCAATTAGATGCTGGAATGAAAAACCCCTGGAGGGAGAAGCTTTGCTCATGTGTGATGCTAAACTTCTGTAAAATATGTAGACGTATATTGGCAAACAGGGAAGGATCCCACTTGAGGGTAGAGGAGTGGGTCCATGCCATTTTGCGCTCTCGGGATGTCATCCCACATGCACACGTCTGCTCATGTCATAAATTGGCCTGTTGGATCCTTTTTCTTTCCAGGAAACTAAACGGAAGCGTGTATCCTAACTGCGAGC
Organism: Gymnogyps californianus; assembly: GCF_018139145.2. Classification (NCBI taxonomy): domain Eukaryota; kingdom Metazoa; phylum Chordata; class Aves; order Accipitriformes; family Cathartidae; genus Gymnogyps; species Gymnogyps californianus. Next base: position 25,457,760 of record NC_059478.1, on the reverse strand, counting down.
GAGGGAAATGTGTTTTTGCAGAGCTCTTGTTCCAAGTGATGCCTTTTGGCGAGGTGCTGATCTCTGGCCACTCCACAGCTCCTGACATAACTGAAGCCATGCAGGGGCTTGTTTCAGGATGGGAGCGTCAGGGACTGACCCAGCCCGGGGGTGGTGGTGCCAGCGGGGCTGTGCAGCATGAAGGTGTACAGCACCATGTCCTCATAGCATCAGCAGTAGAGGAATCTTTTCCCAAATGAAGTTGTTCCTTTGAAATCCCCTTTATACCTTGGAGGCCGCCTCCGTTTGCAGGAAGGAGGTGGCACCAGTCTGCTATGTGTCACAATCTGCTTTAGAGGCTTTACTGGGAGGTGTGGCCAAGGCCAGTTTGATGTGGGATCTCTCTGAATTCTTCTTGAGCATTTCGTATGTACGATAGACTTGATCTTAAGTTTGACACTTAGCATCTGTCGAGCATACAGTGTGGTTGTGAAAGGTGTCCTGGTTAATAACCAGTGGGGAAAATACACAGTGCTAAACTCATCCTTCCAGTCTCTTCGGAAGGAGGTGGGACGTGTTATCCCAATAACAGGCATGCTCGTGTTTGGTGGCTGCAGGGACTTTCTTCTTGTGGGAGCCTGTGCTTTTAACCTTAGGGCAGAAGTTTGTGAAACTACAGATTTACTGAAGACGAATTTTGCTTTATTGTACCCTCTGCTCGATCTTCAAGTAGATACCCAAATTATATGAACATATGAGAATTTACAGTACAGGACTAGAGAAGCGCTAGGCAGGGCAGGTAGGACATGGGTTAAATTGATCGTAGTGATCCGTAAACTTCACCTTGCCTTCCAGGTATTTACATAAGTAGAAATCAGAGTAAATATTTGTATTAGGATAGACCCTACCATTATGCCAGCTGATGTATGGACTCAGGAAGAGGTGATGTCGCCTGCCAGTGTCATCTTGGCAATGTTAAGTGGGGGCAAATGTTCCTGTTTACCCTGTAGGTCTTGGGGTAGATTTCTTTTTTAAACGTTGTTGAATCAGTTGAATGTGGGGTGTTTTGTTTTTTTTTTCTTTCAACTTTGAGATCAGAGTTATTTGCCCTCCAGATTAAAACCCAGCTTTCAAAACCAGAGTGAATTTATGGAGTGTGGTGCATTTTAATTAGAACATTTAATTAGGAGAGAATTCATGAGAGTGGGTCTTGTTTTAAAACGATCAAAGATGTTAAATAAAAACAAAAGGGAAAGAAATTATGGAGAAGCATAAAAGATCATTTATTTTGGGTATCTTCTCTACCCATCAAAGGAGATCACTTTCTGTCCTGTGCTTTTTGTTCCAAAAATAGCTAAGGTGCTGCCTGATTTCTGCAGGTCGATGTTGATCTCTCTTTGTAATTAACTATGAAAACAAATTGCACAGTTGGGAGAGGAGAGAAGTGAGTGTCAGCAGGCTGCTGAAGATAGCTCAGGTGTGTAAAATGGCTACTCCATCTCACCGCCGACTGCCCTGGAAATAAAGCTGTGGATTTCTCACTTGCGTTTAATGTCTGTGTCATCTCCTCAGCCTCTTGCTGACGGTCATGTTGCATGTGTGGCAGATTAATCTCCTGAGACTTCTGCCCATCTCCTCTCTGAGCTGCGTTAACATCTCCTTGCATTTGGTATCAAAGCACGAGCAGCCAATGTGGGCATCATATTTTTCTGAAGGGCAGTGAAGGAAGCAAGGAGGTGGTTTTCCTGACAAACTACGTCTGTCTTGCTGTCTCCAAGCAGCAAATCATGCTAGGTACTGATGCCAGGGTGAAAGACTAACCTGCAGGTCCATCAAAGAGTTTGCTCTCCTGATTCCTGCTCAGGTATGTGCCTTCCCAGAGATTTCTGTGGAAGCTTAAAATCCAGCATCCCTTTGCGGACCTAAAATACAAATCCATATTTTTAGTATAGAGCAAGATCTGATGTCCTCAGGAAATGAAGTCACTGACTTCACTGCATCACCCGTTTCTGCCATGGAAACAGTTGGTGAATTAATGCAAGTTTTGCACAGGTTTAACAGCCATCCTCCTCTTCAGAGCGAGGGGTGGGAGGAACATTTTCTATTAAACTCAGAATTGTTGTCTTAAGTTATTAATTCCTTGCATCCTAATGTATTTGTCTCTGGCTGCAGTGAGGAGCGGAGAGCTTTGAAATCTAGCTAGCTCAAAGGATGCTTTCTGCACTGGGGATCAAAGAAGAAGCATCGCTTTAGTAGGACACTACGTGGATTTAAAGGCTACTTTACATACAGTGTGCGAGCAGCATAGCGGAGCATTACTGCTGGTTTTGAGGGTGTGCAGGTCCTTGAGTCCTTCAGGAGATGCCATGTGTGATATGGGTTCTGTGCAATGGAGTGTGCAGCTCCTTGCGCTTCATCCAGGTGAGGTCAGGACCACCATTGGCAGTCACCAAGCTGTCCTGGCTGCTTGGGACTGAGACAAAATGAAGAGGCACTAGGATGGTGGCAGTGGAGGCTGTAGACCCTCCACACCAACGTGCTCTCCTCATCTGTCTTTCCTAAGTGTTATAGCAGGAAGGAGAACATTTTGTCCTAAAAATCCAGAGTTCGGGACCTGGTTTTACCAGGAGCAGGATTAGATTTGGGATATTTGTGACTCTTAAGTGGTTTTTGCACTTTTTTTGTCTCTCTACCAGCTTTGCAGTACATCTCTGTTGATAACCCTGGGCACGTAGGAGCACACTGCAGGATGCAGTGTGTGTACCAGTGCAAAGCACTCTCCTGCCCACTGTCCGTGGGGTGCGTGGGTGTGAGCTGCAGTGAAGGGGTGCTAGTTTGGCCGCATGGCTGTGAGCGCCGTCCCCTTTGGGACCTTTTCAGACTGTGTTGTGCGGTTGGCCAGGCTTTCTGAAGCTGTTTCCATCTCCAGTTCCTTGGGCTTGTTCTTGGCCAAGAAAACATCAAGTTGCTGAAATTATAAGCCAGGATCATACTATTTATGTTGGAGGAACGGCACAATTTACATAGACAGGCTCTTTGCAAAATCAGCTTACGCTGGCTTTTAGCAGTTGAAGTGAACAGCTGTAGCAAGTTAGAGATGTTGAAAGAGAGTCCAGCTTGAGAGCAGCGTGCTTCTCCGTCACGACAGTGGGCTCTTGGCGAGTGGCAGACATCTCTGGATTTTGCTGAGGTTCGAAGCGGGAGTGGTTTGGGATGGGGGGCCGAGCGCCACACTCCCCGTGAGGAGCCAGGATCCTAGGGGCCTGCTGGGTTGTTTACCCCCATCCCAGCTCCAGGCCCGGCAGTGAATAACAGGCAGGGCCCCGCTGCCTCCATCCAGTTCGCATTGAGCAATGCCGTGGCACTGGCTTGACGTTTCTGGCCTTGCTGGAGACCGAATCTCCTTGGCGTGGGGTTCTGAGCTCTGCTTTTCCCCTCTCCATTGTGTGTGAGCCTTGGGGTGGTCCCGCTGCCACCCCAGCCTTGCCCCCCACCGCGAACCCCCTGAACTGGGAGCAAAGATGAGTTTCAGCTTGAAAATCCCTGGGAGCGAGTGGGGACTGGGAGGCCAGTTTGGGTGTGGTGGGAGAGCTGGGGGAGATGGGGCTCCCTTCTGGTCTCGGCTCTGGTTTGAACAGGTTTTGATGCACTAATCTGGTCTGCCAGCAGGGTCTGGAGGGTGTTTGGGGCATCCCTGTCTAGGTATGGCATCTGGCAATGTGTGGGAAGGTGATGGATTTCTTGGACCATGGGACAGCTGGAAAAAAGACAACTGTTGGGCAGATGTGTTGTCTTTGAAGTGGCTTGAAGGGTCTGTTGGCCCTCAAAGAGGGAAACTCTCTCTAAACGCAGCTGCCTTGTCTCTCTGGACATGAATGGTCCCAAAACCTCGGTGAGTTCTTGCAGGGTGAGCTCAGGCTCTAGCACCCGGACCCAAAATGGGTACTGGCACTGCTGGAGGAGCCAGCTCCCTCCTACCACCAGCGCTTCCCATGGCCCAAGTGCTGGAGGAGGCTCTTGCTCTCCTTTTCCTTCCAGCCTCGGAGCTACTTTGGACAGGACTGACCCTCCATGTCATCCTGGTTTTCTGCTGGCACCTTTGCCCAGCATCAGTGGATGTGTTGAGTAGGGGAATAATTTCTCATACCTGATGGCATGTTTTCTCCATAGAAGCCGTTTCTCTGATGGGCACCATACCTGTGTTTGTAGGGAGCAGGCTGGTCAGGGTCTGGAAATAAGCATTTTTAAGGCAGCAAGGGAAGGAAGATGTTGCAAATATGATTAATGGCAGTGGGTGTGCAACTTAAAACTTCTTTTTGTTGTTATTTGATCTTTCTCCTGCAAACTCAGCAGCTGACTTCTGCAGAAGATAAACACATGGGAGGAGAATGGAGAGGGGCTCTTTGGTCTTCAAAAGCAATTAAACGTTGAATGTCTGACTTGAGACATCTTGAAGAGGCCCAGACTTCAGCAGGAGGGTGTTCATCCTTTTCTACAAAGCAGGCCCCTTTTAAGGGCTCTCAGATGGACAGCAGCAGTTGCAAGTCACTTGGGCAAAGTATGATTCTTACGGCGGGGGGGTGAATGAAGTTGTGCTAGTCAAAGGCAACTCACATCAGGGCTACGTTCTGTCATATAATCTGTATTTAGGTTGTGTTTTGCATTCACCGCTATTGCTTTAAAATAGCTTGAAATACAGCTGATGTTGATAGAAGTTGATGGGTGTGATTGGAGGTTTGGGTCCAGGTGACTGTAAGGAGATGTTCTTGGTGCCACGAGGTCTCTGAGCAGATGGAAACACTGAGATGAGTCAATGGGTCGTGTTTTTCTGGCATGCAGGAAAGCAGATGAGTCTGGCCACCAGCGTTTCTGTAGTGCTGAACCGGCAATGGTCAGCTCCCACAGGGCAGGGGCTGCTGCTGGTGAGCTGGTGCTTGAGGTGTTCCTGGAAATGGCCCTTGATGAAATTTGGCATTCCTTTGAAACGCGAGGTGGGCGCCACATGCTGAGGTAGCTGGCAGGGGGTGAAGGCAGAGCACAGGCCAAAAGATCCCTCTACTTGGCTGCACCCAATTTCCGGTAGCAGGATCTGGGCAGAGATGCCGTCTGTCCATGCAGGCTTGTACGGGCTGTTTGCCCTTTCTGAAAGGGGACCTCCCATGTCCTGCATTGCCCCACTTTGTGGTGGTCCCCCATTGTTTAGCCTGATGTGAAAAGGGATCTAAAAAGACTTATTAAAGCAGTGACCGAGTCCACCAGCTGCATCCCTGTGCGAAGGACAGGCTGAAAATCATCTCAGGGGACATGGAAGTAGTTCTTGTTTGACTGCTTCCATGTGCGAGGAAGGTGAATGGGGGCCAGGTTGCTGCATCCCCTGAGACCCTCTGCCCTCCAGTGTCCATGCAACAAAAAACCTCTTGAATTCAGTCAAAGCTGAGGAACTGGGCAAAGTTTAGAAAGAAGCTCAGTGCATATTCTTGTTCCTGGTCCAAGGAGCATGGTATCCGCTTCTGAAAACAGCCAGGGGCAAATTGTCTAGGATCCAAGTCGGAGGCAGAACAGCGGGGCCTCTCACTGATGCCAGTGAACTTTTGATACTGGCTGAATCCCACATTTGGAAGGTAAATCCTGGGGGGAAACTGCATCTATTACCCAAGCAAATGCTGTTTGAGAGGGATTCCTCTTGCCTGCTGTCTGCTGTCTAAAAGTTATGTGTGTTTTTCAGTATAGTCCTCCAAGATCTCTCATAGTCACTGGAGAGACCGGTGCTGCCTGGAGGTGATGCTAACCCAGTCCTTTGGGGTACATAGATGATTTTCTTGCAGTTGATGGTAGAGGAGCCTTGTCCGCTGGCTTAGACGCTCAGTGGGTAGGAGATGAATCCCACCATTAGCCATGTGAGTGGGAGACCGACTGCTCCATTTTGTAGTGGATTTAGCTAAATTGGCACAACATTCCCATAGACATGAGTCCTTCCCGCTGGCTTGGCACCCTGAGACCAGAGGAGATGGCCCTGCTGTGCAGGCCAGTTGAATCTATGGCCCCTGTTTGAGCGTTGGTCATACGCTTTGTAATACACGTGAGCATTGGCACAAACAAACCTTGAGAGCATACAGTCTTACAGAGGTAGGGGGATGTGCTGGGAAATCTGGAGGAAGAAGTGGGTGACTTACTCTTCGGGAACATTTTTTGTCTCCTCACATCTGTTACTCTGCCTTCTCCTGCCTTTTCTCCCCCCAAATTTGCACTTTGTCATTAAAACCAGGAAAGAAAAATCCCAATATGCATATGACATTTTACGAAAGTGCTCTCTGTGCTCTTAAAATCCAACAGTTTTGCTGCACGGCATTCATCTGTAATCAATTAGAAGGTTTTCTGATCAACAGAAGCTGGAGGTTCTGCTCCCTGGAGCTTAGCACTCCGCACGAGGAGGTAGGATTGCCTGGCACTTAGTCTCCTTTCACCTGAAGAAGGAAATTGGAGCAGCAATGAATGAAACTCAGTGAGGCAGAATGAGATCAAAAAGCTCCAAACTTGCTTGTTAGCCGTATTCCAGCCCCATTTCAGTGGTATTAAACCAGATGGTCCAGATGTAGCTTCCAACTCAGGAAGTCCTGAAGCTGCTTCTTGCCAGATGCAGGGCAGAAGCTCTCACTGTGTCTTCCTAGGGGTTGTCAGCCTCTGTCAGAGACAAGATAGAGGTGAAAGCTGTGATCCAGTGCAGACTGGCTCATCGTTTTGGGTTCCTCTGAGATGTGCTGCCAGTGGTAGGATTGAGACCTCCGGTACCTAGGTGAACCTAGCCCAATTTGGCTCCCAGACCCATGAGCTGCTCACCTCTTCCTCCTGAAACCAGCCCAATGTTGCACAGATGCCTGATTATAAACCGAGGGGAGCAAAACTTTCTGGGGAAAAAACTTTGCTTTCACACTTCCTGGAGCCTGCTCTGGCTCCTCTGCAGCGTGGGGACTTCCACAAAGGCCTTCATTTCCAGTTCCCCCGTGGGCCTTGGAGAAAACAGTGACTTGGTGAAGGGGAGGAAGGAAAAGAAAACTTAAGCTAGATACTAGGAGGAGAAGAAATCTCTCCAAGTGGGTATAAATGATCTAAGTATTTGACTTCTTAAAAGGAGGGACTGAAACCTGCTGAGATGTCGAAAACTGGGTTGGGCCAAAACCGGGACATGAGCATGCAAGGAGGGATCGGTTCTGAATGTTCTTGGCCACCAAAACAGGTTTCTTCCCTCCACGCTCCTAGGAGACCTGGCTCCGTAGGAAACCTGTCCAAGGCTGGCTTCAGCTTCGCAGCAATCAAGAGCAGCAGCAGAAGCATCATCCCATCCGGTGGCCTGAACGTCAGGATGTTTCCCTCCTTGGAGAGGGCAGGGGCATAAAAATTACAAATAAAAGGCCAGAAGGGCTTTCGAGAGGGTAATAGAGTGTAAGATGGAGTATTAAGCCCATCTCCAACCATAATTAAACCTGCAGTTGGAGGGTCTGTCACATTGCTTCAGACCCTTGGAAAAAAAAAATACTCAGTTGCTAGCTTCATTAGTAATTAAATGTCCAATTACTGTATGTAATGTTTCTGCTTTGCTGAACTCCACAACTGCATTCATAAACAGCCCTAAGGAAGGCCTCTAATCTGTGCCATTGTTCTTCAAGTGGTTTGCACATGCAGAAAAAGAAAAGAAAAATCAGGCAGACATTTATAATATGGAAAGGAAAGGGGGAAGGGGTGGGAAGAGGAGGAAATCAAATCAGCATCTTCCACCTCCCTCCCCCCCTCCCCGAGGTAGGATCTCTGCCAAGCCCACAGAGAAGCCCTCAGGCCCCTCGAGCATGCAAATGTAATTTTCTATCCAGACAACACACTATTTTTTTTTTTTTTTTTTTTATAAAATGAAGTCCACCCCCACCCCCAGAAAACCTCCTCAAATCCCTGAGTGCACAACAGAAGCAAGAAGAAAATTACAATGAAAGGAGGAGAGATGGGAGGGGGGAAAAAAAATAAAAGCAGCAGCAGCCCACAAACAGAAGGAGAGATGGAGGGAGAATTGAGATGAATATGCAGTGTCCAGAGTTTAAATAGACATAAAAGATAATGAAGGTGGGGAGGGGGGGAGGAGGGAGGGGAGATTGTAATCAAACAAAATGATTTTGGTCCTCTTCAATCATCCCTGGTTTGCAGGCTGTCATTTTATACAAATTAGAGCCGGGGTAATTTTATGAATATTCACTGGGATTGAAATCACGTTCATTAAAGGGAAGGCACCCTTCTCGGGGCCCACTGCGCCACTCTGCTTTTGTTCGCCTAGAACAACAGGAAAGCCACTTGCGCGGTGGATGAGCACCGGATCCGCACCCCCCTCCCCTCCTCGCCCCCGGGGGGGCCGGAGCTGGGGTCCTGGGTGGATGCTGGAGGTGGCTGGGCACTCGGAGGGATGGGTTCCCCCCCCGCCCAGGGCAGGGTGGCCCTCGCCTTTGGGGCGAGAAGCAGAGGAGCGGGTGGAAATGCCCTTTTGGGGGATAAGAGCCGTAGCCTGGGAACTGGCTCTTTGCATCGTCTGCAGGGGGGACCGCAAGTGCTCTAGCCTTTAATTTCCAGGCAAGCCCTTATTGAACCAGTAATAGCTCGAAACCATTCGGGATGAAATAATTGCCACATTTTTACTTTTTTTTTTTTTTTTCTTCCCCCCCTTCGAGCATGGCTGCTGAATTGAATTCTTCTTCCTGCTCGAGAGTCCAACCCAGGTCTGTGTTGCACATGTCTGGCACCACGCTGGGGACGGTTCCTCTCATACATAACCAATCAAAGATGTATTCAGGGCCGTTGTGAGGAAACCGGGGATGATTATAAGTCGAGAGATCCAAGCCTTTTGCTGACTGCTCACCCTCGCATATTATGAAATTTCTCTTAGAAGGGCAGACAAAGCCTTTTGAGCCCGTGTGTGGTGATGGCCTCGCTTGGAAGTCTGGCTTTAACTGCTTCACAATGTCGGCCTCTTGTTTCTGAAAAAAGGCAAACGTATCCTATTGTGGCATGTCAAGTACCCAAACTCTGCCATTCAGCAGCCTGGCGATGGCTGTAACCCATCCTCGGGTTGTCACGGTAATGCAAGGAGATCGCTCTGCCACTTGGTAGCCGCCGGCAGGAGGAAGGCGAAGCTGACCTAGAGAAGAAATGTTCATTTAAATATTTGATTGCGTCTTAGCCCGGCAGTGGGATGGCTTGTCCCTTCTCCAGGACAGCTGGACTGCAAGTGAAATCGGGGTGACTGGGTGTCGTGTTTGGTTATCGTTGATGAAGCCATCTGTAATAAATTGCAGTGCTGCACTGGGGTCGCCCAGGGAAGGAGATGCGATGGCTGTGGGGGTTGGGACCGTTTTTCTGCTGCTGGTAGGAGCAGGTTCTTCATCAGCCCGGGTGCTGGTGGTGCTGTACATCTGCATGCCAAATCCAGGTGAGAGCAAGAAATCACCTGGTGGGGACCAAAAGCATTTTTTTTTCTTTTTAGAGCTTAGCTTTTATTTTTTTTCTGTTAAGATCCAAGGAAGCCAGTCATGCCAATGTGCGCTTTTATGGTTACACAGGTAGTCACAGAGTCTAGCTTGAACCTTACAGTAAAAACAGCTAACTTAACCTAACCAAACGGAATGTTTGGGGTTTTTTTATTTTTTTTTTGCTGAATGTGGGAACATCACTGGGGCAGAGTGCAGAAAAGTGCTTGCACATGTAGTGGCAGAAGTTTCCTTCTGGAATCAGAGCGACTGTAGCATCTGCCTGTACTGTGGAGGGTCCTGCCTTCTCCAGATAATAAACGAAGCACAAAGGGCTGACATATTCCCAACATTTTCCCAGGGCTCAGCTGAGGCCGCAGGGGTTTGGTCCCATAGCATTAACTCTACAAGACCAGCCCTGGTAGGGCAAGGCATTGGATTCTGCTCCCAGCAGTGGTTGTGTGTTGGGCCTGGAGATCATCTCAGGTCTCTCTGCCTGCTGCTGAGTCAAATAAAACTTGGCTTTCCCCTCTTCTGTCTGTCCTGCCCAAACCTTCCCATTGAAGATACTGCCCACCAGTGCAGTGGCTATTCCTCAACCTGGTGCTGCCAATGGCAGGGCTGGTCAGGTCATCTCCACCATGAGGGGAGGCCATGTGTACACTCCTCATTGGAGCCACATCACTCCCTCTGGCTGCCCTGATTCAACACAGCCTTGTATACAAATAATCCTTCAAGGGTCTGATGTGGCAGGCAGCATGTGCTTGTCGGGCCATGTGGTTCCTGGCTTAGCACCCTTGCTGGGGGACCCTGTCCGTTGGGTGTTAGGAGGCATCCTTGGCTTCCTGCAGGCCTAATAGAGAGTAGCAGAGCTGCCCGTTCGTTTTTTTCCCAGGGTTTTCCTGTTCTGGCAACGTTTTGTCTTTGAAACGCAGCCCAAGCCCCCACGGAGAGCCCCCCTATTGAACAGCGAGGCGCTGGGGGTTGTGCTCAGGGAGCTGGTTAGGGTCAGAGGCTCCCTGCGGTGTCGAGGGCAAAGAGGAGGAGTAGGCTGATGGCTTTAAGACACGGGATGAAATGGTTCCCTCTCTATTGTTGTTGTCCTTGTTGCTTGGATTGGTGCATATGTGCTGGCCAGACCCTGCATACCCCAAAGCCCAGATGAACTGGAGCCAATGCTCTCTCCTGTGTGATGGGGGTCCCCGGGGACCTGCGGGTGGGTGTGAAGCTGAGGTTCTTGTAAGGGGGAAGGATGTAAAGGTCAACCCCATAAGCAGCCAGGTGACAGCAGCATCTCTGCTCTTGGATCTTGTTCTTCTTGGTGTGTATGTTGCCTGGTTCCTCTTGGGCTTTTCCATCACAAATAACTTTGCCAGCCAGGCTGGGCTGGTTTTCTTCTCATTTGGATCCAGGGACCTTAAAACTTCTGAAGTGTATTTGAGCTTCTAGAGACTGTGATAAACGTTTTCTGACTGCTGGGATGTATCAGTGAGGAAACTTCAGCTTGGACCTGTAGGGTCTAGGTGGCTTTAGGATTGTCTAAACTGGAAACAAACGTACAAGGACTTCTTGAGTTGGGGTAGAGGAGAAGGGGCTGTTTGTTAGGTCTGTGCTGGGAAGCCTTTTTCTGTCTCCACGTAGGGAAACAGAAATGTTCCTTTTTTTTACTCTGAGCTCAGCACTTGTTTGTCATCGTCCTAGTTTTTGATCAAAGCTAAAAAGAAAAGTTCTCAAATGGTTCAATATTTTGTTATGATACCAGGAATGAGGAGTCTTTCCAACAGAAAAGATAATCCCTTGTCTCATTAAGTTTATGACTTTAAAAAACTCCTGCTGGCCATTTTCTGTGGGGACCATTTTCCGAGGCAGCTTCTTGGGTTTTGAATGGTTTAATTCCTCAGCGCTTCTTTTGAGTGGAAAGTTTAAAGATGCGTCATCTTGCTTGAGCAGGGCAATAAACTGTAAAGCGGATCCGAAGAGCCTTAAAAAAGGGCTGTACAAAATGCAGATGTAGGGGATTAGAACACAGAACTGCACTACATCCAGTGATAAGTGAGGTCGAACTCAGCAATTTCTGAGCAGTTGCACCAGGGAGGAGCCGGGAATGATTGCTTTTTTGCTCCCAGTGGCAGGAGCAGAGGCGGAGAAGTATCTAGCGTTGCTTTGCACCTTGGGTGCTGCATGTTGCAGTGGTGGTCAGGAGTGTTCTCCTGTAAGGGTTGGGGGCATCAGGGAGGTGAATTACATAGCAGCGTGCTGTTGGGGGCTGTAATCTCGTCACCTGTTAACCAGACAGGGCAAAGCGATAATAACATCCCACTGGTTTTCATGTTTGTCGAGTGTTGTATGCTCCAAAATGGTTGGCATTTCCATGGATGAAATATGGCTGCTGGCAGCTATCTATTGCTGCTGTTCGGGAGATACAAAGGGAGAGGAGGTACTTCCAAGCAATAATGATGCTTTCAGGTAAGGAAAACCCAACACACAGCTATCAGGGAGCGTACCCAAGCTGTGGGTCTTGGAGGTCAGAGCGCCCCAAACCTAAACTCAGAAGTATGGCTTTGCTGGCTAGAAGAAAATCAACTCCTGGCTGGAAGCATGGCCTCCTGGAGCAGGGGAGGCAGGGAGGAAAGCCCTGGACCATGGTTCTCATCTATTAGTGGTCTCATTTATTCTCTCACGTCTCTCTTGGCCTAATCAAGGCTCAAAGTTTTGCAGTTTCCCCAGGGCTCAAGTTGCTTTCTCGGCTGGGAGCACCACACAGCTTGAGTTTGTTTCTGGAGGGCCTGCCGTGCTTTTGCAATGCTGATCATCACCTATCTGAGCAGCTTTGCAACGTTTTGGTTTTGCTCAGAAAGTAAGCGTGCAAAAGCTCCTGTTGCATATTCAGCCCCTGCCTCTAGCTTAGGGTTTCCTGCGCAGCCCTCTCCCGGGGAGATGAATTTCGTGCCTTCTCCTTTGGCCTGCTCGTCTTACTGGAGAAGCAAAGCTGCCGTCAGTCCCTTGTGCGCTGGGGTAAGATCTGTTGACGTATCCTGAGGCTAGAGTTACTTTCTGTTTCTGAGTAGTTCCCAGGGCACAGATTACAAGTGTTATGATAAAAACGTTGAGTTGGATATCTTTATTTTCTTCTCCTGTGATCAAATCTTTCATCGCTTGCCTCTTGCTAACCAGGGAGCTCTGAGAGTTGGGCGGATTTCAGAATTTCCGTCTACCCCAAAAGCTGTGCAAATTTAGTCCGATGCAGTGTTTGCCATTGGCCCAGCCTCACGAGGCTTAAAGCTCTCCAACTCCCTTTGACTTAGGGATTAGCTGTGCAGGCTCACCATCTTGCTGGAGCTTGTTGGTGGACCAGAGCAGCTTCCAGATCTGCTTTTTGCTTGTGATGAGCCTGTATATACCTTGACTTCAGGCAAGATCAGAGTTGCAGCACTCTGGTCTACGTGATGCTTTTCCCCTCCTAGCACCTGTCGCCACTCATTGCTGCTGTAACACATGATGAGAACATGTCTTGAGTGTACAAAAGGGATAGTGTGAACAAGCCCCAGGGGCAACACAGCTGTGTGAAATAGATTCATTGTAGGTGTAAAGCTGATGAAAGGGAACGTTACGCTCTCTCTTAAGAAGCTGCTGTATCTTCTCTATCGAGGAAAGTGTCTTCCAGGAGGTCTGGGGGAGTGGAGACTAGTCTCTCGAGCAATACATGGGATATCTTCTTGCTTGGGATGCCTAGGGTGCAAAGACCCCTGCATGCCCCGTCTTCTGCCAGGTGCGTCCCACCAGTATGGGAACCCATGGATGTGGGTTTCCTTTCCATTTCCAGCTTCTTCTGAGAAGGCACGGCAATCCTATGACACTGTTCTGCTGGATCTCTTTTGCCGTTTCTTCCTCCTAGTTTCCTTTCTGAAGACTATCCAAAGACATGAATATTTTGTGATGGACTGTGAAGGACTTGAGATTGAAAGCTGTAAAATGCACATCAGCCACTCCATAAACGTCAGAGATGCTGCGCAGAAGCAACGGCTACTTGAGTTTAGCCAGTTCGGTATATGAAGTGATCCCTGCAGATTTATTAGATGTTTCAAAATGGATTTGAAATAAATGGATTTAGTGTTTCTGGCGATTCCTTGAACCATCTTGTTTTTTAGCCAACTTGCATAAATGTGCCAGTCATGGGCTGCGGTGTATCAGCCAACTTAGCAAATGGTTTTATTTATAGCTGAAAGAGTGAAGCCAAGGAGTATAAATCCTGAAAAAAGTATAAACTGTATTGTGGAAATAATAAACTTCAAATTCATGGAATTTCTAATGTTCCACTGATGGCTAAAAAATCTGTTTAATGGCCGCTGAGTGATATTTGGCTGCAAAGCAGAAACCCCAAAGTTGTCTTAACTCAACAGCGATATTTTTTAGTGTTTCTTTATGTGCTGGCGCTGAATCTCTTTGCTGAATGATGGAAAGTTGACCTTCGCCGCTGCATTTCTGCAGCGACCAGATAAGATTTCAGATCACAGCTTCGCTTTTTCTGTTGATGATCAATGGCTGTGGCCCAAGACTCGCTGTGAGATGTCGGACTGTTTATCTGGAGGATCGGTTGCGTGCCTGGCTAACTTTGGGGGTGTGAAAGATGTTCAGTGCTGAAAGCAAGTGCAGGGGAAGGAGCTGACGATCGGAGAGTGGATCCTGCACTTTCAGGGTACAGCTGGCCAGCCGAAGGAGGTCCAGCCACCTCTTCAGAGATACCAGTATGTGTTGGATCTTGAGTGGTAAAATGATCTGGACTGTTGAACAGGCATCCTCCTCCTCCTTCATCTCTCCTCTCCATTGAAGTTGCTGATCATAGAGTATTTTTAAGCTGGTGACTGTTGTATTCTTTTTCGAGGTGATTCATTAAAGTTTAAGGACCTGATCGCACATCCTTTCCTCCTAGGTCAGTGTCAGATTAAATGTGTTGCAGGGTCCTCTTTGCTACATGGATTATTTATGTGGGAATGTGTAGGACCTGTGTGTGCATTTAACAGCTGCTGGTTGGCAAATTTGTGTGTAGGTGCATTGTCCTGAGTGGTGTTGGTCAGGGATTGTTCGCAACAGCCTGAGCTTGGGGTCCCCTTCCTGGGTGGGAGGTGTGGAGGGAATGGTGACAGCTGAAACCATTGAGGCTTCATGGTCCCCAAGGCAGGGGGTTGCAGTGTGATGTTTTGAGCATGTGGGTGCTGCTTTGTGACTGAAGTGAGCTTGGGGTGCTTGTGTGGCCATTCCTCCAGCGTGGCTGACCAGCGCTGACGTACTCCATGGCAGCCATGGTGTTGTCTGTGCCTGCTGTATGTGCAGGTGGTGGTCGAGTTGCCTGCCCGATCGTGGGGTCCCTCATGGCTGGGTGTCCCTGGCCCCAGACAGGAGCCCTCCCAATGCACCAGGGTCGTTCCTCTTGGTCGCTCATCTGTTCTTGTGCTTTGTCAGCCTGGACTAGCTGGGCATTTCATGCATGCGGCTGCTATTTGCCATTCGAGAGATGGTCTCTAAAAAACCTAGTTCTGTTTTATTTATTTAATTTTATTTAATTTATTTTAGGGCTGAGTTCAGCTAAGCAAGTTTGCAGTTTCTCTGGGTTCCGGTGATTGACATTGTGTTTGAACACCGCATTCAAAGCTAATACTTCTTGCAGATGCTGAGATAAGTATCTGTAAATCTTTGCATTTACCATTATCCCCAATTTTCTTGTGCAGTGCCTGCTGTCACCGTATAAGGGTATTTATCCTGCACATAATCTGATTGGAAAATAAGGCTTTGAAACAGAAAGGAAAATACACATTTCAGGTGGTGTTAGAAATGTCAGTTGTGGATGCTTAAACAGTCCTGATTGCCTCCAGGCTTTGGGGCATTTGGGTTTTCAGCCCCCTATTGTTAGATCTAAAGCTGTTTATTGGAGTCCGAACAGGTTAGAAAGACATCTTGTTCTTCAGATCCTCAGAAGTCTGCCTCTCCCCCACCGCGGGGGATGGCCTCCTTACATCCCAGCCAGTCAAGTTTTAACCCTTGGCTTAGACAGCACAGGGCTGAACAAAGAACCACTGCTTTCAGATGGAGCAGAATAAAAAGCTATTATTTCATAATAATACTCTGCTCTTCCCTTCCAAGGATTTCCTAAGGACTTTACAAATATTAAGGCCTGGGCAGTCACCCTCGTGACTGAGAGCCGGAGAATTGGCTGTGTGTGGGCATCTGAAGGGTTGAACATGAGGCATAACCTCTGCGCTGAGGTGGTTTCAAGCCTAGAGGTCCCCTGTGCAGTTCATACCTATAAGAGGCCAGGGTATGGCAGGACAACGAGGACGTTTGGGGCCAGGAGAGCCTCCTGATTTGCATTGCTTTTTACCCATTTCTTAGCCTTAGCTCCTTGGCCCTTGCCAGTCCTTGTTGGGTGTTACGTTGGGCTGGTGGCTGTGGGATCAAGGATGCTCTCTGCACAGTCCAGATGAACTCCTTCGTGCCATCCCTCAAGCAGGGAAGAGGGAAAGATTTCACTGTTCACTTAGACACCACTATGGGGGTGGTGGAAATCCAGCTGCTGTTTCCTGAGCTGGTTATACCCAACCCCCTGCCTTTGCTACCATCACAGCATCAGGTGGGTGACAGGGTGGGACTGAGGTGTCTTTGTATGGAGGCAGGTACTTGCAGCCCTGTGTCTCAGTGGTGGGAGGAGAGATGGGGGAACAGGAGGTCTTCCCTGTAATATCTGGTCCTGTCATTGAGCAGGTTAGACCCCATCTCAAGTTAAAGTTGGGCCATCTCAAGTTAAAGATGGGGACCCCTCTTGCCAGTGAGATCTAGAGTCCTTGCTCTGTCATCCATCCTTTCCTGCCTTTGTGCTCCTCTAGGGTACAAACAGGAGCTGTTTTAGGTTGTGGGTTTTTCTTCCCCTGCCTCCTCTTCAATTGCTCCTTAAAATTGGCACCTCCAGGGATGTTCTGGACTCTCAGCTCGGCCTCTGGCACTTTCTGCCCAGCCTGGGGCTGGCTGTCGCTAGCAGCAGCGGGTGAGCAATGCTGAGGACCTGCTGTTCCCGTGGATGTGTGTACCACTGCAGAGGGAGCACATGGCACCACTGCCTTTGCCCATGCATCATCCTTCTGAAAAAGCTGCCTCTGGCCGGCATCACAAACGGGTGGATGGATCAGATGCCATTTTCTCCTTCAAACAGTGACAACAAGTCTCGTCTCTTTGCGGGGACAATTAGTTTCTTTCCTTTGCGAGAAGTTTGGTTGGAATGGGCTGACCTCTCTTCGTGGAAGGAGGGCCCTTGTCCCTTGTGTCCCTGGGAGAAGCCGCAGCATGGACCGTTTATGGTTTTTCCTTTTAACACAGTGACGGCGGCTTTGTTTTCTACATTTAGTTTGCATCTGAGACCAGGACATGGCTCATGCTGTGTCCCTGATCCAGTGTTTAAAGCTTTGCTGTGATTTAAGTTTGGCCTGGGCCCTGCAGGGTTTAGCTTAATTTTTAAAGCTCTCAATGTGAATAATTCCTCGCTGAATGCAGATCGCAAGAGGGGATATTGATTTAAAGCTTTAAAGCTGGTGGTTATGGATTAAAAAAGAAAAAAAAAAAAGGAAAGGAGGAGATTTACTGTAGTCAGAGCTGGTTGACTAAATGTTAGTCCGTTACAGACAGGCTTTTGCTGAGCTAGGTGTGGGAGCGGCAAGGGAGCCCAGTGAATTTTAGCTTTAAGTTGTTGGCTGCTGAGAATCAGCCGTGGGATACACTCGATTGCAGTTCCCCATGCCAGGGGAGCATTTGCTGTAACTCCTTGGCCCGGACTTTGTATGGGTACAGACGTTGCTGTGGGGTTGCAGCAGCTGACCTGAATCCTTCCCCAGGTGTGGGGGACTGGGAGGAGGATGCACTGGGTCGGGGTGATGCTGCTGTACCTCCGCACACAGGGGTGTAGCCGGGGTGGTAGGTGGGGAGCAGTCAGCAGAACAGGGGCGTAGGGGCTCAAAAAGAAAATGTTGGGAAAGGAAGCTTTGGTAGAGAAGATGCTACGGAAGACGGAGAGAATTAAAGGCAGGGAGTATGTCCAGTTAGCAGGCAGGGCTCTGAGGTCACTAATGCTGGTTATTTGGATTTCAAAGAGGATCCTATTAGCTACTGTGGCGGAGAACCATTAATCAGTGGGGCGGGAGGCAGGAGCTCAGGCTGGCTGGAGAAATCAGTTTCCAATGTCCTTGATGTCCTGCCGGGCTGGCGCTGTAGAGCATCCTGCACAATGATGGGTTTGTCTCAGACGAGACGCTTCCAGCCAGAGGCACCGGGCGGGATGGGGAATGCTGAACCCCTCTGCCTATGATCAGTGGAAGGATACAAGGACGTCGTGTCCATGCCGACCCCTTTGCAAAATCCCATCTTGCTGCTGTTGTCTAGGGAGGTGTTGCTGAGCTGCTCTTCTTAACAAGTACAAAAACTAAATTACTTACCTTTGGCAAGTGGCCTGTTAAAAGTTTCTTGTTGCTATCCCACAAGCACTAAATGGGATTTGGAAGAGGATTTGGGGAAAAAAACAGCGTTTCCAGGTGTGACTGTTTGTGATCCTTTGGAAATATAATCTCTGGCCTGCCTTTTTGTTCCGATCAGGAGTTTTCACATGTGCCCAGGAGCCATTCCCAAAGGAGCTTTAAGCACAGGACCTGAAGTCACACTGAAAGTTTGTGAGTTGGACTTGTACAGCAGCCTTGTTCTCCAAGCCTGGTGCTAGAACCGCTTTAAAAACCTCTGAAAGAAGTCTCTGACTGTTTGGAGGAGCCATTTGCTGTAGAAAGATGCCATAAATAATGCAAAAGGAGACTTGTGAGTTGTCAGAGATGGGGTCAGAGAAGGGTTGCTTAGATAACATTAAGATGTGGACATGGTAGTGGAATCTGGAACAAAATTGGTTCGGCAGTTTTTCCCCAAGAAAAGTGGCTGAAACCTCCTTGCTTGCAATATTTAAATTTTTGCCAAAACCTGTTTATCTGGGATTTGATCTAACACTTCCTTTTTATTTAAATCCTCCAAATGCCATTAGGAGGAAGATATTTACCAACAATTGTTATATCCAAACTCCGGAAACCCCAGTAATTTCTTCTTCTACATTTAGATTTAAACCCCTAGTCTTACCCATTCAGACTTTGTAGGGACTGATAAGCAGAGCTTTAAAAAAAGGGCACTAAAAATGGTCTTGTGTACAAATAATGGCCGTCACTCCGAGAAACTTGATTAAGATCAGCAAGATCAAGTCTCCGGCTGGACTGAGTATGCTTAAAATCCCTAATTGTCTGGCTTTTTGTCTGCAGGATGAATTTATAAGAAAAAGGAGAACCCAAGCCTACTATTTCAACACCCTTGGAATTCATGAGTAGAGCTGGGTTTCAGAGACTCCCCTGCCTTGTTTTGGCTAAGTCCTTAAAATGGAAAGCTGGAGATTAACATGGTAGGCCTGGGGTCATCTCGTTGCAGAATATATAGTCTCAGACACACAAGATCTTTTTCTTCAGATGTCCCTTCTGG
Source organism: Gymnogyps californianus (assembly GCF_018139145.2). Taxonomy (NCBI): domain Eukaryota; kingdom Metazoa; phylum Chordata; class Aves; order Accipitriformes; family Cathartidae; genus Gymnogyps; species Gymnogyps californianus. The sequence goes on along the minus strand of NC_059478.1, from coordinate 25,438,738 downwards.
TTGTGATGTTTGAGCCTTTGCTTTTCTCCCTGGCTAAGAGCAGTGTTAATCATAGGACTGGAATTTGTGACTTAACCGAAGAGGCGTTTTAATGCTTTTCCTGTCATCGATCAGCGGGCTGGAAGCCACTGTCTCGGTAGCATTGTCACGTTGACCTCTGTGATGGTGCTTGATGGGCCGCTGTCCTCCGAGGTGCCTCCCAGCCCAGGAATGCCTGCCAGTGTGCCCGCCTTTCTCCTTTCGGAAGGGATGCTCTGAACTTGGACCCCCCGAAGACAGAAAAGAGGCTTTTTGTGCAGCCTGCAAAGGGCTCTTCTGTCTGCAGCAGGGCACGGCGAAGAGACCTTCCTTCTGAATCTGTACTGCTAGAGCAAAAAAAAGCCCTTGCATCAGAACTTGCTATTTATATTTCTAGCTCTGAGACTCCTCAGCTGCATTATTAATGAAGCGTTTACCAATTAAGATAGATGAGTCTGCTCTTGAGGGTGTTTGTTAAGGTAAGGTACCTTATTAGCATATCTGATAGATACAGTGCCAGGTGCTGATTAAAACCTCATTGACTCCCCAGGGACAGAAGTCTTGAGGAAATAAGGTGGAGAAAGTTGTCCTGTTCCCTGGCTTTGGCCGTGCAGGGAGCAGGAAGAGGAGCTCAGCATCCCTCCCCAAAGGCACATCTCAGATCTTGTGAGCAGCTTGAAATGGGCACGGGGAGGAAATTAATCAGCCCAGATCAGAAATTCCAATATCTGGAGCGATGCAAGTGTGATTAATGCCTCCTGAATGCAAGAGGTGGAAAGATGCTAGTTTTGCTGCTCTTGCAAGCCTGTCAGGCGAGGAATTCATTCCCGACGTTGACCCTACGGATTTCGGAGGTCTGGAATTGATGCTTTCCTATGTTACGGTGTTTCGGCAGCTCACTAAATTAGGTTTGCAGGCAAAATGATGCTGCGAGGTGCAGTCAGCCCACATATGAAACCAATTTCCCTTTGAAACAGCACTAAGGAGGGCGACCAGAAGAGAAACGAGATCATCTTTAGGTCTCTCGTGACCTACAAGAGTTGAGAAGTGTGTATTCGCTTTCCATATTTGTTATAATATGGCAAAGGAACTATATTGTAGGCTTTAATGATCCGCATGTGAAGAGCATCTTAAAAGAGACTTCAGATCTCCTTGGAACATACATATGTGTTTATAATTTTACGGCTATAAAAATATATATTTACTGAATACATGTACTTTGTTTCTCCATCTGCTAAATATAGTCACGTATGAAAGTTATATAGAAAATGTAATTTTCCCCTAAATTATCCCGCTGTCAGTCTGCTTCAATTTCAGCGTCGGCAGAGGCGAGGAGCGAGTTGAGATGGGCGCTGTTGTGCTGCCGAGCGGGCGTCTGGAAGCAGTTTGCCTGAGGATGGGGATTACTGGAGGCAGGGTTGGTGGCACCAGCTATTATTAAGATTTGCCCAACAGTTCACGAGATAAGACCATGTTTTCAGTTTTGCTTGTAATTTTGTCAGGGTTTTAACCATCCATGCTTTCAATTTCCATGCTGGATGTCAGCCTCAAACTGTTTGATTTTAGGGAAAAAAAAGGAGCGTAAAATGGTCCTGCCATTTTGGAGAGCAAACTTGGAGGAAAATGTTGGTTTTGCCCTGCTGAAGAAGTCCGAGGAGCTTTTCTTGGAGCTTGCTGTGAAGCTCGGTGCAAGAGGAAGGGGGAGGAGGCGCCCATTTTGCGAGACGTCTTTGCCATCCCTCTGCAAACGTGGCCAAACCGATGAAAAGTTGGAACTTGCATGCGCTCAGCAGAGACTTCTTTGATTCCAGCAGCTGGTAATTACCCGAGTCCCTTCACAATGGACAAGGCTCCTTCCCACATGGCTCCCCGGGGAGGCAGGGCTGGATGCTGGCCATCCCCAGCCAGTGACTCCCTGCGTGCTAGCCTGGGGCAAGCTGCACCAGACCAGGCTTTTCCTGTAATAGCTGCTTTGGGGAGCAGACACAGAGCAGGGAGCTTGTCCCTAATCACAGCTGGGCAGGCAGGTTGGGACTGGGGCTCGCAGGGAACATGGGAAAATAGAGATGCTCTGGACAAAGGCAGAAAATGGGATAGCGGCTGGAGGAGGGAGACCTTCCAGGGCCGGGAAGAAGCACGGGATGGCGTTGTGCAACAGGGACACACCAGGTCACTTGGTCTCACTCTGATATTTCCTAATTGTGCAGCTTGAGTAATGGCCCTTCGCTGGGTGCTGTGTCTCCAGCGCACAGTCCTTGCAGAGGTCTGCAGAGGTGCTTGCGCCACGTTTGGGAGATCAGCAGATGGTTTCTCTAAAGAGAGACTGAAATGCAACTGTTGCTAAAACTAGTTTTTACAATAACTGCAAGCACTTTAAAAAAAGGATCATTCCTCTTGCAAACTCCAGCTCAAATAGTCACTTTAAAATAAATACACTTCTCTAGCGTCTGCAGTTGGGCCTGGCTGGAGAGCCTGGAGTCTGCCTTGTGAAAAGTGTCACGACACTAGAGTTTGATTTTGTTCATTTTTGGAGTGTTTTGCTGAGAAGGAAGGAGCCAGGCAGCCAGCAGAGCAGTGCCTGGGTAGGATCTGGGATGGAGGACTCCACCATTCCTGTTTCCACTCCGCCGGGCTTGGAGCAGGAATTTGGAGAGCCCTGAGAAACCAGTCACCAGCAACATGTCTCTGGACAAGAGGCTGTTGAAGATGCTGTCTCTTCGTTGTTTATTCCTGTCTGCTCATCTGGGACCCCATCACTGATGGATGCGAGTGCTCCTGGTTTGCTTCTGCAGCAGAGTGAGCGGGTCAGTCGAGCTCTCTTGGACCTCCTGCTTCCCGACTTGCTGGTGTCCTACAACGGCAGCGTGGCAGGACATGCTGCTGTCTGCGGCAATGTGGGACAACACCATTGCAGATGTGCTGAAGCTCTAGAAGTGACCACGGTCACTCCAGCACACAAAGGGAGGTTTCACGTTTGCACCCCTAAATGCCAAGGAGGAACCTGCTTCTTGAATTTGAACCGATACTGTGTCCAGCTGCCAGGGCAGAAATTTATACCCATGGGGAGTGCGAAGGTAGCAATGTGTCAACTTTAAATGGTGTTAGTGGGTTTTCCTTTCAGAACCACGGTTTGCTATCAAAGGAGCATCACGGTAAAGGGCTGCATGCACGCTGCTTTGGCCCATCTTCCCCTGACACGTGTGTGCTGTGGTGGGGTTGGATGCTTGTGGGAGCGGGTGGGTCCTGTGTTTGAGACAAGTTTCTTTCCTCAAGGATGTGATTTACTGAGAGGCAGCAGGAAGGAGAGTTTGTGGGGGAAAGCCTGCTTGAAATGGGACCGCATCGTGGTCTTCCAGCTCTCCCTGTGGGGAGCTGGATGGCTGGTGTGCTTGCTGATGTTTTCAAGGATTCCTTGTAAGCGTTTGAGGAACATTTGCTCTAAATTCACAATCAAATTCTTTCTTCTGTTGTACAAAAATGCTACCAATGAAAATAGACAAGCTCTCTGGGTCATTTCCAGATGCCCTTAGTGAGGCAGAAGTGTTTATTTTTTATGGGCCAATTTTTGTAGTCTACTAGAACGTCTTGTACTGTCTAATGCTGCATGGAGCAATAGCTCTGCAGAGTGTGTTTAATACGAGCAATGTGCTCTCAGGGATATTCAAATCAGAGTTAGTTTCCTCGCATGTACGCTCGATAGCGTGTGTTATAAAACATCTGGGTCCAAAATTGTACTCAAGAAATCAAATGGCCAAGTCAACCTGAAAGTCGTACCAGGGCTCTGCCTGGAGAATCACTGTGTGCAGCCCTTTCCTCTGCTGCAGGGACCTTGAGCAGATGGCCTGGCTTTTTTTTGTTCCTTTTCCTCCTCCTCCTCAGGATCTGCAAGTCAGGAGTAAAAATCAGCTTTGAATTTTCTGTCGGTATGAGGAACCGCAAGTCAAAAAGGGGCTCTCTGGCCACGGTTCTGTGGCTGCGTGGGAGGTGAAGAGCCCTTGACTCTTCTGTCTCTGCATCCGCCCTTCTCCTGCTGCGGTTCTTGGCTTTACCTCCCAGGTCTGGACCGCCTGTTGCCGGTGGTGCTGGAGCAGCGGGTGGCTGGTGTAGGAGGACGTTGGCAGCAGCAGCTCCACCACAGCATGCCGGCTGTCTTGCATGCCTTCAGCCCAGGTTCCTGCATCCCGGAGGTGTGCAGTGTGATGCTGCCGACTCCGCCCTGCTTTGGGGCTTCTTGTGCCTTCCACCTGGTCTGTGACCTGCTGGGCAGGTAGCTGTGTGTCGTGCCTCCAAGGTGAGCAATGGTAGGTGTCTAGGGGAGAGCATACATGCAAGGAAAGCTTGCGTAGATGCTTCCCCAGAGCCCTCACTGTGAGCTCTGTTGCTGTTGGACATACTCCTGGCAGGGCTTTTCCATCAGCCCCATGAGGTATGGGGCTGTTCCTCCTCAGAAGGACCCTTGTCTGCCCTCTCCGCTTTTCCTGGGTTCTCTGTGCATTTACTGCGGGAAAGGAGAGCGATGGGACAGGCAGTGGCTGGAGGACTGGGCTGCTCCGGTGAGTTTGGCAGTCATGGCACCACAGGCTGGGGCATGGTCGTTTGGGTGAATTTGCTTCTTTTGTTTGACCTTAAAACCAATCTTTCCCTTCGGGATGAGTGTGTAGGGGAATGATACTCAAGATTTAACCTTTCCCATAGGAAATCTGTTCAACAGTGACTTTCATCAATGGCTGCTGTTCTTCGGAAATGTCCCTGACATCTCCATGTCCCTGTCTGGTGTGACTTGGTTAGAAGACTTCGCTGCAGAGATGGAAGAGGGCTGTAAGCAGCTCCATCTCACTGAAGGAGCTGGGAGAAAAAGCAGCTGTCAGGGAGCTGCGGTGCTTTCTATGTCTTTGCTACGTCAAGGAAAGCAAGACCAAGAGCTTGGCTTTAAGGGTTTCTGAAGTTACTTTTTGCAGACTGGGAGAGCATCTCCCCCTTGGCTTGGAAAGGCAGTGGGTTGTGTTTTAGACGAAGCCTGTTCAGTGCAGCTGGCGTTGCACCATGTACAACAGGGAAACGAGCTATCTCCTGTTTTAATTAAGGATGGGAGATGCAGTGGGAATCGGCCCTGGAGCAGGCTGCTTGTTCTCCGCGTGGGCAGTTTGCCTGTGAAGCGTGTCAGCGTGGGCGAGGGAGCCAGGAGGGACTGAGAGGCTCGTGTCCAACGCTCACATAGGGTCATTCCCTTGGTGCCGCATCAGTAATTTGAATGACATCTGAATTACTTGCTGTAACCTGCTTGCAGATGCTGTAAAGCAGTGCTAAGCCCTTCCCAGTGTGGCTTTCTGAAGGGACCAACTCCCAAGGATCTGGGGCCCTTCTCCCATTCACGTTCGCTCTGTACACTCTCAAGCTATGTCTGTGCACGTGGGACGGGCTGTGTCTGCAAAGAGCTGGGCTTAAGCCTGAGCTACTCCAGTCAGTGCTGGTAGGTTGGGGACCCCTGAAGGGGTGTCTCATGCTCTTGTACATGCTGTGTGTGCTTCATGGGGGTGCTGAGAGCAGCAGACTGAAAATGATGGGCTGACCAGAACAAGCATTTCCCCAGGATGCAACACCTGGGTTCCCCCACCCCATGGCTGATGTGCTAGAAACCAAGAGCCCTTCTCTGTGGTTGTACATCCCAACTGCGCTCTCCACGTTCAGCAGGAGAAGGAGATAAATCAGGGTCCTGCTGGGGAAAGCAGGGGAACTTGCTGCTGAAACAGGTCCCCGTACCAGCACAGTACAACTCCAGACTGCACTGCTTTGGTCTAATTAATAATATACAGGTGGCGTGATGGACTGTACGCAACAGTGCTCAACCATGCAGCTAGGTGTGCAGTAGTGGAGATGAGTCTTTTCTTGCTTGTGCAGCTGATAGGGAGGAGTCCTGCTGACTCCTTCGAACGTGCAAGTCTTGGTGTGACTGCCCTGCTTGGGAGGCGAGCCCACCCTTCGGTCTGATCCACTTGCCCTCACATCTGTATGGACTGTCTGCAGGAGCAGAGGTGGTGCAGAGCATGGAGTGGGGCTGGTGTGCCAGCAGATGTCCTAGAAGACTTTGTGCCCCTTCCAGAGGGGCTTCATGCTCACTGTAGCAAGAAACTGGGCAATACATCCCCTGCTTGACCTCAGGTCATTTTTTGTACAGCTCAGGTGCTGCGTGCTGAAGCTAAACTTAGCAATGTGGACAGAAATCATATGGATCGTGGTGAGACCATGCTTTAGCTTGCAGCATAGGTACAGTCAAGGGCCTTCTTCAGGAGCTGGATGGTTGAATAACACTTGAAGGAGAAAATGTTTGTGCTGAGCCCTGGTGCTGGATCCCCTGTTCTGAACAAGCCTTGCGATTGTCTTCATTTTTTGTATGTCTGTCTGCAGAGTGAGAGTGATAATTAATGCAGAATTGCTCTCCTGGGTTCTGGCAAAGCCAATACTAATTTTCTGAAGTCAGCTCAGAAGTACTGAAAGCGCAGTTTTAGGCAGGGCTGCGGGTCGAACGTTTCTCCATTTGGCTCCTGCTACTTTGATTGTCAAACATCACTTGAAGCTTTTCAGTCAGCATTAAAGTGAGAGCATCAATCTAAACCGGGGAAGTCCTGGACATCAGATGATTACATATTCCAAAAAATTACCTTAGCTTGACCTTGGAAGAGCGGGATGGTCAGCATCAGATTTATATATTTTTAATGCAGCTTTTAATTTTTAACTTCTTTCAAACGGGCTTTTTTCCTTTATAGATCTTTCTTCCCGCAGTGTTTTGCAAATGCACCAGTCGTTTCCTAACGAGCAAAACGACTTCAGCCTGCTCCTTAAAATACCCCTGTGAGGCCCAGAAGGGACATTATCCCAGCTTTGCAGTTGGGGAAACCAAAGCCCAAAGAGGGCGAGAGCGTCTTTTCAGAGGTGCCAGGCAGTCGCAATCCTCATTACAAGCAATAGAAACCGGGGTTGTTTTCAGCAGCGCTGAGTCTCCGGCCCCTGCTAGCCGGGTGGAAGACCACAGGCGTTTGGAGAGCTGGAGCTCCCATCTCACCCAAGTGCTATTCGCCAGAAAATGCTCATCTTGGAGAAGCACTGGGGGGGGGTTTGGTGGAAGGGTCCGTGCCTGGGACTGACGTGGGCTGGGTGGGTTACTGCCACATCACCTCCGCGGTGGCGCGGAGTGAAGGCGAGAGGGATGCTTGGAGGCAGGATGCTCAGAGGCTGCCAGCCGGCGGGGCTGGGGAGAGGTGGGTGTTTTTAAGAGGGGACCCGGGTTGTTTGACGGAGCTGAGACCACACAATGGCTGGTGGTTTCGCGTGTGTCTCTGGAGCAGAGGGGGGTGATGAGATACATACCGTTTGCATGCCTGTGCTCTGGCTTGATGTGGTCTCGCCGAGTGAATCAAAGCTTTTGCTTTGAAGGCAGTGGAGGGGGAAGGGGCCGTCTTTGTTCTGCTCTTTGGAGAGCACTGGAAATCCTTCAGCCCAGAAGACTACACCCTTCATTACCCTCTGGGTTATTGGCCCCAGATTGGAAGTATGGCTCTGTCGTGTGAAGTATTTGATTATTTATACAGTTAATGTTTAACAGAGTCGGAGTATTAGAATTAAACAGGGGATGAGCTTCCAACTTTGCATGGTTAAGGGCTAATAAAACTTCTCTGATCCAGTGTTGTCCTTTCACCAGAGGGGATTTTTTTCATTAGCTTTGGAGTGTTAAAAAGAGATCTCCTGTATTTGAGGCAGATTGATCTGTTGGCTTCAGACAAAGTGAATGTGCAAAAGTGTCAGCTTAAATATCCAGTCAGTGCAGATGCAGGCAGCCGAAAATTTCAAGGTGAGTTTAATTGGGGTCTTCAACAGCAGTAGCTGGGTTCAGCAGCATCTGCCTTGGAGACTGGGTGATGTCCGCAGCCCGCCCCGGGTGCGGAGGGGGAGAACACAGGCTGGGCGAACGATGGACTGGAAGGCGGAGGGTAGGAAGAGGCTGGACCGCCTAGCGTTGGCTTTGCTGCTTGCGCCAGTCTCCACCACTCTGTTTCGGCTGTCGACTCGCTGCAGGAGAGCCTGGAAATGTCAACTGGTGACCGTTCAGTCATCACATCTTCCGAGGGTGTTGAGCTGGGATAGCATTTCACAAGTGTTTGACATGGGGATTGCAAAGGTGTGCCTAGGGCAGCCCCTGGGGCTGGCGTGGTCCAGGGGGACAGTAGGAGAAGGGGACAATGGTTGAGGCTGACTGACCTTAACAGAGCCTGCGTTGGGTTTGATGTAGCAGTGGGTTTGGTTTTCATTTCTTTTTAGTTTAGTTTACTCAGACTTATGGGTCTGGTGGTGTCTGTACCCCCCCAACACGCTTCATTGCCCAAATCCAGCAACATCTCTTGGTGGCACAGAGCTCTCAAACCTGCATTTCTTACCAGTTACATGATTGGAGATGGTGAGGACACTAAATGTGAATTTTCATACCTTTATTAAGGGGAAGGCTGAGGAATAAGGGCTTTGTGGCATCCTAGAGGTCCCGCAGGGTGGAGTGGTTGCAACTGCCCCAGAGGTTTCCTCAGTGCTGTTGGTCAGCGTGGCTCACTTAAAAATCAGGTTGATTTTTAGTAAACCACCAGGACTGAAGGCAGCCATGACTGCGAACTTGCCGCTTGTATTTTAGGTGTCCTGATTATCTCGCTGTGCGTTTTCTTTCCCTCTTATTTCTCACGCACTCCTGCCTGCACAAATGCTGAGCATACTGTGAGTGTAATTTGCTTCTACTTTGGCCCGGCGTACCGATGCGATTGATAACTCACATTGTGCTGGTGACAGCCATTTTTAATCCTTTCCTTATGACTGGATAAACAAGGGGGGATGTATGAAAGCAAGGCTGTTGAAGTGGCTGTTGCATGGGTGGAAGATCCACAGATGACGTTTTGCCTTTGCAAATGTACATCTGAGCGTGATGGGAACTCTGCTCCTCATCGTCCTTCCAACCATTTCTCCTCACTGTAGATGATGCAGGAAACTGTACTGAAGAGTTTCGTGCCTCCAGTTCCACCTGTGAGCATCACCTGCTTGTTGGCTGGATGGAGAGAGACTCTGCTTTTGGCTCTCCTGAGAAGTGTTGGTCTCTCCATCCATGATGAGTTCATCTCTAGGCTTAACGGAGTGGTTTCTCTAAACAAGGAACTGAATTGATTTTAAAAGAATACATCTCCTCTGCAAGATGTCAAGGTCATGATCCATATCAGCCTGTAGACAGATGTGTTCCTCACTAAGAAGCACTTAGCTTTGTTTCAAAATTTCTATTTTTATGTACACTTCACCTGCAAGGTCCCAGATTTGGTGCTTCCTCCCCTCGAAGACAGCTGAGCCCTCGACCTGCCGTAGAGGCCTGTGGGGTTTCCATCTCCTGCAGAGGAAACGCACAGTGTGGAAATTGGCTCCTAGGGGAAACAGCAAGTGGAAAGTGTGATCCAGCGTAGAAGTATTTATTTTTTAAAGACAAGTGGCAACTTCCTGTCCCTCTGCTGCCCTGTGTGCTTCTCATCTATTTCTGATTTTAATAAATTTCTTTTTTATCTTGAGGAAGCAAATTAATAAGTAATGGCAAATGCTCTTTAGAGAGAGAGGCTGCTGAAGGTTGCAATAGTTTTAATTTGGCATGTGTGTTGTCGCAGGGACTGTTCGCCATTGAGGCGAGCACGTCGGTGTCAGAGCCGGTAAAATATGGCTGTTATATACACTGCACGCACAAGCGTTGGGTGTAAAGTCTTGCAACTAGGTCTCCGAGCAAGGGCTCAGGGGGGAATTAAGCTGGTCTTGCTGGGAGCTTTGGGGCTCCCATCTCCTTTAGCTCTGGGTAAGTTTGAAACCCAGCACGACTGGACGGACACATCTTCCCTGTGCATCGCCAGGCAATCCCAGCATTGCTCTTCCAGGCGAGCATCGTCATTCGATGTGTGGTACTGGTCAGGTCTCAGCCCTCTTTATACACCAGAAACCCACAGCTGCTTCCTTCAGACACCCACCCAAGGTGATGCTCTGTTCAATTTGGAGGTGGACTGGCCCTGGGCATCATACGTACCCCTTCTGTGGGAATCTGGACATGATGGTGGAGCCTGGCTGTGTGTGCATCAGGGTGATGTTAACATCACTGAACAACTAAATCTTAAGTGCTCAGAAGCCCTGAGCCATGACAAGAATGGTTGGATCTGCTTAAAATGTTAGGAGCTTTGGGAAGAAAACTGAGTTTCATTTCTGCACCTTTCTGTGTGGTTTCAAGCTCATGCTTGCATCTTCTCGAAGTGCCTGCGATAGCCACGTTTCTCCTGTGACCCCACAGGTTGGGGCTTTTCCACCCCAAATGGTTTGATGGTCGTTGTTCGTCGGCATGCACTTCAGGTTGGCATCCTGGCGGGGGCTTGCAGGACTCCAGCAGATGCTAAGATGGCACCTCCTGGAGGAGAAAATGGCCTCTGTTTTATCTCCTGGCTGTTCCTCATCTGCAAAACCCAAGTGTGAGGGTACGTAACGCCTGACGCACAGTCGGTGCAGCAAACTGTGGGGGTTGCTAAGCAACTAAGTTGCGGGAAGCGGGGTTAGCAGCATCCAGCATCGGGGCAGAACAGAGTCCACCCGCACAGATCCATTTTCAGGTGTCATCTTGGTGAGGGCGACTTTCCCAGCGTCAGCCCTGACCCCTCTCATTACAGCAATTTAGTTTGCAATTATGCACCATATTGAGCCTGGCGGCTGCGGTTCCTGGAAAGCCAGACCGCGCAAGTTTACCCAAAACCTTGCAAATATTCCAGGTTGAGCCCAAGGAGGTCTCCTGGGGGGAAAGCAGGGCTGGAGGTTTCCTTCCTGGGGAGGCAGCAGCGGAGCGTGGGCTCCTTGCATCCCTTGCTCAGTGCTTCCCAGCTGGCTGTCCCCCGGCGCTTGCCTTTGCTCCCGAACCCTGCTGCCTCGGTTTCCCAGCAAGGTGAAGAGGGACCCTGCTCCTGGCTCAGCATGGGGCAGGGAAGGCAGCGGGTGCTGCTGTCGGGGGAGATCCCCAGCGGGGTGCGACTCCCCGGGTGCTTTCTGCCATCTGACTGGGAGAGAGACCCCCCACGCCGGGACGTGTCACCCCATAGCGTGTGCCTTTTCCGGGGGGTGTTGGTGGGCCCTCTTTCAAGGGTCAGGGGAAGATTTCCCCCCACTGCTTTCCAGTCTCTAAGTGGGAGCACCGTGTAATACTTGGGTTATGTGCTAATTAGGGCGATTCCTAAAACCCTTTGCTGAGATTGTGGGTAAAACCGCCTTCTCTCAAATTACCATCTTCCCTTTTCAAACGGAAGAGAAGAGTCAACTCCCTAGTTGCTCATCTGGTTTTGCTTTTTACTTCGTTTCTGTCCCGTTATGCTGAGCTCACTGCGTTTTTGGTTGCTTCCAATTCCAAATCAAGATAAATCTGATGATAACCCTCTGGCACACGTGGTGTCCGCTGCCAGGGAGCTCTGCCTGGCTCGCCCCATGGAGGATTGGGGCAAAGCAGGAGCTGCAGGAGGCTGCAGGGGTGGGGTTTCACTCCCGTGAGGCTTTCAGGTTGTATTTCAGCCAGCCAGCAGATAATTGGCTGGGATGTTGCAGGGCTTTCCCCTTTTTCCCTTTTTTTTTCCCCCTTTTTCCCTTTTTTCCCCCCTTTTTCCCTCCCCACCCTTTTTCCCTTTACCCCCCCTTTTTCCCTTTTTTTTCCCCTTTTTCCCTTTTTCCCCCTTTTCCCTTCCCCCCCTTTCCCTCGCCTTCCCCCCCTTCCCCCCCCTTCCCCCTTCCCCCCCTTTCCCCCTCTTCCCGCCCTTCCCCCCCCCTTTTGCCCCCCCTTCCCCCCTTCCCCCCCCCCCTTTTTTCCCCCCTTTTCCTTTTTTCCCTTTTGTAAAGGAACTTAATTACTGAAATAGGTCTGTGGTTAGAGGAGCTGGAGACTCTCCATCCACTGCCAGAAGGACCTCATGCCCCATAATGGGATAAAACCACTGCTAAATGTCTCACATCACGCTTTTCCCCTTCCCCTTCAGTCCTGTGTATTTAGCGTTAACTGCACAATATAGGTTTCCTTTTGTTTTAATTGTGATGAATTCCAGGGAGAAGGAATGGATCGCTCCCTCATTTTTCTTTCTACTGTAGCCCCAGCCATCCCGATGACAGATCTTGTCATTACGCGGTGTCATTTTAGATGTTTGCACTGCACCAAAAGCAAACGGAGGAGCCTGCAGTCTAGGCTGTGGATTGAATAACAATGTTTTTCCAGCAAAAAAAAAAGTGTGAAGTTTTTAATCAGAAGCACGAGTTTCGCAGAGGCAGCCCGTACACCGCTCCCAACCCAGTGAAGCGATGGCTCACGTCTCCGTGGGTATCAGCTTTTGTGGCCCTTTGTGTTTCTGAAGGCTGTGAAGCAGTGGAGTCATCCTGAACTTGAAAAGCGGGAGGGCTCGTGTTTTCCCGTGCGCAGTGGATCCTCTGGGACAGCTTTCCAGTTGCAGGCTCCTCGCTAAAGCAGAGATTGGTGATGTGCAGCTGGGAGATGATGGGGACAACGCATGTCCGGAAGGGTAAAGGGTAGCGCTGAGGGGCTTAAAGTCACTGCACGGGAATCTGCTTCTCGTGAAATGCCTGCGTGCTAAAGATGGTGAAAACTGCTGATGCAGGACAGCGGAGCATCTTTGTCAGGCATCTGTCTCCCAACTGCCTTCCTTTCAAGCAAGGAGGGCTGCTGGGGAAGTCTCTGCTCCGCAGGCTTCCTGCTGCCTTCCTGACTTCTCAGAAGGGTCATGTGAAAACTAAAGTGATCAAAAGGGGTTTTTAAGTGTTATTTAAAGCGTGATGACTGTTCTGCAGAGGGTTTTCGTTGTGCAGAATTGGGCAATTTGACTGCTTGTCAGCCATGACCCCAGACTTCCCTGCAGGGTCCCGCCAGAGGGGAGATACTGGCAACTGAGAACTTGTATATGGTTGCCTCACTTGGGTTGGTCTTGTCCCTGTTCGATTTTTCTTATAGTGCCTGAACACGCTGCCTTGCTGTTGCCGTCTGAAGTGTGTTGAGCTTCATGGGTGGCGTTGGACAGTGTATCAGAGGTCCCTTTTGTGATACCATGAGTGAGGCTTGGGGAAATGGCCATGCCCAGGAGATGGCAAGGAGTCTGGCTGCTCTGGCACAGCCTCTGGGCTCCGTGGAGCTGACTCTGTAGTTGTCTGACTAATTTTGGGTGTGACGTATAGTTTGGTAGGACTGGAGGATAACCAACAAAAACTTGATCCTTGTGGAAGAGGTGGAAAACTCAACCACGAGCAGGTTGAGTTGCACTTGGGAGCTGCCACAGCACACTTGGATGGTCTGCAGGTCTCTCCACTGTCAGAATTGGTGCTTCTCAGATACCCTCAACACACTTCACGATGAAAGCCTTGCGACTCCCCAGGGATGCGCGTAAGTGCTGGCATCCCTCCTGTGAGGGACCGACAGGGGATGGGGGACCCCGATGTGCGGGCAGGACTCTTGCGGGAAGAGCGCAGAGCCAAGATGGAGATGTGGGAAGCACAACGTGACAGCAAGTGTTCCCCCCTCCAAAGTGTGGTCCTGCTGGAGGTCCCCGTGTAGCCTACCCTTTTCTGGCTCTGTGCAGAGATCCCAGGGACAGGAATCCTTTGCTTTCCCCAGCACTGTGGGGCAGATGTTACACCTCATGGTGCAAAGTCCTCCAAGCTCTCACTAGACGGTTCCTGTCACTTTGCAGCTTATGAGTTGAAAGCAAGCTGGAAAAATGTTTTTTCCACACGAAATCAAGGTGTGTGCCTTTCCTTCACCTTAATTTTTGCTGGACATTGAAATTCAGCATCAACCTTCCCAAGCTTGACACCACCCCTCACCTCCTCTTCTGGGATTGCTTTGGTCAGGGTTGTCACCAAGGGCTGGTGACCAGCCCAGCCGCTGGTGTGCAGCAGTTAGTTGAATGACTCCCTCTCCTGAAATTAAAGTCCCTTCTTTCAGGAATAATTAATACACTTACAAAGTTTCCCAAAATGATTCTGGAATAAAGTGTCCACAGAGGAGGCTGATCTGGAATAGCAATTGCTGAATAATTTATTCTGCAATGAGTAGTTAATTTCCCTATATGGAGCAGCCCTAATAAGCTCCAAAATTTAAGCTTTATTGGTTTGAGGGTCAGGCGGGAAGGAAACCACTAAGTTTTTGTGAAGCTACTGAAGTGAGCTAAGCCGTTTAAGTATAATAATATTTCTACAATATAATAAATGTTTGGCTGTGGTCTCCTTAGTGAAATTCAATAGCAAAAAAAAAAAAAAAAAGAGAGAGATGGGTTTATTATAAATGGGGGCTGTAAAAGTTGGCAGGAGAGGGGGGTCGTCCTGGTGCCTGCTCTTGGGGTCTGTGCCCAACTCCTGAATGGGGGATGGAGAGCAGAAATGGCAAAAGAATGTAATCTCAAAGATTTTTCCACTTTGGGGGAGCAGTTTCAATGCAGAGCCCTTTTCTGTGCTTAAAAGTGAGGTTTTTGGAAGGAAGTTAATTGACCTTTTCAGCAAATCTGTTGCTGAGGCCATTACCACAAATGCTATTGAAACGCTTTGTAAATATAATGTTCGTTCAACAACATTGCCAATAACTTAGAAAGTCAGACTTTATCCTCCCTTTAAAAAAAAAGAGCTATTCTTAGTGGAAAAAATGTCTTTTTTGGGAAGAATTTGGAGCAGATTTTCGTACTGAATCTAGGCTGCCTCATTCCCTTGGAAGGCTTCTGAGGGCCAGGAAAATTATAACTAATAACTTCCCTATAAATTGTAGAGCTGCTATTTTAAGGTCTGTCTCAGGGAGGATTGGGGTGGTGTCCTGCTTCCCTCCATTGCTACGCGATGCCCTGGTTTGATCCTGGTCCTTGTTAAGCTGGCTGCCAGTCCTGCCCCGTGCAAAACCAAAATGTGGGAAGAAAACAAGTCAGGAGGCTCTCAGGCTTGGTTTTGCTTTTGATTTTCCATATTGGTGGATTGAGTTTGGGTTTTGGTTTGGAGGTGCCCTGCTCCGGAGGCAGCTTTAAGTTGCAAAATATGCATTGAATGCAATTTTATTTTTGCGTATTTGGAGACAAAATCCAAAGCTGCTCCTCATCCTGAGGCTAAGACCTGGAAAAGCTGTCAAAGCGGGAGGGAGGCCACATCTCAGAAAAGCAGGTCAGCGAGGTGAGCAGATGCGTAGAGAGAAAAGGATGTCCATGGCTCTGGAGCAACTTCTTCCCCAACCAGAGGGTACCCAGGGATGAGCCCTTAAGCCAGGAGCAGTGGGTTAAGGGCTCTGGCGTGGGAGGCACTTCATTTTTAGGGGTCGGGATTATGTTTTTGTGGGGCTAAGAGTTATGTGAATCACCACATAAAAAAGACGACAGAGAGAATAGCGCTGCTCCGCTCGCTTTTGACTGCGGCGAAGATCAGTGATCCCATCGTGGTGACACTTGCATGGAGGGATAAGAGGCATTTCCTAATGAAAACCCTTTTATGTACTAGAAGCCAGCTTCTCAGCTGTTGGAAATCTGGGTGGCTCCATTGAAGTCGGGAGATGACCCCAGCTCAGCCTTGTGTGTGAGTTCTGGCATATCCCATCGGTTTCCGTGAGGCAGCCAAGGTGGTGACAGCATGAGGCTGGGTCTGCTCTGTGGCAGCCTCAACTGATGGGACGCACGAGCCCGGAAACTCCAGCAAAAGTGAATTTCCTCCCCATAGATATTTTCTTTCATGCTTGAAAACAACCCTGCATCTGTTGAGAAAACACCTGAGCTATAATAAGGAACTGTGTTGCTCCTTGTTCAGATACAGCCGCTCATGAACGCAGAGAGGAGAGGCGTGCTTTTGGGATGGTCACAGAGATGTGTTGCTTTTTCTCCCTTGATGTAGAGATGGTGCGTTCACCACTTGTACCAAAAAATGTACTGCACATCCTCATCTTTCTAATTTCTCATGGTTTTAAGAAAGCTCTTTATATTCAAGCTTACCATAAGATATACTGTAGCAGTAAAGAGCAGAGACTTGGCAGCATTTTGCCACCAGTTATTACATGGGCAGCACATGTTAGCAAAGATGCGGTGAACTCATCCTCTCTTCAAGCCCTTTATATTGCTTATGCTGCTGCAAAAGTGGCATTCGGGTTGGTTTGTGTTAGATCTGAACTGCTAGCAGAGGAATTCAGCTTGCAGGGCTGCACCTTAGCAGAGGAAATCAGTCCGAGCTTTAAAACTGGTTGTATTTTTTCATTCTTCCCCCAAACCGTATGTCTTCAGAGCAAGGGTTGAGCATCTGGGTAGATTAAAAACCCATTTGCTGGCTGGTGGCGGAAGGATGTGGAAGGTGATGCTGGAAGGGGTGGTCTTGGCTTTGGGGCTGGCAACAAAGACCCAAAAGACCTAGGTCTTCAGGTTTGGATGGGCAACAAAGAGCACTCCAGGCTGGGGAGAAAATGGGAGAACAGTTCTGAATATTTTTGGGGAATGTCACAGATTGGGACCAGTCGGCTGGAGCACGGCCTTGGTCCAGCCACCCCCTGAGCTGGGTAGGGGGAGGAAAAAAAACTCCATTTCAGGCTCCTAGATAAACAAACACCAGAAATCTCGTAAGGGTAATAATGGAAATCACTGGGAAATTGAGTTAATACAAGGGCATCTGTGTAAGTGAATGCTCGGGACAGGGAAACTGCTTTGTCCTTTAACTCTAGTAATGCTGGAGCAGATGGGAAGCGTGGTGCGCTTCACGCATTAGCTGGCTCAGATAAAGAGCAAGGCAGAGGCCAGTCCTTTTGGCTGATTAGAGGTTAACAGGGATAGAAACCAGCGGATTGACTCTTCATTTGCAGGAGGTGTTGTGGGATCAGAGCAGATGGCAGAGAGCGTGTCCCTCCAGCTTACTCAGCTGCTCAGAGGAGCTTACGGCTCCCTCCAGCACAAACAGCCCCACTTGCATCTCCTCTGTTTACAGCTGCAGCTCGTGCTTCGTCCCTGGCCTACCTGGAGACACAGTATTTCTCCTCAACCTGTGGTAGTTGGTGTCTGAGGCCGTACGTGCGTGTGGGGACACTTGCAGGCATGGTGCATCCTCTTCAACTTGGCCGTATCCCTTTGTTACGGCTCCCCCGGCGTCAGCTCAGCCACGGGCACAGCGCCTTACTGGGGGCTTTTAATGGTCTTCGTTAGCTCTGCAAAGGCCAGAGGTGCTTTTCCAGGGTGGTAATGACCGGGCAAGGACAGGAGCATGATGGGGAGCCGGGAGGAGGACTGCGAGGGGAAAACATACAGCAGAAGCACAGCTGCGTTCTGCTGGGGCAGCATCCTCCCGGCCAGCCATCGCCTGCCTCCTTCATCCCTGCCAAGGTCTTGCTCGACGGCAACACCTTTGCCTGCGATCACAAAAAGAAATCGCTTTGGGGAGGAGGGAGGATGTAAACTCGTACCAGCTCTGCTCATTGACTCGCTGGAAGCCTGGATTCCCTATTTTGCAAGGGAGAAATGGCAATTGATTCAGCCTTACCCTCTTCCTTTTTGTCTGCCAGCACTCTGAAAAGGCACATTTTATCTGTGTGTGACAACACCTGCCTAGGGTGCCTCTCATTGAGCCGCACTGAATCAAAAGAGCAACAAGAAAAGTGGGTTTAATTGCACACATCTTCAGCGGAGTCTTTCTTGCACTGGCAGCACAAAAGGCCAGCCCCGTGCTGGTTGAATGGAGCCCGGGAGGGCTGGGGCGCGCAGTACTCTCCGTTACTATCGGAGGCAGATGATTCACTTTGCTGGAGCATTGTCATGTGCAAATGAGTTCATGAGCCCATCTCCTTTCCAACTGCAAGGTCAGGGACTGAGCAATTGTCAGCATCAGCCGGCTGGAGGAATTGATCTAGAAGCTGGAAAGCTTTGGGAGATTTTACTAACCTCCGCTTCCCAACGTGTGAGCACACCGACACCTTCCTCCCACGGGTGTTGTCTACATTACAAATATTGACCGATTTTAAGTTCACGTTTAGAAAGCTGCTGTTTCGAGGCACGGAAATGTGACTCAGAATGGCTTATAAATAACACTTGGTGCAGCAATTATTATTCATTGCTAGTTATGGCTTTCACACAGTGGAAAAACAAATGGTTTTTCCACTAGGAGCTGGGGCTGCAGTCCGTTTAATCGCTGAAGAGCTTGGAATCGCTTTAGTTTAAAATACCTTTCCGCTGTGGTTTGGAAATTTAAAAAAAAATATTTGGGTCATGTTAACCTAGTGTATATGACTTGCACTGAGAATTTCAGTTTACTTTGTCTATGTCTGCTGAGCCCCATAAATATCCGTGTATGTGTTCGTGTTCGGTTTTGCAGAGCTCCTGCCTGCCTGAAGGCAGAGCTGCCCAAACGCAGACTTGAAATGGGGTTAGTCTGACTAGAGGTGGGGCCCTGGGAGCTGAGCACCGGGCACAAGAGGAGTGAGGAGCTAAGCTGCTGTCTGCCACAGCCGTCCCTCTCTGGCCAGGATGCAAGGGGATGCAGCCGGTGCCTTCAGGAAGCTGTGTGGATGGACTTTCCATCACGTTGCTCCTAATGGAGGCTGCTCAAAATATCAGCCTCAGTTACTAGGAGGTCACTTGAGGTTTTGACAGCCAGATGTGGGGGTGAGTTCTTTATGTGCAGTGTCCGGCTGCATCCCACCAGTGGTCCTTGCTCAGTGGGGTGGATGTGGTTGCACATCTCCCTCTGCAGAGCTGTTCCTTGCCCTGCTTTGAGGTTTCCACAAAGACTGAGAAGAGCCTGCAGAGGAGCCACAGTGACGTGAATAAATGCTTCCCGTGTTACCCATGCATTACTGGTCCCATCCTCTTACGCAGCAATGGCAGTGCAGCAAGCTCAGTCTCTGCTGGTCCAGGGTCCTAGCGATGGCTGCTCTTGCATGAAGGCTTCCTCCCCGGCAGGATTGCGCTAATACTCTGTGAAAGGCAAGCGAGTGCCACGCCTGGGAAGAGCGAGGTAGTTTTTCCAAATGGCACAACTTTGCGAATGACAACTGTGACTTCTGCCTGGGCTGCGGTGTGAAATCTGGGGGATGGCTGTGAGCAGCAACTGCCAGAGGGAGCAGAGCTGAGCTCTCGAGTTCCCAGCTAGCGTTGTAGCTGCGGAGTCCTCCTCTCCCTCCTCCTCCTTGTGGGTGTTGGAGGGCTCTTGATGACACAGTTATGAGAAGGGAAGGGGTTACGCCTGGGTTTTGCTTGTTTCTGGGGTTTGAATTTCCACTTGTGGTCTGCCGATCTCTGAACTTCAGGTATTTCGATGTAACCAGCTTGAACGTTGGCTTTACCTTCAGTGGTTTGCTGGAGGACCCAAGACTAGAGGTCTCCACAGCCAGCCTGGTGATGGGTTGGAGCTGCAGGACAGGCTAGTAGTTTCTCCTGACGAGTGGCTTGTGGACATCTGGGTTAAAAATGCCCAGCTGAAAGACTTTGGCTGCTCTTACAAACTGGAAGAGTTTGCAAAGCTCCTTTTGGTTGAATAAGTTTAGAGATCAAAGAATTCTCCATCTTGGTTAAAGATAGTTCTGTTGAGGCCTTAATGGTCTTGTCTTAATAGCAAAGTCTCCTGCACTGGAGCTTCTGCTAAAGGCTTGAACCTTTGTAGCTGTTTCAGAGCCCAGGGATGTTTTGTGGATCCGTGCTCCTGCCAGCCTGCGGGGTTTGTCAGCTCCAAAGACAAAAGTGTTGCCCAGCTGATGAGTTTGGAAGTGCCAGCAGCGTGGAGCTCACGAACTCCCAGAAGACATTTCTAGGGTCTGTTTTAATTTAAATCAGAGGCACAATGTCCTGTGGC
The DNA here is from genome assembly GCF_018139145.2 of Gymnogyps californianus. Taxonomy (NCBI): domain Eukaryota; kingdom Metazoa; phylum Chordata; class Aves; order Accipitriformes; family Cathartidae; genus Gymnogyps; species Gymnogyps californianus. Next base: position 25,418,857 of record NC_059478.1, on the reverse strand, counting down.
ACTAACGCAAGGTCCTTGCTCTAGTGTTTTGTCCCCGTTTGATGGGTAAGTGGGATTAGGAAGGAGGTGTGCTTGTCGTGCCCTGTGTGCCTGTGAACATTTGTGGCACCTTTCTGTGCTCTTTCTGGGGCAGGTATGAACAGTCAGCTCCTTTTGCAACCTGGATCAGAGACGTCCACTGGGAAGCATCTGTGGTAAAAGTAGGGAAGGCTGTTCTGGGGCAGGGAGGAGGCAACGTTGTTCTTGGGATAAAGCTAGGCTCCAATGGGGCGTAATGAGTCTGTAGTTACAAAGATGGTATTTAATTATTTCTTTTCCATGGTTTTCAAGCCCTGGCACTGTCACTTTGCTGGCAGCAAATCAAACACCAAGTTAGCTTGTGTTAAGGAACAGAAGATGAAGTCCTAGATAAGCACTTGGCTGTAGGAACATCTTAAATTGAAACGTGCAGGGGGGACGTGGAGGAGAGTATGTTTTTGCTCTCAGCGCTATCCAGACCCGGTGTCTGTGGCCAGGGCTGTGTTTCTCTCTGCTGGAGTGCCAGTATCGCCTGCCCCATGTGCTTCTAGGATGTGAGATGAATGGAGAGGAGGGTATGGTGACAGCTTTCCTTCTCCAGGGTGACCTGTAGCCTCTTGGTGACTGTAGCATCAGAGTTCTGTGTGGATCCATGGATGATGGAGTAACCACACCATAACATATCTTTTAACCACCACTCTTCTCTGGGACAGTGATAGCCATCACTGCTGAGCTGGCGTGCTCAGCATCCATGGGTGCTAGGGTGTAGACCTGGCCGCAGAGCAGGGCGCAGCATGGTAGCTGCATAATGTAAATATTTCCAAATAATGCATCTGTTCCCGCCAGCTCCTCTCTCTCCCCCTCTCACCATGTTTAATTTCTGACTAAGCCTTTGATAAATGTTTTGTACAGAGTTCCTAGTTTATCTTAAATAGACCTGCTGCCACCACAGCTAAAATCTAAACCAACACTTGACTTAGGGCTTGAGTGCCAGATGAACTTGGCAGTTGCCAATGCGCTGAATGGTCCTGTTCGATGTGCAGACCCCGGCTACGAGTTATGAGGACCGGCTCTCGCAGCAGATGGGGGAGCGCAGCTTTTAGGATGCCTGAGAGCAGCCTGGGAAGTGTCAGGACAAATTTCCTCTCTTGGGGGGCTGGATTCAGACCACGGTTGATGTATTTTCAGACTTACACCTGTCCGAAACAGGTCGTTTGGTTAAATGAGTTCCTTCAGCCTTACACCAGTTAGCCCCGAGTAGGGTCTGGCCCATGATCCTGCTTAAGTAAGCGTTTCAAGGCAGTGTTTATGGCTACTAATTTGTCTTAGAGGGTTTTATGTATATATGCGTATGTGCCTACGGGTGTACATACATGTATATACATACATTCTTGCTCAGGAATGTGGTTTCCAATCCTTTTAACTTTTTCAAAAAGTAAACTAGGGAGAAACTGGCAGTGAGTCGGAGCTGCCTGCCAAGCATCGCAGACCAGAGAAGTGGTAAAACATAAACACTTTGGAGTTTATCCTCGGGATTTATATAGTTTGGCTGCTGGGGGATGAACTTGTGAGGAGCGGGGGGACTTGTCAGCCCCTGGCCACGCTGCTCCCGCACCTCCGCAGCTGCGCTTCCACTCCCGGCAGTGTACGAGCAAGAGGGTAGTGCGGGGTTGTCTGTCCCTCCCCTCCTGCTCCCCTGGCCACGTGGGGTGGGTTTCGGGTGATGGCAGCAGAACAGGTCTGCTTCCCGCCCCCGTCCCCCTGCGCTAAAGTAAAAGCAGACCTCCTTGACGCGTAATCAGATTTGAATGTGGTTTTTGGCGTGGCTTTAAAGAGACTGGCAGTGAATAGCTGGTTTTGATGCCATTTATTAAAAACCTCTGGTAGAATTTGTCTCGGAAAGCCTTTGTGAGAGCTGGCAAACGCACAAGGGTTTGATGCAGTTAATGTATTTTAATCTTCACCCCCCCACCCCTTCTCCTTTTCTGTCGCTAATTGTAGGGCTCTCAGCTGTCTGCCGCCTTCTCCGGGGGGATGGCAGGCTCTGCAGGGACCTCTGTACAAACACAGGCTTAATAAGGTTGCAGTGGCACGGAGAAAAGTGAGCATCCTCTTTGGGGAGGAGGGCTCAGAGGGGTGGGGCAGGGTGCTGGGGCCTGGGTACCATGCCAGCCTCTGACATGGGGGCACCGGGTGGCCTCAGCCATGTTAATTAACCTCCTGGTGCAGCCTTGTTCTCCTTGGAGGAACAAGGCAGATGAATGGGGGAAACAAAGGTGTCCCTTTTCCAGGTGGCTGGGCAAGTGCAAAGTGTTGGTGTTGGACCTCCTCGGCAGCCGGCTCCTGGAAAGGGCTTCCTGGGCTTTCAGATTGAGGTTGATGGGCATCCAGTCTTTTCTGACTGACTTTATCCCTCGCTTGCTTGGTGCATCCACCTTCCTTGGACCCAGAGGACCTTCTGAGCCTGTTCCTCGCTCCCCACCCACGTTTGGGACTTGTGACTTTTTTTCATGGTTTGTGGCCGAAGGCACTGCAGCCCCTCGCGGCATGGTGGGGGCTGTCGGGAGCACCGTAACGTTTGTGTGAGCGATTTGGGCTGTCCCTGCAGCCCGACGCACGGATCGCGCTGATGAGCGGCTGGCTGCCTGGCAGCAGTATTTTGGGGAAAGCTCAAGAGCTCGCAGGGGAGCAGCAAATATTGTGGAGCTCAAGGAATAAACAGTTTCCCCCCAGCACACGGTTTGGGCTGTACATTGCTCCTGTCTCTGCTCCTTGTTCCCGCTGCGTGGAAGAGCTCAGAGCTGTGGCCATGCCCTGGAGCGCTCTACCTGGTTGAGGGACTGAAGTTGGAGTTGTGTTGCATTTAATTTGTGGGTTTTTTTGTCTGCCTCATCAAAGAAAAGAAACCCTGGCCTTTTTCTGCCAGCCCTCGCTCACGTGAGTTGCAAATTCAGCGAGAGGGAGGTGTGGATGAAGATGACTCCCAGGAGAGAAACAGTCTGAAAGACTCTTAAACAAATGGGAACCGAGCAGCTTTGCTCTTCCCCTGAGGGTTTGGCTGTTAAATAAACCCGCCAATGAGTCTGGCTGCATGTGTGTGTTGGTGCAGAAGTGTGTTGGTACATGGGCTGGGTGTTGCTGGGTGTAAGCCACCAGGATGGCGTGCGTTGGCTGGTGCGCTCCTTGACATAGCGATGCATGAGCAGCCTTGGCCGGCCTTGTCCTCCTTCCAGAGTTTGCATGGGTGGTCGTGGTCAGAGGGAAGCTAACGTGGCCTTTGCCTCTTCTCCGTCCCTCTCCAGGGTTCCACCTCAGCGGGACGGTAACGGAGCCAGCGACTGCGACAGAACCAGAGATGACCTACAAGGTGGCCATCAGCTTTGACCGCTGCAAAATCACCTCAGTGACATGCGGCTGTGGGAACAAGGACATTTTTTACTGCGCCCACGTCGTGGCGCTTTCACTGTACAGGATCCGCAAGCCGGACCAGGTCAAACTCCGTCTTCCCATCTCAGAGACCCTTTTCCAGATGAACAGGGACCAGCTCCAGAAGTTTGTTCAGTATTTGATCACAGCACACCACACCGAGGTGCTGCCCACCGCCCAGAAGTTGGCTGATGAGATCCTGTCGTCCAACTCAGAGATCAACCAAGTGCACGGTAATTCCTCCCTCCTCCCTGGGTGGCTCAGCACTGATTCACTCTGCGTTTGGGGCTGGGGTGGTGGTTTCATACTGACGGTGGTGACCTTTGTTTTGCTGTGTTTGTCTGTCGCTGCACAGAGAGAGGTGGCAGTGTCAAACTGACGTGAACGCATGGGTGTTGGGACCCACATCAGTGTTGGCCACGCATCCCTGTTCTGCCCTCTGTTCTTCTTTATGTGTTTATCTGTCAAACACTGGCTTCAACAGGCAAGAAAAGGCAGAGCAGACAAGCTGGCAGTGCACAAGGCACAGCTCAGAGTAGGGTGGAGAAGCCAAGGGTGGAGGAAGGGAGCACGTTTAGTCCCCAGCACAGAAGGACGTGGTGCTGGGACCTGAGGAGCGGGAGGTGCAGCGGGGACGTGGCTCCTCCAGCGTGCGGGGACACAGTGTCAGCCCAGCCCTGCACGTTGCTAAGTCAGATGCGGCTGAGCCGGCCGGAGATAAAGCTTTAATCTCCATGGGTGTTAATTTGCCCATAATAAATGAGTGCCACTGTCCTGACCTACTGCACAAAGGCAGCGGAGATGTGTCTGCAGCTTTGTGTTTGGAAGATGTTTTTGACTTCCTTCCCTGGAAAGCTCCAGCTGGGGGATGGTGCCCATCCCAGCCCTGCTCCAGTTGCCCACTGGCCCAGGAGGTGGCCCAGGCTCCCTGGGGAGTTGCCCTGAGGCTCCCTTCATCAGCCCAAGCTGGGCGCTCCCGCTGTGTCTTTCCAAGGAGCCCAGGAGCTGAGGTTGCCCAGGGTCTGCAACAATGAGCTGCTCCCCACCATGCCTGTCCCACCAGCTGTAGAGCGGAGATAATAAACACTTATCTGCCATGGAAGGGTGTTGCGGGGATTAACACATGCCTGTTAAGTGCTCCAAAGATGAAAAGCCCCATATGCAGCCTAAAATAGGATCTGAACTGGTTGAAACCACACGTAGAGGTGAGGCCAGGGGTCCACCTCCACCGTAGAGGTGATGGCAGCTCTGATCTTAGATATTTTCCCCTCCCTCTATCTGGTCGTTCCTACTCCTACCTTGGGAGAGGCTTTTGTCTCCTCCACTGGGCCACATCTGCTGCATGTATGGTTGTGCTCTAAATTACTGGCTTTTGGGGGGGTTTCGTCATTTTTTGGCATTAAAAAAGAATGAGGAGCTGTGGTACTGCAAGAATCTGGTGAGGTCCGTTCCCTCCCTGAGATGATCCACTGAAGCTGAGGTTGGGCAAGATCCCTTCTTGGCCATTGTTTGAGGCTGCTTTCTCCTAAGCAGACTGAAGAAAAGCTTTTAAGGCTCTGAATATTTATTGCTCTAGAGTCAGCAAAAGGCTGGTGATTGAGAGTCTTACAAAGATACAGATGTTGGCTCTGGTTCAGTATCTGCCTCTTGTTTTTACAAGTGGTTTTAAAAAACAAAGCAAAAATTCTCTGTCCCTTCAGACTTGTGCAAATTCACGCAATCCAGCATGCGATTTTGAACCAACAGAGACGTATTGACTTACCCAGCAGAAGGTGGCACCTATCCGACACCTGTGTGGCTGCCTAGCCGGGGTCACAAGCGAGTAAATGCCTCTGCAAGCAGGAGAACAGCCACGTCTCATCCTGGGGGAGGATGCAGATCAGCCTTAGGATGATGAGATGATCTAAAGATGATCTATGATGTTAAGATGATCTAAAACTGATAGATGTTGCACCCTGTGAAAAGTAAGGCTCAAAAAACCTCACATTCAAGTTCAGAGTGATGTTGTCCAGGGCTTCGGCTCTCGATCCTGGACGGTGTTGCAAGCTTTGCCCTCCTCGTCCTGCCAGTGAAGCCCAGCTGCAGTGCAGCTACGTCACAGAGCTACTTGAGCAACGAGCCCAGGGTGAGGAAGGGCTGCAGGCATGTGGGGCTGCATATGTGAGACCAATTTTGGGGGCTCCAGTTGAAGGGGATCCAAATTTTTCCCCCATCTTGCCCTTCCTGGCTGTGGTTCACACATTCATAGAGGGTTGCTGATCCTGGGATTTTAAATTCTCCAAGGTATTCTGTACATAGAGCTTTATGGGCTTATGTGCACATTTCTTGGCTGTGTATAGTTCAGACCCTTGGGGTCACACCTTCGTTGACCTTGGGGTTGAGGCCAAGGTGGCTTTTGGCAGGCCAGCCTCTGCAGCCCAAACAGTAACCCAGTGTGTGCATTGGACACCTGAGGTTATTACACCTTGGTGCAAGAACAGCCTCTCCAGCAATCCTTTCTTTTTTCTCCAGTTTCTTCTGAGGAGAGGTCTGTTGAGCTTCAGATCAGCATTGGCTCTTCCCCACCTACCTGTAGTCACCCAAAGGGCTGCTCCTTCCATGTCAATGGTGAGCACGTGGGATGGAGCAGCTGATTCTGCACCTCAGGAGCACTCTGGGCTGGCTGGGGAATGTCCCTTGTGCAAGGGGGTTGTCCGGTTTTGTAAAATAAGGCTTTCAGGGCTGTTCCTTCTCCCCCTGCAGAGCCTGAAAAGCAAAGAAAATTGCAGGCCATTGTCTGGCGCGCTTGTCTCGGGGCATCAGAGCTTTGTTCCTTGCAGGATTCTGTAGCCGCGGGCTGTGCACCGCATGCCGATCTTCCCGGCTGCCTTCCTAGAAGGAAATGCAAACTGTCCAGTAATGATGGAGTCTCGGAGTGCAGCCAAGGCGCTCGCATGTTGTCGAAGGATTCAATCTGAGCAGAGAGCCTAGATGTGCCTGCTGCTCTGCTCCCCACTTGACCTCTGCCTGCTTAAGTGGGTCACGTTTCTGCTCTCGTAGCTGGCTGCAACGGGCAGCAGGCTCACAGCGAGAGCGTCTCACGTGTCTGACACCTCCACGCTCAGCATCTGAAGTGGCAGCTGGAGTGAGGAGACCGGGGTGGGTTTCAGTGCTGCTGTGTCCCCTCCCTGAGTGTGTTCCTGCTTGGGGACAAAGTCAGCGGCATGACTGTCCAGCACGGAGCAAGGCTGCAAGGTTGTCATTGCGCCAGCAAATGTGACTCGTGGCTGCTTGGCCTTTCCTGGTGGGGTGGCTGCTGGGGCCAGCCAGGGCCTGCGGCTGGGGAGCTTGGATCCAACAGCCAGGCCTCCGATGGAGCGAGGAGCATCTGGTGGTGGCCACTTTGGCACCCTGCTCCCTCTGCTCTTCCGAGAGCATCAGCCCAGGGCTCGTGTTGGTTTGCCATGGGGCCAGCCTGGCTCAAGGGAAATGCAAGCTGAGAAAGTGGCTCAGGGCCACCAGCTGTGGTGGGACATGCTGGGGGTAGGTGCAGCTTTGCCATTGGGGGGGATCCATGCTCTCCTACCATGAAACATGGGAAGAATATGTCGTTCTGAGGTGTGAATGAGGAACAGAGAGCAATTGCTTTGGTGCAGTAAAGTATTGCTGAGAGGGCCAGGAGGTATCAGAGAGGGCAAGGCTGTGAAAAAGAGCTGAAATGGGAGTTGTAGGCAGAGAGGGAGATTTCGGGGGCAAAAGCAAGCAATGTGGAGGAGGGGGAACTCAGAAGCACCAATGAGTCCTGACAGCAGCACTGGGTTTCCTGCTCTCACAGCATGGATCCAACACCCAACAGCAGCAAGGGCGCAGGGTCCAAGCCATCCAGCAGACCTGGGAGGCAGCAGTCATCTCCTCTTGTGTTTTGGTTCATGCTTGTAGGGAATGATTTGAATTTATTTTAAGAGGAAGACAGGATCAGTGTGGGGTGTACAGAAGGACAGCTGCTGTCTCAGATACATCTTGTGAGCCTGATTGGGATATCTGGGCTTTGGAGGCAAATGCTGGATTCTTCCTGAGGGCAAAAGCCATCTGTGGCCAAGGAAGGAGAGGAGGCTGATGGAAACCACTGCAGGGCCAGAGACAGTGGTCATTAAAATCTTTAATTAGAAGCTTAAAGACAGGAGAGGCAGCTCTGAGGACTGACAGTGCCTGTGGGCCCAGAAGATTTGGGGCTTAGAGGCATCCTTCATGCATCATCAGTGAAGTCTCCCCCTTCCTTGGGTAAGGAGTAGGAGGTTTTGGCAGGCCCAGTGTTTGGAGCTCGGTAACTCACCCTGCTTGAGCGGCGCTTGGGCATGGCAGGGAGAGCTGCTGCCCTCAGCCCAGGAGACATGGTCGGGGCAGTCTGTCTGCCCCACGGAAATGCCAGTGGGTGACACAGTGCCTGTGGTGCTCAGCTGATGCCATCGAAAGGCTTGGGATGCTCTTCTCAGCCAGAAGTGGCAAAAGCCGCAAAACCTCCACTGTCTCGCAGTGCAGGGGCAGCTCCCCCCGAGGACAAGCCAGCGGAGAGTCAGTGTGAATCACCAAGGGGCCTCTGTGGTCCTGCAGAGTCTCAGGAGCTTCCTTGGAGGAGAGGACCTTCAGAAAACTCTTAGTAGGAATGGTCCCTCAGGCTTTGGCATGGGAAAACCAGATCTGCTTATGCAAAAGCCATAAGGAGCCCTCTGCCTCATCTTTTCACTTTTGTCCCAGATGTATTCTTAACCACCTTGAGCCCTTCCCTCAGCTCCTGGGCTAATTCTGTCCTTCACCCGTTGGCCCATCTTGCTCTTTGTGCACAGCAAGTCAGCTGCCAGGTCGGCCACGCAGGAAGTCCCTGCCTGCTTGTCCTGTCGCACTGAGCCAGGGCTAATGTTTGAGGAGTCCTCAGGCGGTCTTTAACTTTGAGGTCATCCCACGACAGCATCTGGAAGGCAGCACCGGTAAATCTATTTGAAATTCTGCCTTCCCACTGGGGAGGAGGAGAAGGTCAGGTCTCCAGGGGATTCGTGTTCCTGGTTGCTGAGCTGATGTGAATTTAAGGGAAAATAACACACCTGAGTGCTGGAGAGAAAGTCTCTGCTGGCAGCTCTTCCCCCTTATCTTGCAGAGCCGCTGGGGTTGCTGAATGACCCCAGAGCACATGCATGGTGTTTGACAAGCAGCTTCCAAAGACGGCTGGACCCGATGCTGGTACCAGCTGGACCGGAGAGCTCCCAGCCGCCATGCTGGGAGCCGGTCTGGCTTCACTTGTCCCATCACTGTCAGATGGATGTGAATCTTCAGGCCACCCTGGAGGTTCCATCCAACCTGCCTCCCCTTGAAAACGAACTGGGAGCCTTGGCGGAGCTTGACTCCTCGCTTTGCTGCTATTTTTAATCCCTTGTTAGAGTTCATTTCCTTTCTGGTGCCTGGTTATTTTCTCTCCGAGGTTTTCTGCTCTTTGTTTATTTGTCCGTGTCCTCCCCACCCCGTGCCCCAAGCTGTTCCTTCATGTCTGTTTTCTCTCTGGACGCCAGAGAGGCAGTCCAGAGGCATTCAGCAACGCCACCACGTGCAGTCATGAGATGGCCCTTGTGAACCGCCGCCACAATGGCCAGCCCTGCTCCGGGTGGCTGCAGCTTGGCCGGCTGGCAGAGCCCTTCTCGGCACCGCCGACCCCGGGGCCAGCACGGCCAGACCCCAAGCCTCTAGCAGGTGCTGGGCACAGTCAGCCGAGGCGACCGTGAGGGAGATGCCGGGGCGGCCACCTGCATCCCTGGGTTGCTTTTACCATCAGTTTATCAGCTCCAGGCACTGGTTAAAAATAATAATTATCCCTTTTTCTTTGTGTTGCCACTCCTGCTTCGGGTGAGATGCTCTGAGAGTGCTTCCCACGCCGCCTGGCTGATGTATCTCCCCTTCTTGGATTCAGGAGCTTGGGTTCAGGATGTGCCGATGCCTTGGCATGACCCACGAGGTCCCACCGCCTCCTCAGCCCTGGAAACCCGCTGCTTTCCAGTCCAGGAGCACCTTTCATTTTCTTCATGTTGGGCAGCTAATTTCTGAGCAAGGCGTTGAATTTTCCATGCCTGGCTTCGCTCTGTTTTCTAATTTGTAGATTTTTCCGGTCCTTATTTCTCAGTCTTTGTGTCCGCCTGGAGAAGTCTTGCTTGGCTGTCAAACAGTTAAACCCTGAGCCTGCAGCGAGGGAGGGTTCCTGCTTGGAGTGTGATGGATTGCATTTTTATCTCTGTTTCTACAGCCAGTGTAAATGGGCTGGTGAAACACTCTTTTTACTCAAGATGTGCAATGGTGTTTCCTTAAATCTGAATCCGGCAGGACCAAGATCCAGCACATCTGAAACAGGGCTCTTTGGAGCAGGAATGCTGCTATATGAGAAATGTGTTACGCAGGCACTGGGCTGTTTTACATGCCGTTCCCTGCTCCTTTGGAGCCGAGACATGGAATCACTCATCGGCTGCGTCATGGCATGCCACTGCTGAAGCCCCCACGGTGTGAACGTTGGCAAGGGGAAGTGGACAAATCCTGCCATTAATATTTAAACCCGGCACAAATCCTGTTGTTTGCTCTTAAATGTTTATCCAGCTCCCCGGTGTAATTGGGCAGCCCGTTATCTGCTGGGTTGCGTTGCACATGTGGAAATCTGCTATTACAACCCTCTCTCTGAATCTTTTATAGGAGAGCAAAATACATTTACAAGCAAATTTGGGTTTTATTTGGAGGCGCGGGAGGCGCGTTACTAATTTGGCTGCGGCCTGAACCCCAACGTGCGAAGTGCTTAATGTGTTGCGTGGGAGGAGGAGGTTTTATTTAGCTGCACGCTTCTTTCCTTGCTGCTTGGGCTTTCCGTCGCTAACACTGTGTGTGAGCAGTGAGCACCGAGGGTAGCCCGAGGAACCCCAGAAAAATGCAGCCACTTTTTGCATCTTGCTAACTCCTCCACCTTTATCTGTCACAGCACCCTCGGTGAGGGACCATGGATGAGCTGAGCTTAGGTGGGATGGGTCACCCCAGGCATCCACGCCCTCCTGGTCCCTCTAGATGCAGCCAGGTGACCCTATAGAGGCAGCCGAGATGACCCGGCCAGTCTGGATAGCCGCAGCTGGGAGCGGCGGGCGGGATGGTGGGGAGGAGGATATTAAGAGCGCGAGTGTCTGGGATACCTCGGCGATGGGGCCGGATAAGCGCTCGTGGTAGACAGATTAGTCATCGGTTCCTGATAGGGGATAATCACTGGCTTGTCTGCTCTTTATCTGCGAGATAAGGACGGGGTTGGGAGAGGGAAGGAAAAGGCACAGAAAAGCTGAGATGGCCAGGATGGACTGTCCCTGGCGTGGTGGTCCCTCATGGCTTACAGCAGGGCTTGGCCACCGGCGGCAGGGGAGCAGGATCAGGGCACGCGTGGGGCTGTAGGCGAAAGCCCTCGTGCTCATCCAGGGGCCATGATTTCCTTTCTGCTGCTTCAGCTCCTGTCCCAATTACGTGGTTGTGTCGACTATAAATTATTCTGCAGAGGGAGCAGCAGCAGCATCCTGTCCCTTCAGCATGGTGCAGGCTGCGCCTCAGAGCTTGCTGGAACCGCTCTCGGGCAGCAACTGTTAGCAGAAATTAAAGGAATTTTGTAAAGGACATTAAATACAAATAGCTGTATCTTAGCAGGTCAGGAGTGTTCTCAGCCTTTGCTAGAGGAGCAAAACCCCTCGGGTTGATGTCCCCTTGCTTACAAGCCAAGAAGAGACAGTCGCCCTGCTGAGCAGTCATCCTGGAGCTTGATTTTCATGAATTGCATTTGAGCTCCTGGTTCAGCAATGTGCGGGACTGGGGTGTGCGCAGCACCCCGAGCTGTCTCCGCATGAAAGCGATGTCTGCTCCCCAACCAGATCCCAGTCAAGTGGGGAAGACATCATTAAGATTTAATTGGGAATGTGTCAGCTACAGCATCCCTTGGCTGTCCATGCAGCACCTCGCTCTTCCCACGCTGACCCCCTTCCTCGCTCAAGAGGGGGATGAGATGGGAGGAGCAGACCAAAGTGGAGCGGAGCATTCTCCAGCTGCGCCAGTCCCTCCTTGGCACTGGTTTTCCCTGAGGAGTTGCTGCAGAGCAGGACTCAAAAGCGGGGAGCTGAAAAGCTGAGTTTCTGTTCCTTTTTGCGCTCATGGCTGCTTGCTGGAGCAGTGCTGCTGCCTGCCCCATCAGCCTGGGAAGCTGGGAGGTAGGGTAGCACTCGGGGGGGAAAAGTGGGAATTGAAAGGGGCAAGGCAAGGGGCGGTGGATCCAAGTTGTTGTTTGAAGCACTTGTGGGGTTTTTTTTTCTTTTTTTGTTCTCTGGAAGATGACATACAGCCTGTGAACACACGTGCATGCCTGCCAAAGGCCCTGCGCTGGTCACGGTTTGCTCTTTGAAGGATTATTGATCCTTTGCTCTTTCCAGCAGAGGGTCTCTCCCAGGCAGGTACACTGATGCACAGGGACTTGTCCCCTGTCCTAAAGCAAATGAGGAGCAGGACCAGGTGTATAACCCGGGGCTCTGGAGCCCCCATGCCGTGGTACCTTTGTTAGACTGTTCCTAACGTGGGGAAGGGCTTGCAGGAACTGGAGCTTTACTGATGCTTAAACAAACCAGTGATGCAGAGCAGGAGGAGGAGCACCCCGGGCGATCCCTGGAGCCAGGGAGCACTCCAGGCTCTGCAGCTGTGCTGCCTGCACCCCCGGGGCTTTGAAGGAAGGCAGGTCCCCGCTCTTCCTCAGCCTCACTTCACGTGGGGTGCACAGGGAGAGGGGCTAGGCATTAGCCCTGTGGTCAGGATCCCTCCTGACGGCTGCTGCCAGCGCCATGGAAGGAGAGCATGATGCTGCTAGCTGGGGCTCACTGCCTGGGAACGTGGTTGGTTTTCCCTCACCTGAGCTGATAAAATAGAGGTGGGTCCATATAAAATAGAGGTAGGTCCACTTCTTGCTGGTGGGACTGCTGACCCTGCTGCTATAAACACAGTTGTCTCTTTTCTCCTCCCTCCCCATCCCCCAAGGTGCTCCCGACCCCACTGCTGGGGCCAGCATCGACGACGAGAACTGCTGGCACTTGGACGAGGAACAGGTCCGAGAGCAGGTGAAGCTGTTCCTATCTCAGGGAGGGTACTACGGCTCGGGGAAGCAGCTCAACTCCATGTTTGCCAAGGTGAGGAGGAGCCGGCTGCTCTCTCCCCTCTCTGCTCGGCGTGTCACGTAGCCGGCAGCTCGCTGGCTGCCCTGGCAGAGTGCCCGTCACAGCTGGGAATCTCTGCTCCAGTGCCTTCTCGCCCGGTCATGGAGCAGGCGGTTGTAATCCAGGCTCTGGGTCAGGCCTGGGTTGTCTCACCCGCTCTCCTGGCAGGTCCCTTCCTCCCATGCGATGGGCTTGCCATGATCCCTGTGCGAGGAGGGCTTTCCCCCATCTCCCCATCAGCACAGTGGGGGGAAGGCCAACCCTGCAGAGCCTACCGAGACCATGGAGAGGTGGCACCAGCCTATGGGCTCTTCTCTTTCTTTGCAGAAGGACCTTGTTTTCATGTTCTTGATCGCTTGGTCCACATCACAGCCATTGCATGAGTGTCATAATGTATGACTATACGTTATACACATATAGATATGTGTATATATTTACACACTGAGGGAGCTGTAGGTTGCCAGCTGGGTGACCATGTCTTAAACACCTCCGAGGGACCATGGTTTGTCTCACCAAAGACCTTCTCTCTGTCTTTCCCAGGTCCGGGAGATGCTGCGCATGAGGGACTCCAACGGGGCCAGGATGCTGACATTGATAACGGAGCAGTTCATGGCTGATCCTCGGCTCTCCCTCTGGAGGCAGCAGGGGACAGGCATAACAGAGAAGTGCCGGCAGCTCTGGGATGAGCTGGGTAAGGGTCACTGCCTTGCAGAGAGCGGCAGCAGGGCTGCCAGGCCAGCAGACGTTGTCCCAGAGGCCTCTGGGGCTCTTTTTTGGGGGCAGAGGCCCTGAGAGATGCCAGGAGCTTACTCTATCCCCTGCTGGGGAAATCCTGGTGGGACAGCTGGATCAGGCCCAAACTGCACAGTTCAACACCTTAAACCAACACCTCTCCTGCGAAGGGGTCAAGGATAATGGGTGTACAGAGTGTGGCTGGACCTATACTTGCAGCAGCCTGGTGTTTGGTGTGCTGCCACGAAGCCTTTGCGAGGGAGGACACTGGGGCTGGTAAACCCCAGGGGCTGGACGTAGCCTGGACGTGGAAGTGCTGTTCCTGGAGGAACCGTGATCTACAGGGGGAAAGGCAGGTTCTCAAGTCTCATCCTGTCTAACAGATTTCTGTCTGCTCTGGCGCACGTTTCCAGGGTGAGGGGGGCAGGATGGCCAGTGCAGAGCCTGGCTTTAAGGGAAATGCAGTTCTGGGTAATTCTAGCTAAGCACCTTAGACACCGGCTCAGCTGGCTGACACCGTAATATCATTAGAATAAAACATTTAGGTGACGTGGGCCCAGGGAGGTTGGTTGTGTGGTGGAGTTAACCCAGCAGTTCTGGGCTCTCCTGGACATCTGGGATCTTGGGTGGATAGTTTGACTTGTGCCATGGTTTTACGAGTGAGTTTGAGCTTCTCTGCAGCCTACTCATAGGAGATGCTGTGTAAGGGCAAGGGCTCATGGGCTGGGACCAAAGGGATGTTGTAGAGCTGGAAGAAGGATGAGGGTGGTCCAGGGTCTGGAGCACCTGGAACTGTAGCTGGGATCACAGACCCTCCTACCAAGTGCCCAACAAATGCAAACATAGCTGTGAGACCGGAGAGCCTGGCCAGACTGCGCAGACAAGGGCTGGGCAGGGGTGGGATGTCTTGCTTCTGTGTGAAGTTCCCTGGATGGAAATAACCACACCGGCTCTGGAGAGCTCATCTGCACTTGCTTGCCAAGAAGATATTTCCAGGATTTTGGGTTGCTGCAGCTAGATCATTGGATATGCAAGGATCCTGGAGAGGTGGCCAAATCCACCAAGCCAGAATTTCCACATGGAAGAAAGCAAACACATTGGTGAAATGTGGATGGATGGGTGTCTGGGCAGGCCTGGATGCAGGAAGCAATTTGCCCAGAATTACAGATTATTTGGCCAGATTTCAAACCTGCTATCCAAGCCGAGAGCCCTCCCTCCTTCCTGCACACATGAGGGGGGAGTGGTTGGGTTTCAATCTTGGCTTAACCATGCAAGGACCAGATTGGTGCACGTAGTTTTGGTCGGCAGAGTGGGAGGAGGCGACAGCACGTCCCCATCAGCAGATGGCAAGGTGGCTAGGGAACATCAGGGCCCTACCAAGGCTGGATCAGCGTGACAGCAGGTGAAGCGTGGTGCCAGCCAACACACGTCAGAGCGAGCGGCTCGCCTGGCATAGGCATGTCATGCAGGAGGATCTGGGCATCTCCATGCTGAAGAGAAGGCCCTGCGGAGAACACGGTGATGGTCCAAGAAGCAGCTCCAGGGCACGATGGGCATGGACTATACTCAAAGTAGGGATTATTCCCCTCATCTTACAGAAGCCTTTTGGATTCGGCCTTGGGCAGCATTTGCTGTAGGAACAGAGCATCCCTCTGAAGGAAGGGTGGAGGCACGGAGGGACCAGAGCTGCAGTGAGTTGGCGATGCTCACCAGTAATGAACATCAGCAACGCGGAGAGATGTCCCAAACCATCACTGGGCGGGTAACGGTAGCCAGGGCGTGTGGGGCGGTGAAGGCACGTTGTCCAGCTGCCTGTGGGCTGCGGATGCCAAAGCTGCCCGACGTTACCGCTGCTGCCAAAGGGAGGGATGAGGGGCCTGTTGCCAGCTGCTGCGGGAAGCCCTGACACAGACCGTGTTCCCCTGCCGCGTGGAAGAGAAAAATGGGCCTTGCGGAAATTATTTTGGGCACGTGTTTAATAATTAATCATCGATTTTAGCAAAGACTGCATCACAGACTTGCGTGGGATTGGAAGAAGATCAGCCTTAAAGAAGATTGTGGATTTATGCTGGGGAAAATGTAAAGGATTTTGCAGGATTTCAGAGTTAAAAAAAAATTAAAATAAAAAGGGTATCGTTTGCTTGCGCATGTGCTGCCAACTGAACATCTATTGCCCCGTCTGCTGGGGAGCCAAAGGAAAGACCTGCTGAATGGAGAGCTCTGTGGCGTGGGAGTATTTGCCCTGGCGCATTAGTACTTACGATTAAAGCCTAATTACAAAAAATAGACGAAAAACCAGCTGAAGTGCAGCCTGACCTTAATCTGCCTGGAGACGGGTTTATTTATCTCGGCCACTTGTTTACAGTGGGGAATTTCAGCAGATTAAGCCAGGGAGCAACCCTGTGGGAAACGGGAGAATTTCTTTGATGGTTTGGAAACTTGGGCGCGGGATCGGAGCGCCTGTCCTCTCTGGGGCCGGCAGCCAGGACCGCTGGGCTGGGAAGGCTCCGACCCCCCCCGTCCCTGCACCCAGCCTCGTCATCAAAAAGCATTTTTGTTTAGAGGCTTAGCTTAATTGTGATCTGCCGCTTTGTTCCCCGCGTAACCTCCTGCTATCGGAAAGTTCAGATGAAGGTTTCTGCAGCATGTGAACAGACACGGAGTCTGACCCGGCATGGTGTTTCGGCTCAGGACAGGAGTCACTTGTGCTGTCAGCTGATGTCACTTGACCATAGGACTCAGAAAACCCTCTTTTCCATCTCCCAGATAACTATCACAGCCGAGACAGATGCGAATCCCTCCTCCCTCCTTGTCCCCACCTCCCCACCACATCTTCCCTTCTGCAGAAGAGCCCAGGGGCACAGCCCAGGCAGGCAGGCAAAGGATGCCTCGGAGGGCTCCCAAAAATAGGCTGCAAAGTCATGAGGCTTCCGAGGATCGCATCTTAGCCGAGCTGTGGGAGCCAAAAATCCAGTGGGCGCATCCCGTTCCTGGGGGCGGTGGAGCGGGGGCACTGAGCTTTGTTATCACCTGTGAGCTGAGCCACTCTGCTCGCCGTTGGAGGCGTGAGCCAAAATTGCCGGAGGCTGCTTTTTGCCCCAGAAGCCCTGGAGCGGGCAGAGAGGGGCAGCGACAACAGGCGGGAGTGCTGGTGGGAAGGGGATGCCCGAAACCAGTTGGAGCCCCGGGATGCTGAACACCAGGAGCCAAGCGCAGGATTTAGCTCACGGCCGCCCGAGGAGGTGAGGAGTTTTATGCTCTCAGGGTGGCGGCAGGCAGGCGCCCACTGCTCAGCTGAGGGGCAGTAACCAGAGCCTTAAGGAAGACTCATTTTCTGGAGCTGAGACCTGATTTTTTCAAAGTTGCCACGTCCATGCAGCCCCCATGGAGCCTGCAGGAGCCTGGGAGCAAGTGACATAGACCTGCTCTGGGAGGGCTGGGCCCCAAAAGCCCCTAAGGAGATAGTTCCTTTCTTGCACATGCATTAATCGCTGACGTTGCAACTCAGAAGTCTTATTCCCCCCTGTTCATCAGAAAGGAGTGGGATTTCTGTGGGGTTTCCTGGGAGCAGCAGAGCTGAGACACAGATGGAGCTGGACCAGGCGAGGGCTGGTTTGAATATTTGCTGATCTGCAGTGCCTGTGGTTGCTTTCCCGTGCCCATTCCTGGATGCGATGCTGCTGCCACCATCTGCGTTGTGACGCCGTGACGTCTCTCCTGCCGTGCCAAGCCGCTTCGAGGAGCCAGACATGCACAGCCTCCACGCCTTATTAATGATTTGGACCAAACAGGTCCACGAGTCCCAACTGGCAGAGGACAGGTCCTGAGAGATGCACCCCAAAAGCACCGCCACAGCTCAGCTATAACCCAGAGGAGTGGGGAGGCACCAGAGTGGAGCCGGAGTCAGGACATCACTACTCAGCCTGGTTTTGCCTCACGCTGCCTGGAAAAGGGACCAGCTGCCTGTGTCAGAGTCGCAGCCTCGCTCGGGGCTGTTTGGCTCAACGGCACGGCTGTGCAGCTGGGGAGCTGCCGCACAAAACACAGCGAGCGAGGGAGGTGGTTTGGGCATGTGGAGGAATCCCCTCACTGCGCAGCGGAGCCATGTCGGGTGATGTTGTCCTGCCGCTGGCTGTCACTTTGGGATGGGAGCTTTGGCTCTGGGAGTGATGAAGAGGTGGGGGAGAGTAGCTGGCTGGGCAGGGAGAAAGAAGGTGCTCCAGGTCTCCGCTGGGCCCATGGAGGAGAGGCAGGGGAGGGTGTTTCTGCAGGAGGCTGAGCTGTCCTGCATGCGTGGCAGGATCTGACACGGCAGAGAGAGGAGCAGCATGGGCTGCTCAGCCCAGGAGGATCCCCAGGGACACCACGCACCACAGCCGTGTCAGCACGCAGCCATCCCACCCCACGGGGCAGGCACGAGGGAGGGGACATGCTGTATCCTGGCAGCCTTGCAGGGAAATGTGGGCAGAAATGCAATTAGCTAAAGGAGAGTTCACGGTTTTGCACTTATTTGGGTTGCTGCAGCCCTTTTCAGAGCAGTGGGTGGCCCAGGAGAGTCAGCAAGGCTCAGTTAGCAGCACCGGCGTCAGCCCTGTCTTATGAAAGGATGAGTTGGATCTTAATGACGACAGATGTTCTTGGGCCTCGTTTTGCCTCTCGCGCAGCAGACAGGATCGTCAGGCCTGTGAGGTCCCGCAGTTGACCCGGAGGGTGTCAGCATGGGCATTCTACTGATGGGCACCTCTGCTTGCGAGATCCGGAGGGCGCACACTTTGGAGGGCTCTTGCCTGTGAGACATCAAGCCAAGCTCCAGGTTCCTCTGCTGGTTCCTCTGCAGGCTGGGGGCTACTGGGGATTAGAAAAGAAAAAGAAAAAAAGAAGGAAGAAAATACACCAAATCTCTTTTTTAAATAGTTGAATGCAAATGGCTTGAAGAACAATGGCAGATGAAATAGCATTCGAAGCGGGCTTTAAAGCGCTTGGAACGTGGGTAGGATGAAAATCAGGTTAGTCTTTGGAGATACAGACACTGCAGCTTGCCAGGGTGTTTTTAAGCATGCTTTGATGTGTAGTTCAAACACTAGATTTGTCCTGGCAGACAGAAGCACTCACAAATTCATACACAGCCTCACTCTCTTTCCCTCCTCCCCACTGTCCCCCATCTCATGAGATTATAATTTAGCTTCATTACAGAGGAGTTTTACTTTTATTTAAAAGCTGTCTAAATCCCCCTCCTGGGTCTGTGCATTATGCTGAAATGAGTTTACGAACACTGATGAAACCTTGCAGGCTCTCACGACGAGAGCGGCAGCAGAAGAGCTTTGCCCCGCGGATATGGCGGTGGCACCTCCTTGATTTCTTGGCTTTGTTTAGGGGCGCTGTGGGTGTGCGTGGTGTTAAACCCGCACTGCAAGCTGGAAGAGAAATCCTGCTGGCTCCGGCAGCTGCGCAAGTGGGGCGAGATGGACGTCTGTCCCCTGGAAGATGGCAATTACGGTAACGAGCTTCCCAACATCACCAACGCGCTTACGCAGAGCTCCGGTCACAGCCAAGGTGAGTCTGGGCAGGGAGTGGAAATCCAGCCGGTGGGCACAGGGGTTGGGTCCGGGTCAAAACTCACCCCAAAGTTGAGAGACCTCAGTTCACCTGCTGGTGATGTCTCTGGGAGTCACAGGAACGCAAAACATTTCTCTTTACAGCCTCTGGTTTTAGATACACTTGGAAATGTTTGGCTCTTTGCTACATCTGGGGTCAAGTCGCCTGTATTTTAAGCATCAAATTAGAGGCTGTTTTAAAGCAATTTAACCTTGGGGGAGTTTAGACCCCTACGGTCTGTGCAGGTTTGGGTATGGAGTTTTACAGAAAACTGGCACTGCTTGAATCAGAGCGGAGCTGAGCTCAGAAGCCCTGGCTGTAATGTGCGAGTGAGGAGTTGGAGATGATGCAGAGCCCCTTTCCCAGCCCTTGAGCCTTGCTTATGGGCTTTGATTCAGGTGGTAGATAAGTCATTAGCCAGGAATGTTAAACGCAGAGCACAAACTGAGCAATGTAGTTATGGGGTTGTTCCTTCGCGCTAAAATATTTTCTCAACCCCTAACAAAGCATTTGATCCCTTTAAATTTAAGCACTTTTCCCCCTTCCTTTTGCCTGAAGTAGAAATTAATTGAAAGTTACTGCTCTTACCGTGCCTCCATCTGCTGCACTGGAATTGCTCTTTGGTGTATTACGTGTCGCCAAAGAGGGAAGAGGCGAGGGGGACAGCAGCTGTGCCATGAAGGAAACTTCACTCTTCTGGGTGGGATTAGTCCCTCAGCAGCGGTTCGGGAGCGTGGCCGTCCTGCCAACCCACCCCAGCCACGGCCACTTGCTGCACCTCCCTGTGCGCGTCCTCGGGGAGCAGCTTAATTTAAACCTGGCCTTGCTCCATGTCCTGTGCCAGCCCCGGGACTCCCCCCCTGGTGTTTCCAGCTCCGCTGAGGATTCGCTCCGGCATTCGGGGCAGGTTGCTGGGGCTGAGCAGGTCGCTTTTTTTAGACGTGCTGGGAGTTTCCGAAGCGCGTGCCGGGGATGTCCCCTTGTCCCTGCACTCCTGCCTCTCCAAGCAGGGGACTGAAAGTAGCACGGATCCTGGAGGTGTCCCGGGATTAATGTTTGTGCATATGCAAATACTGCTGCAGATTGTTGCCAGCCTCTTTTATTACTGAAAAGAGAACAGCTGATTCCTGAAATTCTTCCTGGTAGAGTGAGCAGGCTTGGTTCTGTACGTACGAACACCTGTTTAATTTCTCTCCACCTCGGGGTGCCTGCAGCATTCAGGCTAATTGCTTGTTGCCATCGTTTCCGGAGTGTGTTTATCCAGCCTCCCTGGATCAGCTTTGAGCAGTGCCTTTTGTTTTCCCCCCTTGAATGCATTTAACTCAGCCCGTCTTGCGAGTTGCAGGACCTAACATTCAGCATTGCATCCCCTTGGGGGCTTCCCGTTTTGCAGCCTGCCAGCTGTGTTTGGCCCTCATGATCCAGCGTGGCTGGAGCGATATCAGGATTGCTCCGGACAGGCCTTTTCCTTCTGACAAACCACTTGTCTGATCTGTCTGGACGGAGCGAAATGCTCATCCAGCGTTTGATAGCTTCAGAAATGTCAGTGAAGTTACAGAGCAGCCCTGAAGAGGAGCACAGACATCTGCTGTAGAGCAGCGGTGGGGTTTCAGACGATGCCGCCTCCTCCCCTCCAGCCCTCTCAGACAGCCCGCAGAGGTTGCTGGAAGGTGATGGTTCCCCCCATCGCCCGGAGGCAGATGAGACACGCTGATGCGGTTCCCTTCGCGGCTTCAGGTGCTGCTGATCTAAGCAGCTGTGGTTCAGTGAAGCCCAGGCTTTGCGTTGGAGTGGAAGAGGAGAGAGCTTGTGGTGCTTGCGGGGCAGTAACACTGACGAAGCCCAGTCCTGACCCCTGGCAGCTGCCTGCACGCTGGGTGTCACAGGGGTGGGAGTGCACTGCCACATTTCAAGGCGTCACCCTCGTATGTGACAGTGGATTATCATCTGAAAGTGAATGGCAGGGCAGTCCCTGCCTCTTTTCTCACCTCTCTGGTCAAGGCAGCTGTTCTAGCAAGTTACTTAGCAATGCTGTCTAAGGAGATGGCAGTCTCCATCAGAGACGGGATGGGCAGCAGAAGTGTCTAAAGGCAGTCTGCCGCAGCACAGGACCCAGAGCCCCTGTGCTCAGCTCGGAAACGGCTGGGGTGGGACCAGGTGGGGCTTTGCTCTCATCGAAAAGACATTGCTCTGCCCAGGGAGGTCGTGTCTGGGGGCAGGAACAGGCTGCCCCTGCCCCACCAAGGCCCTGACAGTTTTTCTCTTTGCAGACTCACTGGCCAGGCCCAGACGAACCGTGTTCACCCGGGCGATCGAGGGCTGTGACCTCCACTGGCAGGACAGCCACCTGCAGCGCATCATTAGCAGTGACTTCTACATGTCTCCCTCCTACCAGCGCGAGGGCGAGAGCCTCCTCTTCAACTCCCAGGGGCAGCCGCTGTGGCTAGGTGAGCATCCAAACTAGCAGCCCCTTGCATGGCCTGGATGGGTAGGGTTGCTAGTGGAGAAGAGCCACCCAAGGCATCAAAGAAGCTTTGCTACCCTGGGTCCTTGCAAGCTTCTGCATCCTAGACTGAAAGTGCCTCCCTGGCCCTTAGCCTGAGGAGTAGGGTGAGCAGAAGAACATGATGCCCTCCCACACCCCAGCCACAGTTCTTATAGCAAGCCCCACAGCTTTACAGTCTGGGTTCCCCTTGGGCAGCTTGGGCCAGGCTCGTCGTGTCCTCTTTCATGCTGCCAGTGTTTGGCTGTCCCCAGTGCAAGCTCTCACTGTTCCCAGTACAGGGGGACTGGACACTTAAAGTCCCTTGAAAGTTGTCTGGGGAGCACAGCTGTATCCTCTGATTTTTTCTTCCCTGCTCTCACCCTCTCTTTAGTCTTCCCTTAAAGGCAATTAGCAGACAGTACAATTAAGCCCAGTATGAGCTTAAGGCATACTGGACCAGTCAAGCCCAGTACCCTCCTGTGTTATAGACCTTTAGTCC